>NC_092318.1:30985000-32235000 GCF_036785885.1 Coffea arabica | reverse complement strand
TACACCGCTAGAGTGGAAAGTTTGAAAATGCCTGTAGGGTATCAACCTTCAAAATTTTAACAATTTGATGGTAAGGGCAACCCTAAGCAACATATTGCACACTTCGTGAAAACCTGTAACAATGCGGGCACTGATGGTGACTTGCTCGTTAAGCAGTTTGTTCGCTCGTTGAAGGGAAATGCCTTTGATCGGTATACAAATCTAGAGTCTGGAACTATTGACAGTTGGGAGCAGTTAAAGCATGAATTTCTCAGTCGCTTCTATAACACAAAGAGAACTGTCAGCATGACTGAACTCTCTAATACATGTCAATGAAAGAATGAACCTGTCATTGATTTCATCGACCGCTGGAGGAATCTAAGTTTAAATTGCAAAGATCAAATTTCTGAATCTTTCGCGATCGAGATGTGTATTCAAGGCATGCACTGGGGATTCAGATACATCTTGCAAGGTGTGCAACCAGAAACATTTGATGAATTATCCACAAAAGCTCATAAGTTAGAGATTAATCTTGATGGACAAGAACCGCCAGTTCCTGACCCTCACAAGGCCAAAGAGAGACAAGACATGAGGAAGGGGGCAAGCCACCGATCAAAAGTGAAAAGAAGGAGGTTATGGCTACAAGTATAACACCTTTTAAGGTCATTTTCAAAACTGTCAGGAGAGAAGACAGGAAGATCAATGCGTATCAAGAGCAAGGAAAGAGGAAACCGACTCTCAAGGAGATGCAAGACAAAGAGTACCCTTTCCTTGATTCTGATGTCCCTGATATGTTTGACGATTTGTTAAGTATAAATTTGATCACATTTTCTGAGATGAAGCGATCTGATGAGGCCAGGAACACTGACGATCCAAACTACTGTAAGTATCACCGATTGGTTGGGCATCCCATTCAAAAATGCTTTGTCTTCAAAGACAAAGAATGGAGTTGGCTAGACAAGGAAAAATTCTCCTTGAAGAAGACAAAACGAGTGTGAATCAAACGTCCATTGATTTTCTGTAGTCTGTAGAGGTTAAAAGGGTCAGGGTACTTGCATTGCCAATAATTCAATTTGGATCACTTGATCCCATAAAAATCAAACAAGAAGGTGCTCCTTTAACTCTTCAAGAACATGCATATAAAGATGAGAAGGCGTTACGACCTGATGTGAAGATGAAGAATGGACTCTAGTCACGCGAAAAAAGAGACGAAAATCTTGTCCATTTAGTAAGGCTAACAAGATGTTAACAAGAAGTATGGTGATCTGGAAGGGAAAAAAGAAAGGTGTAAAGAAAAATAACGACTGTCGTAATCTTCAAGCAAAAGTCGCGAACTCTGGTCACTTTAAAAGATGTGATCGCAAGTCACACAACGCGAATAGATCATATCGAAGAACAAAAAGATAATACTCGCGAATCTCTCTGTGAGATAGTCCGTGTGCCTACCGGCAATGAAGAGAGTCGTGTGCCTACCGGCAATAAAGAGGTAAACGTCACAAGTATCGCTTTTACTAGTGAAGATTTGTTGCTTGGATCAACACCGCATAACCGTCCTTTGTTTGTGACTGGTTATGCAAATAAGCAAAAAGTGAATAGAATTTTGATAGATGGAGGTTCCGCAGTCAATATTCTTCCTTTAAAGACTCTGAAGGAGCTCGGCATCCCGGTTGATGAACTCTCCAACAGCCGACTGATGATTCAAGGTTTTAATCAATGAGGACAAAGAGCTCTTGGATCACTAAATTTGGAGATAGTCATTAATGACATGACGTCCAGAGCACTGTTGTATGTGATAGATGCTAAAACAACATACAATGTATTGTTGGGAAGGCCCTGAATTCATGAAAATGGAGTTGTACCTTCAACACTTCATCAATATTTCAAATACTGGGGAAATAGAGTGACAAGAAGTGTGAAAGCCGATGACAATCCTTTCATGGAGGCGGAAGCGTATATCGCTGATGTCAAATTTTATATCAAAAGGCACAATGTGAAGGATAAGTCTGACTAACCTCTATCTACGGATAAAATCCAGAACCCCGAATCTCCAAGTGTAAAAGGGGAGAAAGTGATAATTTCGAAGTCAAAAGAGGAAATTCATGAAGAAGCTGATGTTTCATTGCTAAACAATGAATCAGTTGTCTTTCGCTGTCCTATCAAGTCAAGAATGGAACATGGACAGTCACCTGCAATTCAGCATGAAGTTCTAAAAGATTTGACTCTTCCGGTAGTTCATCTTGATACAAAGAAGACATCATCTCCTCCATTTAAAAGGTCTAACCTTTTAAGCAAAGAATCTGAAGGCAACCAAAACACCATACCAAAGTCAAGAACCAAAGAAGGTTTTGATCCTATTGCGTATAAGCTTCTCGCTAAGACTGGATACGATTTCAAAGAATCTGCAGTGTTAAATGTTTCACCTTCTCAATCTACTAGTGACATGCTTCATGGGTTGAATCCTACCCAAAATATGTTGAAGGAAAAAGAATATGCTATTGAAAATCCTAAATTTGGTCTTGGCTATTCCTCCCCTACACCAATCCGCATCAAGATCAATAGAGTTAGTAGGCAATACATTATTGTGGAGGATGAGTCTTCTCAAATAGTTGGTAAATTTGAAACTTTTCATGAAAAGGAGAATAAAACTCCACGGGTATCTGTTTTTAAGAAATTAGAACCACAAAGAAGACAAAAGCCTCAAAACTTTCATAAGAGTAAAGGAAAAATGGCAATGTCATTGCAAAATCTTGAAGAACCTTCTGATTTTTCTCATAAATTTGGTAGCATCATTCCTTCGATAATGAGAAGATGCACAGGCCTTGTAATAAAGTGTGGGACTGAATTGAGGGTCAGGGAGCATACCGTAGTGTACACAAGACCAAAAGAGGATGATGAAGAGAGTGTTGTTTCATGCAATCGTATAATCATAATTGACGATAACTCTCCTGAAGAAGAAGAAGATGCTGAAGACGCTCCACCTGAATTGGAAGAAAGTGTTAAGCTCACTGTGGATGATTTAAAGGAGATCAATTTTGGTATTTCAGAGGACTCACGTCCAATATATGTAAGTGCTTCACTGAGTCCTGACGAAGAGAAGGCATATGTTGACCTCTTACAAGAGTATCGAGATGTTTTTGTTTGGACTTATAAAGAAATGCCGGGTTTAGACCCAAAGCTGGCCGTCCACCATTTTGCTGTTAAAAAGGGAGTTCGACCGGTGAAACAAGCACAACGGCGATTTAGACCCGATTTGATTTCGTTGATCAAAATTGAAGTCAATAAACTTATTGAAATCAGATTTATTCGTGAAATTAAATATCCCACATGGATTTCGAGTATCGTACCCATGCGAAAGAAGAATAGGAAAATCCGTATCTGTGTCGATTTCAGAGATCTTAACAATGCTTGTCCTAAAGATGACTTTTCTTTACCGATCACTAAGCTCATGATTGATGCAACTACTGGGCATGAAGTTCTGTCGTTTATAGATGGCTCTTTTGGATAAATCAAATTCGATTGGCACCTGAGGATGAAGAGCTCACTGCATTTCGTACTCCTAAGGGTATTTATTATTATAAAATAATGCCCTTTGGTCTCAAAAATGCTGGAGCCATATATCAAAGAGCAATGCAAAACATCTTTGATGACATGCTTCATAAAAATATCGAGTGTTATGTGGATGATTTAGTTGTTAAATCAAAGAAAAGAAGTAATAACTTGGAGGACTTGAGACAAGTATTTGATCGGTTGAGAAGGTATCAATTCAAAATGAACCCTCTCAAGTGTGCATTTGGAGTCACGTCGAGGAAATTTCTTGGTTTCGTGGTTCCCCATCGAGGTATTGAAATTGATCAGCCCTAAATTAATGCTATATTGAGGATACCTGAATCTCGTGACATTCATGAATTGAAAAGTATTCAAGGGCGATTAGCTTATCTGCGGAGATTTATCTCAAATTTAGCAGGAAGGTGTCAACCATTTAGTCGCTTGATGAAGAAAGGTGTGCCATTTCAATGGAATGAGGCATGTAGTAATGCATTCAATAGCATTAAGTCTTATCTTATGAAAGCACCTTTTTTGGCTGCACCTATACATGGAAAGCCATTACTTCTTTGTATTGCTGCCCAGGAACGCTCAGTGGGGGCATTGCTTGCACAAGAAAATAATGAAGGAAAAGAAGTTGCCATTTATTATTTAAGCAGAATGATGACCCCCAACGAACTAAACTATTCACCGATTGAAAATTTGTGTCTAGCTCTTATTTTTGCAATACAGAAGTTAAAACACTACTTTCAAGCATATAGCGTAAGACTCATTTTCAGGGCGAATTCCATAAAATATGTGATGAGCAGACCAGTACTATCCGACCATCTAACTAGATGGTATCTTCAACTACAACAGTTTGAAATTATTTATGTGCCTCAAAAGGCTGTGAAAGAACAAGTTCTGGCAGATTTTCTTGCTGATCACTCGATACTTGCTGAATGGAAGTTAAATGATGACCTATCAGATGAGGATGTACTTCGTGTTGAGATTCGCCCACCATGAAAGATGTATTTTGATGGTGCGGCTCATCGTCATAGAGTTGGAGCGGGGATTGTATTCGTGACTCCTGATGGAGAGATATTGTTATACTCTTTTATTCTAAATCAACATTGTTCAAACAATGTCGTTGAGTACCAAGGTCTTATACTCGGACTTGAAATAGCTGTTGACATGGAACAATTGAAACTTCAAATCTATGGTGATTCTCAATTGGTGGTTAACCAACTCTTGGGAAGTTACGAAGTCAAAAGGTCCAAATTAATTCCGTATCACAAATATGCAACGCGACTTATGAAGCGGCTTGGAGGTGCAAGTATTAACCATGTTCCTAGAAGGGACAATAAGTAAGTTGATGCATTAGCTGCGCTAGCCTCTTCACTTACCATGTCGAATCATGATATACAAGTTCATGTATGCCAAAAGTGAATAGTTCCATCACTAATTGATGATGAAAATATTGAAGGAAGCGATGCTCATGTGGTTTCAACCTATGAAATTGACAAAGAAAATTGGAGACAACCCCTCGTTGATTATCTCAAGTATCAAAAATTACCTGAAGAGTAACGTAGGAAAACTAACATCCGTCGTCATGCCCCTCGTTTTATCTTGTACAAGGATACGCTGTACCGAAAATCATTTGAAGGTGTGTTGTTGCACTGTCTGAGCGAAGACGAGGCATATTGGACGATGCACGAGGCACATTCTGGAATATATGGAGCTCATCAATCCGGTCCCAAGTTACATTTTTGGATTTAAAAGATGGGCTACTATTGACCTACTATGGTCAAAGATTGCATAGAATATGTTCAAAAATGTCAAACTTGCCAGTTTCATGCAAATTACATTCATCAACCACCTGAGCCGTTACACTTGACCGTTGCTTCTTTGCCTTTCGATGCTTGGGGTCTTGATGTTGTGGGACCATTACCAAAGTCGTTCGGTCAATATTTATATATATTGGCTGCGACCGACTACTTTTCTAAATGGGCTGAAACCATACCGCTCAAGCAAGTTAGAAAGGAAGATGTGGTGAATTTTATTCGTGTGAATATTATTTACCGTTATGGAGTTTCCCGGTACATTATTACTGATAACGAAAAATCCTTCTCCAATAGCTTGATGGATAAGTTGTGTGAAAAATTTAATCTCAAGCAACGTAAGTCCTCCATGTATAATGCCCCCGCCAATGGCCTTGCAGAGGTATTCAACAAAACTTTATGTAACTTGTTGAAGAAAGTGATGGCTAAATCAAAGAAGGATTGGCACGAAAGAATAGACGAAACTCTTTGGGCTTATCGCACCACATATCGAACTCTAACGCAAGCCACATCATATGCCTTAGTCTATGGTGTAGAAGCTGTCTTGCCCCTTGAGTAACAAATTCCTTCTTTGTTCACTTGTGCCTTGAAGAATTGGAAACTTTAGATGAAAAGAGATTAGAGGCCTAACAATTATTTTGTATTCGTTTTTGCCCTTTTGGCTGTTTATCTTTATTTTTAAGACTTTTAGCATAAAATTTGTTAAAAGAGAAATTATTCACAAAATAATAATAATAATAATAATAAATAAAATATGTTTTATTTCTTTTTTACTGTTTATTAATTGAAAAAAAAGAGAAAAAAATCATTAATCAAACACAGAAAAAATCTTAGCCTTTTGTTTTATCTTTTGTTCCTAGTTTTGTTCATTTTATTCAAGTTTTTATTTAAATTTTTATTTTTAGTTATTGTTGTTTAATTAAATGATTCATGAAAAAAAAAAGAAAAAGAAAAAAAACCATCAATCAAAATTAAATTTTTTAGGGCATTTCATTTGTTTTAATCTTATTTTTATTTGACTTTTACTGCTTTATTTGTTAAAAAAAATGAAAAATGAAATGAATGATGAAAAAGAAAAAAAATGAAGAAAAGATAGCTTCTGCGGTTTCTTGCTGTGTTTTCTGGCTCCGTTAGATTAGACAAGTACCGGCCATCTGACTCCATCTAGGAGCTCCAATTCAAAGCCATGATCAATGGCTAGGAGGGGGGCTGGGGTGTTGAAATCATTTTGTGAGCTATCAAGATGAACTTTGAGGGTTTTAGGGACCTGGTGATTCTCTATGAAAAGAAAAGAGACGGCAAGAAAGGAAAGGGGGGGCAGATGAAAAAGGAACACGGACGGCTGAGGAAGCTTTAGGGTTGGGAGATAGAATGAGAGAAGAGACAGAAAAGAACTAGAGAGAACCGAGAGTGAAACAGAGAGAGGGGGTTTCGTGGAAGCAAAAGGAAGAAAAGAAGTTGCAGGAGGAGAACCGAAGCAAGGAAGAAACCAGGAGGCTTCTTTTCCAGAAATTCCATAGAAGTCAACTCCGGCTCATCTTCTTTGGCCTCAGCCTCGTCAAAGAATCATCATCAGGTGATTGTAAACTCTTGGTTTAATACGGTTTTTATAGAGTTTTGGGTCCCCTATGCATGAAGATGTTCATTTTTTTTCAAGTTTCTATGATTGTCAATGCTTGATAGCGATGATTGTGGATTTACTTGTTGATGTTGTTGTGATTTTGATAAACCTGGTAGCGCCCCCTTGGTTCGTTTAAAGTGAATCTGAACTAGAGAAATGCCAATCGAGAATCCATGAACCGATCATGTTTCCCATATATGTAATCCGATGAACTAAAGGTCGCACCTTGGGTCCTTGTTTGTGTGTACAAGTTGGGTCTGAGAATTCTTAGGAGTACAAACTACAAGATTCAATTTTGATTGTTGGCTTGGGTTGGAAGTTTGGTACTTGTTTGGATTTTTGGCATGAAACCCAGAAATTGCAGTGTAGGAAACCAAGTTTCTGCTAAGAAGATGCATGAACTGTCAAACCTTTTTGCCGCTGGTTTATTGAGCTTGTTCCATAACTTTATCATGTTTACTCTTTGATGTCTCTCTTGCCATTGTTTTCCTTTTTTCTTCTGTCCTGTGTATCTTGGGCATGATTTTTGAAATAAAAAGCATCGGCTGCATGATTCGGCTGGGATTCGTGCACGAAAATCTGCTGCAACAAGCAACAAGCTCGAAGCTTCTGGTTTGTTCCAGCGATTAGACAAAACTGAATTTCTTTTTTGGTGATTGAGGTTCTGGTTTGGCCTGAGTTTTCATTTGGGTCTGTTTGCTGTGTGTTAGTGATGCTGTGTATATGCTTGCTGCAATTTAAAGCAGCAAGGTGCGGTGTCACAGCAGGCTGCAACATGGCAAGCCCATTCGTTGCAGCCGTAGAGTCCCTTGCATTTTTTTTTGAAGCATCAGTTGTGCTAATTGAGGTTGAAGCTCACAATCAGTTGTTCTGGTCATAGCAGGGTGTAGCCTCTCTGCTTTCTGTTATTTTGGGGTTCGTTGTTTGGCAGGGGTGAGTGTTGAAATGGTTTCTCCTTCCCAAAGTTTTTTTTAACCAGAAAAATCCAGATTTTTGAAGGGGTTTAAGATTTTGATGTTTCATAGTTCTTATTTTGGGTTTGTTATGTTTCCGGATTCTATCAACTCAGGTTATAGGTAGTTTCCCGTTAGTTATCTTGGGCCATACGTGTTGATTGTTTGTTTTATTTCTTCTTTCCTTCATTTTCTTATCGGTGGTGTCTTTGCTGTCATTGCACGATTCTTTTTTGTTTTAGAAGCTTCAATGGACAGAATTGAGTAATTTCGCTGATGTTCTTGGTCATTATATTGGAGGGTCGGAATCATTTTCTTGTTGGAATTCCATGTTATAGTTTCCTTTTCCTTGGTTGTGCAAGAAGGCACGAATAATAAGCTTACAACAGGAAATTGCAGAAGGAAAATAGCGCTGAAGAAACAGAGCTTCTTCTACGTGCACATGCATGAAAACCAAAAGGAAAAATTGCATTTTAACCCCTTAATTTGTGTTTAATTCTACTATAGGCCAGAAAATTGGAAAAATCAATCAAATTGGCCCCTTTAACTTCTTTAATTGTTTCAATTGGGTCCTTGTTGGTTTCAACTTGATGAATATGAGTTGTTTAGTTTATTTGAATGGTTTGGGTGATTCAATTTCATGTTTATTTTCATTTCGTGTGATTATTTTGTTAATCAAAGTGATGCCTTGACATTTTCTTTGTTTTTGGAGGGTAAATAAGTAAATTCATTTCATTAGGACACCAACTCAAGGGAGGTACACTCTATCCCTTATTTTTACTTTATTTGACCCTATGTGTACTTATGTGATTTATGTGTTTAATCGCATGCCTTTTGGATATTTTCATTTTATTTATTTATTTATTCGCTTTAGTCGTCTTAACTTCGTATATTTATTTTAGTTCATTTTGATTATTTAAAAGGCATTTAAATGCCAAGTTGTAATAGTTAGGTTTATTTTATTTATTTTCATTTTTCCTCCGTTAGATTGTAGTAGGCCCCCCTCAAATGTAATAACTAGGGTTTTATTCGTTTTCTTTTCGCTTGTGTGATTTGCATGCTTACGTGCTATGTGTTACCGCTTTCTTAGGGCCTTGCATCTAGATATCATGACTATGTGTTATGTGTTTATTTGATGTTATGTGTTTACTCGCTTTATTATGTTTTTATGAGATTATAATTAATGTGTGACGTTATCACACTAGTCCAACGCTAGTTGTGATCCATTTCTCGATACCACACTAGTCCAACGCTAGTTGTGGTTTCCTTATTCGATTTCTCACTAGTCCAACGCTAGTGAGAAAGTAGGAATATGGGTTAGTCCAGCGCTAGACCCTTAGGACCCCTTCGCGCGTTAGATCATGATTGTATGATAAAATCACTTCATCTCATGCATATTTTTCACTTTCTAGGGTCTTTTATCATTTTGTATGATATTCCCCTTATACGTATAACCCTTATCCCTAATTTTCCTATATATATACCCCTATGTATGATACATAACATTAGAATTGCATTTCATTTTAAAATTAAGATTAGGGTAGTGAATTTGCTTGATTAGATTAGGAAATACCCCTTGAATATTGGATATAGACGAGTTTGGTTTTCTAACCTTAGCACGCTCGTATTCCCTCTATTAAAGAAAAAATCGAGTCACGAATATTAGTCCCCCGTACCCGACATGATTCACCCCTTTAAGACATGTATATTTATATAATTATTTTATCCCTTTTCTTTTCTTAGAGTCTCATATTTTTGCATTATTCGTAACTTCTCCAAAGAGTCACTATTGGGCGCCACGATTAATGTGATGGGCACCATTCGAGCTTTGAAGAGAAATTTTGACCCCCCAATACCCTCCTAAATCTAGGGTTTGCATTCATATAGTATATCCAAATGTGATAAATTTTTAGGTTAAAATAAGAAAATTTTTGACTAAATCACGCAACTAGCCTTGGCTAGGTCGAAAGGGTGCCTCGGATTTTTTTTCTTGCCTTCCCTTTCTTCAAATGTGACTCCCGAACCTTTTTCTTTGATTTACGTAGATTAGGAGTCGTTTAAAAGGGGTGTTTCTACTTTTTCCTTTGAAAAATTCATTTTTAGGTGATTTGGTACACCTTAACTCTATACCAAGTGGCGACTCCAACTTTATTTTAAAAACCCTTTTTAAACTATTATTTTGGGTCAAATCGTCGCATTTTCAAGTCCCATTTAGACCCACATTTTTCCATTTTCTTTTTAAATCAAAAATCCATTTTTTAATCAAAAATTGAATCAAAAGCCATTTTTCTAAACTCATACTTTTTTCTTTTTCAAAAAATGGGGCGCGACTGCTGGCGACTCCACTGGGGATTTAGAGAGTCCGAGCAAATTTGATTTAGTCAAATTTTTTTCTTCTTTTAACCTTTTCATATTTAGCATTTGGATGTTTAGGGTTGCATTTTTCCTTTTTTAGCATTTTGCATTTCGCGCGTATCAACTCACTCCCTCACACATTTGCGTACGATTGATTTGATGGATGAATGGTTTATCTATGTGATCCCACGATTTGCATTGCATTTGGGATGAGGGGGACTTTACCCTAGAGTCTCGCGTTGGTTCTCGATCCTTCCCCTCCAAATTGAGCACTAGCATACGTGCATACGCTTTATTATTTATTCCGCATTTATTTTTCTTTTAGTGGCTTGTCACGCCACTCCACCCTATTAGGATTAGGCGACCCACTTGAACGTGTGAGCGCGACACGACGTGTGCGGAGCATGATCCGAGGGGTAACTCAATCTTCCGCTTTAATCTTTGGGTTAATAGCCTTTAGCTTTTAGTCGAAGGTTGAGGATTTTTGATAGATTCACTCAGACATGTAGCCGTGACACGACGTGTGCGTAGCAGTGTCTGGGGAATCGCTTGAGCCACCGACAAAGAATCTTGGGATTGATGACCTTTGGTTTCCAAGTCTGAGGGCTCGGGGACCTCAAACCTATCGAGTCTAGATGCATTAGTGAGCCAATACCTCATGCATCCATGATAGTTTACCTAGGGTAGAGTCTGCCTTACCCTATTACGGACACTATTCACGAAGGGAGGGATCCAAACCTTCTTATTGCTTTATCTCTTTGTATTGCTTTGCTGCAACGTGTTATGTGTATTTATCTGATTGAGCTGACTTTTCTTGGTTTTCGTCTCTATTGCATTCATCAACCCTAGGAAATAAGAGTCCTGGCATGGTACTCTCTAGGAGCCTACCCCGTTTGATGTGACATGTTTAAATTCAATATTTCACATTTGTAACATGAATACATTTCATTTTAGCCTCACCCCGACATATAAAAGGGGTCCTTTTAGGTCACGTTTTCAGTTGTATACTACATGTTTACGTGCTTTGGTAAAATGGCATCATGCATAAACCCTAGAAAGGGAATGCCATTTAGGGAATCCCGTTGTTAGGATTAAACCCACCTTGATTTTTCCGTGGGTACGTAACCCTTCAAGGGATTGCATGTTTAAATTCTTGCCAATCGGAAAAGTGGGGCCTGTAGGTAAGGTACTTGACAACAGCTTTTTGTTTCTAGATGGAAAGTCCTCGCCGAGTCCAACGGATGTTAGTAGTACCATTTGAGGTACAAAAATGGCCCACGTTGCTTTCACCCAGCTAGATTAACCAAGTGGCCGCTCGATTAGGACACATCGGGGATTTCAAGGACATTAAGTCCGATGGCTATTTGGTAGAAGATTTGGTGCATCTATGGGACCCCACTTGTTCCGCTTTTAGACTAGGGGTAAAGGGAAATGACCATAACAATTGAGGAGGTCGCTGGATTTCTCAATTTGCCGATTCAGGGAACTGCCGTGATATTTCCATTAGTGTCTAATAAGGCCGAATTTTATCGTTTCACCGGGTTAAAGGAATCAGCAATACGAGATTCGGACCAAAATATAGAGGCAAAGTTCTTATTTGATCGATTCGCGTTAAGGGATGGGTTTGAGAGGCACCTAGGAGATTTCTCGTTCACTTTCAAGGAAATGTGGAAACGAAAGAGAGTTTGGGTGTATGGGTTGGTTATGGTTGGAACCTATCTTTTCCCTAGAAAAGACAAAAAGATAGTCTTTAAGCTCACTAAAATCTTGTATGACCTATTCCTAGGAGTGAAAGATAAGCAGTGTTCTATTATCTCGACTATTTTGGCCGATATCTTCGTAGCCTGCACTACCTATCAGAGAGAAAAAAAGTTCTTTTGTGGTTCAAATTGGATTTTACATGTATGGGGTATGGAGCACTTCATGAGACGGTCGTCTATTCCTGAGAGTCTACCAATATTTGCGTACAACTGGATAGTCACACATCACAAGAGGGTTAATAGAAAAAGTCTACCATGTAATACATCTGAGTTTGTGGTTTTCTTGAAGAATGTGACCGATCAAAATATTAGATGGGTATTGGATTGGACCAATTGTATTAAACCTGTTCTTCGCACCCAAGCATCCAAATTTGTTCTCTTACTGGGTACCTAAGGAATCACCGCATACACCCCAAAGAGGTTTCTCAGACAGTTAGGACGTACCCAAGAAGTGCCGCCTGCACTTGATGTAAGTGAGTTTACCATCATTTTTAATGAAGAAACGTGCCCGAGCCAATTCCCTATGAAAGATCGAATTATTGAGGCATGGGTGACGCTATCTGATGACGAGTATTTTAAATACACCCCGGAACTCAAGCAGAAGGGTTTGACGACTCCACAATACGAAGACTGGGTAAGAAGATCCGCTGCACAAGGAAAACAAGATGAACCAGCCGAGGAGGTAAAAAAGTTGAAAGCCATCATCGAAGTAAGGGATAAGGAAATTCTGCAGTTAAGTAAGTCTGTCGAAACATACAAGGGAATAGCGGAGCAAAACAAGCAATTGTACGAAAATGAGCGAGGAAAGCGTCAAGAGCTGAAAAGGAAATGCGGAGAATTGTATGATCAAACTGAACATGTTAGAATTCCATATGATAGAGAAACTAGGGATTCTGTATTGGATAGGCTCAGAAATTTTGGCAATCTTGTACGGAATCGTCTTCTTGACATGATGTAAACATGTTGGCAAGTTTATCAATGAAATTGATCTTTCTTTGCATTCATACAGGATTGTTGTAAAAAATAGGTTTGTGTCACAGGTCCCATTTTGAAGATGTTGCATCATATTAGGACAACCCTAGGCGTAAAAAGGGCCCCCAATAGGACATGCATCCGAATTTTTGGATATTTACTAACTCTTGTCTTTTTCCTTTTCTTGGTATTTTTTGTTGGAAAAGCTAAGCAAGGGCTAAATCTAAAGGCGATTCCTTTCAAAATTTTCAGGTAATATTTAAACATAGCTTCTCGTCGAAGCCCCATCATAACACGATCCCATAGTCAAGCCCAGAGGAGTCGTGTAAACATGAGTTCACAACCGGAACCATCGGATAGGTCTGCTACTACAGCTCAACCTGAGACTACGAATTTAGGGGTTCAGCTAACCGAGATGCTTACTAAGTTTGGTGAAATGGCTACCGAGATGGCGGCCCAAAGGAAATTGATTGATGAGCTTATCAGCAGCGGAGTTCAACCCGAGCCCGTACCCGTCAGACAACCTGAGCAAGAACCATTTGTCATACCTTCGACTCAAACAACCTTTACTCCGTCATTCCCTATTTCACCTGAAGAAACTTTCACCTATGCCACTACAAATTTGCCATACACTTACCCTCCCAATCCTTCATTTTTTCCTACTCACATGCGAGATCCACAACCCCAAGTCACTTCAAATATACCACCTGAGCCACATACCATTTATCACACTGCTGCTGAGCCCTTCCTGCCAGACCATACTGTCCAAGCTAAACCAGAGATAGGAGAATCTTCTGCTCCCGTTGATATGAAGCTGCTCAAGCGCCTAGACCGTTTCGATGAATTTATGAGGAAAAGTCAAGGGTTAAACAAGCAAGGAGTGCTAGACTATGATGAACTTTGTCTCTTCCCAAATGTGCAATTGCCTGTGGGGTTCAAGACCCCAAAGTTTAACAAGTACGATGGAACTGGCAATCCCAAAACGCACCTCCGTCTATTTGCTAACAAGTTGGGAAGGCCCATAGATGACGAGAATCTACCTCTAAGGCTGTTCCCAGAAAGTCTGGAGGGAGATGTACTCGATTGGTATTCCAACTTGAAACCCGAAGAAGTAAAGACCTGGCTTGACTTGTCCAATGCTTTTGTGAGGCAGTACGAGTATAACTGTGAGCTTGCTCCGACACGAACCATGTTGGAAGGAACAAAGAGAAAACCCTCTGAGGACCACAAGACTTATGCCAAGAGATGGAGGAAAATAGCTGCAAAAGTCGAGCCACCAATGACTGAGGACGAAATCATACGCACTTTCATTAAAGCACATGATTCGCCGTATTTTGAAGAAATTTTCCGCATGACTGGATGCTCGTTCGCCGCTATTGTCAATAAGCTTGAAGAGTACGATGACTTTGTAAGAGTTGGGAAGATCGTTAATGTCTCTGCCCTCAAATTGCAGTTGGATGCTCTGCAGGGACAAGGGAGTAGTGGGAAAAAGCCACAATTTAAAAAGAAAGAGGGGGAAGCTGCCTTTATCTGGGATCAAAACCCTACACCAAGATTCAGATTTCAACATAAACCAATAAAGTCGCCACCTTATCCCTACTATCCAATCCCCACCCTGTCTACAATACCAATATCTCTTACCCCCGACCTTGCCCAAACTACGCCAACCCGCCTACGGCCCCTTTCCAAATATCTCAACTTAACTTTCAACAAACTCGTCATCGACCTCCTTACCACCAAAGATTTCCCCCACCAAACAGACCCACCTACAACTATCCCCAACCTACTGAAACCTACAATCAAAATCGTACCTGAACGTTCACCAACCTAGGCAGGCCTTTGGATCAGTTATATGAGCAATTAAAGGCTGCCGGTAAAATAGGTGTGATTCCCCCTCCAGCTTACCCTTATGGCATGCCGGTTGGGTATAATCCACAGGCTACTTGTGCTTATTATTTAGGAGCACCTGGTCACTCCACTGCCGTCGACTCCTCAAACATAAGATTCAAGACATGTTAGAAGCAGGGGAAATCGTGATTAGGAAAAGAGAAGAGCAAGGACCAAATGTGAGCAAGAACCCCTTGCCGGAGCATACTGATACTGTCGGAATTATTATGGATGATGAGGAAATCGAAGAGCTTGTCCGAAGCATGTCAAATGAGACAGAAGTGTTTGGGATAATGGATCAAAATTTTGTGATGGAGGAAGCATCGTATGAGGAAGACAAAAAACCCTTCATTTTAGATCTAACTCCATCCGAAAGTGCGGCTTTAGAGCCTGTGGTAATTGAATTCCCGGAACAAGTGCCGGTTTTAAATTTACGGCAAGTGCCGTGGAATTATAATGAACCCGTTTTGCAAATTGGGGGTAAACGAGTTTTGAATGAAGAAGTGTCTGTTGTTACGAGGTCAGGAAGGATTGCAAGTTCATCCACTGCTAGCGCCCCAACTCAAGTAAGCAATCGTGAGCCGACTACCAAACCCGCAGTTACCGAAGAAGAAGCATGGGATTTTCTTAAAAGGCTTAAGAGAAGCGAGTACAATGTGGTTGAACAGCTGAACAAAATGCTTGCCCAAATTTCCATCTTAGACTTGCTTTTCTCCTCCGACTTGCATAGGGATGCACTACTGGAAGTTTTGACTAAGGCTCAGATTCCCAAAGATATTTCGGTCAATAATTTCTCGCACATAGTTGGAAATGTATTGACTGCTAAGCAAATCACTTTTTCCGATGAAGAGCTGCCTGCGGCAGGAACTGGTCATAACAAAGCCTTATATGTAGCCGCGAGGTGCAATGGGAAAATGTTGCCTAAAGTACTGATTGATAATGGGTCTACTCTCAATATTTGTCCCTGGAGCACTCTGGTGAAGTTAGGGCTGCAAGATGTTAAATTAAAACCCTCAGAGACCGTAGTACGAGGATTCGATGGAGCCCGGAGGGAGTCCATAGGAGAAGTAAATTTGGTGGTTAAAATGGGGCCCGCTCAATTTCAGATAGCCTGCCAAGTTATGCACTTTCCTAGTGTCTATAATGTTTTACTCGGGCGGCCGTGGATTCATAGCTCTGGCGCTGTGCCCTCTTCCTTGCATCAAGTATTGAAATTTGTAGTGAATGACCAGCTGATAACCATTTTTGCTGAAGAAGATTGCATTGTAATTTCCGATTCTGAGCCTGAGGAGGATGGTAACCGAAATGCTTCAGTGTCTTCTTACCGTACAGTTGATATTGTCTCCGTGAGTTGGATAACAAGTGAGGATTCAAAAGACGAAATGGTTTTGCCGGCGGCCAGTGTTATGATGGCCAAGGAGATGATTCGCGGAGGATATGAATTTGATAAGGGATTGGGACGTAATCTACAAGGCATTCTGAAGCCCATGGAACTCATCGAAAAGAAGGACCTATTTGGTTTGGGATTCCGTCCGACTGCCAGCGATATACAAGAGATGAAAGCACGCAAAAGGGCAGAAAAAGAAGGCAAGCAAGGTGCTTTAGACATTCCGCCATTACGCTATACCTTTCCAAGGCCAGCTGAAATGATTACATCTGAGTTTAGTCCAATTGACGAAGTGGAGACAAGCCTGACTCAATTGTTTGTGGGAGCAATATCCGAAGATGGTCCATCAAATGATGCGGAATTTCCAAACATTCCCGAAGGAGCTATACACAATTGGACTGCCGAGTACCTCCCCGTACGAAAGGAGTTTCGGTAAATCTAAAGGGGGTTGTCGTTTACTAAAGTTCATGAAAACTTTTTCTTGCATATGTAAATAGTTCAATGAAGGCATTTTTTGCACTTATACTCGTAGCTTGTTTCCGCTTTGATTTGAAGTTTTTATGAAAAGTACATAGTTTGTTTTATCATGTTGTTCATTTATGTGTTTATTTGCTTATTGTCTCGAATTTCTTAATTCTTTCAGATGGCCAAAAATAAAATTATTTGACCCTTTGGATATCACTGTTCTGGAATCTGATGATGACAATCTCTATATCACTCACGACTTGGAAGTTATGGAATCCGAATTTCAAAGCGAGAGTGATAGTGAGGAAGTATTTGATTCTTTTTCAAAAGATTTTGAACAATATGAGGAGAAATCTAAACCGAACCTAGAAGAAACAGAAGTTGTTAACATTGGCACTGAGACTGAGGTTAAGGAGATACAAATCAGCATTCATTTGAACAAAAAGCAGAAAGAGGAGATGATTGAATTTTTGTCTATGTTTCAAGATGTGTTTGTATGGTCTTATGACGATATGACTGGCATTTCGACTGATGTAGTGGTGCACAGATTACCCACAAACCCAGCTTTTCCACCAGTGAAGCAAAAACCCCGTAAATTCAAACCAGATATGAGCCTCAAAATAAAAGAGCAAATTGAAAAGCAGCTTAAGACTAATATTATCATTGTATCCCATTACCCTGTTTGGCTCTCGAATCCAGTCCCTGTTCCAAAGAAAAATGGAGAAGTGCGAGTCTGTGTTGATTATAGGGACCTTAATAAGGCCAGCCCTAAAGATGACTTTTCTTTGCCAAATATCCATATCATTCTAGACAACACTGCCGGACATGAAATTGAATCTTTTTGTGATTATTTTGCTGGATATCATCAGATTTTAATGGCTGAGGAGGATAGAGAAAAGACTGCTTTATCACCCCTTGGGGCACCTTTTGCTATCGAGTAATGCCGTTTGGTTTAAAGAATGCCGGAGCTACTTATCAAAGGACTATGACTACTTTGTTTCACGATATGATCCACAAGGAGATGGAGGTCTACGTGGATGACATTATAATCAAATCCAAGAAAGCCGAGGACCATTTGATTGATTTAAGAAAGTTGTTTGAAAGGTTGCGAAAGTACAATTTGAAGTTAAATCCCGCAAAGTGCGCCTTTGGAGCACCAGCTGGTAAATTGTTAAGCTTCATTGTCAGCAAAAAGGACATAGAGATAGACCCGGTAAAGATCAAGGCAATTCGAGACATGCCAGTGCCAAAGACGCAGAAAAATGTGAAAAGTTTTTTGGGGAAGATTAATTTCATTGGGAGATTCATTGCCCAATTAACCGTGACGTGTGAACCGCTGTTCAAGTTGTTAAAAAAGAATGTGCCGTTGCATTGGAATGAGGAGTGCCAACAAGCTTTTGACAAGATTAAAGATTATTTGCTGCAGCCTCCGGTTCTAGTGCCACCCAAACCGGGCCGGCCTTTGATCATATACTTATCTGTGCTCGACGGAGCAGTAGGGTGTGTTCTGGGGCAGCACGATGACTCTAGAAGGAAAGAGCAAGCCATCTACTATCTTAGCAAGAAATTCACGCAGTATGAGGCTAATTATTCATTTATTGAGAAAAACTGCTGTGCATTGGCTTGGGCAGCTCAAAAATTTTGACACTACCTGCTAAATCACACCACCTATCTCATCTCCCGCTCCGATCCTCTGAAATACCTCTTGGAGAAGCCGATGCCAACTGGGCGTCTGGCCAAATGACAGATGATTCTTTCAGAGTTTGATATTGTTTTCACTTTGCAAAAGGCCGTCAAGGGACAAGATAGCCGATCATTTGGCAGAAAATCCAAAGGACGATGATTATCAACCGCTCCATACCTATTTCCCTGATGAGGAGATTTTATTTGTTGGTGCCGTAGAAGATATGAGTGAGCGGTGCCCTGAATGGAGATTGTTTTTCGATGGTGCAGCTAATTCTTTTGGAGTTGGAATCGGAGCAGTTCTTGTATCCCCGGAAGGGAAGCATTATCCTGGAGCCCCTAAATTGCAATTTGCTTGCACAAATAATATGGCCGAGTATAAAGCATGTATTTTTGGTCTTAAAATGGCTTTGAAAATGGAAGTTAAAGAGTTAATAGCCTTCAGTGATTCAGATTTACTCGTACACCAAACATTGAAACAATGGATAACTAAAGATTCAAAGATCCTGTCATACCATTGTAATTTGCTTAATTTGGCTAGACAATTTCAAAGTTTGGAATTCAGACATCTCCCACGAACCCGAAATGTATTTGCCGATGCTTTAGCCACCTTATCTTCTATGATACAATATCCGGACGAATTAGAAATCGAGCCTATCCGAATTCAACTCCAAGACAAGCCTGCTCATTGTTGGGTCGTAGACAAAACATCTGACAAAAACCCTTGGTACAATGATATTAAGGAATTCATCAAAACCGGGTCTTACCCTCCAGAAGCTAGTGCAAATGACAAGGGTTTCCTGCGCAGAATGGCCTCGAAGTTTTTCTTAAATGGAGAGGTATTATACAAAAGGACCTCAGATTTGAACCTCTTAAGGTGCATCGATGAAGATGAAGCTCAATACATGATGAAGGAGGTGCATAGCGGTGTCTGCGGACCTCACATGAATGGACATTTGTTGGCAAAGAAAATCATGAGAACTGGGTATTTTTGGCTTACAATGGAACGCGATTGCATAGATTTTGTCCGGAGATGTATTAGATGTCAAGTGCATGGCGACATCATACGCGCTCCTCCCACCGAATTGCACAGTATGATTGCCCCATGGCCCTGCTCGATGTGGGGTATGGATGTGATTGGCACAATTGACCCTCCTGCTTCAAATGGGCATCGATTTATATTGGTGGCAATTGAGTACTTCACCAAATGGGTCGAAGCGGAATCGTTCAAGCACGTGACAAAGAAGGTAGTGGCGAATTTCTTAAGAGATCACATCATATGCCGATTTGGGGTGCCAGAAACGTTGATTACAGACAATGCCAAGAATCTCAACAATGATATGGTGGACGGGCTATGCGAACAGTTCAAAATCAAACATCGCAACTCTGCCATCTATAGACCGCAGATGAACGGAGCCGTGGAGGCCGCAAACAAGAATTTGAAGAAGATCATTAGCAAAATGACTGAAAGGCACCGTGATTGGCATGAAAAGCTCCCTTATGCACTAATGGCATATCGGACTTCTATCCGAACATCGACTGGGGCAACCCCGTACTCACTCATGTATGGGATGGAGGCCATACTACCAGCCGAAGTTGAAATACCCTCACTGCGTATTCTTATGGAAACTAAGTTGGAAGAAGCTGATTGGATAAAGCAGCGTCATGAACAACTATCTTTGATTGATGAAAAACGGCTTAATGTTATTTGTCACGGTCAATGTTATCAAAATCGCATGGCCCGGGCCTACAATAAGAAAGTCCATCAGCGTACGTTTGAGGAAGGCGACAAAGTGCTGAAACGGATTTTGCTAGTGCAAGATGAGGCCAAAGGCAAATTTGCTCCGAATTGGCAAGGGCCATTCATTGTTCAGAAGGTATTACCTGGCGGAGCACTCATTTTGGCAGAAATGGATGGACAAACATTTCCTCAACCTATCAACTCAGACATGTGCAAGAAATTCTTCATTTGATTATGCAAAACTTCTTTTAGAAATTCGTGCAAATGATGAAATGCAAGTCAGGCCATCTTCTTTTTCACTTGAAACATTCAATCTCTAGTCGTCCCTTTTGAGCTATCAGACTAATAATTTTCGTTTGGCAACCCTTGAGGATTGCAAACCCCACACTGGAGCAAATTTATTGTGAAAGAGAGATGATCAGGAAAAAAGAAAACCCCCACACTGGGGCAAATTTAGTTCTCTAAAGAAAAATGCAAAAGTAAGGAAAATGCAATGAAAAATGCAAAGAGAGAAAATCCAATCAAACTGGGGCAAATTTTCCTTAGCTTTGTTCAAAAGTGGAAATCATTTCAAAATGATTGCAATCTCAGGTTATTTCACACCTCATCAAATCTACTTTCAAGCCTCAACTTTTTTTGAAAACACCCCACCTGGCCTCATTATAAAAGCCCAAAGTCCTGGCTTTCGTCATTTGCTGTATTTCTATTAAGAAATTGCTAATCAACTGGCAAGTGATGTCCATAATGCCTTCGCCTAAGCTTATAAGGGAAGCGCATTTTACTGATGCCAGCGATCTTCAACTTATATTCCTGAGTCGATTATGGTCGAGATTTTCCTTTGTTCTATAGGTGAAAATCCGAAAGGGCACCTCGAAAAAGAAAGAAAGAAAGAAAAAAAAAAGAAGAAGAAGAAGAAGGAAAAAGAGAAAAAGAAGAAAAAAAAAGAAAAACAAAACAAGAGCAAAAAGGGTGGGGGCAACCTTGGTGAAAACCTGAAAGGGCGCCGAGGTAGGGTTGCAACAAGCAAGCACGAGGAAAAATAGTTGGTGACTTGGTTCATTCGGATTTCTCTTCGTTTTATAATACTTCTGTCAATATTGAATTCCGGAACAAAGATATCCAGAGTTTCAAATATGACATCCGTTGGCCAAAAACTGTGTCACTTTGTAAAAAAATATTCTTTTGCAAATACATTCTTATGAAACTCATTTTTTCCTCAATTGCTTGTATTCATGGCATTTTGTAGGATTAGGCACAGTTGGTTGTGTTTTCATTCTTTTGCATATTCATTCCTGCATGACATGTGAAGTTACCTTGCACACGTCGTTTTTGGTCATTGAATTTGGGTGAATAACAATCCCCGTGGTTTATTCGAAGCATACTTGGATACAGTCATCTCTTGAAAATGGTTGAGATCCAGCAAAGCTGGCTACGCAGATTTCATAATATGACAAAATGCATACCCGGTCAGTCTGAGAAAAGCAGAAACGTTTGGAAGTGACAAATCCAACTAAATCAGATACCACAGCAAAAGATTGACAAAGGCATCAAAAGACTCATGTTTACACGATTCTCAAAGGGAACCGGATCAAATGATGGTGGCAATTTCCTTATTCTTTCTCTTTTGCAGAAAAATTTCATGCATGGATGAAAATAATCACATCTCGCACTGGAGTCGGTATCGGAAAGTTTTCCAGCAAACAAAGGCGGATCGGAAAAGTTGCAAGCAGGTTTGATCAAAGGCACAACAAAACGGTAATGTAGAATCAACCTTTGGCTCAGAAGCAAAAACTTAACCTTGAAAATAAAAAAAAAAAAAATTTTGGGTTTTTTTCAGGTAAGTATACTGGAATTTCTCCGATTTTAAATTTCTGTCTCGGGTCAGTCCCGATTTTAAATTCCTGTCTCGGGTCAGTTCCCGATTTTAAATTCCTGTCTCGGGTCAGTCCCGATTTCAAATTCCTGTCTTGGGTCAGTCTCGATTTTAAATTCCTGTCTCAGGTCAGTCCCGATTGTAAATTCCTGTTTCAGGTCAGTCCTCATTCCAAAAGCGTCAGTCGTTTGACTAGTTTGCAGCCGGATAACCACAGGTAAGTATTTGGTGTCTATTTCTTTGTCTCAAGTTTTTCCAAAACTCAGACAAAGAGGGGCAAACTGTAGACACCAAATTTTTGAATAATTTTTATTCTATTTTATTTTTGTTTTTAGTGATAATTCTTATCTATTTTTATTTGTTAATTTCATGTTTTTGGTTTTAGACTTCTTTTAGCATTTGTATAGCATTTTAGATTACTATTATTATCTATTATTTTATTTTAGTTTTTAGTTTTTATTTTGTATTCGTTTTTGCCTTTTTGGCTGTTTATCTTTATTTTTAAGACTTTTAGCATAAAATTTGTTAAAAGAGAAATTATTCACAAAAAAAATAAAAATAAAATATGTTTTATTTCTTTTTTACTGTTTATTAATTGAAAAAAAAGAGAAAAAAATCATTAATCAAACACAGAAAAAATCTTAGCCTTTTGTTTTATCTTTTGTTCCTAGTTTTGTTCATTTTATTCAAGTTTTTATTTAAATTTTTATTTTTAGTTATTGTTGTTTAATTAAATGATTCATGAAAAAAAAAAGAAAAAGAAAAAAAACCATCAATCAAAATTAAATTTTTTAGGGCATTTCATTTGTTTTAATCTTATTTTTATTTGACTTTTACTGCTTTATTTGTTAAAAAAAATGAAAAATGAAATGAATGATGAAAAAGAAAAAAAATGAAGAAAAGATAGCTTCTGCGGTTTCTTGCTGTGTTTTCTGGCTCCGTTAGATTAGACAAGTACCGGCCATCTGACTCCATCTAGGAGCTCCAATTCAAAGCCATGATCAATGGCTAGGAGGGGGGCTGGGGTGTTGAAATCATTTTGTGAGCTATCAAGATGAACTTTGAGGGTTTTAGGGACCTGGTGATTCTCTATGAAAAGAAAAGAGACGGCAAGAAAGGAAAGGGGGGGCAGATGAAAAAGGAACACGGACGGCTGAGGAAGCTTTAGGGTTGGGAGATAGAATGAGAGAAGAGACAGAAAAGAACTAGAGAGAACCGAGAGTGAAACAGAGAGAGGGGGTTTCGTGGAAGCAAAAGGAAGAAAAGAAGTTGCAGGAGGAGAACCGAAGCAAGGAAGAAACCAGGAGGCTTCTTTTCCAGAAATTCCATAGAAGTCAACTCCGGCTCATCTTCTTTGGCCTCAGCCTCGTCAAAGAATCATCATCAGGTGATTGTAAACTCTTGGTTTAATACGGTTTTTATAGAGTTTTGGGTCCCCTATGCATGAAGATGTTCATTTTTTTTCAAGTTTCTATGATTGTCAATGCTTGATAGCGATGATTGTGGATTTACTTGTTGATGTTGTTGTGATTTTGATAAACCTGGTAGCGCCCCCTTGGTTCGTTTAAAGTGAATCTGAACTAGAGAAATGCCAATCGAGAATCCATGAACCGATCATGTTTCCCATATATGTAATCCGATGAACTAAAGGTCGCACCTTGGGTCCTTGTTTGTGTGTACAAGTTGGGTCTGAGAATTCTTAGGAGTACAAACTACAAGATTCAATTTTGATTGTTGGCTTGGGTTGGAAGTTTGGTACTTGTTTGGATTTTTGGCATGAAACCCAGAAATTGCAGTGTAGGAAATTAGGTTTCTGCTAAGAAGATGCATGAACTGTCAAACCTTCTTGCCGCTGGTTTATTGAGCTTGTTCCATAGCTTTATCATGTTTACTCTTTGATGTCTCTCTTGCCATTGTTTTTCTTTTTTCTTCTGTCCTGTGTATCTTGGGCATGAGTTTTGAAATAAAAAGCATCGGCTGCATGATTCGGCTGGGATTCGTGCACGAAAATCTGCTGCAACAAGCAACAAGCTTGAAGCTTCTGGTTTGTTGCAGCGATTAGACAAAACTGAATTTCTTTTTTGGTGATTGAGGTTCTGGTTTGGCCTGAGTTTTCATTTGGGTCTGTTTGCTGTGTGTTAGTGATGCTGTGTATATGCTTGCTGCAATTTAAAGCAGCAAGGTGCGGTGTCACAGCAGGCTGCAACATGGCAAGCCCATTCGTTGCAGCCGTAGAGTCCCTTGCATTTTTTTTTTGAAGCATCAGTTGTGCTAATTGAGGTTGAAGCTCACAATCAGTTGTTCTGGTCATAGCAGGGTGTAGCCTCTCTGCTTTCTGTTATTTTGGGGTTCGGTGTTTGGCAGGGATGAGTGTTGAAATGGTTTCTCCTCCCCAAAGTTCTTTTTAACCAGAAAAATCCAGATTTTTGAAGGGGTTTAAGATTTTGATGTTTCATAGTTCTTATTTTGGGTTTGTTATGTTTCCGGATCCTATCAACTCAGGTTATAGGAAGTTTCCCGTTAGTTATCTTGGGCCATACGTGTTGATTGTTTGTTTTATTTCTTCTTTCCTTCCTTTTCTTATCGGTGGTGTCTTTGCTGTCATTGCACGATTCCTTTCTGTTTTAGAAGCTTCAATGGACAGAATTGAGTAATTTCGCTGATGTTCTTGGTCATTATATTGGAGGATCGGAATCATTTTCTTGTTGGAATTCCATGCTATAGTTTCCTTTTCCTTGGTTGTGCAAGAAGGCACGAATAATAAGCTTACAACAGGAAATTGCAGAAGGAAAATAGCGCTGAAGAAACAGAGCTTTTTCTATGTGTGCATGCATGAAAACCAAAAGGAAAAATTGCATTTTAACCCCTTAATTTGTGTTTAATTCTACTATTGGCCAGAAAATTGGAAAAATCAATCAAATTGGCCCCTTTAACTTCTTTAATTGTTTCAATTGGCTCCTTGTTGGTTTCAACTTGATGAATATGAGTTATTTAGTTTATTTGAATGGTTTGGGTGATTCAATTTCATGTTTATTTTCATTTCGTGTGATTATTTTTTTAATCAAAGTGATGCCTTGACATTTTCTTTGTTTTTGGGGGGTAAATAAGTAAATTCATTTCATTAGGACACCAACTCAAGGGAGGTACACTCTATCTCTTATTTTTACTTTATTTGACCCTATGTGTACTTATGTGATTTATGTGTTTAATCGCATGCCTTTTGGATGTTTTCATTTTATTTATTTATTTATTCGCTTTAGTCGTCTTAACTTCGTATATTTATTTTAGTTCATTTTGATTATTTAAAAGGCATTAAATGCCAAGTTGTAATAGTTAGGTTTATTTTATTTATTTTCATTTTTTCCCCGTTAGATTGTAATAGGCCCCCCTCAAATGTAATAGCTAGGGTTTTATTCGTTTTCTTTTCGCTTGTGTAATTTGCATGCTTACGTGCTATGTGTTACCGCTTTCTTAGGGTCTTGCATCTAGATATCATGACTATGTGTTATGTGTTTATGTGATGTTATCTGTTTACTCGCGTTATTATGTTTTTATGAGATTATAATTAATGTGTTACGTTATCACACTAGTCCAACGCTAGTTGTGATCCATTTCTCGATACCACACTATTCCAACGCTAGTTGTGGTTTCCTTATTCGATTTCTCACTAGTCCAACGCTAGTGAGAAAGTAGGAATATGGGTTAGTCCAACGCTAGACCCTTAGGACCCCTTCGCGCGTTTGATCATGATTGTATGATAAAATCATTTCATCTCATGCATATTTTTCACTTTCTAGGGTCTTTTATCATTTTGTATGATATTCCCCTTATACGTATAGCCCTTATCCCTAATTTCCCTATATATATACCCCTATGTATGATACATAACATTAGAATTGCATTTCATTTTAAAATTAGGATTAGGGTAGTGAATTTGCTTGATTAGATTAGGGAATACCCCTTGAATATGGGATATGGACGAGTTTGGTTTTCTAGCCTTAGCACGCTCGTATTCCCTCTATTAAAGGGAAAATCGGGTCACGAATATTAGTCCCCCGTACCCGACATGATGCACTCCTTTAAGACATGTATATTTATATAATTATTTTATCCCTTTTCTTTTCTTAGAGTCTCATATTTTTGCATTATTCGTAACTTCTCCAAAGAGTCACTATTGGGTGTCACGATTAATGTGATGGGCACCATTCGAGTTTTGAAGAGAAATTTTGACCCCCCGATACCCTCCTAGGTCTAGGGTTTGCATTCATATAGTACATCCAAATGTGATAAATCTTTAGGTTAAAATAAGAAAATCTTTGACTAAATCACGAAACTAGCCTTGGTTAGGTCGAAAGGGTGCCTCAAAATTTTTTTCTTGCCTTCCCTTTCTTCAAATGTGACTCCCGAACCTTTTTCTTTGATTTACGTAGATTAGGAGTCGTTTAAAAGGGGTTTTTCTACTTTTTCCTTTGAAAAATTCATTTTTAGGTGATTTGGTAAACAAAAGGATACTCCTGACCCACAAGAGTTTAAACTGTGAACGGTAGGAACTATGTGTGACTTGATTCCCTCCTGGGGATACGTAGGCAGCTTAGAGGATAGTTTCTAAGTTCAGTTACAATCCTATAAAACTAAAGCCTTTGTCCGGATGATTCTTTTGTTGCAAAAAAATAAAGAGCGGTTCTCTTTAAGACAGTTCGAATTATTTTGTGACATATACTTGAAAGTATATTATTTAGATTACCAAATTATTTGGATAATTACCTTTTCAAGTGTGATCGAAATTATGCAAAGATGGAATTGTTTGTATTACGGTTGATAGCCTAAAATGGTTGCTATTGAAAGAGTAAATAAAGACGAGGACGTCTGCAAGAATATGATGAAAAGGAAAAAAAAAATCAAGTTTCATTATGAAGTGCTTGTACTCAGAGCTACACGATTTGAGCAATTAACGAAAGATGAAATTTGAAACAAAGTAAAAGATTGCAACTATTTCTAGAATTCAAACGACGACAGCTCCTTTCGGTTGTTTTCAAGTAATGCTTGTATCTTGTCCAAAGTTTGACTCTCCTCAGCAAGTAGGGGCGGGGAATCCTCAATCTTTCGAACTTCATATCGTAAGTCGACCATCACGTCTTGCACTCGGGTAAGTTCATCTTGCTCTTCTCGTAGCAGTGAAAGCGTCTCCTTCCTGTGAGTATCCAAGAACTCAAGTCGCTTCCTCAACTCTACTTCCTCGCGATCAATCTCCTTAAGTTTCAACATGTGCATTGTGATATTTTCCGCTTGTTGTTTCTCCTTACTCTGAGCATCTCTAAGATGTTGGGTGGCCGTAGAAAGCAACTCATTATCTGATTCAACTGAAATTTTATTTGAGAGAGAAGATTTCACTGCAACGTAACGAGCTGCATTTGCAAAGAAAGCCTTTAAAAGGCCTTGCAAATTTGAGATATCCGTGGCATTGAAGCTTTGCATTTCCTCCATGATTTTGCTTGCTTTCATTTCAAGAGCAGGCATGCGCTCCAAGACTGTTTGAGATATCATCACCCTCAAGTTATTCCACAACATTTGGATATAGTCTCGATGGCATGTTGAGATCACACTTTGGGGGCAAAATTCAGACATTTGAGGTGCCCTTGGCCACGATGGTGGATCGAAAACTTTGAGTTTCTTTTTGGCCGATGGAGTCATATGTTCCGCCTTCTGTGACGTGATTTGCTGAATCACATTTCCATCATCTACTGTCTTTTTGGAATTCTCACTAGCACCCTTTTGTTGGGTAGAACTGACCACTTGTTTGGCCAAAAGTTCAAATGCAGTAGGTCCTTCAACTGATGCTTGGCTTGGTTCTCCATCATCAATTAAGATCAAGTCTTGATCATCCAACTGTAGGGAAAACGTTATTAACGAGCAAATTTCAAATGCTAAATTAAAGAAGGCAAGGAGGGTCCTTACAATATTGGCACGACTTATACCAGGCACAGATATATCCGGAATGTCTTTAAAGAGTTCTTTAGGATCTAAACCAATATCATCTAAAGGGAGAGTCATTACCTTGGACTTCTTGCGCTTCCAATGCTGGTCCGTGCCAGTGGATTACTCATCCTCCTCATCAAAAGGCTCGCTCCTCTTCTTCTCATGTGAATTGCAAGAATCATGATCAATAGCCTTCACAATTTTTGAAGGAAGATGAAATGAAATACCCTTCGAAAATTGTTCATTAGGAGTAAGGTTCTCAGGGGTAGCAATCTTGTTGCTTGAACTCTTCAAAATTTTCTTCTCACTTCTCACAGTCATTTGCTTCATCTCAAGACTATTGACAACCTTGGAGGGATTGTTCAGGTTTGCAAGTTCCTTCCCTTTTGACTTCTTCTGCTCCCCATTTGATTGGATACTCTTAATCAAAGCATCACGCCCTTTGAGGAGATGATTATCATGCACCACAGACCACCATGTTTGAAAACCTAAAGATGTGTGCTTGCTAGCATTCAAGGGATAGCTAAGAAAAAGTACCTTTGACTCTGTTTTACTGCGAATGGCAGTGCGCCAGAGTATTCGACTCAAGTCATAATTTGTAGAACGAATATCTGCCCCGAGTTCTTGTGAAAGAACTTGATAAAATCCGAATTGCCGCCCGAATCTATATGGACTATATGGCTCAACAAGAAAATCCCTTTCAGCATGCAAAACTAAGTAATTTGAGCAGACGCTTACAAAATAACTTAGTTCGAGATTCGCTAATTTTTCATTGTCAATAAAAAGTTTATTGCGGTTCTTCACAAGAGAAGTGATTCCCCAAGTTGTTTTATCTCCCTGATGAATGAGGTCGCGAGCACTATTTTCATCAAAGTATCGTGCGCCACCCTCTCCAGAATAGTTGGTCATGGTGGGTCCAGGCATGGTGTTTGGAGTAAAATAATAGGTAGAGAAATAAGTCGCTAACCAAGCATATACGTAGTGCACCAGAAAAGCCGCACGTGCACACCCTGGGGTAGCTGAGTTTGAAATCTTATCGAGCCCATGGTATATGTTTAGCAGGACAGGAACAGCAAGGCAAGTCTTACGACCGGCAGCCACCATACTAGCCATTTTGAAAGTAGATGGTCTAATATAATGGAGGTCCTCATCTGGTAAAGCAAAGACACAGAGCCAGCAAGATATAAATGCTGTAAGATAGGTCTCTTCCCGCAAGTGAAGTTTAACTCCGATGGTATCAAATACCCCATTGTCTTGACTTGAAAATTTGCGTGGTTGTCCAATTTCGCCATCCGGATTTTGGATCGCTTGAGCATGAGATGCCCTCTTTATCCTTCTTTGCTTTGGCTTTGAGTACCTGGTTGTGCCTTTAAACCAGAAATTAATCCATTGGGCAGCAGAAACTCCAGCTTTGTTGGATTCCCCATGTTGAAGATGATGTAAGGCTGCAAACAAATACTAACAACTTTGTGGGATATGCCTTAATTTCTTTTCATTAACTCCAGTTAGCTCCTCCGCGCATGGGATTACCTCTTCATAGATACCCACAATGATTGGAAGTCCTCCTAACTTGTGCAAATTCCAAAGTGAGAGAGACAATTCCCCGACAGATGTATGCAAGGTATTAGTGTCCGGACACTACGCTTCGCAGAATGCCCTAAGTATATGGGGATTCCTATCATATGTGAAAAGCGAAGCATATAAGGCGTCAAACAAGCAATTCTCACGGAGCACTTGTTTGCTCCTACCGAGGATATCCTCCAACCACTCCCAATAATTCTCGATGTAAGTGAATGCACCACTGAGTCTCAAGGAAGGATCCCAGTGTGCATCTCCGTCTATGATCCGCCTGCCAAGGGTTTGAAAAGGAGTTGTCCTTGGCTCCTTATCATGAATAAGGGATTTCAAGGAGTGAACCTTCGCGCCATCATCTTGAGGAAGTTCAAGTGACCAGTCCTTCAATTCTGGGTACTGGTGAGAAAGCCACTTACCAGAGTAAGTTCCTTGTATAGGAAAATGCATCAATAATTTCGTTGCTTTGTCACCAGAGTCACCATCGCTGTCAGCGATAAGGAGATACTTTTCGTTTGAAGATGTGACTTCCTTGAACACCACCATTGCATCAAGACCAACCTGTAACAAAAGCAAGGAAAAAGAAAGTTTGGTTAAAATGGCATGATCGAAGATAGTAAAAGGCTTCTTGAATTTTGGGTGAGTTTTTTTTGTTAAAGTGGGAAATCGCGTCTCCCTCTTTGTACTCCTCAAGCCATGATAGGCTCTCATGGGAGTTTGCGGTTGTACCTTTTTCAAATTTTGGCTGCGCCATCTCCTTTGTACTTCTCAAGCCATGATAGGCTCTTGTGGGAGTTTGCAGTTGCACCTTCTTCAAATTTTGGTTGTGTCATCTCCTTCATGTACTCCTCAAGCCATAATATGGCTCTCGTGGAAGTTTGCGGTTGCGCCTTCTTCAAATTTCTTGGTTGCACCTTTTTCATGTACTCCTCGAGCCATAATATGGCTCTCGTGGGAGTTTGCGGTTGCACCTTCTTCAAATTGAGTGTCCACCATACAGATAATGTGTCAAAAGATCTTCCTTTCATGTCACACAAAAAAAAAAAAAAAAAAATCTTGACAAGAGGTAAAAACCATGAAATATGAAAGTTACCTTAGCGTTTTGAATGCTAAGAGCTATGGTCCTAAAATGGCGAACACAATTGGAGCATCAACTCGCTTCAAAGGGTGTCAATACATGCTGCAACTAAAAACAAAAAATTTTCATAAGAAGGAAGCATTTTCAAGAAAGTCGTGATGCATGGCATGGGTTGATGAGCACTTCGTGTCAACTATCAATTAAATTGGCATGAGGAAAAAAAAACACTATGGACTTGGCCCGCTTCTAAGTGCCGTGGCTTGAAACAAAAGAAACATGTATTGCATATAAAACAACAAACAAAAGCTTGAATGGCCTTGGGATTGGATCAATTATTAATAAATTGCAACATGAAGAAACCACTGGCCGAATAGTCGTAACACATGCAATCCTCTGTGCTTGGCTTCACTGACTTTAGTCGACAAGCAACTAAAGGTAGCATGGCAACATGCAAATTTCAGCAAGGTTGAGGACAAATTAAAGTGAAGGCAAGATTGATTATTACCTGAACTGGCCGATCGTTCTCTCTGAGGACAAGCCGGAGATTACTATTAGTTTTGAAAAGCTTGGGCAAGCAGAGGTTCTGTATATAAAGGTTTTGGGAGCTAAGGAACAGGGAAATTGATTCCACTTTCGAAAAAAAGAAATGATAATTTTGTAAGCGATGGTAGGCAGTAGGATTCGGTTTCGGAAGTTGTTAATTGGTCATTTCCAATTATATATAAGTTGACTTTAGCAATTGCCAACCTGCTGCAGTGACACCCAATTGGATGTTTCCATTCCTTATTTCAAAATATGGCTGGTTACTTTAAACATTTGAGTGAATTGAGAAAGTGGAGCATTACTTCTTTTTCTCCTTTTCCGAAATTGTCCAGTGGAATTCCGAAAGGTCAATGAGGCTACCATCCGGGCAATAAATTTGTTTTTGGCACCTAACAAGGCGCTGCAATGATACAACTCCAATAGCTTGGGTTTAATTTCCAAAAATGGGTTACGCTTAAAATATGAGGAAGTTGCATGTGATTGCTTATAGCAATTGGAGTGTTAAGCAAGCTTCCTACTGATGCTTCATTCAAGATTTGGCAAGTTCTGATTATTTTAGAAATCATGCAACTTGGAAATATGGGTCCAATAGCTAATTTAGAAGTTACATATTCACTTCAAAGGATTTATATTGGAGTTGGAAGGCTATTGAAATTTGTGAACCTACATTGTCTAATTGGTTTGGACAATTCCCAAATTGATGAACACTGATTGCGTGGCAATGGCAATTGCCTAGCATTGTTTTTAGCAATTACTTTTTCTTAGCAACATTAAGTTTGGATATCTAATGGTTTGCCGCATCATGGAATATGGAAATGATTGAAAGTGGTATCTTTCTAATTCTCTTGGAATCAATTGCAAGTCAAAAGGGAAGTGGTCTTATGATTCCTTAAAAGTTGAAGCCACGGGAATCATTATTCTATGCCCAAATCAACTTGAGTACAAAGCCACACCACGAGAATTTTAGCAACTTGGATCCAATTTCCAAAAGAAGCAATGCCAAAGGAATTCCAAATTGCTCAGCTTCAAGACGAAAAAAAGAAAAGAAAAAGAATGTCTTGTGGAGCTCTACAAGGCGCTCAACTGAATCAGTTTAGGAAGTTTTAAGTTTTGGGCAGCTACTAAATTCAGTGATTATCATTTAACTTTTGGAATCACATGAATTTGGTTCCCAAGAATAATTTCAAAAGCTGGAAGTCAATTTGGGAAGCTCTCGAAATTCGGCGTTCAGAAGTTACCAACATTGGTTTTGGGAATACATTTGCGATTTAGGAAGTGTTGAAACTTAGCAAATTCCATATTGCCAAGTGCCACGGACAAGATTTGGTAGTCAGCAGCTTGAGATGCAAATTGGAAATTATCAATACGATTTAGCAAGTCTGCCGCATGTAATTTTGAGTGTCGAAGTGTGAAGACATTTCCTAATCTTTGCACCACGTTTCGGCTCTCTAAAGTGGAAGTTTCATGATAAGTATTGAATGGGAAGTTTCCACCAAACAAATTGGTAGCCATGCTTTGATTATTAAATGTTTAGGCGGTGCAATGGTCATAGAAGGATTCCTAATGCAAATAAGGCTACATTGAAGTTGCTGAAAGTGAAATTAAATTAACGGCGCCTACTGGAACTTCTAGGTGAAGAATGTCTATGGAGCAAAGTCTTCAAGGGACATGGGACCATTCTTGTCGGAATAAAATCGATTGGAACGTTTGAGCTTTAATGTTTGGTGTCTTTAATGTATTGCAACTTTAAGTTAATGGTAGTCACTTGGACTAGTGTCCAATGGAATTCCAAAGACCAACAGAGCAGCAATTCGGGCAATACAATTGGCTTTGGCAATTGCCAAGCCATTGAGTTTCAAGACTAATTGCAACAATTGCATTGTAATGACATGGGGAATAATCCTATGCATCACACTTTGCCGTAGACCACATGTAATCCGTGAATGGTGTAGACTTTTTTATGATCTTCGATCACATGTATTAACCCAGGCTCTTGTTGCTTGCCCACCAAATCGGCAAAGGAATTGGCTTCTCTTGAAAAAAAAAAAATTAAGTACTTCAAGTTTCAATTACATCCTTGACAAGCAAGTCCCAATTGAGTCTTGAAGTGGGGGCATTTATAGACAAAGAAAATTTATTTAATTTATTTAGTCAAGATTTATTTAAATTAAATCGATCTTGATTAAATTAAATTAAATTATAGAAGTCCATTATGCTTTGGACTGACAAATTGGGCCAATATTATATGGGCTATTAAATCAAATTAAATTCATAGTATCCATTTAAGTTAGAGTGAATTGATTGCTTTATTAATTCACCATGGACCATTTGGGTTGGCCCACTAGTTAAGCCCAAATTAAATGGGTTTCTTGAGTTATAAGTTACCCAAAATGCAGGAAGATATCTGGAGGGTTTTCTTGAAGACTTAGCCTACATATTTTGGCTATAAATAAAGGTCTTCTCTCAAGGCAAAGATATAGAAAAATTCCTAACATTCGGAGAAACTCTGTCAAATTCTCTCAAGAGCTTTTCCTTCTATCTAAGTCCAAATCAAGTCAAACAAATCCTCTTGCCATTGGTGTTGAAGACTTAAGAGTTCCAAGTGTTCGACGTCATCCTCAAGTCAATCGTTTTCTACGCCGAAATTGTAGGAAACACCCTTTCGATTGGAGAACAAGTTTTTCGGCCCTTCAATTGAAGCTATTCGAAGAGAAGAATCAGGGGATTAATTTCTTTGATTCAAGAATTTTCAGAGATTGTAACCTACTTATTATTTAATATAATAAATTTGATATTTGTGCAAGTTTTCTTGTCTTTTATTTTAGGCAACGAAATTTGTGCTTACAACTGGTTCTCAAAGCAAGTCCCTCCGAACCCAATGTATCTCATAAGCTGGAACTGTCGAGGACTTGGGAACAGTGACGGAGCCAAGATTTTTTTTTTTAGAGAGAATATGTTATTTTCAAAATAATTTTCATTCATTTAAATATATGATATCTAAAAAAATTAAATATTAACTTTAATTATAAATATATATAAACTCTCATAATAAAAACTAAAATTGTAAAAAATTAAGAAGGGCAACTTTCTTTGTACATATATTTACACACTATAAATTAAAATTTTCAAAATTGAGAGGGGCCATGGCCCCATCAGTCCTCCTTGACTCCGTCATTGCTTGGGAACCCTCGGAGGGTTTGTGCAATCTATGATTTAACCAGTCAAAAAGCTCCCAAAATTTTTCTTTCTTTGCGAAACTAAATGTAATGGTAGGGTAGTTGATCAGTTAAAGTCTAAGTTTAATTGCTTTAGTTTTTCGGTTGATGCTAATGGTAATTCTGGTGGTTCAGCTCTTTTTTGATGTTTCTATCTTGAGTTTTTCTCAACGTCATATTGATGCAGTTGTTAGAAATGATACTGAAATGCAACCTTGGAGGATCACAGGAAGTTATGGTGAGTCCAATACTTCTCTTCGGCGGGAAGCATGGACCACTTTCAAAGCTTTAAAGAACTATTCACAGTTTTTTGTTTTGTTTTTTGGGCAGAACTACACACAGTTACATCTTCCTTGGCTTTGTTTCGGTGATTTCAATGAAGTCCTGTATCATGACGAATTTCAAGGCGGACTAATCGACCACAATGGCAAATTGATTCATTTCGAGAAGCACTCAGCCACTGTGAAATTGATGATCTCGGCTTTGAGGGTTACAAATATACCTGGCTTTGCAATGCTTTTTTTCCTAACACAAGTAGAGCCTTTCTGGATAGAGCTCGTGCAAATCATGCATGGAGTTCCCAATTCCCGTGGTCATCTGTGCAGCACCTATTCTCTCATGTTTCGGACCAGTGCCCTATCCTGGCTTCTGTTAAGGATAGGAACACTAATTTGTTTCTACAGAGGAAAAAAAACGCCCCTTTTGCGCAATGGCAGAGCTAGAAAAAATTTTCAGTGGGAGTAAAAGCAACACTAAAATTTTTTACTCACTCTTTTTTCTAGTTTTTTAAGCAAAAAAATATTCATCAATAAGTTAAAATGAAAAGCTTTTTTTAGCTTATTTCAAATGAAATTTTGTGACCCACATATCCTTTTAGAATATTAGTTCATGAACCAATTTAAAAGACCACGTAATTCTTTCACTTGCTTCATAAAAAAACTCTGGAGACACACTTGAAATTATATCAAAATTATATAGATACTATGGGAATTTAAGGGGAGCAATGGGGGCCCGTGTCCCAGTGCCCCCACCTTAAATCCGCTATTGCTTCTGCTTTGAAGCTATAGTAATATATCTTTTACCGCTAGCACAAATTTCGTGAATGAAATTGTTATTTTACCAGAGAGAGCGAGATGCTTTTTGAGATCTAGTAATGAATCATTTGTTGGCATGTTGTGTGTGTCATCAACACATGGTAGATATAAAACCATGCACCAAAAGTTCCTTTAATGCAGAGAGTATATTTAATGCCCTACAGTAAAAATTATTGGACAACAAATTGGACAAAATTATTTAAGTTAAAATTGTAAATTACCTTGAGAAATTTATACAGTGTGTTGTATCTGAAGAGACATTATTGTCTTGAGAAATGGTGTACTTTTATTACAAAAATGAGTTAACCAAATAACCTTATGAACTAAAAAAAAAATAACCTTATGAACTATGCCTAGTTATTTCATACAATTGAAAAACTGATTGACCTGAAGTAGTTAGAAGAGAGTAAAGAAAATAAAGAAAATTGACTAGACAAGTTAGTTGAAACAAACAAAATTCAATTGATTAATTAAGTATAACACTTGTTTGCTACTTAGTTGGGTGTGCCACTTACCAATTAGTTTTGCCATATAAGATAAAAACGAATTCATTGAAACTAAAGGATTCATCAATACGTGTTAATGAATATAAAGACAAGCACAAATAGCAAAAAATAAAAAATTTGAAATATTATGTGGAAAAACTAACGAAATTATAATTATTGAATAACAATAATCAATGAAGAAGACTTAATTGTAAACGGAATAATTGCATATATTAATAAATTAAGACATCCAATTGATTACTTCACATCCTGAGCATGAGTTGATTTGGGCTTTCTTTAATCAATGGGCAGATATGCCAATACAAGTTGGCTTAATTAATAAGGATGGGTCACTTCCACACAACTTGCACGATTTAAGGTCACGAAATTATAATGGGTTTAAGCAAGATTTTTGAGAAATAACATGCTCATTAAAGTGTCTAGTACTTGTAATAACTCTCCTAGGTGAAGTTCTAATGGCCACTGAAGTGTTAAAGATAAATATGATTACTCTACTCTTAATCTTCACCTAAAAAAAAAGTTAACTCTTTCTAAGCGTTGCTCCAAAGATTTGTAGTCTTAATTAACGAGAAGGGAACAAATAAACATAACAAAATGAAAAGCCATTTATGTGTAATAAATAGTTGAAATAATTTGTAATGCATTTGTATGTGGTATTTAAAATTTTGTGAAACATTTTTGCCACACTAGTGGTCAAAAATCTAAATATAACACCTAGGTAAACAGTGTGCAATTACCGTGATTGTTTACAATATCTTATTGTTAAACAAGATATGCTTAATAGTTTCATACTTGAATTTTTGTTTTACTAATTGACGTACAGTGCAAATAATTAATGTGCTGATTTTGCAATCTTGTAGTCATGTGTATTTGCTAAAGATGCAGGCTCCGTTTGGATCACCTGTTTTTGGAGGTGTTTTTAAAAAACTTAACTGTAGCATTTTTTGAAAAACTTCATGTAACGTTTGGATTCTTGTTTTTGAAAAACTCTGTGTTTTTGAAAAATACCTGCGTTTGGATTGAACAGTATTTCAAAAACACCTTCTTATTAAAAGTGAATATAAAAGAATTGGATAATTGCCCAATAACTTCAGCAACAAAGTAAAAGTGACCTTTTATAAAGGAGTTAAAATTTCCAATACAAGTAGTATGAGAAGTAGCACACTACGGCCAATTAACAAATTTTGGAGTAACAAGAGGAACTTAACTTGTTTTTTTTTTAAAATTTTAAAAAATATCTCAAAATATATTTTAAAAACTCTTCTACTCTTAATATCTCAAAATATTCGTTAAAAATATTTCAAAATATATTCTAAAAATTCTGCTGCAGCAAAATTTTTCAATGTTGACCCCCAAAAACTGCTACTTCAAACGGAGCCAGCTTGTTTTTGGGATTTTTGTACAATATCATCCACAAACACATGGTGCAATTAGCATTGAGGTGCACATACGGAGGTAGTGCAAACCACGAGTTAGCATATATAAGATAAACAATCGAGTCCTGAAAGACATAACACGATAACACTGACACAAATTCGAAATCAAGCGGAAATCACATGTTTTTCAATCAAAGCGTATTAAACTTTTTTATTTCTAGGCCTATCGGTCCAAAGCCTCGTAGTGTCCCCTAGTTATGCGCATTCCAATACATATGCGCCGCCATTGCCCGCCGATCTTCGTTCCAATTAAAGATGCCCTGCTCCGACATATCGATGGGTTGGCCCGCCTGCTGTTGCTCTCCTGCTATCTGTGCATCAGCTATGGCTCCGAGGGTTGCTTCTTCGTTGAAGTACTCATCTGCTGGGGAGTATGCACGCATAAAATTGTGCAAAATACAACATGCAAGCACAATATTATTTTGTGTTGCTATTAGATAATTCTGCATTGGACCCTTGAGTATTGGAAAACGCTTCTTAAGAACCCCAAATGTGCGCTCAATAATATTTCTAACCGATGCATGCCGCCTGTTGAACAAACGTTTAGCTGCCCGCTCATGCTGTGTGCCCTGTGCTCCCCTAAACGGTGCCACAAAACCTGGCATATTTCTATAAGCAGCATCTACCACATAATTTTTTCCTGTCAATGATGTCAAGTTGATGGTTAAAAGGCTTTGATTACTAATACAGAAATAGGTTCTTCTTGATTTTGTTTATGTAAGGTCTTGAAAATATCTACCACATAATTATGCACAATCTGCCAATGCCTATCTTGAAGGATAAAAAGTTTATCACATACCCGGCGGTGGCATAGGAAAACCCGAATTCGGATCTAGTAAGGTATCTTGGAGAATTCGGGCATCATGAGCACTACCCTCCCAACCGACTCGAACATATACAAAGCGCATATCATGATCGCAGGCAGCAAGCACATTCTGGGATAAGTCACCATGCCGATTTATGAACCTCTCTCGTATCTCTGAGCTGCACCAAGCGGAGACGTGTGTCCCGTCTAGTGCTCCTACACAATCCTATACAAAGCCCCATAAAATATTTCAATAAATTGTAAATTGAAATTTGAGTTGCGAAAAAGTTGAAATAAAATGCTAAAAAACACAAACCCGGAACCACGGCATGAGTGATGCATTGTTCAAAATTCTTGGGTGAGTCCCATCGAAGTCTGTTGGCCTAACGAGATCACGACCGAGGCGAACTAATGCTCGTAACACACGACGAACATGTCAATCTATCGTCTCCGTGGAATGCTGGAACCGCTCGGCTAGAACACGGTGCCGCTCATCATGGCTCAGGCACATTAGAGTTAATGCAACGGATTCATGAACCCCCACCTGATGTGAAGGATATGCATGCCAATAACCACGCTGAACCAACAAATCACACAACATCAGGAATTGAGGAACATCCAAGCGCATGTTTTCAATAATTCTGTCCTCATGTCCGTTTATCAGCTCAAGCACATAGTCCCTCCCCGAGAGCACACTATCTCTAACTCTTCTTCTTCTGGGAACTCGGTTAAAGCGTGGGTCGAAGAACATGAAGCCTAGGAGCACAACTCCCAAAAGGATGTTATCGAAATCAACATCGTCTGTCTCGTCATCCAAGTATCCGCCCTGAATATGTCCCTGATTATCCATCGCACTGCTATCAGTATCAAGTATGCAATAAAAATTCGGGATACCCTGCAAAGAAAGGAATCAAAAGGATTAAAAATAGAACCCAACAATGTTCTGGCTATATGCACAAATATTTGATATAGAACAATCATGATAACAACTTATGAAGTTCACATCTTGTTCCTATTATGATAACAATGCTCCGGCTATTTGAACCTACTTTTATAAATGTAAAGCCTAGCAAAATAAGAAGTTTGCAGTTTCACAAATACAAGTTTCCAACAGAAGCATACTTGCTGGTTTCCAAGTTAACAAGTTGCACACCTATGGAACAATAAATCCGCAAAACATTCTAATCGTCTGGTATAATTTATACCTGGCCAAGAAGCTTAGCAAAAGTTTCCAAGTTAACAAGTTCCGAAGCTTGGCTACAAATGTACCACAAATCCTATACAATCCCTAGGTATGGTGAATACCTAGGCAACATGATATAGAACAACTGGTGCAATCTAAAATTCTCACTAGGTTCGACCGAAGGCAAAGAATTGGCCAGCTGTTTAATGAACATTTGAAATCAAGTATAACTATGCCAATTTCAAACGTTACCAAATGATTAAATCATCTTATCCTTGCTTATGACACTGTAACAAAGCCTATTATCACACACAACCAAAAGTTACAGCAATCTATTCGAACGAGCACACACAGCAATTAAAAGGTCACTAAATCGAATTATTAAAATTCAGAAAAAAATAGACTCATTCGGGGTACACAAATAGAAAAATCCAGCGTCAAAGTTTCCAAGGCCAAACTACATCAAACGAAAATAAAAAGTGAAACAGTGGAATTGCATGTTCGGGGACACAAAGACAATCCAAGTGGGCTGCCACGACTAAAACTCGGATGGTATGAGCATCTATGCGGGTGGGAGGAGCCCTCGATGTCTCATAAACGCAAGCCGGGCATCATCTGTGGTGCAGGAGAACCAAATGATACGCTCCGCTTTGGACCGGAGGAGATCGGCCATCTTAAGGTGAACATTTATGTCTAGCCCAAGCGCGCAGAGAGGCACCATTGCAGCTTCTAACTGCGCATCGTCATCTACAACAGCCTTTTGACTCTTTGAAGGTGAAGAGACCTCTGCACTCCTGCTCTTGCTCTTTTTACAGCTCAAATGTGTGTCAATGCTGTCTAGGACGCGGACGTACTGCTGGAATTGGGGGGACGATGGTGAGAAGAAGGAATCGCAAGACATGTCACCCGATCTGCGCTTCCCTTTGTTGTTCTTAACTTTTTGTTTCCCTTTCCGACTCACAGGCTGTGAGGGAATGTTTTCCTCGGAGAAATCCACGTCCACAACCCCCTTTCCTGAACAGCGTCTAGCAGCTCTCTCCATTTGCTGCTTGTCGGCCGAGTTGGGCGGTGAATCTCCATATCCAGCGCTGAAATCCCCAGTCGTCCCTCGATTCATGAAAACTTCTTCGAGCACGTGATAAAGTAGGCATGAGCAGTTGTAGAATCTAGCGTATGCTTGGTTCACCTACAACAAAGCAGAAGACAGCAAAAGCACAATGAATGCAACTCTGAAAAACATATGATTGCATTAGAGTTAGGAAACCAGCAATTAAATCCAAGGGGGAAGATAAAATCCAACAGGGAGACTGTTTTTATCGATTCCGAATGGCTTAAAAGTAAGAAACCAACAAGTCAATCCAAGGAGGGGGACAGTTAAACTGCGGGGGTGAAGATAAAATCCAAAGGGGAGACAGATTTGCATAATTTCAATTGGCCTAACGAGAAACCAGCAAGTAAAGGGCATAGTACGGGGGGACAGTTAGTGAAAGGGGGAAAAGAAAATCCAAGGGGGGGACAGTTTTCAATAGTTCAGATTGGCTTAAAATACAGAAACCAGCAAGTAAATCCAGCAGGGAAATAGTTATATCCAAGGGGGAAGAGAAAATCCAAAGAGGGGGCAGTTTTTAATAATTCCAAATGGCTTAAAAGTAAGAAACCAGCAAGCTATACCTGAACCAGTTGGCTCCACCGTTCATCATCCATCATGAAGGTGTAGTTCGTTGAGTCCCACCCCATACCAGTGCCCCGTTTCTTGAATGAAATGTAAAGCTTAGTGAGGCTCTGAAGGGCATAGTACTTAGACCGAATACTATTGCTGGGAAATGGAATTCCGAACCTCTGAAGAAGCATGTTAGTAACCTCGGGGATGACATGGCTCCCGATGTTTTGAGACGATATCTCTCCATTCCTATGCATATGCAGCAGATGTTCGGCAAATGCAAATTCATGTTCAGATGTGAAACTGTTACGTTTTGAGTACTTCCCTTTTGACAGTTTCATCTTATTTCTCTTTAGGATACATAAACAAGAAAATTGGATGAAAAGGGTCAAAAAACAGACAAATGTGTCCTCGTTGTCATATAACAATGGAGAAGGCAGTCGCACATGAGGTTGTAAGTAGAAGGCTAAATGCAATTGGCTAACCTTGAAGTAATTAGTTGTGCAAAGTTGCAAATCGTTTTCTCCCTGAGCTGACAGCGAACAACAATTGCTAAATCCCCTACTCCTTCACAAGACTGTGAAGTATATATAGAAAATACAATCCTAGAGGTCATTTAATTGACTAAACTTCAACAGAATTAGACCAACTGACAAGTCTAACTTACCCTTCCAAGCACGCCGCGTCACAGGAGGCATGTAGCTCCAAGGAGGAGACAATAAAAGGACAATGAAGTAGCTGCAGCCGCAGTACTTACATAAAATGGAAGAAATTAGGTCCCCAAACTCATGCAAATTACTCAGCAAGACTGTGAAAACACACAAATATACTACAGCCAGCACTTTAAATCTACTATACCCACCGTTTGGTTCGGAACAAATTATACATTGGTGCAATTTAGGCAATAATGTTGGAGTACATTTATAGCTCTGAAGAGGGTCAATTATATGAAAAAATATGCGGCAAACAAGTCAAGCGCCTATTCCAATAACACTGAATGTGCATAACAAAGATGATCGTCGGCAATGAGCAATCCCAAATCAAAAGAAGTTGTGAAGAAATGTTTTCAATAATTTACAATTAAGAACCAATATGAAAAAATGACATCGGCTGACCAGTTGCTGGATGAAATTAAAGACGCTGAACAAGTTTAAATACTTGATGTTCAGTCACTATTTTTTTTCCAATCGTCGGAAACAGATTGAAGGCGAAGAAAGAGACATCAATTTAGATGGTTGCCCAAATAAAAAATTTCAACTGTAGCCCTACTCTGTACGAATAAACCCAAAACTCAACGAACTCACCTGCAAGTTCCTTGAAAAAGAGGAGGCTTCACCGAACTTCTTGTGGGATGCAGCAGCGTACCGCCAATATCTTCACGAATTAACTACTGTAGCAGGGCCGAGCGAGTGATAATCGCGTAAGGGCACCTCAACGAAAAGAATCTACAGCATGTGACTCCAATTGCAGATCTGACCGCAGCAAGCTCAGGTGAAGCGCACAGTTGTTTGTGTAGCTCAAGCTTCGTTCCAATTAACTCCTTTAGCTGCCGGGCTGGAGGTATGGAATCGATGGGCTGCCCCGCTTGCAGAAATTGTCGGTTGGTCGCTCTTCGAAATTCAAAAGGAGGAGCTGATGTCCAAAGGCTTCTTCGTTCTTAGCTCAGCTCAACAGAGAAAGGATAAGAAACTTTACACTGTGGCATCACATGACCGAAAAACTGTTTTTACTCTTCAGGACCTAAAACGGTGTAGTCTTGCTACAGTAGGCACTGTAGTTTTTTGGTGAAAAGCTGTTGACCACTTTTTGTAGTTTGACTACAAAAACAGTTTTTACAAAAACTACCGATCCAAACAGAGTCGCAATTATCACAAAAAAAAAACACATTATTTGGTCATTATGTGTTTGGCCATCACCCGATGCTTTGTTAACCGTAAATGTTGTGAGGTGACGTGGTTTCATTTTTATTTCAAGAGAATACAAAAAGGATGGATAGTTTACAGCAAATTTAATATCTCAAGAAATCACTGATAGTAGAATAAATAAAACCATTTTCAGCATATAATTCTTATTATATTCGAATTACAATCCAAATATACAATGAGGTACTCCACATGAAAATCAAATCCACATAATTTCACACTAGTAAGGCACCAACATGATATTATGTGGCCACTAAATGGAGAATGCTTTGTTTGCATAGGCTTCATATGGATTGAGACTTTTTGTCAAAAACTAATTTTATTTGTGAGATCTATAGTAAGTTATTCTAAAAATAACTCCAAAAATACACATCTCAAATATAAATAAATACACCCAAAAATAAATAAATAAAATGTTGTAAAACTAATAAAATAAAGTACTATTATAAGGATTAAAATATTAGAGAAAGAAGTAGAGAAACAGAAAATAATTTTCTTATTGTTTTCAACTAATCAAAGGCTGTTTCAAAAGGTACCAAGATATCTCTATATATAGGTATTACAAAATTAAAGGTACATCAATTCTATTAAACACTCATTACTACAAGAACATGAATAGTCTATGAAACGATTCATCCAATACATGAATGGGTCTATGGATTTAAACCGTTCATCCAATGTAATTTCTTTACATAATGTAGCAATGAATTATGAATTAATTCTCTTGGGATCAATGAATTATGAATTAATTCTCTTGAGAATACAAATGAACATCTACACTTTTAGTTGTTTTATAACACTCCCCTTTGGATGTCCATTACACAAAGAATATGCCTCGTTAAAATCTTATTAGGGAAAAATCCAACGGAACAAAAACCCTAGTGAGAAAAAAGAGTACACTATTCCAGTGTATTAATTTCTACCCTTGATGCAAACATCATTTGAGATCTTTTAATCGTCGCATTCCAATATTCTTTACCAATTTCTCAAATGTTGCAGTCGGCAACGCTTTGGTAAATAAATCTGCCAAATTATTATCTAATCGGATTTGTTGCACATCAATTTCACCATTCTTTTGCAAATCATGAGTAAAAAAGAATTTTGGTGAAATATGTTTCGTCCTATTTCCTTTAATATATCCTCCTTTCAATTGAACTATACAAGTTGCATTATCTTCATATAATATAGTTGGAGGATTTTCTTTTTTGGAGGATAACCCACAACTCTTTCGAATGTAGTGGGTCATTGATTTTAACCAAACACATTATTGACTGGCCTCATGAATTGCTATTATTTCTGCATGATTCGATGATGTGGCGGCTAATAATTGCTTTGTAGAATGCCAAGAAATGGCTGTACCTCCATATGTAAATAGATAATCAATCTGAAATCTTGTTTTATGTGGGTTAGATAAGTATCCAACATTAACATAACCAAGCAAATCAGGTTTAGATTTATTTAAATAAAATAAACCAAGATCAATCGTTCCTTGAAGATAACAAAAAATATGTTTAATATCATTCCAATGTCGTCGTGTGGATGAGGAACTAAATCTTGCTAATAAATTCACTGCACATGTTATATCAGGTCTTGTACAATTAGCAAGATACATCAGTGTACCAATTACACTGAGATATGGTACTTCAGGACCAAGTGTCTCTTCATCTTTCTCTCATGATCTAAAAGGATTCTTATTAAGATCTAGTGATCTGACGACCATTGGGGTATTTAATGTATATGTTTTATCCATATAAAATCGCTTAATACCTTCCGGATATAAAGAATTTGGTGGACAAAAATTTCATATTTCAAATGCTCAATTTGTAAACCAAAGCAGAATTTTGTCTTTCCAAAATTTTTGATCTCAAATTCCTTCTTCAAATATTTAACACTATTTTGAATTTTCAGGAGTTTCAATAAGATTTAGATCATTAACATATACAGCAATTATCACAAAATTTGATCCATTTTTTTTGATAAAAAAACATGGACATATTGAATCATTAGTATAACCTTCTTTAGTTAAACATTCATTGAGGCAATTATACCACATACGTCCAGATTATTTGAGCCCATACAAAGATCTTTGTAATTTAATATAATAAATATTTTTAGGATTTGATTTCCATGCTTCAGGCATGTTGAATCATTCGGGGATTCTCATATAAATATTATTTTTAAGATTTTCATATAAATATACAGTAACAACGTCCATTAAACGCATATCTAGTTTTTCATGTACTACAAAACTCACAAGATATTTAAATGTGATAGCATCCACTACAGGTGAATACGTTTCATCATAGTCAAATCCAGACCTTTGTGAAAATCCTTGGGCTACAAGTCTTGCTTTATACCTCACAATTTTATTTTTCTCATTTTTTTCTCACAAATACCCATTTATATCCTACTGACTTTACACCTTCAAGCGTTTGGACTACAGGTCCAACAACTTTTCTTTTAGCCAGTGAATTTAATTCAGAGTGGTTCGCATCTTTCCACTTTGACCAATTATTTCTACGTCGACATTCATCAACCGATCTCGACTCATGATCCTTGTCCTCTACCATAATATCAAGTGCTACATTATATGCAAAAATACTATCAATAATTATTTCTTTTTGGTTCCAACTTTTTCCTGAAGTGACAAAATTTATTGAATTTTCTATAATTTCATTCTCCTAAAGAATTGGCTCTTTAGGAGCGACCTGTTCAGGAGGTTGAATTTTGTCATTAATTGTTGATTCATCTACTCCTCTTTTCTTTCGAGAATTTTTATCTTTGGAACCAAGAGATCTCCCACGCTTCAGGCGTGCTTTAGACTCATTAGCATTTGTAATTTTTCATTCAGGGATATTAATTTTAATCGAAGCATTTTCAGCAGTAACTCTTCTCGAGTCATTAAATGCATCCGGTAATTGATTTGTAAATTTTTACAAATGTATAATCTTTTGAATTTCTAGTTCACATTCTTCAGTACGAGAATCAAGGAAATCTAATGATTTTTTCAAGTGATTTCCTTTTTTGGTTGATTTTTATCTCCCTATAATGTCGAAAAATATGATTCATCAAAATGGCAATCTGCAAATCTCGCAGTAAATAAATCACTTGTCAATGGTTCCATATACTTAATAATTGAAGGTGATTCATACCCGACATATATCCCCAATCTTTTTTGGGGGCCCAATTTACGACGTTGGGATGGCGCAATTGAAATATAAATCGTACAATCAAATATTCATAAATGAAAAATATTGGACTTATAACCAAAAGTTAATTGTATGGGAGAATAAGTAGGATAATTTGTTGGCCTAATTCTCACAAGTGTTGCTGCATGTAATATAGCATGTCCTCAAGCAGATGAAGGAAGTTTAGAGCTCACTAATAATGGTCTAGCAATTAATTGTAGCCGTTTAATAAATGATTTGGCGAGACTATTTTGTGTGTGAACATAAGCTACAGGATGTTCAACAGTTATTCCAATAGACATACAATAATCGTCAAAAGAAAGTAACGAATATTCACCAGCATTATTTAGACGAATTTTCTTTATTGGATAATTTGGAAATTGTGTTCGCAACTTAATTATTTAAGCATGCAATCTCGCAAACGCCATGTTGTGAGTAGATAATAAACATACATATGACCATCTAGTTGATACATCAATTAGCACCATAAAATATCGAAATAGTCCACATGGTGGATCTACAGGTCCACATATATCACCATGAATTCGTTCTAGAAATGTAGGGGATTCAATTCCAATTTTAACTAGTGATGGTCTAATAATTAATTTTCCTTGGGAGCAAGCAACATAGGAGAATTCATTTAATTTTAATATCTTTTGATTTTTCAATGAATGACCATGTAAATTCTCGATTATTCGTCTCATCATTATAGTTTCAGGATGTCCGAGACGATTATGTTAAATCATAAAATTATTGGGATGAATAGACTTCTGGTCTATTAGGTGATAAATTTCAACTACATTAATTTGTACATAACATAAGCTAGAAGAAACAAAGGTAATTTTTCTACTACGCATTTCTGTCCAGAAATGATACTTGTGATTAATAAAAATTCTTCATTTGTCTCAGTCATTGTCTCGATATGATATCCATTTTCGCGGATATCTTTAAAACTCAATAAATTTCTCCAAAACTTGGGAGAGAGTAGTGCATTATTTACGACAATTTTAGTCCCTTCAGGGAGAAATAGAGTGGCTCTTCCGAAATTTTCAATCAATTTTGCATTACTACTGATAGTATTAACATTTGTCTTTCCCATTTTCAAATAAGAAAAATATTTTTTATTTTTTAATATGATGGGTGTAGTAGTATTATCAATGAGACAAATGTGATCATCACCATTATTTAATCCCAAACATTTGGCATCCATTTCTTCTTCAGGAAGAAAATTTCAAACCAAAATAAATATTAATAAAGATACAAAAATAAATATTGAATAGAAAGAAAATTACATGAAAGATATAAAACATCATATAATATCTAAACAATTATAGGATATTTGTTGACATTTTCAGGATGCTCAAAGAAATCAGCTACATCGAGGTGTGTCATATAAGCATCATCACCATCATGATAATCATTCTTTTGATCAATGAAATTTGTCTCAACACCTTTGTCTTTCTTTTTCAATGATACTTGATAAAGGTCAACAAGATGATCAATCGTACGACAGGTACGGGACCAATGACTTTCCATACCACACCGATTGTATTTTTTTTCATAAACTTTCTTTTCTCCATTTTTTTGATCGCAGTTATTATCCCTCTTTTTGGGAATATTTTGTTGTTTCCCATGGTTATAATTTTTACGGGGTATAAATCTACTACGATCACGTCCACGGCCTCCTCCACGGCCATCTCTATGGCCACGTCCATGACCTTGACCAGAATTTTGAAATTGAGTCATATTCGCTTCAGGAAATGGACTTGCACCAATTGGTCGGGACTCATGATTTTTCAGCAATAATTCATTATTTTATTCAGTCAAGAGAAGACATGCAATAAGTTTAAAATATTTTTTAAATCTCTTCTCTCGATATTGTTGCTGTAGGAACATGTTAGAGACATGAAAAGTAGAAAATATTTTCTCTAACATATTTTCATTAGTGACTTTTTCACCACATAATGATGATTGAGAAGTAATTCTGAATATGGCTGAATTATTTTTGTTAACAGATATAAAATCTTGTAGTCATAAGTGAAGCCAATTATAGCGGACTTTTAGAAGAGCGACCAATTTCAGGTGGTCAAATCTTTCTTTCAAATCTCTCTAAAGGACAAGAGGATCTTTAACTGTAAGATACTATATTTGTAATCCTTCATCTAAATGATGATGAAGGAAAATCATAGCCTTGGCATGGTCTTGGTTTGAAGATTCATTCTTTTCAATAATAGTATTACCAAGACCCATTGTCTCAAGATGAATTTTAACATCCACTACCCATGATAAATAATTCTTTCAGAAATATCAAGAGGTATGGACTCTTGTTTTGTAAGGTTGGCCATAAGAAATTAAAATAAGTTTGTGGGTTAGAAATTTACCTCAATAAGTAAACAGAAGTTGCTGAGAAAACACAGATAGAATTTTGGCAGAATCTCGTGTTTCACTTTTACTCAAGGTAGAGACTCCGTTTTCACCTTTTGCTCAAAAGTAGAGACTTGTGCTGATAACGTGTTGTAAAACTAATAAAATAAACTACTATTATAAGGATTGAAATATTAGATAAAGAAGTAGAGAAATAGAGAATAATTTTCTTATTGTTTTCAACTAATCAAAGGTCATCTCAAGAGGTACCAAGATACCTCTATATATAGGTATTACAAAATTAAAGGTACATCAATTCTATTAAACACTCATTACTGCAAGAATATGAATAGTTTATGAAACGGTTCATCCAAAACATGAATGGGTCTATGGATTGAAACCGTTCATCCAATGTAATTCTTTTACATAATGTAGTAATGAATTATGAATTAATTCTCTTGGGATCAATGAATTATGAATTAATCATTTTGAGAATACAAATGGACATCCACACTTTTAGTTGTTTCATAACATAAAAATATTTATATCTCTTTCTTCTTTCACCTACCATACACCACTATCACCCTTCACCACTACCACATATCACCTCTCTTCTCCTCTTTCCTCCTTCTCCCTTTTTCTCCCCTTTTACCAATGGACAATATCATATCATTTCCATACGGAACTTGCACGTGCTCTTGTTGTTGTTGTCTGATGGGTCTGAAAAAAGAGTGGTCATGGTGGTGGCGATGGCAGTAGTTGCGGAATTGAAAACTTGAACTGATAGTAGTGGCAATTCAAGATTGCAATAATATTAATTTAGATTTATAAGGTGTTCGTTTATAGATTTCTAGAACAATTAAATATTTTCTATAGTAAAACCAAGGCTATAGTTTGAGATTTATTATTTTTTAGGTCATCCAATGATATAAAATTATGCATAAGAATATAAGATGTATATTCTAATTCACATATATAGTAGGTAAATGATTTGTACACAATTCAGGGGAGGGTCCTTAAGGTCTTCCCCATTATCAGGTTCAAGATTGAATCTTGTGCATGATAGAAAAGGTATGAGGAAGGATGGGAAGGTCAAAAAATAATAACAATATAATTTGCTCACAATTAAATTGCTGAATGAATGTTTAGTTGGTTTGTAATTCATATAAAAAAAGATATGTAAGAAAAGTTAAATATTAAATAAATAATATTTTCTTGCAAGATAAGGTAAATTACGTTTAATGGTAAGAGGAAAAATTAGCATGATGTAATATATTTTAGTTCAAGATTCACCATTGTGGAAATAGCAAGGACAGTTGCAAAAATTTCAACACTTTTGGAGGGCAATAGTGGGTTTAAAGAGAATACTATCAAAATTTAGGGAGACAAAAGGAGGACAATACTAAAATTTCTAAAATTTTTGTAGGCTATTTTAATAGAATAGATCTGGTAGAGATGGATTCAGATTCAGGAATGTCAATGGCGAGCAGATTAGAGCAAGATACATCATCGTTGACGTTGTTGTTGGGGAGATAAAGGATGGAGCCGACGTTAGAGCCATTGTGGGAGTGTGTAAGTTCATGATCGACTACATCATCCTCTGGGAAATTTGATAGTACTCAGGCTTGGGAAATTGCAACTAGAAAGAGGAGAACAAGTGTGAAGGTAAAGGCAATAGTGGGGGTCATAGTGGAGAGGAGGAAGGGAGGGGATGATAGCAATGGTGGGTGGCAGTGATAGGTGGTGGTATTTTTAATTGTTAAAGAATATCTCAAAAAAATTTTAAATTCTAAAAATGCCTCAAAATATATCCTCAAAAGTACCTTCAAAACACCTTAAAAAACCCTCCCAAAAGCACCTAATCATCTACATTAAAAGTTTTTTCACATACACCGCTATAGTAAAATTTTTGAAAAACACCCCTTAAAAACACCTAATCCATTCACATGAACTAGAGGGTATGTAATAAAAAAGATAGTATAGTTAAATTACTAAAAATAATATGATTTGTTTGACCTAATAGGGGTTAGTTAGTCAACAGATTTCTTCCTAATCTGTTCCAACTATTCAACCGATTTTGTTAGGTGACAAACTCATTGGGTTAACCTATTAAATTGCCAGATTAGATTGGATGTAATAATTGCTATTGTGAAAAAACAAAAAAGGCAACTTTCTCCATAATATGTGAAATTGACTAGTACATAGTAAGTTTAGAAAGCATGTTCACTATAAAGATAAAAGAACAGAAGGTTCCAAATTTAGTAGAGATACCTAGATATGTAGATTTTGTAAACACAACAGAAAGCTATGTTCTTGGAATTAATATTTATATCTTGGAAATCAGGGTTCTCACAAGTTTACTAGTTGAACAGGTCGTGCGACCAACATGGAACGGGGAAGGAGAAGGGTGTAGGGTGAAGGGAGAAAGGGGAGAGGAAGTGGTGGGGGAATGGAGAAGGGAGGAGGAGGGGGGAGAGTAGAGAAGGAGGAGGGAAGGTGGGAAGAAAAGGGGAAGAAGGAGGAAAGAGAGGAGGAAGGGGAACCAAATAGAGTGGGAGAGAGGGCGTGGAAAAATCGAATTAAAATCAATACTCAATAGTCAAACTTTTGGGGTTTAAAAATTTAACTAAGATTTCACGCTATTTATGAAACTACCAACAATACTCTTTGTAATGTTGCGTTAACAATTACTGTTTACCACACAACTACTTTTTTTTTTCAATGAAACCATTTTCACTAAATAGATATTTGTTTTTCATTAATATGCTATTAAAAGTTATTGTCCAATTAATAATTCCAAATAGGGAAAAATAAAACTTAGACATATGAAATTAGGTCGATAAAGATAGTTAACTTATTTTACTTGTTCTTGAATTCTCTGCATACGTATGGTGTGTGCGATGTGGAATGGTATGTTATGTGGTGGTTATCGATTTCATGATTCGTCTGATGTAGAATGGTACGTTACGCGACTGTTATTGATTTGTGACATCAAACCACGGTTGATTTTTGTTGCCTACGGTTTGAATGGTTGATGATGATAGTATATGCATCAATTTACCATTTTTTCTTGCCTATGAATGGTCCTGTTAATTCAAGTGTGATGAGAAGGAGGAGAAGGACTAGGATAACATCCTTACAGAACGAGGAAGGGAAATGGTGTGAATTAGAGCAGAAGGTAGAGAATGAAATCTGTGGACTCTACAAAAAGCTTTTTACATCATCTCAACCAATAGAATTTGAAGCTGCCACTGAAGGTGTTCCCTGCACAATCACAAATGAAATGAATGCAGCACTAATCAAACCAGTTGAAGAGATGGAGGTAGAAAATGCTTTATTTTCAATGCACCCCGATAAAGCTCCTGGACCAGATAGTATGACCCCCCTTTTTTTTTTCAAAATTTTGGCATGTTATCAAAAATGATATTGTGATTGCTATCAAAAATTTCCTACACAGTAGTCACTTGCTTAAGACTATCAATGAAGCTATAGTAACCCTTATTCCAAAAGGAGAAGTTCCCCTTAACATGTCCCAGTATAGACCTATCTCTCTTTGTAATGTTCTATATAGGATAATTGTTAATGCTCTGGCTAATAGGTTAAAGAAAGTCATTCCCAGGTGTATCATTCATGCCCAATCAGCCTTTGTCCCAGGTAGACAAATTCTTGATAATGTCATCTTAGTCCAAGAAATCATTCACTTGATGAAAAATAAGAGAAAAGGCAAGAATGGTATAATAGCCCTTAAGCTTGACATGTTAAAAGCTTATGATAGGGTGGAATGGCAGTTCTTAGGGAGAATGATGATGAAAATAGGCTTTTGTCCTACTTGGGTTAGATGGATCATGAGCTGTGTGCCTACTGCCTCTTATTCCTTTAATATAAATGATGGGCAAAGAACAGGCTATATCAAGCCTACCAGAGGTTTAAGACAATGGGACCCTCTCTCTCCTTATCTTTTCCTTATTTGTGCTGAAGGAATATCAAACCTGATGAAATAGAATCTGAACAATAGATTAATTATAGGAGTCAGAGTTGGGAGGGGATGCCCTGTGGTGTCTCACCTTCTTTTTGGTGATGATTCTTTATTCTGTTGTATAGCTAGTGTAGGGGAAGCAAGACAAATGAAAGACATGCTGGCCACTTATGAAAAGGCATCTGGACAGCTTATAAATGATGAAAAATCTACTGTATTTTTTAGTGCTAACATCTGCAAGAACCTAAGGAAAGAAATCTGCTCAGTACTAGGAAATATGATAGAAGCATTGAGTGGAAAATACCTAGACCTCCTAATGATGATAGGAAGATCCAAATAGCAAGTCTTTGGATACATTAAGGATAGCCTACAAAACAAAATGCAGAACTGGAAGAGGAACCTGCTCAGTCATGCTGGAAAAGAGGTGATAATTAAATGGGTGGTCATGGCACTCCCTACATACACCATGTCATGCTTCAAGCTCCTAAAGCATTTATGCAAAGACATATGTAGGATGGTAGCAAGCTTTTGGTAGGGAAAGGAGGAAAATGCAAAGAAAATACACTAGGTCAGTTGGACTAAAATGACCCAAGTTAAGGGCAAAAGGGGACTGGGATTCAGAGACATGGAATGTTTCAATAAATCTCTACTAGCAAAGCAGCTTTGGAGAATTATCACTTATCCAAACCTACTAGTCAGTAAAGTTTTGAAGTCCAAATACCTTAGAGGGGCAAAGCTGGAATAGTGAGCCTCTAAAAGCAGCCTCTTGGGTATGGAAAAGCTTAATGGGAGGAAAGCAATTGCTCAACAAGGGGACGAGACATAGAGTGGGGGATGGAAAAACTGTGCAGGTATGGATAGAGAAGTGGATCCTAAGTGATGTGGAAGGGAAAATCAAAATAGTAAGATAGAAAGAGTGCAAAATTAAGAAGGTGGAGGAACTAATATAGGAGAGGGAATGGAATCAGGAGCTGCTAAAAAAATTGTTTGAAGAAGAAGATGTGCAGAGGATTCTGGCCATCCCTCTGAGCTTGATAGGGGGAAGGGATAGAGTGTATCGGAAGTATACAACTTTTGGATAGTTTACAGTCAAATCTGCATATGTAGCAGAAAGGGAAGGAACCTGACAGCAAGGTGAATTGGATAACATGAAGGGTCTACTTTTAGCAGAGATCTAGAGGGTGGAAAAGCCTGTGGTCATTGCATATGAAGCACAAACTCAAGCATTTTGTATGGAGATGCTTGTTAAACAGCTTACCAGTGAATGAACAGATACAAAAAGATCGGGGAAACGAAATGAATTTTGTGATTGTTGCAAAGAAGAAGTGGAAACAGTGGAGCATATGCTATTCCTTTGTAAGAAAGCTGAGCTCACGTGGAGAATTGCCCCAATAAGTTGGGATGGATTAAATGATATGAGAAATAATTTTGTCAAATGGTGGGAAGGGATATTAGATGCAAAACAGAGGGACATGGGATAGGAACACATTGCTTTAACTGTAAATATTATGTGGCAGATTTAGAAAGCAAGAAAGGAAGATATTCTCAAATAAGGAGTTAGATGCTAGACTTATTCTACAAAAAGCACATAGAGAGTGGGCAGAATTCTTGGATGCCTAGAATAGTGGAGGAGGGGAGTACATTGAACAAACAGGATGCTCAAGGTCAGCAATTTGGAAACCATCGGGTAAAAGATTGATAAGGATTAACACAGATGCTGCATTCTCAACAGGAATGGACAAATGTAGATTAGGAGGGGTAGCAAGGGACTGGAAAGGAGGGGTACTAAAAGCATGTGCAAAATCAGCAAGGAAAACCAGTGAACCACTAGTGGAGAAAGTTGCAGCAATCAGAATGGGAATGATAAAGGCTTAGTGGAAGTTCCAATCGGATTGCAAAGCAGTAGTGGAAATGATAACACAAGAAAGCATCAATGATTCTAGAGTTGCTGTTTTACTAGAGGACATAGAAAACATGAAAAGTTTGTTTGACAAATGTACTTTTTCTTTTGTTAATAGACTAGGTAATGGATGTGCACACAATCTAACAAAGTTTGCTGTCAAACTTGTTAGAGAAGTAGACTGGGAAAAAAACTTTCTCATGTGGCTCAAAGAGAGCACACAAAAGGATCTTTTGGTTAGTAACCCGATTGTAACTGAGCTTGTGGTATCAAGAAAACTAGAGGCTATGTAATAAAAAAGGCAGTATAGTTAAATTACTAAAAATAATATGATTTGTTTGACCTAACAGGCATTAGTTAATCAACAGATTCCTTCCTAATTTGTTCCAACTATTAAACCGATTTTATTAGGTGATAGGCTCATTAGGTTAACCTATTAAATTGCTAGATTAGATTGGATGTAATAACTGCTATTGTGAAAAAAATGAAAAGGACAACTGTTCTCCATAATATGTGAAATTGACTGGTACATAGTAAGTTCAAAAGGCATGTTCACTCTAAAGATAAAAGAACTGGAGGTTCCAAATTTAGTAGAGATATCTAGATATGTAGATTTTGTAAACACAACGAAAAGCTATGTTCTTGGAATTAATATTTATATCTTGGAAATCAAGGTTCTCACAGGTTTACTGGTTGAATAGGTTGTGCAACCAACATGGAAGGGGGAAGGATAGGGGTGTGGGGTGAAGGGACAAGGGGGAGAGGGGATGGTGGGGGAATGGAGAAAGGAGGAGGAGGGAAGGAGGGAATTAAAGGGGAAGAAGGAGGAAAGATAGGAGGAAGGGGAACAAAAAAGAGTGGGAGAGAGGGCGTGGAAATATCGAAATAAAATCAGCACTCAATAGTCAAACTTTTGGGGTTTAAAAATTTAACTAAGATTTCACACTATTTATGAAACTACTAACAATACTCTTTATAATGTTGTGTCAACGATTAATGTTTACCACACAACTACTTCTTTTTTTTTCAAAGAAACCATTTTCACTAAATAGATATTTGTTTTTCATTAATATGCTATTAAAAGTTACTGTCTAATTAATAATTCCAAATAGGGACAAATAAAACTTAGACATATGAAATTAGGTCGATAAAGATAGTTAACTTATTTTACTTGTTCTTGAATTCTCTGCGTGTGTATGATGTGTGCGATATGGAATGGTATGTTATGTGGTGGTTATCGATTTCATGATACTTCTGGTGTAGAATGGTACGTTATGTGGTGGTTATGCGACTGTTATTGATTTGCGACATCAAACCATGGTTGATTTGTTTTTGGCCTATGATTTGATTGGTTGATGATGATTGTATAATATGCATCAATTTACCATCTTTTTCTTGCCCATGAATGGTCCTGTTAATTTAAATGTAGAGTTCAATTAGGTTTTCATTTCAAGAACAGAACATGGTCAATTAGTTGAAGAGGACACTAGAGATTCGCTGTATTCAAACTTGCATGCCTTTCTCTTTCCTCCACCCCAAATTATCTTTCTTCTTGAATGATTGATAAGATTTATTTACAAGATGATTTCCAGAGCAGGAAACAATCCATTCTTTCTTCTAAATATTTTTGGAGAGTTATGTGTTGGCGTATTTGTATGGATGTATCTACATGTCTGTTTCATGCATGCGTGAAACAATCTTTACAACCAAATATAGCTTGACAAGTTTGTAGTATGCATTTTCCTAGTATAAAAATAGATTTTGGTTCCACAGACATGGATATGTTCCAAACTATCAAAACCAGGAAACTATCCGTCTACATTTGAGTTCAAAAAGAAGGCACATTTCCCCAGATACAATCCCTTTTTTCTTATACATACTGTCAAAATACATGATTTCCAACAACTATAACCTGGGAAATTGAACAGGCAATATTGCCATAATTTCACAATTAAGAGTATTAACTATAACTTCAGGCACTCCTCTAGTAAATTACATTCACCAAAGAAAGGTTGTCATTTCTCCCTTTGTATACCTTCCGATAGCATGCCAAGAGTTATCTTCTCTTTTCCATTCTGTAAAAGACATTCTACAAACTTGAATTCACAGTCTCGGTTGTCATAGAGATTTTGGATTTCTAGTTTCCCAAGACATTGAATGAAGGATATTGGAACAGCCTCAGTGAAAGGACACTATTCCTCGTATCTTTTGCTGTCTTCATACCAAAATACCTACCCTTTTCAACACTATTATACATAGGGAAATATATAAAAAAAGAATTAAAAATAAGAAGAGTTACAGTAACTCATTTTACCAAAAGCAAGCACTTCAAGATTAGGCGAACTTTCAGGTAATCATTCTATGGTCTTCCACAAATAGATGGAGTTAGCTTCTCCACAAAAGCTAGCTTTATGCTCTAAATTGATCAGATTTGTAGCAGTTGACAACACATATTGGAAATAAGAGTGAACCTTCATACAAGATTAGAAAAAACAAAAATAATTTATAAGTAGAAATCAACTATTCTACAACTACAAAGGAAAGCTTGAATTCATGGAAATGCTAAAAGTGAAATGCAAGAAAAATACAAAACCTAATGACAGCAAGTACATACAACATAACTAATTGATGTTATCATATCAGGATAACAAACATAAATAGTTCCCTCAAAGTCATACGACATGTGGAGCATGTGCATTCAATCATTCCTTGAATTTTCCCCTTTTTTGCTTATAATTAAATTGACTATCATTGTATTTTCATTGTAAAAGATCAACATAGTACATTTCATTAATCATTTTCTATACATGTGTGGAGCACGTGCATTTTCCTAGTACATTTTATTAATCATTTTTGCACGTGCATTTTCCATAACCTCTTGGTAGGTTGACCAAAGACGCGAATTTAGGGGCCCGATCTGACACTATATTCACTAGGACACCGTGAACACACACAATTTTCTCCATACACATCTCTACTAACCTTTCCATTGTTAATCCATTTGATATTGGTAGGAAGTGGGCAAACTTGGTTAGCCGATCGATTATAACCCAAATGTTATCATTATTTCTTATTGTTTGAGGCAAACCTACCATAAAATTCATTGTCATATGTTCCCACTTCTATTGTGGGATTTCTAGGGGTTGTAATAAACCAGCAAGTCTCTGGTGCTCGACCTTTACTTGTTGGTACAACAAACACTTAGCGACATATTTCGTTATTTCTCGTTTCATTCCATTCCACCAATAATTTCTTTTCAAGTCTAGGTACATTTTAGTCCCACCGAGGTGAATTAAGAATCTCGAATTGTGTGCCTCATTTAGTAATTCCTATTTCAATCCTTCATCTCTCAACACACATAATCTACCATTTTTTTCACAAACTCCCATCATCCTTCAATTCAAACCCATCAAAAGGTTCAACTCTAACCTTTTCCTTGACCTTAGCAAACTCGTCATCCAAATTTTATGCTTCCTTAATCCTAACTATCAAGGTAGGTGCCACCACTAGCACAACTAGTATCTTGACAGTGGAGTCCACCATTTCTAATTCAAAATTCTCCATTTGTTCCTTCACTGTGAGTTCTTTAATGCCCTTGACTTCCTACTTAGGGCATCTGCTACCTTATTTGCTTTGCACAGGTGATAGGTGATTGTCAAATTATAATCCTTAATTAATTCTAACCACCTTCTCTGCCTTATATTCAACTCCTTTTGAGTAAACAGATATTTGAGACTTTTATGATCGGTAAAAATTTCACATTGCATTCTATAGAAGTAAAGCATCCATATTTTCAGGGCAAAAAGTATGGCCGTCAAGTCCAAATCATGCGTTGGATAATTCTACTCATAAGGTTTCAATTGGCGAGAAGCATATGTGATTACTCTCCCATTTTGTATCAAAACATCCTAAACCATTTTTAAAGGCATCACTATACATTACAAATCATTTCGTTCCAAATGGTAGGGTAAGTACTGGGGTTGATACTAGTTTCTCCTTTAACTTCTAAAAGCTCATCTCACATTTATCTATTCATTCAAATTTTGCCCTCTTTTACGTCGACTAGTAAGAGGCATGGCAATGGTGAAGAATCCTTGTGCAAATTTCTAATAATAGCTAACTAATCCTAAGAAACATCTTACTTTAGTCACATTAGTGGGCTGTGGCCAACCTATGATTGTTTCAACTTTCTTTGGATCAATCGACACCACTAGAGTTGATATCACATGTCCTAAGAATGCCACGCTCTTCAACCAAAATTCACATTTATTAAATTTAGCATACGATTTTTCTCTTCTGAGTATCTCTAGAACTTCCTTAGATGGGCAGCATGAGTTTCTTCATGTAGGGAATATATTAGAATATCGTTAATGAATACACAACAAAATGGTCCAGTTGTAGTTTGAACATCCTGTTTACCAAATCCATAAAGGCTATTGGGGCATTGGTTAATCCGAAAGGTATTACTAAAAACTCAAAGTGTCCGTACCTCGTACAAAATGCATTTTTCTGGATATCTTTGGTTTTAATCTTCAATTGATGGTATCTAGAGCTCAAATCTATCGTAGAGAATACCTTAACTCCTTTCACTTGAACAAAAAGATCATCTATCTTAGGAAGGGAGTATTTGTTCTTTATTGTGATTCGATTCAATTTCCTATAATCAATACACAATCTCAGACTACCATCTTTCTTCTTAACAAAGAGTACTAGTGCACTCTAAGAAGAAACACTAGGTCTAATGAACTTCTTATCTAATAATTCCTGTAATTGTTCCTTGACTTCTTTTAATTCTACAGGCGCCATTCTATCGAGTGCCTTAGATATAGGAGTTGCTTCTAAAACAACATTAATCTCAAACTCTATTTTTCTATCCGAAGATAGACTAGGAAGGTCGTCCGAAAATACGTCAGAAAAATTCTTCACCACCGTGATCTTTTCTAAAGGCGTTTCCTCCTATTTCGTATCTACTACATAAGCCAAATATACCTCAGATCCTTTCATATTGCCGTATAAGCCTATATAGCAGATAGAAGTGGTAACTTACAAAATTTTCTAACATCAGTATTTCCTTGCTAAGAGTAACTCTCCTCGTATGGGTTCATGAATAACACCCTCTTTCCCCTACAATCAATCTGCGCAAAGTGTCTAACTAACTAATCTATTCGTAGGACGACGTCAAAAGCACTCATATTTATTTGCACAAGATCCACTTCTAATTTTTTATCTTCCAATTCCATATTACAGTTTGAAAACTTAGTATTGGATACTAGTACTCTATTTCTTGGAGTAGCAATTCGGTAGGGGTGGTTCGTCCATTCAGGAGAAATATACAAGTACTTTGCAAATTTCTTAGCAAGAAAAGAGTTACTAGATTCACAATCAAATAATATATATGCAGGCACATAATGGATTAGAAGGGTACCTGTGACTACGTTGCCCGACGTCTCCGCCTTAACATCAATCATGGCATTCACCCTTGTTTTAACCTTTGACTTATTATCAATTGAGTTACCACTCCTATCTCCTCCTACCTTCATAGCTCTATGCCCCTATTGTCCATATTCAAAACACGCTCCTGTCCCAAGTTGGCATTCTCTTCGATGCATCCTTCACAAGTCTTACACTATGGTTATAGATACCATAGTTGTTCTCACCATGAGGACTACCATTCTGATTTCGGCTATGCCTAGTGTTTGGTATCATTTCCTAAATCAAGTAGATAAGTTCCACATTAAAGTGAGTATTTTATTATTGTGTATATATATATATCTATAAATATATATTTTTTTAAAATGAGACAACTAAAGTAATTTGCTTGTATGTTTTACACACACTATCACATAAGACAAAATTTAAAGTAAAGGAATTTTATTCACCAATTCAAGATAAAAGAAACAACCAACTACTTACACATAAGAAATCAACTTCCTAACTTATTCTAAAAATTTCTAACGAATCTAGTGTTCGAAATTTCTAATCATGTCCTACGATTCATAGATGAAATAATCAACATAAACAATCGCCAAAACCTACGTACTAATATTCTTAGAATAATACTCAATAACATAAAAAGTCTCTGCTAGACCGACTCTAATGCTCATCCATTGGGGGGTCTGCATCATCGACTGCTCCGCCTCCTACAACACCCCCGCGCCATCTTGACCCCCAACTCCATTGTCTATTCGGTGATCATCTATGGACATGTTCTCTAAGGGTTCTTCTTCAGAATCCTTCTCCGAGTCACCATTTAGTTTGGCGTCACTATCAGGCCACAGGTGGTCCTACCCAGGCATCTGGGTGTGCGAGTGGTAGGTGATCATCTATCCAATTTATCACATGCTGCCTTCTCTCTTCATATTTCACCACTAAGGTATGGTACTCCGCATCCCCATTCTGAAGTAAGGAAGTCACTTCTTCAAATTCCTTATAATACATATCGGCAAGTCCCTTCGGTTCCTCCTTTTCTGCTTTCAACTTATTGACTTGCTCCCTATAGATGGAGAACTTCCTGACGCAGGACTTCCTTACTCTGCCTCATGTGCTCCCTCGATACTATCAATGTGGAGATCTCGCACGTTTGGCTACTTGATCAGCCAACGCATAAGCCATCTTAGCGCTATCTGTGGCTCACTCTAACTCCTTGAGATACAAGTTACTATAAAACCTTAGCCTCTTCCTAAGGCAGGTCACATCACATCCTGTCCCATGAACTGGATAGTCGCAATCCTGATTCTCCCTGTGTACTGTACTGGTTCGGTCAGTTCCTATAAGATTAAAAGAAACAGCATTAGTAATGATTTCATCCTCCTTAATGTACACAGACCTTTTCAAGTCTAATCTTCTAACTGCTACTGATTATTTTCTCAACATGTGCTACCTTATAGCATTAATCCTAACCTAGGCTCTGATACCACTTAAAAATGTCATGGGAGTCTTATTTTCCTTAATCATTTCTTTTCTACCACATTAATCACTAATATGTCCAATATATTTATACCTACTTCCAACTCTCACAACCCAAACTGTGATACCACTAAATATTAATGAAATCTCTTACTTCCACTGATTTTTTTCCATCTCATTTTAATTCCCCAAATCACTAACATCTTAAACATCATTCCACATACTTCTAGATCATATAACTTGGGCTTTGATAACATTTAAAAATGTCACGCCCCTAATTTGCACGTGCCAATCACGCGACATCCGCCATATTCTCAAGTCCCACTCAAGAATAAAAGACAACATTGAATTAGAATAAAATCTAGAAAGTACTGAATAGAATAACTAAATATAGTGCGGTACAAATCTCAAATGAAAGGTAATCTACGAATATCCAATAAGTTGGTGTATTTATTTTCTATATGAAACAACGTGAAAAGTATTAAATAAAGCTAATAGCCAAAAGCAGCTAGATAGCTAATTTCTTTCCACTTAGAGCTAATAAAAATCATCCTCAGGATTTTCAATGTAAATCAACTCATACTCTTCAGAATCTGCAAAAGTGGTAAAAATGGGTTGAGTGATAAATCGCTCAATAGGTAGTGTCTACCCTTCTATTGAACCATACAACCATAGCTTACATACACATACATATACATATATAATTAATCAAATTATTTGCACACAACTCACATACATAATTATAGAAAATACATTGTTAGTAAGACAGTCAATAATAATGAGTGGCACAACAACTTGTAAATATCATGTACATAACCGTACATGAAAGCCATATAGTCATAAATCATTTCATATTAGTTCATAATAAGTACATGCAATGACCGGTTTTTAAATACTCAGTTTAGAGATCAAATTCCTTCTAGCTAGGCGACCAATAGGTTTCACGACTATCGATTGGTCTTATTACATATATAAGTTAATCGGTCGGACTCTATATTGAATTACTATGACCTTGTCAATCAACCGGACTGTATACCAGACTATCATGACCATTAGACAGGATTATAACCCCTACCATTAATTCCATGACTGTTTTGAGATTTATTTGATATAAATTCATTTCACACGTCATATACATAGTTCTTTGATTTCAGAAAAGATACCACTTCTTTTGTACATAATAACATATCAAAATATTTCAAATAATTACATGGCCTATCTTTATATAGCAAAAATAGAACTTGCATAACTCCCCACGTAAATCATTTAATCAAGCAAATTCCAAATTGACACATTAGAATAGAATTAGCAATAAATATTTTATTTTGAACTTTTGAAATCACAGAAGGGTAAGTACCACCTATCATTAACTGACTACTCAATGAAACAGACTTAGGCTTCTTAGACTTGTTTTGTACCTACAACAAGTGTATGGACATTTTAATCTGTTGGGATTCATGTCTGGATCTTCTACGTAAAATTTTGAAAACTTTCCTAAATTGGAAGTTTCTTGATTTGGAAAGTTCCTTTTTCTTTGAGTAGGTTTCCTAATTTAGAGAATTTTTAGTGTATGCGAGCTTCTCTAAAGTGATTATTCATGACCTTGTCTTTACTTACCACTAATTACCGTTATCTTAATTTTTGTCAATCGTCACTATTTTGATGCTTAATTAATTAGTCATTTATTCTATTTTGTTCCCATAATTAATTAATTAAATTATTTATTTATTTATTTATTTATTTTTTATCCTAATGATTAATTAATTAAATTAATTATTTCTCATCATTAGTACTACTTTAATAATTAACTTCTTAGTTTAATTAGTTAATTATTATTTTTGAGTTATAGTATTAATTAATTATTTATTAAATCAATTAATCAATGTTTTCTATTTATTCCAATGATTAGCTGATCATTGAATTAATTTATTTCTTCTATTTTAATTAATTAATTTATTATTCTTATTATGTTAATTGATTACGTCTTTGTTATGATCACTTAAACTTATATTTTTTGTTCCTTTATTTACTAAATACCGTTTAATTGATAAGACTTGGATCTATATTAAGTGTTTTTTATTTTATTATTATTGGACCAACCTTAGTGGTCCAAAACTAATTTATGTTGGGTTTATTCTTTAATAACATGTATACCCCACATTATTAGTCTAGATTTTATTTATGGGTTTATTTAATTAAGGACTATTGGGCCTACTAATTATTTCTATTCCAATATGATTGTTTAACCCAACGATTTCCTTTTTCTGTTTTCTAATCTTGCGGCATTTACAGAAAATAAAAAATTACATACTCACGTATCGGAAGTCAGATAAGATCGAGATCATTGGGTATACTAATTTCGATTATGCTGGATGCCAAAATAGTATGAAATCAATATCAGGCTATATCTACTTACTAGTCGGAGGTGTCATATCTTGAAAGAGTGTTAAACAGTCTCTTATAACATCTTTTACTCTGACTGCAAAATTTATAATTTGTTATGAGGCATCCAACCATAGAATTTGATTACGAAATTTTGTCACATGATTACATGTAGTGCATAGTATTAAAAGACCACTTAAATTATTTTGTAACAATAAGTCAGCAGTTTTATATTCCAATAACAACATGAGCTCAACAAAATCTAAACATATAGATATCAAGATCCTAACTGTTAAACAAAGAGTACAAAGTAGACTGTTATCGATAGAGCATATCGAGACAAAGTCCATGGTTGCGGATTCGTTTACTAAGAGATTGCTACCCAAAATATTTCATGAGCATATTGCTCATATGGGTGTCATGTTATTAAATGATGTACAATTTTAGTGGGAGTTTATTATTTTAAATGTTCTTACGATATTTTTCGGTTATTAATGTTTTGAGGATATTTTATGCATTAATAAAGTTTGGATTTATTTACATTCTGACTTTGGTATGGCTTGATTTCATGAAAGTTTAAGGTGGACTAGTTAGAAATAGGTATGTTATGATCATATTACATGAAATTTCCATGCTACACATCTACATCATGATTCATGTCATTCAATTATATCAATATATATGACCATTGATGGATCGAGTTACAAAATTATAACAAAGGTTGCTTTGATCCTATGTTGGTATGGTTGATGGACCCAATTGATTACAGATACATTAAAGTTGAGCTCATATGATTAATTGCAAAACATAATTATAAAATTACACATATAGTCCAAGTGAAAAATTGTTGGATCCTTAATCTAATGTTGGACTTATATGTAAATAATTATGTATTGCAAACTGTCAAATAAGATTAAATTCAATTAAAGTGATCAAATATGGTTTGGATTTAATGTATCTAATAGGGTGTGGGCCTTTAATGTGTAGAGATATAAAGGTATTTTCCATTTCTATGATAGGTTGAAATAGGAATATAAAAGGTAACATAAATGTTATCTATAAATAGGTTATGGTTCCTAAATCACATGTATTCTTATTGTCGTATTCTCTAGTACCACAAAATAACTCTTTCCTAATATCCCATCATTAGAAAAGATACCAGAGAGAAATGAAAGGGCTCTCTCAAGGATTGGTAAATACGTGTTGACTTGGAAGATTACCCCAAAATCTCTAAGGATTCAAATACCAGTTTATCAATATAAATCCAAGTACATTTCTGTAATTTTATTGTTAATTTATTTCTTAATAATCGCCATATAAATTTTGAGTTTAATAGATGATGGTTTTCACCAAAAGTTAAATATAAACAACCACTATAACACAGACAAGAAACACGAAATGAACTGGTCCATTTACATGCTATTAATTGGAATATTTATCACCCGGAAGCAAGATGTAATTAAACAAAGCCAACTAAAAATAATTGGACATCATAGATTTTGTCACAGAAAAATGAAATTCAAGTTCTGAAGCCAACTTTTGTATAATTAAATGAAGTAGTTAGATCCTTTACTCCCAGATGATTTTTAGACATTTTACTATTTCACACAAATTCTTAATGCTATTTCTAAATTTTAGCAATATCGAGGTATTATTTTGTTTTTTTCATTTTTGGGTCAAATCAATCGGAAAGATTATATAAGTCACCTAAATATCAAGGAAATACACTAACGAAGTGGGGTCTCAATATGTTAGACAATGTCAATTTCAAAAGGAATTTCCGGCCTTGCCTGCATGGCCTTGTATGTAATTCGTGAAGGAGAATAATAATCCATCAAAGTCTAGTCTATATGGCCATGTGAAACTGTCAACTACAGGAATCTGTCTAGCCATCCATCGCCATTCAAATCCTATTCCCCTCCATCCATCTTCATCTTAGGAGATGTGGAAGCTACTCACTTGTTACTTGCTATGCCTATGATGTCCACCCCCTATATATCTCCACAATTTCATATTCTCGGATCAATTGCCTTTGGCATTTCTTATTTCATGATCTCATTAGCTAAAAACTATACAAACACAACTTTTGTGTTTGGCAAACTGTTGAAAAAATAGCCAAAACAATGTTAACTAAAACTAATAAAAATAAAAATTGAGTTGTGGTAAATAGCATTGTCCTAAGAAATTATTTCAAAAATTTAAAATATTTTCTCAGGATTAAACAAACCTTCTTCTTTTTAAGAAGGAATAGAACCACCAAATATTGTATCAGCAGAGAGGAGAAAAGAAAATGGAGAGAAGGAGGAGAAGAGAGCTACCAGGAAAATTCAACTGGTGCTGTCAGTGAGAGTGTACTTTCCAAATAAGTGCACCTGATATTTATAGGTGTTAGAAAAGAGTTACGTTGGAGAAAAAGATAAGATATAATTCTATAATAAAATAAAACATGCGCTGATTTTGTGATTGTGAACATTGAAGTGTCTAATTTTATGCAACGATTCTATTAGGAGACTGTTAAGAAATAAGAGGTAAAATATTATCTTGTTGTGAAGAGATAAAACTTAATCCTAATAAATGAAAAAATAAATTTTAGTTCAAGAAAAGAGATAAAATCTTTTGAAATACTTCATTATTTACAACAATCTCCTTCCTATTTCAAAAAAATTTGGACAGAGGTAAAAAAATTTGTTGGATTTATTTGGGTGTAATGTAATTAGTTTGGTATCTTTTGAACTATGAACTAACTTATATTGACAAAACATGACTTACAGAATTATTGGTGAAATATGAATTTTTATGAACTGATAACTCTTGATGTATGACAAAGATTTTATCAATCACATTGTAACCCGCAATTTGTTGTTCAATACAATTTTACGCTTTTAGGCCGTGTTCCTCCTTGATTATTCATAATCTTATAGGAGCGGCCCCACTCCACTCTTATATAGATGAATTCATCAAGTGTATACTGCTTTAAATACACCTTCCTAATGGGATATGAATTCATTAAGAGTTTCTAAACTCAACTTCACAATTACTAGCAGTCAAAGCATTTATGTCAGAAGGGACTTAAATTTGAAGTGCTTTACAGTTAATATTGACTTGTTATTATCCATATGAACCTATTTCATGGGATTACGAATCACATAGGCTGGGTTACATTTTCTATTGACAACTTGTTGGCTTCAATCCCATTTCCTTTGTAGTTTGATGAATTAAGTTTCTTCCTACAGGTTTAGTCAGAGGATTGGTCAAATTCAATTCTGACTTCACAAAATTTATGAAAATTATTCCACCTCTAAATAGCTGCCCTTAATTTCATGTGTCAACTTTTACAATTATATGATTTACTTGTAGCAATAGCAATTGCAACTTGACAATCACAATGTATGGACATAGGAGGCAACAAAACCTTAATTAGAGTAATATTGACTAAGAAATTTCTTAACCAACCAGATTCAGAACTAGTCAATTCCAGAGTTATAAACTCTGATTTCATAGTTGACCTAACAATGATTGTCTGCCTAGCTGACTTCAATGCTACTACACCACTCCCAAGGGTAAACACATAACCGCTAGTGAATTTTGTCTCATTTGAATTAGAGATCCAATTAGCATCATTGTACCCTTCTGATACGGTGGAAAACCCACAATATAAGAAATCATAATTCATGGTGCCTCTCAAATATTTCATTAGTGTGACGCCCCCACTTCTCCCTAGGGTGAACCCAAGGGTATCCGCGGAACGCTTGCCTAGCTCTCGTCAGGACTCGATACGAATCCAATTCAAACTTAAAGATAATTAACCAAAATAAAAGTAGATACAAAGGAAGTTCGCTTCCTTAAATAAACATTCAAATCCTACATCACAAGTTACCAAATGTACATCAACTTTTTCCAAAAATACAACCACTATAAGTCGACTAATCGATTACATCCAAAATTCTACTCAAAAGGTAATCAAGTCAGCTTCTCCAAAACCTTTCTATTCCGAACTCCAGTTAAGGAAAACAAACTAATGGGGTGAGCTAACGCTCGGTGATGCCAAGAAAAACATGCAAACACATAATAGAGCAAGTATAAGAGAGAATAAAAGAGAAATCGAGATAATAGTAAAGCTAGAAGTTTCAAGTAATTAATATTTAAAGTAGAAAAAGTAAACAGGAACAATTAAGGATACCGGAGCTCTCAGGAGCTAGATTCCACTTGTTTTGCCGAGACTCGATCCAATACCTCCACGTGATGACACTCCGTCAACCGGGTAGGTATCAAGTCCATAGAACTCCACTTAAGGTCAAGTTTTCGTCCATCGTTACACCCCCTACCAAGTCCGAAGGTCGATTAGAAAAGGCAATACCACTCCAGTATGCCAAACAAGATATCAAAAGATCAACCTTTACGATTTTCGCACGTTTCACTAAGCTTCTCGACCAAGCACATGTCGGCTCGAGTCGTAAAGTTAGCCAATGAATTTTTGGGTGTCCCCCACGATTACAAGTATAATAGTCGATGAGGTTCACCCCAATCGACATTGAGTCAAACACAAGTATAATTTTCAAGTATGAACAAATTGATTATTTAGTCAAGTAAAAGAGAACGAGTGTGGTAAATTACACACTCGACTCAGCAAATCCAAAATACTCAATTAAGAAGGGACGATTCAAGTATTTAGCAACAATTCATGCACTTGATACTCACCAATTCAAAACAAGTGAGTGAATAAAGTCTTTAGTTGTCCGCTCCGAGATTCCCTTCAAAATCCTCTCGAGCGCCTGAAGAAATAGTGATCAACCATCACTCACATATACTCACAACCACTTAGCATTCAATGACGAAAGTACACTCGCTTAAAATTTAAGACAATGTCTTAGAAGAGTTTTAATCTCTCGTAAATCGATATTCAAAAGTAAGAATTTAAAGTCACAAGGAAAAACTTGTATCATCCATGAAATCAAGTTTAAAACGGTCTATCAATATCGAAAGAAAGTGAAAAGTTCTTAAAAACTCTTTTCCTATGAAATTGGAAATTTTCAGCTTTGCGCGATAAAACTTGGAAAATTAGATCTTGAGTTCGGTACGTCCAAGAATGGAAAAATTTATACCTTTGAAAACTAGACTCAAAGCACTAAAACTTCCCAGAAGACTCTTTTCCAAGATTCCAACCAGAAAGCATTCAAATTTCAGTTCAAAGTTACAGTCTCATGAAGACAGGACAGAACCAGTCTTGGTTTTCAGCGATGTTTGAAAATTTGGCAAAATTCACAGGAAGTGAATCAGCATCTAAAATTTAGAACACAACAAGAGTTCCAAATCAAGTTTCAAACACAACAAGCCGAACTAAATTCGGAATTTTGAGCAACAAGATATAACAGTTTGAAGTCGGCTTATTTTTGCAACCTGATCAGTGGATTTTCAGATTTGAAGAGCAATCTTTGGGGCACTATTTGGGCCTTGAAATGATATTGAAATTACGCCAAATTTGGTACACATAAACTTTCATATCCAGACTACCTCTCTATCAAAATTTAGGCAAAAATACCCACGGGAAAGCAGTTAGCAAAACGATCAAAGTTTGTGAAATTCTTCAAAGCTAATCTACCAACCCTATCTTTCTTTCTAAAAGTTTTGTCCAATGAAATCAGCCCCAATTCACTCCATTTTTGAAACCAAGGTTCTGGAACATTTAATGACCAATTAATGAGTAAATGACACTAAAATTTTTGAAATAAAATACCCCAAAACAGAATTGACCATTCGGTCAGCAGGGAAGAGAAAATTTTCAAGTTATCAGCTTTGACATAGTTTGGAAATCAAACCAAATCTGACTCTACAAAAGTCCAAATTGAGAATGGTTTATGGGTTAGAAACTAGATTCAAAATTATACATTTCACCAGAAGGAATCATTCACAAAATATTTTCACAAGTGGGATAAAATCAAACCACAAGATACAGCTTCCCAGTTTCTCTCGGACAGACAGACCAAACAGGTCAGTCCTTTTTGCCAATTCGCTAAGGTTTACTCAAAAGAAACTGGCAGGGGATTCTTATACCATTTGAAAGCTATGAATGTGTAGTTCGAATGTCGCAAACGGCACTCAACTTCGACTTTTGTACAAAGAGTTATGTTCAAACAAAGAACCACCGGTTGGCTACCCTGCTAGCGGATTTCTAGATATCGAACTTTTCCAAAACTCAAGTTTTAGGTAACCATTTGAAATGATTTTTGAAAGGCACATTCTACACACATCATACAATATATATCAATCAATTTAACAGCCAAATAAGTACCAAAATTTCAAATTAAAAGTAGGACAACTAGAACAGAAATTTGGCCAACTCACTCTCATGGTATCTTCCAACTTTCTCTCATCTTTTCAAGCGAAAATCATCTCATTCATCACATAAACAACGAGAATCAAGCAATATAGCCTCAAGTCAACTGCCTAAAGGCCTCCTCAAGACATCTAACTTAGGATTTAAAGCAAGATAAATGTTTCCTCAAGTCCTCTAGCCTATAAACATCATTAGGGTTTCAAACCCATGAAAACTAACCATCAATCTTTGTATAAATGAAAAGATGAAAGAGATAAAGTGATTACCCTTTAAACCCTAGATGAAGACAAGATTTTTCCACCAAAATATCACCAAGATACTCTCCACAAGATGGCTTCTTTCTCCAAGATAGAGTGAAATCCAAGTGGTTTGTGAGTTGGATGAAGAAAAGTGAGCAAACTTGGAGTCAAAGAATGGAGTTTCTTTCTTCCCTTTTCTTCCTTGGGGTTTCGGCCGAAAATCATGAGAGAGAGAGGGTTTCTTGGTTTTTTTAAAATCTTGTGGAAGAAATGTGTTGAGAAAGCTAAATTAAAGTGTGTAAGAAAGTCAACTCTTAATAGTGCGAAATAGGGTTTTGTACCACCACTTTCTCTCTTGTTTGGTACAATTACACACTAATTCTCCAAGGTAATTCCCCTAACACTGTAATTATTCATACTTACTAGTTTAGTATCAAATCCTCAAATCAGCTCTTAGTTGTACCGGCATGACTTACGCGAAACTTTCGACACGAACGCGATAAAAGCTTAATTTAACTCACTCACATCTAATCCCTCAATTAACTTTTCTTAGTCTACTATTGATCATTCTTAATTCTCTAAGATTATTTCACTCTCGGATCGAATATTGCCTTGAAAAACGTGTATTTGCTATTCCTTATTTAACGAATCGCAGAAAATTATTTTTGCTAGCGGGACATTTTAAAAATATAAGTGAGACATTGTTCCATGCAAACGGATTCAAAATGGTTGAAATAAATTATTCAGAGAAAACGGATGAATAAATAATTAAATAAGCCAATAAAATAGAATTAAAGTAAGTAAAATTCGGGTCCTCACATCCTTCCCTACTTAAAAGACTTTCGTCCTCAAAATTCACACTTAGGATAACATCATACCTCTTAATAGTTAGGCTTATAAAATCGATCAACAACTTATACTCTCCAATCCATATCTCACAATTTCTATTCACCCAATTAGCAATCAAACTTTGATCTCCAGAGCGTTCTAACTTCCGAGTCAAAGGGTAATTTAATCGGCCTCACGTCTACCCCACTCATGAATCTAGGGTTTGCAAAAGAGTGTGTCGTACCAGGGTCATTTGAACCTTAACTAAGTGATAGAAAACAAGAATCATACCTTCAACGACCTTAGTGGAATCGAAAACCTGCTGATAATCTAATGCATAAATCCTAGCCGGCACCTTAGGTCGACTCCTTCCAGCACTAGACTGCTTAGATGTTGACTTCTCTGACCTTTGAGTACGACCTCCTCCCTTCGGCATACTTGGGCATCTTGAGAGCTGATGCTCGGTACTGCCACAGTATAAACACTTTTCCGATTTCCTCCAGCACTCATTCTCTGTATAGTTGGACTTACTACAATAACCACAAACAACTTAAGGAGCTACAGCCTGACCACTTGGAGGTGTCCCTCTCGATTGACCTTGTCCATTGTGGCCTCCTCTTGATTGAGTTCCTTTTGGTGTACTAGATATCTCCACTTGTCCCATTCCTTTTTCCATTTTAGAAGGTGGGGCACCCTTATCCCCTTGTCTAGGAGGGTGACTAGGAGTGCCCCTTTTCTTGGCATGAAAATCTTAGACTTGCAGTCTTGCACTTTCGACTCTCTGCACTTTCTCTAGGACTTTAGTGAACGTAGAGATTTGGGCTGCTGCTAACCCCTCTTGAATCTCCATCTTAAATCCTTGTACAAAGTGCCTTATCCTTCTCTGTTCATTAGTCACCAATTCCGGAGCGTATTTTCAAAACTTAGTAAATCGCTCCTCATAATCAGCCACGCTAGAAGCCCCAAGTCTCAACTATATGAATTCGTCCTCCCATTTCTCTTGAATCAAAGGCAGGAGAAACTTTTCATTAAACTCCCTTATAAAGTTTTCGCAGGTCCAAGAGGTCTGCGCTCTTTCCCATTTTCCCCTTATCACATCCCACCAAGCACATGCTGCTCCTTAAATTGAAAAATAGCAAAGTTCACTCGCCTCTTATCGGTATAATCAAAGGTAGTGAATATATTGGTCATTCGTTCCAGCCAATTCTCCGCTAACTCGGGATCAAGTCCTCCAATAAACGTAGGCGGAGCAAATTTCAAAAATCTTTCCAAGGCTCTATCCTCCCCTCTATTCTGAGTCCCGAGTTGGTTAACAAGTCCTGGACCCTGTCGCTCTGCTAACCGTTCTAAAATATCCGTCATACGATTGATAGCCGTAGCTACTTGGTTATTTCCTTCGTTTACTTGTCCTTGGCTCGGTTCAGTAGCCGACCCTTGATCATCCCCTTGAGCTTGGGGTTGTCTGACCCCACGCTCTCGGCCCCTGCCGCTTTTTCGACCGTCCATGATCTTAATTATGTTTAAATGCAAGAACATAAACAATTATACGAGGAAATACTTAAAGACAGTAGTTAATAAGAAAAGCATTTGAAATATCAATAACTAGCATATATTAACATTTCAAGATTCGTACAATCAGTTAGTCTTGGGACATTTACAAAAACATAGCACACACGTGTCACAAAAGTACAATTAGTCAAGCACGTCAAAAGTTGATTCAAGTGTTTCAAAAGATAGGCCACACAATTAAGCAAAATACAATGACTTTTGAACTGGCACCACCCCAACTAATCCCAATTACAAAAGTCAAAAGATTAATCAATCCTAACCTAGTTCTCAGCAGGACCGTCAGGCGGGATCTCCTCCTCTGGGTCCTCCTCAAAAGGCTCCTCTTTAAGGGTGCCCTCTTGAACTGGGCTCTTGACAGCGACCATCACCTCCTCTGTCAATATGGTGGTGTCATCTAAGATCCCAGCGGGCCGATCCCGGACCTTCTCGACTACCCTAACCAGTCGAGCCCTAGTCCTCTGAAACTCGTCACTAGCGACATCGGCTCTAGTCCGCTCATCTATCGCTGTCCTCTCGAGCTCTATGATCCTAGCACCTTGGGCATCCACCATAGCGTTCAGTTCCTCAATCGCCTGAAGTAATGCCCCCATTAGTAGCCACCAACTGTCGGTGCTCATCATCAATGGACATCACAAGATCATTAGGGTAGGCATGTGTCTCACTACAAGGACAACGGGAAAACCTATAGGAAAGCGTGAATCGAACGCGAGGTTCTCCACCAAGTACTCGGTAGCAGATAGGCCTAAGAGGCTCCACGTGACCGTTAGACTCTCCGTTACCGTTAACTGCATGACCTCCATTACCGTTCTCCATTCCTACAAAATAACCATAAAACTCAAGGTTAGACACTTAATGTCACTAACTCGCTCAAATATCAACTTACAGCATGACTAAGTTATCTCATTCCTATTATCAAGAGTAAGGTCTCTAAAACATCTCCCAAATAGATCAGCGGAACGCCTGTCTAGCTCTCGTCAAGACTCGATACGAATCCAATTCAAATTTAAGGATAATTAAACATAATAAAAATAGATACAAAAGAAGTCCGCTTTCTTAAATAAACATTCAAATCTTACATCACAAGTTACCAAATGTACATCAACTTTCCCCAAAAATACAACTACCATAAGTCGACTAATCGATTACATCCAAAATTCTACTCAAAAGGTAATCAAGTCGGTTTCTCCAAAATCTTTCCATTCCGAACTCCTATTAAGGAAAACAAACTAATGGGGTGAGCTAACGCTCAGTGAGGCCAAGAAAAGCATGCAAACACATAATAGAGCAAGTATAAGAGAGCATGAAAGAGAAATCGAGACAATAGTAAAGCTAGAAGTTTCAAGTAATTAATATTTCAAATAGGAAAAATAAACAGAAACAATTAAGGATACTGGAGCTCTCAGGAGCTAGATTCCACTTGCTTTGCCTAGACTCGATCTAATACCTCCACGTGATGACACTCTTTCAACCGGATAGGTATCAAGTCCGTAGAACTCCACTTAACGTCAAGTTTCCGTCCACCGTTACACCCCCTACCAGACCCGAACGTCGATTAGAAAAGACAATACTACTCGAGTATGGCAAGAAAGATCTCAAAAGATCAAACTTTACGATTTTCTCATGGTACACTAAGCTTCTCGACCAAGCCCGTACCGACTCGAGTCGCAAAGTTAGGCAATGAGTTTTTGGGTCTCCCCCACGATTACAAGTGTAATAATCGATGAGATTCACTTCAATCGACATTGAGTCAAACACAAGTATAATTTTCAAGTATGAGCAAATCGATTATTTAGTCAAGTAAAAGAGAACGAGTGTGATAAAGTATACACTCGACTCAACAAATCCAAAATACTCAATTAAGAAGGGACGATTCAAGTATTTAGTAACAATTCATGCACTTGACACTCACCAATTCAAAACAAGTGAGTAAATGAAGTCTTTAGTTGTCTGCTCCAAGATTCTCTTCAAAATCCTCTCGGGCGCCTGAAGAAATAGTGATCAACCATCACTCACATATACTCACAACCACTTAGCATTCAACGACGAAAGTACACACGCTTAAAATTTAAGACAATGTCTTAGAAGAGCTTTAATCCCTCGTAAATCGAGATTCAAAAGTAAGGATTTAAAGTCACAAGGGAAAACTTGTATCATCCATGAAATCAAGTTTAAAATGGTCTATCAATATCGAAAGAAAGTGAAAAGTTCTTAAAAACTCGTTTCCTACGAAATCGGAAATTTTCAGCTTTGCGCGATAAAACTTGGAAAATTAGATCTTGAGTTCGGTACGTCCAAGAATGGAAAACTTTATACCGTTGGAAATTAACTCAAAGCACTAAAACTTCCCAAAAGATTCTTTTCCAAGATTCCAACCAGAAAGCACTCAAATTTCAGTTCAAAGTTACAGTCTCGTGAAGACAGGACAGAACCAGTCTTGGTTTTCAGCGATGTTTGGAAATTTGGCAAAATTCACAGGAAGTGAATCAGCCTCCAAAATTTATTACACAACAAGATTCTAAATCAAGTTTCAAACACAATAAGCGAAACTAAATTCGGAGTTTTGATCAACAAGATATAACAGTTTGAAGTCGGCTGATTTTTGCAACCTGATCAGTGGATTTCTAGATTTGAAGAGCAATCTTTGGGGCATTATTTGCACCTCGAAATGATATTGAAATTATGCCAAATTTGGTACACTTAAACTTCCATATGTGAACTACCTTTCTATCAAAATTTAGGGAAAAACACCCACGGGAAAGTAGTTAACGAAATGACCAAAGTTTGTGAAATTCTTCAAAGCTAATCTACCAACCCTATCTTTCTTTCTTTTCCAAAAGTTTTGTCCAACGAAATCAGCCCCAATTCTCTCCATTTTTGAAACCAATGTTCCAGAACATTTAATGAGCAATTGATGAGTAAATGACACTAAAATTTTTGAAATAAAATACCCCAAAATAGAATTGACCATTCGGTCAGCAGGGAAGAGAAAATTTTTCAGTTATCAGCTTTGAAATAGTTTGGAAATTAGACCAAATCTGACTCTACACAAGTCCAAATTGAGAATGGTTTATGGCGTTAGAAACTAGATTCAAAATTATACATTTCATCAGAAGGAATATTTGCAAAATCTTTTCACAAGTGGGGCAAAATCAAGCCACAATATGCAGCTTTCCAGTTTCTCTCGGATAGACAGACCAAACAGGTCAGTCCTCTTTGCCGATTCGCTAAAGTTTACTCAAAAGAAACTAGCAGGGGATTCTTATACCGTTTGAAAGCTCTGAATTTGTAGTTTCAAATGCCACAAATGGCACTCAATTTTGACTTTTGTACAAAGAGTTATGTTTAGATAAAGAACCACCGGTTGGCTACCCTGCTAGCGGATTTCCAGATTTCAAACTTTTCCAAAACTCAAGTTTTAGGTAACCATTTGAAAAGATTTTCGAAAGGCACATTCTACACACATCATACAACATATATCAATCAATTTAACAGCCAAATAAGCAACAAAATTTTGAATTAAAAGCAGGACAACTAGAACAGAAATTTGGCCAACTCACTCCCACGGTATCTTCCAACTTTCTCTCATCTTTTCAAGCCAAAATCATCTCATTCATCACATAAACAACGACAATCAAGCAATATAGCCTCAAGTAAACTACATAAAGGCCTCCTCAAGACATCTAGCTTAGGATTTAAGGCAAGATAAATGTCTCCTCAAGTCTGCTAGCCAATAAACATCATTAGGGTTTCAAACCCATGAAAACTAACCATCAATCTTTGTATAAATGAAAAGATGAAAGAGATAAAGTGATGACCCTTTAAACCCTAGATGAAGACAAGATTTTTCCACCAAAATATCACCAATATACTCTCCACAAGATGGCTTCTTTCTCCAAGATAGAGTGAAATCCAAGTGGTTTGTGAGTTGGATGAAGAAAAGTGAGCAAACTTGGAGTCAAAGAATGGAGTTTCTTTCTTCCCTTTTCTTCCTTGGGGTTTCGTGTGACGCCCCGAAAAATATAAGTGTGAGAACCCGAAAATTTTCTAATTTTCTAGGGTTTATTTTATTTAATCGCCCGCCTTTTCTACATTTTCTTTATTAGAAAAATTCTCCAAATAAAGTTTATGAGCAAAAATAGTTTTAAAATGATTTTTCTAGTATCGGTTAGTTTTTGAGAAATTAAGAGCGTATTTTGAACGTGGGACCCGCAAGTGCGGTAAACGCAATATATTTTTGACAACTTGTTGGATTTTGTATTAAGTGATATTATTTTACAAAGTGTTAAGATATTTGTATTGGAGAGACAAAAAGATAAGTTCTGAACCAAAAGGTGACAAGTGTCACCTTGTGATTTAATCTTGGACTTTGACCATTTGACTTTACCTTTACCTTTACCAAATAAATACAAAAAATTGATCAAAATAAGCTTCATTTTGTAAGCTTCTTGGCCGAATGTTCTTGCTCAAGAAAGAAAGAAAAGCTCTCAATTTCTTCCTTCTATTTCTTGCTCAATCTTCAAATCCAACCAATAAAACTCCAAATCATTCCATAAAATCTCTTTGCTAAGTGGTCTTGAGGTGTTTTGTGGAGTTGTTTGGAAAGCTAAGGTGATTTGTTGCTCTATCTCTTGTATGGCTAAGGTGAGTTGTGAAGAACCACTCTCCTCCCTTAATTGATGTTCAATTCATGATTGGTGGTGGTATAAGATGCACTTTTATGGATTATATCTTGATTTTGGTTGAATTGGTGAAGTTTTATAATTTTTGGGGATTTTGATTATGGGGTCATGTATGATGATTGGAAATGATGTTTAATGACTCTAGGAGGTGGAAAAAGTGATTAATTACAATCAATTTCTGTTTTGGAAGGAAAAGTGGAAAACTAGGTTTCAATGTTCTTCATTCTGTCCGAATTTTTAGCTCATATATAGAGGCCGAATTGGCCTTAGATTAAAACATGAAAGTTGTAGGTAATGACATTTTAGAGGTGCCTACAAAATTTCAGGTCAATCGGAGTAGTGTAGAATGAGAAAAGTCGAAATTACTATTGCTGTTCTGGTTTTACCCGAATGTAAGAATTGCGCCTGTAATTGATTGTTTTGGTTAGGAATGCTTCCGAATTGGTTGTTGAGGCCTTCTGATGAAATGTATCCATGTTTCTTAGCTTTTAGCTGGTTTTGGAATTTCTGGATTCGGACTTGGATAGCCTGATTTATGATGTTTCCGCTAGAATGCGTTCTGTGAATCTGTTTTTGTGATTCTGGTATAGCATCTTGCATTTTTGACCTGGTTACACTCGATACCGGGTTGAGTGACCTCCTGCAATATTGTAGCCCTATCTCTTAGCTTCGAAACGGTGTATCTTTCACCTTCATCCGACCATCGTAGTACCTTTGGTGCCATTACCGCAAAATGACGTCAAAACCTGTTTTTCTGGTTTTGAGCTTAACTTTCATTTCCGGACTTTTCCCTAGCTTGACTTGTACTTGTACTACTTGGAGCTTGCTGAATGGCTATTGGATGAACTTGTTGTTGTGTGTGTACCTTTGGGACTGGCTGAGAAAATAATGAAGCCATGATGGCTGGAAAAGTTAGCAAATTCAGGGGAAGTGCTGTCCGAACTTTGAAGGGATTTGTTTGCATTGAGTTTGTGATTTAAGACTTGGATTTAAGCAAGGCAATGCTATATGATGGATGGTTTCTGAGCCATGGAGGTGAGTGACCCTAAACTATTTCCAAAGTACTTGTGAAACGTTTCTTGCAATATTTACTTTTGAACTGTTTCCAAAGTTACTTTTGAGCTGTTTTCTTGCATATCATGCGTGCTTATATGAGAGTGTTCCTTGTTTGATATATTTCCTTGACTTATTGGCTTGTTATTATGGATTGATAATGTGTTAAGTGCTTTCAATGATGGTTAAAACGAGTTTTCTGGGCGAGTGTGTACTTTATCGCACTCGACCTAAAATAAATGTGAAATTTTCAATGATTAAGGATTAAATGTTACTTGTGCATGAATGTAAGCCTTTTGGCTGAACTGGCCATTGCCCTTTGTTACCGATCGACTCGAGCCAGAAGCGGACTCGGTCGGGCGATATGGTGACCCTGGGTGAATTTGGTATACTCGAGCATTACCTTGTAGTCCGGCTACGTCCGGATGGGTGGAGTCCGGACAACGTCCGGATGGGTGGATTCCGGTCAACGTCCGGAAAAGGGATGAACGAACAAAAGGATGAATGAGGGATTCTACTTACAAAAATGTATTTTTAAACAATTGGAGGAATAAAGGGAAAAGTCAGGGGAACGAACGAACAAACGAATAGCTCCATGTGGACCGTATCCTTTTAATGAATGTTACTATCGCTTTCCATTGTACATGTTTCTTGAATTATTGATACTCCATATTTAATGTCTTGTAAATGTTGAAATTGTTTTTGGACTTATCATTTGATTTATGACATCATTGAAATGAACTATTGTGAAACCGATTTGATTACTGATTTTTCTGGTTACTCGCTGAGCTTCTAGCTCACCCCAAAAATATTTTATTCCCCTCCACAGGGCTCAAGGCGAAGGAAGGACTTGTAGTACTTGTGCACGTGACTGGATGGCCTATGTTTTGTACAGTTTGGATTTGGAAATCATTTTATGTATAGTTGGGAATTGTTTCCGCTTCGCTTATGTTATGTAATTAGTGGAGAATTTGATGTAATATTTGAGATTTATATTGTAATTCATTTGAGAATTGTAGTGAACGACTGAGTCCCGGCGAGAGCTGGGCAGGCGGCCCGCCGAACCCTCTGGTTCGCCTTAGGGGGAGGTGGGGCTGTCACATTTCGGCCGAAAATCATGAGAGAGAGAGGGTTTCTTGGTTTTTTTTAAATCTTGTGGAAGAAATGTGTTGAGGAAGCTAAATTAAAGTGTGTAAGAAAGTCAACTCTTAATAATGCGGAATAGGGTTTTGTACTTCCACTTTCTCTATTGTTTGGTACAATTACACACTAATTCTCCAAGGTAATTCCCCTAACACTGTAATTATTCATACTTACTAGTCTAGTATCAAATCCTCAAATCACCTCTTAGTTGTACCGGCATGACTTACGAGAAACTTTCGACGCGAACGCGATAAAAGCTTAATTTAACTCACTCACATCTAATCCCTCAATTAACTTTTCTTAGTCTACTATTGATCATTCTTAATTCTCCAAGATTATTGCACCTTCGGATCGAATATTGCCTTGAAAAATGTGTATTCGCTATTCCTTATTAAACGAATCGCAGAAAATTATTTTTGCTAGCGGAACGTTTTAAAAATATAAGTGAGACATTGTTCTATGCAAACGGATTCAAAATGATTGAAATAAATTATTCGGAGAAAACAGGTGAATAAATAATTAAATAAGCCAATAAAATAGAATTAAAGTAAGTAAAATTTGGGTTCTCACATCCTTCCCTAGCTAAAAGAATTTCGTTCTTGAAATTCACACCTAGGATAACATCATACCTCTTAATAGTTAGGCTTATCAAATTGATCAACAACTTACACTCTCCAACCCATATCTCACAATTTCTATTTACCCAATTAGTAATCAAACTTTGATCTCCAGAGCGTTTTAACTTCCGAATCATAGGGTAACTTAATCGATCTCACGTCTACCCCACTCATTAATCTAGGGTTTGCAAAAGAGTGTGTCATACCAGTGTCACTTGAACCTTAACTAAGCGATGGAAAACAAGAATCATACCTTCAATGACCTTAGTGGAATCGGAAACCTACCAATAATCTAATGCATAAATTCTAGCCGGCACCTTAGGTCGACTCTTTCTAGCACTAGACTGCTTAGATGCTGACTTCTCTGACCTTTGAGTACTACCTCCTCCCTTCAGCACACTTGGGCATCTCGAGAGCTGATGCTCGGTACTGCCACAGTACAAAAAGTTTTCCGATTTCCTCCAATACTCATTCTCTGTATGGTTGGACTTACTACAATAACCACTAACAACTTGAGGAGCTACAGCCTGACCACTTGGAGGTGTCCCTCTCAATTGACCTTGTCCATTGTGGCCTCCTCTTGATTGAGTTCCTTTTGGTTTACTACATATCTCCACTCCTCCCCTTCTTTTTTCCTTTTTAGAAGGTGAGGCACCTTTATCCACTTGTCCAGGAGGATGACTAGGAGCGCCTCTTTTCTTGGCATGAAAATCTTAAACTTGCAGCCTTGCACTTTCGACTCTCTGCGCTTTCTCTAGGGCTTTAGTGAATGTAGTGATTTGGGCTGCTACTAACCCTTCTTGAATCTCTACATTAAATCTTTGTACAAAGTGCCTTATCCTTCTCCGTTCATTAGTCACCAATTCTAGAGCGTATTTAGAAAAATTAGTAAATCGCTCCTCATAATCAGCCACGCTAGAAGCCCTATATCTCAACTTTATGAATTCGTCCTCCCGTTTCTCTTGAATCAAATGCGGGAGAAATTTTTCTTCAAACTCCCTTATAAAGTTTTCACAGGTCCAAGGGGTCTGCGCTCTTTCCCATTTTCCCCTTATCACATCCCACCAAGCACATGTTGCCCCCTTAAATTGAAAAACAGCAAAGTTCACTCGCCTCTTATCGGTATAATCTAAGGTAGTGAATATATTGGTCATTCGTTCCAGCCAATTCTCCACTAACTCGGGATCAGGTCCTCCAATAAACGTAGGCGGAGCAAATTTCAAAAATCTTTCCAAGGCTCTATCCTCCCTTCTATCCTGAGTCTCGGATTGGTTAACAAGTCCTGGACCCTGTCGCTCTGCTAACCGTTCTAAAATATCCGTCATACGATTGATGGCCGTAGCTACTTGGTTATCTCCTTCATTTACTTGTCCTTGGCTCGGTCCAGTAGCCGACTTTTGATCATCCCCTTGAGCTTGGGGTTGCCCGACCCCACGCTCTCGGCCCCTGCCACTTCTTCAGCCGTTCATGATCTTAATTATGTCTAAATGCAAGAACAGAAACAATTATGCGAGGAAATATTTAAAGACAGAAGTTAATAAGAAAAGCATTTGAAATAACAATAAATAGCATATATTAACATTTCAAGGTTCGTACAATTAGCAAATCATGGGGCATTTACAAAAACATGGTACACATGTGCCACAAAAGTACAATTAGTCAAGCACGTCAAATAAAGATTCAAGTGTTTCAAAAGATAGGCCACACAGTTAAGAAAAATACAATGGCTTTTGAACTAGTACCACCCTGACTAATCCCAATTACAAAAGTCAAAAGATTAATCAATCCTAACCTAGTTCTCAGCAGGACCGTCAGGCTGGACCTCTTCCTCTGGATCCTCCTCAAAAGGCTCCTCCTCAAGGGCGCCCTCTTGAACCGGGCTCTCGATGGTGACCATCACCTCCTCTATCAACATGGTGGTGTCAGCTAAGATCCCAACGGGTCGATCCCGGATCTTCTCGACTACCTAGCCAGTAAGCCCTAGTCCTCTGGAACTCGTCACTAGCGGCATTGGCTCTAGTCCGCTCATCTATCACTGTCCTCTCGAGCTCTATGATTCTAGTACCTTGGGCATCCACCATACCGTTCAGGTCCTTAATCACCTGAAGTAATGCTCCATTAGTAGCCACCAACTATCGGTGCTCATCATCAATGGACAGCACAAGATCATTAGAGTAGGCATGTGTCTCACTACAAGGACAACGGGAAAACCTAGAGGAAGGCGAGAATCGAATGCGAGATCTTCCACCAAGTACTCGATAGTAAACAGGCCTAAGAGTCTCCACATGACCGTTAGCCTCTTCATTACCGTTAACTGCATGACCTCCATTACCGTTCTTCATTCCTACAAAATAACCACAAAACTCAATATTAGACACTTAAAGTCACTAACTCGCTCAAACGTCAACTTACGGCATGACTAAATTATCTCATTCCTATTCTCAAGAGTAAGGCCTCTAAAACATCTCCCAAATAGATCTCTAAACCTAGCTGTGACGACACCACCTCCCCCTAGGGCTTACCCCAGGGTTTAGCTGACCACCTGCCCAACTCTCGCCAGGACTCACTCACGCTTAACTCGAGAAAAGATATCACGACCATAGAAAAGAAATGAAACAATAATTTCAAACTTAACATATACATTGATGCTCAAATCTGTGAGGACCCATAATTTTATTATTTCAAAATATTATTAAATTGGTCATTTTAAAAATATTTCGTATTTGAGTTACCCAAAAAATTACTAAAGCACATGAATTTCTCGAAAATAAATTTTATCGATTGGTTCTTTAAGCGCATATTATTTTAATGCTCAAATTTTAGACTACTAGTAATGTACTATTAATGTACTAGGGAAATTACCTCAGAGGTTTAGTGCACAAAAGTTGCAAACGAGCGCGAAAATTGGACACGCGAAGACCCTAAACGGACCTAGCATGAGTTGACACTTAGACTTAACCATTGAGTCACCAATTCTCTCCACTTTCATTACAAAATCTGATTGCACTCTCTCTCCTCTCTTCACTCTCTCTGTTTGGCAAAAAATAGGAAGAAAAAAAGGGAAGAAAAATCTAGCCAAAATCCTTACAAAATTACTTCAATCCACTTCCAAATTTCATCATCCATTAGAGGTCTTTGATCCTAGCTTGGAAGAGGGGGCTGTTCATCGGTTTTCTTGGAGGAATTTAGGTCAAAATTTCTGTCCTAAAGCTGTTCAACTAAGTTCTTGAGATAACTCACTCACCCACACTTCAATCTTGCAAAATTATAGCTCAAATGGAGCAAAGGTAGCATGGGTTTGCAACCTATGGCAGAATTTTGGTTGATTGGTTGAGTAATTATTTTATTGCAATTTCATGACATGCTGGACGGCTTGAGGATGCTTATTGGTGGCTGATTTGATGAATTAACATGTTGTGGTTGCTGATATTGTGCTATGTTACATGTATATAGAATAATTGATGGAATGAAGTTGGAAGAAAGTTAGAAATTTGGAGAAGGTGCTGTCCGAAATTTCAAGGACTTGCTGCCCTGTTTTGCTTTGATATTTTCATGTATAATTTGGCTACAAATGTGAGTGATATATGTTGTGTTATGTGTGTGGTGGTTGTCTAAAAAAAAAAATTTAAATTAGCCAATTTGATTGGATAAATTTTGAGTTATGAGCAAAGAGGCAAAACTGGACTAGGTCCAGAAATTTTCTGACCAGTGATCTTGTGGAGATCATAACGTTTTTCTCAATGATCGAAATTGAGTGCCATTTGTGGCATTTGAAAGTAGACTCTTAGAGCTTTAAAATGGTACTAAGCTCATTTTCTAGTTCGTCCCGAGCGATTCGTGGCGAGTTTTGAAAGTTGGCTGCCTGTTTATTACTGTTCATCCGAGACTGTCCAGAAAATCCATTTTGTTGCTTGATTTTGAATCGCTTATGTCTGGATTTTGGAAATGATTTCTTCTACATAAATATATCCTTGTGAACCAAGTTTCTAACACCACCAACCATTTTCAATCTCAAGAGGACTTCGAGGGAACTCCCGGCGAAGCGTCTTAGAGCTAATTTCTCAATCTTTGACTTTTGATACTTGGTGAGTGTCAAGTGCATGTTTACTTGCACTTCACTTGAGATTTGTTGCCTACATGAACTCTATTTGAACTTGTTGTTGCATGAACTATACTTGTTGAGAGAAGAGTGTACTTTACCGCACTTCATCTCCTTTACTTGGATCAATACATGACTTGCTACATGAATTACATGAAATTACTGGATTTTACATGTACATGACCTGAAGTCGAATGCAGAGAAAATCTCATCGACTAAAACTTGATTTGTTTTGAAAACCTGACCTGTGGGGATGCCCAAACCCAATGGTTAAACCTCGTAATCTTGCAGCCAATCGTGAGGTCTTGGTCGGGAAAACTTGGCAAACCTTGGGACCGGAAGTTTGATGTTTTGAGATCTTGCTTGGCATACTTGTATGGTATCGCCTTTACATTCCTATTGGTTACGGATCCGAGAGGGTGAAATGATGGATGGAGGGAAGTAAGTGGAGGTCTATAGATTGGATATTTATTCGGTTGACGGAGTGTCAACCGCTGGTTCGTGGATCGGGACTATGGCAAATAATCTGGAAATGAGCTCCGGAGAGCTCCCGTATCCTTGAATTGTTTGTGTTTATGAGTACTTGCCAATACTTGAAACTACATGACAATTATTTTTGATCACTTGATCATGTTACTGTTGGAATGTATGCCCTAAAACAATGTATTTGTTTTTATTTTATACATTCCTAAATTATATGTTTTGTATTTTAATAATTTCTTATTTATCTGTTAAATATTAGATATAACTGATAAAATCCTTAGAATGTTTACTAATGTGATGGTAGTCACAAGAGTTGATGACTATGAGATATCAATCGCATTTATAGTAATATTCTTTAAATTCCCTAGTTATAGTACTACTGAAATAGGACATCTTTAGTACGGTAAAACTAGTACACAGTTAGCCTCTAATTAATGTAATTAGTGGTTGTTCTCATCAACTATGGTATAATGATACCTAGGCTAATGTGTAGATGATTTGGAAAGTACAAGTGCATTGGAATGATCCATTTAGAGATCCCGTTAGGATATCTATCTAGTGCCAATGGTGTATCTCTAGTGAATAATTGTGTAAGTGATCCTACGACTTGAGATCACCATAGTATCTTGAGTGTGAATCGCTACATTTTGACTCTAATTACTTGTTACTCTTCGTGAGTGCCTTAAAGTATAGAAGTTGGATGTAGTGTGAAACATGTAAAGAGAATGGGTGATCGAGATAGGATTTACCACTCTGATAGAAGGAGTTGATATCCGAATGGCCACTAGTGGGAAATTGGCCCTAAAGTCGACTATTAGGTAAATTGAAGAATGTCTTCAATTTAACCTAATTCAGGGTAAATTTCGGGAACTAGAAAACTTAATTAGTCATCAGGGAATTGGCACTTATTCCTTATTCCTGACTAATTGGATATCTTTGGTGAAAGGATAATAATTACACGGTAATTTTTCACGGAAAGGTTAGGTCAAATTCCCTTGACTAATTCCGAGTAATTGGGCGGTTGCGATGTGTTGCTAGACACCGCTCGTGATCTATAATTATGGATTAATTATTTATTATAAGTTATGATAAAATAAAGTCATTTATTTTATCTAATTATTAAGCCATAATTATTACCAATTTATTCGGGACCTATTGGGTCACACGCAATAGAGATTTAATCCTGGATTAAAACTATGTAAATTATCGGGGTTTAATTTTAAAAGAAAATAAATCCCAGGCCTATTTGAGTAAATAAGAATGAACGATTATCTCTTATATGTCAGATAACTGATTGATAGAGTCTTGTGTGATGAGAAGTCTTATCGTTTGATTTTGAATCAAACAGAAAGACTCATCATTCTATCTTATTATCTCTCTTTCTCCTTTTAACTCCTAAGGGGGAGATAGAGGAGGGGGTTGAGAGGGTGAAGGTAACAAAAAAAAGGCAAAAGGGAAAATCTGTGAGCGTCACATATTTTCGAATAAGAGCAAGAAGGGCTAGCAACTTTTTCTGGCTCTTCAATACATAGTTCGTGAGACGACCCAGGGTTGCTCCAGCGTGGATATCATCAGTAGAGGCAGGACGACTGGACTGCTCAAGGGTTGACCATCCTCAAACAACGCTGCAGGGAGACGCCGCTTGGATTAAGGTAATCCTAAAACTCTACTTTTAGTATATCATAAGTAAAATCTAGGGTGATTCCTGGATGGTTTTAGGGAAAAATTTTATTTTTCCGCTGCGTAGTGTCCCTAAAACTCAACAGTTACTTGAACTACGTGCGTATGTTTTATTTTATTTTATTTTATTTTTTGGCCTCACTAAGCTATTGCTCACCCCATTAGTTGTTTTCCTTAACAGGAATCTGGATCGGAGATGTTTTGAAGAGATCGACTTGTTTTTTGATATTTTAGAACTTTGAAAATGAAATTTAAGGGCTGCTTATGGACTTGTATTTTGGAAATCTGAATGTATATGTCGGATTCTTGTGTTGTAAGTTTGAATATATTGAAGGAAACGAATTTTATTTAATTTGCCTCATTTAGCCATTAATTGCTCGTTAGTTTAGGTATGAATGGACCTGAGTCCTGGCGAGAGTTAGGCAGGCGCCTCGCCGATACCCTTGGGTACGCCCTTGGGAGAAATAGGGGCATCACAGTTGGTATCAGGGCATAGGCTCTAGATCTTGTAGTGTATCCTACGCTTAAAATTTAGAATGCCTGACTGTGGGATTAATTTGAATATTATGTGAACTGGAGAATCTGTTGTATCCTAGGGGTTAAAGAAATTGGTTATTTGAGAGTTTCTTACTTGGGACTTGTAGAAATAAAAATTGAGGAATTAGGTGATGTTATATTGATGAAAAATATGGGATGAGAGATTAGTAATGAAAGATTGGACGAATTTGAATTATTATTATACTTGTAAGTGTGGAAAGAAGTGAGGCAATTATTAGTACTGGTTAAAGAGGATAAGAGACGAGATTTGATGGTCAAACTCCATGTATGGTGATTCTGAACCAAGATAAAAGAGTTTCAAAGGAATAAAATGCATTTTCCCGCCCATTTACCTCCTAGAGAATTTCTGCTTTGAAATTCTAAAGAAAAATGAGGATGTACTAGTTTTATTTTCAAACGATGATTGGAAATAATATATATATGCTTTAAGTATGTATAAATTTTCGATTTTGGTAAATATGTGAATTTTACTTGAATTTCAATTTGAAATTTTGTGAATAACTGATGAGTTTGTTGAATTTTGTATATGATGGGCTGATACAAGGTTAAAATTTTCTAAACTAGGTTTTTCCCCCTTGATTGTATATTGGTGTATTCTCACACTTGAATTTGTCTATACTTTACACAAAAAAAAAATCTTGAGTTTTCGAAAGAATGGCGAACTTATGTTTTTATAATGTAAATCTTGAACTTGATAAGATTTTTGTTACTTTAAATACTCTTCTTATGTTTTAAAATTCTTGGTTTTCAAGAAGAGTGAGTCTATCTTTAGGTGTACGGACTGAGGGAACTTTGAGATATAGAGTAACTGCATTCAAGAGCACGAAGTTAGTGTGAATTGACTTGGTTTCCATTTGACACGTAAGTTAGCAAGTTGTACTTATTTCTTGGGTTTGAACTTGGAGCTTGAAGCTTTAACTATAAAACCCTAAGACTGGTTATTCTTGGAGATGATGGTGCTCTGGCTGGTGGCTTGCTTATTAAAGATTTTGAACTTCGAATGGATAACCTTTGGTTTCAGCTTGTGTTATGGTTTGATTGGATCTAATTTCGTAAAGGCATGTGATCTGATTGAAATTAGTGATATTTTGACCCTTTGGTTTAACTAAGGACTTAGGGAGGGTGATGCACGCCGTGAGGCCTTTTGTATCCTGCTTGCATATACTTCTACATTTTGCGGCACTTCATTGCCTATATACAGTATTTGACATATTGGGCTTGTTTTGTGACTTCTTAACTCGTGCTATAACTTTTGATACATGTAAAGAATCATGTCTTGATTCTAAATATTTTTGCAACTTGTATATGCATTAAGTTCTTTTATGCTTAATTATTCCTTTTCTTGCGCTTATAGACTTCTATTAAGTATGGCAGCAGGAATGGGAAAAAGGGGTCGTGGCCGAGGGCTTAGACAACCCCGTACTCGTGAGAAAAATTGATGGACAGTCTTATATAATTTAATGAGACCCTAGTACTGAATATGAATCGAGAATAAACCAGAAGATTAGATATACCAGTGTATAATGGATTAACCTAGTTGGGAACTTAGTGAGATTTTCCTATGCAAAATTTTAATAGTTGCTTTATACGTATATTATGATTGGTTCTGTGGCCATATTTCAACTTTTGTGAAAGTTTGAACTCCAAAAGTATTTCGTTGGTTTGGTGAGATGACTTAAACTCATTACCTATTTGTTCTACTTGAACAAAAGCGCTTTCAATTTTACTTGACTATTACTATACCCAGATTCACTTGTTTTACTTTTTCACAAAATTTATATATATATATATATATATATATGTATACACATTTTGAACTCGTTTGAGAATCGAAATCAGATAGAGCTCAAGTTCGAATCTTTTCTTAGGAACATGAATGCCTATTTGTTATGAATCAGAGATTAGAAATGATCGGGCTTTATGTACTAGTAGAGTTAGCTCTTGGTTTGGATATAAAAGGTTGGTAAAGGTGTTGGATCACAAGTTATGCGAATATGAACCTACATGTTTACCTATCTTTCTTAAAGGTATTTTCTAAGACATACGCTTTACCCGAACATAGATTTAACTCGAAACTTTGAGGAAAAGTGTTGGAACACCCTCCATGCATATGTTATGATTATTATGTATATGTTTTAAAATTCATGCATTAAGTTGCATGATTAATCTTCTTAAATCTATTTGAGAGATTTGAAATATGTATTGATGATTGTGGTTAAACATTATTTGAAATTTCTTACTAAGAAAATTTAGTTTTGGGTCATGAAGAAAATTTGTATGTTTAACTCTAATTTTGAAAATTTTGAATCGCATTTTGGCACAGATACATTCAAAATACATCAAAAGTCTTGACTTTATCTTGTAAGTCATGATTGGTTTGATTTAGACAAAATTTTGAGGAAAAGGATTTTGGTCCTACTAGTGCATAACAGTTTTAAGTTAGGGTTTGAAACTTGTTTCATATGGCGTGTAATTTATGGTTTCACTACATACGTGAATAAGACCTTAGAATGGAAGTACATATCATTATATCAAAGGGTATTACTTTATTCGTGTGTGTGGATTTTCTTAAGTATCAAATTCGTGGAGAGGTAAGAGTAAATATACCTGGATGACTTAGATGCATGAAAATTTATAGGTTGTGATAGTTAAGTTTCAAATTTTGATTTGCTACTCATTTAGATGCTTTGAGTTGTTGATAGGCTGACAGTCAGGATTAAGCAAATGGATGAATGAAAAGTTTGGAAGATATGCATATAGAAATAGAAGTTCTTCGCAAGGAGTTGGAATTCCAAACTAAATTGGTTGAATTCTGGGAAGAACAATGCAAACAAGAGTTTGTAGAGAAGATGGAATTATGGAACAAGAACTTGGAAACAAAAAAGAAATACGAAGGAGTATTGGAGGAACTTCAGAAAAAGCCCGAGGGGATGCAATCCACTATTCAAGTTTCACCTCAGTATATTTCTAGCAACCAAGTTAAGGGTAGTGAAGGAAACTCCATAATGAAAGAGGGAAATGTAAAGAGACATGTGAACATGAATTTGTTGTGGAGCAGAGAGAAAAGAAGAAAAGAAAAAGGAGAATTCTCAAGCTAGTCGGGCCATAACTTCTAGAGTAACTTGTAGATACTGTAGCAAGTTTAATCACACTGAGACTATGTGCTGGAGGAAACAAGGAAAATGCTTGCCATGCGGGAGTCCTGAGCATAAAGTTTTAAGCTGCCCGAGGAACTCCTCAGCAGCTCGTTAAGTCTACTGCAAGACAGTCGAGTGTTAGAGGGAGTGGTTAATACTAATGGCTATGAGAAGAACCAAAGTATTAGAAGCTCTACAAGTGAAGATGGATCTGACTTTGCTTAAAGACAGGGATTATGATTATAACCTAGCCTGGACTGAGACATTTTAAGGTTGTAATCTTTTGTGTAAGGGATGACTTAGCATGTTTTGCTACAATCTTGTTTATTTCCTTTTTCTTTTGAAATGATTTGATAAACTTATCCTAACTTGATGAAACTATTATGGTCTTTTATAGCAAATGAAAGTTTACTTTGCATTTAATCAATTTCATGACTTATTCGTATATTTAAATTTTGTTACTCTTATAGCCTTGTGAGAAGGCCATGTCTATAATATCGAGGCTGGAATCAAGTGGGTATTAGGAATAAATATCTTTTACCTTGCATAAATGAATCATTTGAGTATCTACAAGAGACCGTAGTACTTTCCAAGTTAGATTTAATACAGGACTACAACTAATTGAGGATTTTAGAGGAAGCTATGATTAAGGCTAGTTCATCAGAACAGTAAGTACTTTGAAATTCAATTATGCCATTGGGAGTAATGAACACACCAGTAGCATTAATGGATTTGGGTCTTTAAGTCGTATTTGGGTTAAAAATTGGCGGTAATACTCATAAATGACTTGGGGACTACAATAAGATATTATTGAATTTAAGGTTTCATTTAGTACCTCGATATTTGCATACATGTATACGGAACCGGATATGATTTTTGAAGTTATTGATTCTTGAGGGCTTTTACTACCTATTTTGAAAGATTACTAGGGTAAAGGTCTAGTAGGACAAAACTTGTGTGCTATTAAGATCTTATCGAATTTGATCTACGAGATATTTAAAGTTCATTGCGTATACAAATTTAAAGAGGCTATTACATCATTTGTTCTTGAATTGACAAATTTCTTGAGGCAATTGAATCTGTGAACCGCATGAAAGAATTGTTATCTCGCTCGTCGTAAACAGATTAAGAATACAAGACTCACGTGATATTTAAGGCGGAATAAGTTTTACAATTCATAAGAGCGGGATGCAAAAGAGACATCTGGAGTTTTCGAGTTAAGGTATGGATTTCGAGGATGAAATTCTCTTAAGAGGGAGAGGATGTGAGGACCCATAATTTTAAAGGGATAAGGATCATACTTGTTCCACTCTCACCTACACAAGTTCGAGAGGACCAAAATGTTTTACAGAGGGAATGGGAGTTGGATCGATTAGAAGGCAAGGAAAAGAAAGGGCGAACATTGATCCTGCTCGCTAAGCCTGAGGACAACATCGGGCACTGGGAGCTGGATCGTTCCACCTTGGTGGTGTTTAACGTGTTTTCATTTGTGCAGGTTGTTCGTGGTCAGATATCCTTCATCTTGCAGTGTGCAATACCCGCAACCATAGAGATCTGCGAAGAGAGTGCTGGTCAAGTAATTCCAACCAACACTAGTCGAGTTACATTGGCCTTTGATGCAGTGTTTGCACGTCTTGATGCGTACAACTCGCAGCCCAACCAAACCTTGGTTCACCGGGCGTCCGCTCAAGATCCACCCATAGGGTTGAGACGTCGCTTGTGTGACCATTGTCATGGAAATCTTGCTGTCCGCAACATGTATCTACCACCACCACGAGTTGTCCTTGTTCCACACAAGGATGTCATGATCATTCTTCGCTTAAGAAGGCGACATGCAGGCTGCTTGGTGACTATACACATGCTCTCATCACTTTTGTTTTGTAAGAGAGTCATGATTTGGGGACAAATCGCCTTTAAGAGGAGGGGAATGAGGAGAATATAAAGACCAAGGCCCATTCAAGCACATGGAGAATTGGAAGATTCAAGTAAAGACCAGTTGATTGCACGAATACTTGAGTTTAGTAGGATTATTTGATTTTCCTCGTTGATTTTGGTTATTTCTCGCTTTAGAAAGTCTAGGTAATTAAGCTAGTTTAATTGCGGCCCATTTATTAGTAAGTGAGACCCAAAATCTTCCTTAAGTATGTAGGGTAGTTTGGTCAATTCTTGGATTAGGGTTAATGCTTGTAAGGGCTATAAATAGCCCCACTTCCTCTTTGTTTTGGGATCAGTTTTTGGCTATTAAATACAATTAGTGAGTTTTCACTTTCTCTTTGGCAAGAGAGTTTCCTTTGAATACTTGAGAATCTTCTCAAGTTATTCACCCGAACTTATCAATCGAGTATCTCCTTGATTGTGGCGTTCTACTACCTCCAATTTGGTTCGTTAATTCGAGTAGTTACGGGTTGAGATAATATCAAAATTGTTCGTGACTTCTAGGGATTAGTTGGGTCAAATTTCCGTTGCCTAAGCCATGGTGTTTTGGTTGTCTAGATCGGGGTTTCACATCACATAATCTCGCAGCCAATCGTGAGGTCTTGGTCGGGAAAACTTGGTAAACCTTGGGACCGAAAGCTTGATGTGTCGAGATCTTGCTTGGCATACTTGTATGGTATCGCCTTTATATGCCTGTTGGTTACGGATCCGAGAGGGTGAAATGATGGATGGAAGGAAGTAAGTGGAGATCTACAGATTGGATATTTATTCGGTTGATGGAGTGTCAACCCCTGGTTCGTGGATCGGGACTATGGCAAATAATCTGGAAATGAGCTCCGGAGAGCTCTAGTATCCTTGAATTATTTGTGTTTATGAGTACTTGCCGATACTTGAAACTACATGACAATTACTTTTGATCATTTGATCATGTTATTTGAACTACATGCGTATGTTTTATTTTATTTTATTTTTTTTCTTGGCCTTACTGAGCGATTGCTCACCCCATTAGTTGTTTTCCTTAACAGTAATTTGGATCAGAGATGTTTTGAAGAGATCGACTTGTTTTGTGATATTTTAGAACTTTGGAAATGAAATTTAAGGGCTGGTTATGGACTTGTATTTTGGAAATCTGAATGTATATGTCGGATTCTTGTGTTGTAAGTTTGAATATATTGAAGGAAACGAATTTTATTTAATTTGCCTCATTTAGCCATTAATTGCTCGTTAGTTTAGGTATGAATGGACCTGAGTCCGGCGAGAGTTAGGCAGGCGCCCCGCCGATACCCTTGGATACGCCCTTGGAAGAAGTAGGGGCGTCACAAAATCCAACTACAAGGCTTATACACACCCAAATACGTTAAACTATTTACAACCCAAGTACAATCAACCCTTGTCGGGTGTTAGTGTGAGTACAATTGCAAAATCCAAAAACTAGACTACGCCAGCCTGTACAAGTCTCACGCCTCGCTCATATCCCCTGTAAGGAAAAAAAATGGCATGGAATGATCTAAAAGTCCAGTGAGGTTCCAAATAGCAAGTTGACCATCATTGAAAAGCTCACGTATCAAAGTAGCAAAGTAGCGAGTATAACCAGTCCATAAAAGTGAGCAATAACACTTCAAGTAACAAATCTCAAAATGAGCGAGTGTAAAATTTTTCAAAAGAAGCAATAACTCGATAAGTAATACTCATGTCAAAGTATAAGGATACAGATGGCTCTCAGGAGTCAATTTTGCATTGCTTCACTAGGGCTTGATCAAGTATTAGTTGACACTCCGTCAACCTTCAAGTAAAGTAAGCAATCCAGTAGTGCTTCGCTTCACACCAATTCGTCCAATATTCAACCCCCTTACTGGGCCCGAACACTAACTAAACACTTGTGGTAATACTCGAGTATATCGGTTAGTCGAGGAGATAACACTCCACTCGACAACACTAAATACCCATGGTTCATTATCTAATCGACCAAGCCCTTACCGGCTCGACTCGATTAACTAGCCAGTGGGGTTTGGGTTCCCAAATAGTCACTATAGTCGATGACCAATCGACTTAGTCAAGAGAAAAGTACGGAGACGGGAATGAGAGGCACCTCCCACTCGGATCGAGTGTGGTACATACTGCCGCTCAGCACTTACAAGTCAAGTACAAGTATATCAAGTCGATTGCAACAATAAACAAGTACATATCACATTAGGGCAAGTGTCGATAAAGTACACCCTTGCCCGACCATACCAATCAAATATCATTAGATCATATTGGTCAAGTATTGAAAATAAGTGTCAAGTTCAATCAGATATTTGGAAGCACTCACCAAAGATTTAGTGCTTGTCAAAAATCACGTTCAGGTGTAACTCCTTGGTCGGAATCTAAATCTGCGATACAATATCATTTAAAAGCTTGAAATCAGTTAGGGTTCGAACTTAAGAATTTCGCTCCAAGAAGATCAAGTGAATGAAACTCATTTAGATAGAGTTCATGTTACGTATCAAACTCTAGAAAATTCATACTCGCTCGTTTAGTGTTGCTAAATAAGCAACTAAAACTTTGGAACTTACATTTGAGTCTAAAAGACGAGAAAAGCATATTTCGAGTGGTCACTACTTTTATTTTTTCAAGGGTACAAGTTTCACCCAAATTTTAGCTTATATACCTCTACGAAAGAAGATTCGAATACCATAGACAATCCAAGTTCAATTCGACCTCAAATCTTCGCTCAAGTCGCGAGTACACACGCTTAACCCTCGAGTGAAATTTGGGCGGCATGCCCTTTGCATTTAGCTACTTTCCAGACATTTATGGCTTCATTATTTTCCTCAACTCAGCCCAAATTCACATATAAACAATCTTAACCCAATAGCCCTTCAATAGGCTCAATGTCATCCCAATACAAGACAATTCTAGCAATGTAACTATCAAAATCAAAGTTGGAACTAGTATTAAAGAAGAATAACTATGTAACAGGTTTGAAATCTTTCGGCGTTTTGGTCACAGTTGAAGTTACGTTTATCGGATTGGGTTACATTTTATGGTGTTTCGAAACTAAGATAGAGAGCTACATTTCTTATGAAGACATCAACAGCCATTTTGTGACGCCCCCACTTCTCCCAAGGGCGAATCCAAGGGTATCGGCGGAACGCCTGCCCAACTCTCGCCAGGACTCGGTACTAATTCAATTTAAACTCAATAATAACCAATCGATACTACATATCGAAGAGATAAAGAAAGGTCAATTCCTTTATAAACGTTCAAGTCTTACATCATAATCTACCTAATTACTTTACATTTCCAAAATATACAGCTTCCAAAATCAAATTCTAAATAAATACATTCACAATTCTAATCAAATGAAGCATCAAGTAAGCTTCTCTAGAATTCCTCCCATTTCATCTCCTGTTAAGGAAAATAAATCTAACGGGGTGAGCGGATACCCGTGAGGCCACGAAAACATGCAAGATAAGTAATTCAATAGCAATAACACTTACATAATAGTGAAAACTATAACATTCAATAAATTCACAATTTATGAGTAGGATGGAGGAGCTCTCAAGAGCTAAATCTTTGCTTACTTTGCCCAAGTTCAATTCAATACCTTCTCGTGATGACACCCCGTCACCCGGGTAGATAATTAAATTCATAGCACTTTACGTATTTCATTTATGTTCCTGAGACGACTCGAGAGGCACCTCCCACCCAAATCGGTGTGGTACTTACTATCGCTCAGTTTATAGGTCTGAGACGATTCGAGAGGTACCTCCCAGTATAAGCTGTGAATCATGAATGTGATAGGTATAAACCCCTTTGTCTTGATATTTGGGAAAAATATTTGGTATGTATGTTGGGTAGGAATCTCAAATGTGATGATTTACTCTTGGGAACTGGCCAACTCGAGATGTGAATTATCTTATTTCGGATTCTTGTATCCGAGTACTCAAGCATTGAGGACAATACTAAGGACTTGAAATCTCCATTTGCGGGGAATAAGATTGAATCGATATTTCACGTGAATAGTTACAAGAAACCGATAATCGTTTGGCTAAGATGGCACAATAATAAAGAGCGAGAGGTGAAGAAGATCGTGGCCTAGAAGATCCTTGTGTTGGTGTTAAAATTGAACATGTTAAGGAATGGGGATAATTTAGTTCCAATTAATCTAGTGAAGCACTACTTGTGATCTTTCGTAGTGGGATGATAGGAGTAGAACTTAAGAGTTTGTGCCTTAGAGATGGATGCACTTTTGATAATTATTTGTTCATTTTTGTTTATTGACTTTGACTTGGTATATACTTTACTTGGCTTGTTTGTGACCTCTTGATTCATATTATGACTTTTGATATATGTAAAGAATCATGCTTCTAATTCTAAATGTATTTGTAACTTGTATATGCTTTAAGTTCTTCTATGCCTAATTACTCCTTTTCTTACGTCTATAGACTTATATTAAGTATGGCTCGGCAAGGACAATGAATGGGTTGTGGTGTGGGTTTAGGCAACCCGCACTCTTGAGAAAGAATGATGGCCGGTCTTATGTAATCTAATGGGATCTTAGTGATAGATATGAATCAGAAATGAAGGAGAAGATTAGACCTACCAGTGATATAAAAGATTGACCTAGTTGGGTACCCAGAGAGGTTCTCCCCTGTGCTATTTTAATAATTGTTCTACTGAATCTTGTGGTTGGTCCTACGGACATGTTTCAACCTTTTATGAATGTTTGAACTTTCGAAGTATTTCGTTGGTTATTTGTGAATGATTTGAACTCATTACTTATCTACTGTACTTCAAAAAAAAACAACACTTTCTCTCTTAAAAGCATTTTCTAGAATATATGTTTATTCAAACGTAATTCTTAACTCGAAACTTTGATGAAATTTTTGAAACATCCTTCAGTTATATGTTATTTCATTATATACGCTCTTTAATACCCATGCTTTGAGTCGTATGATTAATCTTCTTAAATGTATTTGAGGAATTTGAAATATGTATTAATGACGGTGGCAAAAACATTACCTGAAGTTTCTTACTAAGAAAACTTAGTTTCAGACCATGAAGAAAGGTTTGTATCTTTTAGCTTTAATTTTGAATTTGTGAATCGTATTTTGCCACATACATATCCGAAATACATAAAAAAACCCTCGTTTTTGTCTCGCATATTATGAATGACTTGATTTGAACAAAAATTTGAGTGGTCATTTGGGACCAAAGAAATTCGGTTATTTCTAAAATTGTTAATTTTGGAGATCGAATGCCAGTAAATGATTTTTGGACAAATTGAATCGAAGATTTTGGTAAAGTTAGTTTTCTATCGAAAATATATCTTCCTATTCGAGTTTCGAACCACCAGATGGAATTATTTAACTAGACCTTTAATTGACCTTGGAGTTGACTATTCTTATGAAAACCCTATTTTCGTGAGTGATACAAGTAAAGTGTGATTGCTGCCCTATAGTTTGGAGGGTAGGATTCCCATGAAGAAATCAGTGCTTAATTGTTAGTGCAAATTATAGAAACTGTGAATTTTGGTAGATCTAGTGGACCTGGCAAATAAGGGGTACGATATTATCGTAAGTGTGAATTTCGAGGACGAAATTCTTTTAAGGGGGGGAGGTTGTGAGGATCCGAAATTTTCTTATTTTATTTTATTTTACTGGCTTAATTAATTATTTACTCACACGTTTTCTCCGAATATTTTATTTCAACATTTTATTGCTCAAATACATGGAATTATGGCTCACATGTATTTTAAAAATGACTTGATTCCAAAAGTTATTATTTTGAAAACTCGTTAAGTGAGAATAGTAAATACGTGTCTGGAGACTATAGCCGATTTGAGAGTACAATGAATTTGAAAAATTGGAGACTTGTACGTTAGCCTTGAAATAGGTATTTTTATGTTTAAGTGCTCAAGTGATAGTTAGTTATACTATCGTTATAAGAATTTCTTGGAAAATTCATTTTATCGCGCACAAATCGGAAGTACGCGTTTTCACGCGCGCGATTAATTAAGGGACTTTAGACTTTTATTTTTAGAGCATTAAGAGTGAATAATAATAGTATGAATACAAGTGCATTAGAGGTTTAGTGCACAAGTGAAACAAACTCGAGAGGAATCGCGCGCGTTTAGTTGACTTTTGGAGCAATTCTTGTCCACAAATTTATAAGCTTCACAAGGAAGCTTCTTCATCAGCAACGCCTCTCTTCTTCTTCCTTGTTCCAGCCGTGCATCAAGACAAGAAAAATAACTCCAAGCTCTTCAAATTCCTTCATCAAATCTTCATCAAACTTCCTCCAATTCACCTCAAATTTCACCTACACTTAGTTAATCACTTGGAGAGTGCATCAAGCTAGGAAAAATGGGCTGCTTTCCACGGTTTTTCTTGAGCATCTTTGGACTGAAATTTCTGTTTGGTTCATCTAAACAAGTAAGCAACGATCAAGCCTTCAAATCTTGGTTTATGGAAGTTCTATTACACTTATAAGTTCATTTAATCATGTGGGTAGCTTGTTTATGTTGAAAAAATTGTTGATGGACTGATTTGATGAATGATGATGCTATTAATGTTGGTTTAGTGCTTAAATTAGTGGAATAATGTTGGGTTGTTGGTAGAAATTCAAGGAAGGTGCAATGAACAAAAGTGACCATTTTATCCCTGCCATGTTCGTGCACTTTGGGGCAAAATTTTGAGGTTCTAATTACTTGTTTGGGATGTATACATGTTATATGAATGGTGTAGAAAGTTTCATTAAAAAATAACATGAGTTTGTTGGTCAATCGTAGTGATTTCAAAGGTTTAGCAAAACTGGAAAATTTTCCCGGATTGCCCACGCAGTCCTTTTCTTTCTGCCATAACTTTTTACTCCGATGTCAAAATTGAGCGTCGTTTGTGGCACTGGAAACTAAACATTCCCACCTTTCCAACGGTATAAAATGCACATCCTGATTCCACATGAGTAATCCGTACCAACCGTTTGAACTTGGCTGCCCTGTTTCATTAGTTCCCTGGAAGGCAGAACATGAATTACAACTTGAGGCTCCAATGTGGACTAGTTGTGGACAGATTTGAAAAAATGATTTCTTCTGAGAAATTGTAACTTTATGAATTTGTTTTCCAATGCCACCAACCATGCCCAATTCCGAGTTGAATTGAGTGATTTGTGACCATATTTCGAAACTGACTTCTTGAAGGAAAACCCTCCTTTTGGGCAGAATTGTTACTAAACTTGATTGGGACTTGTTAATTCGAGATTCTTGGTGTTAATCACCTACCAAACCTATCTTGGAATGTTATTAGACCTTGTCTACACAAATGAACCATGTTAGAGGAAATTTCCTTGGCCAAATGCTTGAAAACGGAAAAACGGAAGTCCGAGGCAGATTTGCCATGGAACTTCTTGGGAAACTGTGGTGGTTTTGTTAACCAACTTCCCGAATGAATTTTCCTATAAAATTTGGTAGAGGAATATCCCTTATATGGTAGGATAATACTACCAAATTTGGTGCCATTCTGAGTCCATTTCAATGTTCAACCAACGTTCCAAAGTTAGCGATTTAATTCTGGAAAATTGGCCCAATGGTCTCATTTTTCAGCAACTTTGAGCCACCATATCTTGGTGCTCAGAACTCCAATTCTTTTTCCTCTTATTGTGTTGTAAACTTTGAATGTAACTCTGATCGAGTTCCGAATTTCAGAGGCTAGTTCGTATTGTATGAATTATACCAAATTTCCAAACTTTGCCGAAAATCAATCCAAATCTGTCTTGGTATTCCAAAACAGCAACTTGAAGCCAAAATTCGAATGTCTTCCAATTTGAAACATGGAAAAGTGTCTTCTAGGAACTTTTAGTACTTCGGAAGTAATTTCCAACGGTACCATGTTTTCCAATTTTGGACCTATTGAGGGCAAGATCTGATTTTTCTAAGTTTGACGCGCAAAGCCGAAATTTGCCGATTTCTTAGAAAATGAAATTTTGAAAACTCGTTATTCTTTCTTGATGATAATTGGTCGCTTTAAACTCGATTTCATGAAGGAAATCAGTTTTTCTTGTGTTAATAAATTCTCACTTTTGAACCTTTATTTTGAGCGGCTAAGGTTCTCGATTTGAGGTATTAACTAGTCTAGATGAGTGTAACTCCTTTCTTGATTAATGCATGATTATGAGTGAAAAATGCTTATTAATTGTTTCAGGTACTCAAGCAAATCTTGAAGAGAATCTCGGAGGGGACAACTAAAGATTTTACTCGCTCAATTACTTTTGAATTGGTGAGTGTCAAGTGCATGACTTGTCGCGTTTACTTGATTTACTTGCTTACATACGTGAATATCACTTGATGAGACGAGTGTGTACTTTATCGCACTCGCTCTCCTTTAATTGAACTTTACTTGCATTAACTTGATTTTCAAAGTCGATTTGAGGGAATCTCGTCGACTAAAATATACTTGTTTTCGTGTGCATAACATGTTATCGTGTGTGTCGTGCGTGTCGTGTTGTCGGGTGGAGAGAATCTCCTCGACTTATGGGGACGCCCAATTCTCTTAGCCTATCTTGCAACTCGAGCCGGCATGGGCTTGGTCGAGAAGCTTGATAAACGAAGAAAATAACAAAACACAACTTGATCTTATAAGATCTTGTTCGGCATACTCGTGGAGTATCGCCCTTTTCGTGCGCATTCTAAAGATCAAAACTGATGAGAATATAAAGACCAAGGCCCATTCAAGCACATGGGGAATTGAAAGATTCAAGTGAAGACTAGTTGATTGCACGAATGCTTGAGTTTAGTAGGATTATTTGATTTTCCTCGTTGATTTTGGTTATTTCTCGCTTTAAAAAGTCTAGGTAATTAAGATAGTTTAATTGCGGCCCATTTGTTAGTAAGTAAGGCCCAAAATCTTTCTTAAGTATGTAGGGTAGTTTGGTCAACTTTTGGATTAGGGTTAATGCTTGTAAGGGCTATAAATAGCCCCACTTCCTCTTTGTTTGGGATCAGTTTTGGCTATTAAATACAATTAGTGAGTTTTCACTTTCTCTTTGGCAAGAGAGTTTCCTTTGAATACTTGAGAATCTTCTCAAGTTATTCACCCGAACTTATCAATCGAGTATCTCCTTGATTGTGGCGTTCTACTACCTCCAATTTGGTTCATTAATTCGAGTAGTTACGGGTTGAGATAATATCAAAATTGTTCGTGACTTCTAGGGATTAGTTGGGTCAAATTTCCGCTGCCTAAGCCATGGTGTTTTGGTTGTCTAGATCGGGGTTTCACATCAGTTGGTACCAGAGCTAGTCGACAACCACCAGGGTATATCCTTTTTTTTTCGTTTATTTCGAGTCATATATGTTTATCCCAATCTGTTCGTTTGTTTAGAACAAAAAAAAAAAAAAAGAGTACTGTTCACCGGTATTGTTTCACCATTACTGTTCACCCAACACTGTTCATCGTACTGTTACCGGCACTGTACATCGTACTGTTCACAGACACTGTTCATAGTTACTGTTCATCCGAATACAAATCTGTCTAGCCTTGTTGTTTGTGTTATCCAACTTGTTTACTTGGTTTTCAAATCTGGATTTTGGCAAAACTTGTTGGAATTTTGTAAATCTTGAAGAGAACTTACAATAATCTTGAGCTTCTTGCATTCTTGATCACAATCTTGAAATTTCTGAAGTTCTTGACAACTTCCTTGAAAGTTCTTGAAAGATCTTGGAGTTCTTGGTAGTTATTTGTGAACTTCCTTGTTTTGTGTCGTGGTTGATAGTTGTAGTCAAGAAAAAAAAACAGAAAACAAAAACGAAAAGAAAAAGAAAGAAAAGAGGAATCGGTTGGCAAAAAAAAAAAAAAAGGAAAGGAAAGAAAGTGGCAACCGAATTGTTTTGAATAGAGAACCAAATCTGATTTGTGCAATCTTTCTTGGAGTAGAATTTGGAAGTTACCAAATGTTGTTTCAAGAAGATTACCAAAGGTTGTTTCAAGAAGGTTACCAAAAGTTGTTTCAAGAAGGTTACCAAAAGTTGTTCAAGAGGAAGAGGATTTTCAAAAGGTTTCCAAAAACTAACTTGTTTCCAAAATCAATTAGGAAACTAAGTAAAGCACTTGGATAACTCTTTGTACTCACTTGGACACTCTCTCTCCTACCTTTTTAGGAAACTTTCCTAAACTCTCTCATCCATTTTTAGGAAATTTTCCTAAACTCTCTCATCCATTTTTTTGGAAACTTTCCTAAATTCTCTCATCCGTTTTTTAGGAAACTCTCCTAAAATTCTCTCATCCAATTTAAGGACCTTTCCTATATTCTCTCATCCACTTTAGGAAACTCTCCTATATTCTCTTCCTAGATTCTAGGAACACTTTCCTACATTTTCTCCTACATTCTTGTGATTACACTTGTGGAAAGGTTGGTAACGGTTGTTGGACTTGAGCAGCATTTCTCAACTACCTAACCCAACAGGTAAAGGTATTTGGTAAGTCCATTAGAGTGACATCCATATACACGAGTGCGAGTGGATACACGTAAGGGAGCGTGAAAGGCAATATCTTCGGTTTCGTTGCTAACTTTTTGCAGGTTCCCTCATACGTCATGGCGAGTATAAGACGCATAAAATCTAGCCCACAACATTGTCTTCCTGATCCTAAGGGAGTCAAAGAAGTGGCATTACGTGGTGTAGATGAGCAATTGGACCTCGTCAAATCTCAGTTGCTTGGTTGGTTTTATACTCGTTGCGGTGTCAAAGATAAAATTTGTAGCTTGGCCATTGATGGTAGTTGTGAAGTCAATCTTGCAAGTGCTATCATGGTTGAGAAATTAAATCTTCCAACCATTGATCATCTTCAACCGTACAAGTTGACGAGCACTCATGGGGATGTTTGGGTTACTAAGCACACACTTGTACCTATTCAAATCGGCAAATATGTGGATGAGGTGTTGTGTGATGTAGTCCCAATTCAAGTGACACATGTGTTGTTGGGCAAAGCATGGATGTCGAGGCGAGAAGTTAAATTGATGGACATACTAATAAGTATTCCTTCTTATTTAATAGTCGTCGTCTTGCACTTGTATCACTTACTTATGACCAACTTTGTATTGATCTAGCATGCATAAAAAGTGAGCTTGAACGTTATAGAATGGAGAAAAAGCTAGATGAGGGAATTGTGCCTGCAGAGGTAAAACCCGAGGAAGTTGAAAGTAATGAGATAAAAGGGTCAGCTGTTGAACTAGAAAAAGAGATGGACAAATCTAATGAGATGGGTGGTAAAAAGGAAGAAAGAAGAGAAAATGGGCTGATCTTGAGCAACCCGGTGAAGGCCTATTATTTTCTTAACAAACTTACCTTTGCTTTGTTTAGTGTTTCTTCTTTTATACAGATCAAGCAAAGGCAAGTTGAGCTAATCTTGGTGTGTTCCATTCCAAAATCAATTGTAGACGTTGCAAGCCTCCATGGAGTTGGTACTCCAAGAGTTAAACCCCCTTGGTATCCATTCATGGAACAATGTCAACTCAAATCAGTCCACACCAAAGGGGAGTTGATTCGAGCTCATCTTGAAGGGAACACTCCATATTTTAGGGATGGTTGTGTACCAAGGGTTCGTTTAAAGAACAAGTACCTCAATGACCATTATGATTTTCGTCTTGCTCTTAGTCCACATGCAGCTCCAACATCACCAAATCCGCCTTGGTGCCTTGCAAGTGTGTTCGAGCCGGAGTTCGATTTCACGGGATACACTTCATACCACTTTGAGGACCCGTACCTCATGACCACAAATAATAAAGTTGAGAATACATTGAAGATGGTTTGTGAGATTCAAGGTTCGACGAGGGTTATTTTCCAACTTAGCACATGGGCTTTGCATTGGATGCCATCTGTAGCCATCATAACAAGATTGAGTCGAAGGCATGTAACTCGTCTTGTCACCATTCATGCTTCAATTTGTGGGCAAATTGCTTTTAAGAGGAGGGGAATGATGAGAATATAAAGACCAAGGCCCATTCAAGCACATGGGGAATTGGAAGATTCAAGTGAAGACTAGTTGATTGCACGAATGCTTGAGTTTAGTAGGATTATTTGATTTTCCTCGTTGATTTTGGTTATTTCTCGTTTTAAAAAGTCTAGGTAATTAAGATAGTTTAATTACGGCCCATTTGTTAGTAAGTAAGGCCCAAAATCTTTCTTAAGTATGTAGGGTAGTTTGGTCAACTTTTGGATTAGGGTTAATGCTTGTAAGGGCTATAAATAGCCCCACTTCCTCTTTGTTTGGGATCAGTTTTGGCTATTTAATACAATTAGTGAGTTTTCACTTTCTCTTTGGCAAGAGAGTTTCCTTTGAATACTTGAGAATCTTCTCAAATTATTCACCCGAACTTATCAATCGAGTATCTCCTTGATTGTGGCGTTCTACTACCTCCAATTTGGTTCGTTAATTCGAGTAGTTACGGGTTGAGATAATATCAAAATTGTTCGTGACTTCTAGGGATTAGTTGAGTCAAATTTCCGCTGCCTAAGCCATGGTGTTTTGGTTGTCTAGATCGGGGTTTCACATCAAAAACTTGATCTCTTGAGATCTCGTTTGGCATATTCGACGAGTATCACCTTTTTCGTGCGTGTTTGGTTACGGATCCGAGAGGGTGGAATGTTGGCCGGAGGAAGTAATAAGTGAAGTTTCTACGGATATAATATCCATCCGGATGACGGAGTGTCATCACGAGGGGGTATTGGACCGAGCCGTGGCGAAGCAAGTGGAAAATAGCTCCTGAGAGCTCCTATATCCTTGAATTGTTTCTGTTTACTTTTCTCGTTCGAATTGTAATTTACTAGAATATTATTGTTCTACTTGAATATTGGGATTGTTACTTGGACAACGTGCTCGCATGTGTGTTTTCTTGGCCTCACGAGCAATTGCTCACCCCGTAGATTTGTTTTCCTTAACAGGAATGGATGGAGTGAAACTCGGTGGAATCCTTTGGATATACTTTTGTATTAGGGTTTCAAATGTAACCGACTAGACATTTTGGCTATTGTATATTTTGGAAATTGATGTATTTTTTGGATCCTGATGTAAGAATTGGGTAACTGATGTATTTTGAACTCGTGGTGTAAGACTTGGATATTCGATTATGGAAGCGATTTTTCCTTATTAGACTAGTATTAATTTTTATATATTGTTAAGCTTGAATCTGTAGACACCAAATTTTTAGTGTATTTTTATTTACTATTATTTTTATTTTTCATGTTAGTTTTTATTTACTTTTAGTCTTTTATTTTTGTTTTAAGTCATTTTAGCATAGAATTTTTGAAAAAAACAAAAAAAACAAAAAACAAAAACAACAAAAAACAACAAACAAAAAAAAAAAAGGAAAACGAAGGAAAACCCGATAGCGGGTTTTGGGCCATTTAAGAGGTTCTGAAGAAAAAAAAAAAAAAGCTCATGCACCCGGGCTACACAGGATCCGTGCCCATTTTCTTCATATCACATTGCAAGCAGAAAGGGGAAAACGGAAAATTAACAGGAAGGCACCGCATCCTTGTTCTTTTTTTACTCACCATCGGATGATCCACAAAACTAATGACTTGGCTTTCATCAGAACCCTTTAGAGGAGGGTTTAGTGCCTTTGTTTGATATAAAAGCCAAGAGAGATAGCAAGGAAAGCAGAGGGTTCGGTGACGGTTGAAATATCTAGGGGGGAAGGTTGGCGGCGAAAACCATAACCAGGAGAGCAAACAGATGAAAAAGAGAGAGCGGCTTACGGCTGGAAAAATTCTGAAAGGGACGGCCGATGCAACAAAAGGGAGAGCAAAAACAGAAAGAGAAGGGGTGACGGCGGAAACAAAAGAAAAACCAGGAGGGAGAGAGAGAGAGAGGGAGCTCGGTGAGAGTGGGGATAGAGAGAGAGCTGAGACAAAGGAAAGAAAGCCAAGGAAGCTGTGGACTGGCTTGGAGAGCCAAGGAAAGAAATCAGAAAGGAAGGTGACGGGCAAAGAAGCTGTAGTTGACGGCTGGGGTTTTGAGAGATAGGGAAAAATCAAGGGAGCGAGAGCATGCCGGCTGCAGTTTCAAGTCCGAGGGCAGTAAAGAGGTAATCTTCGTTTTTTTCCTTCCTGCTCGCTTCAAGATTTGGTCGTGACTGAATGTTTATGGTTGCCTGTTCCCTGTTGTTTCCCACACTTTTCCTTCCGTTCATTTTTGGGCCAAAGAGCTGTTCCTTCTTCTATTAAATTTGGTAGCTTGGTCGAGTCTCTCTTCGGTTGCTATGCTAGGATTTGAAGATTGTATGAGACAGAATAATGGGATTGGTTTGGGTTGCAGAAATTCACGGAAGAAACTCTGCTACAATCTTGCCCATTCGACTAGACTGCATTTTTCCCTTTTGTTTGCTGTTTTTCTTTTCTTTTCCGTTGTTGTTTGAACAGCCATGGCTTTGGTTGCTTAGTTTAAGAATTGTCCAGTCAGAGTGGTAGAAAAACGAAGTCTTGATTGAACTTGGTCATTCAATCTGTGGGCTCTGCTCTCTTGTCGGGGTTCTTGTTGTTCCATGATTGCCTGTGCATGATGTCTGTGCTGCAGCTTTGTCCATTCGGCCCGGGGGTAGATCGCATGAGGTTTTTTGGTTTAAGATTGTGTTGGGTTGAGATAATGTACATGACTGGTTTTCGGCTATGTCACTAGATTGGTTTTCGGGTAGCTGGGGTTCTGGTTTGGCTTGATTATGCTTTTGGGTCTGTTTGTTGTTGGGATGGAGATGTCATTGTATGCGTCTGCTACAACTTATTTGCAGCAACGTTTGACCAATCCATGCGTTTTACTTTGGGTTGTAGTGGTTGTCATTTTCACGTATTTGTTTTGCTGAAGCTATGACTCGATTATCTTGCTTGTTTTTTGTTGTCTATACTGGAGTGAAATACCGTGAATAACATCTTGTGTTAAAGCTGTGTTTGGAAAGTCATTTGCTTTGAAACCAATGAATGAATCTGGTGTCTGATGAATTCCTCCTTTGCTCAGATTTTTCCCTTTGTTTGTGCATTCAATGTTGTAGTTCTGCGATGAGTTTAGGAAGCTGGTTAAATGTTTGGGATCATTTTTCTCCTGGCTAAGATTATCGCATGCTATCAGGTCACCTGCAAAGCTAAAAAAAAGCAAATCAGTGCAGAAGATTATTTCCTTGCGAATACATTTTGAATTGGGAGGGACTCGAATGTTACCCACGCATTTGGTTTTCATTTTCTGATTTGGAATTTGATGTCTTTAAGAGTTGAAGTTGGAGGCTTCAGCCAGCTATTCATGGCTGTCTTCCTGTATGCTGAAGTCGAAGACAAAGTGTTGTGGGAAGGAAAACGTCAGCTTGGCATGTGTTTTTCTCTGATGAGTGTTTGATTCATAGCATGTTTGGCATCTTGTTTATTTCAGGGTCTGAGCTTAAGCATGATTTCCTCCTATGTTTTTGCTTGTTTGGATGTCAAATTTATGTCTTGTTGTCTAGTTTAAGGTTTTGGGATGCTAGATCAAGGAAACTTTGGTTATGGCGTGTGATTGAATCTGTAGTTGGTGTTTGCCAATGAAACAAAAAAAATGCAGCAGTCTTGTTTGTTTCTTTATTGCAGAAAGCCTTCTACGTGATTGCATGGAATTTGCATGAAAAGAATTTCCAAAATTGCAGTTTGGCCCCCCAAGTCTTCCCTTGTTCTACTATGACCCAACCAATTGAATAATTTCTTCAATTTGGTTCTTGGCAGTTTTAATTCTACAACTTCATTGCTTGTTCGTTTCAATTAATTACTATGCTTTGTTTCAATTGCACTTAAGTCATGACTTTATGGGCTTTATGACCAAGTGAGCTTGTGTTTGCCTATTTTCTTTAATTTTCCCAAATAAATTGGTACCTTGACCATTTCTTTTATTTTGGAGGATAAATAAGTGATTTCACTCCATTTAAGGCATCAACTCAAGGGAGGTATAACTTCTTTTATCTTTTTTGTCTCTCTCCTATGTGATCCAACGTGCTAAGTGAGAAATTGCATGTATACTTTGCTTTCCTGGTTTTTTCCTTAATTCCTTTCATTCATTTCATTTACTTTTGCTTTTATTAAGTTATTCTTTTATGGGGTATGTGTACACCTCTTGGCTTGTAATAGATAGGGCTTGGAGAGCATTTTTATTCACTTTTCCTCCTCCCCATTTGTTTTAGTTAGCAAATGTAATAGGTTCATTAGCTTGGTTGCTTGCTTTTGTTGCTACGTGTTAATTTGCTTTATTAGGCTCTTGCATTTAGTCGAGCATACTAAGTGTTATGTGCTATGTGTTTATAGGTGATTGGCATGTCTACTTGCTTTCTGTAGTCATAGATGAAGGTGATGGATGAATGCGTCACCGTGGCTAGTCCAATGCTGGCCATGGTCTTTCCCCTCGAGCTCTCGCAAGTCCAATGCTTGCGAGAGAATTTTAGAAAAGGGCTAGTCCAATGCTAGACCCCAATAGGCCGTCCCCTCTCGTTAGTGCATACTTTCATGTTTCACTACATTCCACACATTTTTCTTAGTTTTCTAGCATTTGGCATGATCCTCCAATCCTTTCCCCTTCATTTTAGGTTTTTGCATCCTCATGCTAGTTATAGGGTACATTTGCTTGAGAGTCCCCTTTTGGTAAGGTAAACGAGCGAGTGTGGATACAAAATAGCCTTAACACGCTAGTTCTTCCTTCTAATCAAAGGAAAAATTAAAGTCGTGAAATTAGGAGTCATTCCCGTACCCGACTTGATGCATACCCCTAGGTTCATGCACTTTCATTCTCATCATGTCACTCCCTCACCCTCTTATCCACATTTTCTCACTACTTATATCCTTCTCAATACAAATGCCATGTTCACACATTTTTCTTCTTGTCACTTGTTTTTCTACCTCACAAATTGCACCCAATTGCACTTATATGTATCTACTATCATATTTTCATCCATTTGCACACAAACACCTTTATTTTCCCAATTTGCACACATGCACTTGTCTTACATTCGCACACATGCACGTTTTCTTACATTTTCATACTTGCACTCATATTTGAGTCTTCATTTGCATCATTCGCGACCTCTATGAGGACTTTCCTTATTGGCCACCACAACTCATGTGGTTGGGACCAAAAAGCCTCGTAAGAGACATTTTAGATTTAGGATTGCATTTCTTTTTCATATCCATTAGTCATATCCAACATGCAACGCATATTTTGGGTAAAAGAATTAGGAAACGTGGGGCTAAATCGCGCAACTAGCTTTGGCTAGGGTAAGGGAGTGCCTTAGGCTTTGCCTTTGCCTTCTCCCTTATCAAATGTGACCCCCGATCCCTTTCTTTGGTTACGTAGACCTAAAAGTTCTTAAAAAGGGGTTTGTTTACTTTGCTTTTCAAAAAATTCATTTTTGGGTGACTTGGTACACCCTAACTCTATACCAAGTGGCGACTCCATTTTCCATTCAAAAACCCTTTTTGAACTTTATTTGGCCAAACCGTCGCATTTCACAATCCCCCGGCCTTTATTTTCATTTTTACACACGTTCACATACACACTACATTCACAAACTCAAAAAGTGGGGCGCGACAGAATTGATTTGTCTCGAGTCCTGGCGAGAGTTGGGCAGGCGTTCCGCGGATACCCTTGGGTTCGCCCTTGGGAGAAGTGGGGGCGTCACAGTTGGTATCAGAGCTTAGGTTTCAGATCTTTGTAGTGTATCCTAGGCTTAAAAGTTTAGGATGCCAGACTGTGGGACTGGTTTGAAAGTTAACTGACCGCTTGTAGGGATGAAAATCAGAGCCGTTTCGCGTAGTCTGTGCGCGGAGTGAGCTTGGACCAAGTGGTGTTATGGTCCTTATTATGTGAATGAGTAAAAACTTAAGTACTCTTCTAGAGTATAAGCTGTGAATCATGAATGTAATAGGTATAAACCCCTTTGTCTTGATATTTGGGAAAAATATTTAGTATGTATGTTGGGTAGGAATCTCAAATGTGATGATTTACTCTTGGGAACTGGCCAGCTTGAGATGTGAATTATCTTATTTCGGATTCTTGTATCCGAGTGCTCAAGCGTTGAGGATAATACTAAGGACTTGAGATCTCCATTTGCAGGGAATAAGAATGAATCGATATTTCACGTGAATAGTTACAAGAAACCGATAATCGTTTGGCTAAGATGGCACAATAATAAAGAGCGAGTGGTGAAGAAGACCATGGCCTAGAAGATCCTTGTGTTGGGGTTAAAGTTGAACATGTTAAGGAATGGGGATCATTTAGTTCCAATTAATCTAGTGAAGCACTACTTGTGATCTTTCGTAGTGGAATGATGGAAGTAGAACTTAAGAGTTTGTGCCTTAGAAACGGATGCACTTTTGATAATCACTTGTTCATTTTTGTTTATTGACTTTGACTTGGTATGTACTTTACTTGGCTTGTTTGTGACCTCTTGATTCATATTATGACTTTTGATATATGTAAAGAATCAAGCTTCTAATTCTAAATGTATTTGTAACTTGTATATGCTTTAAGTTCTTCTATGCCTAATTATTCCATTTCTTACGCCTATAGACTTATATTAAGTATGGCTCGGCAAGAACAATGAATGGGTTGTGGTGTGGGTTTAGGCAACCCGCACTCTTGAGAAAGAATGATAGCCGATCTTATGTAATCCAATGGGATCTTAGTGATAGATATGAATCGGAAATGAACGAGAAGATTAGACCTACCAGTGATATAAAAGATTGACCTAGTTGGGTATCTAGAGAGGTTCTCCCCTGTGCAATTTTAATAATTGTTCTACTGAATCTTATGGTTGGCCTTGTGGACATGTTTCAACCTTTTATGAATGTTTGAACTTTCGAAGTATTTCGTTGGTTATTTGTGAAGTGAATTGAACTCATTACTTATCTGCTGTACATAAAAAAAAAAAAAAAACAACACTTTCTCTTAAAAGTGTTTTCTAGAATATATGTTTATTCAAACGTAATTCTTAACTCGAAACTTTGATGAAATTTTTGAAACATCCTTCAGTTATATGTTATTTCATTATATACGCTCTTTAATACCCATGCATTGAGTCGCATGATTAATCTTCTTAAATATATTTGAGAAATTTGAAATATGTATTAATGACGGTGGCAAAAACATTACCTGAAATTTCTTACTAAGAAAATTTAGTTTCGGACCATGAAGAAAGGTTTGTATCTTTTAGCTCTAATTTTGAAATTATGAATCGTATTTTGCCACATTACATATCCGAAATACATAAAAAAAACCCTCGTTTTTGTCTCGCATATTATGATTGACTTGATTTGAACAAAAATTTGAGTGGTCATTTGGGACCAAAGAAATTCGGTTATTTCTAAAATTGTCAATTTTGGAGATCGAATGCCAGTAAATAATTTTTGGACAAATTGAGTCGAAAATTTTGGTAAAGTTAGTTTTCTGTCGAAAATATATCTTCATGTTCGAGTTTCGAACCACCAGATGGGATCATTTAACTAGACCTTTAATTGACCCTGGAGTTGACTATTCTTGTGAAACCCCTATTTTCGTGAGTGATACAATTAAAGTGTGATTGCTGCCCTATAGTTTGGAGAGTAGGGGTCCCATGAAGAAATCAGTGCTTAATTGTTAGAGCAAATTATAGAACCTGTGAATTTTGGTATAGCTAGTGGATCTGGCAAATAAGGGGTAAGATATTATCGTAAGTGTGAATTTCGAGGACAAAATTCTTTTATGGAGGGGAGGTTGTGAGGATCCAAAATTTTCTTATTTTATTTTATTTTATTGGTTTAATTAATTATTTACTCACACATTTTCTCCGAATATTTTATTTCAACCTTTTATTGCTCAAATACATGGAATTATGGCTCATATGTAATTTAAAAATGACTTGGTTCCAAAAGTTATTATTTTAAAAACTCGTTAAGTGAGAATAGTGAATACGTGTTTGGAGACTATAGCCGATTTGAGAGTACAATGAGCTTGAAAAATTGGAGACTAGTACATTAGCCTTGAAATAGGTATTTTTATGTTTAAGTGCTCAAGTGATAGTTAATTATACTATCGTTATAAGAATTTCTTGAAAAATCCATTTTATCGCGCACAAATCGGAAGTATGCGTTTTCACGCGCGCGATTAATTAAGGGACTTTAAACCTTTATTTTTAGACCATTAAGAGTGAATAATAATAGTATGAATACAAGAGCATTAGAGGTTTAGTGCACAAGTGAAATAAACTCGAGAGGAATCGAGCACGAAAGGTGCGCGCGCGTGCGCGAAAGGAGAGTTGACTTTTGGAGCAATTCTTGTCCACAAATTTATAAGTTTCACAAGGAAGCTTCTTCATCAGCAACACCACTCTTCTTCTTCCTTGTTCCAGTCGTGCATCAAGACAAGAAAAACAACTTCAAACTCTTCAAATTCCTTTATCAAATCTTCATTAAACTTCCTCCAATTCACCTCAAATTTCACCTACACTTAGTTAATCACTTGGAGAGTGCATCAAGCTAGCAAAAAGGGGCTGTTTTCCACGGTTTTTCTTGAGCATCTTTGGACCGAAATTTCTGTTTGGTTCATCTAAACAAGTAAGCAACGATCAAGCCTTCAAATCTTGGTTTATGGAAGTTCTATTACACTATAAGTTCATCTAATCATGTGGGTAGCTTGTTTATGTTGGAAAAATTGTTGTATGGGCTCTATGAACTCCCACTTGGATTGGATGGACTGATTTGATGAATGATGATGCTATTAATGTTGGTTTAGTGCTTAAATTAGTGGAATAATGTTGGGTTGTTGGTAGAAATTCAAGGAAGGTGCAATGAACAAAAGTGACCATTTTACCCCTGCCATGTTCATGCACTTTGGTGCAAAATTTTGAGGTTCTAATGACTTGTTTGGGATGTATACATGTTATATGAATGGTGTGGAAAGTTTCATTGAAAAATAACATGAGTTGGTTGGTCAATTGTAGTGATTTCAAAGGTTTAGCAAAACTGGAAAATTTTCCCAGATTGCCCAGGCAGTCCTTTTCTTTCGGCCATAACTTTTTACTCCGATGTCGAAATTGAGTGCCGTTTATGGCAATGGAAACTAGACATTCCCAGCTTTCCAAAGGTATAAAATGCATATCCTGATTCCATATAAGTAATCCATACCAACCGTTTGAACTTGGCTACCCTGTTTCGTTAGTTCCCTGGAAGGCAGAACATGAACTACAAATTGAGGCTCCAATGTGGACTAGTTGTGGACAGATTTTGAAAATGGTTTCTTTTGAGAAATTATAGTTTTATGAATTTTATTTCCAACTCCGCCAACCACGCCCAATTTTGAGTTGAATTGAGTGATTTGTGGCCGTATTTAGAAACTGACTTCTTGAAGGAAAACCCTCCTTTTGGGCAGAATTGTTACTAAACTTGATTGGGACTTGTTAATTCGAGATTCTTGATGTTAATCACCTACCAAACCTATATTGGAATGTTATTAGACATTGTCTACACAAATGAACCATGTTTGAGGAAATTTCCTTGGCTAAATGCTTGAAAACGGAAAAACGGAAGTCCGAAGCAGATTTGCCTTGGAACTTCTTGGGAAACTTTGGTGGTTTTATTAACCAACTTCCCGAATGAATTTTCCTATGAAATTTGGTAGAGGAATAATCCTTATATGGTAGGATAATACTACCAAACTTGGTGCCATTCCGAGTCCATTTCAATGTTCAACCAACGTTCCAAAGTTAGCGATTTAAATCTGGAAAATTGGCCCAATGGTCTCATTTTTCAGCAACTTTGAGCCGCCATATCTTGGTGCTCAGAACTCCAATTCTTGTTCCGCTTGTTGTGTTGTAAACTTTGAATGTAACTCTAATCGAGTTCTGAATTTTAGAGGCTAGTTCGTATTGTGTGAATTATGCCGAATTCCCAAACTTTGTCGAAAATCAACCCTAATCTGTCTTGGTATTCCAAAACAGCAACTTGAAGCCAAAATTCGAATGTCTTCCTATTTGAATCATGGAAAAATGTCTTCTAGGAACTTTTAGTACTTCGGAAGAATTTCCAACAGTACCAAGTTTTCCAATTTTGGACCTACTGAGGGCAAGATCTGACTTTTCTAAATTTGACGCACAAAGCTGAAATTTGCCTATTTCTTAGAAAATGAAATTTTGAAAACTCGTTATTCTTTCTTGATGATAATTGGTCGCTTTAAACTCAATTTCATAAAGGAAATCAGTTTTTCTTATGTTAATAAAACCTCACTTTTGAACCTTTATTTTGAGCGGCTAAGGTTCTCGATTTGAGGTATTAACTAGTCTACATGAGTGTAACTCCTTTCTTGATTAATGCATGATTATGAGTCAAAAATGCTTATTAATTGCTTTTGGTACTCAAGCGAGTCTTGAAAAGAATCCCGGAGGGGACAGCTAAAGATTTTACTCGCTCAATTACTTTTGAATTGGTGAGTGTCAAGTGCATGACTTGTCGTGTTTACTTGATTTACCTGCTTATATACATGAATATCACTTGATGAGACGAGTATGTACTTTATCGCACTCGCTCTCCTTTACTTGAACTTTACTGGCATTAACTTGGTTTTCAAAGTCGATTTGAGTGAATCTCGTCGACTAAAATATACTCGCTTTCGTGTGCATAGCATGTTATCGTGTGTGTCGTACATGTCGTGTATGTCATGCGTGTCGTGTTGTCGGGTGGAGTGAATCTCCTCAACTTATGGGGACGCCCAATTCTCTTAGCCAATCTTGCAACTCGAGCCGGCATGGGTTTGGTCGAGAAGCTTGATAAACCAAGAGAATAACAAAACACAACTTGATCTTTTGAGATCTTGTTCGGCATGCTCATGGAGTATCGCCCTTTTCGTGCGTGTTCTAAAGATTAAAACTTGATCTCTTGAGATCTCGTTCGGCATACTCGACGAGTATCGCCTTTTTCGTGCGTGTTTGGTTACGGATCCGAGAGGGTGAAATGTTGGTCGGAGGAAGTAATAAATGAAGTTTCTATTGATATAATACCCACCCGGATGACGGAGTGTCATCACGAGGGGGTATCGGATCGAGCCGTGGCGAAGCAAGTGGAAAATAACTCCTGAGAGCTCATATATCCTTGAATTATTTCTGTTTACTTTTCTATCTCGAATTGTAATTTACTTGAATATTATTGTTCTACTTGAATATTGGGATTGTTACTTGGACAATGTGCTTGCATGTGTGTTTTTTTGGCCTAACGAGCAATTACTCATCCGGTAGATTTGTTTTCCTTAACAGGAATAGATGGAGTGAAACTCGGTGGAACCCTTTGGATATACTTTTGTATTAGATTTTCAAATGTAACTGACTAGACATTTTGGCCGTTGTATATTTTGGGAATTGATGTATCTTTTGGATCCTGATGTAAGAATTGGGTAACTGATGTATTTTGAACTCGTGGTGTAAAACTTAGATATTCGATTATGGAAGTGACTTTTCCTTATTAGACTAGTATTAATTGTTATATATTGTTAAGCTTGAATCGATTTGTCTCGAGTCTTGGCGAGAGTTGGGCAGGCATTCCGCGGATGCCCTTGGATTCGCCCTTGGGAGAAGTGGGGGCGTCACAGTCAATGGCATTGAAAACTACATTGATAAGGCTACAATTTCTCAGAAGGAGTCATTTTAAAATTCTGTCCACAACTAACTCATATTTGAGCATCAAATCGTAGCTCAAAACAGGGCTTCCAGTATAGAAGAGAAACAAAACAGGCAATTTTACAAAACAGCTCGCTCAGGTGGAATCAGGGCATACATTTTATACCGTTGGAAAACTGGAAGTGTCTAGTTTCTAATGCCACAAATGGCACTCGATTTCGACATCAGAGCAAAGAGTTATGGCCGAAACAAAATCACTGCCAGAGCACTCTGGACACCCGTTTCCAGCTTTGGTAAATTTTCGAAATCTCAACATTTACCCATCCAAATCACGTAATTTTTTGTTAAAACTTTTCACACAACCTATACAACATATCTACATGAAAAAAAAGTCAATTGGACCACAAAAAAGTGCACCAAAGTGTACGGCAATAGCAGGGGCAGAAACGGTAAAATTCCCTTTTCACTTCCTTTGAGTTTTCTTCCACAATACAACTTATTTTCACTAGATTAAGCACTAATCCAATATAAATAACATCAAATCAGTTCATCAAGCCATTGTGGAATTTCATAGAACCCACTCACAAGATTTCTAATAATATAAAGCTACCCACATGAATTTATGAGCTTACAAGTGCAAGATAACTTCCATAAACCAAGTTTTAAGGGGTTGATCGTTGTTTACCTTTGTAGATGACTAAGGAAGAAAATTTCAGTCCTTGGAAGCTAAAGAAAACCATGAGAAGCAAGCCCTTTTCCTAGCTTAGGTTGATCTCCAAGTGGTTTGCAAAGTGTGTGTAAATTTTGAAGTGATTTGGGTGAGATTTGAGTGGTGAAATGAAGATGAAATGTTGGTTCTTTCTTCCTCCTTGTGGCCAGCTGCTATGAGTGAAGAGAGAGGGTGTGTTTTCTGAAAATGAAGCTTCCTTGGAAAGCTTAAATGTGTGGTTCAAATTGCCTCAAAACTCAACTCTCCCTCCGCGCGTGCACGCGCACTTTTCGTGCTCGATTCCTCTCGAGTTTGTTTCACTAGTGCACTAAACCTCTAATACATTTCCATTCATACTATTATTATTCACTCTTAATAGTCTAGAATAAATTTCTTAAATCTCCAATTAACTGCTCCATCTCGATATACGCAAACTTTCGATTCGTGCGTGGTACGACAAAATTTCTAAGGAACTCTTATAACGATGGTATCACTAACTAATACTTGAGTACTTAAACGTAAAAATACCTATTTTAAGACTAATGTATAAGTCTCTAATTTCCAAACTCATTGTACTCTCGAATCGATTATTGTCTCCAAATGCGCATTCACTATTCTCACTTAACGAGTTTCAAAAATTAAATTTTGAAACAAGTCAATTTTAAAATATAAGTAAATCATAGTTCTATGTAATTGAGTATAAAGAAGTTGAAATAAAATATTCGAAGTAAACGGCCAAATAAATATTTAAATGAGCTCGTAATAGGAATTTAAAGTAAGAAAATTTGCGAGTCCTCATACATTTCGTTCATTTTCAAGGTCAAAAGGTGTAATCTCAGAGAAAACAAAAAACTGTCCGCAAAACAGTGCATTTGGTATACAGAGGTAATTTTGTCATTTCACCATATACAGTGCTCCGATTGAGCTGAAATTTTATAGGTAGCTATATAACTCCATTCCCTACAACTTTTATGTTTTGACCTAGGCCTGATTCAGCCTCTAACATGGACGAATTAAACAGGTCAGAACAGAACAACTTGGTTTCAAATTTCTGGAATTTGGACTTTTACTCTAGAAATTCATATCTAACAAGTACTCTATCATCAAAACCATCAACTACTAACTCAATAACATAAATTAATAGGTAAATAACTATAATCAAGGCTGAAAATGCAAACCCTAGCTAAAATTCCACCATAACATGCACAACTCACTAATTAACCGTCAAAACCCAAGATTAAGAGTTTCTATCCAAACTTTAGCAAGATTAGGAAGAGGAAAAGGAAATACAACCATGGTACCTTCCAAAACTCCTTGTAGGTATGAAACCAAATACTTTTTTCCCAAACTTTTACCACACACAACTACCTAAGCACTAAAATGAAAGTTTAATCGGTTTGGATTGGGTGATTTCTCTCAAATGAAGATGATTCAAGGTGAAAGTTGGAGGTTGCTCACTTGGTTTCTTTCTCTCTTCCTCTCCTCTCTCTCTCAGCCAAGCTTAGCAAAGAAGGAAGTGTTTTTGGTTCAATTTTTACAAGATGAAGACTAAGAAAAGTCTTGGTCAAAAGGGACTTGGTCAAGACTTTGAATGGATTTTTTTTCCTCTTGTTTTTTTCTCCTCCCTAGCCCACGGTTCTCTCTCTCACCTTCTCTTAAGTTTGTTTTGTTTGGTTTTAAGACAAGAAAGAATAATTAAATGATAAGAAAGTTTTGGTCAAAAGTCAAAGAAAGAGGCCTGCCACCATCATCTAGAGAATTCTCATTTTTCTTTCTTTTCTCTCTTTTTTTCTTGGTCCAAAATTTCGGATGGATTGAGGATATTTTGGGGCTGATTTTGTTCAATTAACAACAAGGAGATTAAGGTTATAAAGTAGTATTCAAGTGATGTACTCAATCGATAGCAAACGGTGCACGTCGGTTCAAACCTATTTTCCTAAACTCGCACGTACTTGTGGTTTTACTTATAGTTCACTTACTTATTATTAGCACTTCTAATCACATACTTTCTCTTACTTAATACTCATTCTTATCCACTAAATTTAGTACACACACCTCACCAAGTGATCACACTACCAAAATGCACCAAAGACATACCAAAAACCCTAGTATGCACAAAAAAAATCCTAACTTATGTCCTTCCTTTAGAAAAATCATAACTTGAGTTATAAATGTCAAACATTCATATAACTTGGTGTGCTAAAAACTAGACTTAAAACACTAATAATCTTTAGAAGACACCTCAAAGAACTTCAGCTCATAAGTTAGTCCAAATTGAACCATAAGCTACTACAACATTCCTATGTTTACTTGTGCAGGGCAGAATTTTCAGTCAACTTTGTTAATTTTCTGTGAGAACCCGTAAAACCCTAATATTTTTCCTAGGGTTTATTACCCCTTAATTACATAATTTTTTGCATTTTCTGGCTTAGAAATATTTTCCTGGTGAATTTTATGAGCAATTATGGTTTTTAGTTAATTTTTCTAGTATTGGAGAATTTTTAGAAAATTAAGAATATATATTGGACGTGGGACCCACTAGTGCGATAAGTTCGGAAAAATTCGGCCAATAAGGTTAAGTTTCGGATACTGTGTAAAATTTATCGGGTGTTAAGAGATAAGTAGAGAGTGAGATTTGATTGATGTGAGAGAGAAAAGAAAGGATTGGAATGCATTTAATGAGTGTGACAAGTGTCACAATCTCATTGGTTGGACTTTAAGAATTACTATTCACTTTCTTGACTTTTTTGACCAAAGGATTAAATATCAAAAATTCACAAAATTTCCTCATTTTTCTTTCTCCTTGGCCGGCTCTCTCTCACTCTCTTGCAAGAAGAAGAACTCTTCAATCTTCAAGCTTTCTACTAGCAAATCATCTAAATCAACCAAATAAACAAGATTCCACTCCATAAAATCCTACCTTCTAGTGATAGTAAGGGTATTAGTGAAGTTTGTTTGAAGCTCTAAGGTGGCCAACACCTCTCTACATCTCTTGATACTTGGTAAGTGATGCTTGAACCTCTACTACACCTAATGATGGTTATAGTATGCTTAGAAGTGGCTTGAGTGTTGGAATATATGATTTATTTCTTGGTTTGGCTTGATTTAGTGAAGTTTTCCATTTTATGATGAATTTTCTGGTTTCATATGATTTTGATGGTATGGTTGTTTTTGATGGTTGGTAATAAGGGGCTTTGACTCTAGTGGGTGTGAATTGTTGATAAATGCAACCAATTTTGGATTTGAAGTGAATTGTGAAAAGTTAGGGGTCATGAACCCCTATTCTGTCCGAAATTTTAGGTCATAGCTAGCGGCCGAATTGGACTTTCCTCAAAACATGAAAGTTGTAGGTATTGGTGAGTATGAAGTGCCTGCAAAATTTCAGGGCATTTGGAGTAGTATAGAGAGAGTTATGCCATTTTTACTGTTGCTGTTTTTGGTGAACAGAATGTGCGGAACTGCGATAGTAATTGCCTATTTTGACTGGATTTGGTTTGTATTTTGAAGTTGGTGTCTTCTGATGAAATGTTACTGGATGTCTTAGTTATCATTTGCCTTTGGAATTTCGGCATTTGGACTTGTATAGACTGAGTTATAGTAATTACAGTTTTGTGTGATTTGCAAACCTGTTTTGGGAATTCTGGTATAGTATTTTGCATTTTTGACCTAGTTGTGTTAGGAACTGGATTGAGTGACCTTCTACACTGTTGTAGCTCTGTTTCTTGGCTTCGAAACGGTGGGTCTTACACCCCCATCCGATAATCGTAGTGAATTTGACGCCATTACCGCAAAATAAGGGCAAAACAGTTTTTCTATTTGGGGCCAAGACTAATGCTATTTCTAATTTCTGGTTTGCTATCATGCTTATTTATGCATATGAGACCCTATTGGGGTTGTGTTCAGCATTGTTTTATGACTCGTCGTCGAGTCTCTCTTAGGGCTTGCTTTCATTTTGGTTGTTTCCTAGCTAACTTTTGTACTTGTACCACTTTGAGCCCTGTACGGCTTTTGGGAAATGAGATGACCTTTGGTGTGAAATGTCGGGGCTGATTTGAGGAAATAATGAAGCCTTAATGGCTGGAAAAGTAAGAAATTTAGGGGAAGTGCTGCCCGATTTTCTAGGCCGTTTGGTTCTTTTAAGTTGGATTTGCCTTTTGGTAGAAATGAAAGGGCTTTTGGGTTGTTTGCGCCTAGGTCTTCATGCTACCTTTTCGTTTCCAAGGGAATCGTGTTTTTTGCATTCTTGCACTAGTATTTATTTGGCAAGGCGTACGACGTGTAATCGAGCCTCACATGTGCATTCTGTTTACTCGATTCTGGAAGTAAAACCTTCAATTGGTTTATTTTGGTTATTTTAGGGTTTCTTGGCGATTAAGGCCAATCTGAAGTGAAAACTTTTGAAGTTGAGCCGGTGAGTGTACCACTCCCCTCCATTGCTATTTAACTTGATTTCTGCTCTGCAATCTGTTTATTTGTTCGAGACGAGGGTGTACTTTATCACACTCGTTCTCTAGTCTGTTCATATGCCAATTTACTATGCAAAATTTGAATCTGTTATCTGTGTCTGCATCTGTTCGGATTTCTATGACCTATGAGCTCAATCCTGTGGCTAAGTTATTCGAGTCGGGCCGGCAAGGGCCTGGACGATTAGATAACGAACCACGGTAGTCTGTTCGGGGATTTTGGGTATTGAGACCCTTGATTCCGGGTATACTCGAGTATTACCATTTTGTTCGTTTGAGGTGAGCGGGCCCGGTAAAGGGGTGTTTGGTGGACGGAATTCGGTGATAAGAGGGGTCTACGGACGCATTGGTTCTATATACGTTGACGGAGAGTCAACCGGTTTGGATCAAGTATTGCGCTGGAAATTTGGCTCCTGAGAGCCACCCGTATCCTTCTGATTTGAATCATTGGTTCCTTTGCTTTACATCTGACATGTGTATCTGATTTGTTAAATGTGAAATGCCATGATTTTAATGCTATCTGTTTGGTACCTCATTGAGCGCAAGCTCACCCCTTTCCGTTCCTTTTGTTTTCCTTACAGGAAAATAAACCCTTTTGGTCTGGATTTGACAAATGGCTGCCAAATTGAGATAGTTGAACATATCTTTTGTATAGCTCATGTATTAAAACCCTAAGTGTACTTTTGGGGCGTTTTCTCTTTTGATTTGGCAAACCGTGTGTATATATTAACTTTTGAAAACTTTTGTATGTCATTTTGATTTGTAAACGCTAAAGTTCAGATGTGAATGGTTGCGTGCTCTTTCGGTTGGGTTTTGACGGATCGGTTACTATTCATGACCGACTCCGGATTTCATTTTTTATTTTGGGTTATTTTACCATTTTGACCTGTTTACGCTCGTTTGTAAGTTCCGGATCGCAATAGATAGCTCTAATCTGATCCGTAGTCCTGGCGAGAGCTGGGCAGGCAGTCCGCTAACCCCTTTGGTTCGCCTTAGGGGAAAGTGGGGCTGTTACAATTGGTATCAGAGCCACTTCGCGTGGTCTCTGCGCGGAGTGAGACTGGGCCAAGTGGTGTTGTGGTCCTAATTTCATGAATATGTCTAAGTGCTCGTTTGAGCGTAAGTTATGAACCGGGCATGTGATAAGTATGCGAATCATTATCATGGGACTTGAGGAAGCTAGGTATGTATGTCGGGTAGGAATCTTTAATAGGGATGGTTTTCTCTTGGGATCGGCCGGCTCGAGTTGTGAATTATCTTAGATGGGATTCTTGCGCCCGGATACGAAAGATGTGAGGGCCTAGGTTAGAAAGGATTTGGTGAACTAGAAAGGCCTTTCCTCGGTGGATCGTTTATGTTTGTACTTGACTTAACTGGTTGTATATATGATAAGGAATTTCGAGGACGAAATTCTTTTAAGGGGGAGAGAGTGTGAGAACCCGTAAAACCCTAATATTTTTCCTAGGGTTTATTACCCCTTAATTACATAATTTTTTGCATTTTCTGGCTTAGAAATATTTTCCTGGTGAATTTTATGAGCAATTATGGTTTTTAGTTAATTTTTCTAGTATTGGAGAATTTTTAGAAAATTAAGAATATATATTGGACGTGGGACCCACTAGTGCGATAAGTTCGGAAAAATTCGGCCAATAAGGTTAAGTTTCGGATACTGTGTAAAATTTATCGGGTGTTAAGAGATAAGTAGAGAGTGAGATTTGATTGATGTGAGAGAGAAAAGAAAGGATTGGAATGCATTTAATGAGTGTGACAAGTGTCACAATCTCATTGGTTGGACTTTAAGAATTACTATTCACTTTCTTGACTTTTTTGACCAAAGGATTAAATATCAAAAATTCACAAAATTTCCTCATTTTTCTTTCTCCTTGGCCGGCTCTCTCTCACTCTCTTGCAAGAAGAAGAACTCTTCAATCTTCAAGCTTTCTACTAGCAAATCATCTAAATCAACCAAATAAACAAGATTCCACTCCATAAAATCCTACCTTCTAGTGATAGTAAGGGTATTAGTGAAGTTTGTTTGAAGCTCTAAGGTGGCCAACACCTCTCTACATCTCTTGATACTTGGTAAGTGATGCTTGAACCTCTACTACACCTAATGATGGTTATAGTATGCTTAGAAGTGGCTTGAGTGTTGGAATATATGATTTATTTCTTGGTTTGGCTTGATTTAGTGAAGTTTTCCATTTTATGATGAATTTTCTGGTTTCATATGATTTTGATGGTATGGTTGTTTTTGATGGTTGGTAATAAGGGGCTTTGACTCTAGTGGGTGTGAATTGTTGATAAATGCAACCAATTTTGGATTTGAAGTGAATTGTGAAAAGTTAGGGTTCATGAACCCCTATTCTGTCCAAAATTTTAGGTCATAGCTAGCGGCCGAATTGGACTTTCCTCAAAACATGAAAGTTGTAGGTATTGGTGAGTATGAAGTGCCTGCAAAATTTCAGGGCATTTGGAGTAGTATAGAGAGAGTTATGCCATTTTTACTGTTGCTGTTTTTGGTGAACAGAATGTGCGGAACTGCGATAGTAATTGCCTATTTTGACTGGATTTGGTTTGTATTTTGAAGTTGGTGTCTTCTGATGAAATGTTACTGGATGTCTTAGTTATCATTTGCCTTTGGAATTTCGGCATTTGGACTTGTATAGACTGAGTTATAGTAATTACAGTTTTGTGTGATTTGCAAACCTGTTTTGGGAATTCTGGTATAGTATTTTGCATTTTTGACCTAGTTGTGTTAGGAACTGGATTGAGTGACCTTCTACACTGTTGTAGCTCTGTTTCTTGGCTTCGAAACGGTGGGTCTTACACCCCCATCCGATAATCGTAGTGAATTTGACGCCATTACCGCAAAATAAGGGCAAAACAGTTTTTCTATTTGGGGCCAAGACTAATGCTATTTCTAATTTCTGGTTTGCTATCATGCTTATTTATGCATATGAGACCCTATTGGGGTTGTGTTCAGCATTGTTTTATGACTCGTCGTCGAGTCTCTCTTAGGGCTTGCTTTCATTTTGGTTGTTTCCTAGCTAACTTTTGTACTTGTACCACTTTGAGCCCTGTACGGCTTTTGGGAAATGAGATGACCTTTGGTGTGAAATGTCGGGGCTGATTTGAGGAAATAATGAAGCCTTAATGGCTGGAAAAGTAAGAAATTTAGGGGAAGTGCTGCCCGATTTTCTAGGCCGTTTGGTTCTTTTAAGTTGGATTTGCCTTTTGGTAGAAATGAAAGGGCTTTTGGGTTGTTTGCGCCTAGGTCTTCATGCTACCTTTTCGTTTCCAAGGGAATCGTGTTTTTTGCATTCTTGCACTAGTATTTATTTGGCAAGGCGTACGACGTGTAATCGAGCCTCACATGTGCATTCTGTTTACTCGATTCTGGAAGTAAAACCTTCAATTGGTTTATTTTGGTTATTTTAGGGTTTCTTGGCGATTAAGGCCAATCTGAAGTGAAAACTTTTGAAGTTGAGCCGGTGAGTGTACCACTCCCCTCCATTGCTATTTAACTTGATTTCTGCTCTGCAATCTGTTTATTTGTTCGAGACGAGGGTGTACTTTATCACACTCGTTCTCTAGTCTGTTCATATGCCAATTTACTATGCAAAATTTGAATCTGTTATCTGTGTCTGCATCTGTTCGGATTTCTATGACCTATGAGCTCAATCCTGTGGCTAAGTTATTCGAGTCGGGCCGGCAAGGGCCTGGACGATTAGATAACGAACCACGGTAGTCTGTTCGGGGATTTTGGGTATTGAGACCCTTGATTCCGGGTATACTCGAGTATTACCATTTTGTTCGTTTGAGGTGAGCGGGCCCGGTAAAGGGGTGTTTGGTGGACGGAATTCGGTGATAAGAGGGGTCTACGGACGCATTGGTTCTATATACGTTGACGGAGAGTCAACCGGTTTGGATCAAGTATTGCGCTGGAAATTTGGCTCCTGAGAGCCACCCGTATCCTTCTGATTTGAATCATTGGTTCCTTTGCTTTACATCTGACATGTGTATCTGATTTGTTAAATGTGAAATGCCATGATTTTAATGCTATCTGTTTGGTACCTCATTGAGCGCAAGCTCACCCCTTTCCGTTCCTTTTGTTTTCCTTACAGGAAAATAAACCCTTTTGGTCTGGATTTGACAAATGGCTGCCAAATTGAGATAGTTGAACATATCTTTTGTATAGCTCATGTATTAAAACCCTAAGTGTACTTTTGGGGCGTTTTCTCTTTTGATTTGGCAAACCGTGTGTATATATTAACTTTTGAAAACTTTTGTATGTCATTTTGATTTGTAAACGCTAAAGTTCAGATGTGAATGGTTGCGTGCTCTTTCGGTTGGGTTTTGACGGATCGGTTACTATTCATGACCGACTCCGGATTTCATTTTTTATTTTGGGTTATTTTACCATTTTGACCTGTTTACGCTCGTTTGTAAGTTCCGGATCGCAATAGATAGCTCTAATCTGATCCGTAGTCCTGGCGAGAGCTGGGCAGGCAGTCCGCTAACCCCTTTGGTTCGCCTTAGGGGAAAGTGGGGCTGTTACAATTGGTATCAGAGCCACTTCGCGTGGTCTCTGCGCGGAGTGAGACTGGGCCAAGTGGTGTTGTGGTCCTAATTTCATGAATATGTCTAAGTGCTCGTTTGAGCGTAAGTTATGAACCGGGCATGTGATAAGTATGCGAATCATTATCATGGGACTTGAGGAAGCTAGGTATGTATGTCGGGTAGGAATCTTTAATAGGGATGGTTTTCTCTTGGGATCGGCCGGCTCGAGTTGTGAATTATCTTAGATGGGATTCTTGCGCCCGGATACGAAAGATGTGAGGGCCTAGGTTAGAAAGGATTTGGTGAACTAGAAAGGCCTTTCCTCGGTGGATCGTTTATGTTTGTACTTGACTTAACTGGTTGTATATATGATAAGGAATTTCGAGGACGAAATTCTTTTAAGGGGGAGAGAGTGTGAGAACCCGTAAAACCCTAATATTTTTCCTAGGGTTTATTACCCCTTAATTACATAATTTTTTGCATTTTCTGGCTTAGAAATATTTTCCTGGTGAATTTTATGAGCAATTATGGTTTTTAGTTAATTTTTCTAGTATTGGAGAATTTTTAGAAAATTAAGAATATATATTGGACGTGGGACCCACTAGTGCGATAAGTTCGGAAAAATTCGGCCAATAAGGTTAAGTTTCGGATACTGTGTAAAATTTATCGGGTGTTAAGAGATAAGTAGAGAGTGAGATTTGATTGATGTGAGAGAGAAAAGAAAGGATTGGAATGCATTTAATGAGTGTGACAAGTGTCACAATCTCATTGGTTGGACTTTAAGAATTACTATTCACTTTCTTGACTTTTTTGACCAAAGGATTAAATATCAAAAATTCACAAAATTTCCTCATTTTTCTTTCTCCTTGGCCGGCTCTCTCTCACTCTCTTGCAAGAAGAAGAACTCTTCAATCTTCAAGCTTTCTACTAGCAAATCATCTAAATCAACCAAATAAACAAGATTCCACTCCATAAAATCCTACCTTCTAGTGATAGTAAGGGTATTAGTGAAGTTTGTTTGAAGCTCTAAGGTGGCCAACACCTCTCTACATCTCTTGATACTTGGTAAGTGATGCTTGAACCTCTACTACACCTAATGATGGTTATAGTATGCTTAGAAGTGGCTTGAGTGTTGGAATATATGATTTATTTCTTGGTTTGGCTTGATTTAGTGAAGTTTTCCATTTTATGATGAATTTTCTGGTTTCATATGATTTTGATGGTATGGTTGTTTTTGATGGTTGGTAATAAGGGGCTTTGACTCTAGTGGGTGTGAATTGTTGATAAATGCAACCAATTTTGGATTTGAAGTGAATTGTGAAAAGTTAGGGTTCATGAACCCCTATTCTGTCCAAAATTTTAGGTCATAGCTAGCGGCCGAATTGGACTTTCCTCAAAACATGAAAGTTGTAGGTATTGGAGAGTATGAAGTGCCTGCAAAATTTCAGGGCATTTGGAGTAGTATAGAGAGAGTTATGCCATTTTTACTGTTGCTGTTTTTGGTGAACAGAATGTGCGGAACTGCGATAGTAATTGCCTATTTTGACTGGATTTGGTTTGGATTTTGAAGTTGGTGTCTTCTGATGAAATGTTACTGGATGTCTTAGTTATCATTTGCCTTTGGAATTTCGGCATTTGGACTTGTATAGACTGAGTTATAGTAATTACAGTTTTGTGTGATTTGCAAACCTGTTTTGGGAATTCTGGTATAGTATTTTGCATTTTTGACCTAGTTGTGTTAGGAACTGGATTGAGTGACCTTCTACATTGTTGTAGCTCTGTTTCTTGGCTTCGAAACGGTGGGTCTTACACCCCCATCCGATAATCGTAGTGAATTTGACGCCATTACCGCAAAATAAGGGCAAAACAGTTTTTCTATTTGGGGCCAAGACTAATGCTATTTCTAATTTCTGGTTTGCTATCATGCTTATTTATGCATATGAGACCCTATTGGGGTTGTGTTCAGCATTGTTTTATGACTCGTCGTCGAGTCTCTCTTAGGGCTTGCTTTCATTTTGGTTGTTTCCTAGCTAACTTTTGTACTTGTACCACTTTGAGCCCTGTACGGCTTTTGGGAAATGAGATGACCTTTGGTGTGAAATGTCGGGGCTGATTTGAGGAAATAATGAAGCCTTAATGGCTGGAAAAGTAAGAAATTTAGGGGAAGTGCTGCCCGATTTTCTAGGCCGTTTGGTTCTTTTAAGTTGGATTTGCCTTTTGGTAGAAATGAAAGGGCTTTTGGGTTGTTTGCGCCTAGGTCTTCATGCTACCTTTTCGTTTCCAAGGGAATCGTGTTTTTTGCATTCTTGCACTAGTATTTATTTGGCAAGGCGTACGACGTGTAATCGAGCCTCACATGTGCATTCTGTTTACTCGATTCTGGAAGTAAAACCTTCAATTGGTTTATTTTGGTTATTTTAGGGTTTCTTGGCGATTAAGGCCAATCTGAAGTGAAAACTTTTGAAGTTGAGCCGGTGAGTGTACCACTCCCCTCCATTGCTATTTAACTTGATTTCTGCTCTGCAATCTGTTTATTTGTTCGAGACGAGGGTGTACTTTATCACACTCGTTCTCTAGTCTGTTCATATGCCAATTTACTATGCAAAATTTGAATCTGTTATCTGTGTCTGCATCTGTTCGGATTTCTATGACCTATGAGCTCAATCCTGTGGCTAAGTTATTCGAGTCGGGCCGGCAAGGGCCTGGACGATTAGATAACGAACCACGGTAGTCTGTTCGGGGATTTTGGGTATTGAGACCCTTGATTCCGGGTATACTCGAGTATTACCATTTTGTTCGTTTGAGGTGAGCGGGCCCGGTAAAGGGGTGTTTGGTGGACGGAATTCGGTGATAAGAGGGGTCTACGGACGCATTGGTTCTATATACGTTGACGGAGAGTCAACCGGTTTGGATCAAGTATTGCGCTGGAAATTTGGCTCCTGAGAGCCACCCGTATCCTTCTGATTTGAATCATTGGTTCCTTTGCTTTACATCTGACATGTGTATCTGATTTGTTAAATGTGAAATGCCATGATTTTAATGCTATCTGTTTGGTACCTCATTGAGCGCAAGCTCACCCCTTTCCGTTCCTTTTGTTTTCCTTACAGGAAAATAAACCCTTTTGGTCTGGATTTGACAAATGGCTGCCAAATTGAGATAGTTGAACATATCTTTTGTATAGCTCATGTATTAAAACCCTAAGTGTACTTTTGGGGCGTTTTCTCTTTTGATTTGGCAAACCGTGTGTATATATTAACTTTTGAAAACTTTTGTATGTCATTTTGATTTGTAAACGCTAAAGTTCAGATGTGAATGGTTGCGTGCTCTTTCGGTTGGGTTTTGACGGATCGGTTACTATTCATGACCGACTCCGGATTTCATTTTTTATTTTGGGTTATTTTACCATTTTGACCTGTTTACGCTCGTTTGTAAGTTCCGGATCGCAATAGATAGCTCTAATCTGATCCGTAGTCCTGGCGAGAGCTGGGCAGGCAGTCCGCTAACCCCTTTGGTTCGCCTTAGGGGAAAGTGGGGCTGTTACAATTGGTATCAGAGCCACTTCGCGTGGTCTCTGCGCGGAGTGAGACTGGGCCAAGTGGTGTTGTGGTCCTAATTTCATGAATATGTCTAAGTGCTCGTTTGAGCGTAAGTTATGAACCGGGCATGTGATAAGTATGCGAATCATTATCATGGGACTTGAGGAAGCTAGGTATGTATGTCGGGTAGGAATCTTTAATAGGGATGGTTTTCTCTTGGGATCGGCCGGCTCGAGTTGTGAATTATCTTAGATGGGATTCTTGCGCCCGGATACGAAAGATGTGAGGGCCTAGGTTAGAAAGGATTTGGTGAACTAGAAAGGCCTTTCCTCGGTGGATCGTTTATGTTTGTACTTGACTTAACTGGTTGTATATATGATAAGGAATTTCGAGGACGAAATTCTTTTAAGGGGGAGAGAGTGTGAGAACCCGTAAAACCCTAATATTTTTCCTAGGGTTTATTACCCCTTAATTACATAATTTTTTGCATTTTCTGGCTTAGAAATATTTTCCTGGTGAATTTTATGAGCAATTATGGTTTTTAGTTAATTTTTCTAGTATTGGAGAATTTTTAGAAAATTAAGAATATATATTGGACGTGGGACCCACTAGTGCGATAAGTTCGGAAAAATTCGGCCAATAAGGTTAAGTTTCGGATACTGTGTAAAATTTATCGGGTGTTAAGAGATAAGTAGAGAGTGAGATTTGATTGATGTGAGAGAGAAAAGAAAGGATTGGAATGCATTTAATGAGTGTGACAAGTGTCACAATCTCATTGGTTGGACTTTAAGAATTACTATTCACTTTCTTGACTTTTTTGACCAAAGGATTAAATATCAAAAATTCACAAAATTTCCTCATTTTTCTTTCTCCTTGGCCGGCTCTCTCTCACTCTCTTGCAAGAAGAAGAACTCTTCAATCTTCAAGCTTTCTACTAGCAAATCATCTAAATCAACCAAATAAACAAGATTCCACTCCATAAAATCCTACCTTCTAGTGATAGTAAGGGTATTAGTGAAGTTTGTTTGAAGCTCTAAGGTGGCCAACACCTCTCTACATCTCTTGATACTTGGTAAGTGATGCTTGAACCTCTACTACACCTAATGATGGTTATAGTATGCTTAGAAGTGGCTTGAGTGTTGGAATATATGATTTATTTCTTGGTTTGGCTTGATTTAGTGAAGTTTTCCATTTTATGATGAATTTTCTGGTTTCATATGATTTTGATGGTATGGTTGTTTTTGATGGTTGGTAATAAGGGGCTTTGACTCTAGTGGGTGTGAATTGTTGATAAATGCAACCAATTTTGGATTTGAAGTGAATTGTGAAAAGTTAGGGTTCATGAACCCCTATTCTGTCCAAAATTTTAGGTCATAGCTAGCGGCCGAATTGGACTTTCCTCAAAACATGAAAGTTGTAGGTATTGGAGAGTATGAAGTGCCTGCAAAATTTCAGGGCATTTGGAGTAGTATAGAGAGAGTTATGCCATTTTTACTGTTGCTGTTTTTGGTGAACAGAATGTGCGGAACTGCGATAGTAATTGCCTATTTTGACTGGATTTGGTTTGGATTTTGAAGTTGGTGTCTTCTGATGAAATGTTACTGGATGTCTTAGTTATCATTTGCCTTTGGAATTTCGGCATTTGGACTTGTATAGACTGAGTTATAGTAATTACAGTTTTGTGTGATTTGCAAACCTGTTTTGGGAATTCTGGTATAGTATTTTGCATTTTTGACCTAGTTGTGTTAGGAACTGGATTGAGTGACCTTCTACATTGTTGTAGCTCTGTTTCTTGGCTTCGAAACGGTGGGTCTTACACCCCCATCCGATAATCGTAGTGAATTTGACGCCATTACCGCAAAATAAGGGCAAAACAGTTTTTCTATTTGGGGCCAAGACTAATGCTATTTCTAATTTCTGGTTTGCTATCATGCTTATTTATGCATATGAGACCCTATTGGGGTTGTGTTCAGCATTGTTTTATGACTCGTCGTCGAGTCTCTCTTAGGGCTTGCTTTCATTTTGGTTGTTTCCTAGCTAACTTTTGTACTTGTACCACTTTGAGCCCTGTACGGCTTTTGGGAAATGAGATGACCTTTGGTGTGAAATGTCGGGGCTGATTTGAGGAAATAATGAAGCCTTAATGGCTGGAAAAGTAAGAAATTTAGGGGAAGTGCTGCCCGATTTTCTAGGCCGTTTGGTTCTTTTAAGTTGGATTTGCCTTTTGGTAGAAATGAAAGGGCTTTTGGGTTGTTTGCGCCTAGGTCTTCATGCTACCTTTTCGTTTCCAAGGGAATCGTGTTTTTTGCATTCTTGCACTAGTATTTATTTGGCAAGGCGTACGACGTGTAATCGAGCCTCACATGTGCATTCTGTTTACTCGATTCTGGAAGTAAAACCTTCAATTGGTTTATTTTGGTTATTTTAGGGTTTCTTGGCGATTAAGGCCAATCTGAAGTGAAAACTTTTGAAGTTGAGCCGGTGAGTGTACCACTCCCCTCCATTGCTATTTAACTTGATTTCTGCTCTGCAATCTGTTTATTTGTTCGAGACGAGGGTGTACTTTATCACACTCGTTCTCTAGTCTGTTCATATGCCAATTTACTATGCAAAATTTGAATCTGTTATCTGTGTCTGCATCTGTTCGGATTTCTATGACCTATGAGCTCAATCCTGTGGCTAAGTTATTCGAGTCGGGCCGGCAAGGGCCTGGACGATTAGATAACGAACCACGGTAGTCTGTTCGGGGATTTTGGGTATTGAGACCCTTGATTCCGGGTATACTCGAGTATTACCATTTTGTTCGTTTGAGGTGAGCGGGCCCGGTAAAGGGGTGTTTGGTGGACGGAATTCGGTGATAAGAGGGGTCTACGGACGCATTGGTTCTATATACGTTGACGGAGAGTCAACCGGTTTGGATCAAGTATTGCGCTGGAAATTTGGCTCCTGAGAGCCACCCGTATCCTTCTGATTTGAATCATTGGTTCCTTTGCTTTACATCTGACATGTGTATCTGATTTGTTAAATGTGAAATGCCATGATTTTAATGCTATCTGTTTGGTACCTCATTGAGCGCAAGCTCACCCCTTTCCGTTCCTTTTGTTTTCCTTACAGGAAAATAAACCCTTTTGGTCTGGATTTGACAAATGGCTGCCAAATTGAGATAGTTGAACATATCTTTTGTATAGCTCATGTATTAAAACCCTAAGTGTACTTTTGGGGCGTTTTCTCTTTTGATTTGGCAAACCGTGTGTATATATTAACTTTTGAAAACTTTTGTATGTCATTTTGATTTGTAAACGCTAAAGTTCAGATGTGAATGGTTGCGTGCTCTTTCGGTTGGGTTTTGACGGATCGGTTACTATTCATGACCGACTCCGGATTTCATTTTTTATTTTGGGTTATTTTACCATTTTGACCTGTTTACGCTCGTTTGTAAGTTCCGGATCGCAATAGATAGCTCTAATCTGATCCGTAGTCCTGGCGAGAGCTGGGCAGGCAGTCCGCTAACCCCTTTGGTTCGCCTTAGGGGAAAGTGGGGCTGTTACAATTGGTATCAGAGCCACTTCGCGTGGTCTCTGCGCGGAGTGAGACTGGGCCAAGTGGTGTTGTGGTCCTAATTTCATGAATATGTCTAAGTGCTCGTTTGAGCGTAAGTTATGAACCGGGCATGTGATAAGTATGCGAATCATTATCATGGGACTTGAGGAAGCTAGGTATGTATGTCGGGTAGGAATCTTTAATAGGGATGGTTTTCTCTTGGGATCGGCCGGCTCGAGTTGTGAATTATCTTAGATGGGATTCTTGCGCCCGGATACGAAAGATGTGAGGGCCTAGGTTAGAAAGGATTTGGTGAACTAGAAAGGCCTTTCCTCGGTGGATCGTTTATGTTTGTACTTGACTTAACTGGTTGTATATATGATAAGGAATTTCGAGGACGAAATTCTTTTAAGGGGGAGAGAGTGTGAGAACCCGTAAAACCCTAATATTTTTCCTAGGGTTTATTACCCCTTAATTACATAATTTTTTGCATTTTCTGGCTTAGAAATATTTTCCTGGTGAATTTTATGAGCAATTATGGTTTTTAGTTAATTTTTCTAGTATTGGAGAATTTTTAGAAAATTAAGAATATATATTGGACGTGGGACCCACTAGTGCGATAAGTTCGGAAAAATTCGGCCAATAAGGTTAAGTTTCGGATACTGTGTAAAATTTATCGGGTGTTAAGAGATAAGTAGAGAGTGAGATTTGATTGATGTGAGAGAGAAAAGAAAGGATTGGAATGCATTTAATGAGTGTGACAAGTGTCACAATCTCATTGGTTGGACTTTAAGAATTACTATTCACTTTCTTGACTTTTTTGACCAAAGGATTAAATATCAAAAATTCACAAAATTTCCTCATTTTTCTTTCTCCTTGGCCGGCTCTCTCTCACTCTCTTGCAAGAAGAAGAACTCTTCAATCTTCAAGCTTTCTACTAGCAAATCATCTAAATCAACCAAATAAACAAGATTCCACTCCATAAAATCCTACCTTCTAGTGATAGTAAGGGTATTAGTGAAGTTTGTTTGAAGCTCTAAGGTGGCCAACACCTCTCTACATCTCTTGATACTTGGTAAGTGATGCTTGAACCTCTACTACACCTAATGATGGTTATAGTATGCTTAGAAGTGGCTTGAGTGTTGGAATATATGATTTATTTCTTGGTTTGGCTTGATTTAGTGAAGTTTTCCATTTTATGATGAATTTTCTGGTTTCATATGATTTTGATGGTATGGTTGTTTTTGATGGTTGGTAATAAGGGGCTTTGACTCTAGTGGGTGTGAATTGTTGATAAATGCAACCAATTTTGGATTTGAAGTGAATTGTGAAAAGTTAGGGTTCATGAACCCCTATTCTGTCCAAAATTTTAGGTCATAGCTAGCGGCCGAATTGGACTTTCCTCAAAACATGAAAGTTGTAGGTATTGGAGAGTATGAAGTGCCTGCAAAATTTCAGGGCATTTGGAGTAGTATAGAGAGAGTTATGCCATTTTTACTGTTGCTGTTTTTGGTGAACAGAATGTGCGGAACTGCGATAGTAATTGCCTATTTTGACTGGATTTGGTTTGGATTTTGAAGTTGGTGTCTTCTGATGAAATGTTACTGGATGTCTTAGTTATCATTTGCCTTTGGAATTTCGGCATTTGGACTTGTATAGACTGAGTTATAGTAATTACAGTTTTGTGTGATTTGCAAACCTGTTTTGGGAATTCTGGTATAGTATTTTGCATTTTTGACCTAGTTGTGTTAGGAACTGGATTGAGTGACCTTCTACACTGTTGTAGCTCTGTTTCTTGGCTTCGAAACGGTGGGTCTTACACCCCCATCCGATAATCGTAGTGAATTTGACGCCATTACCGCAAAATAAGGGCAAAACAGTTTTTCTATTTGGGGCCAAGACTAATGCTATTTCTAATTTCTGGTTTGCTATCATGCTTATTTATGCATATGAGACCCTATTGGGGTTGTGTTCAGCATTGTTTTATGACTCGTCGTCGAGTCTCTCTTAGGGCTTGCTTTCATTTTGGTTGTTTCCTAGCTAACTTTTGTACTTGTACCACTTTGAGCCCTGTACGGCTTTTGGGAAATGAGATGACCTTTGGTGTGAAATGTCGGGGCTGATTTGAGGAAATAATGAAGCCTTAATGGCTGGAAAAGTAAGAAATTTAGGGGAAGTGCTGCCCGATTTTCTAGGCCGTTTGGTTCTTTTAAGTTGGATTTGCCTTTTGGTAGAAATGAAAGGGCTTTTGGGTTGTTTGCGCCTAGGTCTTCATGCTACCTTTTCGTTTCCAAGGGAATCGTGTTTTTTGCATTCTTGCACTAGTATTTATTTGGCAAGGCGTACGACGTGTAATCGAGCCTCACATGTGCATTCTGTTTACTCGATTCTGGAAGTAAAACCTTCAATTGGTTTATTTTGGTTATTTTAGGGTTTCTTGGCGATTAAGGCCAATCTGAAGTGAAAACTTTTGAAGTTGAGCCGGTGAGTGTACCACTCCCCTCCATTGCTATTTAACTTGATTTCTGCTCTGCAATCTGTTTATTTGTTCGAGACGAGGGTGTACTTTATCACACTCGTTCTCTAGTCTGTTCATATGCCAATTTACTATGCAAAATTTGAATCTGTTATCTGTGTCTGCATCTGTTCGGATTTCTATGACCTATGAGCTCAATCCTGTGGCTAAGTTATTCGAGTCGGGCCGGCAAGGGCCTGGACGATTAGATAACGAACCACGGTAGTCTGTTCGGGGATTTTGGGTATTGAGACCCTTGATTCCGGGTATACTCGAGTATTACCATTTTGTTCGTTTGAGGTGAGCGGGCCCGGTAAAGGGGTGTTTGGTGGACGGAATTCGGTGATAAGAGGGGTCTACGGACGCATTGGTTCTATATACGTTGACGGAGAGTCAACCGGTTTGGATCAAGTATTGCGCTGGAAATTTGGCTCCTGAGAGCCACCCGTATCCTTCTGATTTGAATCATTGGTTCCTTTGCTTTACATCTGACATGTGTATCTGATTTGTTAAATGTGAAATGCCATGATTTTAATGCTATCTGTTTGGTACCTCATTGAGCGCAAGCTCACCCCTTTCCGTTCCTTTTGTTTTCCTTACAGGAAAATAAACCCTTTTGGTCTGGATTTGACAAATGGCTGCCAAATTGAGATAGTTGAACATATCTTTTGTATAGCTCATGTATTAAAACCCTAAGTGTACTTTTGGGGCGTTTTCTCTTTTGATTTGGCAAACCGTGTGTATATATTAACTTTTGAAAACTTTTGTATGTCATTTTGATTTGTAAACGCTAAAGTTCAGATGTGAATGGTTGCGTGCTCTTTCGGTTGGGTTTTGACGGATCGGTTACTATTCATGACCGACTCCGGATTTCATTTTTTATTTTGGGTTATTTTACCATTTTGACCTGTTTACGCTCGTTTGTAAGTTCCGGATCGCAATAGATAGCTCTAATCTGATCCGTAGTCCTGGCGAGAGCTGGGCAGGCAGTCCGCTAACCCCTTTGGTTCGCCTTAGGGGAAAGTGGGGCTGTTACAATTGGTATCAGAGCCACTTCGCGTGGTCTCTGCGCGGAGTGAGACTGGGCCAAGTGGTGTTGTGGTCCTAATTTCATGAATATGTCTAAGTGCTCGTTTGAGCGTAAGTTATGAACCGGGCATGTGATAAGTATGCGAATCATTATCATGGGACTTGAGGAAGCTAGGTATGTATGTCGGGTAGGAATCTTTAATAGGGATGGTTTTCTCTTGGGATCGGCCGGCTCGAGTTGTGAATTATCTTAGATGGGATTCTTGCGCCCGGATACGAAAGATGTGAGGGCCTAGGTTAGAAAGGATTTGGTGAACTAGAAAGGCCTTTCCTCGGTGGATCGTTTATGTTTGTACTTGACTTAACTGGTTGTATATATGATAAGGAATTTCGAGGACGAAATTCTTTTAAGGGGGAGAGAGTGTGAGAACCCGTAAAACCCTAATATTTTTCCTAGGGTTTATTACCCCTTAATTACATAATTTTTTGCATTTTCTGGCTTAGAAATATTTTCCTGGTGAATTTTATGAGCAATTATGGTTTTTAGTTAATTTTTCTAGTATTGGAGAATTTTTAGAAAATTAAGAATATATATTGGACGTGGGACCCACTAGTGCGATAAGTTCGGAAAAATTCGGCCAATAAGGTTAAGTTTCGGATACTGTGTAAAATTTATCGGGTGTTAAGAGATAAGTAGAGAGTGAGATTTGATTGATGTGAGAGAGAAAAGAAAGGATTGGAATGCATTTAATGAGTGTGACAAGTGTCACAATCTCATTGGTTGGACTTTAAGAATTACTATTCACTTTCTTGACTTTTTTGACCAAAGGATTAAATATCAAAAATTCACAAAATTTCCTCATTTTTCTTTCTCCTTGGCCGGCTCTCTCTCACTCTCTTGCAAGAAGAAGAACTCTTCAATCTTCAAGCTTTCTACTAGCAAATCATCTAAATCAACCAAATAAACAAGATTCCACTCCATAAAATCCTACCTTCTAGTGATAGTAAGGGTATTAGTGAAGTTTGTTTGAAGCTCTAAGGTGGCCAACACCTCTCTACATCTCTTGATACTTGGTAAGTGATGCTTGAACCTCTACTACACCTAATGATGGTTATAGTATGCTTAGAAGTGGCTTGAGTGTTGGAATATATGATTTATTTCTTGGTTTGGCTTGATTTAGTGAAGTTTTCCATTTTATGATGAATTTTCTGGTTTCATATGATTTTGATGGTATGGTTGTTTTTGATGGTTGGTAATAAGGGGCTTTGACTCTAGTGGGTGTGAATTGTTGATAAATGCAACCAATTTTGGATTTGAAGTGAATTGTGAAAAGTTAGGGTTCATGAACCCCTATTCTGTCCAAAATTTTAGGTCATAGCTAGCGGCCGAATTGGACTTTCCTCAAAACATGAAAGTTGTAGGTATTGGAGAGTATGAAGTGCCTGCAAAATTTCAGGGCATTTGGAGTAGTATAGAGAGAGTTATGCCATTTTTACTGTTGCTGTTTTTGGTGAACAGAATGTGCGGAACTGCGATAGTAATTGCCTATTTTGACTGGATTTGGTTTGGATTTTGAAGTTGGTGTCTTCTGATGAAATGTTACTGGATGTCTTAGTTATCATTTGCCTTTGGAATTTCGGCATTTGGACTTGTATAGACTGAGTTATAGTAATTACAGTTTTGTGTGATTTGCAAACCTGTTTTGGGAATTCTGGTATAGTATTTTGCATTTTTGACCTAGTTGTGTTAGGAACTGGATTGAGTGACCTTCTACATTGTTGTAGCTCTGTTTCTTGGCTTCGAAACGGTGGGTCTTACACCCCCATCCGATAATCGTAGTGAATTTGACGCCATTACCGCAAAATAAGGGCAAAACAGTTTTTCTATTTGGGGCCAAGACTAATGCTATTTCTAATTTCTGGTTTGCTATCATGCTTATTTATGCATATGAGACCCTATTGGGGTTGTGTTCAGCATTGTTTTATGACTCGTCGTCGAGTCTCTCTTAGGGCTTGCTTTCATTTTGGTTGTTTCCTAGCTAACTTTTGTACTTGTACCACTTTGAGCCCTGTACGGCTTTTGGGAAATGAGATGACCTTTGGTGTGAAATGTCGGGGCTGATTTGAGGAAATAATGAAGCCTTAATGGCTGGAAAAGTAAGAAATTTAGGGGAAGTGCTGCCCGATTTTCTAGGCCGTTTGGTTCTTTTAAGTTGGATTTGCCTTTTGGTAGAAATGAAAGGGCTTTTGGGTTGTTTGCGCCTAGGTCTTCATGCTACCTTTTCGTTTCCAAGGGAATCGTGTTTTTTGCATTCTTGCACTAGTATTTATTTGGCAAGGCGTACGACGTGTAATCGAGCCTCACATGTGCATTCTGTTTACTCGATTCTGGAAGTAAAACCTTCAATTGGTTTATTTTGGTTATTTTAGGGTTTCTTGGCGATTAAGGCCAATCTGAAGTGAAAACTTTTGAAGTTGAGCCGGTGAGTGTACCACTCCCCTCCATTGCTATTTAACTTGATTTCTGCTCTGCAATCTGTTTATTTGTTCGAGACGAGGGTGTACTTTATCACACTCGTTCTCTAGTCTGTTCATATGCCAATTTACTATGCAAAATTTGAATCTGTTATCTGTGTCTGCATCTGTTCGGATTTCTATGACCTATGAGCTCAATCCTGTGGCTAAGTTATTCGAGTCGGGCCGGCAAGGGCCTGGACGATTAGATAACGAACCACGGTAGTCTGTTCGGGGATTTTGGGTATTGAGACCCTTGATTCCGGGTATACTCGAGTATTACCATTTTGTTCGTTTGAGGTGAGCGGGCCCGGTAAAGGGGTGTTTGGTGGACGGAATTCGGTGATAAGAGGGGTCTACGGACGCATTGGTTCTATATACGTTGACGGAGAGTCAACCGGTTTGGATCAAGTATTGCGCTGGAAATTTGGCTCCTGAGAGCCACCCGTATCCTTCTGATTTGAATCATTGGTTCCTTTGCTTTACATCTGACATGTGTATCTGATTTGTTAAATGTGAAATGCCATGATTTTAATGCTATCTGTTTGGTACCTCATTGAGCGCAAGCTCACCCCTTTCCGTTCCTTTTGTTTTCCTTACAGGAAAATAAACCCTTTTGGTCTGGATTTGACAAATGGCTGCCAAATTGAGATAGTTGAACATATCTTTTGTATAGCTCATGTATTAAAACCCTAAGTGTACTTTTGGGGCGTTTTCTCTTTTGATTTGGCAAACCGTGTGTATATATTAACTTTTGAAAACTTTTGTATGTCATTTTGATTTGTAAACGCTAAAGTTCAGATGTGAATGGTTGCGTGCTCTTTCGGTTGGGTTTTGACGGATCGGTTACTATTCATGACCGACTCCGGATTTCATTTTTTATTTTGGGTTATTTTACCATTTTGACCTGTTTACGCTCGTTTGTAAGTTCCGGATCGCAATAGATAGCTCTAATCTGATCCGTAGTCCTGGCGAGAGCTGGGCAGGCAGTCCGCTAACCCCTTTGGTTCGCCTTAGGGGAAAGTGGGGCTGTTACAATTGGTATCAGAGCCACTTCGCGTGGTCTCTGCGCGGAGTGAGACTGGGCCAAGTGGTGTTGTGGTCCTAATTTCATGAATATGTCTAAGTGCTCGTTTGAGCGTAAGTTATGAACCGGGCATGTGATAAGTATGCGAATCATTATCATGGGACTTGAGGAAGCTAGGTATGTATGTCGGGTAGGAATCTTTAATAGGGATGGTTTTCTCTTGGGATCGGCCGGCTCGAGTTGTGAATTATCTTAGATGGGATTCTTGCGCCCGGATACGAAAGATGTGAGGGCCTAGGTTAGAAAGGATTTGGTGAACTAGAAAGGCCTTTCCTCGGTGGATCGTTTATGTTTGTACTTGACTTAACTGGTTGTATATATGATAAGGAATTTCGAGGACGAAATTCTTTTAAGGGGGAGAGAGTGTGAGAACCCGTAAAACCCTAATATTTTTCCTAGGGTTTATTACCCCTTAATTACATAATTTTTTGCATTTTCTGGCTTAGAAATATTTTCCTGGTGAATTTTATGAGCAATTATGGTTTTTAGTTAATTTTTCTAGTATTGGAGAATTTTTAGAAAATTAAGAATATATATTGGACGTGGGACCCACTAGTGCGATAAGTTCGGAAAAATTCGGCCAATAAGGTTAAGTTTCGGATACTGTGTAAAATTTATCGGGTGTTAAGAGATAAGTAGAGAGTGAGATTTGATTGATGTGAGAGAGAAAAGAAAGGATTGGAATGCATTTAATGAGTGTGACAAGTGTCACAATCTCATTGGTTGGACTTTAAGAATTACTATTCACTTTCTTGACTTTTTTGACCAAAGGATTAAATATCAAAAATTCACAAAATTTCCTCATTTTTCTTTCTCCTTGGCCGGCTCTCTCTCACTCTCTTGCAAGAAGAAGAACTCTTCAATCTTCAAGCTTTCTACTAGCAAATCATCTAAATCAACCAAATAAACAAGATTCCACTCCATAAAATCCTACCTTCTAGTGATAGTAAGGGTATTAGTGAAGTTTGTTTGAAGCTCTAAGGTGGCCAACACCTCTCTACATCTCTTGATACTTGGTAAGTGATGCTTGAACCTCTACTACACCTAATGATGGTTATAGTATGCTTAGAAGTGGCTTGAGTGTTGGAATATATGATTTATTTCTTGGTTTGGCTTGATTTAGTGAAGTTTTCCATTTTATGATGAATTTTCTGGTTTCATATGATTTTGATGGTATGGTTGTTTTTGATGGTTGGTAATAAGGGGCTTTGACTCTAGTGGGTGTGAATTGTTGATAAATGCAACCAATTTTGGATTTGAAGTGAATTGTGAAAAGTTAGGGTTCATGAACCCCTATTCTGTCCAAAATTTTAGGTCATAGCTAGCGGCCGAATTGGACTTTCCTCAAAACATGAAAGTTGTAGGTATTGGTGAGTATGAAGTGCCTGCAAAATTTCAGGGCATTTGGAGTAGTATAGAGAGAGTTATGCCATTTTTACTGTTGCTGTTTTTGGTGAACAGAATGTGCGGAACTGCGATAGTAATTGCCTATTTTGACTGGATTTGGTTTGTATTTTGAAGTTGGTGTCTTCTGATGAAATGTTACTGGATGTCTTAGTTATCATTTGCCTTTGGAATTTCGGCATTTGGACTTGTATAGACTGAGTTATAGTAATTACAGTTTTGTGTGATTTGCAAACCTGTTTTGGGAATTCTGGTATAGTATTTTGCATTTTTGACCTAGTTGTGTTAGGAACTGGATTGAGTGACCTTCTACACTGTTGTAGCTCTGTTTCTTGGCTTCGAAACGGTGGGTCTTACACCCCCATCCGATAATCGTAGTGAATTTGACGCCATTACCGCAAAATAAGGGCAAAACAGTTTTTCTATTTGGGGCCAAGACTAATGCTATTTCTAATTTCTGGTTTGCTATCATGCTTATTTATGCATATGAGACCCTATTGGGGTTGTGTTCAGCATTGTTTTATGACTCGTCGTCGAGTCTCTCTTAGGGCTTGCTTTCATTTTGGTTGTTTCCTAGCTAACTTTTGTACTTGTACCACTTTGAGCCCTGTACGGCTTTTGGGAAATGAGATGACCTTTGGTGTGAAATGTCGGGGCTGATTTGAGGAAATAATGAAGCCTTAATGGCTGGAAAAGTAAGAAATTTAGGGGAAGTGCTGCCCGATTTTCTAGGCCGTTTGGTTCTTTTAAGTTGGATTTGCCTTTTGGTAGAAATGAAAGGGCTTTTGGGTTGTTTGCGCCTAGGTCTTCATGCTACCTTTTCGTTTCCAAGGGAATCGTGTTTTTTGCATTCTTGCACTAGTATTTATTTGGCAAGGCGTACGACGTGTAATCGAGCCTCACATGTGCATTCTGTTTACTCGATTCTGGAAGTAAAACCTTCAATTGGTTTATTTTGGTTATTTTAGGGTTTCTTGGCGATTAAGGCCAATCTGAAGTGAAAACTTTTGAAGTTGAGCCGGTGAGTGTACCACTCCCCTCCATTGCTATTTAACTTGATTTCTGCTCTGCAATCTGTTTATTTGTTCGAGACGAGGGTGTACTTTATCACACTCGTTCTCTAGTCTGTTCATATGCCAATTTACTATGCAAAATTTGAATCTGTTATCTGTGTCTGCATCTGTTCGGATTTCTATGACCTATGAGCTCAATCCTGTGGCTAAGTTATTCGAGTCGGGCCGGCAAGGGCCTGGACGATTAGATAACGAACCACGGTAGTCTGTTCGGGGATTTTGGGTATTGAGACCCTTGATTCCGGGTATACTCGAGTATTACCATTTTGTTCGTTTGAGGTGAGCGGGCCCGGTAAAGGGGTGTTTGGTGGACGGAATTCGGTGATAAGAGGGGTCTACGGACGCATTGGTTCTATATACGTTGACGGAGAGTCAACCGGTTTGGATCAAGTATTGCGCTGGAAATTTGGCTCCTGAGAGCCACCCGTATCCTTCTGATTTGAATCATTGGTTCCTTTGCTTTACATCTGACATGTGTATCTGATTTGTTAAATGTGAAATGCCATGATTTTAATGCTATCTGTTTGGTACCTCATTGAGCGCAAGCTCACCCCTTTCCGTTCCTTTTGTTTTCCTTACAGGAAAATAAACCCTTTTGGTCTGGATTTGACAAATGGCTGCCAAATTGAGATAGTTGAACATATCTTTTGTATAGCTCATGTATTAAAACCCTAAGTGTACTTTTGGGGCGTTTTCTCTTTTGATTTGGCAAACCGTGTGTATATATTAACTTTTGAAAACTTTTGTATGTCATTTTGATTTGTAAACGCTAAAGTTCAGATGTGAATGGTTGCGTGCTCTTTCGGTTGGGTTTTGACGGATCGGTTACTATTCATGACCGACTCCGGATTTCATTTTTTATTTTGGGTTATTTTACCATTTTGACCTGTTTACGCTCGTTTGTAAGTTCCGGATCGCAATAGATAGCTCTAATCTGATCCGTAGTCCTGGCGAGAGCTGGGCAGGCAGTCCGCTAACCCCTTTGGTTCGCCTTAGGGGAAAGTGGGGCTGTTACAATTGGTATCAGAGCCACTTCGCGTGGTCTCTGCGCGGAGTGAGACTGGGCCAAGTGGTGTTGTGGTCCTAATTTCATGAATATGTCTAAGTGCTCGTTTGAGCGTAAGTTATGAACCGGGCATGTGATAAGTATGCGAATCATTATCATGGGACTTGAGGAAGCTAGGTATGTATGTCGGGTAGGAATCTTTAATAGGGATGGTTTTCTCTTGGGATCGGCCGGCTCGAGTTGTGAATTATCTTAGATGGGATTCTTGCGCCCGGATACGAAAGATGTGAGGGCCTAGGTTAGAAAGGATTTGGTGAACTAGAAAGGCCTTTCCTCGGTGGATCGTTTATGTTTGTACTTGACTTAACTGGTTGTATATATGATAAGGAATTTCGAGGACGAAATTCTTTTAAGGGGGAGAGAGTGTGAGAACCCGTAAAACCCTAATATTTTTCCTAGGGTTTATTACCCCTTAATTACATAATTTTTTGCATTTTCTGGCTTAGAAATATTTTCCTGGTGAATTTTATGAGCAATTATGGTTTTTAGTTAATTTTTCTAGTATTGGAGAATTTTTAGAAAATTAAGAATATATATTGGACGTGGGACCCACTAGTGCGATAAGTTCGGAAAAATTCGGCCAATAAGGTTAAGTTTCGGATACTGTGTAAAATTTATCGGGTGTTAAGAGATAAGTAGAGAGTGAGATTTGATTGATGTGAGAGAGAAAAGAAAGGATTGGAATGCATTTAATGAGTGTGACAAGTGTCACAATCTCATTGGTTGGACTTTAAGAATTACTATTCACTTTCTTGACTTTTTTGACCAAAGGATTAAATATCAAAAATTCACAAAATTTCCTCATTTTTCTTTCTCCTTGGCCGGCTCTCTCTCACTCTCTTGCAAGAAGAAGAACTCTTCAATCTTCAAGCTTTCTACTAGCAAATCATCTAAATCAACCAAATAAACAAGATTCCACTCCATAAAATCCTACCTTCTAGTGATAGTAAGGGTATTAGTGAAGTTTGTTTGAAGCTCTAAGGTGGCCAACACCTCTCTACATCTCTTGATACTTGGTAAGTGATGCTTGAACCTCTACTACACCTAATGATGGTTATAGTATGCTTAGAAGTGGCTTGAGTGTTGGAATATATGATTTATTTCTTGGTTTGGCTTGATTTAGTGAAGTTTTCCATTTTATGATGAATTTTCTGGTTTCATATGATTTTGATGGTATGGTTGTTTTTGATGGTTGGTAATAAGGGGCTTTGACTCTAGTGGGTGTGAATTGTTGATAAATGCAACCAATTTTGGATTTGAAGTGAATTGTGAAAAGTTAGGGTTCATGAACCCCTATTCTGTCCAAAATTTTAGGTCATAGCTAGCGGCCGAATTGGACTTTCCTCAAAACATGAAAGTTGTAGGTATTGGAGAGTATGAAGTGCCTGCAAAATTTCAGGGCATTTGGAGTAGTATAGAGAGAGTTATGCCATTTTTACTGTTGCTGTTTTTGGTGAACAGAATGTGCGGAACTGCGATAGTAATTGCCTATTTTGACTGGATTTGGTTTGGATTTTGAAGTTGGTGTCTTCTGATGAAATGTTACTGGATGTCTTAGTTATCATTTGCCTTTGGAATTTCGGCATTTGGACTTGTATAGACTGAGTTATAGTAATTACAGTTTTGTGTGATTTGCAAACCTGTTTTGGGAATTCTGGTATAGTATTTTGCATTTTTGACCTAGTTGTGTTAGGAACTGGATTGAGTGACCTTCTACATTGTTGTAGCTCTGTTTCTTGGCTTCGAAACGGTGGGTCTTACACCCCCATCCGATAATCGTAGTGAATTTGACGCCATTACCGCAAAATAAGGGCAAAACAGTTTTTCTATTTGGGGCCAAGACTAATGCTATTTCTAATTTCTGGTTTGCTATCATGCTTATTTATGCATATGAGACCCTATTGGGGTTGTGTTCAGCATTGTTTTATGACTCGTCGTCGAGTCTCTCTTAGGGCTTGCTTTCATTTTGGTTGTTTCCTAGCTAACTTTTGTACTTGTACCACTTTGAGCCCTGTACGGCTTTTGGGAAATGAGATGACCTTTGGTGTGAAATGTCGGGGCTGATTTGAGGAAATAATGAAGCCTTAATGGCTGGAAAAGTAAGAAATTTAGGGGAAGTGCTGCCCGATTTTCTAGGCCGTTTGGTTCTTTTAAGTTGGATTTGCCTTTTGGTAGAAATGAAAGGGCTTTTGGGTTGTTTGCGCCTAGGTCTTCATGCTACCTTTTCGTTTCCAAGGGAATCGTGTTTTTTGCATTCTTGCACTAGTATTTATTTGGCAAGGCGTACGACGTGTAGTCGAGCCTCACATGTGCATTCTGTTTACTAGATTCTGGAAGTAAAACCTTCAATTGGTTTATTTTGGTTATTTTAGGGTTTCTTGGCGATTAAGGCCAATCTGAAGTGAAAACTTTTGAAGTTGAGCCGGTGAGTGTACCACTCCCCTCCATTGCTATTTAACTTGATTTCTGCTCTGCAATCTGTTTATTTGTTCGAGACGAGGGTGTACTTTATCACACTCGTTCTCTAGTCTGTTCATATGCCAATTTACTATGCAAAATTTGAATCTGTTATCTGTGTCTGCATCTGTTCGGATTTCTATGACCTATGAGCTCAATCCTGTGGCTAAGTTATTCGAGTCGGGCCGGCAAGGGCCTGGACGATTAGATAACGAACCACGGTAGTCTGTTCGGGGATTTTGGGTATTGAGACCCTTGATTCCGGGTATACTCGAGTATTACCATTTTGTTCGTTTGAGGTGAGCGGGCCCGGTAAAGGGGTGTTTGGTGGACGGAATTCGGTGATAAGAGGGGTCTACGGACGCATTGGTTCTATATACATTGACGGAGAGTCAACCGGTTTGGATCAAGTATTGCGCTGGAAATTTGGCTCCTGAGAGCCACCCGTATCCTTCTGATTTGAATCATTGGTTCCTTTGCTTTACATCTGACATGTGTATCTGATTTGTTAAATGTGAAATGCCATGATTTTAATGCTATCTGTTTGGTACCTCATTGAGCGCAAGCTCACCCCTTTCCGTTCCTTTTGTTTTCCTTACAGGAAAATAAACCCTTTTGGTCTGGATTTGACAAATGGCTGCCAAATTGAGCTAGTTGAACATATCTTTTGTATAGCTCATGTATTAAAACCCTAAGTGTACTTTTGGGGCATTTTCTCTTTTGATTTGGCAAACCGTGTGTATATATTAACTTTTGAAAACTTTTGTATGTCATTTTGATTTGTAAACGCTAAAGTTCAGATGTGAATGGTTGCGTGCTCTTTCGGTTGGGTTTTGACGGATCGGTTACTATTCATGACCGACTCCGGATTTCATTTTTTATTTTGGGTTATTTTACCATTTTGACCTGTTTACGCTCGTTTGTAAGTTCCGGATCGCAATAGATAGCTCTAATCTGATCCGTAGTCCTGGCGAGAGCTGGGCAGGCAGTCCGCTAACCCCTTTGGTTCGCCTTAGGGGAAAGTGGGGCTGTTACACAAACTTAAGGATAATTAACCAAAATAAAAGTAGATACAAAGGAAGTTCGCTTCCTTAAATAAACATTCAAATCTTACATCACAAGTTACCAAATGTACATCAACTTTTCCCAAAAATACAACCACCATAAGTCGACTAATCGATTACATCCAAAATTCTACTCATAAGGTAATCAAGTCGGCTTCTCCAAAATCTTTCCATTCCGAACTCCTGTTAAGGAAAATAAACTAATGGGGTGAACTAACGCTCAGTGAGACCAAGAAAAGCATGCAAACACATAATAGAGCAAGTATAAGAGAGCATGAAAGAGAAATCGAGACAATAGTAAAGCTAGAAGTTTCAAATAATTGACATTTCAAGTAGGAAAAGTAAACAGAAACAATTAAGGATACTGGAGCTCTCAGGAGTTAGATTCCACTTGCTTTGCTGAGACTCGATCCAATACCTCCACGTGATGACACTCCGTCAACCGGATAGATATCAAGTCAGTAGAACTCCACTTAATGTCAAGTTTCCGTCCACCGTTACACCCCCTACCAGGCCCGAACGTCGATTAGAAATGGCAGTACTACTCAAGTATGCCAAATAAGATCTCAAAAGATCAAACTTTAAGATTTTCTCACGGTTCACTAAACTTCTCGACCAAACCCGTGCTAGCTCGAGTCCCAAAGTTAGCCAATGAGTTTTTGGGCGTCCCCCACGATTACAAGTGTAATAGTCGATGAGATTCACTCCAATTGACATTAAGTCAAACACAAGCATAATTTTCAACTATGAGCAAATCAATTATTTAGTCAAGTAAAAGAGAACGCGTGCGATAAAATACACACTCGACTCTGCAAATCCAAAATACTCAATTAAGAAGGGATGATCCATGTATTTAGCAACAATTCATGCACTTGACACTCACCAATTCAAAACAAGTGAGTAAATAAAGTCTTTAGTTGTCCGCTCCGAGATTCCCTTCAAAATCCTCTCGGGCGCCTGAAGAAATAGTGATCAACCATCACTCACATATACTCACAACCACTTAGCATTCAATGACGAAAGTACACTCGCTTAAAATTTAAGACAATGTCTTAGAAGATATTTAATAGCTCGTAAATCGAGATTCGAAAGTAAGGATTTAAAGTCACAAGGGAAAACTTGTATCATCCATGAAATCAAGTTTAAAACAGTCTATCAATTTCGAAAGAAAGTGAAAAGTTCTTAAAAACTCGTTTCCTACGAAATCCGAAATTTTCAGTTTTATGTGACAAAACTTGGAAAATTAGATCTTGAGAATGGAAAACTTTATACCGTTGGAAACTAGACTCAAAGCACTAAAGCTTCCCAGAAGACTCTTTTCCAAGATTCCAACTAGAAAGCATTCAAATTTCAGTTCAAAATTATAGTCTCATGAAGACAGGACAGAACCAGTCTTGGTTTTCAGAAATGTTTGGAAATTCGGCAAAATTCACAGGAAGTGAATCTGCCTCTAAAATTTATAACACAACAAGAGTTCCAAATCAAGTTTCAAACACAATAAGCGGAACTAAATTCGGAGTTTTTAGAAACAAGATATAACAGTTTGAAGTCAACTGATTTTTGCAACCTGGTCAGTGGATTTCCAGATTTGAAGAGCAATCTTTGGGGCATTATTTGGGCCTCGAAATGGTATTGAAATTACGCCAAATTTGGTACACATAAACTTCCATATGCAGATTACTTCTCTATCAGAATTTAGGCAAAAAAACCAATGGGAAAGCAGTTAACGAAACCACCAAAGTTTGTGAATTTCTTCAAAGCTAATCTGCCAACCCTATCATTTTTTCTTTTCCAAAAGTTGTCCAACTAAATCAGCCCCAATTCGCTCCATTTTTGAAACCAAGGTTCCAGAACATGTAGTGAGCAATTGATGAGTAAATGACACTAAAATTTTAGAAATAAAACACCCCAAAATAGAATTGACCATTCGGTCAGCAGGGAAGAGAAAATTTTCCACTTATCAGCTTTGACATAGTTTGGAAATCAAACCAAATCTGACTCTACACAAGTCCAAATTGAGAATGATTTATGGCGTTAGAAACTAGATTCAAAATACTACATTCATCAGAAGGAATCATTTTCAAAATCTTTTCACAAGTGGGACAAAATCAAGCCATAAGATGCAGCTTTCCAGTTTCTCTCGGACAGGCAGACCAAACAGGTTAGTCCTCTTTGCTGATTTGCTAAGGTATACTCAAAATGAACTAGCAGGGGATTCTTATACCATTTGAAATCTCTGAATGTCTAGTTTTGAATGCCGCAAACGGCACTCAATTTTGACTTTTGTACAAAGAGTTATGTTCAGATAAAGAACCACTGGTTGGCTACCCTGCTAGTGGATTTCTAGATTTCAAACTTTTCCAAAACTCAAGTTTTAGGTAACCATTTGAAATGATTTTCGAAAGGCACATTCTACACACATCATACAACATATATGAATCAATTTAACAACCAAATACGCAACAAAATTTCGAATTAAAAGCTGGACAACCAGAACAGAAATTCGGCCAACTCACTCTCACGGTTTCTTCCAACTTTCTTTCATCTTTTCAAGCCAAAATCATCTCATTTATCACATAAACAATGACAATCAGGCAATATAGCCTCAAGTCAGCTACCTAAAGGCCTCCTCCAGACATCTAGCTTAGGATTTAAAGTAAGATAAATGTTTCCTCAAATCCGCTAGTCTATAAACTTCATTAGGGTTTCAAACCCATGAAAACTAACCATTAATCTTTGTATAAATGAAAAGATTAAAGAGATGAAGTGATTACCCTTGAAACCCTAGATGAAGACAAGATTTTTCCACCAAAATATCACCAAGATACTCCACAAGATAGCTTCTTTCTCCAAGCTAGAGTGAAATCCAAGTGGTTTGTGAGTTGGATGAAGAAAAGTGAGCAAACTTGGAGCCAAAGAATGGAGTTTCTTTCTTCCCTTTTCTTTCTTGGCGTTTCGGCCGAAAATGGAGAGAGAGAGAGAGAGGGTTTCTTGGTTTTTTTTTAAAAATTTTGTGGAAGAAATGTGTTGAGGAAGCTAAATTAAAGTGTGTAAGAAAGTCAACTCTTAATAGTGCGAAATAGGGTTTTGTACTACCACTTTCTCTCTTGTTTGGTACACTTATACTCTAATTCTCCAAGGTAATTCCTCTAACACTGTAATTATTCATACTTACTAGTCTAGTATCAAATCCTCAAATCACCTCTTAGTTGTACCGGCATGACTTACGAGAAACTTTCGACGCAAACGCGATAAAAGCTTAATTTAACTCACTCACATCTAATCCCTCAATTAACTTTTCTTAGTCTACTATTGATCATTCTTTATTCTTCAAGATTATTTCACTCTCGGATCAAATATTGCCTTGAAAAACGTGTATTCGCTATTTCTTATTAAACGAATCGTAGAAAATTATTTTTACTAGCGGGACGTTTTAAAAATATAAGTGAGACATTATTCCATGCAAACGGATTCAAAATGGTTGAAATAAATTATTCAGAGAAAACGGATAAATAAATAATTAAATAAGCCAATACTTAAAAGACTCGATCCTAAAAGAATTTCATCCTCGAAATTCACACCTAGGATAACATCATACCTCTTAATAGTTAAACTTATCAAATCGATCAACAACTTACACTCTCCAACCCATATCTCACAATTTCTATTCACCCAATTAGCAATCAAACTTTGATCTCCAGAGCATTCTAACTTCCGAGTCATAGGGTAAGTTAATCGGCCTCATGTCTACCCCACTCATGAATCTAAGGTTTGCAAAAGAGTGTGTCGTACCAGAGTCACTTGAACCCTAACTAAGTGATGGAAAACAAGAATCATACCTTCAACGACCTTAGTGGAATCGGAAACCTGCCGATAATCTAATGCATAAATCCTAGCCGGCATCTTAGGTCGATTCCTTCCAGCACTAGACTACTTAAATGCTGACTTCTCTGACCTTTGAGTACTACCTCCTCCCTTCGGCACACTTGGACATCTTGAGAGCTGATGCTCGGTACTACCACAGTACAAACACTTTTCCGATTTTCTCCAGCACTCATTCTCTGTATGGTTGGACTTACTACAATAACCACAAACAACTTGAGAAGCTACAGGTTGACCATTTGGAGATGTCCCTCTCGATTGACCTTGTCCATTGTGGCCTCCTCTTGATTGAGTTCCTTTTGGTGTACTAGATATCTCCACTCCTCCCATTCCTTTTTCCTTTCTAGAAGGTGAGGCACCCTTATCCGCTTGTCCAGGAGGGTGACTAGGAGAGCCCCTTTTCTTGGCATGAAAATCTTTAACTTGCAGCCTTGCACTTTCGACTCTCTGTGCTTTCTCTAGGACTTTAGTGATCGTAGAGATTTAGGCAGCTGCTAACCCCTCTTGAATCTCCATATTAAGTCCTTGTACAAAGCGTCTTATCCTTCTCCGTTCATTAGTCACCAATTTTGGAGTGTATTTAGAAAACTTAGTAAATCGCTCCTCATAATCAGCCATGCAAGAAGCCCCATGTCTCAACTTTATGAATTCGTCCTCCCATTTCTCTTGAATCAAAGGCGAGAGAAACTTTTCATTAAACTCCCTTATAAAGTTTTTGCAGGTTCAAGGGGTCTGTGCTCTTTTCCATTTTCCCCTTATCACATCCCACCAAACACATACTGCTCCCTCAAATTGAAAAGCAGCAAAGTTCACTCGCCTCTCTTCGGTATAATGTAAGGCAGCGAATATATTGGTCATTCGTTCCAGCCAATTCTCCGCTAACTCGAGATCAGGTCCTCCAATAAACTTAGGCGGAGCAAATTTTAAAAATCTTTTCAAGGCTCTATCCTCCCCTCTATCGTAAGTCTCGGGTTAGTTAACAAGTCCTGAACCCTGTCGCTCTACTAACTGTTCTAAAATATCTGTCATACAATTGATAGCCGTAGCTACTTGGTTATCTCCTTCGTTTACTTGTCCTTGGCTCGGTTCAGTAGCCGACCCATGATCATCCCCTTGAGCTTGGGGTTGCCTGACCCCACGCTCTCGGCCCCTGCCACTTTTTCGGCCGTCCATGATTTTAATTATGTCTAAATGCATGAACAGAAACAATTATGCGAGGAAATGCTTAAAGACAGAAGTTAATAAGAAAAGCATTTGAAATAACAATAACTAAAATATATTCACATTTTAAGGTTCGTACAATTAGCAAGTCGTAGGGCATTTACCAAAACATAGCACACACGTGCCACAAAAGTACAATTATTCAAGCATGTCAAAAGTAGATTCAAGTGTTTCAAAGGATAGGCCACATAGTTAAGTAAAATACAATGGCTTTTGAACTAGCACCACCCCGACTAATCCCAATTGCAAAAGTTAAAAGATTAATCAATCCTAGCCTAGTTCTCAGCAGGACCGTCAGGCAAGACTTCCTTCTCTGGGTCCTCCTCAAAAGGCTCCTCCTCAAGGGTGCCCTCTTGAACCGGGCTCTTGACGGCGACCATCACCTCCTCTATCAACATGGTGGTGTCAGCTAAGATGTGACAGCCCCACTGTGAGGACTTGCAAATTCCTTATATTTTCTCAAATTTCCTTTTATTTGAAAATTATTTGGTCATTATTATTCATACCATCCTACGGCTAAATCACCCTAGAAAAGTGCCAAAAGTCATAGGAAATTAGGGTTTTCCTATTCGTTTTCAATTCAAGGTGAAATAAGAATTTTCGTGTATCCGCAGTATAATTATCCGGTACAGAGTACGGATCAAATTTGGTGCTTAAGAGTGACTTTTAAGTGAGAAATAATATGTGATTAGAAGCAATGATAAAAAGTTAGTGAAAAAAAAGAAAAAAAAACCCTAGTACGTGTGATTTAAGGAAAAACGGCTCGAACCGACGCGTACCGTGTACTACCAATTTAACCACCACTTGATCACCACTTTCTTGCCATACAAGCTTATCACTAATTGAGCAAAATATCTTCCCTCTCATGGTTATCTCTTGACCAAAATATGTGGCCAAAATGCAAGGAGAAGAAAGAGAAATTTTTGTAGTTGTAATTAAGCCAAGTGTTGGCAAACTTGTGGCTTAGATTAATCCTAATCTCTTGTCTTCTTAACTCCCTAAGAACAGCCTTTCTACTTCATTTTTTCTGCTCCATAGTCGAGACAAGAGAGAGAGAGAAAGGCAAAGAGAGTTCATCTTGTTCTTCTCCAAATCTTGAAAAGTTTCTTCTATTCTCGCAAATCTACTCCGATTAAGTTGTTATCTAGCACAAGGGCTACCTACCGGTGTAATTTTCTTGAGGAACAAAGGCCTTAAACACTTGTTTCTAGTCTCCTTGGAAAGGTATACATGCTAGAACCTTGACTCTCCGATTAAATTCGCGATTAGTTGCTAAATATGTCATATATGGTTGAATTATTGATGTATGTGGTGAAATAGAGGCTTGGATCATGATTTTCCATTTTTATTGAAATTTTTACAGCTTTCCTATAATTTTTCTAGTGCTTAAAAATTGGGGCTTTGATGTTTATAATCTGATATGGGAAGTTAAGGTAGTGAAGCAAGCCAAAAATAAGGAAATTAGCAATTGATTGCAAGAATCCCAGATTTCTGGAAAATTTCAGTTCAGTTATGCCCGGTTTTAGTACTCATAGTTAGACGCCGAATTAGGCTTAGCCTAAAACATGAAAGTTGTATAGAATGGTATTTTATAGGTGCCTACAAAATTTCAGCCCAATCGGAGTAACATAGATTGAGAAAAAAGCAAAATACTCTCGCTGCCCTAGGATGCATTCCAGTGACCCGTGTTCGACAATTCATCCAGTTAATCGTGTTTGTTCACTATGATCCGTACTGATTTAGCCAATGGCCAAAACATGAATGTTTTAGTGTTCTGTCTTAGCTTTTAAACACCTCCAAGAACACCTTAATCGGACCTTGGTAACCTGAGATATAGCCATTTAAATGTAGTGCGGTTAATTAGCCGACTAGTTGGATTTTGGTTCTGTAAATTGGGAATTTGACTAGGTTGCATTGGAAACTGGACTGAGTGATCTTCATGAAAATTGTAGCCCTGTGTCTTAGCTTCAAAAATTCATAAGATTCATCCCAATCCGATAAGCGTAGCCTCGGATGTGTTTTTTCCGCAACCACACGTCAAATCTGTCTTTTGCTAGATTGCATTTCCGCACTTGTTATTAGTTTAATTCTTGTTCTTATATTGTTTTGAGCCTATGGAATGGCTATTGACTTGAACCTATGATATGTATGACTTTGGGATTGGTTGAGGAAAAATAATAAAGTCATAAATGGCTGAAAAATAGGTAAACACAAAGGGCGTGCTGCCCAAATTTTCGCTTAAGAGCTAAGTTTCTATTTGAACTTATATATTTTCGATTGGCAAATCCTATGACTGTTTTTCCATCTTAAAACATGATCCTTCTTCAATTGGAAACTCCAAATATTTACTTCCTCTTACCCAAATAAAGAGGAGTGGTTTAGGATTTTTCTTGGGTATTTTGTCCTCCCTTTTACATGAATTTCATTAAGGCATTTAGTCTATAATATCTACTTGAATATGAGATGATTTTGAAACATATAAACGATTCCGAAAACAGTATTTCTTAGCCTATCTAGTTGGATTCCGACTTGTCGTTAGTTCAAGAATTTTCATTGGAAAATTTTATAACTCTTTTGAATTTGGTTTCTCGCTTGGATTATGAAACCCTAATTATTTCCGACCACAGATTCAAATACCCTCTTTTCACTTAAGAATCATCTTTATACGTCCTACTAGTAATTAGTCGGACTTCCTTTAATTTTACCTAGTTGTTTTATTAGATAACTTGTAATATGTTCTCTTGCTTAATTTTAGGTTTCATTGGTGATTAAGGAATTGGACGTTATTTTGCTTGTATAGGTGAGTGTTCCTTGTTTGTTATATTTCCTTGACTTATTGGCTTGTTATTATTGATTGATAATGTGTTAAGTGCTTTCAATGATTGGCCAAAACGAGTTTTCTACGCGAGTGTGTACATTATCGCACTCAGCCTAAATGATTGTGAAATTTTCAATGATTGAACGATTGAAATGTTACTTGTGCATGAATGTAAGCCTTTTGGCTGAACTGGCCACTGCCCCTTGTTACCGATCGACTTGAGCCAGAAGCGGACTCGGTTGGGTGATATGTTGACCTGGGTGAACGTTTTTGTATACTCGAGTATTACCTTGTAGGTTGGTGGAGGTTGGTGGAGCTTGGCCAATGTCCAGGAGAGGGTGAATGAAACGAACGAACGAACGAACGAACGAACGAACGAGGGTTTTATATATAAACGAAAAATGCATTTTCAAATGAATGAAGGAAAGGGGAATGACAGGAGAACGAACGAACGAACGAATGAACGAACGAATGAACGAACGTGTCCTTTTAATGAATGTGTTTATCGCTTTGTATTGTAAATGTTTTCTTGAATTATGGGTTAATGTATTGGGTTTATTACTTGTATATGTGTTCGGAACCTGTCGCGCCCCACTTTTTGATTCGTATTGAAATGTGTGCGAAGTGTGGTGTGAACGTGTGCAAAATGAAAAGTAAAAGGCCATAGGACTTTGGAAAGCGACGATTTGGCCAAATGAAATTTTAAAAAGGGTTTTTAAATATGAAAAACGGAGTCGCCACTTGGTATAGATTTGGGGTGTACCAAGTCACCCAAAAAAGTGTTTTTTAAAGACAAAGTAGTAAAACCCTTTTTAAAACGACTCCTAGTCCACGTAAGCCAAAGAAAAAGGTTCGGGGGTCACGTTTGACAAAGGGGAAGGCAAGGATAAAAATCCAAGGCACCCCTTCGACCTAGCCAAGGCTAGTTGCGTGACTTAAACCAATTTTTCCTAATTTTTCTACCCATGGTATGTATCGCATATTGGATATGTCTATATGAATGCAAAACCCTAGACCTAGGGGGATTGGGGGAAATTTCTCTTCAAAGGTTGAGTGGTGCCAATCACATTAATTGTGAAGCCCAATAATGATCCTTTTGGAGAGGTCACACCTAAACCTAAATGACGTGAAAAATGAATGGAATGCATGCCATGTGAAAGTGTGAGTTTGTGTGAAGTGAGAAAAATGATAAAAGTAATAAGATAAGAGTGAAGGTGTGCAAATGTAGATGAAAGTACTCGTGTGCGAGTGAAGATAAAATGCTCGTGTGCAAGTGAAGATAAAAGGGTTCGTGTGCAAATGGAGACAAAAAAGTGTTCGTGTGCAAGTGAAGGTGATAAAAAGGTGCATGTGTGCAAATGAAGGGATATGAAGGTGCATGTGTGAAAATGAGACAAAAGTGAAAGTGTAATGATGGAGTGGATTGAGAATGCATGAGCCTAAGGAATTCATGCATATTGGGTACGGGGAGACCTAAATCGTGACTTGATTTTCCCTTTGATTAGAAGGCGAAACTAGCGTGCTAAGGCTATCGAGTAGCCACACTCGCTCGTTTCCCTTATCGGAAGGGGACCCTCAAGCAAATGGACCCTACAACTATCATGATATGCAAAAGTCCTAAAATGAAGGGAAAGGGGGTTCGAGGAGCATGCCAAGTGATAAAACTAAGAAAAATGCATGATATGTGGTGAACAAGCAAATGATATGCTAATGAAGGGAAATCCCTAAGGGTCTAGCGTTGGACTAGCCCATTCTATGAATTCCGACTAGCGTTGGACTAGCGGAAACGTACATTCATCCATCACATGCATTCATAGCTATGGAAAGCGAGTAGACATGTCCAACACTTATAAACACATAGCACATAACAATTAGCATGCTCGACTAGATGCAAGGCCCTAACAAAGCAAATTAACACGTAGTAACTAAGCATGCAAGACACATAAGACAATTAAAGCCCTAACTATTACATTTGCTAGCTAGGCACATGACTTCGATAGGTCTTCATTGAATGCTCCTCCAAGCCCTATCTATTACATTAGGGAGACCCTACTACAATCCAAAAGGGGGAAAAGGAATAAAATAATGAAATCCCTAACTATTACAAGCCAAGAGGTGTACACATACCCCAAAATGAATAACTTAAATAAAAAGCAAAAGTAAATAAAATAAACGAAAGAATTGAGGAAAGACAAGGAAAGCAAAGTAGACATGCATATTCACATAACACGTAGGAGCACGTAGGAAAAATAAACTCAAGAATATAGAAGTTACCTCCCTTGCAATGGACATCGAGTAAATGAGATATTAGCTTCAAAACAATAAAAAGGTCAAGGTACCAATTTATTTGGCAAATAATCACAAAGGATAAAAAATAAGCATGAATTTGAATCAATTAAATCATGTCAACAATTCACATTTAAGAAGTCAAGAGAAGAAGGGACTTAATTACAAAAATGAACAAAGTTTTGGGGTCAAAAATTAAAGAAAAATAAAGCTCAAGGACTTATTTGCAATTAAAGTAAGGACCCAATTGAATGAAATTGAAAGTTTTTGGGGCCATAGTGAAAACACTCGAAAGTCAGGGGACTGGAATGAAATTTCGTTATCAGGCTTCTTGGCATAACAGGCCATTGGGTCATTTGTATTTATTTCGTGGGCCAAGGCCTTCCTAGCCCAACCGAAAACCCTAAGAGCACAAGCAGGCCAGCCTATCTTCAAGTCCGAACAAAATTCAACTAAAACAGACGGGCTTCATTTCTCAAGCCCATGTCACAAACCAGAAAAAACAAGTCATCAATCCACTTATCAAACCCAAACAAATTATGATTACCCACAACCCAAATCATAATACCAAACCTAACAAGATTAGCAAATCAACTAAAATTATTAGGCCATAATTATAATCCAAATCTCAGAATTAATCTATCCAACAAATCGCATAAAATATGCAAACAGAGGAATAAGCTTAAAGGGCAAAATTAGGTCGATTTTCCAGATTTTGGGTCATAGTGAAATTAGACAGGAATTGAGGGGCTACACTGAAATTTACAGAGATTCATACTTCATGCTTCGCAGAATCCTTCTTCTGCGATGCAAACTTTCAATGGAAAAGTTTCTGCAACTTCTGATGTTTCAAAACATCCGACAAGTTTACACGGCAACAACATCACATCGTTATGGAATGCAAAAACAGCAAAATTAAACAAAATCAATTTCAAAAGTTCATGGCCTCTCTCCCTGCGCCAACTGATGAAAATGCACAGATTCTGGCCAGTTTCGGACTGGCCAGATTTCATCCTGAACTCATGCAGAAAAAGGAATAAAAATCTTCTCCTTTTTGGTTCAAAATTTTACTCAGTCATTTTATCAAACAACTAACGGTCATTGGAAAGTTCAACAACTCTCTGCCTAATTTACACTACAACCGGCCCCAAAATTTATCAGCAACCAAAACATTCAATCCAATTCACGTATGCAGCATGTGTGTTCAACCAAATGAGGTCAATTAACAGGAAAATTGCACCCAAATGAAACCACAGAAAACCCATGTCAAAAACTAGGCAGGCACTGAAAATTCTTTGGAGAGAAAGAAACTTACAGTGTTCTTGTTTCGGTGAAATTTTCACAGATGGTGATGGTAGATTCGGAGCGGTGGCGACGGCCTTGAATGGCGGCGGTTCCGGTCAGCTCTTCAGATGAACATTCCTCTCTCTGTTTTTCGTAGTTTTGCTCCTCTGTTTCTCTTCTCAGATTTTCAGGCCTCCCTTTCTTGTAGCCGAAGCTCCTTCGTCCATTCGGCCAAGCCCTCGAACCTCGCGGCCCTCAACTCTTTCGGTTCCCCACCGAAACCCCCAAACTCCTTTCTTTTCCCTCTTTTCATTCAGCCCAGCCTCCTCTGTTTTCTTAGCCGCCCATTCCTTCTTTTCCTCTTGGCATCCTCAGACGAAACCTTCTTTTTTCTCTGGCCGATCCCTTTTTATTTGCCTTTCTCTGTTTTTGTTGTTTTGCCGTAAGCCTCAATCATTCTCCCTCCGTTTCTGTGCTGTCTTCTTTATCTCTTGTTTTCCTGTTTTTGCCTCCATGCCCGATAGCTCCTCTCCCCTGTTTTTCTTGCTCTGCCGCCCACTCTGTTTTTTCCTTTTGTTTTCATTCTGCCCCCTCAAAACCCAGACGTTGCCATCCTCCTTTTTCCCCTGTCTTGCGGCTGTTTTTCAATACAACTCCCATCTCCCCCAAACCTTCATCCTACGGCTTCCTTTTCTTTTGTCATTTTTCTTTTTCTATTTCTTGGGCCTCCAAGTGTCCACCATTTAGCCCTTTAGGTGTCTTGTTATCTAATATCCAAAGGGGACACTTGTCCAAATGCATGCCTCCCCACTTGTCATTTTCACTCTTTTCCCTTTTTCTGAAATTTAGTATGAAGACCCAAAAATAAAATAAAATAAAAAATAAACTAGAACGAAAATAAAAAAAATAAAATGAAAACCCTAGAATTGAAGCCAATAAATCTATTAAATTAATTAAACAAATAAAGTTAATTAATTAAACAAATAAAGTTAAAAAAATCAAAAATTTGGTGTCTACAGTTTGCCCCTCTTTGTCTGAGTTTTGAAAAAACTTGAGACAAAGAAGTAGACACCAAATACTTACCTGTGTTATTCGGCTGCAAACGTCTCGAACGATGGACTCTTTAGCAATGGGGACTGACCCCTTTGACAAAATTCTAAAATGGGATAGCCCACGGGATAGACCCGGACAGAAATGTAAATGGGATAGACCCGGACAGAAATGTAAATGGGATAGACCCGGACAGAAATGTAAATGGGATAGACCCACGGGATAGACCCGGACTGAAATGTAAATGGGATAGACCCGAACTGAAATGTAATGGGATAGACCCACGGGATAGACCCGGACAGAAATGTAAATGGGATAGACCCAGACAGAAATGTAAATAGGATAGACCCACGGGATAGACCCGGACTGAAATTAAAATTTGGATAGACCCACGGGATAGACCCGGACAGAAATGTAAAATTGGGATAGACCCATGTTTATTGGTGATGCAAATGAAAGAAGCGAAATGAAGTGTTAATGGGACTGATCCACGTTCCAGTGGCTGTGAAAATGAAATGTCTCGACAATCAGACAGTGGGATCAAACCCGAACCTGCCGTGAGAACTTGATTTGATTTTTGGATTTTTGATTTTTCGGATTTTTGGATTTTTGGATTTTTGGATTTTTCTGATTTTTGGATTTTTGGATTTTTGGATTTTTTTTTTTTTTTTTTTTTTTTTTTTTAAGGAACCTTTTCAAAATTTGCCCCAGTATGATGAATTGGTCAGTGAGACGACATCTGAGCCTGACGGGGTGTGGACGGTCAGCGGGATTATACCCGGTCCTGCCGAGATTGGCGGGATGAAACCCGGTCCCAATGTGATAAAAAACGGTCAGCGGGATTATACCCGGTCCTGCCGAATTAGAATAAAACACACGCGTTAGTGAGATAGACTCGATGCTAACAGCGGTTGAAGTAAAACACGCACGTCAGTGAGATAGACTCGATGCTAACGGCGGTGAAATAGAAACGCACACGGTAGTGAGATAGACTCGATGCTAACGGTGGTAGGATGAAAACACGCACGTTAGTGAGATAGACTCGATGCTAACGGCGGTTGAAGTAAAACACGCACGTCAGTGAGATAGACTCGATGCTAACGGCGGTGAAATAGAAACGCACACGGTAGTGAGATAGACTCGATGCTAACGGTGGTTGAAGTAAAACACGCACGTCAGTGAGATAGACTCGATGCTAACGGCGGTGAAATAGAAACGCACACGTTAGTGAGATAGACTCGATGCTAACGGTGGTAGGATGAAAACACGCACGTTAGTGAGATAGACTCGATGCTAACGGCGGTTGAAGTAAAACACGCACGTCAGTGAGATAGACTCGATGCTAACGGCGGTGAAATAGAAACGCACACGTTAGTGAGATAGACTCGATGCTAACGGTGGTTGAAGTAAAACACGCACGTCAGTGAGATAGACTCGATGCTAACGGCGGTGAAATAGAAACGCACACGTTAGTGAGATAGACTCGATGCTAACGGCGGTGAAATAGAAACGCACACGTTAGTGAGATAGACTCGATGCTAACGGTGGTAGGATGAAAACACGCACGTTAGTGAGATAGACTCGATGCTAACGGCGGTTGAAGTGAAAAACAATCCCAACATGACTTTTGTGAAGTTGGCGGCATAAAATCCAGGCCCAACGTGGTAAAGTGACGTTGGCGGCACCAAGTCCAGGCCCAACTTGATATTGTGAAGCTGGCGGCACGAAACTCAGGCCCAACTTGATTTTTGGAAGGTTGGCGGCACGAAATCCAGGCCCAACGTGATTTTTAGAATGGTCAGTGGGATAAGACCCAATCCTGCCATCCAATTGGTGAAGAAATTGAATTTGATTTGTCAAAGTACAAGAAATCAAATTTGATTTTCCAAGAAACAAAATTTTGAACTTGATTTTTTGATTTTTTGACTTTTTCTGATTTTTCGAGAGAATCTTTTTTCCAAAAATAATTTGCCCCAGTGTAGGGCCCTTTTCCCTTCTTTCTTCTCTTTCTTCGGCATCGGCCTTCCACATCGCCAGATGCTTTTCGTCGACTTCAACTGTGAATACCTGCACAGGGCTTACGTGCACTCAAATGAGCATGACTGATTTGAAAAAAATGCATTATTTTGATTCTTGGACGAAATCCTCAATTGGACTACAAAAATATTTGCCCCTGTGTGGGCTTATTTTACGAAATTTTGCAAATAAAAATTTTGCCCCAGTTTGGGCCCATTTGATTGCAAAAATTGGTTTGGATGATTTCCCATTTACTTGAACAAAGAAAAACCCCACTTTCTAAAATTTAGAAAAGAGTGCACATACAACAATGTGAAGAAACTTTAATCGTCAAGTTTGAACTCATGCAGAAATTTCATGATGAATTCCTCGAAATAACACCAAATTTAAGAAGATTTCTTCCTTACTTTTAGCATTGGTGCTTAGGGTAACGGGTCACCACTTCTGGTTGACTCATCTTTTCAGGACCAATCAAGTGACTTTTTTTTTTTTTTTTGAAATGGCTAAGGAAATGGGAGATAAGAATCTGTCTCATTTTTGTGCCCCAGTTGTATGTAATCCATTCAATGTCACATCTTAGTGAAAGCAAAGAGTTTGTTACCCTTATTTTCAAGAAAACTTAGTCAACATACAAGCTTTCTAGGCTTGTAACGTATGGACAGAAGTGATAGCTAAACATGTGGAAACGGGTTATGCCCTTATGATCACAAATGATTTGATGAGTTTCTTATGAGCATGATCCTCATTTTGGATTGTCATGAAAGAATAAGTCAACGATGGACTTTATTAGCTTGTAATTTGGCTTGAAAACGATAGTTTAAGACTTTCAAGGATATTGCACCATAGATCGCATTTTTCCAAAATTGCCCCTATTTTGAAATCAAAAGATCTCAGACTTTGTTTGCATTTTTCTCATCACTCACCAGAGACTTCAGCGTCGAATTTTCTGCATTTTCTTGCATTTACTTTTCTTTCTTTGCTTTTTGCCTCTTTTCCCTTTCCCTCGAGCTGATGGGTTTTCACATGGTGAGTAGCGTCAAACTCATACTCAAGCAATTCAGAAATACAGCTAAAATTTTCGGCATCAAAAATTTTCTCAACAAGGCCATTGCAAAGAACAGAAGTCAGGACTTTCGGCTTTGTAATGGGGTCAGGTGGGGTGCTCAGAAAAGTTAAGGCTTGAAAACGGATTTCAAAAGTGGTTTGAAGAATCTGAGATCGCATTATTGCGCCAGCCCTATTTTAGGGCTAAATCAAAATTTGCCCCAGTTTATGCTCAACTGAGGCCTTTTCTTTCATTTTCTTTCTTCTTTTGATTTTTCGGCCTTCTGCCATTCTTTGAAATTTCACAAAATTTGCCCCAGTCTATTTTTGAACTGGGGTTCTCTCTTTTCTTTTGTTTTTTTGATTTTGTGGCTTTTCACTTTTCCCACTTCTTGAAATTTTCTTTTCAACTCAAACTCGCCCCCAGTGTGGGGTTTGCGATTCTCAGGGGTTGTCAAACGAAATAATTCATTCTGATGGCTCAAAAGGGATAACTAGGGATAAAATGTTCGATTGGAAAAGAAGATGGCCTGACTTGTATTCCGTTCCTTACATTGACTCTGAAAGGAAACTTTCGTTAATGCGAAATTTTTGCGTGTATCTGAATTAATTGACTGAGGAAGACCCTTGCTCATCCATATTTGTGAAACATAGGCGATTCACATGGACAAAAACCCTTCCTTTTCTTTTTTCAAACTTGGAACCCAAGTGGAATCAAATTTCCCCAATTTACAGTTCCCTCCTTATTCTAGCATTTTTGCTTTTTCCCTTTTTTCCTTTTTCCTTTTTCCTTTTTTGTTTTTTTTTTTTTTGTTTTTTTTTTTTTTTTGAAAATTCTCCAATCTCCCTCCCCAATGTGGGGTACGACCATGACTGCATTAGAAAAGAACCACCAATTTTAGCTCAAATGAGGATGCAAGGGATAAATAGTGTTTGGATTATAGAAGCGATGGCCACAGTATCATTCTTACACTTTATGACAACCAGAGTAACGAAATGCTCATTGACAACCCATTCTTCCTTTTGATATTTTGAAAATTCTCCAATGAAGGGTAGTGATCATCAAGGCGTTTATTTGGAACGAAATTATTCTTTTAAAGGCTCAAACGGGAGAGCAAATGATAAAATCTGTATAGGTAAAGAAACGAATGCTTGAAGTAACATTCCAAATTTTCCAAACAAACAAGAATAATGCACAATTTTGCTTTCACTTAGATGTGATTGAACCAGATTAGACACCTTGAACATTTTCAAACAAAAGCTGCCCCAATTTACAATTTATCAATCAATGTGACTGATTTTATTTTGGAATTAAGTGAAGGAGAAAGGTATCTCACAGGGCCTTTTGAATGACCGTTCACTCTCTTTCTGCACTCTTATTGTACAGATTGGAACACCAATCGAGTATAAGGATTTTAGGAAGCACACACTTGTGAAATTCAGGCTATAGGTTGAAAAATTTCAAATTGGGTCTTATTTCTCAAAATTCATCATGAAATCTCCAATGAGTAAGAATAAGAATGAAATGTACATAAATATACATAAAACAATAATTATACAAAAATTTTATTGTTGAAAAAGTTTGAAACACAATTTCTCAATCAATTATGATACAAATGAGAAGAGAGAAACTCGTAAAGAGCTCAACACATACACTTTTGTCTCCTTTTCTTTTGGAACAAAATGTATCAACAAATCAAATAAATAGAACTTCCCCTTTGGAAAACAATTACAACATCTCTCAGAGGCTTTAGCGTAGAGCTTCCAGATAGATCATTTATGTTTTCATCGTAGGATCTGCCCAAGAATCAAATAACACTTGTACTCTTCAAACTTTATTGGACTAAAATTATCATCAGATATAGAAGAATATTTTCATCTTATTGAAACATTTTTATGAATGCCGGGGGAGGGGAAAACAAAAAGAAAAATACCCAGAGTCAGTAAGTAAGAATAAAAAATCGGTATGCATGTCCTATGGGGAACCCTTTTTATGCCAAGGGTAGGCCTAGCATGAAAATGCAATCCTCTAGGGTAAGCGCTATACCATACCTGACGGATCTGATCAACTCATTGAGTGAAAAATAATTTGAAAAATTTGGCCATTGGAGTGGCAAGAGATTTGTCAAAATGAGGACAACGTCCGAATAGATTGATCACCTTTGATTTGCAAAACGCATGGGTTTAACCTTGACGAACTCCTATCAAAGAGATTGGAATTCGTTGATAAAATTGCTCAGTGAATTACGGGTCAAAACCCTAATTGATCAAGTGATTGGATGCAATGGAAGGTTTCCTTCAAAATTGACTAGATTTCCCAATTTGGAATTCGACATTGAAACCCCAATAGGGCAAATGGGTTGAATAAAATTGACAATTTATTTAAAATCGACCGAATTACCCTAAAAAGGGAAACAGGTCAAATGAATTGAATGAAATTTATCCAAAATTAATCAGATCACCCTAAAAAGGGTAAATTGATCAAACAGATTGAACGAAACTTGATTTATTCAAAATCGGCTCGGTTGCCCTAAAAATGGGTAAATTGGTCAAATGAATGAAATTGAATTAGGGATTTATTCAAAAATCGGCCGAATGACCCTAAAAAGGGTAATTTGGTCAATTGAATTGTTAATTTATTCAAAAGCGACCGAATGACCCTAAAAAGGGTAAATTGGTCAAAAGACCCTAAAAAGGGTAATTTGGTCAATTGAATATTTATTCAAAAGCGACCGAATGACCCTAAAAAGGGTAAATTGGTCAAAAGACCCTAAAAAGGGTAATTTGGTCAATTGAATTGTTAATTTATTCAAAAGCGACCGAATGACCCTAAAAAGGGTAAATTGGTCAAAAGACCCTAAAAAGGGTAATTTGGTCAATTGATATTGATGATTGAAGAATCGACCGGATGACCCTAAAAAGGGTAAGTTGGTCAAATGAACTGGCAAAATGGATTGGTTGAATTGTCCGGCCATTGTTTATTTCAAAATTATTGAGATACATTAGTCTATGACCTTCTAAAATCAAATTTTGGCCTCAATTTATTTACCGTCTCAATAAGAGGAATCATTTGTGAATTTCTTCAAATTAATGTCCTTTACGCAAGGGATTTTTACCAATTTTTGCTACAATGGCCAAAAAGTGATTATTAGATGCTCATATTCCAAAGATCACTCTATGAAAATGATCGGATCCTACCTTACCTTATGCACTACCCCTTTGGATGGTACAGAAATGTAAACGTGCAAGTCTCACTGGATTAAGTATCCGAGACACAAGGTGGCTTATTCCTAACACGGGATTCCCTATGTGGCATTCCCTTTCTATGGTTTATGCATGATGCCAGTTATTAAAACGAGGTAAATATGTGACAAATATGACCTAAAGGACATAAATAATGCAACGGGGGGAAAAGGTCTAAACATGAAATGTATTTATTGGAAATCAAGTGCAATAACTGAAATTTAAACATGTGAGCTATCTAGTGGGTGAGTCACTAAAAGAGTGCCAAAAAGGCCTCTTATTGCTAAGGCACATGAATGCAAGCCAAGAAAACAAAAGAATGGTTAGTGCAATTGATAGTACACATAACACATTGGGAGCAATTAAGAAAAGAAATACAATAAAGCAGGTAAAAGGGGTGGAACCCCTTCCCTCGTGCCTAATGTGCTTAAAATAGGGTGAGGCTGACTCTAACCTAGGAAAATTCTAACATGGATGCATGAGGCTGGGGCTCACTAATGCAACTAGACTCGATAAGTCTCGGCTCCCAAGCCTTCAGACCTAAAGGCGAAGGGTCATCACTCCCAGGGCCTTTGATCGGTGGCTCGAGTGATCCCTTAGGTAGCGCTATGGGCGCAGAGCACACCAGCCGCCTACCCAAGGCAATCGATCCTAGTCCTACAAGGCGGTGTGGGATGGCGCCCACGAAAATAAAATAAAATGGGATAAAGCAAGTAAACGTGCACGTATGGAGTGTTCCCCTATTTTGAGGGAAGGGGTGAGAACCACGCGAGGCTCTAAAGGTGACACACCCCCCCAAATGCAATGCAAGCGCGAGATAAATAAGTAAACATACATCCAATCAACCAATCACACGTACGTGAGTGAGGGAATAGTTGGATACGCGCGCGAGGCAAAAGGCCCTAAAAATGGAAAATGCAACCCTAATATCCAAATGCAATGCATAAAAAGGGTAGAAAAAGGAAACGAATGGCTAAGTCAAATGCTTGGACCCACTTAGGAAGTCCCCAGTGGAGTCGCCAACTGTCGCGCCCCACTTTTTGATTCGTATTGAAATGTGTGCGAAGTGTGGTGTGAACGTGTGCAAAATGAAAAGTAAAAGGCCATAGGACTTTGGAAAGCGACGATTTGGCCAAATGAAATTTTAAAAAGGGTTTTTAAATATGAAAAACGGAGTCGCCACTTGGTATAGATTTGGGGTGTACCAAGTCACCCAAAAAAGTGTTTTTTAAAGACAAAGTAGTAAAACCCTTTTTAAAACGACTCCTAGTCCACGTAAGCCAAAGAAAAAGGTTCGGGGGTCACGTTTGACAAAGGGGAAGGCAAGGATAAAAATCCAAGGCACCCCTTCGACCTAGCCAAGGCTAGTTGCGTGACTTAAACCAATTTTTCCTAATTTTTCTACCCATGGTATGTATCGCATATTGGATATGTCTATATGAATGCAAAACCCTAGACCTAGGGGGATTGGGGGAAATTTCTCTTCAAAGGTTGAGTGGTGCCAATCACATTAATTGTGAAGCCCAATAATGATCCTTTTGGAGAGGTCACACCTAAACCTAAATGACGTGAAAAATGAATGGAATGCATGCCATGTGAAAGTGTGAGTTTGTGTGAAGTGAGAAAAATGATAAAAGTAATAAGATAAGAGTGAAGGTGTGCAAATGTAGATGAAAGTACTCGTGTGCGAGTGAAGATAAAATGCTCGTGTGCAAGTGAAGATAAAAGGGTTCGTGTGCAAATGGAGACAAAAAAGTGTTCGTGTGCAAGTGAAGGTGATAAAAAGGTGCATGTGTGCAAATGAAGGGATATGAAGGTGCATGTGTGAAAATGAGACAAAAGTGAAAGTGTAATGATGGAGTGGATTGAGAATGCATGAGCCTAAGGAATTCATGCATATTGGGTACGGGGAGACCTAAATCGTGACTTGATTTTCCCTTTGATTAGAAGGCGAAACTAGCGTGCTAAGGCTATCGAGTAGCCACACTCGCTCGTTTCCCTTATCGGAAGGGGACCCTCAAGCAAATGGACCCTACAACTATCATGATATGCAAAAGTCCTAAAATGAAGGGAAAGGGGGTTCGAGGAGCATGCCAAGTGATAAAACTAAGAAAAATGCATGATATGTGGTGAACAAGCAAATGATATGCTAATGAAGGGAAATCCCTAAGGGTCTAGCGTTGGACTAGCCCATTCTATGAATTCCGACTAGCGTTGGACTAGCGGAAACGTACATTCATCCATCACATGCATTCATAGCTATGGAAAGCGAGTAGACATGTCCAACACTTATAAACACATAGCACATAACAATTAGCATGCTCGACTAGATGCAAGGCCCTAACAAAGCAAATTAACACGTAGTAACTAAGCATGCAAGACACATAAGACAATTAAAGCCCTAACTATTACATTTGCTAGCTAGGCACATGACTTCGATAGGTCTTCATTGAATGCTCCTCCAAGCCCTATCTATTACATTAGGGAGACCCTACTACAATCCAAAAGGGGGAAAAGGAATAAAATAATGAAATCCCTAACTATTACAAGCCAAGAGGTGTACACATACCCCAAAATGAATAACTTAAATAAAAAGCAAAAGTAAATAAAATAAACGAAAGAATTGAGGAAAGACAAGGAAAGCAAAGTAGACATGCATATTCACATAACACGTAGGAGCACGTAGGAAAAATAAACTCAAGAATATAGAAGTTACCTCCCTTGCAATGGACATCGAGTAAATGAGATATTAGCTTCAAAACAATAAAAAGGTCAAGGTACCAATTTATTTGGCAAATAATCACAAAGGATAAAAAATAAGCATGAATTTGAATCAATTAAATCATGTCAACAATTCACATTTAAGAAGTCAAGAGAAGAAGGGACTTAATTACAAAAATGAACAAAGTTTTGGGGTCAAAAATTAAAGAAAAATAAAGCTCAAGGACTTATTTGCAATTAAAGTAAGGACCCAATTGAATGAAATTGAAAGTTTTTGGGGCCATAGTGAAAACACTCGAAAGTCAGGGGACTGGAATGAAATTTCGTTATCAGGCTTCTTGGCATAACAGGCCATTGGGCCATTTGTATTTATTTCGTGGGCCAAGGCCTTCCTAGCCCAACCGAAAACCCTAAGAGCACAAGCAGGCCAGCCTATCTTCAAGTCCGAACAAAATTCAACTAAAACAGACGGGCTTCATTTCTCAAGCCCATGTCACAAACCAGAAAAAACAAGTCATCAATCCACTTATCAAACCCAAACAAATTATGATTACCCACAACCCAAATCATAATACCAAACCTAACAAGATTAGCAAATCAACTAAAATTATTAGGCCATAATTATAATCCAAATCTCAGAATTAATCTATCCAACAAATCGCATAAAATATGCAAACAGAGGAATAAGCTTAAAGGGCAAAATTAGGTCGATTTTCCAGATTTTGGGTCATAGTGAAATTAGACAGGAATTGAGGGGCTACACTGAAATTTACAGAGATTCATACTTCATGCTTCGCAGAATCCTTCTTCTGCGATGCAAACTTTCAATGGAAAAGTTTCTGCAACTTCTGATGTTTCAAAACATCCGACAAGTTTACACGGCAACAACATCACATCGTTATGGAATGCAAAAACAGCAAAATTAAACAAAATCAATTTCAAAAGTTCATGGCCTCTCTCCCTGCGCCAACTGATGAAAATGCACAGATTCTGGCCAGTTTCGGACTGGCCAGATTTCATCCTGAACTCATGCAGAAAAAGGAATAAAAATCTTCTCCTTTTTGGTTCAAAATTTTACTCAGTCATTTTATCAAACAACTAACGGTCATTGGAAAGTTCAACAACTCTCTGCCTAATTTACACTACAACCGGCCCCAAAATTTATCAGCAACCAAAACATTCAATCCAATTCACGTATGCAGCATGTGTGTTCAACCAAATGAGGTCAATTAACAGGAAAATTGCACCCAAATGAAACCACAGAAAACCCATGTCAAAAACTAGGCAGGCACTGAAAATTCTTTGGAGAGAAAGAAACTTACAGTGTTCTTGTTTCGGTGAAATTTTCACAGATGGTGATGGTAGATTCGGAGCGGTGGCGACGGCCTTGAATGGCGGCGGTTCCGGTCAGCTCTTCAGATGAACATTCCTCTCTCTGTTTTTCGTAGTTTTGCTCCTCTGTTTCTCTTCTCAGATTTTCAGGCCTCCCTTTCTTGTAGCCGAAGCTCCTTCGTCCATTCGGCCAAGCCCTCGAACCTCGCGGCCCTCAACTCTTTCGGTTCCCCACCGAAACCCCCAAACTCCTTTCTTTTCCCTCTTTTCATTCAGCCCAGCCTCCTCTGTTTTCTTAGCCGCCCATTCCTTCTTTTCCTCTTGGCATCCTCAGACGAAACCTTCTTTTTTCTCTGGCCGATCCCTTTTTATTTGCCTTTCTCTGTTTTTGTTGTTTTGCCGTAAGCCTCAATCATTCTCCCTCCGTTTCTGTGCTGTCTTCTTTATCTCTTGTTTTCCTGTTTTTGCCTCCATGCCCGATAGCTCCTCTCCCCTGTTTTTCTTGCTCTGCCGCCCACTCTGTTTTTTCCTTTTGTTTTCATTCTGCCCCCTCAAAACCCAGACGTTGCCATCCTCCTTTTTCCCCTGTCTTGCGGCTGTTTTTCAATACAACTCCCATCTCCCCCAAACCTTCATCCTACGGCTTCCTTTTCTTTTGTCATTTTTCTTTTTCTATTTCTTGGGCCTCCAAGTGTCCACCATTTAGCCCTTTAGGTGTCTTGTTATCTAATATCCAAAGGGGACACTTGTCCAAATGCATGCCTCCCCACTTGTCATTTTCACTCTTTTCCCTTTTTCTGAAATTTAGTATGAAGACCCAAAAATAAAATAAAATAAAAAATAAACTAGAACGAAAATAAAAAAAATAAAATGAAAACCCTAGAATTGAAGCCAATAAATCTATTAAATTAATTAAACAAATAAAGTTAATTAATTAAACAAATAAAGTTAAAAAAATCAAAAATTTGGTGTCTACAGAACCTCACTGAGCTTTCAAGCTCATCCCTTTAGTTTTGTTTTCCTTAACAGGGGACGGCGAGCAGGATGAGAGCATAGACTAGCCAGTTTAGTTCTGTTGTACTGTTTCTCGCCCTAGTGCTTGGCACGGGTTGGACGTATGAAGGATTGAGAACCTTTGTATATTCGATGTTTATACTCTCTTTTGGGATGGCAATGTATATAAGTTCCGCTTTAAGTTTTGGATAGTTGCCTATTTATTCTTGTGGTTTTATTCCGATTTTAATTGAGAACTGAAGTGATCGACTGAGTCCTGGCGAGAGCTGGGCAGGCGACCCGCCGAACCTTGGGTTACGCCCTAGGGGGAGGTGGGGCCGTCACAGGTAGTATCAGAGCTTAGATTTCAGATCTCTGTAGTGTATCCTAGGCTAAAGTTTAGGATACCGGACTGTGCGATTTGATTTGATTTGAAAGTTAAGCAATTGAGGGATAAAACCTATAGCTGCTTCGCGGGGTCTCTACGCGGAGTGAGTTTGGGCTAAGTGGTGAATAAGTAAGAAGGACTAAGTGCTCGCTCGAGTATAAGCTATGAACCCTGAAGTGTTATAGGTCTCAAATCTTTCTCATGGTATCTAAGGATCATAGATAGGTATGTCGGGTAGGAATTTCGATTTGTAGATGGTTTACTCTTGGGACTGGCCAGCTCGAGATGTGAATTGTCTTATTTCGGATTCTCGTGCCCGTGTACTCCAAAGTTGCGGTGATGGTAAGTGCTTAAGATTTGTATTTTGGGAACATGAACAGGTTTTATCCGACTGTAATGAGTATAAGAAGTTAATGGATATCTCGTTTGGATAGTAAGTGACGTGAGAAACTGGACGGGGTTATTTAATTGAGACTGGGACGACTTCACCTTTTCTTTTTTATTTACCCGTATATTGTTACTACATGACGTTAGTATACGTGTGTGTACATGGTTATCTGTCCAATTTGATATGTATTTGTGTAATTGATTATCTGCCTCATTGATATGGCGTGTTATGTGCGTATATGTTTATTTGTGTATTTGGAATGCAAGAATTTGTTACTTTGGTCAATTTACTGTGTTTATTTACTAAATTACCTTTTTGAGGGAAAAGAGAGAGGGAAAAAAACATATATATGGATGGGAGACGTAGTCGTGGACGTGGACGTGGCCGTGGAAATAAACGAGCTCAAGAGCCAAGAGAAGAAAGGGAAACTACAGCTGCACAAGAGCAAGGACTGAGGGTTGAAGCCGGGGACCAAATGGCGACGACAATGCAACAAATGACAAACATCTTAGCAAGGTTGGTGGACCAACAAGGTCAAATACTTGTGAATCAACCTCCGAACCCTGAAATAGGAGAAGATCGGGCTCTTGAGAGGTTTCAGAAATTTGCTCCTCCGAAATTCCTTGGAGGGTCTGATCCGGATGTAGCTGAACAGTGGCTGGAGGCCATGATCAACATCTTTACAGCTTTGAACTATACCGAACAAAGGCAAGTGAACTTTGCGGTATTTCAATTTGAAGGACCGGCCCGAGCATGGTGGAACGTGATTAAGGCAAAGTGGCAAAGGGAACAAACCGTATGGACATGGGTTAACTTCCTAAGGGAATTTAATGAAAAGTGTGACAGCCCCACCTCACCCTAAGGTGAACCAAAGGGTTCAGCGGACCGCCTGCCCAGCTCTCGCCAGGACTACGGAGTCGAATCACACAAATCCGATATTACGCGAGAGAACCCAAAAGAAATGAGTGATTGAAGACCGCCAAGCTTAAACATGGAGAAAACGCTTTCATATATACATGTCACTAGGTTTACAATTCAAATGGAACCAGTGAAACGAAATACATTTAGGGTTTGCTCATTCTCGAGGAGCTATAAAAAAGAACAAAAGATTTTCTAACTAGCTCAACTCGCTTCTCAAAATCATGATTTCCAAAAGAGGTTCCTGTAAGGAAAACAAAGATAACGAGAAGGGGGTGAGCTTACGCCCAATGAGGTACCAAACATGTAGCAGAAAATCAGGTAGTTCACGTTATACAAACCAGATACACATGCTCGCTATAAAGTAAGACAAGTAAACACAAGAACTCAAATAGGAAGGATACAGGTGGCTCTTAGGAGCCAGCTTTCCAGCGCAGTACTTGATCCAAGCCGGTTGACTCTCCGTCAACGTATATAGAACCAACACGTCCGTAGACCCCACTTTACACCAAATTCCGTCCACCAAACACCCCTTTACCGGGCCCACTCACCTTAACAGAAACAGAAATGGTAATACTCGAGTATACCCGGAATCAAGGGTCTCAATACCCAAAGATCCCAAAACAGACTACCGTGGTTCGTTATCTAATCGTCTAGGCCCTTGCTGGCCCGACTCGAATAACTTAGCCACAGGATTTGAGCTCATAGGTCACAGAAAGGTCGTTGGTTACAAGTTTCCAAACGACGTCCAAACAGATACAGATACAGATACAAATACAGATATCAGATACAGATACAGATTCAGATTGACACCAAAAATGGCATATGAACAGACAAGAGAACGAGTGTGATAAAGTACACCCTCGTCTCAAACAAATTAAACAGATTGCAGAGCAGAAATCAAGTTAAACAGCAATGGAGGGGAGTGGTACACTCACCGGTTCAAGTACAGATACCTCAAAAGTTTTCACTTCGGATTGGCTTTAATCGCCAAGAAACCCTAAAATAATCAAAGTAAACCAATTGAAGGTTTCACATCCAGAATCGAGTAAACAAAATGCACATGTGAGGCTCGACTACTAGTCGTATGCCTCGCCAAATAATTACTAATGCAAGGGTACAAAACATGATTTTTGGGAACAAAAAGGTAACATAAAGACCTAGGTTCAACAACCCAAAAGCCCTTCATTTCTATCACAAGCCAATTCAAACTTAAAGGAACCAATCGGCCTAGAAAAATTGGACAGCACTTCCCCTAAATTTCTTAGTTTTCCAGCCATCACGGCTTCATTACTTTCCTCAATCAACTCCCAAAGTCATACTCAATATACATTCATCACCACAGCCGTTCAATAGGCTCAAGGTTATCCAAGTACAAAAGTTAGCTAGGAAAATGACCGGAAATAAAAGTCAAGCCCTAGAATATTCCAATAAGCACAAGAAGACTCGATTACAAGTCATAAACCGATGCCAACACGATCACAATAGGGTTCCATAAGCATATATAAGCATTAGAGGAAACCAGAAATTTCGGAAATGTAACTAGCTTTGGCCCTGAAAAAAAACAGTTTTTGTCCTCATTTTGCGGTAATGGCACAAATTTCACTACGCTCATCGGATGAGGGTGAAAGACCCACCATCTTGAAGCTAAAAGACAGGGCTACAACATCACAGAAGGTCACTCAACCCATTTTTGAGTGAAAACAGGTCAAAAATGCAAGATACTACATCAACAACGTAAAACAGATTCACCAAAACGTATTCTAGCGGAAACATCATAACTCAGGCTCTACAAGTCCAAATCCAGAAATTCCAAAACCAGCTGAAAGCTAAGAAACAGGGATAAATTTCATCAGAAGGCCTCAACAACCAATTCGGAAGCAATTCCAGGCAAAACAACCAATTACAGGCGCAGTTCTCAATTTCGGGTAAAACTAGAACAGCAATAGTAATTTCGACTTTTCTCATTATACACTACTCCGATTGACCTGAAATTTTGTAGGCACCTCTAAAATGTCATTCCCTACAACTTTTATGTTTTAATCCAAGGCCAATTCGGCCTATATCTAGGACCTAAAAATTCGGACAGAATGCTCCCTTAAGAACCCTAGGTTTTTCAATTTTCTTCCAAAACAGAAATTGGTTGCAATTAATCACTTTTCCCACCTCTTTAAGTCATTATAGACCATTTCCAATCATCATAGGTAGCCACACAATCATGCTTATATTAAAAAAGAAAAATCCCCAAAAATATAAAAGTTCATCAATTCAACCACAACTCAAAATATAATCCATAAAATGGCATCTCTTACTACCACTAAGCATGATTTAAGCATCAATCAAGGAAGGAAAGTGGTTCTTCACAACTTACCTTAGAAACAAGAGAGAGAGAGTTATTGGTCCTCTTAACTTTCCAAATAACTCCACAAAACAACTCACTATCACTCCCTTAAGTGTTTCTATGGAACAAAAACAAGTTTAGATGGTTGAATTCTTGGATTTGAGCAAGAGAGAATCAAGAAGTTGAAGAGATTTTCTTTCTTCCTTTCCTAGAGAGAAATTCGGCCAAGCTTGAAGAAAAATGGAACATATTTGGTCAATTTTTGGTTTTATTTAGTAATTGGTAAAAGGTTGAATAGTAAGTCAAAACAAGATTTAATCATATGGTGACACATGTCCCTCTCATTAATTCATGCCTAACTTGTTTTTGTCTTTCTCACACCTATGCACTTGGTACCTCTAAATATCTCATAACACCCGGTAAATTAAACCCAGTATCCAAAACTTAACCTAACTGGCCGAATTTTTTCCGAACTTTTCGCATTAGCGGGTCCCACGTCCGTTATACGTTCTAAATTTTTTAAAAACTATCCGATACTAGAAAAAATCACCTAAAAACTCTATTTACTCATAAAAATTATTTTCACAATTTTTCAAATCAATAAAATGTGGAAAAACGTGCAATTAAAAGAAAAATAAAACTTAGTACTTTAAAAACAAAAATTACGGGCTCTCACAAAAAGTATCTCCCACCTTTAGTCCAAGAAAGGAGGGAGAATGAGTTTATTGGACTACGCCAGGGAACCTTAAGTGTGGCCGAATATAAAACGAAATTCACCAAACTATCCAAGTTTGCTTTCGAATTAGTGGTCACGGAACCGAGAAGGATAAGACGATTTATACAGGGATTGAATCTGGAAATTCAAGAAGCACTAGCAGCGGTTTAAGTGAATTCATTTACGGAGGCCCTTGAGAAAGTCCAACGAATCGAGAATGCAAAACCACAGATAAAAGCCTCCCAAAATCGAAAAAGAGGTACACCTAGTAGTGTGCCTGAGGAACCAAGAGAATCGATAGTCCCTTCCAAAGTGCAGAAAGTGAACTTTTTGTCCTATCCACCATGGACAATAGGGGCGTTAGATGAACGATCTACAAAAAGAAGTCAAGTAGGCCATGGGGAGATTTTTCAAAAAAGCCAACAAGTGGCTTCTTCCTTGACTTGTGACTACTGTGGAAAGGCCAATCACATTGAGAGTGATTGTTGGAGGAAAGGATGGAAGTGTTTGATTTGCGGAAGTGGTGACCACCAGGTTAGCAATTGTCCAAGGAAACAGTCACGTGAAAGTAGTACTCAGTAACTAGGGGACACTAAATCAAAACAAGCGAATGAAAGAGGGAACCAAACAAAAGTATCGGCAAAGATATATGCTGTAGACAGCCAACCAACTCCTGAGCCATCTGAAGGTAAAAATTTCGAGGACGAAATTTCTTAAGGGGGAGAGATTGTGAGAACTTGCAAATTTCTTATATTTTCACAAATTCCCTTTTATTTGAAAATTATTTGGTAATTATTATTCATACCATCCTACGGCTAAATCACCCTAGAAAAGTGCCAAAAGTCATAGGAAATTAGGGTTTTCCTATTCGTTTTCAATTCAAGGTGAAATAAGAATTTTCGTGTATCCGCAGTATAATTATCCGGTACAGAGTACGGATCAAATTTGGTGCTTAAGAGTGACTTTTAAGTGAGAAATAATATGTGATTAGAAGCAATGATAAAAAGTTAGTGAAAAAAAAGAAAAAAAACCCTAGTACGTGTGATTTAAGGAAAAACGGCTCGAACTGACGCGTACCGTGTACTACCAATTTAACCACCACTTGATCACCACTTTCTTGCCATACAAGCTTATCACTAATTGAGCAAAATATCTTCCCTCTCATGGTTATCTCTTGACCAAAATATGTGGCCAAAATGCAAGGAGAAGAAAGAGAAATTTTTGTGGTTGTAATTAAGCCAAGTGTTGGCCAAACTTGTGGCTTAGATTAATCCTAATCTCTTGTCTTCTTAACTCCCTAAGAACAGCCTTTCTTCTTCATTTTTTCTGCTCCATAGCCGAGACAAGAGAGAGAGAGAAAGACAAAGAGAGTTCATCTTGTTCTTCTCCAAATCTTGAAAAGTTTCTTCTATTCGCGGAAATCTACTCCGATTAAGTTGTTATCTAGCACAAGGGCTACCTACCGGTGTAATTTTCTTGAGGAACAAAGGCCTTAAACACTTGTTTCTAGTCTCCTTGGAAAGGTATACATGCTAGAACCTTGACTCTCCGATTAAATTCGCGATTAGTTGCTAAATATGTCATATATGGTTGAATTATTGATGTATGTGGTGAAATAGAGGCTTGGATCATGATTTTCCATTTTTATTGAAATTTTTACAGCTTTCCTATAATTTTTCTAGTGCTTAAAAATTGGGGCTTTGATGTTTATAATCTGATATGGGAAGTTAAGGTAGTGAAGCAAGCCAAAAATAAGGAAATTAGCAATTGATTGCAAGAATCCCAGATTTCTGGAAAATTTCAGTTCAGTTCTGCCCGGTTTTAGTACTCATAGTTAGACGCCGAATTAGGCTTAGCCTAAAACATGAAAGTTGTATAGAATGGTATTTTATAGGTGCCTACAAAATTTCAGCCTAATCGGAGTAACATAGATTGAGAAAAAAGCAAAATACTCTCGCTGCCCTAGGATGCATTCCAGTGACCCGTGTTCGACAATTCATCCAGTTAATCGTGTTTGTTCACTATGATCCGTACTGATTTAGCCAATGGCCAAAACATGAATGTTTTAGTGTTCTGTCTTAGCTTTTAAACACCTCCAAGAACACCTTAATCGGACCTTGGTAACCTGAGATATAGCCATTTAAATGTAGTGCGGTTAATTAGCCGACTTGTTGGATTTTGGTTCTGTAAATTGGGAATTTGACTAGGTTGCATTGGAAACTGGACTGAGTGATCTTCATGAAAATTGTAGCCCTGTGTCTTAGCTTCAAAAATTCATAAGATTCATCCCAATCCGATAAGCGTAGCCTCGGATGTGTTTTTTCCGCAACCACACGTCAAATCTGTCTTTTGCTAGATTGCATTTCCGCACTTGTTATTAGTTTAATTCTTGTTCTTATATTGTTTTGAGCCTATGGAATGGCTATTGACTTGAACCTATGATATGTATGACTTTGGGATTGGTTGAGGAAAAATAATAAAGTCATAAATGGCTGAAAAATAGGTAAACACAAAGGGCGTGCTGCCCAAATTTTCGCTTAAGAGCTAAGTTTCTATTTGAACTTATATATTTTCGATTGGCAAATCCTATGACTGTTTTTCCATCTTAAAACATGATCCTTCTTCAATTGGAAACTCCAAATATTTACTTCCTCTTACCCAAATAAAGAGGAGTGGTTTAGGATTTTTCTTGGGTATTTTGTCCTCCCTTTTACATGAATTTCATTAAGGCATTTAGTCTATAATATCTACTTGAATATGAGATGATTTTGAAACATATAAACGATTCCGAAAACAGTATTTCTTAGCCTATCTAGTTGGATTCCGACTTGTCGTTAGTTCAAGAATTTTCATTGGAAAATTTTATAACTCTTTTGAATTTGGTTTCTCGCTTGGATTATGAAACCCTAATTATTTCCGACCACAGATTCAAATACCCTCTTTTCACTTAAGAATCATCTTTATACGTCCTACTAGTAATTAGTCGGACTTCCTTTAATTTTACCTAGTTGTTTTATTAGATAACTTGTAATATGTTCTCTTGCTTAATTTTAGGTTTCATTGGTGATTAAGGAATTGGACGTTATTTTGCTTGTATAGGTGAGTGTTCCTTGTTTGTTATATTTCCTTGACTTATTGGCTTGTTATTATTGATTGATAATGTGTTAAGTGCTTTCAATGATTGGCCAAAACGAGTTTTCTACGCGAGTGTGTACATTATCGCACTCAGCCTAAATGATTGTGAAATTTTCAATGATTGAACGATTGAAATGTTACTTGTGCATGAATGTAAGCCTTTTGGCTGAACTGGCCACTGCCCCTTGTTACCGATCGACTCGAGCCAGAAGCGGACTCGGTTGGGTGATATGTTGACCTGGGTGAACGTTTGGTATACTCGAGTATTACCTTGTAGGTTGGTGGAGGTTGGTGGAGCTTGGCCAATGTCCAGGAGAGGGTGAATGAAACGAACGAACGAACGAACGAACGAACGAACGAGGGTTTTATATATAAACGAAAAATGCATTTTCAAATGAATGAAGGAAAGGGGAATGACAGGAGAACGAACGAACGAACGAATGAACGAACGAATGAACGAACGTGTCCTTTTAATGAATGTGTTTATCGCTTTGTATTGTAAATGTTTTCTTGAATTATGGGTTAATGTATTGGGTTTATTACTTGTATATGTGTTCGGAACCTCACTGAGCTTTCAAGCTCATCCCTTTAGTTTTGTTTTCCTTAACAGGGGACGGCGAGCAGGATGAGAGCATAGACTAGCCAGTTTAGTTCTGTTGTACTGGTTCTCGCCCTAGTGCTTGGCACGGGTTGGACGTATGAAGGATTGAGAACCTTTGTATATTCGATGTTTATACTCTCTTTTGGGATGGCAATGTATATAAGTTCCGCTTTAAGTTTTGGATAGTTGCCTATTTATTCTTGTGGTTTTATTCCGATTTTAATTGAGAACTGAAGTGATCGACTGAGTCCTGGCGAGAGCTGGGCAGGCGACCCGCCGAACCTTGGGTTACGCCCTAGGGGGAGGTGGGGCCGTCACAGGTAGTATCAGAGCTTAGATTTCAGATCTCTGTAGTGTATCCTAGGCTAAAGTTTAGGATACCGGACTGTGCGATTTGATTTGATTTGAAAGTTAAGCAATTGAGGGATAAAACCTATAGCTGCTTCGCGGGGTCTCTACGCGGAGTGAGTTTGGGCTAAGTGGTGAATAAGTAAGAAGGACTAAGTGCTCGCTCGAGTATAAGCTATGAACCCTGAAGTGTTATAGGTCTCAAATCTTTCTCATGGTATCTAAGGATCATAGATAGGTATGTCGGGTAGGAATTTCGATTTGTAGATGGTTTACTCTTGGGACTGGCCAGCTCGAGATGTGAATTGTCTTATTTCGGATTCTCGTGCCCGTGTACTCCAAAGTTGAGGTGATGGTAAGTGCTTAAGATTTGTATTTTGGGAACATGAACAGGTTTTATCCGACTGTAATGAGTATAAGAAGTTAATGGATATCTCGTTTGGATAGTAAGTGACGTGAGAAACTGGACGGGGTTATTTAATTGAGACTGGGACGACTTCACCTTTTCTTTTTTATTTACCCGTATATTGTTACTACATGACGTTAGTATACGTGTGTGTACATGGTTATCTGTCCAATTTGATATGTATTTGTGTAATTGATTATCTGCCTCATTGATATGGCGTGTTATGTGCGTATATGTTTATTTGTGTATTTGGAATGCTAGAATTTGTTACTTTGGTCAATTTACTGTGTTTATTTACTAAATTACCTTTTTGAGGGAAAAGAGAGAGGGAAAAAAACATATATATGGATGGGAGACGTAGTCGTGGACGTGGACGTGGCCGTGGAAATAAACGAGCTCAAGAGCCAAGAGAAGAAAGGGAAACTACAGCTGCACAAGAGCAAGGACTGAGGGTTGAAGCCGGGGACCAAATGGCGACGACAATGCAACAAATGACAAACATCTTAGCAAGGTTGGTGGACCAACAAGGTCAAATACTTGTGAATCAACCTCCGAACCCTGAAATAGGAGAAGATCGGGCTCTTGAGAGGTTTCAGAAATTTGCTCCTCCGAAATTCCTTGGAGGGTCTGATCCGGATGTAGCTGAACAGTGGCTGGAGGCCATGATCAACATCTTTACAACTTTGAACTATACCGAACAAAGGCAAGTGAACTTTGCTGTATTTCAATTTGAAGGACCGGCCCGAGCATGGTGGAACGTGATTAAGGCAAAGTGGCAAAGGGAACAAACCGTATGGACATGGGTTAACTTCCTAAGGGAATTTAATGAAAAGTGTGACAGCCCCACCTCACCCTAAGGTGAACCAAAGGGTTCAGCGGACCGCCTGCCCAGCTCTCGCCAGGACTACGGAGTCGAATCACACAAATCCGATATTACGCGAGAGAACCCAAAAGAAATGAGTGATTGAAGACCGCCAAGCTTAAACATGGAGAAAACGCTTTCATATATACATGTCACTAGGTTTACAATTCAAATGGAACCAGTGAAACGAAATACATTTAGGGTTTGCTCATTCTCGAGGAGCTATAAAAAAGAACAAAAGATTTTCTAACTAGCTCAACTCGCTTCTCAAAATCATGATTTCCAAAAGAGGTTCCTGTAAGGAAAACAAAGATAACGAGAAGGGGGTGAGCTTACGCCCAATGAGGTACCAAACATGTAGCAGAAAATCAGGTAGTTCACGTTATACAAACCAGATACACATGCTCGCTATAAAGTAAGACAAGTAAACACAAGAACTCAAATAGGAAGGATACAGGTGGCTCTTAGGAGCCAGCTTTCCAGCGCAGTACTTGATCCAAGCCGGTTGACTCTCCGTCAACGTATATAGAACCAACACGTCCGTAGACCCCACTTTACACCAAATTCCGTCCACCAAACACCCCTTTACCGGGCCCACTCACCTTAACAGAAACAGAAATGGTAATACTCGAGTATACCCGGAATCAAGGGTCTCAATACCCAAAGATCCCAAAACAGACTACCGTGGTTCGTTATCTAATCGTCTAGGCCCTTGCTGGCCCGACTCGAATAACTTAGCCACAGGATTTGAGCTCATAGGTCACAGAAAGGTCGTTGGTTACAAGTTTCCAAACGACGTCCGAACAGATACAGATACAGATACAAATACAGATATCAGATACAGATACAGATTCAGATTGACACCAAAAATGGCATATGAACAGACAAGAGAACGAGTGTGATAAAGTACACCCTCGTCTCAAACAAATTAAACAGATTGCAGAGCAGAAATCAAGTTAAACAGCAATGGAGGGGAGTGGTACACTCACCGGTTCAAGTACAGATACCTCAAAAGTTTTCACTTCGGATTGGCTTTAATCGCCAAGAAACCCTAAAATAATCAAAGTAAACCAATTGAAGGTTTCACATCCAGAATCGAGTAAACAAAATGCACATGTGAGGCTCGACTACTAGTCGTATGCCTCGCCAAATAATTACTAATGCAAGGGTACAAAACATGATTTTTGGGAACAAAAAGGTAACATAAAGACCTAGGTTCAACAACCCAAAAGCCCTTCATTTCTATCACAAGCCAATTCAAACTTAAAGGAACCAATTGGCCTAGAAAAATTGGACAGCACTTCCCCTAAATTTCTTAGTTTTCCAGCCATCACGGCTTCATTACTTTCCTCAATCAACTCCCAAAGTCATACTCAATATACATTCATCACCACAGCCGTTCAATAGGCTCAAGGTTATCCAAGTACAAAAGTTAGCTAGGAAAATGACCGGAAATAAAAGTCAAGCCCTAGAATATTCCAATAAGCACAAGAAGACTCGATTACAAGTCATAAACCGATGCCAACACGATCACAATAGGGTTCCATAAGCATATATAAGCATTAGAGGAAACCAGAAATTTCGGAAATGTAACTAGCTTTGGCCCTGAAAAAAAACAGTTTTTGTCCTCATTTTGCGGTAATGGCACAAATTTCACTACGCTCATCGGATGAGGGTGAAAGACCCACCATCTTGAAGCTAAAAGACAGGGCTACAACATCACAGAAGGTCACTCAACCCATTTTTGAGTGAAAACAGGTCAAAAATGCAAGATACTACATCAACAACGTAAAACAGATTCACCAAAACGTATTCTAGCGGAAACATCATAACTCAGGCTCTACAAGTCCAAATCCAGAAATTCCAAAACCAGCTGAAAGCTAAGAAACAGGGATAAATTTCATCAGAAGGCCTCAACAACCAATTCGGAAGCAATTCCAGGCAAAACAACCAATTACAGGCGCAGTTCTCAATTTCGGGTAAAACCAGAACAGCAATAGTAATTTCGACTTTTCTCATTATACACTACTCCGATTGACCTGAAATTTTGTAGGCACCTCTAAAATGTCATTCCCTACAACTTTTATGTTTTAATCCAAGGCCAATTCGGCCTATATCTAGGACCTAAAAATTCGGACAGAATGCTCCCTTAAGAACCCTAGGTTTTTCAATTTTCTTCCAAAACAGAAATTGGTTGCAATTAATCACTTTTCCCACCTCTTTAAGTCATTATAGACCATTTCCAATCATCATAGGTAGCCACACAATCATGCTTATATTAAAAAAGAAAAATCCCCAAAAATATAAAAGTTCATCAATTCAACCACAACTCAAAATATAATCCATAAAATGGCATCTCTTACTACCACTAAGCATGATTTAAGCATCAATCAAGGAAGGAAAGTGGTTCTTCACAACTTACCTTAGAAACAAGAGAGAGAGAGTTATTGGTCCTCTTAACTTTCCAAATAACTCCACAAAACAACTCACTATCACTCCCTTAAGTGTTTCTATGGAACAAAAACAAGTTTAGATGGTTGAATTCTTGGATTTGAGCAAGAGAGAATCAAGAAGTTGAAGAGATTTTCTTTCTTCCTTTCCTAGAGAGAAATTCGGCCAAGCTTGAAGAAAAATGGAACATATTTGGTCAATTTTTGGTTTTATTTAGTAATTGGTAAAAGGTTGAATAGTAAGTCAAAACAAGATTTAATCATATGGTGACACATGTCCCTCTCATTAATTCATGCCTAACTTGTTTTTGTCTTTCTCACACCTATGCACTTGGTACCTCTAAATATCTCATAACACCCGGTAAATTAAACCCAGTATCCAAAACTTAACCTAACTGGCCGAATTTTTTCCGAACTTTTCGCATTAGCGGGTCCCACGTCCGTTATACGTTCTAAATTTTTTAAAAACTATCCGATACTAGAAAAAATCACCTAAAAACTCTATTTACTCATAAAAATTATTTTCACAATTTTTCAAATCAATAAAATGTGGAAAAACGTGCAATTAAAAGAAAAATAAAACTTAGTACTTTAAAAACAAAAATTACGGGCTCTCACAAAAAGTATCTCCCACCTTTAGTCCAAGAAAGGAGGGAGAATGAGTTTATTGGACTACGCCAGGGAACCTTAAGTGTGGCCGAATATAAAACGAAATTCACCAAACTATCCAAGTTTGCTTTCGAATTAGTGGTCACGGAACCGAGAAGGATAAGACGATTTATACAGGGATTGAATCTGGAAATTCAAGAAGCACTAGCAGCGGTTTAAGTGAATTCATTTACGGAGGCCCTTGAGAAAGTCCAACGAATCGAGAATGCAAAACCACAGATAAAAGCCTCCCAAAATCGAAAAAGAGGTACACCTGGTAGTGTGCCTGAGGAACCAAGAGAATCGATAGTCCCTTCCAAAGTGCAGAAAGTGAACTTTTTGTCCTATCCACCATGGACAATAGGGGCGTTAGATGAACGATCTACAAAAAGAAGTCAAGTAGGCCATGGGGAGATTTTTCAAAAAAGCCAACAAGTGGCTTCTTCCTTGACTTGTGACTACTGTGGAAAGGCCAATCACATTGAGAGTGATTGTTGGAGGAAAGGATGGAAGTGTTTGATTTGCGGAAGTGGTGACCACCAGGTTAGCAATTGTCCGAGGAAACAGTCACGTGAAAGTAGTACTCAGTAACTAGGGGACACTAAATCAAAACAAGCGAATGAAAGAGGGAACCAAACAAAAGTATCGGCAAAGATATATGCTGTAGACAGCCAACCAACTCCTGAGCCATCTGAAGGTAAAAATTTCGAGGACGAAATTTCTTAAGGGGGAGAGATTGTGAGAACTTGCAAATTTCTTATATTTTCACAAATTCCCTTTTATTTGAAAATTATTTGGTAATTATTATTCATACCATCCTACGGCTAAATCACCCTAGAAAAGTGCCAAAAGTCATAGGAAATTAGGGTTTTCCTATTCGTTTTCAATTCAAGGTGAAATAAGAATTTTCGTGTATCCGCAGTATAATTATCCGGTACAGAGTACGGATCAAATTTGGTGCTTAAGAGTGACTTTTAAGTGAGAAATAATATGTGATTAGAAGCAATGATAAAAAGTTAGTGAAAAAAAAAGAAAAAAAACCCTAGTACGTGTGATTTAAGGAAAAACGGCTCGAACTGACGCGTACCGTGTACTACCAATTTAACCACCACTTGATCACCACTTTCTTGCCATACAAGCTTATCACTAATTGAGCAAAATATCTTCCCTCTCATGGTTATCTCTTGACCAAAATATGTGGCCAAAATGCAAGGAGAAGAAAGAGAAATTTTTGTGGTTGTAATTAAGCCAAGTGTTGGCCAAACTTGTGGCTTAGATTAATCCTAATCTCTTGTCTTCTTAACTCCCTAAGAACAGCCTTTCTTCTTCATTTTTTCTGCTCCATAGCCGAGACAAGAGAGAGAGAGAAAGACAAAGAGAGTTCATCTTGTTCTTCTCCAAATCTTGAAAAGTTTCTTCTATTCGCGGAAATCTACTCCGATTAAGTTGTTATCTAGCACAAGGGCTACCTACCGGTGTAATTTTCTTGAGGAACAAAGGCCTTAAACACTTGTTTCTAGTCTCCTTGGAAAGGTATACATGCTAGAACCTTGACTCTCCAATTAAATTCATGATTAGTTGCTAAATATGTCACATATGGTTGAATTATTGATGTATGTGGTGAAATAGAGACTTGGATCATGATTTTCCATTTTTATTGGAATTTTTACAGCTTTCCTATAATTTTTCTAGTGCTTAAAAATTGGGGCTTTGATGTTTATAATCTGATATGGGAAGTTAAGGTAGTGAAGCAAGCCAAAAATAAGGAAATTAGCAATTGATTGCAAGAATCCCAGATTTCTGGAAAATTTCAGTTCAGTTCTGCCCGGTTTTAGTACTCATAGTTAGACGCCGAATTAGGCTTAGCCTAAAACATGAAAGTTGTATAGAATGGTATTTTATAGGTGCCTACAAAATTTCAGCCTAATCGGAGTAACATAGATTGAGAAAAAAGCAAAATACTCTCGCTGCCCTAGGATGCATTCCAGTGACCCGTGTTCGACAATTCATCCAGTTAATCGTGTTTGTTCACTATGATCCGTACTGATTTAGCCAATGGCCAAAACATGAATGTTTTAGTGTTCTGTCTTAGCTTTTAAACACCTCCAAGAACACGTTAATCGGACCTTGGTAACCTGAGATATAGCCATTTAAATGTAGTCCGGTTAATTAGCCGACTAGTTGGATTTTGGTTCTGTAAATTGGGAATTTGACTAGGTTGCATTGGAAACTGGACTGAGTGATCTTCATGAAAATTGTAGCCCTGTGTCTTAGCTTCAAAAATTCATAAGATTCATCCCAATCCGATAAGCGTAGCCTCGGATGTGTTTTTTCCGCAACCACACGTCAAATCTGTCTTTTGCTAGATTGCATTTCCGCACTTGTTATTAGTTTAATTCTTGTTCTTATATTGTTTTGAGCCTATGGAATGGCTATTGACTTGAACCTATGATATGTATGACTTTGGGATTGGTTGAGGAAAAATAATAAAGTCATAAATGGCTGAAAAATAGGTAAACACAAAGGGCGTGCTGCCCAAATTTTCGCTTAAGAGCTAAGTTTCTATTTGAACTTATATATTTTCGATTGGCAAATCCTATGACTGTTTTTCCATCTTAAAACATGATCCTTCTTCAATTGGAAACTCCAAATATTTACTTCCTCTTACCCAAATAAAGAGGAGTGGTTTAGGATTTTTCTTGGGTATTTTGTCCTCCCTTTTACATGAATTTCATTAAGGCATTAGTCTATAATATCTACTTGAATATGAGATGATTTTGAAACATATAAACGATTCCGAAAACAGTATTTCTTAGCCTATCTAGTTGGATTCCGACTTGTCGTTAGTTCAAGAATTTTCATTGGAAAATTTTATAACTCTTTTGAATTTGGTTTCTCGCTTGGATTATGAAACCCTAATTATTTCCGACCACAGATTCAAATACCCTCTTTTCACTTAAGAATCATCTTTATACGTCCTACTAGTAATTAGTCGGACTTCCTTTAATTTTACCTAGTTGTTTTATTAGATAACTTGTAATATGTTCTCTTGCTTAATTTTAGGTTTCATTGGTGATTAAGGAATTGGACGTTATTTTGCTTGTATAGGTGAGTGTTCCTTGTTTGTTATATTTCCTTGACTTATTGGCTTGTTATTATTGATTGATAATGTGTTAAGTGCTTTCAATGATTGGCCAAAACGAGTTTTCTACGCGAGTGTGTACATTATCGCACTCAGCCTAAATGATTGTGAAATTTTCAATGATTGAACGATTGAAATGTTACTTGTGCATGAATGTAAGCCTTTTGGCTGAACTGGCCACTGCCCCTTGTTACCGATCGACTCGAGCCAGAAGCGGACTCGGTTGGGTGATATGTTGACCTGGGTGAACGTTTGGTATACTCGAGTATTACCTTGTAGGTTGGTGGAGGTTGGTGGAGCTTGGCCAATGTCCAGGAGAGGGTGAATGAAACGAACGAACGAACGAACGAACGAACGAACGAGGGTTTTATATATAAACGAAAAATGCATTTTCAAATGAATGAAGGAAAGGGGAATGACAGGAGAACGAACGAACGAACGAATGAACGAACGAATGAACGAACGTGTCCTTTTAATGAATGTGTTTATCGCTTTGTATTGTAAATGTTTTCTTGAATTATGGGTTAATGTATTGGGTTTATTACTTGTATATGTGTTCGGAACCTCACTGAGCTTTCCAGCTCATCCCTTTAGTTTTGTTTTCCTTAACAGGGGACGGCGAGCAGGATGAGAGCATAGACTAGCCAGTTTAGTTCTGTTGTACTGGTTCTCGCCCTAGTGCTTGGCACGGGTTGGACGTATGAAGGATTGAGAACCTTTGTATATTCGATGTTTATACTCTCTTTTGGGATGGCAATGTATATAAGTTCCGCTTTAAGTTTTGGATAGTTGCCTATTTATTCTTGTGGTTTTATTCCGATTTTAATTGAGAACTGAAGTGATCGACTGAGTCCTGGCGAGAGCTGGGCAGGCGACCCGCCGAACCTTGGGTTACGCCCTAGGGGGAGGTGGGGCCGTCACAGGTAGTATCAGAGCTTAGATTTCAGATCTCTGTAGTGTATCCTAGGCTAAAGTTTAGGATACCGGACTGTGCGATTTGATTTGATTTGAAAGTTAAGCAATTGAGGGATAAAACCTATAGCTGCTTCGCGGGGTCTCTACGCGGAGTGAGTTTGGGCTAAGTGGTGAATAAGTAAGAAGGACTAAGTGCTCGCTCGAGTATAAGCTATGAACCCTGAAGTGTTATAGGTCTCAAATCTTTCTCATGGTATCTAAGGATCATAGATAGGTATGTCGGGTAGGAATTTCGATTTGTAGATGGTTTACTCTTGGGACTGGCCAGCTCGAGATGTGAATTGTCTTATTTCGGATTCTCGTGCCCGTGTACTCCAAAGTTGAGGTGATGGTAAGTGCTTAAGATTTGTATTTTGGGAACATGAACAGGTTTTATCCGACTGTAATGAGTATAAGAAGTTAATGGATATCTCGTTTGGATAGTAAGTGACGTGAGAAACTGGACGGGGTTATTTAATTGAGACTGGGACGACTTCACCTTTTCTTTTTTATTTACCCGTATATTGTTACTACATGACGTTAGTATACGTGTGTGTACATGGTTATCTGTCCAATTTGATATGTATTTGTGTAATTGATTATCTGCCTCATTGATATGGCGTGTTATGTGCGTATATGTTTATTTGTGTATTTGGAATGCTAGAATTTGTTACTTTGGTCAATTTACTGTGTTTATTTACTAAATTACCTTTTTGAGGGAAAAGAGAGAGGGAAAAAAACATATATATGGATGGGAGACGTAGTCGTGGACGTGGACGTGGCCGTGGAAATAAACGAGCTCAAGAGCCAAGAGAAGAAAGGGAAACTACAGCTGCACAAGAGCAAGGACTGAGGGTTGAAGCCGGGGACCAAATGGCGACGACAATGCAACAAATGACAAACATCTTAGCAAGGTTGGTGGACCAACAAGGTCAAATACTTGTGAATCAACCTCCGAACCCTGAAATAGGAGAAGATCGGGCTCTTGAGAGGTTTCAGAAATTTGCTCCTCCGAAATTCCTTGGAGGGTCTGATCCGGATGTAGCTGAACAGTGGCTGGAGGCCATGATCAACATCTTTACAACTTTGAACTATACCGAACAAAGGCAAGTGAACTTTGCTGTATTTCAATTTGAAGGACCGGCCCGAGCATGGTGGAACGTGATTAAGGCAAAGTGGCAAAGGGAACAAACCGTATGGACATGGGTTAACTTCCTAAGGGAATTTAATGAAAAGTGTGACAGCCCCACCTCACCCTAAGGTGAACCAAAGGGTTCAGCGGACCGCCTGCCCAGCTCTCGCCAGGACTACGGAGTCGAATCACACAAATCCGATATTACGCGAGAGAACCCAAAAGAAATGAGTGATTGAAGACCGCCAAGCTTAAACATGGAGAAAACGCTTTCATATATACATGTCACTAGGTTTACAATTCAAATGGAACCAGTGAAACGAAATACATTTAGGGTTTGCTCATTCTCGAGGAGCTATAAAAAAGAACAAAAGATTTTCTAACTAGCTCAACTCGCTTCTCAAAATCATGATTTCCAAAAGAGGTTCCTGTAAGGAAAACAAAGATAACGAGAAGGGGGTGAGCTTACGCCCAATGAGGTACCAAACATGTAGCAGAAAATCAGGTAGTTCACGTTATACAAACCAGATACACATGCTCGCTATAAAGTAAGACAAGTAAACACAAGAACTCAAATAGGAAGGATACAGGTGGCTCTTAGGAGCCAGCTTTCCAGCGCAGTACTTGATCCAAGCCGGTTGACTCTCCGTCAACGTATATAGAACCAACACGTCCGTAGACCCCACTTTACACCAAATTCCGTCCACCAAACACCCCTTTACCGGGCCCACTCACCTTAACAGAAACAGAAATGGTAATACTCGAGTATACCCGGAATCAAGGGTCTCAATACCCAAAGATCCCAAAACAGACTACCGTGGTTCGTTATCTAATCGTCTAGGCCCTTGCTGGCCCGACTCGAATAACTTAGCCACAGGATTTGAGCTCATAGGTCACAGAAAGGTCGTTGGTTACAAGTTTCCAAACGACGTCCGAACAGATACAGATACAGATACAAATACAGATATCAGATACAGATACAGATTCAGATTGACACCAAAAATGGCATATGAACAGACAAGAGAACGAGTGTGATAAAGTACACCCTCGTCTCAAACAAATTAAACAGATTGCAGAGCAGAAATCAAGTTAAACAGCAATGGAGGGGAGTGGTACACTCACCGGTTCAAGTACAGATACCTCAAAAGTTTTCACTTCGGATTGGCTTTAATCGCCAAGAAACCCTAAAATAATCAAAGTAAACCAATTGAAGGTTTCACATCCAGAATCGAGTAAACAAAATGCACATGTGAGGCTCGACTACTAGTCGTATGCCTCGCCAAATAATTACTAATGCAAGGGTACAAAACATGATTTTTGGGAACAAAAAGGTAACATAAAGACCTAGGTTCAACAACCCAAAAGCCCTTCATTTCTATCACAAGCCAATTCAAACTTAAAGGAACCAATCGGCCTAGAAAAATTGGACAGCACTTCCCCTAAATTTCTTAGTTTTCCAGCCATCACGGCTTCATTACTTTCCTCAATCAACTCCCAAAGTCATACTCAATATACATTCATCACCACAGCCGTTCAATAGGCTCAAGGTTATCCAAGTACAAAAGTTAGCTAGGAAAATGACCGGAAATAAAAGTCAAGCCCTAGAATATTCCAATAAGCACAAGAAGACTCGATTACAAGTCATAAACCGATGCCAACACGATCACAATAGGGTTCCATAAGCATATATAAGCATTAGAGGAAACCAGAAATTTCGGAAATGTAACTAGCTTTGGCCCTGAAAAAAAACAGTTTTTGTCCTCATTTTGCGGTAATGGCACAAATTTCACTACGCTCATCGGATGAGGGTGAAAGACCCACCATCTTGAAGCTAAAAGACAGGGCTACAACATCACAGAAGGTCACTCAACCCATTTTTGAGTGAAAACAGGTCAAAAATGCAAGATACTACATCAACAACGTAAAACAGATTCACCAAAACGTATTCTAGCGGAAACATCATAACTCAGGCTCTACAAGTCCAAATCCAGAAATTCCAAAACCAGCTGAAAGCTAAGAAACAGGGATAAATTTCATCAGAAGGCCTCAACAACCAATTCGGAAGCAATTCCAGGCAAAACAACCAATTACAGGCGCAGTTCTCAATTTCGGGTAAAACCAGAACAGCAATAGTAATTTCGACTTTTCTCATTATACACTACTCCGATTGACCTGAAATTTTGTAGGCACCTCTAAAATGTCATTCCCTACAACTTTTATGTTTTAATCCAAGGCCAATTCGGCCTATATCTAGGACCTAAAAATTCGGACAGAATGCTCCCTTAAGAACCCTAGGTTTTTCAATTTTCTTCCAAAACAGAAATTGGTTGCAATTAATCACTTTTCCCACCTCTTTAAGTCATTATAGACCATTTCCAATCATCATAGGTAGCCACACAATCATGCTTATATTAAAAAAGAAAAATCCCCAAAAATATAAAAGTTCATCAATTCAACCACAACTCAAAATATAATCCATAAAATGGCATCTCTTACTACCACTAAGCATGATTTAAGCATCAATCAAGGAAGGAAAGTGGTTCTTCACAACTTACCTTAGAAACAAGAGAGAGAGAGTTATTGGTCCTCTTAACTTTCCAAATAACTCCACAAAACAACTCACTATCACTCCCTTAAGTGTTTCTATGGAACAAAAACAAGTTTAGATGGTTGAATTCTTGGATTTGAGCAAGAGAGAATCAAGAAGTTGAAGAGATTTTCTTTCTTCCTTTCCTAGAGAGAAATTCGGCCAAGCTTGAAGAAAAATGGAACATATTTGGTCAATTTTTGGTTTTATTTAGTAATTGGTAAAAGGTTGAATAGTAAGTCAAAACAAGATTTAATCATATGGTGACACATGTCCCTCTCATTAATTCATGCCTAACTTGTTTTTGTCTTTCTCACACCTATGCACTTGGTACCTCTAAATATCTCATAACACCCGGTAAATTAAACCCAGTATCCAAAACTTAACCTAACTGGCCGAATTTTTTCCGAACTTTTCGCATTAGCGGGTCCCACGTCCGTTATACGTTCTAAATTTTTTAAAAACTATCCGATACTAGAAAAAATCACCTAAAAACTCTATTTACTCATAAAAATTATTTTCACAATTTTTCAAATCAATAAAATGTGGAAAAACGTGCAATTAAAAGAAAAATAAAACTTAGTACTTTAAAAACAAAAATTACGGGCTCTCACAAAAAGTATCTCCCACCTTTAGTCCAAGAAAGGAGGGAGAATGAGTTTATTGGACTACGCCAGGGAACCTTAAGTGTGGCCGAATATAAAACGAAATTCACCAAACTATCCAAGTTTGCTTTCGAATTAGTGGTCACGGAACCGAGAAGGATAAGACGATTTATACAGGGATTGAATCTGGAAATTCAAGAAGCACTAGCAGCGGTTTAAGTGAATTCATTTACGGAGGCCCTTGAGAAAGTCCAACGAATCGAGAATGCAAAACCACAGATAAAAGCCTCCCAAAATCGAAAAAGAGGTACACCTGGTAGTGTGCCTGAGGAACCAAGAGAATCGATAGTCCCTTCCAAAGTGCAGAAAGTGAACTTTTTGTCCTATCCACCATGGACAATAGGGGCGTTAGATGAACGATCTACAAAAAGAAGTCAAGTAGGCCATGGGGAGATTTTTCAAAAAAGCCAACAAGTGGCTTCTTCCTTGACTTGTGACTACTGTGGAAAGGCCAATCACATTGAGAGTGATTGTTGGAGGAAAGGATGGAAGTGTTTGATTTGCGGAAGTGGTGACCACCAGGTTAGCAATTGTCCGAGGAAACAGTCACGTGAAAGTAGTACTCAGTAACTAGGGGACACTAAATCAAAACAAGCGAATGAAAGAGGGAACCAAACAAAAGTATCGGCAAAGATATATGCTGTAGACAGCCAACCAACTCCTGAGCCATCTGAAGGTAAAAATTTCGAGGACGAAATTTCTTAAGGGGGAGAGATTGTGAGAACTTGCAAATTTCTTATATTTTCACAAATTCCCTTTTATTTGAAAATTATTTGGTAATTATTATTCATACCATCCTACGGCTAAATCACCCTAGAAAAGTGCCAAAAGTCATAGGAAATTAGGGTTTTCCTATTCGTTTTCAATTCAAGGTGAAATAAGAATTTTCGTGTATCCGCAGTATAATTATCCGGTACAGAGTACGGATCAAATTTGGTGCTTAAGAGTGACTTTTAAGTGAGAAATAATATGTGATTAGAAGCAATGATAAAAAGTTAGTGAAAAAAAAAGAAAAAAAACCCTAGTACGTGTGATTTAAGGAAAAACGGCTCGAACTGACGCGTACCGTGTACTACCAATTTAACCACCACTTGATCACCACTTTCTTGCCATACAAGCTTATCACTAATTGAGCAAAATATCTTCCCTCTCATGGTTATCTCTTGACCAAAATATGTGGCCAAAATGCAAGGAGAAGAAAGAGAAATTTTTGTGGTTGTAATTAAGCCAAGTGTTGGCCAAACTTGTGGCTTAGATTAATCCTAATCTCTTGTCTTCTTAACTCCCTAAGAACAGCCTTTCTTCTTCATTTTTTCTGCTCCATAGCCGAGACAAGAGAGAGAGAGAAAGACAAAGAGAGTTCATCTTGTTCTTCTCCAAATCTTGAAAAGTTTCTTCTATTCGCGGAAATCTACTCCGATTAAGTTGTTATCTAGCACAAGGGCTACCTACCGGTGTAATTTTCTTGAGGAACAAAGGCCTTAAACACTTGTTTCTAGTCTCCTTGGAAAGGTATACATGCTAGAACCTTGACTCTCCAATTAAATTCATGATTAGTTGCTAAATATGTCACATATGGTTGAATTATTGATGTATGTGGTGAAATAGAGACTTGGATCATGATTTTCCATTTTTATTGGAATTTTTACAGCTTTCCTATAATTTTTCTAGTGCTTAAAAATTGGGGCTTTGATGTTTATAATCTGATATGGGAAGTTAAGGTAGTGAAGCAAGCCAAAAATAAGGAAATTAGCAATTGATTGCAAGAATCCCAGATTTCTGGAAAATTTCAGTTCAGTTCTGCCCGGTTTTAGTACTCATAGTTAGACGCCGAATTAGGCTTAGCCTAAAACATGAAAGTTGTATAGAATGGTATTTTATAGGTGCCTACAAAATTTCAGCCTAATCGGAGTAACATAGATTGAGAAAAAAGCAAAATACTCTCGCTGCCCTAGGATGCATTCCAGTGACCCGTGTTCGACAATTCATCCAGTTAATCGTGTTTGTTCACTATGATCCGTACTGATTTAGCCAATGGCCAAAACATGAATGTTTTAGTGTTCTGTCTTAGCTTTTAAACACCTCCAAGAACACCTTAATCGGACCTTGGTAACCTGAGATATAGCCATTTAAAAGTAGTGCGGTTAATTAGCCGACTAGTTGGATTTTGGTTCTGTAAAGTGGGAATTTGACTAGGTTGCATTGGAAACTGGACTAAGTGATCTTCATTAAAATTGTAGCCCTGTGTCTTAGCTTCAAAACGGCATAAGATTCATCCCAATCCGATAAGCGTAGCCTCGGATGTGTTCTTTCCGTAACCACACGTCAAATCTGTCTTTTGCTAGATTGTATTTCCGCACTTGTTATTAGTTTAATTCTTGTTCTTATATTGTTTTGAGCCTATGGAACGGCTATTGACTTGAACCTATGATATGTATGACTTTGGGATTGGTTGAGGAAAAATAATGAAGTCATAAATGGCTGGAAAATAGGTAAACACAAAGGGCGTGCTGCCCAAATTTTCGCTTAAGAGCTAAGTTTCTATTTGAACTTATATATTTTCGATTGGCAAATCCTATGACTGTTTTTCCATCTTAAAACATGATCCTTCTTCAATTGGAAACTCCAAATATTTACTTACTCTTACCCAAATAAAGAGGAGTGGTTTAGGGTTTTTCTTGGGTATTTTGTCCTCCCTTTTACATGAATTTCATTAAGGCATTTAGTCTATAATATCTACTTGAATATGAGATGATTTTGAACCATATAAACGATTCCAAAAATAGTATTTCTTAGCCTATATAGTTGGATTCCGACTTGTCGTTAGTTCAAGAATTTCCATTGGAAAATTTTATAACTCTTTTGAATTTGGTTTCTCGCTTGGATTACGAAACCCTAATTATTTCCGACCACAGATTCAAATACCCTCTTTTCACTTAAGAATCATCTTTATACGTCCTACTAGTAATTAGTCGGACTTCCTTTAATTTTACCTAGTTGATTTACTAGATAACTTGTAATATGTTCTCTTGCTTAATTTTAGGTTTCATTGGTGATTAAGGAATTGGACGTTATTTTGCTTGTATAGGTGAGTGTTCCTTGTTTGTTATATTTCCTTGACTTATTGGCTTGTTATTATTGATTGATAATGTGTTAAGTGCTTTTAATGATTGGCCAAAACGAGTTTTCTAGGCGAGTGTGTACTTTATCGCACTCAGCCTAAATGATTGTGAAATTTTCAATGATTGAACGATTGAAATGTTACTTGTGCATGAATGTAAGTCTTTTGGCTGAACTGGCCACTGCCCCTTGTTACCGATTGACTCGAGCCAGAAGCGGACTCGGTCGGGCGATATGGTGACCTAGGTGAACGTTTGGTATACTCAAGTATTACCTTGTAGGTTGGTGGAGGTTGGTGGAGCCTGACCAATGTCTAGGAGAGGGTGAATGAAACGAACGAACGAACGAGGGTTTATATATAAACGAAAAATGCATTTTCAAATAAATGAAGGAAAGGGGAATGACAGGAGAACGAACGAACGAACGAATGAACGAACGTATCCTTTTAATGAATGTATTTATCGCTTTGTATTGTAAATGTTTTCTTGAATTATGGGTTAATGTATTGGGTTTATTACTTGTATATGTGTTCGGAACCTCATTGAGCTTTCAAGCTCATCCCTTTAGTTTTATTTTCCTTAACAGGGGACGGCGAGCAGGATGAGAGCATAGACTAGCCAATTTAGTTCTGTTGTAATGGTTCTCGCCCTAGTGCTTGGCACGGGCTGGACGTATGAAGGATTGAGAACCTTTGTATATTCGATGTTTATACTCTCTTTTGGGATGGCAATGTATATAAGTTCCGCTTTAAGTTTTGGATAGTTGCCTATTTATTCTTGTGGTTTTATTCCGATTTTAATTGAGAACTGAAGTGATCGACTGAGTCCTGGCGAGAGCTGGGCAGGCGACCCGCCGAACCTTGGGGTACGCCCTAAGGGGAGGTGGGGCCGTCACACCCACCTCCCCCTAAGGGGAACCAAAGGGTTCGGCGGACCGCCTGCCTAGCTCTCGCCAGGACTACAGAGTCGATTCACACAAACCCAACATAGTACGCGCGATAAGATCCAAAGAAAACGGAAACTACAAATATTTACATTGGAGTGTTGAACAAATTCAGATACAGTGCAATCCGAGGTATTCATACTACACAAAATACAATTAAGGCTTCGTTTTCGAAAGAACAAGTACAATTAGGGTTTCCAACCATTGAGGAGCTATACAAAATATCTAAACTAGCTCAACTCATGCTTCAAAGTCACAGTTCCCAAAAAGTGGTTCCCTGTAAGGAAAACAAAGGTAACAAAAGGGGTGAGCTTGCGCTCAATGAGGTACCAGACATATAGCAGTAAAATCATGGCATTTCACGTTTAACAAATCAGGTACACATGCAGATGTAAAGTAAAGTAGTTAGACACAATGATTCAAATAGGAAGGATACAGGTGACTCTCAGGAGCCAGATTTCCATTTGCAGTACTTGATCCGAACCCGTTGACTCTCCGTCAACGTACATAGAACCAACATATCCGTAGACCCCACTTTACACCAATTTCCGTCCACCACACATACCCCTACCGGGCCCGAACGCCGAACAGAACAGAAGTGGTAATACTCGAGTATACTGGAATTAAGGGTCTCAATACCCAAAGATTCCTGAAACTGACTACCGTGGTTCGTTATCTAATCGACCAGGCCCTTGCCGACCCGACTTGAGTAACTAGCCACAGGTGTTGAGCTCAGAGGTCACAGAAAGGTCGTTGGATACCAGTCTCCAAACGACATCCGAACAGACTCAGATACAGATAACAGATTTAGATACAGATAACAGATTACATATAGTTAAGAGGCATACAGACAGACAAGAGAACGAGTGTGATAAAGTACACCCTCGTCTCAAACAGATTAAATAGATAGTACAATCATTCAGATCACAGATTGCAAGTGCAGAAATCAAGTTAAGCAACAAGTGAGGGGAGTGGTACACTCAACGGTTCAAGTACGGATACTTCAAAAGTTTTCACTTCAAACTGGCTTTAATCGCCAAGAAACCCTAAAAGAACCAAAGTAAAACAATTGAGGGTTTCACCTCCAAAATCGAGTAAACAGAATACACAAGTGAGGCTCGACTACTAGTCGTATGTCTCGCCAAATAATTACTAATACAAGGATGCAAAACATGATTTTGGAAACAAAAGTAATGAGAGGACCTAGGGTTTGAATGACCCAAAAAAACCTTTCATTTCTTTCAAAAGGCAACTCAAACCTAAAGAGACTAAACGGCCTAGAAAAATTGGACAACGTTTCCCCTGAATTTGCTTACTTTTCCAGCCATCATGGCTTCATTATTTTCCTCAATCAAGCCCAAAGTCATACACAATATAAATTCATCACAACAGCCGTTCAATAGGTTCAAAGTCATTCAAATACAAGATTTAGCTAGGAAAATGACCGGAAATGAAAGTTAAGCCCTAAAACGCAAAACAATTTTGACGTCATTTAGCGTATTGGACACAACCAGTGCTACGATTATCGGATGGAGGTGAAATATACACCGTTTCGAAGCTAACAGAAAGGGCTACAATTTTACAGAAGGTCACTCAGTCCAGTTTGTAGTGCAACTAGGTCAAACGTTCAAGGTACCAAACCAGAACCGTATAAACAGGTTAACAAACCGCATTCTGGTTAAATAACCAAAATTCAGGCTACCAAAGTCCAATTCAATTGATTCCAAAGCCATCCGAAAGCTAAGATACTAGGATATATTTCTTAAGAAGACATCAACAACCAATTCGGTAGTATTCCTAGTCAAAAGAACCAATTACAGAAGCTGATTCTCAATTTCGGGTAACTACAGGGCAGTAGGGGTAATTCAGTCTTTTCATAGGCTACGTTGCTCCGATTGAGATGAAATGTTTCAAGCTACTATAAAACATCATTCTCTACAACTTTCATGTTTTAACCCAAGGCTAATTCGGCCTCTAACTATGAGAAATAGTACCAGGCAGAATGTGATTACATGAAACCCTAACTTCTGAAATTTTCCGTCAAATGCGGAAATTTTCCGCAACAACCACAATTTATGCATTCTAGCTCCATTCTAGATTATTTCCAACCATCATACATGGCCACAAAATGGTAATCATATTAAAACAGAAAATTATCCTTAGATGCTCATCTTAGCAACTCAAGAAAAGAGACCACTTAGCACCTTAGCCTTTCAAACCACTTCACTAATCACCTCACAATCACTAAACTAAGAGGTTTTATGGAAAAGATTCAAGATTAATCGGTTGGAATTGAAGATTGAACAAGATTGGAGGTAAGAAATTGGAGAGCTTTCTTTTCTTTTTCCCCTAGGGAGGGCCGGCCAAAGCTTGCAAAATTAAGGATGATTTTTGGGTCATTTTTGCTTAAATTGGTAAAGTAGTGAATAGTGGTCAAAGCAAGAATTAATCTCCAAGTGACACTTGTCACTTCATTTAATACAACTCTATCCTTTTATCTTTCCAATGATAATCCATCTAGGTAACTTCTAATTATCTCTTAACACCTGATAAAATAAACCTGGTATCCAACACTTAACTTAATTGGCCGAATTTTACCGAACTTTCCGCACTAGCGGGTCCCACGTCCGGTATACACTCTTAATTTCTCAAAAACTAACCGATACTAGAACAATCATTTTAAAACTATATTTACTCATAAAATTTATTTTTAAAATTTTTGAATAAAGAAAATATGGAAAAACGTGCAATTAAAAGAAATTAAAACCTAGAAATTAAGAAAATTACGGGTCCTCACATAAGATCCCAGCGGGCGGATCCCGGACCTTCTCGACTACCCTAACCAGTCGAGTCCTAGTCCTCTGAAATTCGTCACTAGTGGCATCGGCTCTAGTCTGCTCATCTATCACTGTCCTCTCGAGCTCTATGATCCTAGCACCCTGGGCATCCACCATAGCGTTCAGTTCCTCAATCTCCTGAAGTAATGCCCCATCAGTAGCCACCAACTGTCGGCGCTCATCATTAATGGACAACACAAGATCATTAGGGTAGGCATGTGTCTCACTACAAGGACAACGGGGAAACCTAGAGAAATGCGAGAATCAAATGCGAGATCCTCCACCAAGTACTCGGTAGTAGATAGGCCTAAGATGCTCCACATGACCGTTAGCCTCTCCGTTACCATTAACTGCATGACCTCTATTACCGTTCTCCATTCCTACAAAATAACCACAAAACTCAAGGTTAGACACTTAAAGTCTCTAACTCACTCAAACATCAACTTACAGCATGACTTAGTTATCTCATTCCTATTATCAAGAGTAAGGTCTCTGAAACATCTCCCAAATAGATCTCTAAATCTAGCACTCTAATACCAACTATGACGCGCTCACTTCTCCCTAGAACGAATCCAAGAGTATCCGCGGAACACCTGCCTAACTCTCGTCAAGACTCGATACGAATCCAATTCAAATTTAAGGATAATTAAACAAAATAAAAGTAGATACAAAAGAAGTCCGCTTCCTTAAATAAACATTCAAATCTTACATCACAAGGTACCAAATGTACAGCAACTTTTTTCGAAAATACAACCACCATAAGTCGACTAATCGATTACATCCAAAATTCTACTCAAAACGTAATCAAATCGGTTTCTCCAAAATCTTTCCATTCCGAACTCCTGTTAAGGAAAACAAACTAATGGGGTGAATTAATGCTCAGTAAGACCAAGAAAAGCATGCAAACACATAATAGAGCAAGTATAAGAGAGCATGAAAGAGAAATCAAGACAATAGTAAAGGTAGAAGTTTCAAGTAATTAATATTTCAATTAAGAAAAGTAAACAGAAACAATTAAGGATACTGGAGCTCTCAGGAGCTAGATTCCACTTGCTTTACCGAGACTCGATCCAATACCTCCACGTGATAACACTCTTTCAACCGGATAGGTATCAAGTGTTAATTTTATTTCCTAACTTTTGATGGTTACAAAACAAATGGATAATATTAATATCTCTTCAAGAAATACTTTCAGTTATGCAGCAATTTGATTCTAAGAGCAAGTGCAATTGAAAGAAAACAAAGGTTGTTGAAAGCTGTCGGACGTTCGATAATCTTTGCGCAACTTCGGACGCATGAAGAACTCCACCACCGAACGTCCGAAGGAAATAAAACATTCTCTTGGCTCACTGACCTCGATCGAACGCAAGTATCGGACGTCCGATAGGTTCGTTCAAACTTGACAAAACTTGTCAGACGCTCACAAAGATAATACCGGACGTCCGATAGAATTGAAGAAGATTTTACAAACTCACTGCCTACTGTCGAACGCATGCTTGGGTAGTACCGGACGTCCGATACTCCAACGGCTAGTTGACTGTTCAACTGCTTTCTATCAGTTGAAAGCATTAATGAAGCACTTTCTTGGTCTCCTATAAATAAAGTATGGTCAGAATCTTCAAATAACTTTTGCACACTGAAGATACAAAAGATCTAGAATAGTTTTAATGAGAAAACACTCTCCAAGGAAGATTTGTAGTCTTAGTGGTGTGAGGTTCATTGTAAACTTTTCATTTATGAGTGAATACTTCATGAGTGTACCTCTATGAGGGTTGTCCTGAGAGATAGTAAAACTTCCTAACTTGATCGAGTGGAATTCGGAGCAAGGAGGAGGTGAACCTTCCTTTGTACACAAGAGTGATTGTAATTCATCAACTTGAAGAAGCTTGTTTGAATTAATCTACAAGTTCAAGAGGAGTTGGGTAGTTAATTGGCTTGCAATTCTTTCCTTTATTTACTTATTGTTACGTTTGTGATCTTTACATTACTTATCTCTTCTACTTCTCTCAAGTGATTTTTTTCATTCATTAATTAATTCATTGTGTGATCACTTAGAAAAGAGGGTAAATTTTATATTGAACAAAAAGTGCTCAGAACTTAATTAGGTTTTTAATCAACCTAATTCACCCCCTCTTAGATTGTTTTCGATCCTTACAATTGGTATCAGAGCTTGGTCTCCTTGAGATTAAGTTCAATCGATTTAGGAGCAAAAATGATAACCAATAATGCCATATTTTTTTAAGGACATTCTGTCATTAGACCACGTATGTTTAATGGGTCAAATTATGTGAATTGGAAAGAAAGAATGATTATCTTTTTGCAATCAATTGATATTGAATTGTGATTTATTATTAGTGAAGGTCCATATGATGCCTCTCTTATAGATGAAAATACTCATAAATCTAGACCAAAAATAAGAAGTGAACTGACTACTGTGGATAGAGCTCATCTCACCTTAAATGTAAAAGCCATGAATGTGTTATATTGTGCTTTAGACTCAAATGAATCTATTAGAATCAAGGGTTGTAAGTCGGCTAAAGCAATTTGGGACAAACTTGGAGAAATTCATGAAGGAAGTGAGAATGTGAGAGAACAAAAGAAGTCTATTCTGGTTACCAAGTATGAATCGTTCAAGATGGAACCTCATGAAAACATTAATGAGATGTACTGTAGATTCAATGACCTTATTAAGGACTTAGAGGTGCTGGAAAAGGAATACTCTCTAAGTGAGAAAAATAGAAAAATTCTGAATGTTTTATCCAAGGATTGGGAGAATAAAGTTACTGCCATTGAAGAAACTAGAGATCTAAATTCTTTTCCCATTGAATCTCTTATTAATTCTCTAACCTCTTATGAGTTGAAATTTAAGTCCAAAGTGCAAGAGAAAGAGGATGTGAAAGTAAGAAGAAGCATTACTCTAAAGACAACTCATGATGAAGATGATTCTGCCTCTCTAGATGGAGAAGATGCAGAAGTTGATGATAGTGATCTACCTCTCATCACAAGAAATTTCAAGAGGATGCTCAACGAAAGGAGATTTAGAAGAGGAGGACCTAGCAATTCAGATTCTAATCAATTCAACAATGCAAAAAATAAAGCAAAGTATGAGGCCAACAAAAAATGAGGTGACAAATGTTATGAATGCGGCCAACTTGGACACTACATGAGTGAGTATCCAATGAAGAAGAGGAAAGTTGAAAGAAAACCAAGATTCAACAACTTTCAATTCACATGAAATAAGTGGAACTCCGATGGTGAAATTGAAGAGGAAGAAGAATCTACTCAATTGGCTTTCATGGCCATTGGAGATGATGAGGTAACAACTTGTAACTCTCAATCTAATAGTGATGATGAAACTGATTATGATCTTGAATCTTTCATTAAAAAATTGCATGATAGTTTGAAAGAATCTTATGTTAGAAATAAGGAATTGAAACACAAAATTAGTTTTTTTCTTCAGAACAATACATGTCTTTTTCAAGAAAATAAGAATTTAAAAACTGAAAATGATTACTTGAAAAAGAATGACATTGATTTACAAAATAAGTTTGATAGAAAAATAAAGTTTTGCGAAATGTTCAAAGAGGAACAAGGTGATCTGAAAAGAAGAATGAACAATTTAAACGAATTACTCCAATATAAGAAACAAAACTACTTTCAAGAAAATGGAACAAAACCTCATTTTGGCACTTATGAGAAGAAGATAAATTCTGCTGCAAATGATTTTGCTGTTTATAAGAGAAAACAAGTAAGATTTATTAAACCTGTTCATGTAAATAACTTTTTGATTATATGTAATTTTTGTTGTCAAAAAAGTCACATAAAAAGTGATTGCTATGTGAGAATGAAAATGAGAAAAGGCATGAAATGTATATGGATAGTTAGACATGATACTAACTCTCAAGGACCCAAAAATTAAAGGGTACCAAATATTAGTTCTTGAACTCTTGAGTAGGTGAATCTGGTAAACATTAATAAGGAATCAAAGTGGGTACTCAAGATACATGACCGGTGATCCATCACATTTCATCAAGTTCAAGCCAAAGTCTAGTAGCAAAGTGACATTTGGAGATGACATGAAAACTAAAACAATTGGAGTAGAAGATATCGGTAAGATCGGTGAGATTCTTGTTCATAATATTCTTTTGATGTTTCTGATGTTTTGAACTGAGTTTTTCTTGATATTTTTGAATATTACTGAATTTTTATGATGACACAAAGGGAGAGAAATGAATGATACTGATCTAATGATGATTTGTTTTGATAATTATTTTGATAATTATTTCTTTGTTTGATACTTCTTTTTCTCTGTTTGATACTTCTTTTTCTCTGTTTGATACTTGTTTTGATATCAATTCTCTGTGATATGTTGATATGTTGGTGATTGTTGAATTCTGATATCATTTCTCTGGGATACTGGAGTTTCTATTATTGTTGCTAGATTATTATTGCTGATTTTACTCTCATCTTATGATGATAAAAAAGGGGAGAAATGGATGCTATGTGAAAGGGGGAGTTTTCTGAGATTATAAGTTTGGCACTTAAAAATTTTTTTGATGCATTGAGTGAGGGGGAGCTTTTGGCTCAATTATTTCTTTCTCCATCCATTATTTTGTCATCATCAAAAAGGGGAATATTGTTAATCTTAGTTCCTAACTTTTGATATTTACAAAACAAATGGATATATTAATATCTCTTCAAGAAATACTTTCAGTTATGCAGCAATTTGATTCTAAAAACAAGGCAATTGAAAGAAGACAAAGGTTATTGAAAGCTGTCGGACGCTTGGATCGGACGTCCGATAATCATTGCGCAACTTCGGATGTATGAAGAACTCCACCACCGGACGTCCGAAGAAAATAAGACATTCTCTTGGCTCACTAACCTCGATCGGATGCAAGCATCAGACGTCCGATAGGATCGTTCAAATTCAACGAAACCTGTCGGACGCTCACAAAGATAATACCGGACATCCGATAGAATTGAAGAAGATTTTGCAAACTCACTGCCTGCTGTTGGACGCATGCTTGGGTAGTACCGGACGTCCGATACTCCAATGGCTAGTTGACTATTCAGCTACTTTCTATCCGTTGGAAGCATTAATAAAGCACTTTCTTGGTCTCTTATAAATAGAGCATGGTCAGAATCTTCAAATAATTTTTGCACACTGAAGATACAAAAGATCTAGAGTAGTTTTAGTGAGAAAACACTCTCCAAGGAAGATTTGTAGTCTTAGTGGTGTGAGGTTCATTGTAAGCTTTTCATTTGTGAGTGAATACTGAGTGTAGTTCTGTGAGGGTTGTCCTGAGAGATAGTAAAACTTCTTAACTTGACCGAGTGGAGTTCGGGACAAGGAGGAGGTGAACCTTCCTTTATACACAAGAGTGATTGTAATTCATCAACTTGAAGAAACTTGTTTGAATTAATCTACAAGCTCAAGAGGAGTTGGGTAGTTAATTGGTTTGCAATTCTTTCCTTTTTATTTACTTATTGTTACGTTTGTGATCTTTACATTACTTATCTCTTCTACTTCTCTCAAGTGATTTTATTCATTCATTAATTGATTCATTGTGTAATCACTTAGAAAAAAAGGTAAATTTCATATTGATCAAAAAGTGCCCATAACTTAATTAGGTTTTTAATCAACCTAATTCACCCCCTCTTAGGTTGTTTTCGATCCTTACATCAAGTCCATAGAACTGCACTTAACGTCAAGTTTCCGTCTACCGTTACACCGCTATCGGACCCGAACGTCGATTAGAAAAGGCAATACTACTCGAGCATGCCAAGTAAAATCTCAAAAGATCAAACTTTACGATTTTCTCACGGTTCACTAAGCTTCTCGACCAAACTTGTGCCGGCTCGAGTCGCAAAGTTAGCCAATAAATTTTTAGACTTCCGCCACGATTACAAGTGTAATAATCGATGAGATTCACTCCAATCGACATTGAGTCAAACACAAGTACAATTTTCAAGTATGAGCAAATCGATTATTTAGTCAAGTAAAAGAGAACGAGTGCGATAAAGTACACATTCGACTCAGCAAATCTAAAATACTTAATTAAGAAGGGACGATTCAAGTATTTAACAACAATTCATGTACTTGATACTCACCAATTCAAAACAAGTGAATAAATAAAGCCTTAAGTTGTCCGCTCCGAGATTCGCTTCAAAATCCTCTCGGGCGCCTGAAGAAATAGTGATCAACCATCGCTCACATATACTCACAACCACTTAGCATTCAACGACGAAAGTACACTCGCTTAAAATTTAAGACAATGTCTTAGAAGAGCTTTAATCCCTCGTAAATCAAGATTCAAAAGTAAGGATTTAAAGTCACAAGGAAAAACTTGTATCATCCATGAAATCAAGTTTAAAACGGTCTATTAATATCAAAAGAAAGTGAAAAGTTCTTAAAAACTCGTTTCCTGCGAAATCGGAAATTTTCAGCTTTGCGCGACAAAACTTGGAAAGTTAGATCTTGAGTTTGGAATGTCCAAGAATGAAAAAATTTATACCGTTGGAAACTAGACTCAAAGCACTAAAACTTCCCAGAAGACTCTTTTCCAAGATTCGAACCAGAAAGCATTCAAATTTCAGTTCAAAATTACAGTCTCATGAAGACAGGATAGAACCAGTCTTGGTTTTCAGCAATGTTTGGAAATTCGGAAAAATTCACAGGAGGTGAATCAGCCTCTGAAATTCATAACACAACAAGAGTTCCAAATCAAGTTTCAAACAAAACAAACGGAACTAAATTCAGAGTTTTGAGCAACAAGATATAACAGTTTGAACTTGCTGATTTTTGCAACCTGATCAGTGGATTTCCAGATTTGAAGAGCAATCTTTGGGGCATTATTTGGGTCTTGAAATGATATTGAAATTATGCCAAATTTGGTACACTTAAACTTTCATATGCAGACTACCTCTCTATCAAAATTTAGGCAAAAATGCCCACGGGAAAGTAGTTAACGAAACGACCAAAGTTTGTGAAATTCTTCAAAGCTAATCTGCCAACCCTATCATTCTTTCTTTTCCAAAAGTTTTGTCCAACGAAATCAGCCCCAATTGGCTCCATTTTTGAAACCAAGGTTCCAGAACATTTAATGAGCAATTGATGAGTGAATGACACTAAAAATTTTGAAATAAAACACCCCAAAATAGAATTGACCATTCGGTCAGCAAGGAAGAGAAAATTTTCCAGTTATCAGCTTTGACATAGTTTGTAAATCAGACCAAATCTGACTCTACACAAGTCCAAATTGAGAATCGTTTATGGCGTTAGAAACTAGATTCAAAATTATACATTTCATCAGAAGGAATCATTTTCAAAATATTTTCACAAATGGGACAAAATCGAGACACAAGATGCAACTTCCCAGTTTCTCTCGGACAGACAGACCAAATAGGTCAGTCCTCTTTGCCGATTCGCTAAGGTTTACTCAAACCAAACTAGTAGGGGATTCTTATACCGTTTGAAATCTCTGAATGTCTAGTTTCGAATGCCACAAGTGGCACTCAATTTTGACTTTTGTACAAAGAGTTATGTTCAGACAAAGAACCACTGGCTGGCTACCCTGCTAGCGGATTTCCAGATTTTGAACTTTTCCAAAACTCAAGTTTTAGGTAACCATTTGAAATGATTTTCGAAAGGCACATTCTACACACAGAATACAACATATATCAAACAATTTAACAGACAAATAAGCAACAAAATTTCGAATTAAAAGCAGGACAACTAGAACAGAAATTCGTCCAGCTCACTCTCACGGTTTCTTCCAACTTTCTCTCATCTTTTCAAGCCAAAATCATCTCATTCATCACATAAACAACGAAAATCAAGCAATATAGCCTCAATTCAGCTACCTAAAGGCCTCCTCAAGATATCTAGTTTAGGATTTAAAGCAAGATAAATGTTTCCTCAAGTCCGCTAGCCTATAAACTTCATTAGGGTTTCAAACCCATGAAAACTAACCATCAATCTTTGTATAAATGGAAAGATTAAAGAGATGAAATAATTACCCTTTAAAACCTAGATGAAAACCATATTTTTCCACCAAAATATCACCAAGATACTCCACAAGATGACTTTTTTCTCCAAACTAGAGTGAAATCCAAGTGGTTCGTGAGTTGGATGAAGAAAAGTGAGCAAACTTGGAGCCAAAGAATAGAGTTTCTTTCTTCCCTTTTCTTCCTTGGGGTTTCGGCCGAAAATGGAGAGAGAGAGAGGTTTTCTTGGTTTTTTTTTAAAAAATTTTGTGAAAGAAATGTGTTGAGGAAGCTAACTTAAAGTGTGTAAGAAAGTCAACTCTTAATAGTGCGAAATAGGTTTTGTACTACAAATTTCTCTCTTGTTTGGTACACTTATACACTAATCCTCAAGGTAATTTCTCTAACATTGTAATTATTCATACTTACTAGTCTAGTATCAAATCCTCAAATCTCCTCTTAGTTGTACCGGCACGACTTTCGAGAAACTGTCGACGCGAATGCGATAAAAGCTTAATTTTAACTCATTCACATCTAATCCCTCAATTAACTTTTCTTAGTCTACTATTAATCATTCTTAATTCTCCAAGATTATTGCACTCTCGGATCGAATATTGCCTCGAAAAATGTGTATTCGTTATTTCTTACTAAACGAGGCACATAAAATTATTTTTTCTAGCGGGACGTTTTAAAAATATAAGTGAGACATTGTTCCATGCAAACGGATTCAAAATGGTTGAAATAAATTATTCGGAGAAAACGAGTGAATAAATAATTAAATAAGCCAATAAAATAGAATTAAAGTAAGTAAAATTCGGGTCCTCACAATTAGTCTAACTAATGCAAACCATTGCTCATGATTGGGATTGTGAGTATATCTACTCAATCTACATACAGCGTAAGCTATATCAGGCCTTGTAAAATTCATTAAATGCATCGAACTCCCAATAATCTAAGCATATTTCAATCGAGCAATCGGGTCACTATTATTTTTCTTTAATTGAGAGTTAGCATCATAAGAAGTGCTTACAAGTGTCGCATCATAATTTTCAAAGCATCATAATTTTCAAACTTCTTAAGAAGTCTCTCTTTATGATATTGACACCCAATATCATTTTAGTTTCACCCAAATCCTTTATATCAAAATTAGAAAACAGAAAAAATTTAGTACTATTAACAATATCTGGACTTGTACCAAATATAAGCATATCATCCACATACAAACTAATTATCACATATTGATTATTTATAATTTTGATATCTAACATTTATTCACTTCTACAGACGAGAATCCATCTTTTATCAATATTTGATCAAATTTCTCATGCCACTGTTTAGAAGCCTATTTTAGGCCATAAAGTGGCTTAATTAATTTATACACCTTATTTTCTTATCCATATGCAGCACATCCCTCAGGTTGAAATGTATAAATTTCTTCTTCTAAATCACCATTTAGAAAAACTGTTTTGACGTTCATTTGATGAACAACAAGTTTATGAATAGAAGTTAAAGTAAATAAAATACGAAGAGAAGAAATTCTTGTTACTGGTGCAAATGTATCAAAATAGTCAATATTTCATATTTGAAAAAAATCTTTTGCTACTAAATAAGTTTTGGATTTTTCTATAGAGCCATCAGAATTATATTTTCTTTTAAAAATTCATTTACAACCAATAGGTTTTGCACCAAGGGATAAATCTACCAAAGTACAGGTTTTATTTTTTAAAATAGAATCGATTTCGGATTTAATTGCTTCTTTCCAAAACTTGCAATCATGAGAAGAAATAACATTAGAATAAGTTAAAGAATCATTATCAATAAGAAAAGTTTGAAAATCATTTCCATAAAAAAATTCTTTTCTCGGCTTTTTACTCCTTCTCAATTCCTCATAAGAGGTTATTTCTCTATTTCTTTCAATAGGTGCATGAGAAATTTTATTGGATAGCGAAAAATATGTTAAAAGAATTTGGCATTCTTTGTCTCAATAATTGTATTACAATCAAGCACATCACTTTTTAAAATAAGAAACGTATATGCAACACTATGTTTAGCATATCCAATAAACATACAATCAGAAGTTTTGGAACCTAATTTTCTTTTCTTAGGTTCAGGTAATAACATTTTAGTAAGATACCCCCATACCTTTAAATATTTTAAAATTAGTTTATAATTTTTTCATAACTCATAAGATGTTTTGCTAGTTTTTTATGTGGAATCCTATTTTGTAGGTGACATGTAGATTATATAGCTTCTCCTCACAAATTTTCAGGAGCATGAGAACTAATTAACATAGAATTTATCGTTTCTTTCATTGTCCTATTTTTTCTTTTAGCTACTCCATTAGATTCTAGTGAATAAGGAGATATTATTTTATGTATTATGACTTCATGCTTACAAAACTTATCTAAAGCTAAATATTCACCTCCTCTATCAAGCCTAAAGCCTAATTCTTTTATCTTCTTATTAAGTTAATTTTCTACCTCAGACTTATAAGATAAAAAAACATTATGAGTATTATCTTTATTTCTAACTAAATAAAGTTAAGTATATCTAGAATAATCATCTATAAAAGTAACGTAATTTTTTTTCTCCTCTAGTCATAGTTTGTTTTAAATCACCTATGTCTATGTGAATTTAATTTAACAATTCAGTTTCTCTTTGGACAGTTATACAATTTTTCTTTGTTATTTTAATTTCTGCACATATTTCGCATTTTTCCATGTTATTATTATTAAGACTAGAAAGTAACCCAAGTGATTGCATTTTCTTTATGTAGCTAACATTAACATGTCCTAATCTAGCATGCCATAAAAAATTGAATCAACAATATAAGTAGAAGAAGATGTGTTTTCATTAATCATATTTGAAATGCTAAGTATAAAGAGTCCCTGATTATAGTAGCCCTTGCTTACAAATATATTATTTTTTGTCATTACAATCTTGTCAGATTCAAATGATACTTTCATCCTAACTTTTCCTAGCAATGCTACAGAAACCAAATTTGCCCAAATATTTGGCACATGCAGCACATCATTGAGAGCTAAAGTTTTTCTTGTAATGAATTTCAAGAGAACTTTGTACTTACCAAGAACTTTAGCAGTTCGTTAGCCACCAAGGTAGATCATCTCTTTATCATCCCCTATTAGAATATAGGAGGAAAATACTTCTCGATTTACACATATGTGCCGAGTAGCCATAGAGTCTACTGCCCATTATTTCACATTGGCTGCAATGTTGACTTAAGAGATGATTGCAGCAATTATCCCCTTCGGCTAAATTAACCTTTGGAAGATTGACATTTACATTGTCACATTTCTTTTTGTGCCTACACTAAGCTGCATGGTGTCCTATTTTTCTACAAACATAGCAATTGCCTTTCTTTTTTCTTAAATTTGGGATTATTAGGCATGTAATTCTGGGACTTATTGGCGTACCTCTTATTGTTGCATTGTACCAGGCTAGCTTTCAGAGTCATCTCCTTAGTTTTGGCAACTCTTAACTCCTTCACATTAGAATCTTCAATCAGGATGTGTTTCACAAGCTCATCAATGGTGTAATTTTTCTGCTTGTGTTTCAAGTTATTTTTGTAATTGGCCCATGACTCGGGCAACTTTTCAATTAGCATGCCTGCAGCAAATTTTTTGGGTAGCTTGATGTCTTCGTTTTTCAAATCCTCAAGTAACATTTGGTACTCCGTGATTTGTACTTTCATCTCTTTGTTGTCTATCATCTACCATTGATTGTACTTGCCCATGACGAATTTTTGTTCGGTGGCGTCTTTGGCAGTAGATTTAGTTACCAAAGCTTCCCAAATTATCTTAGCTTCCTTGTAGCTACAATACATGTCAAACAATTCATTTGAAAATGTCTGTCAGATAGTATGCCGACATACCTTATTGGCATATTGCCATGATTCTTGCATCTTGACATCAACAGTTGCAGTTAGTTGTGCTTCTGCCAATGCATAGGCCACTCCAAGAATGTTGAGTAGAGAATGCCCATGTTCTTGCCAACTTTCAAAGTTTTCATTGGCAAAAACTTCAATTTTGAAGATGTTCGAAAAAGGCTTAGCCAATGGTAGTGTGATTGCAACTAATGTGGATGCAGGTTGTGAGGTGTCAACATTATCAGAGGCCATAGTTGTCGCGCCCCATTTTTTATAAGAAAAAATAAATAAATGAAATGGTTTAAAAGAGTGAATTTTTTGATTTGAAAAAATGATTTTTGATTTACAAAGAAAGTGGGTCTAAATGGGACTTAAAAATGCGACGATTCGACCCAAAATATAGTTTAAAAAGGGTTTTTGAAATAAAAAATCGGAGTCGCCACTTGGTATAGAGTTAAGGTGTACCAAGTCACCAAAAATGAATTTTTTAAAGGAAAAAGATAAAAAGAAACCCCTTTTAAACGACTCCTAGTCTACGTAAACCAACGAAAAAGGTTCGGGAGTCACATTTGATGAAGGAGAAGGCAAGTATGAAATCCAAGGCACCCCTTCGACCTAGCCAAGGCTAGTTGCGTGATTTAGTCAAGGATTTTCTTATTTTTTAACCAAAAGATTTATCACATTTGGATGTACTATATGAATGCAAACCCTAGACCTAGGGGGGCATCGGGGGGCAAAATTTCTCTTCAAAGATTGAATGGTGCCAATCACATTAATTGTGACGCCCAATAATGACTCCTTGGAGAGGTCACGGATAATGCAAAAATATGAGACTCTAAGAAAAGAAAAATTATAGAAATATACATGTCCTAAAGGAATGCATCATGTCGGGCACGGGGGACTAATGTTCGTGACTCAATTTTCCCTTTAATAGAGGGAATACGAGCGTGCTAAGGCTAGAAAGCCAAACTTGTCCATATCCCATATTCAAGGGGTTTTCCTTAATCTAACCAAGCAAATGCACTATATCCTAATCCTATTTCTAGAATGAAATGAAATTCTAATGTCATGTATCATGCATAGGGGTGTATATATATAGGAAAATTAGGGATAAGGGATATACGTATAAGGGGAATATCATACAAAATGATAAAAGATCCTAGAAAGTAAAATATGCATGAGATGAGGTGATTTTGTCACTCAAACATGATCTATCGCGCGAAGGGGCTCCTAAGGGTCTAGCATTGGACTAGCCCCACATCTACGCTCTCTCACAAGCATTGGACTTGCAAGAGCTCGAGGGGACAACCATGACTAGCATTGGACTAGCCACGGTTACATGCATTTGCATCCATCATACACATATATAAGTAATGTGCATAATTAAAGCAAGTAGACATGTGAGCACGTAATTCACATAACAAATAAGCATGCATATCTAGATGCCAAAACCTAGGAAAGCGATTAAACACATAGCACATAGACATGCAAAACACATAAGGCAATTAAGGCCCTAACTATTACATTTTTTGGGGGAAGGCCTACTACAATCTAAAAGGGGGAATAAGAAGGAATAAAACAATTAAACCCCTAACTATTACAATTTTGGCATTCGAGTGCCTCCCAAATGATGAAATTGAACTAAAATTGAAGCAAAAACTACGCAACTAAAGAAATAAATAAAGTGAAAATGAAGTAAGCACTTAAAGTCATGCAATGGCACACATAAGACACATATACGCACGTAGGGTCAAATAAAGTCAAAAATAAAGGATAGAGTGTACCTCCCTCGTAATGGTAAGCAAATGAAGGGAAAGTAGCTTCAAAACAATAAAAGGGTCAAGGTACCACTTTAATTGAGAAAAATTAAAAGAAATGCGCAAATACAAAGCTCACTTGACCATAAAGCCCCTAAAGTCATGACTTAAGTGCAATTGAAACAAAGCACAGTAGTCAATTGAAGCAAACAAGCAATGAAGTTGTAAAATTAAAACTACCAAGGACCAAATTGAGGAGATTATTCAATTGATTGGGTCATAGCAGCATTAGTTAGAAGCCAAGGGGTCAAAGTGAAGTTTTACAAAGTTATTTCATGCAATCTTCATGCAAAGACGTGAGAAACATTCTGCAATCAAGTTTCAGCTGAAAGCTTTCTGCAACCAAACAACCGCTACTTTCACTTTCAACCAATTTTGATCTCAATCTCAACACAATTTTGATCAAAACTTTTTAACCAAAAATCCAAAAACCTTATCTAAGCAACATGCAACACAATTTCTAACATTCAAACGAACTGAACATAGAAGGAAAAACATTGCAAATACTGGAGAAATAAAAAAAGAAAAGAAAGGCTCGACAATCCTGATTTGTTCATTTTCCAGCAAGGGTTCGAATATGACTTAAATGTTTAGATCCAAACATGCAAACCCATCTTCACTCATCCAAATTTTCTCATCAAGTAGGTGATGAGACCCACTCGGCAGGCTGGGCTGTTACAGGAAAGAAAATAGCAAAACAGAATGCAGCAAGAATTTTCGCAATCTAAGATGACTAATAAACCTTGCGGCAACTTCCTTTCTACCTATTCAGCATGCATATGACACATTCATAAACCCCAATGGAGTATGTAGATACATCAGCTACTTCCCCAGAGACCCACCTGACTCTCTTAGGGCCAAATAACTAACATCACGATACAGAATCATAGTTTCAGTAACTACCTTTCCCCTCCCAGAAAAATCCCACAAAACAAAACGTTTTACTCATCTAGCATCAGAAACAAACACTGACTCAAGTACCAGGCCTGATGAAGTAGCCTCTGGAGCAGATCATACATAACAAAGGCGACACAAGTCAATCGTAACAACATCAGAAAACAATACTTCAGCGAACCAGAAAGGAAAACAAAAGAACAGCTGCAACAAGCTGAAAGCTTCAAGCTTGTTGCAGCTTTTTGCAATCTTGACTTCATGGATTCATCATAAAACTATAGAAAGACTTCCACACACACATTATCAGGTTTCAATACCAAACACCCAAAAGTACGAAAATCTGGGTTGGAGAAACAGCTTGCAAAAACCAGATTTTGTTTACGAAACTTTTTACCAATGGAATGGGTTTGTTGCTAACTACAAGAAACATGAGGTAATTTCTACGCAAAAAGGTCTCAATGATCCATACTAACACAAAACCCAGATGCAAGGAGATAAGGCAAAGATCTGCACCAACAACGTATGAAAAAGAAAGCACCGAAGGCACAGAAAAACAAAACCATGAAACCAGGACACCAATCAGCATAGAATATAAATCTGAGTATATGTAAGTGCAGGAAAGTGGAAAGAAAGGGTTACCTTGAAGACCTTAACACCGAATATGTGGAACCCGTGAGCGTTGAAGATGATCGTTCTCCGCGGAAATCGAAAGGGGCTTGCTACTGGCTCTGATGAAGACCACGCAAGAATCTGGAGTTTTCTGGTCCTTTTTTTCGCAACTTCCTTTGCCCAGATTTTTCCCTTTATTCCCCGAAAATTTTTCCAAATCTCCCTCTTGCTCTCGGCTTTTCTCTCTAACACCGTTCTCTCGCTTCTCTCTCGCTCGCCCCAACAGCCGTCAACCTCTCTCTGGTTTTCTCCAAAGATCTAGCCCGAAGCTTTCTTCTTTTTCTGTTTTTCTTCAGCCCCGAAACCCTCTTGCTCAGCTTTCCTTTCCTTTTCCTCTCAACCTATGGCTACCTCCCCTTTCGGGTCCCTTTCTCTCACTCTCCCTCAGCCTTTCTTTCACTCAGCCGCCAACTCCAGCTCTCTGGTTCTCCCTCAGCTTTTCCCCCCGTAGCTTTCTTGCTTTGCTGTTTTTTCTTTTTCGCCGTCACCAAGTGCTCCCCTCTTTTCCTCCTAAACCTAGCTGCTACCTCTATATCCTCTCTCCCTTAGCAGTCCTCCCCTTTTTTCACTCTCCCCGCCGTCACTCCTATTCCCCCCTCGTTTTTGTCTTCATCTTATGCCTTTATATGGCATTTGGGGAGTCGTTTGATGGTTTTCTGTTCTGGAATATTCCAGCTGTGAATCGGGGGGCGAGCTGGCAAGATTCTAGAGAGTTCTGGAGAGAAGAGAAATGTGGAAAAAATGAGTGGAAAAAAGAACCAAAAATGCCACTGCAATTTCCGCTTTTGTACCATTTTCCGGCTTATTCCTTCGTACGAAGGAGAAAGAATAGCGCGCGTGTATTCCAATTTTTCCAAAAATCAATTTCAGATAAATAAATGCTAATTTTAAATGACCTTGCAAAATGCCTTTTCACTTAGCAAAACTTGAATTTGAAAAAGATAAAATGTATCTTTATTAAGGATTTTCTTTTTCCTAAAATTTAGTGTAAAAATTGCTTTAAGAAGAAAAGAAAATGATGAATCTCAATAAACATAAACATGAATTACTATTTGCAACCTTAAATCAATTAAAATAAAAAGAAAACAAGAATAAATAATAATAAACTAAAAATAAAATTGAATTTAAATAAACAAAAAAAAAGCTAAAATTAAATTAATTAAATAAATAAAGTTTAAAATTGAATTAATGAAATTTTGGTGTCTACAGTTTGCCCCTCTTTGTCTGAGTTTTGGAAAAACTTGAGACAAAGAAGTAGATACCAAATACTTACCTGTGTTACTCGGCAAACTACTCGAGCGACTGACGTTTTGAAATGAGGACTGACCCCCTTCACTGAGACTGTCTCAAACAAGAAATTTAAATATGGGACTGACCCGAACAAGAAATTTAAAGCGGGACTGACCCGAACAAGAAATTTAAATGGGACTGACCCGAACGAATTTAAATCATGGGACTGACCTGAACAAAATTTAAATCATGGGACTGACCCGAACAAAATTAAAATCATGGGACTGACCCGAACCAAACTTAAATCATGGGACTGACCCGAACAAGAAATTTAAACGGGACTGACCCGAACGAATTTAAATCGTGGGACTGACCCGAACAAAACTTAAATCATGGGACTGACCCGAACAAAACTTAAATCATGGGACTGACCCGAACAAAATTTAAAATCATGGAACTGACCCGAACAAAATTTAAAATCATGGGATTGACCCGAATGGAACTTAAATCATGGGACTGGCCTGAACGAAATTTAAATCATGGGACTGACCCGAACAAAATTTAAAATAATGGGACTGACCCGAACCAAACTTAAAATCATGGGACTGACCCGAATAAAATTTAAAATCATGGGACTGGCCCGAATGGAACTTAAATCTTGGGACTGACTCGAACAAAATTTAAAATCATGGGACTGACCCGAATGGAACTTAAATCATGGGACTGGCCCGAACGAAATTTAAATCATGGGACTGACCCGAACAAAATTTAAAATAATGGGACTGACCCGAACCAAACTTAAATCATGGGACTGACCCGAACAAAGTTAAAATCATGGGACTCTACTATACTTACCTGAAAAGGATCTCAAGGTTTTGCCCCAGTAGAGGTTAAGTCTTTGCATCTGAGCCTATAGTTGATTCTGCATTGCTATGTTGTTGCACCTTTTGAGCAAATTTGCTTGTGCGATTTTCGATCTGTCTTTGTTCACTGGAGAATCTTTTCCGATACTTGCTCCAGTGCGAAGTGTGACTGTTTTCACTCACGAAATTTTCTGCAAAAGAGAAAGGACAAAGAAAAGTGCCACCATCATTTGAGTCGTTTGCCCTTGAGAATCGTGTAAACATGAGTCTTTTGATGCCTTCGCCAACTTGTGCTGCGGCATCTGACTTAGTTGGATTTGTCGCTTCCGAACGTCTCTGTTTTTCCCAGACTGACCGGGTATGCATTTTGCCATATTGTGAAGCCTGCATAACTGGCTTTGTTGAACCTTAATCCTTTTCAAGAGATGACTGAATCCAACGTATGCTTTGCACAAACCACGGGGATTGTCATTTATTAAAACTCAATGACCAAGAATGATGTATGCAAGGTAACCTCACATGTCATGCAAGAATGAACATGAAAAAGAATGTAAAACAAAACTAACTGTGCTTAATCCTACAAAATGCCATGAATACAAGCAACTGAGGAAAAATGAGTTTCATAAGAATGTATTTGCAAAAGAATATTTTACAAAGTGACACAGTTTTGGCCAACGGATGTCATATTCGAATCCCTGGATATCTTTGTTCCGGAATTCGACACTGGTAGAAGTGATACGAAGAGAAATCCCAAATGAACCAAACCACCAGTTGTTCCTCCTCGTGCTCGCTCATTGCGGAAACCTACCTTGGCGCCCTTTCGAGTTTTCACCAAGGTTGCCCCCCACCCCTTTTTGTTTTGTTTTGTTTTTCCTTTTCTTTTCTTCTTTTTCTCCTTTTCTTTTGAGGTGCCCTTTCGGGTTTTCACCTAAGGAAGCAATGGAAGAGTTCGACCATAATCGACTCAGGAATGTAAGTTGAAGATTGCTGGCATCAGTAAAATGCGCTTCCCTTATAAACTTAAACGAAGGCATTATGGACATCACTCGCCAGTTGATTAGCAAACTTCCATATAGAAATACAGCAAGTGACGAAAGCCAGGACTTTGGGCTTTTGAAATGAGGTCAGGTGGGGTGTTTTCAAGAAAAGTTGAGGCTTGAAAGCAAATTTTGATGAGAGGGGTGTGAAATAACCTGAGATTGCATCATTTTGAAATTATTTCCAATTTTGAACGAAATCGAGGAAAATTTGCCCCAATTTGATTGGATTTCTCTTTTTGCATTTTTCATTGTATTTCCTCACTTTTGCATTCTTTTTTTAAAACTAAATTTGCCCCGGTGTGAGGTTTTTCTTTCTCTCTTTTTCTTTTTCCTTTTGAGCATCTCTCTTTCAAAATAAATTTGCCCCAGTGTGGGGTTTTACTTCTTCTTTTTCTTTTTGATCATCTCTCCTCAAAATAAAAATTTGCCCCAGTGTGGGGTTTGCAATTCTCAGGGGCTGCCAAACGAAAATTATTGTTCTGATAGCTCAAAGGGGATGACGAGGGATGAAATGTTTTGATTGGAAAGGAAGATGGCCTGACTTTTGTTTCGCCCCTTGCATGATTTCCAAAAGAAATTTGCATAATCAAAAATAAAAACTTCTTACACATGTCTGAGTTGATAGGTTGAGGGAATGTCTGTCCATTCATCTCTTCAAGGATAAGTGCTCCACTCGGTAGCACCTTTTTGAATGACAAATGGCCTTACCAGTTTAGACCAAATTCGTCTTTGACTTCATCTTGCATTGGCAAAACTCGCTTTAACTCTTTGTCCTCCTTCTCTAAAGGACCGGCGGCGGACTTTTTTGTTATGAACACAGGCCATGCGTTTTGGCAACATTGGCCATGGCACATAGCATTCAACTGCTTTTCATCAATCAGAATCAATCGTTGATGATGCTGCTTTAACCAATCAGCTTCCAACCTAGCAGGGAAGGGATTTTCTCAATGAAGGAATTTCTCAAAGAAGAGTTTTCTCAATGAAGGCTTTCTCAATGAAGGGTTTTCTCAATGAAGGCTTTTTTCATGAAGGGGTTTCTCAAAGAAGAGATTTCTCAATGAAGGCTTTCTCAAAGAAGGGATTTTCAATGAAGGGATTTTTCAATGTATGGCCTCATCAGATTCTAGAACAGTGATATTCAAAGGGTCAAATAATTTCATCTTTAGCCATCTTAAAGAATTAAAAAAATTCAGGACAATAATCAAATAAACAAATAAAACAAATTGTGCATTTCATGAAACTCCAAATCAAAGCGGAAACAAGACAAAAACTCAATTGCAAAAGATGCTTTCATTAATCTATTCACACATGTAAGAAGTAGTTTTTTGTGAACTTTAGTAAATAACAACCCGTAGATTTACCGAAATTCCCTTCGAGAGGGAAGATACTCGGCCATCCAAATTGTGCAAAGTTCCTTCAGGATTTTCAAATTTCGTCATTGGAGGTAGATGCCTCAAAGGTGTCCTTGTGTTTGTGAAAGAGTTTGTACTTACACTTGGTCCTTGTTCACCCTTTCCCCTTAGCACTATTCCCCCATTCTCGATCATATCTTGGACTTTGTGCTTAAGTGCTTTACAATCGGCGGTTGGGTGGTCAGGTGCTCCCGAGTGATAGGCACAAATAGCTTGTGGATCATATCCAGCAGGCATGCCATAAGGGTAAGTTGGAGGAGGAATCACACTTATTTTACCGGCAGCCTTTAGTTGCTCATACAATTGGTCCAACGGCCTGCCTATGTTAGTGAATGTTCGGGTACGGCTTTGATTGTAGGTTTCAACGGGTTGGGGATAGTTATAGGTGGGTCTATTTGGTGGGAAAAATGTTTGGTTGTAAGGAGGACGAAGACGAGTTTGTTGAAAATTTGGTTGGGATATTTTGTTATTCTTGGTTTTGATGATCACAAAGGACTTTGAAATGTTTATCTAACTCTCTTCAAATATAAGTGTTTTTTGCCTATCAAAGAATCAGGTACGAATATGTCAAGAAATGAAAATCAACCAAAAGAAGAAGCAAAAAAAGGACACTCATGTCGGACGTCCGAAGGAATCGATCGGACGTCCGAAAGGATGAAGATCATTAAGAAGAAGATTCTGTCGGACGCTCGTGAGGAAGCATCGGACGTCCGGATGGATCAGACGTACTCCTCGGACGCACATCGAACGTGTCGGACGTCCTAAAAATTCCACAAAGTGTTGATGACTCTCTGCCAAGACTATGTCGGACGCTCGTAAGGAAGCATCGGACGTCCTGAAGGATCGGACGCATGCTTCGGACGCACATCAATCTCATCGGACGTCCTAAAAATTCCACGAAGATTTGATAACTCTCTGGACGACGTTCGGACACAGAAGCTCGGACGATAAAATCCCATCGGACGTCCGAACAACAACTTGACTGATTTTCGGACGATGGGATCGGACGATGACTAAGCCGTCGGACGTCCGACAGCCCCAACGGCTAGCTGACTCTTCATCTGCCTTCTATCCGTTGGAAATATTAATGAAGCCCATTTTTGGCTCCCTTTAAATACAAACGATTCTGATTCAGATGGGGACTTTTGCACACTTTGTTTACAAGATCTCAAGAGATATTTTAGCTAGAAAATAGTCTCCAAAGCTAGATTTGTTCTCCAAGTGGTGTGAATTTCTTGTGAGCATTTCTCTTGTGGTTGAAAGTTTCTTTAGTGTAGCTTTGTTGATGGTTATCTGAGTGATTGTAAAACTTCTTAGCTTGACTAAGTAAGGCTTAGGGCAAGGAGGAAGTGCTCCCTCCATTGTACATCTAGTTGATCATCTTTCATCAAAGAGAAGTTGCTCAACCTAGTGATTGATCTTCAAGTTTGAGGAAAGCTTGGTAGACAATCGGTTTGATATTCTATCTTATTCTTTTTGTTTAATAAAATTCTCATTGCTTATCTATACTTGTTTTTCGAATCAATATTGCTCTCTTCTTCTAATATACTTGATTGATCATTACTAGAAAAAAGGTAAATTTTTATTAAGCAAAAATTGCATAAATTTGATTAAGATTTTAATCAACCTAATTCACCCCCCCTCTTAGGTTGTTTTTGGGCCTTACAATTGGTATCAGAGCTTGGTCTCCTAGAGATTAAGCTCAAACGGCTTGGAGTAAAGATGACAACCAGTCATGCTATGTTTGTTGAGGGGCAATCTGTTACTAGGCCTCCCATGTTCAGTGGCTCCAATTATGTTAGCTGGAAAGAAAGTATGATTATCTTTTTGCAATCTATTGATATTGAACTATGGTTTATTGTGAGTGAAGGACCGCATGAAGCTAACTTTCTTGATGCAGATACAGGGTTGCTTCGGCCAAAAAGAAGAGCTGAAATGAATGCTCAAGATAGGACTAATCTCACATTGAATGCCAAAGCCATGAATGTTCTTTATAGTGCCTTAGATTCAAATGAATCAATTAGAGTAAAAGGCTGTAAATCGGCCAAAGAAATGTGGGATAAGCTAAGAGAAATCCATGAGGGTGGTGACAACGTGAGAGAACAGAAAAAGGCTATCTTGGTCACAAAGTATGAATCATTTAAAATTGAACCTCTTGAGGATATTGACAAAATGTATTGCAGGTTCAATGACTTGATCAAAGATCTCGAGGTGTTGGGCAAAGAGTACACCTTGGGAGAGAAGAACAGGAAAATTCTCAATGCATTGGGCAAAGAATGGGAAAATAAAGTGACTGCAATAGAGGAGGCTAAGGATTTAAATTCTGTGCCTATTGAATCTCTCATTAACTCACTAACCTCTTATGAGTTGAAACTGAAATCTAAAGTGCAGGAGGAAGAGGATGCTAGAGCAAAGAGAAATATTGCTCTAAAGACTACTCAAAGTGAAGATGATCCAACTCACTTGGATGATGAAGACTCGGATGGTGATGATAATGATCTTGCTCTTATCACAAGGGGCTTCAAGAGAATCTTGAATAAAAGGAAGTTTAGAAGGGGAGGACCTAGCAATCAATTCCAAAATTATTCATCAAATGCAAGGAACAAAGGAAAACAAGAATTCAACAAGAAGCAAGTGGACAAATGCTATGAATGTGGTCAGCCTGGACACTATGCAAACGAATGCCCCATGAAGAAAATGAAAGATGGGAAAGCTGATCGAAAGCCAAGATTCAACAATTTCCAGATTACTTGGAATGAATGCAACTCCGAAGGGGAAGTTGAAGAAGAGGAAGAATCAGCTCAAATGGCCTTCATGGCTATTGGAGATAATGAGGTAACTTCCATACACTCTCAATCTGAAAGTGATGATGAAGAAGATGATGATCTTGTATCCTTTGTTGAAAAACTGCATAATGCCTTGAAGGAATCTTATGATAAAAACAAGCAGCTAAAACAGAAAATTGCTTTTCTCATTCATGAAAATACAAGTCTTCTTCAACAAAATAAACAACTAAAGACTGACAATGATTGTCTTGTAAGAGCCGGATTTAATGTTCAAAATGAGCTTGATAGAAAGACAAATATTTGTAAAATGCTGAAGGAAAGACATGGTGATTTGAAGAAAAGAATGGACAACTTGGATGAGACTTTGAAAGCAAGAAAACAAGATTTTCTCAAAAAGAACATGTCATCTACCTTTCTTACTGCTCATCAAAGAACATTAGCACACAACAAAAATGCACATGATTTCACAACATATAGAAGAAGTGGATTGAGATATGTCAAACCAGTACATGTTAAGGACTCTTCCATTATGTGTGATTTTTGTTGTCAAAAAGGACATTTGAAAGGAGATTGCTATGTGAAAAGAAATCTGAACAAATGGATGAAATGCATTTGGTTAGTGAGATACAATGCTAACTATTGTGAACCCAAAAATTAAAAAGGGTACCAAACATTTTCTCTTTTCAGGAAAAAGGCTCAAACAAGTCCAAATGGTTTATTGATAGTGGCTGCTCAAGGCATATGACCGGTGATCCCTCTTTGTTCATAAAGCTAAAATCAAAATCAAGTGGAAAGGTGACATTCGGTGATGATGTGAAAGCTAAGACAATTGGAATAGGTGATGTTGGTAAGGATGGTGAAACTTTTGTTCATAATGTGCTCTTAGTTGATAATTTAGGTTATAACTTGCTTAGTGTTAGTCAATTATGTGATAAAGACTTGAATGTGTTGTTTAAAAAGCATGAATGCATTGTGCTTGATTCCAAATATAATGTTGTGTTCAAAGGTAAGAGGTTTAACGATATATATATTGTGGTTCTTGATAAAATTGATTCTTCTAGCTTCAAATGTCTTAAAGCTTCAAATGAAGATCCTTGGTTGTGGCATAGGAGACTTTGTCATTTTAACATGGATTTACTAAAGGAAATTTCGAAAAAGGAGCTGGTTAGAGGCTTGCCAAAAATCTGTTTTGAAAAGGATAAAATTTGTGATGCATGTCAATTTGGAAAGCAAACAAAAGTTTCTTTTAAACCAAAGAAGTGTGTTTCAACTTCTAAACCTTTAGAACTCTTGCATCTTGACTTATTTGGTCCTACTCAAATCACTTGCTTGGGAGGTAAGAAATACTGCTTTGTGATTGTGGATGATTATTCTAGATATACTTTGGTGATATTTCTTGCTCATAAGGATGATGCCTTCAAGAATTTCACTTCATTGTTTGCTAAAGTGCAAAATCTGCTTGGCTTAAAAATTGTTAGGATTAGAAGTGATAATGGAACGGAATTCAAGTATTGTGGTTTTCCAGATTTCTGTGATCATAATGGCATAACACATGAGTTTTCAATTGCTAGAACTCCACAACAAAATGGTGTTGTAGAAAGGAAAAATAGGACACTACAAGAGGCTGCTAGAACTATGTTAAGTGAATGTAGTTTGCCAAAATACCTTTGGGCTGAAGCGGTAAACACTGCATGTTATGTGATGAACAGAATCCTTTTGAGACCCATCTTGAATAAGACATCTTATGAACTGATTTTTGATAAAAAAAACCTACGGTTGGATATTTCAAAGTCTTTGGTTGTAAATGTTTTATTTTAAATTTAAAGGAACATCTTGGTAAGTTTGAGAAAAAATCTGATGAAGGAATATTTTTGGGTTATTGTGAGAACAAAAGAGGATATAGAGTCTTTAATAGAAGGACTCTTGTGATAGAAGAAGCCATTCACATAACATTTGATGAAACTAATGATGATAATTCCAAAAGGTCGTGTGAGGATGATGATGTAGGTGTTCGTGAAGGAATGGAAAAGCTGAAAATTGGTGATGAAGGAATTTCTAAACCAGCAGCAATGGAAATGATGGATGAAGCTCATAATGATCAAGAAAAGGGTGATGAAGATGAGAATGATGATTCAGTCAAAGACCTTCCCAATGCTTGGAAATTCAGCCAAAATCATCCAAGAGAGCTTATAATTGGTGATCCATCCGAAAAGGTAAAGACTCGTTCTTCATCTAGAAAATTGATAGACAATTTTGCTTTAGTTTCTCTTTTTGAACCCAAAAATATCAATGATGCTTTAAAGGATGATAACTGGATTTTGGCTATGCAAGAGAAACTTAATCAATTTGAGAGAAATAAGGTTTGGACACTTGTTGATAGACCTCAAAATCAACCTATCATTGGCACAAAGTGGATATTTAGAAATAAATTGGATGATAAAGGTGTTGTTATAAGGAATAAAGCCAGATTAGTTGCTAAAGGATATGCACAAGAAGAAGGAATTGATTTTGATGAAACATTTGCTCCCGTAGCAAGATTAGAATCTATTAGAATGCTTCTTGCTTTTGCTTGTTTCAAAGGTTTCAAATTGTTTCAAATGGATGGTAAAAGTGCCTTTTTAAATGGTTTTATTGATCAAGAAGTATATGTGGATCAACCTCCCGGTTTTGAAAATACAAAATTTCCAAGTCATGTGTTTAAACTATCTAAAGCATTATATGGTTCAAAACAGGCTCCAAGAGCTTGGTATGAAAGATTAAGTGGTTTCTTGATTGAAAATGGTTTCAAAAGAGGTATTGTGGACATCACACTGTTTACTAAGCAAGTGTTAAATGACCTTCTTATTGTGCAAATATATGTTGATGATATTATTTTTGGTGCTACTAATGAGTATCTATGCAAGGATTTTTCCACTACTATGCAAAGTGAATTTGAAATGAGTATGATGGGAGAATTAAATTTCTTCCTTGGACTTCAAATACATCAAGCCCTTGAGGGAATTTTTATAAATCAAGCAAAATATACCAAGGAATTGCTGAAAAAGTTTGGCATGGAGGACTCAAAGCAAGTTGGAACTCCAATGTGCACTTCTACAAAACTTGACAAAGATGAAAAAGGTAATCATGTGGATGAAAAGCACTATAGAGGTATGATCGGAAGCTTACTCTATTTAACCGCAAGTAGACCTGATATTATGTTTGCTGTTTGCTTGTGTGCTAGATTTCAATCTTGTCCAAAAGAATCACATTTGAATGCTGTTAAAAGGATTTTTAGGTATTTGAAAGGTACATTAGACTATGGTCTTTGGTATGCTAGATCTAGTGAGTTTGCACTATATGGATATTCGGATGCTGATTTTGGAGGTTGTCGTGTGAATAGAAAGAGTACTAGTGGAACTTGTCACTTTCTTGGTAATTGCTTAGTCTCTTGGTTTAGCAAGAAACAAAATGCAATCTCCTTGTCTACAACCGAAGCGGAATATATTGCCGCTAGTGCATGTTGTGCTCAACTTTTATGGATGAAGCATACCTTGAATGATTTTGGATTATCATATGACTGCATGCCTATATTCTGTGATAATACTAGTGCTATCAATTTGACCAAAAATCCAATTCAACATTCTAGGACAAAGCATATAGATATAAAGCATCACTTCATTCGCGATCTTGTTCAAAAAGGTGAAGTATGTGTAAATTATGTTTGTTCTAAAGATCAATTTGCTGATATTTTTACAAAAGCTTTGCCATTAGATCAGTTCATTCATCTAAGATCAAAATTAGGGATAATCAAAAAATCATCTTAAAATTTTTCAAAGTCTTTGGACGTCCGAAAGAAGATGAACGGACGTCCGATAATGTTCTTCAGCTATTTTTTTCAGAAAACACCTGTTCGGACGAAGATGTCGGACGCACGACTTCGTTCGGCCGTCCGACAGTGCAACGGTACACTTTTTAAAGTAACTTTCTTCCTCATTTGCTTCAAACTCTTCTTCTTCTATTTCCTCTCGGACGAAAACTCTCTCGTCTCTCACTCTCAAATTCATACCATTCTGAAGCTCTCATTCCCAAATTGACTCAACCAAAAATTTTCCTAATCGATTGCGACTCGTTTCTCCTGATCATTTCACCGAATCGCATAACATTTTGTAAATTCCCAAATTTCCCTCAAAACCCTACTTTCTCATAACCGCTCTGTCAAATCTTGTTCAAGGCCTTTTTGTCCCATAATTTCTGTGCGATTCACTTCCCTACTACTGTGTGCATCATTTGCATCCTTCATTCCACACATTTCACACAATGGTGAATCTAAGAGGAGGAAAGGTTACTGCCGGACGCAAGCATCCACTCAGGGATGAGGATGAGGATCTTCCTATGGTCAAACGTTCATCCAAAAGCTTCAAGAGAGGAGCCGTAAAGGGTCAAATGTCACGGCCTACTCCACAACCCACCTCTCAGCCTGAATCTGGACAGGGAACCTCTTCTCAACCGCCTCCAAAATCAGCCACACTCCCTACATTCTTTGATGATGCTGCAAAAGACAAACACTCCTGGATACCCCAGAAAGGTGTCATCCCTCAACGAACTGTAAACTCTTCTGAATTTTGCCACATAGGTTTAGAATCCATTCTGAGTCTATTTGCTTTCCAGAAATGGTCACATCTCATTTCTATGCCCAATGTCTATTATCCTGAAATGCTGCATCAATTTTTTGCCAATCTTAGGAAAGGCACTGACCAAACTGAGATCATGTCCAGGGTTAATGGGGTAGACTTAATCTTTGATTCTGAAACTGTGAATTCCATTTTAAATACTACCATTGAACGTGGATGCAAGGATAAAATTACAAATTTATTTTCCTATGAAGAGCACCCTACTGCTGATAATCATTTTGATGGGGCTAAAATGTTGACTTATTTTAAAAGAAGTTTTTCCTCCCCTGCTGATGCTAAACTGAATGATCTTGCTCCTGTGAATCTAATTGCCTTTTCAATCATTTCAAACCTGCTTGTACCCACTGATGGCCATAGAACTGATGCAAACAAAATGGAGTTGTATCTCTTTTACTGTTTTCGAGAAAAAATTCGTATTGATTTTGGTTTTGTCATGTGCAAGTTTTTACTTCGCTATGCCACTGATTCTCGCAGAAAATTATCTTATGGAAAGTTTCTTCAAAAGATTTTTGAGTTTTACAAAGTTCCAATTCTAGGTGTTTGTCCCAAAGAAGCATCTTCTTATGCCTTTACCAAAGGATATTTTGAAAGGAAAAATCTTGTTTTTAAAGATAATCTGTGGGCTCATAAGGGGGCATCATCTAGTGAACAAAGGTCTAAGACTGCACATGATCCTTCATCTGTTTCACTCACTCCCATTCATCCCAGGAAGTCTGCCACTAAGGCATCTTCCTCCTCCAATGATGAAGTGATTGAGTTCCTTCGTGAACTCAAACAGCATGTTCTTCTTCTAGAACATGGTCTAATGCTCACCATGTCCTCTGAGCAACAAACAGCCTTCCTAGACAAAAAGAACCTTCTTTTTCCCCCACCTGTGGTTGAGGAAGTTTCCCATGACAAAGAACCACACCCCACTGATCCAAGCTCATCAATTCCAGACCCTGGTTCATCAACTCCTGTGACTCCTCATGGCCCTTCCATATCAGATAAAGGCAAGGCACCAGTTGAAGAGGCTGCTGCAGATGATGAAGAAACTGAAGAGGAGGACCTCTCCCAATATCAGCTCTCTCGAAGAACACCTGGATCCACATAGTTCACCATTTAGGACATTTGCATTTTGTTTGTCTATTTCATGTGTTTGTGGTGTTCAACAATGGATATGTAGATGAATTCAACATTTGGTTATGATTATGTTTATGTTTCTTTTGGTACTGTTTGATAGATGTTTAAGTATTTTGAATGATGATTGTGTGGATGTAATGAATTTTTTTTTTTGGTTTGATGAATATGTTTGTGGATGAGATGGATGTGATTGATTGCCCTTTTGTGATGACAAAAAGGGGGAGAGGACTTGATTGATTGATGATTGATGATGTTGGATTGATTGATTGATTGATGATTTGATTAAATTTGGATTGGCTGATGGATTGAATTGGTAAAATGTTGGATGTTGGCTGCTTAATTGTCATATTTTGGATAATTGTTTAATTCGGTTGGGCAGCCAAGTGAGGGGGAGTTTTTCAAAATTTTTTATGATTCACTAAGTAAGGGGGAGTTCTTGTCTATTAAGAAAGGGAGAGTTTTTATTGCAATCATCAAATCTCATTTCAAACCTTTGTTTTGTCATCATCAAAAAGGGGGAGAATGTTATTCTTGGTTTTGATGATTACGAAGGACTTTGAAATGTTTATCTAACTCTCTTCAAATATAAGTATTTTTTGCCTATCAAAGAATCAGGTACGAATATGTCAAGAAATGAAAATCAACCAAAAGAAGAAGCAAAAACAGGACACTCATGTCGGACGTCCGAAGGAATCGGTCGGACGTCCGAAAGGATGAAGATCATTAAGAAGAAGATTCTGTCGGACGCTCGTGAGGAAGCATCGGACGTCCGGATGGATCGGACGTACTCCTCGGACGCACATCGAACGTGTCGGACGTCCTAAAAATTCCACAAAGTGTTGATGACTCTCTGCCAAGACTCTGTCGGACGCTCGTATGGAAGCATCGGACGTCCTGAAGTATTGGACGCATGCTTCGGACGCACATCAATCTCATCGGACGTCCTAAAAATTCCACGAAGATTTGATAACTCTCTGGACGACGTTCGGACACAGAAGCTCGGACGATAAAATCCCATCGGACGTCCGAACAACAACTTGACTGATTTTCGGACGATGGGATCGGACGATGACTAAGCCGTCGGACGTCCGACAGCCCCAACGGCTAGCTGACTCTTCATCTGCCTTCTATCCGTTGGAAGTATTAATGAAGCCCATTTTTGGCTCCCTTTAAATACAAACGATTCTGATTCAGATGGGGACTTTTGCACACTTTGTTTACAAGATCTCAAGAGATATTTTAGCTAGAAAATAGTCTCCAAAGCTAGATTTGTTCTCCAAGTGGTGTGAATTTCTTGTGAGCATTTCTCTTGTGGTTGAAAGTTTCTTTAGTGTAGCTTTGTTGAGGGTTATCTGAGTGATTGTAAAACTTCTTAGCTTGACTAAGTGAGGCTTAGGGCAAGGAGGAAGTGCTCCCTCCATTGTACATCTAGTTGATCATCTTTCATCAAAGAGAAGTTACTCAACCTAGTGATTGATCTTCAAGTTTGAGGAAAGCTTGGTAGACAATCGGTTTGATATTCTATCTTATTCTTTTTGTTTAATAAAATTCTCATTGCTTATCTATACTTGTTTTTCGAATCAATATTGCTCTCTTCTTCTAATCAACTTGATTGATCATTACTAGAAAAGAAGGTAAATTTTTATTAAGCAAAAATTGCATAAATTTGATTAAGATTTTAATCAACCTAATTCACCCCCCCTTTTAGGTTGTCTTTGGGCCTTACATATTTGGAAAGGGGCTGTAGGCGGGTTGGCGTAATTTGGGCGAGGTCGAGGATGAGTGATATTGGTGTGGTAAACAGGATGAGGGTTTGAATAGTAAGGGTAAGGGTCTGAGTAGGTAGGGTATTGTCGAGGTTTGGGTCTTGGAACAGGGTTTCGATCCCAGACAAAAGCGATTTCCCCCTCTTTCTTTTGGAATTGTTGCTTCTTCCCACTACTACTTTGGCCTTGCAAAGCTTCCACTTGAGTTTTTAGGGCAGACACATTAACAATCTTTCCAGCCCTCACAAAATCATCATATTCTTCAAGCTTATTGACAATAGCAGCAAATGAGCATCCAGTCATGCGAAAGATTTCCTCAAAATACGGGGGATCGTGTGCTTTAATAAAGGTGCGAATGATTTCATCTTCAGTCATTGGCGGCTCAACCTTTGTAGCTATTTTCCTCCATCTCTTAGCATAGGTTTTGTGATCCTCAGATGGCTTCCTCTTCGTCCCCTCTAGTGTGGTTCGTGTCGGTGCTAGTTCACAGTTGTATTCATATAGCCTTATAAATGCATCGGACAGGTCCAGCCAAGTCTTTATCTCATCAGACTTCAAATTTGAGTACCAATCAAGTGCGTCGCCTTCCAGACTTTCCGAGAATAGCCTTAAAGGTAGATTTTCATCATCTGTTGGCTTACCCAATTTGTTGCCGAACAGTCGGAGGTATGTCTTGGGATCACCCGTCCCATCATACTTGTTGAATTTCGGGGTTTTGAACCCCTCAGGCAACTGTACATTCGAAAAAAAGCAAAGCTCATCGTAATCCAGGACTCCTTGCTTGTTCAACCCCTGACTTTTCCTCATAAATTCATCAAAATGGCCAAGGCGCTTGAGCAGCTTCATATCAACGGGAGCAGAAGATTCTCCCACTTCTGGCTTGGTTTGAACAGTATGGTCTGGCAGGAATGACTCAGTAGCAGTGTGATAAAAGGTATGTGGCTTGGGTGGTATATTTGAAGTGACGTGGGGTTGTGGACCTCGCATTTGAGTAGGCAAAAATGGAGGATTAGGAGGGTAAGTGTATGGCAAATTTGTGGTGGCGTAAGTGAAAGTTTCTTCGGGTGGAATAAAGAAGGATGGAGTAACGGTGACTTGAGTCAAAGGTATGACAAATGGCTCTTGCTCAGGCTGCCTGACGGGTACGGGCTCGGGTTGAACGCCGTTGCTAATTAGCTCGTCAATCAATTTCCTTTGGGCCGCCATCTCGGTAGCCATCTCACCAAACTTAGTAAGCATTTCGGTCAGCTGAACCCCTAAACTCGCAGTCTCGGGTTGAGCGGTAGTAACAGACCTATCCGATTGTTCCGGTTGTGAACTCATGTTTACACGACTTCTCTGGACTCGACTACGGGATCGTGTTATGATGGGGCTTCGACGAGAAGGTATGTTTAAATATTACCTGAGAATTTTGAAAGGAATTGCCTTTAGATTTAGCCCTCGCTTAGCTATTCCAATAAAAATAAAGAAAAGGAAAAGAAAAAGACAAGAGTTAGTAAATATCCAAAAAATTCGGATGCATGTCCTATGGGGGACCCCTTTTTGTGCCAAGGGTAGGCCTAGCATGAAAATGCAATCCTCTAGGGTAGGCACTATACCATACCTGAGGGGTCCGATCAACTTATTGACATTTGATTGGAAAGTAGTTTGAAAATTTTGGACCAATTGAACAGCGGGAGATCTCCAACAAAATGAGGACAAATCTGAATGAATGATTGGTTTTGGTTGGCACAAGAATTTATACAAATTAATTTAACTTTGACGAGCTTGTTATTGAAGCAATTTGAAATTTCCTAACACAGATCAAAACCCTAATTCATCCAAATCAAATAAATGCAATGAGTGATTTTCTTAAAACAACTAGGTTTCTCAATTTGAAATTTGACATTAAAACCCTAATTAGTCGACTGGGTTGGATGAAATTGATGATTGACCGAATCACCTTAAAAAAGGGTAAAATGGTCAAATGCATTGAATGAAATTTGATTATTTGTTCGAAATTGAATGGATAACCCTAAAAATGAATTAAACTAATCAAATGAATTGAATGAAATCAATTGATCAAACAGATCGAGTGAAATGATGATTTATTCAAAATCGACTGAATTGCCCTAAAACTAGGCAAATTGGTCAAATGGATCGGACGAAATTGATGATTTATTCGAAATCGATAAGATTGCCCAAAGAATGGGTAAACTAATCAAATGAATTGAATGAAATTAGTGATCTATTCAAAATCGACTAGATTGCCCTAAAAATGAACAACATGATAAAATGGACTGGATGGAATTGATGAATAAAATGGTCCAATGGATTGAATGAAATTGATCATTTATTGACTAAATTGTCCTAAAATGAATGAATTGACAAAATGAAATTGATAAACAATTTGACCAAATGAACTGAATGGAATTGATGGTTTATTCAAGAATCAATGGAATTATCTCCCCTTTGGTAGTTTCAAAAATTTATTGCGATGCATTAGTCTATGAGCCTTCTAAAATCAAGATCTGGCCTCTATATTTATCGTCTCAACAATGAGGAATCATTTGTGAATTTCTTCAAATTAATGTCCTTTATGCAAGGGAAATTTTTACCAATTTTGCTTAAAATGGCCAAAAGATGATTGTTAGATGGCCCATATTCTAATGTGCAAAAATCGTTTTGCCATCTTTGAAAAGATCGGATCCTACCTTACCTCGTGCACTACCCCTTTGGATGGTACAGGAAATATAAACGTGCAAGTCTCGTTTTATTAAATATCCGAGACACAGGGCGGTTTATTCCTAACACGGGATCCCATAAATGTCATTCCCTTTCTATGGTTTATGCATGGTGTCATTTTATCAAAGCGCATACATATGCATTACACAAATGAAACATGACCTAAAGGAATCTCCTTTTGTATGCCGGGGTGAGCCTAAAATGAAATGTATTTATGTTACGCATGCGAAGCATTGAATTTAAACGTGTCACATCAAATGGGGTAGGCTCCTAGAGAGTACCATGCCAGGACTCTTATTTCCTAGGGTTTATGAATGCAAGTGGAGACAAAACCAAAGAGAGTTAGTTCAATCGAATAAATACACATAACACATTGTAGCAAAGCAATACAAAGAGATAAAGCAATAAGAGGAACAAAGGGGTTGGATCCCTCCCCTCGTGAATAGTGTCCCTAATAAGGCAAGGCAGACTCTACCCTAGGCAAGCTATCATGGATGCATGAGGTATTGGCTCACTAATGCATCTAGACTCGATAGGTTTTAGGTCCCCGAGCCTTCAGACTTGGAAACCAAAGGTCATCAATCCCAAGGTTCTTCGTCGGTGGCTCGAGCGATTCCCCAGACATTGCTACGCACACGTCGTGTCACAGCTACATGTCTGAGTGAATCTATCAAAAGTCCTCAACCTTCAACTAAAAGCTAAAGGCTATTAACCCAAAGCTTAAAGCGGAAGATTGAGTGACCCCTTGAATCATGCTACGCACACGTCGTGTCGCGATCACACGTCCAAGTGGGTCGCCTAAAATCCTAATAGGAGGAGTGGCGTGACAAGCCACTAAAAGAAAAATAAATGAGGGGTGAAAAATTAAAGCGTATGCACGTATGCTAGTGCTCGTTTGGAAGGGAGGGATCAAGAACCAACGCGAAGCTCTAGGGTATGTCCCCCACCCAAATGCAATGCAAAGCGCGGAATCACATACATAAACCATCCATCCATCAAAACAATCGTACGCAAATGGGCGAGGAAGTGAATTGATACGCACAAAATGCAAAAATCCTAAAAAAGGAAAAAATGCAATCCTAAACATCTAAATGTAATAGATAAGAAGGTTAAAAGAAGAAAATAATCGACTAAATCAAATGCTCGGACTCTCTAAGTCCCCAGTGGAGTCGCCAGCTGTCGCGCCCCATTTTTTACAAGAAAATTAAATAAATGAAATGGTTTAAAAGAGTGAATTTTTTATTTGAAAAATGATTTTTGATTTACAAAGAAAGTGGGTCTAGATGGGACTTGAAAATACGACGATTTGACCCAAAATACAGTTTAAAAAGAGTTTTTGAAAAAAAAATCGGATTCGCCACTTGGTATAGAGTTAAGGTGTACCAAGTCACCTAAAAATGAATTTTTAAAGAAAAAATGGAAAAACCCTTTTTAAACGACTCCAAATCTACGTAAACCAATGAAAAAGGTTCGGGAGTCACATTTGACGAAGGGGAAGGCAAGGATAAAAATCCAAGGCACCCCTTCGACCTAGCCAAGGCTAGTTACGTGATTTAGTCAAAGATTTTCTTGTTTTAACCAAAGAATTTATCACATTTGGATGCACTATATGAATGCAAACCCTAGACCTAAGAGGGTATCGGGGGGCAAAATTTCTCTTCAAAGATTGAATGGTGCCAATCACATTAATTGTGACGCCCAATAATGACTCCTTGGAGAGGTCACGGATAATGCAAAAATATGAGACTCTAAGAAAAGGAAAATTATAGAAATATACATGTCCTAAAGGAATGCATCATGTCGGGCACGGGGGACTAATGTTCGTGACTCAATTTTCCCTTTAATAGAGGGAATACGAGCGTGCTAAGGCTAGAAAGCCAAACTCGTCCATATCCCATATTCAAGGAGTTTTCCTTAATCTAACCAAGCAAATGCACTATCCTAATCCTATTTCTAGAATGAAATGAAATTCTAATGTCATGTATCATGCATAGGGGTGTATATATATAGGGAAATTAGGGATAAGGGATATACGTATAAGGGGAATATCATACAAAATGATAAAAGATCCTAGAAAGTAAAATATGCATGAGATGAGGTGATTTTGTCACTCAAACATGATCTATCGCGCGAAGGGGCTCCTAAGGGTCTAGCATTGGACTAGCCCCACATCTACGCTCTCTCACAAGCATTGGACTTGCAAGAGCTCGAGGGGACAACCATGACTAGCATTGGACTAGCCACGGTTACATGCATTTGCATCCATCATACACATATATAAGTAATGTGCATAATTAAAGCAAGTAGACATGTGAGCACGTAATTCACATCACACATAAGCATGCATATCTAGATGCCAAAACCTAGGAAAGCGATTAAACACATAGCACATAGACATGCAAAACACATAAGGCAATTAAGGCCCTAACTATTACATTTTTTGGGGGAAGGGCTACTACAATCTAAAAGGGGGAATAAGAAGGAATAAAACAATTAAACCCCTAACTATTACAATTTTGGCATTCGAGTGCCTCCCAAATGATGAAATTGAACTAAAATTGAAGCAAAAACTACACAACTAAAGAAATAAATAAAGTGAAAATGAAGTAAGCACTTAAAGTCATGCAATGGCACACATAAGACACATATACGCACGTAGGGTCAAATAAAGTCGAAAATAAAGGATAGAGTGTACCTCCCTCGCAATGGTAAGCAAATGAAGGAAAAGTAGCTTCAAAACAATAAAAGGGTCAAGGTACCACTTTAATTGAGAAAAATTAAAAGAAATGCGCAAATACAAAGCTCACTTGACCATAAAGCCCCTAAAGTCATGACTTAAGTGCAATTGAAACAAAGCACAGTAGTCAATTGAAGCAAACAAGCAATGAAGTTGTAAAATTAAAACTACCAAGGACCAAATTGAGGAGATTATTCAATTGATTGGGTCATAGCAGCATTAGTTAGAAGCCAAGGGGTCAAAGTGAAGTTTTACAAAGTTATTTCATGCAATCTTCATGCAAAGACGTGAGAAACATTCTGCAATCAAGTTTCAGCTGAAAGCTTTCTGCAACCAAACAACCGCTACTTTCACTTTCAACCAATTTTGATCTCAATCTCAACACAATTTTGATCAAAACTTTTTAACCAAAAATCCAAAAACCTTATCTAAGCAACATGCAACACAATTTCTAACATTCAAACGAACCGAACATAGAAGGAAAAACATTGCAAATACTGGAGAAATAAAAAAAGAAAAGAAAGGTTCAACAATCCTGATTTGTTCATTTTCCAGCAAGGGTTCGAATATGACTTAAATGTTTAGATCCAAACATGCAAACCCATCTTCACTCATCCAATTTTCTCATCAAGTAGGTGATGAGACCCACTCGGCAGGCTGGGCTGTTACAGGAAAGAAAATAGCAAAACAGAATGCAGCAAGAATTTTCGCAATCTAAGATGACTAATAAACCTTGCGGCAACTTCCTTTCTACCTATTCAGCATGCATATGACACATTCATAAACCCCAATGGAGTATGTAGATACATCAGCTACTTCCCCAGAGACCCACCTGACTCTCTTAGGGCCAAATAACTAACATCACGATACAGAATCATAGTTTCAGTAACTACCTTTCCCCTCCCAGAAAAATCCCACAAAACAAAACGTTTTACTCATCTAGCATCAGAAACAAACACTGACTCAAGTACCAGGCCTGATGAAGTAGCCTCTGGAGCAGATCATACATAACAAAGGCGACACAAGTCAATCGTAACAACATCAGAAAACAATACTTCAGCGAACCAGAAAGGAAAACAAAAGAACAGCTGCAACAAGCTGAAAGCTTCAAGCTTGTTGCAGCTTTTTGCAATCTTGACTTCATGGATTCATCATAAAACTATAGAAAGACTTCCACACACACATTATCAGGTTTCAATACCAAACACCCAAAAGTACGAAAATCTGGGTTGGAGAAACAGCTTGCAAAAACCAGATTTTGTTTACGAAACTTTTTACCAATGGAATGGGTTTGTTGCTAACTACAAGAAACATGAGGTAATTTCTACGCAAAAAGGTCTCAATGATCCATACTAACACAAAACCCAGATGCAAGGAGATAAGGCAAAGATCTGCACCAACAACGTATGAAAAAGAAAGCACCGAAGGCACAGAAAAACAAAACCATGAAACCAGGACACCAATCAGCATAGAATATAAATCTGAGTATATGTAAGTGCAGGAAAGTGGAAAGAAAGGGTTACCTTGAAGACCTTAACACCGAATATGTGGAACCCGTGAGCGTTGAAGATGATCGTTCTCCGCAGAAATCGAAAGGGGCTTGCTACTGGCTCTGATGAAGACCACGCAAGAATCTGGAGTTTTCTGGTCCTTTTTTTCGCAACTTCCTTTGCCCAGATTTTTCCCTTTATTCTCCGAAAATTTTTCCAAATCTCCCTCTTGCTCTCGGCTTTTCTCTCTAACACCGTTCTCTCGCTTCTCTCTCGCTCGCCCCAACAGCCGTCAACCTCTCTCTGGTTTTCTCCAAAGATCTAGCCCGAAGCTTTCTTCTTTTTCTGTTTTTCTTCAGCCCCGAAACCCTCTTGTTCAGCTTTCCTTTCCTTTTCCTCTCAACCTATGGCTACCTCCCCTTTCGGCTCCCTCTCTCTCACTCTCCCTCGGCCTTTCTTTCACTCAGCCGGCAACTCCAGCTCTCTGGTTCTCCCTCAGCTTTTCCCCCCGTAGCTTTCTTGCTTTGCTGTTTTTTCTTTTTCGCCGTCACCAAGTGCTCCCCTCTTTTCCTCCTAAACCTAGCCGCTACCTCTATATCCTCTCTCCCTTAGCAGTCCTCCCCTTTTTTCACTCTCCCCGCCGTCACTCCTATTCCCCCCTCGTTTTTGTCTTCATCTTATGCCTTTATATGGCATTTGGGGAGCCGTTTGATGGTTTTCTGTTCTGGAATATTCCAGCTGTGAATCAGGGGGCGAGCTGGCAAGATTCTAGAGAGTTCTGGAGAGAAGAGAAATGTGGAAAAAAGAACCAAAAATGCCACTGCAATTTCCGCTTCTGTACCATTTTCCGGCTTTTTCCTTCGTACGAAGGAGAAAGAATAGCGCGCGTGTATTCCAATTTTTCCAAAAATCAATTTCAGATAAATAAATGCTAATTTTAAATGACCTTGCAAAATGCCTTTTCACTTAGCAAAACTTGAATTTGAAAAAGATAAAATGTATCTTTATTAAGGATTTTCTTTTTCCTAAAATTTAGTGTAAAAATTGCTTTAAGAACAAAAGAAAATGATGAATCTCAATAAACATAAACATGAATTACTATTTGCAACCTTAAATCAATTAAAATAAAAAGAAAACAAGAATAAATAATAATAAACTAAAACTAAAATTGAATTTAAATAAACAAAAAAAAGCTAAAATTAAATTAATTAAATAAATAAAGTTTAAAATTGAATTAATGAAATTTTGGTGTCTACAATAGTTTCTTAGATTGTTAGAAAAATAGCCAAAACAATGTTAACTAAAACTAATAAAAATAAAGTTTGAGTCATGCTTAATAACACTATTCTAAGAAAATATTTCAAAAAGTTGAATTGTTTCCCTAGGATTAAACAAGGCTTCTTCTTTTTAAGAAGGAATAGAACCAGCAAATATTGTACCAGCAGAGAGGAGAAAAGAAAATGGAGAGAAGACAGAGAAGAAAGCTACTAGGAAAATTCAACTGGTACTATAAGTGAGAGTGTACTTTCCAAATAAGTGCACATGGTATTTATAGGTGTCAGAAAAGTGCACCTGGTATTTATAGGTGCTGTCATGGCATAGACCCAAGGACTGGCCCGAATAACTTTTGAGTTAAAATCATAGGTTCAAAATGATTAAACCAAATTATTCAATAACCCATTAGCCAAATTTTTAAACCATTCCTTTCATTCTCCCACTTCCAATGTTGGATGAAGTGCATCACATTCACCCTCATAAGGACCTTTCGATCTTGCAAAACCCGTCACAATCCAAACTGTTCACCTAGTCGTGCTCAAATTTTGGACGTGGCCCCCATATATAACATGCAGTTCCTTACACTCCTTTGCATAGTTGGAATATAACATACTGGCGCAAGCTCACCCCATGCAAAGACCATGAAAGACTCACTCTAATACCAACTGTCACGATCTGAACCTAAGAGCTAGCCCAAATAACTTTCCAAACTGTTCACCTCGTCGTGTCACAATCCAAACTATTCACTTAGTCATGCTCAGATTTTGGAGGTGGGCCCCATAAATGACATGCGGTTCCTTGCACTCCTTTGCATAGTTGGAATATAACATATTAGCACAGGCTCACCTCATGCAAAGACCATGCAAGATTCACTCTAATACCAACTGTCACGATCCGAACCTAAGAGCTATCCCAAATAAATGTTGAACTGAAACCACAGGTTTAAAATGGTTAACCCAAGTTATTCAATGGCCTATGAATGCAAACTCTTAAACCATTCCTTTCCTTCACCCACTTCTGATGTGGGACGAGAGGCATCACAGGAACAATGACATCTGTTTTCACTAGATTAAACCAAATAGAACAAATCAAATGGATAGCTTTCCAGTGATTTGTGTAATTCCTGTTAGCATGTTAACTGCACTAGGTAACTAAAGCTAGCCCTACATAGGAAGGTTTCTAATAGAAATTCGTTTAGACCTTTAAAGTAACCGATAGGACATTCAATTTTCCCAAGTAAATAGTGAAACTCAATCTTACTACAAGTTTTAGACTTCAATATCTTGTGATATTCTAATAGAGATGATGACAGTTTAAATGAAGCATAAACAATCGTAACTACTTAATTTTGGTGAATTCTTTTAATATTTTTGTAAGTGGGAGGTTTTGAATCCAATACCTTCTACTTACAATCTCTCTCACTTTACCACTTAACCCAACTCTTCTCTTCTAATTTTAGTGAATTCTGAGAGTGTAATAGTACTAACATGGAGCAAAATGATAACTGAATTACGTCACTTTGCTAGAAGAAGTTCGGGATATTAACCTGTCTAAAAGAGGAAAAACTTGCTATCACAAGAATATCTTTTGCATAAAATATCATGGAAACATCCTTTGAAATATCCCTAATATTTCACTAAATAAAATTTTCGTTCTTCATTTTTAAAATATTAACTTTACATTCCTTATAAATTCAAGTGTAAATTTTGGTCCCAACTTAAGTTTTTGATTGTTTTTTAGCCTGAAATCACTACGTAACCTACATACAGTTATTTTTTATGTACAAAAATATCAAATCATATATTTTAGTGGTGAAAATTAATATAGACTGGGTTCAATCCTATGTTTTTGGGAAAAAGTGAATATAGTTGGGTTAAATCCTACATTTTTGTGGCAAAAATAGATATGAATCAGATCATTTATTTAACTATGAATGAATCTAACATTTTTGTCCCTAAAAAACAATCATGTATGGATCATGTGATGGATTCTGAGGGAAAAGTGATTTAAAAAACCTAGATTGGGATTAATATTTATCAACTTGATTTTGTAAGGAGCATAAAGTAATTATTTTAAAAGTGAAGGACAAAAAATTCATTTAGCGAAATATGTTGGACATTTTGAATATTTTTTCAAATATCATTCACATAAAAAATGGAATAGAATGGTTTTAATGTTTAAAATATTAGCAACGTTGTCTAATGAAACAAATAACTCAATATTTCATTCACATATCATAGGCAAGGTTACATGTGATCTAAAACCTAATCAGGTTGCCCAAATCAAGTAGCATGAGTTGTGGATAACTAAACTCCAAACATAGTCAAGAGTTTTTCCATGTGCTCGGAGTGTATACAAGTAAGTGTTTAAGCCTAAGATCAATATCCTAGGCTAGAAGTCCTTCATTACCATGGAAGTTCTAAGCCAGTCAATGGCAAATCTCCTATCATTATATGTAAGAGAGGAGTTTGTATAGAAATATATTTTCAAGACATCAATAATAGAATAAGTCAATTGTATTTCACACTCACATAAAGGGAAATAACCACTAGATGACCAACAACATTGACATTAAAAATTGGTAAATTATAACTTGATAACGGGGAAAAAAACATAAAGTATGAAGATTGACAAAAGAAAATATTTACATGGGAATGAGACCCTTTTAAAGAAAATATAAGCATGCCTACCATTGGTTAGTAATAATAAATGGTGTACTCAATTAGTTACTAATGTATTGGTGTGAAATTTAGCCATTAATAAGAATAGAAATTTTCTAATATATTTAAGGAAAACTATTTTAAAAAATTAATAGAGTACTTTTTAGTATGATTCAATAGTTGAATACAATTTGCATACATATATTAGGTATTAGGGAAAAATAATGAAACATTAGAATGAAGCATCTACATGATTACTTAGTAAGATAAATGTAACCAAGAACTTAACGAATGCATAAATACTAAATAGCATAGATATCTGAATATAATAAATAGGCATGAAATGTGTCTAAAGGAAATAGTTCTAAAGTTCACTTTTTCTTTCTTAATAGGAAAGCTATTTATCATTAACTTCAGGAGTCTATACTTTGAGTTACTTATAAGCTTCACAAATTGAGCAAGTTCATGCATTCGATGCTCTATTACAATTTGTTTTACCCTTACCCAAAGCTCATAATGGTCCTAAGGTGACAAATCATTTCATTGTCAATTAATTTGTATAACATTCAATAGATCATTCTCCATAACACAATTAAGCCACTGATATGGCACACACCCATCCACTGCTTCATTAGCTACCTTTATTTTCACCAACTCTAGGGAGGATCATTCAAACATTTCTTACTATAGCTAGTATAATTACACTTATCCTATGTGCTTCAAAGTCATTAAATATGAGTTTTCTTATTCATATCAGTAAACCTAAACAAACTCTCCTCTTGAAAGCTATTTTGTGACGACCCCACCTTCTTCTAGGGCATACCCTAGTAGATAGTGGACCGCTTGCGTAGCTCTTGCCTGGGCTCATTAACTAACATTAACTTCGAAGATATCATTAACATTAACTTCAGAGATAGCATTAATATTCATTTCAGAGATAATATTTACACAAAGCATTTACACCTCCATCCTTAATACTACACCAAACTCACAATGAAAGGTTCGACCATTTCGAGGTACAAAAGAAACCTCGATTACACTATAAACACACTAACGGGTCTTCCAAAACAAACTTTCTAACTCAACTCAGTCATTCTGCAACCTCCAACTCCTATAAGGAAAACAAAGCTAAACGGTTGAGCTAAAACTTAGTGAGGTTCATAAGTATAAATGCAATATTCATGCCAGACATTTCGTAAATCATAACCAATCAGAAGGACAAAACAATAGGATAAACAAACATTAGAAGGATACAATTCTTCTTGCTTCACCATTTCCCCTTATGTCCCCCAAAACGATAAACAATCCCCGACAATCCTTTACCCTTATGTCCTCCAAAACAATAAACAATCCTCAACAATCAATATACAGTTCATTATTCTCCAATCCTCTAGGTAAACTGTGTATACCACTCATTTGCTCATGGTAGCTGACCTCATCGACCAAGTCCTTTACCGGCTCGACTAGATCAACTAGCCAAGGCTTAGGGCCCAATTCGACCGAAGTGGTAAGTACACAACGCTCTACATTCATTCATGTACAATTCAATCATCATTCACCATGGTATTATTTCACATTGAATAAGGCAACAGCGGTTAAGTGGGCTCTAGCCTTGTATCAATAAACTTTGATATAAGCAAAGTCATCAAATAAGCATGTACAGTCGACTTAAGAACACTCACCCTAATCAATATAAGTTATGCTTGAATGTCGGAGTTTCTTCTTGGCTCCCTGCCGTCCCCTGAGACAAGTTTAGGATCCTATGGTGAATATACAATTCATATGTAGCTATTTATCACTTCCAATTTAAGGTTTAAATTACTATACCCAAGTTCCTTGGCTTATAAGACAAAATAAAATTCTAGCAAGCCTTCTCATATTCCCCCTTTTAGATTTACCAAGTTTGATAGTTTAAAACAAGAAAAATATACATAAATACCAAATTTGCGGTCTTGTGAAACATTTGAGTTAAAGCTAAATCATCTTCAATCCACACTTAAGGATTAAAACTGGTAAACTTTTATTTCCTCCTTCTCGGCTAAATCAAATCCTAATTCTCTTATAGTTTAAATTTACTCAATTTCATCAGCCTTCCAAGTTTTAGAATCAAGAAAATGTGCACAAGAGGCAAGATTAAGATGTTATAAAATGTTTTGTATAAGATTACAAACAACTATCCTAGAAATTCCAAAAATAACATGAAGCTTCAATTCCTCACTCTCTCAGCCAGTAAGCTAAATTCCAGCAACATTACCTCATAAATTTCAATAAAGTTCCATCTTTTACTTGCTTAATACACTAAACACTTAGTATACACTCTGTCCTACCTAAACTGGAGCAAATAACATGTAATTTCAGCAAATATTCCACCAAAATCAACAATTAATTCTATCCTTAGCTAATGTGACTTCCAGCAGTTCGGCAGTTAAGTACAAGACTGTCTCCCTCATTTTTTCTTCACTTTCCTTACTCCTAACTTAACATGCAAAGGGTAATTATCAAACCACAGAGTTTTTATGCAGAAATATAAAATTTTTAGCCAAAAATTTGAAAAGAAAAGCTGAACCAAACTCTACTCCCTCTCTCGGCCAGGTTGGATGAACTCTAGCAGCACTCAACCTTTAAGTCACAAAAATTCATCAATAAACTCCTCATTTTCAGCTTAAATCTTGCATGCATGTCCAAAACAATGTATTATACAATATATTACAGCTTAATATAGGATTTCAGCACCAAATTTCATAAAGACAACTGAAACTTTTTTCTTTTTCCCCACTCGAATGAAGCTGGGAAGTTCCAGCAACTTCCTATCAACATTTTCAATCCAAATTTCCAACCTTTCGCAAGTTTTCAGCCAGACATCTTATAACACTTGAGATATTAACAGATTGCTTACATTTCCTAACATTATTTCCCAAGAAAACACTGACAACAAGCTGCAACTTTAGCTTTCTCTCTCAGTTCTTCTATTTTTCTTCCCAATAGCTAAATAGTTATTAAACAGAATTTTCTCAACTAAAACTCAACATGCAACTTAAGAATTCAGTTGTACCAGATAATTAAAAGATCATTACAATATTTTACCTCTTTTCTCCTCAGATTCAACAATTACAGACTACTCGAGTTCCTTGCTTCGTTTCCTCAAAATTTCCCACCAGCTCTCTCTTTCTCCTTCCCTGCGTCACTCTCTCTCCCTCAGTCGAAGCTGGTAAGGGATGAAACCAGCCAGATTCCTCTCCCAATTCTTCTCTTTCCCTCGGCTTTTTAGAAGGCAGATGGTAGATGGCTTAGAATTCTATTTCTATCTTGTTCCTTTTGCTCTCGGTGGAAGCGGTGAAAGTCTAGAATGACCAAGCATTTGCTTCTCTTGGTCATTACTTAAGGAACCAAATCTCTATAGGTTGCATGGTAGTTTAATTTAAGTTGTAGGGTTAAAAGGGTCATTTGGCATTAGTTTATTTACTCGACAAGGAGCTGTACTTTTACTAATTACATATGTTGTCTCAAAACATTATCTTGTTCTAATTGGTATACCTCTATAAGAATTTTCTTACATTAATCTAGAGTATCTTGGGTACATTCAAATTATACAAAGTCAATTAAACATATTGTAATGGACTCCATCCATGTCAGGTGGAAATTACGGCGTCTGTTTAAGCAGCCTGGAGACGGATGGTCAATGTTAGTAGACAAGCGGAATTATCCATGCTATGGTTGATACACAAGGGGCCATGCCACTTCTGGTATGATAACTAGTTGGGGAATGGGGCGTTGTATTTGAAAGTTCCTGTGATGCCTAGCTTGTCCTTTGGGGACTTTATAATGCATGGAAAGTGGGATATTCAGTGGTTGGGACAGGTGTTGGCATCAAACATCGCCTCCTCCGTCTTGAGGCTGCCGACCCCCAGAGGGAAACAGGACGCGGAGGTAGTCTGGATGCCGACAACGTCGGGGCGGTTCACCCTATCCTCAGCATATCAAGAGGTCAAACAGACTAACAATAAGTCCATTATTTACTCTCAAATTTGGAGATCAAATCTCCCGTTTAAAGTTTCTTTTTTTATGCTGCGTCTATTGAGAAGAAGGTTGCCGTTGGATTAGGTGTTATGCACAATGGGGTTCCAGTTGCCGTCCAAGTGTTTCTGCTATGCAGCAGCTGAGGCGGAGACTATTGGACATGTCTTTTTCACTGGACGACTGGCGTTGGAGGTCTGGAGCTTCTTCAATGGAATTTGTGGCATCACTCCTCAACCTCAAAATCTAAGAGTGTGCCTCCTGAGTTGGTGGCTGCTTGTGACTACATCAGAAGAACGGCAGTTTGTGCTTGCCAGATTGCACAGTTGGATATGTTGGAATATTTGGAAGGTGAGAAATAAAGCAGTTTTTGATGGAGTTAGGCCACAGGGTCAAGAGGTCTGCAATTCGATTTTCAGGGATATAAAGGCAGCATTCGAGATTCAATTTCAACGGTTGATGGATGCACAGTGTTTCATGAAATGTTTGACGTAATTGCCAAATTCCTCCCCCCAGGTATGGGTTCAACACTGTGGGGTGGATGTGACAGCCCCACCTCTCCCTAGGGCAAACCCTAGAACATCAGCGGACTGCCTGCCCAACTCTCGCCGGGGCTCAGTCAATCAAAGAACTAATAACTCAAAAATAACTGGTGAAATAACTTCAAATTTAAGCGTACAAACCCTAATGGCACATAATCGTCAAGCTAACTTTCCAAACTTAAAATGTCAAACTAAAAGTCACACTTACCACTCCATACTACAATTACGTAACATAAAACGAACTTATGAATCCAAACTTACAAGAGTCAAAAGTAAAGTCATCTTAACAAAAGGGTTACAAGTCCAAGCAAAATAAAGCTAAGAAAGCTTGTTAATCTCAGTTCATAACTTTTGATGATTACAAAACAATTGGATGCTACTAATATTCTTTGAAGAGTTCATTTCAGGATTTGGAACAAAAACCAGATCAAAGACCTGAAGCCAAAACTGGATCAAGGTTTGACAAATTACTGTCGGACGCACAAAAGAACCATAACGAACGGCCGACAACCATTGAGTGACTTCGGACGCATGAAGAACTCACACTCGGACGTCCGAAGGTAATATGTCAATGTGAGGCCCCAGTCCGTTCTTAAGTTTGATATTAGGTTATATTTATTATTTGTGCGGTAACATTTGGTTTTGGGACTACTTCGAAAACCCTAAGTTGGGGTTAGGATTGAAACCCTAGTTTTTGTATTAATTATAAGTTCGAGTGGTGATTAAAGTTAGTTATGTTAGTGTGTGTTTTAGTATAGGTAAGTATAGGAGTTGATCCATTTTATATAGGTTAAGTGAGTTTAAAAGTTAGAAAACCCTAAGCTCGCAAAACTTCTAGTGTTACAATCCATTAGAAAGCTTAAGTTGGGTTTAAAACCCTAATTTTGCCAATGTTATGAAGGTTGTTGGTTAGTGGGTTCCATTATGGATAAAGTATGATTAAGTATAGGTGATTAAGAAAGGAAAGTGATTAGTGAAGCAATTAAGTGTAATTACATGTTTTGGACTAAATTAAGTTAGAACCTATGGAGTTAATTGAAAGCTTTTCAAATGTTGAAGGGCAAGAGTTGATTATATACAAAGTTGGAGAGTAAGAGCAAAAGAGTAAAATTGGGAGCTTTTATGTGATTGGTGGTGTTAGAAAATATCTCCCAAAGCTTTGACTAACATATTATCATAGGATTTATAAGAGAAACAAGAGGAACAAAACAAAACAAAACTAAGAGAAAAAAAAAGAGAGAGGGCCGAGAGAAAGAAAGAAAGAAAGGAGGAAAATCTCTTTCAAATCCAACTTCATCTAGCTTCCATCTTGGTCTTGGAGTTTAAGACAACATCTTGGGTACTTGATTGTTGAGGTTTGATCATCAAGAAAGCTTGCTTAAGGTAAATATCTCTCTCTTGGAAGTTAAAGATTAGTGATTAGGCTTTGAAGCCATGAAAGTGATGTTTTGTTATGATGATGAACTTGTGTGGTTTATGTAGTGATTATTGAGTAGTTCAATGGTTAATTTTAATGATTTATTGCTGCTGGAATTTCGGTCAAGATAAGAAAGAATTAGGGTTTCATGCTAAACATGTTAGTTAGCTTTAATCTTGTGTTATTGAACTTGTTATGGTTGTGTTTGATGATTTATTTCATTTGTTTGGTGAGTGGATGGTATAAACTGATTTGGGGTTAAGAAACCCTAGGCTAAAGTAAGGAGTAATTGCTTGGTTAGGGTTAATTTGGTTAGGGTTTGTTGCACTAATGGTTAGATTAAGTTAATGAGTGAATATGAAGTTAAATTAGAAGGTGTAGATAATATGTGGTTAGTTTGTGGAAATTGTATGGTGCGATTTCGGATCATTGGAAGCCTTCATAGGAGCTGGTTTAGGGTGTGTATTTGGTGTGCATTTAGCTAGAAAACCTGCATAACAATCATAGAACGGACCATGCGTTTGCGACGTACAAAACCGGCAAATCTGGAAAAACAGGGCAGTCCACAAATCCGAAATTTAGTTGCATTTTTCTTTATGTTGTGTGGTGATTCAGAAGTTTCTAAAAACATGAAAGTTGTAGCCTCTTAAGTCCTGAATATACCTGCAAAATTTCAGATCAAACGGATCAGTGTAGCCCGAGTTACAGCCAAAACACTCACTCCTGTTTTGAACCCTGGATTGTGTTACGTTTCGAATTTTGCTGCTGACCATGCTGTGTCCGTTTTGATAACGTGCGAACTGGGTATTTATTCCTTCATAAAACATGTAGATCTTGGTCTTAGCTTCGAAATGGTATAAAGCACATTCCAATCCGAGTTCCGAAGCTCCAGTTATGACCAAAACAAGAACGGTTGTCAGAACTGCCTTCGAATTTGGACAGTTCTGACAGGGATGTTTGGACCCATTTTTTCCCATGCTCTGTATTGATTCAGCCTTTGATCCAAACATGAAAGTAATAGCCTTATAAATAAGCTTTCTAACGCCTCTAGAATTTCTTGATTCTGATTTTTGAGTCGTGAGTTATGGTCTTTCAAACAGGGCCTGTTTGGTAAACCGAAATGAAATGGTTGGAACAATTTTGTGCATTTTTTACCAATACCTATTGAGATCTGGGTTGAGATGTTTAAATAAAAGTTGTAGCCCTTCCTCGTAGCTTCGAAACGGTGTCTCACCCACCTTGATTCGATATTCCTAGCCTAACTTTTGATTAAAACGGTTTGAGATGGCAGATCTGGCCGTTTCCGTTTGCCGTTTCCGCACTTGCAAGTGCCGATTTTGCCGTTTTGCTTGTTTTGGGCAAGTTAGTGGCCATTTGTGATATAATGTGATACAATCTTCTATTTCAGACCATGGTGAGTTAGGCGGAGCTGGTGGGGCCTACTACTAGCAAACACGCACGAAGTGATTTCTGCTCTTGTACTACTTTTAGGTTTTGAGTAAGTATTCAGGTCGTTTATGTGTCTAAACTGCTTATGTGTTTTGATGTGAATAAAAGGGGGACTTAGGTGAGGATGTACTTTATCACACTCGACCTAAACCCTAGTTTGTACCTATGTTTCTTTATGAGATGTGTATACATGAATTGTTTTGGATTTGAACACCTTGAGCTTGTAGCTCGGGGTGACTTTTGGGTGATTTTGTGAAGTTCGTGAGTTTGGGGCCCAATCTCAAGACCTAAATGGACTATTCGAGCCGGTCAGGGCTTGGTCGAAATCAGTCCAACCTAGTCTGAGGTCACGAAGTTTGTGAATCCAGTTCACCGAGTATGTGGACCAAGTTTGTGACCCGAGCCTGTGAACCAAGCTCAATTTCGTTCGCTCGAGCAAGTTTGTGAGGTGACTGGCCAGTGAGGGTGGTAAGGTGTACGGTGGGAGTACAAGTGGAGTTCTATGGACCATTATTTGTGGTCGACGGAGTGTCGACAGGAGATCACACGTGGCATACGATTTGGCTTTGGAGCCAACCTGTATCCTTCATTTGTGTTGTTATTTTGTACTTTTGTTTTGACATTTTGTGGCATAATTGTTTGTATTTATGTGCAATTTATATTTTTACCCCTGTTTACTTACTAAGCATATAGCTTACCCCTTTTCCCTTGTTTTCCTTAGCAGGTCCCGACACGAGGAACTCCTTGGCACATTCACTAGTATAGTTAGGTTTGCTTGTAATAGTTGGACAATTAAGATGGTTGTTTTGTTTTGGTGGTTGTATAAGGACCCTCCTTAGGGTCTACTTTCTGCGGGTTGTTATCATAATGTAATATAGTGGTTTGATGAGCTGCTTTTGGGGACGTAAATAGAACTCTTTTGGAATTGTATATATTGTATATAGAACTCTTTTGGTTTATCTAGTTTTTATTGTTTTCAAAATTTCGAGTCCTGGCGCGAGCTAGGCAGGGGTCCCGCCGATACCCTAGGGTTCACCCTTGGGAGAAGCGGGGGCGTCACAGGTGGTATCAGAGCACCTAAATTAGAGGACTTGGGCAATTGTGGGACATACGTGATAGGCACTAGGCATATTTGATTCTTTCAAGATGAATGATATATTTAATCTGAAATGCCGGTGAGCTAACGAATTAATGTTTGTAGGTATGGATCCAGGCAGTTCTGGTGGTACGGGACCCAGCGGCATGGGACCGGGACCGAGACCTCCGAGTGCGAGGGGCTCGGAGAACCGGGTGTTACGTAAGCGGGTGATCCGATATCGGAAGAGGCCTAGAGAGCCCTACAGTTTGTATTCCCCCTTTGGTCAGGTGTTGTACCGACCCTGCGAGTGTTACTATATGTACGGCTAACCTGATGAGGTCGTCTTGGCAGTGGACGACGAGCGATGCCGCCTGAGGAGGGCTTGCGATCATTTGACTAGACAGCTAGAGGAGGCACGAGAGAGAGACTACTGGCAGGCTAGGCGCGTTAGGGACTTGGAGCGGAGTCTCCGAGATGAGGTGGAGAGGACGGACGCTTTACGCCGTCAGCTCCATGACACACACCAGCACCTCTTCGCCTTGAAAGGGCAGCTTAGGGAGAGGGCCCGGAGTATTATGATGGATTGTGAGGTTCTATTTGATGTGGCCGCAGAGGCACCGCCACGAGCTATCGGTCCAGCGCTGATGGACGAGTTTGACACCTTGGAGCCGGAGTGCTCATGTAAATAAGTGGTTTTGTACCAACCGGACGTCGGATAAGTTGTATATTTTTTTGGTGTGACTCTGTGAATATATGTATATATTTGAGTATAATCTTTTGCACTTATTCTTCGCGTGTCTTTTGTGCATCTACGTTGTGTTCTTTATTTTGTTTCTAGTTTGAATACTAAGCACACGTTATGTTTGGATTTATAGCCTTTTGCACCTAAATGGCCTCCGGTACTCGAGGTAGAGGTAGAGGGCGAGGACGAAACCCTGAAAGGGAACATGAACACGAGCCAGATCAAGTAGCTACAGCCATCCAGCGAATGGCTGACCTGTTAGAACGTATGGTTGACCAACAGGGTCAGGGCCAAGGGAATACTACAGGAAACCCTGAAAATAATCCAGGCAATCACGAAGGAGAGGACCGTGCTTTAGAACGGTTCCAAAAATTTGCACCCCCAAAATTTATAGGTGGAGCCGACCCTGACTTAGCGGAAGGTTGGCTGGACCGTATGTTAGATATATTTGCCGCACTTAGGTACTCAGAGGAGCGGCAGATATCTTTTGTCATTTTTCAGTTTGAAGGGGCCGCCCGAACCTGATGGAATGTGATTGGAGCTAAGTGGGAGCGGGAACAGACCCCCTGGACATGGGTTAATTTTACGCGAGAATTTAATGAAAAATATTTACCTCCCATCGTACAAGAGAAACGGGATGATGCTTTTATCCATCTGCGTCAAGGGACATCTAGTGTAGCGGAGTACGAGACCCAGTTTACAAAGCTCTCCTGTTTTGCTCCGGAGTTGGTGCTAACGGAGCGAAAATGAATCCGCCGCTTCGTTCAAGGTTTAAATGTGGAAATCCAGGAATCACTAGCGGCCGCACAACTGGACACATTTAGTCAGGCACTAGAAAAGGCACAAAGAATTGAGACAGCTTGGGGACAAGTAAAAGCTTTCCATGGCCGAAAAAGAAAACAACCTAGATCCGACGTTGCGACTGGACAAAACTCGAGAAATGAGTCACCTTTTAAGACGAGTAAAGGAACAGATGGTCCACGACCTACAAGGATTCTGAATAACTTTGGGAGAGGTCCGGTAGGGCAAGAGCCCCAAAGGAGTGCCCAGCGTGGAGGGTCAAGTGCAGGCAGTAAGCCAATCTGTGATTTCTGCGGGGCCAATCACACCGACGAAAACTGTTGGAAGAACAGTTCGATCGAAAATGCTATAAATGTGATAGTACAGAACATCTGATTGCCCAATTCCCTAAGATGCAAAAAGAGAGACCAAAGCCACCGACTGAAGGGACCACAGCTAAGCCGTCGAGTGGAGGGGAAAATCGACCCAAAGGACCAGCTAGAGTTTATGCAATGGGTCAACAAGAGGTGTTTGACCCTTCGACGGGCATCGAAGGTACGCCCTTTTTATCGACGCACCGCAAGTGTTTAATAGACCCTGAGGACACGTACTTTTGTAAACCCTGCATTTATGGTTCACGAACAAAGGTATCAATTTCGAGGACGAAATTGTTCTAAGTGGGGGAGGTTGTGAGGCCCCAATCCGTTCTTAAGTTTGATATTAGGTTATATTTATTATTTGTGCGGTAACATTTGGTTTTGGGACTACTTCGAAAATCCTAAGCTGGGGTTAGGATTGAAACCCTAGTTTTGTATTAATTATAAGTTCGAGTGGTGATTAAAGTTAGTTATGTTAGTGTGTGTTTTAGTATAGGTAAGTATAGGAGTTGATCCATTTTATATAGGTTAAGTGAGTTTAAAAGTTAGAAAACCCTAAGCTAGCAAAACCTCTAGTGTTACAATCCATTAGAAAGCTTAAGTTGGGTTTAAAACCCTAATTTTGCCAATGTTATGAAGGTTGTTGGTTAGTGGGTTCCATTATGGATAAAGTATGATTAAGTATAGGTGATTAAGAAAGGAAAGTGATTAGTGAAGCAATTAAGTGTAATTACATGTTTTGGACTAAATTAAGTTAGAACCTATGGAGTTAATTGAAAGCTTTTCAAATGTTTAAGGGCAAGAGTTGATTATATACAAAGTTGGAGAGTAAGGGCTAAAGAGTAAAATTGGGAGCTTTTATGTGATTGGTGGTGTTAGAAAATATCTCCCAAAGCTTTGACTAACATGTTATCATAGGATTTATAAGAGAAACAAGAGAAACAAAACAAAACATGTGACGCCCCGAAAGAATGAGTGTGAGAACTCACAAATTTTTATATATTTTCGCGACATTATTTTGTTTACTCGTTTATTATTTTGTGCCTTTCTTCAATATATTAATTTCGTATACATTTTTTTATCAAATCATTTCCTTGATACAAATTAGTCCACGTTAATTTTGAAGTATATTTTGGACGTGGGACCCGCTAGTGCGGTAAATGCAATATATTTTTGACAACTTGTTGGAATTTTGTAGTAAGTGATATTATTTTACAAGGTGTTAAGAGATTTGTATTGGAGAGACAAAAAGATAAGTTTTAAACCTAAAGGTGACAAGTGTCACCATTCAATTTAATCTTGGACTTTGACCACTATTCATGTACTTTACTAATATCCCAAAATTGATCAAAAATCCTCATTTTCTTCACTCTTGTGGCCGAGCTCTTCAAGGGAGAAAAGAAAGAAAAGCTTCAACCTTCAACTTCCATTTCTTGCACAAATCTTGCAATCCAACCGATTAATCTTGAGATTACTCCATAAAAACCCTTAAGTGAGTGGTTGTGAGGTGTTTAGTGGAGTTGTTTGGAAGGCTAAGGTGATTAGTTGCTCCCTCTCTTGTGTTGCTAAGGTGAGTAGTGAAGGAACCCCTCTCCTCCATCTAATGATGTTTAATTCATGATTGGTGGCGGTATAAGATGCAATTTTATGGCTTATATCTTGATTTTTGGTTGAATTGGTGAAGTTTTGTAATTATTGGGGATTTTTCTGTTTTCATATGAATATGATTATGTGGTCATGTATGATGATTGGAAATGATATTTAACGAAGCTAGAAGGTGGAAAAAGCGGTTAATTGCAAGCAATTTCTGTTTTGGAAGGAAAATTGGAAAGCTAGGGTTTCATGTTCTACATTCTGCCTGGCACTGTTCGTCATGGTTAGAGGCCGAATTGGCCTTGGATTAAAACATGAAAGTTGTAGGGAATGATATTTTAGAGAAGCCTACAAAATTTCAGGTCAATCAGAGCAGCGTAGCTTATGAAAAGATGGAATTACCCTTGCTACCCTGTTTCTACCCGAATTTGAGAATTGCTTCTGTACTGGGTTATTTTGGATGGGAATGCTTCGGAATTGGTTGTTGAGATCTTCTGATGAAATGTATCCTTGTTTCTTATCTTTCGGATGGCTTTGGAATTTCTGGATTTTGACTTAGGTAGGCTGACCTATGCTGTTTGAACCAGAATGCGTTCTGTGAATCTATTTTTCCGGTTCTGGTGTAGTATCTTGCATTTTTTACCTGGTTACACTCGAAACTGGGCTGAGTGACCTTCTGTAATATTGTAGCTCTATCTCTTAGCTTCGAAACGGTGTATCTTGCACCTTCATCCGATAATCGTAGTGTCAATGGTGCCAAAACCGCAAACTGACGTCGAAAACTGTTTTTTTTTGTTAGAGCCTAATTTCCATTTCCGGATTTTCCTAGCTAAATCTTGTATTTGAATGACTTTGAGCCTATTGAACGGATGTTGGGATGAACTTATTTTGTGTGTGACTTTGGGACTGGCTGAGGAAAATAATGAAGCCATGACGGCTGGAAAAGTAAGCAAATGTAGGGGAAATGCTGTCCGATCTTTGAAAGCATTTGATGGCTTTGAGTTTGAGTTGAAGGGCTTGGATTCGAACACGGTAATGTTATATGATGGATGATTCCTGAGCCGTGGAGGTGAGTAACCCCAAACTATTGTTAAAACTTCTTGTGAAATGTTTCTTGCATTATTTACTCGACTGCATCTCATGCGTGCTTGCATGTGAATTCATGATATGATTTTGGCTTCAATGAGTTCTTGGGGAGTCTTGTGCTGGACACCAACGTCTCCACCTCTGTTCATTTGGAGCAAATGGCTCCGGAGCTCAAAAAGGGGCTCCCTCTTACTGTTTACTGTTACTGGATCTTTTGAGCGTTGGGTGTGTAAGTGCAATGATTTCACTGGCTCACGAGAGCAAAATATGTACATTTGATCTCGGAATCATGACATCATTGAAATACGTTACTGTGAAATATATTGGATGACTGCTTTTACTGGTTACCCACTGAGCTTCTAGCTTACCCCAAAAATATTTTATTCCCCTCCACAGGGCTCGTGGCGAAGGAAGGCTTGTAGTACTTATTCTCGTGACTGGATGGCATATATCTTGTACAGTTTGGCTTTGGAATCATTTGATGTATAGTTGGGAATTGTGAAGTTACCAAGAGATAGTTGGGAATTGTATAGTTGGGAATTGGTTCCGCTTCGCTTATGACCTGTAATTATTGGAGAATTTGATGTAATATTTGAGATATATATTGTAATTTAAGTGAGGAGTTTAGTGAACGACTGAGTCCCGGCGAGAGCTGGGCAGGCGGCCCGCCGAACCCTTTGGTATGCCTAGGGTGAGGTGGGGCTGTCACAAAACAAAACTAAGAGAAAAAAAGAGAGAGAGGGCTGAGAGAAAGAAAGAAAGAAAGAAGGAAAATCTCTTTCAAATCCAACTTCATCTAGCTTTCATCTTGGTCTTGGAGTTTAAGACTAGGGGAGGCGTTTAGGGTCGCCTTATACTTTCTTTTGACTATCTGGTAGATTACTTTTGGCATGGCTAGTTTCTTTTGTTATCGGGTTGACTGACTACCTTTTGGAGCCGGAGTGCTCATGTAAATAAGTGGTTTTGTACCAACCGGACGTCGGATAAGTTGTATATTTTTTTGGTGTGACTCTGTGAATATATGTATATATTTGAGTATAATCTTTTGCACTTATTCTTCGCGTGTCTTTTGTGCATCTACGTTGTGTTCTTTATTTTGTTTCTACTTTGAATACTAAGCACACGTTATGTTTGGATTTATAGCCTTTTTCACCTAAATGGCCTCCGGTACTCGAGGTAGAGGTAGAGGGCGAGGACGAAGCCCTGAAAGGGAACATGAACATGAGCCAGATCAAGTAGCTACAGCCATCAACGGCTAGCTCACCTGTTAGAACGTATGGTTGACCAACAGGGTCAGGGCCATGGGAATACTACAGGAAACCCGGAAAATAATCCAGGCAATCACGAAGGAGAGGACCGTGCTTTAGAACGGTTCCAAAAATTTGCACCCCCAAAATTTATAGGTGGAGCCGACCCTGACTTAGCGGAAGGTTGGCTGGACCGTATGTTAGATATATTTGCCGCACTTAGGTACTCAGAGGAGCGGCAGATATCTTTTGTCATTTTCCAGTTTGAAGGGGCCGCCCGAACCTGATGGAATGTGATTGGAGCTAAGAGGGAGCGGGAACAGACCCCCTGGACATGGGTTAATTTTACGCGAGAATTTAATGAAAAATATTTACCTCCCATCGTACAAGAGAAACGGGAAGATGATTTTATCCGTCTGCGTCAAGGGACATCTAGTGTAGCGGAGTACGAGACCCAGTTTACAAAGCTCTCCCGTTTTGCTCCGGAGTTGGTGCTAACGGAGCGAAAATGAATCCGCCGCTTCGTTCAAGGTTTAAATGTGGAAATCCAGGAAGCACTAGCGGCCGCACAACTGGACACATTTAGTCAGGCACTAGAAAAGGCACAAAGAATTGAGACAGCTAGGGGACAAGTAAAAGCTTTCCATGGCCGAAAAAGAAAACATCCTAGCTCCGACGTTGCGACTGGTCAAAACTCGAGAAATGAGACACCTTTTAAGACGAGTAAAGGAACAGATGGTCCACGACCTGCAAGGATTCTGAATAACTTTGGGAGAGGTCAAGTAGGGCAAGAGCCCCAAAGGAGTGCCCAGCGTGGAGGGTCAAGTGCAGGCAGTAAGCCAATCTGTGATTTCTGCGGGGCCAATCACACCGACGAAAACTGTTGGAAGAACAGTTCGATCCGAAAATGCTATAAATGTGATAGTACAGAACATCTGAATGCCCAATGCCCTAAGATGCAAAAAGAGAGACCTAAGCCACCGACTGAAGGGACCACAGCTAAGCCGTCGAGTGGAGGGAAAAATCGACCCAAAGGACCAGCTAGAGTTTATGCAATGGGTCAACAAGAGGTGTTTGACCCTTCGACGGGCATCGAAGGTACGCCCTTTTTATCGGCGCACCGCAAGTGTTTAATAGACCCTGAGGACACGTACTTTTGTAAACCCTGCATTTATGGTTCACGAACAAAGGTATCAATTTCGAGGACGAAATTGTTCTAAGTGGGGGAGGTTGTGAGGCCCCAGTCCGTTCTTAAGTTTGATATTAGGTTATATTTATTATTTATGCGGTAACATTTGGTTTTGGGACTACTTCGAAAACCCTAAGTTGGGGTTAGGATTGAAATCCTAGTTTTTATATTAATTATAAGTTCGAGTGGTGATTAAAGTTAGTTATGTTAGTGTGTGTTTTAGTATAGGTAAGTATAGGAGTTGATCCATTTTATATAGGTTAAGTGAGTTTAAAAGTTAGAAAACCCTAAGCTAGCAAAACCTCTAGTGTTACAATCCATTAGAAAGCTTAAGTTGGGTTTAAAACCCTAATTTTGCCAATGTTATGAAGGTTGTTGGTTAGTGGGTTCCATTATGGATAAAGTATGATTAAGTATAGGTGATTAAGAAAGGAAAGTGATTAGTGAAGCAATTAAGTGTAATTACATGTTTTGGACTAAATTAATTTAGAACCTATGGAGTTAATTGAAAGCTTTTCAAATGTTTAAGGGCAAGAGTTGATTATATACAAAGTTGGAGAGTAAGGGCTAAAGAGTAAAATTGGGAGCTTTTATGTGATTGGTGGTGTTAGAAAATATCTCCCAAAGTTGTGACTAACATGTTATCATAGGATTTATAAGAGAAACAAGAGAAACAAAACAAAACAAAACTAAGAGAAAAAAAGAGAGAGAGGGCCGAGAGAAAGAAAGAAAGAAAGGAGGAAAATCTCTTTCAAATCCAACTTCATCTAGCTTCCATCTTGGTCTTGGAGTTTAAGACAACATCTTGGGTACTTGATTGTTGAGGTTTGATCATCAACAAAGCTTGCTTGAAGGTAAATATCTCTCTCTTGGAAGTTAAAGATTAGTGATTAAGCTTTGAAGCCATGAAAGTGATGTTTTGTTATGATGATGAACTTGTGTGGTTTATGTAGTGATTATTGAGTAGTTCAATGGTTAATTTTAGTGATTTATTGCTGTTGGAATTTCGGTCAAGATAAGAAAGAATTAGGGTTTCATGCTAAACATGTTAGTTAGCTTTAATCTTGTGTTATTGAACTTGTTATGGTTGTGTTTGATGATTTATTTCATTTGTTTGGTGAATGGGTGGTAGAAACTGATTTGGGGTTAAGAAACCATAGGCTAAAGTAAGGAGTAATTGCTTGGTTAGGGTTAATTTGGTTAGGGTTTGTTGCACTAATGGTTAGATTAAGTTAATGGGTGCATATGAAGTTAAATTAGAAGGTGTAGATAAAATGTGGTTAGTTTGTGGAAATTGTATGGTGCGATTTCGGATCATTGGAAGCCTTCATAGGAGCTGGTTTAGGGTGTGTATTTGGTGTGTATTTAGCTAGAAAACCTGCATAACAATCATAGAACGGACCATGCGTTTGCGACGTACAAAACCGGCAAATCTGGAAAATCAGGGCAGTCCACAAATCCGAACTTGAGTTCCATTTTTCTTTATTCTGTGTGCTGATTCAGAAGTTTCTCAAAACATAAAAGTTGTATCCTCTTAAGTCCTGAATATACCTGCAAAATTTCAGATCAAACGGATAAGTGTAGCCCGAGTTACAGCCAAAACACTCACTCCTATTTTGAACCCTGGATTGTGTTACGTTTTGAATTTTGCTTCTGACCATGCTATGTCCGTTTTGATAAATTGCGAACTGGGTTTTTATTCCTTCATAAGAAATGTGGATCTTGGTCTTAGCTTCAAAACAGTATAAAGTACATTCCAATCTGAGTTCCGAAGCTCCAGTTATGACCAAAACAAGATCGGTTGTCAGAACTACCTTCGAATTTGGACAGTTCTGACAGGGATGTTTCGACCCATTTTTCCCCATGCTCTGTATTGATTCAGCCTTTGGTCCAAACATGAAATTTATAGCCTTATAAATAAGCTTTCTAACGCCTCTAGAATTTCTTGATTCCGATTTCTGAGTCGTGAGTTATGGTCTTTCAAACAGGGCCTGTTTGGTAAACCGAAATGAAATGGCTGAAACTATGTTGTGCATTTTTTACCAATACCTATTGAGATCTGGGTTGAGATGTTTAAATAAAAGTTGTAGCCCTTCCTCATAGCTTCGAAACGGTGTCTCACCCACCTTGATTCGATATTCCTAGCCTAAATTTTGATCAAAGCGGTTTGAGATGGCAGATCTGGCCGTTTCCGTTTGCCGTTTCCGCACTTGCCGTTTTGCTTGTTTTGGGCATGTTAGTGGCTGTTTGTGATATAATGTGATGCAATCTTCTATTTCAGACCGTGGTGAGTTAGGCGGAGCTGGTAGGGCCTACTACTAGCTAACACGCACAAAGTGATTTCTGCTCTTGTACTACTTTTAGGTTTTGAGTAAGTATTCAGGCCGTTTATGTGTCTAAACTGCTTATGTGTTTTGATGTGAATAAAAGGGGGACTTAGGCGAGGGTGTACTTTATCACACTCGACCTAAACCCTAGTTTGTACCTATGTTTCTTTATGAGATGTGTATATATGAATTGTTTTGGGTTTGAACCCCTTGAGCTTGTGGCTCGGGGTGACTTTTGGGTGATTTTGTGAAGTTCGTGAGTTTGGGGCCCGATCTCAAGACCTAGATGGACTATTCGAGCAGGTCAGGGCTTGGTCGAAGTCAGTCCAACCTAGTCTGAGGTCACCAAGTTTGTGAATCCGGTTCACCGAGTATGTGCACCAAGTTTGTGACCCGAGCCTGTGAACCAAGCTCAATTTCGTTCGCTCGAGCAAGTTTGTGAGGTGACTGGCCAGTGAGGGTGGTAAGGTGTACGGAGGGAGTACAAGTGGAGTTCTACGGACCATTATTTGTGGTCGACGGAGTGTCGACAGGAGATCACACGTGGCATACGATTTGGCTTTGGAGCCAACCTGTATCCTTCATTTGTGTTATTATTTTGTACTTTTGTTTTGATATTTTATGGCATAATTGTTCGTATTTATGTGCAATTTACATTTTTATCCATGTTTACTTACTAAGCATATAGCTTACCCCTTTTCCTTTGTTTTCCTTAGCAGGGGCCGACACGGGGAACTCCTTGGCACATTCACTAGTATAGTTAGGTTTGCTTGTAATAGTTGGATAATTAAGATGGTTGTTTTGTTTTGGTGTTTGTATAAGGACCTTCCTTAGGGTCTACTTTCTGCTGGTTGTTATCATAATGTAATATAGTGGTTTGATGAGCTGCTTTTGGGGATGTAAATAGAACTCTTTCGGAATTGTATATATTGTATATAGAACTCTTTTGGTTTATCTAATTTTTATTATTTTGAAATTTCGAGTCCTGGCGCGAGCAAGGCAAGCGTCCCGCCGATACCCTAGGGTTCGCCCTTGGGAGAAGCGGGGGCGTCACAGTCAAAACATCTATGATCACTGACCTCGTTCGGACACACAATACCTCTATACCGGACGTCCGACAAACGTTGCTGTACTTCGAATGCAAAACACTGGAGCATCGGACGTCCGATAGAAATGAAGAAGGATTTGCAAGTTCACTTTCGGACTTATACTGTGGAGGGACCGGACGTCCTAAGAATTGCAAGAAACCATCTTGAACTCACTGTCTTCGTTCGGACGCATAAAATCAGAGTACCGGACGTCCGACACTACCAACGGCTAGCTGACCTTCCATCTGCCTTCTATCCGTTGACAGTATTTATTGAAGAATTTTTTGGTCCCTTATAAATAGGGATTAGTCAACTCTTCAAAATAACTTTTACACATTAAGTCTACATCAGATCTTGAGTGATTCAAGTGTGTGAATACTCCAAAAGGAAGATTTGTACTCTTAGTTGTGTCATCTCTTTTTAACTTTTCAAGTGTGATTCAATTTCTTCAATAGTGTAGTTTGTGAGGGTTATCCGTGTGATTGTAAAACTTCCTTGCTTGATCGAGTGAGACTTGAGACAAGAAGAAAGTGATCCTTCATTTGTACACAAGAGATTGGTTGATAGTTCATATATTGAAGAAGCTTGATATATAAAGTGATATTCAAACTTAGTCAAGTTTGAAATTTGGTTTGCAATTCTATCCCTTCATTTACTGTCTTGCTATATATATATATTGCTTACCTGTTTTACTCACAAATTGCTTGTGCTAGTCCATCAACTGCTTTTCTATGAGGTTCTCTTGAAAAAGAAAAATAGGTCAAAAAGGGGGTACTCATATTTTAGCTTACTTTTTTAGACAACCTAATTCACCCCCCCTCTTAGGTTGTCCTCGATCCTTACAAAGCTCTTGACCGTTAGTCCATCCCCGATCTGTTAAGGAAAACAATGGAAGTGGGGTGAGTTAAAGCCCAATAAGGTTCCAAGTAAAGCAAGTAATCACATAGCCAAATAAGGGCACAAAATGATCAAATAAACATCGTACAGGAGAATGACAGTTTAAACACGGTTCAATTCAAGGATACGGGTGGCTTTCAAAAGCCAAAGATCCACTTGAGATTGATCATAAATGCCTCCGTTGACTCTCCGTCAACACTTGTGTACACAGAATATAAAGTCCATAGAACATCACTTTCATCGATCTCCGTCCACCAGTCAACCCCCTTCCGGGCCCGAATGCCAAACAGGAACAGGAATGGTAATACTCGAGTATACCAGAATTTTAGGATATAACTGAGCCCCAAGTCGGGAATTTCGTCTCTGGCGGCGCTGGACAACACAACAGGCTAGCACAACGGCTATACCTCACCAGAGGACCTCAATTCAGGATTTCGTCCCTGGCGGTGCTGGACAACACAACAGGCTAGCACAACGGCTATACCTCACCAGAGGACCTCAATTCACATGCACATAAATATGCAAGTCCGCATATAGGATCAACTAATTCAAGTTCATACAGTAAACCAATTACACAGGCCACAGAACGAGTGTGATAAAGTACACCCTCACCTTCATTTTTATCAAAACAGTGTTTGGCTCAAACAGTCGCAAATCAAGTATTTCAAGTATTCAGATATTCCACATAACAGGTAGCAGGTAGTGGAACACTCACCTGTCAAGCAATGCAGTAGTCAAACGTCAAGTATCTCAGTTACGACCACCTTCGTTTCCCAATCCTAGGGCAACGAGTGAAATCGTTAACAAATTAGGTTCATTTCCCACTCAATTGTAGGCTCATTAAGTGACCAAGTGAGTGGTTAAAGTCACTCAATTCATCATGCAAATTAGGCCCAAAATGCAGTAAAAGTTCATGAGAAAACAAGTTCAATAAATGCATGAAAGTTGGGCAAAAGAAAAGTTTCATTCCAGCTTAAAATGTTCTTCTCGGGTAAAACAGTCGCTCCCGCGCAGTCTCGGTAAAATGGCTATATCTCACTGTAGGAAGGTCAGAATTTGGTGCCGTCGGTGGTGTTGGAAACTAGACTCGAAGGGCTTTCCAACGGTGCAATTACACACTCTAGTTCGTCTCCTAGCAATACCAGTAGCTCGGACAAGTCAGCTATTTTTCCAACCTTGGATCAGCCCTAACATCAAGCAAAACTACATTAGTTCTTGGTGCTATCTTCATTTGTTTTGGTCCAAATTCACCCAAATCAGTCCTCAAATGTTCATATACAGGGGTCACATCACCTAGGACCATTGGAGTTCAAAATAATACATCAACATGAATAAGAATGACCATAGCAGCCTAGCCATGAAGAGAACCAAACCAGTCCACTATATAGACCAAACCACTACTTTACTTGCTCAAATTTCATTCCAATTCACACATGAGCTTAACCAATCTCTAGCCCAGTTTCTTAGGCATGATTAAGGTGTAAATAAACCACAAAAATTAAGAAGAAACCCTTCCTTCTCAAACCGGTCAGCCAAGGAGATGAAAACAGTCCACAATTTCCTCTATTCATCCAACCTTCATTCTTTAATGATTTTCACTTAAACAACATATCAAGTGTTAAATCTAACTCAAAAGAGGTTTAAAACATGTAAATATTTCATAAACAACCATGAACAAGGTTCAAACATTTCATCAAACACTTGATAGGCATACTAACTAACTCAACTATTACTTGTTTAATCCAAGAGATTAACCCCAAATCTCAACCAAACAACTTGTAGTTTACCATTAAAACTTAAAGTACATGATAAAACACCATAAAACTATCATTTGAAGAATATTTACCTTTCTTGTAGGAAGCTTGAACCACCAAATCAATCCACCAAAATGAAAGCTTCAAGCTTGAATCAAGCACTTAGGGTTGGAGGAAAGTTTCTCACTAACTCAAGATCTTTCTCTTTTGGTTTTTGCTCTTGATCATCTAGGGTTAGAAAGCAAGAATATGGAGCTCTCTCTCTTTCTTTTTGGAGCTATGAAGTTCAGCCAACCTAAGGGAAAGAAAGCTCCAAGATGGTTTAAATTATCTTCTAACCTTTGGTCAAACAAGATCCATGGCTAGGGTTTTGCCACTTGGCCCCATTCTTGTCCAATCCTCCCTTAATCTTTGACTAATGATATTTTAACCTTTCCAAATGTACCAATACTTATTTAACATCTCTAATCCTTCATGTAAAGTCCCTACCACTAATAAAAGAACACTTGGTAAAATACAACTGGTGAATTATTTAACACCAACTCAAGAAAATGTTTTACTTCAAATAAAAGGAAATGAAATGTAATGCATGGGAAATGTTGTAACACATAGGAAATGTAATACAAGGGCCTATAATATGTGGTCTAGATCTTAGAATAAGGCATGTAATTAAGGAAAATTATGGTTTAAAGTGAGGGTTCTCACACTCTCTCCCCCTTAAAGAATTTCGTCCTCGAAATTCTCACCTTGATTACTGTATAGCTCAGCATATTTTACGTGAATGTCCTCTTGAATTCTCTCGAGTCCTGTGGTCACATACTATAGTAAAAGACTAGCAATACATAGCCATATTATGAAGAAATTGAGGTTCCAAAACTTTACTTAGAACATGCATCAATTTAAAGTTTTATACCCGTATAACCTATCAAAATATAATACTTGCTTGTTCCAATCAAGGAGTAACCCTCATGTACTTACTAATCAACGTTGCAAGAGTCATTTAGAGCACAAGAGTATCACTTATAGTCAAACGTTTGGAGAAATTAGAAAAGACATTCAAAATACAAAGTTGGAAATTGTCCGACCTAAAATGATTTGAAGAAACTCATTTCCTTTCATTTAAGCTCCATTCCACTCATAAACCAACATCAAAATAGTTTATCAACTCCAATCCTAAAGTTGGAAATGAAAGTATGAACAATCCTAGGAAAACAGAAATTTTTTAGTTTTGCGTGATACCATTTGAAAACTCATATCTCAAGGTTCTTAAATCCAAAATTTATAAACTTTATATTGTCAAAAAATAGATTCAAAGGGTTACAATTTTCTAGAAGGTACCATTGTAAGATCCTATCCACAAGTCAATCAAATTCCAACCTAAATTTTCTGTTTCACCCAGTAAAAGACAGAATAGGTATGCAATTTCAGTCAATTTTGCAAAATCCCAGGTATTCATGGAAATTGAGAATGTGAGAACCCGTAAAACCCTAATTATTTTCCTAGGGTTTATTTCCCCTTAATTGCATGTTTTCTGCATTTTCGGGCCTAGGAATATTTTTCTGGTAGATTTTATGAGTAATTATAGTTTTTAGATGATTTTTCTAGTATTGGTGAGTTTTTAGAAAATTAAGAATATATTTTGGACGTGGGACCCACTAGTGCGAAAAGTACGGCAAAATTCGGCCAATAAAGTTAAGTTTCGGATACTGGTGGAAATTTATCGGGTGTTAAGAGATAAGTAGAGGGTGACATGGCATTGATGTGAGAGGAACCAAGTGATAGGAAGGCATTAAATGAAGTGCCAAGTGGCACTATGTGATTGGTCCACTTGTTGGACATTTTTGACTTTTCTTATCATGGATTAAATATCTCAAAAATTGACTAAAAATTCATTCTTTCTTACCTCTTGTTGGCCGATTCTCTCTCTTGGACAAGGAAGAAAAAATTCTTCAATTTACAAGCTTCAAACTATCTCAATCTTCCATTCCAACCAATTAAACTTAGATTTGCTCCATAAAATCACTCCATTAGGTGCTAGTAAGTGACTTGGTGAAGTTGTTTTGAAGCTCTAAGGTGGCCAACCTCTCTATCTCTCTTAATTTCTTGGTAAGTGATGCTTGAACACCCTACTACACCTAATGATGGTTATATTATGCTTAGAAGAGGCTTGAGTGTTGGATTATATGATTTATTTCTTGGTTTGGCTTGATTTGGTGAAGTTTTCCATTTTATGATGAATTTTCTGGTTTCATATGATTTTGATGTTTTGGACTAGTATGATGGTTGGTAATAAGGGGCTTTGGCTCTAGTAGGTGTGAATTGTTGTTAAATGCAATCAATTTTGGATTTGGAATGAAATGTGAAAAGTTAGGGTTCTTGAACCCCTATTCTGTCCGAAATTTTAGGTCATAGCTAGAGGCCGAATTGGACTTTACTCAAAACATGAAAGTTGTAGGTATTGATGAGTTTAGCGTGCCAGCAAAATTTCAGGGCAATTGGACAAGTGTAGAGTGAGTTATGCCGTTTTTACTGTTGCTGTTTTTGGTGCACAGAATGTCCGAACTGCGATAGTAATTGCCTGTTTTGACTGGAATTGGTTTGGATTTTGGAGTTGGTGTCTTCTGATGGAATGTAGCTGGATGTCTTAAATAACTTATGCCTTTGGAATTTCGGCATTTGGACTTGTATGGACTGAGATATACCGATTACAGTTTTCTGTGTTTTGCAAACCTGTTTTGGTGATTCTGGTTTAGTGTTTGGCATTTTTGACCTAGTTGGGTCAGGAAATGGATTGAGTGACCTTCTACATTGTTGTAGCCCTGTCCCATAGCTTCGAAACGGTGGGTCTTACACCCCCATCCGATAATTGTAGTGAGAGTTGTGCCATTACCGCATTAGGACGTCAAAACCGGTTTTCTTATCAAGGCCTAAGTTAAAGCCCTTTTCCTAATTTCTGGTTTCCTATGATGCTTATATATGTTTACAAAACCCTATTGGGGTTGTGATTGGCATTGTTTTGTGACTCGCTATCGAGTCTCATTGCATTTGTTTACGTGTTCTAGGGCGTGACGGTGGTTCACGACATTCTCCTGACGGAAGTGCATGAAATAGCACTTAATTGATTGGTGAGTGTACTACTCACTTGTGTGCTATTATATGGCTTTGATATTTGAACTTGAGAGTGTACTTTATCACTCTCACTTATTGTTTCACATGTTATTGAAAAGTTATTGGAAAGTTATATGAACTGTTATATGAAATGAAATACATGACTTCAAATATTATCCATGAGCTCAACCCCATTGGTTATTGATTGAATCGAGCCGGCGAGGGCTTGGTCGTGCCAATTAATGTGCCTTGGGGCAACATCATAGGGAATCTTGTAGTATGAGAGACTCTTGATTCCGGTTTACTCGAGTAATACCACAATGCAAGTGTTTGGATTTCGGGCCCGGTTGAGGAATGTTAGGAGGAAGGGAATGGAAGTTAAGAGGAGTCTACGGTTGGTTACCTTTCAGACATTGACGGAGAGTCAATGAGACCTGATCAAGAATTCAAACGAGGAAAAGGGCTCTTGAGAGCCACCCGTATCCTTTTATCCTCATTATTAATGTGTGGCTTTATTTATTTTGGTAAATTGGACTGTTAAGCTTGAGGTATCCATGAACTTGGTTGCTTGAGTTGTATTCTCACTGGGCAATTAGCTCACCCCGTTCCTTTTGTTTTCCTTACAGGAATATGACTCTTTTGGAATGAATTTTGATAAATGGTTGCCGAATGAACTAGATGAATGACTCTTTTGTATTGTATATAAAATGGGACCCTAAATGTATCATTAGGGCCGTTTTCACTTTTGTTTTGGCAAACCATATATGTAGCGACTTTTGTATCACTTTTAAATGTCATTTTGGTTTGTAAAGGCTAAATGTTATGTGGTTTATGTAATTCGATGTTTGGTTGGGTTCGGACGAGTCGGTTACTATTCATGGCCGACTCCGGATTTTGTTTCTTTCATTTTGGGTTATTTTGCCCTTTTGCCTTATTTGCGCGCGTTATAAGTTCCGGAACGTGAAAGATCGCTCTATACTGCACCGTTAGTCCTGGCGAGAGCTGGGCAGGCAGTCCGCTAACCTCTTTGGTTCGCCTTAGGGGAAGGTGGGGCTGTCACAGGTGGTATCAGAGCCACGTCGCGTGGTCTCTGCGCGAAGTGAGACTGGGCCAAGTGGTGTTGTGGTCCTAATTTCATGAATATGTTTAAGTGCTCGTTTGAGCATAAGTTATGAACCTTGAAGTGTTATAGGTCTTTAATCTTTCTCATGGTATTTAAGGACCCTAGATAAGTATGTCGGACAGGAATTTTGATTTGTAGATGGTTTACTCTTGGGACTGGCCAGCTCGAGATGTGAACTATCTTATTTCGGATTCTCGTGCCCGAGTACCCCAGAATTGAGGTGATGCAAGCTATTAGGTATTTGAACCCTGTGTTTTGGAAACAAGCCTTGTATTTTGGAAACGTGAACAGGCTTTGTCTGACTAAGATGAGCACAAGAGATCAATGGACATCTAGTTTGGATAGTAAGTGACGTGTAAGTGACGTGAAAGACCAGACGGGCTGGTACTGGGATGACTTTTCGATTGTATATGACTAAGTCTATATTTGCTTACCTGCTTATCCGTCTTTTAATATAACGTGTTATATGCGATATGTTATTGGTATGATAGATTTTGTTATGTTAGTCAATTTATTGCATTCATGCATGGAAGTACCCTTTTGGAAAAAAAAAAAAAAAAAAAAAAACCCGCGGACATGGTCATAGCAGTGACACAAAACGAGACCAAGAGTCAAAGAGAAGAAAGGGAGGAAACAACACCTGAACCGAACATGGACCAAGAGTGCTACTTGTAATCAAGACTTTCTTATGACCCATTGTTTTGCCGACAGGCTACCATCTGAGGTCCAGCAACTCTGTAAAATGGCACGTAGGGTTGAGATGTATAATGAAATCGGGGGTCTTCGAGACGAAATAGAAGTCCAAAAGAACCTAGTCGCATACTGGGAAGGGCGCTGGAAGCACGAGTATACAGAGAAAATTGAGCTCCTGCACAAAAACTTAGAGCTAAAAAGGAAATATGAAGGGATTTCCGAGGAGGCCCTGGAAAAGGCTCAATGCATCAAGAATGCAAAGGTGCAAGTGAAAGCTTCCCAAATACGGAAAAGGGGTGCAGTGGGTAGCGTGAGTGAGGAACCTGCTAAAGTACAGAAAGTGAACCAGTTATTCGGGCCGCCATGGACAATGGGGGCGGTAGATAAAAGATTTGTCAATGAAAGCCAAACCAGACAGGGGGAGATTTCTCCGAAAAGCAAAAAGATGACTTTCCACTTGACTTGTGACTATTGCGGAAAGCCCAATCACACTGAGAATGATTGCTGGAGAAAGGGGAGTAGATGTCTGCGCTGTGGGAGCATCGAGCATCGAATTGCATATTGCCCGATTAAAGTGCGGAAAAAGAAAAGAACTCAACAACCAACCCAGACCGACCCTGCACCGTCAAGTGGAGAAGGGACTGGAATGAAGAACCTCGTTTCATCTGACTCTGAAGACGGAGAAGGTACAGGCCATTGGATACTTTAAATTTGAAGGAAAATTTCGAGGACGAAATTCTTTTAAGGGGGGGAGAGTGTGAGAACCCGTAAAACCCTAATTATTTTCCTAGGGTTTATTTCCCCTTAATTGCATGTTTTCTGCATTTTCGGGCCTAGGAATATTTTTCTGGTAGATTTTATGAGTAATTATAGTTTTTAGATGATTTTTCTAGTATTGGTGAGTTTTTAGAAAATTAAGAATATATTTTGGACGTGGGACCCACTAGTGCGAAAAGTACGGCAAAATTCGGCCAATAAGGTTAAGTTTCGGATACTGGTGGAAATTTATCGGGTGTTAAGAGATAAGTAGAGGGTGACATGGCATTGATGTGAGAGGAACCAAGTGATAGGAAGGCATTAAATGAAGTGCCAAGTGGCACTATGTGATTGGTCCACTTGTTGGACATTTTTGACTTTTCTTATCATGGATTAAATATCTCAAAAATTGACTAAAAATTCATTCTTTCTTACCTCTTGTTGGCCGATTCTCTCTCTTGGACAAGGAAGAAAAACTTCTTCAATTTACAAGCTTCAAACTATCTCAATCTTCCATTCCAACCAATTAAACTTAGATTTGCTCCATAAAATCACTCCATTAGGTGCTAGTAAGTGACTTGGTGAAGTTGTTTTGAAGCTCTAAGGTGGCCAACCTCTCTATCTCTCTTAATTTCTTGGTAAGTGATGCTTGAACACCCTACTACACCTAATGATGGTTATATTATGCTTAGAAGAGGCTTGAGTGTTGGATTATATGATTTATTTCTTGGTTTGGCTTGATTTGGTGAAGTTTTCCATTTTATGATGAATTTTCTGGTTTCATATGATTTTGATGTTTTGGACCAGTATGATGGTTGGTAATAAGGGGCTTTGGCTCTAGTAGGTGTGAATTGTTGTTAAATGCAATCAATTTTGGATTTGGAATGAAATGTGAAAAGTTAGGGTTCTTGAACCCCTATTCTGTCCGAAATTTTAGGTCATATCTAGAGGCCGAATTGGACTTTGCTCAAAACATGAAAGTTGTAGGTATTGATGAGTTTAGTGTGCCTGCAAAATTTCAGGGCAATTGGACAAGTGTAGAGTGAGTTATGCCGTTTTTACTGTTGCTGTTTTTGGTGCACAGAATGTCCGAACTGCGATAGTAATTGCCTGTTTTGACTGGAATTGGTTTGGATTTTGGAGTTGGTGTCTTCTGATGGAATGTAGCTGGATGTCTTAAATAACTTATGCCTTTGGAATTTCGGCATTTGGACTTGTATGGACTGAGATATACCGATTACAGTTTTCTGTGTTTTGCAAACCTGTTTTGGTGATTCTGGTTTAGTGTTTGGCATTTTTGACCTAGTTGGGTCAGGAACTGGATTGAGTGACCTTCTACATTGTTGTAGCCCTGTCCCATAGCTTCGAAACGGTGGGTCTTACACCCCCATCCGATAATTGTAGTGAGAGTTGTGCCATTACCGCATTAGGACGTCAAAACCGGTTTTCTTATCAAGGCCTAAGTTAAAGCCCTTTTCCTAATTTCTGGTTTCCTATGATGCTTATATATGTTTACAAAACCCTATTGGGGTTGTGATTGGCATTATTTTGTGACTCGCTATCGAGTCTCATTGCATTTGTTTACGTGTTCTAGGGCGTGACGGTGGTTCACGACATTCTCCTGACGGAAGTGCATGAAATAGCACTTAATTGATTGGTGAGTGTACTACTCACTTGTGTGCTATTATATGGCTTTGATATTTGAACTTGAGAGTGTACTTTATCACTCTCACTTATTGTTTCACATGTTATTGAAAAGTTATTGGAAAGTTATATGAACTGTTATATGAAATGAAATACATGACTTCAAATATTATCCATGAGCTCAACCCCATTGGTTATTGATTGAATCGAGCCGGCGAGGGCTTGGTCGTGCCAATTAATGTGCCTTGGGGCAACATCATAGGGAATCTTGTAGTATGAGAGACTCTTGATTCCGGTTTACTCGAGTAATACCACAATGCAAGTGTTTGGATTTCGGGCCCGGTTGAGGAATGTTAGGAGGAAGGGAATGGAAGTTAAGAGGAGTCTACGGTTGGTTACCTTTCAGACATTGACGGAGAGTCAATGAGACCTGATCAAGAATTCAAACGAGGAAAAGGGCTCTTGAGAGCCACCCGTATCCTTTTATCCTCATTATTAATGTGTGGCTTTATTTATTTTGGTAAATTGGACTGTTAAGCTTGAGGTATCCATGAACTTGGTTGCTTGAGTTGTATTCTTACTGGGCAATTAGCTCACCCCGTTCCTTTTGTTTTCCTTACAGGAATATGACTCTTTTGGAATGAATTTTGATAAATGGTTGCCGAATGAACTAGATGAATGACTCTTTTGTATTGTATATAAAATGGGACCCTAAATGTATCATTAGGGCCGTTTTCACTTTTGTTTTGGCAAACCATATATGTAGCGACTTTTGTATCACTTTTAAATGTCATTTTGGTTTGTAAAGGCTAAATGTTATGTGGTTTATGTAATTCGATGTTTGGTTGGGTTCGGACGAGTCGGTTACTATTCATGGCCGACTCCGGATTTTGTTTCTTTCATTTTGGGTTATTTTGCCCTTTTGCCTTATTTGCGCGCGTTATAAGTTCCGGAACGTGAAAGATCGCTCTATACTGCACCGTTAGTCCTGGCGAGAGCTGGGCAGGTAGTCCGCTAACCTCTTTGGTTCGCCTTAGGGGAAGGTGGGGCTGTCACAGAGAACAATGCTGAAATTTTCATGATTGATAGTACTCTGAATCTAGTTTCAAACCCAACAAATGGAACTCAATTCTGACTTTTCTATGTCAAGATATAACAGATTTCCCAAAACTGCCCAAGGTTCCCTGCGGACAAATTTTCAGCGGCACTTCTTTTGTGTTTACTAATTTTTCCAGCCAATCCAAGGCTTCATTCTTCCCACAAAATAGCTTCAACTCAAGTGTATATACATACCAAACCAACAACTTCCTAAATCAAGCATATAACCGTTACCTACTCAAGTTAGAAAATGAAACCCTTAGCTGAAATTCCCAATCATAACCTGGAATTTTCTTTAGGCCAGTCAAACTAACATATAAAAACTAGATATTTCACATAGCAAAGCTACCAAACCATGGCCAACACTTAAGCATCATGTGTGGGCAGAAAATTACCATAAAAACTGAAAATGTCACATCACAACTTCAACCCATGAAATTTTCCCATAAAACTACCAAAATTACAACCTTAATCCACTAGTTTACATATATTAGGAGTAGAGGAAAGTTGCTAGCCAAAGTTACCTTGTAACCTCAAGAAAGATGGAAACTTAGGGCTTCTTTCTCCAAATATCACTCCACCAACACCTTGAAATCTACCTTAGTTATCATTTCTATGGAGTAGTTTGCAAATTAGTTGGTTGAAACTCGAGATTCAAGCACAAAATTGAGGTTAGAGTTGAAGGTCTCTCTTTGGTTTTTCTTCTCTCTTTGTTCGGCCAAGCAAGAGGAAAAATGAAAACAATTTGGACAAATTTTTTATTTAGTCAAGGTGAAGAATGTGACACAAACTTTAATCTCGATAAAAAGAAGAGTTAAAACTTGGTTACTATTCTTGCTAGCTCTTAAACCAATGCACTGTACATTGAATAATTTATTCCTTTTGAACGACAAACGAAAAATCTTCACTTAACTTAAAGAATAAATTATAGTAATAGACTAATGGACAAGGATCCAATACTGCTCAACCACCAGTATTTAATAGCACTTATTAAAATAACAGGTACCAAGTCCACTATTCCCCATCATCCTTCTCAGTGCTCAGTTAATCTCTTTTAGAACCCTACTTCTTTTCGAATAATCACTATTTACTTATGCAGATCAGTCAAATTTGTCATCTCGCCAATTTACTTAACTTGATGATAGGTTGCTAGGCAAATCAAAGGAGCAGGAAGTAGCTAATTACAATTGAAAACTCTAGTAATATAACTTTTAAATTTATTCACTTCCAATCCAACCACGAGAAATTAAACTTAGCTATTCTCAAATGAGATAGACAAGAAAGTAGGATACATGTAGGGCAATATCTCAAAACACTATGCCACTTATTCTTATCCGGAGATTTTAACACAAGAAATATCCTTACCACTTATATACATAATGAAATCCTAAAGTATACTTCATATCTCAAAAGTTTTACACCCCATCTCAAGCTTTTGGATACAGGTATAGAACCCAATTCTTTTCCTCAAACCATCATACATAATTCCAAAACTCTCAATCTCAACACGGTAATAATCAAGCCAAGTCCATATTTTGACATCAGTGGATAGTTGTCAAGGAAATATAGGTAAGGGTAGTTCGTCGAGGACCAAACTACAGGTATCAGATATCACAAGAGAGGTAGAAATACCAATATAGTTGCAGTTAATACCGCATCCCAATCCAATAAACATTTATCAAGTCCTCACATCATAGGAGAAGGAAATAGGTCTTCAGTGCAAATTTCTCGACGTACACTACAATCTAGCCATCATCTATAGAAATCCTAACCAAACTATGACTAGATTAGTCCATAATAACCTTCCAAGATCCACTCCCTCAATCAGTCCCATTACTAGGTCAAATGTTAGAATCTTCCGCGCCTTGACTTTTACCATCAAAACTTATCTCAAGTGCAATCAAGATACAGACTCTTATTCTAGTGCTCTCTACTTTTTGGTACTCAAGTACAAGAATCCACAATAAGATAATGCACAACTCGAGCCGGCCGGTCCCAAGAGTAAATCACTCATATTAGAGATTCCTTCCTGACATACATATCTATTTCCTCCAAGTACCATGATAAAGGGTTTACGCTTATAACAATCATGATTCATAGCTTAAGCCCAAGAAGAGCACTTAGTCCTTTCCACTTACTCAAATAATGGGGACAATAACACCACTTGACCCCAAGCTCACTCCACGCAGGGACCACGCGAAACAGCAAAAATATCTTCCATTCTTTCAAACCAGTTCTCGGCAGTTTCGGGATCTGGTCCTCCAAGAAATTTAGGAGGAGCGAACTTTTGGAACCGTTTCAGGGCCCTATCTTCACCTACTTCAAGGTCCCTGGTCTTGGTTTGCCACAGAACCTTGTTCCTTTTCTTGGTTCTGGGCTTGCCTAGATCCAGGCTCACGGCCTCGACCACGTTGTCGTCTAGTCTCCATTATTACTCACTGGTTTAGCCCCAAGTATTATAACTAACGGGGTAAGTAAGTATGGGTATATACCAGATACTCATTCATATTTAAAAGTCAAATAAAAATGCAATCGGAGTCACGATAAGCAAGTGAAAATGCAAAGCAGTTAAACGCCAATGCCGAAATAGAGTCAAAGTCAAAGTCAAAGTCACAGTCATAGTCAAAGTCAAGGTCACAGTATTATACATTCAAAGGGGTCATAGCAGTTGTTTACAAGATAACAAGACCAAAAGTATCAAGTACTAGCCTCAAAAGTACAGGTACAGTTATACAGTCATATCAAGCGAAACCCTGGTATAAGTAGTCAAAAGAAAGCTGTACAACCACCGAGTCACCACATCCTCTATCCTTTCTATATACAGTAGTCAAAATTATCCATAATAGTAACCTAATAGTGAAGGCCTAATTCGCGGTGGGATTGGCTGACCCCTCGCTCTCGGCGGGTTCAGCTCCTGTGTCATCTCCAATGTAAGAAGCCTCATCACTCACTTCTCCCAGTAGATCATCACAAATATTCAGAATGGACTCTGCTCTATTCCTCACTTTCCTGGCTCTCTTGACCATGCACTCTTAAGCTTCTCCAAGCTGCACGCACAGGTCATCAACCCTATCTCAACCCTTGACCACATCATACTCAAGCTCCTTAATCCGCTCGGCTTGCATTTTAATAGTTTCCTTTAGGTAATTCACTTCAACTCCAAGCCCAGTATTGTCCCTCGCTAGGACCTTCCATTCCTTCACAACGGCCAGAACTACTTCATTAGGATAAGTGTAAATATGCCGACACACGTAATGCCTATAGCGGTCAGATGGGCTCCAATAGGTTTTAGCTCCTCCGGGCCTGGTCTGGTATCTAATCATCGGTAAGTCCTCGCGGGACGTCTTGCCAACCGATCTATCGTTAGGGCCACTAGATCCGTCCATCCTACACAAACTGTAGATAAACTTAAGTACTCTTAAGGGAAATAATCAGATATAATCCTCAAGTCGAAAATTTCTAACTCGCCCAGGCCAATTCAAACCTAGGCTCTGATACCACCTGTGACAGCCCCACCTCTCCCTAGGGCGAACCCTAGGATATCAGCGGACTGCCTGCCCAGCTCTCGCCAGGGTTCGGTCAATCAAAAAACTAATAACTCAAAAATAACTGGTGAAATAACTTCAAATTTAAGCGTACAAACCCTAATGGCACATAATCGTCAAGCCAACTTTCCAAACTTAAAATGTCAAATTAAAAGTCACACTTACCACTCCATACTACAATTATGTAACATAAAACGAACTTATGAATCCAAACTTACAAGAGTCAAAAGTAAAGTCATCTTAACAAAAGGGTTACAAGTCCAAGCAAAATAAAGCTAAGAAAGCTCTTGACCGTTAGTCCATCCCCGATCTGTTAAGGAAAACAAAGGGAGTGGGGTGAGTTAAACCCCAGTGAGGTTCCAAGTAAAGCAAGTAATCACATAGCCAAATAAGAGCACAAAATGATCAAATAAACATCGTACAAGAGAATGACAGTTTAAACACAGTTCAATTCAAGGATACAGGTGGCTTTCAAAAGCCAAAGATCCACTTGAGATTGATCATAAATGCCTCCGTTGATTCTCCGTCAATACTTGTGTACACAGAATATAAAGTCCGTAGAACACCACTTTCACCGATCATAAAACATGCATTGTCATACATAAACTCAATTAATAACAACCTTTTAGTCACAAGTAAAACTAGGGTTTTGATTAAAATTTAAGGTTTCTAGTCTTTAAAACAAAACAATGTTTTAAAACAAAAATAAAATAAATAAACCTTAATATCCTCTTTGAAAAAAAACAATATCCTAAAATTCGGCGTATCATAATCTCCCCTCCTTAAAAGAATTTCGTCCTCGAAATTCCAACCTTTAATTCAAACATTCCTGATATTTCTTCTGCATTCTGCTCTTCCTTATTGAAAAACCTATTCCATACTTGATATCACGTAAATCGTGCGTTCTTAATCTTTTCACGAATTAAGGGTTGGAATACTCTAATACCTCATTAATGAGTTCATCATTAATAGTAAAGATCACCTCAAGAAATTTGTCACTCTATGTATTCCAATCCAAGAGCCAACCATGCAATCTTTATCTCAAAGTCTCAATGGTCTTTACGTATTCTCAATGAACTTTAAATGTCTCGTAAATTGAATTCTATAAGATCTTAACAACATAATAATTCCGTTGTACTCGGCCTTAATGCTAGTAATCTTTCAAAACGATTAGAAAGAAACCTCAATATGAGACATGAATACAGGATTCACAAAAGAATGCGTAGCACCAGGGTCTGTTAAAACTTCTGTGGTACGATGGAAGATAGGGAGTGGACCTTCGATGATTGCCAATGGGTCAGTCACCTCTTAAAGTCCCATTCCATAGACCCTTGTCGGCACTTTCAGTCAATTACCCGCTGCATTGGTCGGCTTAGAAGTAATCCCTTCTGCCCTTGGAAAATTTCTTTCTTTTGACAAGTGAAGGCACTGAGCAATCAGGTGCTCAGTACTACCACATCGGTAGCATTTCCGATCTTGCCCTTTCTTCCAACAATTATCTTCCATGTGGTTAGCAGCCCCACAAAACCCACATGTCATTTTGGGTCCTGATGTCGGACCTCCACGTGAGGTATCCCTCTGGGTGTCTCTCCCTGCCTGACCTTTCTCAAAATTTCCCTGATTCGGGATCCCTACTGATCGTGGACCATCGACTCCTCGGCCAATCTTAGATGGTGGCTCACTCCTCAAGCTCTGTTCATCAATATAATTGCTTGTGTCAAGTTGTCTTCTTTTCCTATCATGAAAAGTCTTTACTTGACTCTTAGCATTTTCAATTCTTTGTACTTTTTCAATAACTTGACTATATGTCTCTAATTGAGCAGCCGCCAGTGCCTCTTGAATCTCCATATTCAAGCCCTGGACAAACCTACAAATTCTCTTTTGGTCTGTCAGTACTAAGTCTGGAGCAAAACGAGAGAGTTTGGTAAACTGCATCTCATACTTCGCCACACTCAAAGTCCCTTAACGCAGTCGTATAAACTCATCCTCCCGCCTTTCTTGAATAAGTGGCGGTAAGTACTTCTCATTAAACTCACGGGTGAAATTAACCCATGTCCATAGGGTCTGCTCTCTATCCCATTTGGCTCGAATCATATTCTACCAGGCTCGAGCTGCACCCTCAAACTGAAAAATGGCGAAAACTATCTGTCGTTCCTCCGAGTATCCTAATGCAGCGAAAATATCTAACATTCGATCCAATCAACTCTCCACTATGTCAGGGTTAGATGCACCCAAAAATTTTAGCGGTAGAGACTTCTGGAACCGTTCTAAAGCACGGTCCTCTCGTTCATGATTTCCGGGATGCTGCACCTGGCCTTGATCCTGTTGGTTGATACCCTGTTGGTTGACCATCTGTTCTAACAAATCAGCTATTCGCTGTATGGCTGTAACTACTTGGGTCTCGACTTGTCTATTTGCATTTTCATTTGTTACCCTTTCGGTTCCTTGTCCTCGTCCTCTACTTTCACCTCGACCACGGGTCTCCATTTGATTTTTTTATAACTTCCACAATTGGAACAAGACATGGTACGAATTCAAAGCATTGCAAATTATAAAATGCAAGAAATAACCAAAATATCAAAATATCATATACTAAACTATATACATATATACAATTCACGCCAAAAGTATACACATATCAGTCCACATAACAGTCAACATCCAACCAGTACAAAACATGTTAGTTCATGAGCACACCGGCTCCAAAAAGAGTCGACAAAACAAGTCAGAGTAGCAACCCTAGCAGTAATCCCCTACAGAGCCCATAGAGTCTATCCCATCCATCAGCCCCACGCCGCCAGCCCTAAGGGGCACCTCTGCAGTCACATCCAAGAGAACCTCGCAGTCTCGTCAATTTAACATTCATTCCACTTGTAACATTTCATATACCTACTTAGCCAAGCTAACCACTCAATAATCAACTCAAATCCCTAACTCAAGGCTGGAATTTTCTGAATAAGAGCTAAACTTTCCGCTACAAGGGGAAATTCACCAAATTTGCAACAATTTCGCAACACAAGCTACAACTACATCATAAACACAAGATTACATATAAATTCATCAACCAAAACCCTAGTTCAAACCCTTCTTGCTGGCCGAATTTTATATGCCACAAAACTAACAATTTGTAACCATGAATTCCCTTCCATAAACTAAGCATAAGCATTACTACAACATGAACACCAAAAACAACCATCGATTCCAACAACCAAAGCTGAAAATTACACTATCAAACTGAAATTTACTATAACCACCACTAAAATCATGGAATCTACCTAAACAAGCCATAACTTTCACTTTTAAACCAATAAATAACATAAATATGAACTAATACCAACTTTACCTAGAATTGGAGAAGCACAACAGCCCCTGGGAAGCTTGAACCACCAAAACACTCCACTCCAAGATAGCAATCCACCTTCCTAAGCAATTTCTATGGATTATTTGGTGAATCTATCAGTTAGTTTGCAAGATTGAGCAAGAAATCAAGAAACCAAAGTTGGAACTCTCTCTTGTTCTTCTTATGAAGCTCTCAGCCCTCTCTCCCCTTTTTCCTCTTAGTTTTTGGCTTTGCTTTTCTTTTGATTTACTAACAACTTACTAACTTAGTAGATATTTAAGCCAAAGTCAAAGTACACTTTTTCTCCACCAATCAAAATTGAGCTTAGGAAGATCCTAGAAGCTCTAAAGTTACTAGTAAGCTTACTTTGCTAATCCTCACACTATGGCCCCAACAACTTCTAATCTTTGCAATTAACTTCATAGATCACCAACTTAATATAATCCAACAAGCTTAATTACACCTCATTAGTCTACTAACCACCCAACCATTATAATTACCTATCATAAAACATGCATTGTCATACATAAACTCAATTAAATAGCAACCTTTTAGTCACAAGTAAAACTAGGGTTTTGATTAAAATTTAAGGTTTCTAGTCTTTAAAACAAAACAATGTTTTAAAACAAAAATAAAATAAATAAACCTTAATATCCTCTTTGAAAAAAAATAATATCCTAAAATTCGGTGTATCACAAGAGGTGGGGGCGTCATAAGTTCAGATCTTCCAGATCTACAATACAGGAAGAAGTGCAATTTTTTGAAGGAACATCAAACTGTCTCCTCTCGTATATTGAATACCAATGGCTCTAGTTAGCATGACCCTTTGCAATCGAACATATGCACGGTTATTACAAGGTCTGAATCTGATTCCTTTGGAGAGCTCAACCCTCTTGACCTTTACATGCATTTTGTTTGCTAGGGAGCAAAAATAGTAGCAAGACAAAATAAACTATATTTCAAAAACAAGAGAAAGCTCCAATGAAAATAGAGATTTAACTTATAGATGAAGGAGAATTTTGGGAGATTACCATGCAGGGTATTCTTTAGAAAAGGCTAGGATGTAATTCATTTTAGATGATGGCTTTAATCAATCAAAGTTACTGCTTGATGCTTCATTTATGGCTTCTCAATTTGAACTGGTATTTGCTCAAGTTCTCTCAATATTCTCGAGGCCATCCCTCAGCAGCTACCCAAGTCATCATGAGGCTCCTTAGCTGGAATTGTAGGAGGATGGGTCAGCCCCTTACAATTCAATTGTTAAGCAAACTGACTCGAACACATAGTCCCAATATTTTATTTTTGATGGAGACTAAAACTAATGCTAAGAAGTTAGATTCTTAGCTAGAGTCTCATTTTGATGTCTGGGATTATATTTTGCCTATAAATAAGGAGGTTGGTCTATGTCTAGCATGGTGTAATTTGCTTTCTATTAACATAATAGCTAAAGATTCTCATTACTTTTGTGTCAAGTGTTTGAAATGAAGGGGTTCAGCTGGATCCAATCCCAAATTAACCTCTAAGAGAAATTGTCTGAAACGAAGTGCTTCATGAGATTACGCATTTTCAAAAACCCATAGCTGTGGTTGAAGATTTCAACCAAGTGCTTGATTTTCAAGATAAATTCACTCTTTTGAATAATCAAATTAGGGGTGCTCATAATTTTCGTGCATTTTTTAAAGCCCTTCAGCTTCAAGCATGGTTCAAAATCTCCACCGAGACTGAGACAACGCGACCGAGTCGTCACGGGAACGGATCCCTCCGATACGATATCGGGACGAGATGACTCCGAGATACTTGATTGGCCGAAGACTTAGCCGAATCACCGAGAACTTAGCCGAGAAGTTTTCAATACGGATATTCTCGACCGAGTTGGCCCGAATCATCCCGAGTCAACTCGCAAATTTATATTTTATAGATTTTCTTTTGCTAATTCTTAATTATTTTTGTTTAGCACTTTTTTGAATTTTATTCATAATTTTTAAAATATTAAATGTTTCAAAATTTACGTCTTATCGAGATCGTGACCGATATGGCGAGACCGATGTGAAATGGTCTGGGCCGCTATTGCGACCACGACCATGATTGCAACCATGGCTCAAGAGACAAACTCCAAGACAAACTCTAATGTGGTTTACAAATGACTTGACAGAGCCTCTGTCATCTTATCCTAGCTGCAAGCTTTTCCCCTTGCTATTCTTAGGAACTTACCAATAATGCATTAAGATGTATTGGATGCGGTACATCCCTATGAAATGAGCCAAACCATGAAAGTTTGAATCCTTTTGGGCTCGTGACCCTGCTTGTATGACTATTGTTACCAGAGTTTGGAACTCTAACACTGCAACCTCTCTCCCTAAACATTCTCTGACAGGGGTGTTTCAAAAGATGGAACATTCACTTTCTTATCTAACTAATTGGCATTCTAACTCCCATGGTTGTTTGGATCATAAAATCAAAGAAACTCAACAACCCTTGCATTTGATTCAACAGTAGCTTTCTCCATAAAGGAAATCCATTTGAACCTTTGGTTTAACAATCACTTACACTATTTGCTCCAGTGCAATGAAGATTACTAGTGGCAGCAATCACATTGAATGGATTTCTGAGGATTATCAGTTGAGACAAATGGTTTTTGGTTATTTTTGGCAACTTTATATGGTAGACAAACTTTGAGATTACAAGAGGGATAGAAGAACCCAGGACTCTCATTCACCAGCTCTTTAACAATTCATCCAATGCGTATCAATTTTGCTTTTAGAGGAGGATAAATAAATATTGTCCAGACCATTTTCTTCTCTGGAGGTCAGGAGACTCAAGACAGCAATATTCTAGATGGGAAAGTGGAAAGTGCTTGGACCAGATGGGATTCCCATAGGCTTCTATTAACATTTTGGCACATTTTTGAACCATCTATTTGTCAAGCAGCTTTGAACTTCTTGAATGATGGGATCTATTCTGAAGGATGGGATCATACCACCATCATTCTTATTCTTAAAGTGCACAACCTATCCAAATTATCTAATTTTTGACCCATCAGTCTTTGCAATGTCTTTTATAAGATCATTGCAAAGGCATTGGTCAATTGGCTACATGGATTGATGCCTAAATTAATTTCCTCTTGGCAAGGTGCCTTCGTTCCTCAACGTCTTTTTTTTTTATAATGTTCTCATTGGTCATGAAGTTATAGAGTGCATTAGGAAAACTAAAAGGGCTCTAAAACATTTGTGGCCTTTAAGTTGGACATCAGCAAAGCTTATCTTGGAAACTATTCGTACAAAGATGGAATTTCCCCATGTATGGATGTAAAGGACTATGACCTGTATTCAGTTTGTCAAATTTTCAGTATCCTTTGATAGGTGCATTTTTCTGAGTCTTTTACGCCATCCAGGGGGCTACGTCAGGGAAGTCCCTATAAGACTTGCCTCTTTTTGAGGCAATTATGATCCACATGATTGATTCTAAAGTGATTGATATCATAATTAATTGATTGACATTTTGTCAATAATTAATTAGCATCTCCCATCATATAATGATTGGTGATTGACATCCTGATTAATTGATTGACATTTTATTAATAATTAATTAATATCTTTCATTTGTCAATGATTGATTGATATCTACTGTTAATTGATGTCTTATTCAATCAGTTAATCAATTAATTAGTCAGAAAAATATTATTTCTGTTATGAATTTTGGCAATATTTCCTTGATGGAAGGAAACTCTAAGGATTTTTGTATTTGCCAGTAAGAGTTTCTAGCCTAGTCTATAAATAGTCTGTGATATTCCATCAATTGTACACTTTTGGGTTAGGCATAGGCTAGAAGATCCTTACTCTAAATTCTCTTTCTACTTTTCCTTCTTCTACATATTTTGTTTTTGTTAGAATAGACAAGAAGGAGTCCAAAACACAAGAAGAGATCAACTTGTACTTGACAACAATGGTTAGAGATAAGTGTATTTAGATTCCGTTGCATAGTACATTCACATGTACATAGTTAGTTTAACATGTGGTATCAGAGCCAACCTCTAACCATGTTGTTCAGCTTATAATTTCATGGTTTATTGGCAATCTGATAAAAGTTTTATAGATTCGTATCAAGTTTGAACAAATCGAATTTAATTTGCCATGAGATCTATGGTCCATTTTCTCAATAATTGAGATTTATTGACTAATCCTATGTATATGTATCATTCATATGATATCTTATTTGGTTATGCAATTCATCCAGATTTTCTCCAATAATCTGGTATGATTGCAAATAATTTGAATGTTTCTTGGACTTACATATTTATGATTGTAAGGGTTATATGTATTGATTGTTATTATCAATACAATATAACAATTCGAGAAACATACAAAGAGTTGTTATATTCAACAATCAAAAGATTAATATCATATTAATCTATGCAAGATAATTGGTTGACTTTATATGAATGGATCTGCAGGTTTATAGAATCTCTACTACCTTATTATGAGATAAATATCTAAAGGCATGATTTCAATATGAATTTGCCTCAACGTTCCTGTTGTTATGTGGAATTTTGTAGTATTTGGTGCACTACGCTTATGTTCATTTATCTCATATTATAATGTCAACATTAGTATGGTTGATTATATTTAAATTTCAGAAAATTTCCTTTATAAAGTGTGCCTGGCATCTCAATTATTTGATGCATGAAGTATTTTAATCACATAAAGGCTGGTGGTTAAAAAATGAATATAAAAAGAAAGGAAATTATGAAATTCTTTTGTCAAAATACAGATTTTTGACTATTTTGATATCCTTATAAAATCTAGCACACTTTATGTTTGAGAGTAGCCATAGCATCTCAAACAGTGGTGTACTACAATTTTGATCACATATAGTTTAGTGATCAAAATCAAGGATTTTTAGTCAACAAATTGACTACTTATTTTCTATGAATTTTCGTTAGAAGTTTTCTTACATCGTATATTTGGGAGTAGCCACAACATCTCAAAAATACGGTGTAAATAACTTTAATCACATAAGATTAAATGATTATAAAAGGAAAGGAAAATTCAATGAAATTCAGTTAATGTAAAGTTTTTTGACTATTGACAAATAACAAGATGTCATGCTAAGAATTTCACTTTTACATTACTATTTGGGAGTAGCCACAGCATCCCAAATATTTGATGAGAAAAATTTTTCATCACATATAGTTTGGTGATTGAAATTATGAATTTTTAGTCAACATATTGACTAGTTGACAATTTTTCTTATAATGCCGTATACTTAGGAGTAGCCACAGCATCTTAAGTATATTGGTGTTTGGAGAAATTTTGTAATTCTTTTTCACATATTGCTGAGTGATTAAAGAAATTTAAAACAAAATGGCATCTTTATCAAGTTGCAATTAATTCATTGAGATAGTTATCCGGCCCCACAGGGAGATAATTATTTTGGTGAGATTAATTGACATAAGATGGTAAATTAGACAGTGAATTAAGAGATATTTCTATGCCCACAGGTACGAATTATTTCTTTAATTCCTTGTTCTAGATTACTAGTCTTATGATTAAGTAAAGTAAATTCTATGCATGTTTACAACCTTTTTCCATAGAAAGGTTTGAATTTACTATTTGAATTGACATAAGATTGATTCAAAATCAAGGTACAAATTTCATAACTTTTTTATGATATAGTTCTTGATTGTTAATTCAGTATATTCTAATGATTTTATAATTCTTATTAGCTTGATTTTTAAATTCATTCTCTTTTGTTTTTGGTGCAAGTTTTAAATTAGCACTTTCATGAGAATAAACAAACCATTCTCATAATGTGGATATATTTGCTAATATAGAGGTTGAGTATGAGAATTAGGAACAATTTAATAGTTTGCTCATTTTGTCTCATATTCATATAAAATAGGGTTCAAACCCTAATTATTTATAGTTAAATCTTGCATGAAAGCCATAAAAGAAATTGTTGCAAGTTTTAACTAGCACCATTAGAAGGCTTTCTTTTGTGACACAAATATTGAAGGGTATTTTAGCTCATTTCTTAGAGTTTAGAATTTTGCTATATCATCAATTAAAGTCCCATCAAATTGAAACTGAGTTATTTCTATAGCATTTCATTTTTTATTCTTTCATGCAAAATTTCTTAACCATTCAAACCCTTATAATACACATAAAGATATATGGTTAATTACTTGTTTTAACCATGTGTATTAAGAAAGGATAAAAAGGTTAAGAAATAAGAGAAACTTAACCTTCATGAAAGAAGAAATGGAAAGAAAGGTAATTTTGTTCTCATTAAGTCAAATAGCAATAAAGACCAACGTTGTTTGTAAGAGAATGATACTTGATACTTTACCTTGAGAGAAAGTAACTCAAAAGAAAATTTCAATTGTTGAGTGTTATAAATTGTGATATATTTGGTGAATTGGCTAGAAATGTCAATTTACGCTGCCAGTATAATAAGTTTCTGATTATCTGAAAAGTGAACAAAAGTTTCTTTATAGAAACTAAAAAAAAAATGTTCACATAAAGATAAGTGATGTATTATTGCTCATTTTAAGAAAATTTGTTATTTTTTTCTAAAACATTATTTTCTTGTTACTTTAGAATTTCTATTTTCAGATTAATTACTATTGGGTATGATTATGAATCTCATTATCCAGTAGTAGATTTTGAAAATAGTAAAGTTATTAGTTCTAAAGTTTCTAGTACTACCCTTTGAATTGAGCAATATACTGCACTTGATCATAATAATTATATTGGCAGCAAGTATGTTTATCACTGGTGAAACTCCTTAAATTTTAGCATAAGAGATTGAGATATATCTCCATAAGGAAATAAAGAGTTGATAAATCTTAAATCTTTAAAGATTTTAGATTTATTGACTATAATATTTCAGGTAGACTGCATAAGTAAAGCAGACTACTCAACCATTATGGATGCCATAAGAGTTTCATTATAACACTAAAATTTTGTGAATGATTTTCTATCCTTTTTGATTGGTGAGAGATATTTATCTCATTATTAGGTAACCATTCATCAAATATAAAGTTCCTTTCTTATTTGATAAAGGATCAATATTTTATACCTTTGATAAAGGATCAATATTTTATACCTTTGATAAAGGATCACTGTAGTAGTTTCAAACTTTGGCCACAACTCACTCAATTCAACTTGGAATTGGGTGTGGTTGATGGTGTTGGAAAGCTCTCTCATAAATCTGAATTTTCTCCGAAGAAATCATTTTCAAATTCTATCCACAAACAGCTCGTTTTTGAGCATCAAGAAGTAATTTCTGTCCTGTCTCCTGGAGAGCAACGAAACAAGGCAGTGATATTCAAACGAATGGTGTGGCTCACTCAAGTGGAACCAGAACATGAATTTGGTACCAATGGAAAACTGGGAATGTCTAGTTTCAAATGCCACTGACGGCACTCAATTTCGACATCGGAGTACAGAGTTATGAACGAAACAAGCAAGCTGTCTGAGCATTACGGGAACAGTTCCCAGGTTCACTAGCTTCACGAAAATAATTCATTTGACCAACCAAACCTCAATATTTTTCAATGAAATTTTATACAGCATCTATACAACATATAAACATCATATATAAGTCATTACAACCCCAAAATTCTGCGATAACTGGATTCCTGGTCAGCATAACCCTTTAATGGGAAATCAGATGCTCACTCAACATCTTCAGCTCAAGTTCTCTAATTTATTCAATCATAATAGCAGTTGAAGGACGCTCCTCTTTAACACCTTATTCCTAACGGAGGCAGTGGAAAAGATTCTGCGGATTCATATACTTTTTAATGGTGGAAGGGATTATTTGATTTGGGAATTCAAGAAGAATTCAGATACACAGTTAAGACAGGATAGCATTTGGCTTGGTCAATGAGAAATGCTTCCCTAACACAATAGAGTTCCTGCAAAAATCTAGTTCTTTATTTGGAGACTACTCAACAATGCACGCCTAACCAATGAAGCGCTACTCAAACAGAATTTGTACAGTCACACCTCTATGTATGCATTGTACAGAGAAATGATTTCCTATTTATTTTTAGAATGTGAATTTGCCTAGAGAGTTTGGATAAGATCCACCTTGGGATTTGAATTTGCTAGTGGACAACCCATGCTGCTCAAGCATTGGTTTCATGGCACCCCCAGACATCTCATCATTCTATCTCTCTGTGTCCTATGGCAAATTTGTGTTGCAAGGAATAAGTTGCTTTGGGAAGGAGTTGACATGGACCCTTTGAAAGTGCTTCAAGATGCCCATAATATGAATAATTCTTGCACCATCATGAATCATTCTAGTTGTGTATAATCCACTATTAATGACGTACAAACTCGAACGGTATGTAACGGAAGCTTGCAACTGCACTTCTGCTTTGAAACCTCTGATCAACAAGAGTTTTTGATCACTTATTTTAGATGGTGTTGAGTTTGTCTTTGTATCTCACATCAAAAGTTTTACGAAGAAATATCTGTTAGGGCGGTTATTTATATTTAACCTTTTGGTAAAAACTATCACCTATGTAACCCAAGATCTTATGGCGATTATTAAAAAATAAATTAACGACAAAATTGCAGAAGCGTACCTGGATTCATATCGACAAACTGATATATGAATCTCCAAGAGTATTGGGGTGGCCTTCCAGGTCAACACATATTCGCCGATCCTTGAGAGAGCCCTTTAGTATCCCTCTGGTATCTTTCCTGACGATACGATATCAAGGAAGAGTTATATTTTGTGGTACTAGAAAATATGACAAAAAAGATACGTATGACTTGGGGACCATAACTCCATTTATAGGTAACATTCCTGTTACCTTTTGGAACCCTATTTTAGCCCATCATAGAAATAGGAGCCTTTAACTCTCTACACATTAAAGGCTCATATCCTATTAGATATATTAAGTCCAAACCATATTTGATCACTTTAATTGGATTTAATCTTATTTGACAGTTTGCAACCCATAATTATTCACATATAAGTCCAACGTTGGATTAAAGATGCAACAATCTCCCATTTAGACTATATGTGTAACCTTATAATTATGTTTCGCAATTAACCATATGAGCTCAACTTTATGTCATTGCTAAAATATATCTGTAGCCAATTCGGTCCATCAATCACATCAATATAGGATTAAAGCGGCCTTTGTTACAATTTCGTAACTCGACCCATCAATGGTCACATATATCGATACAATTGAATGACATGAATCATGATATGGATGTGTAGTATGAAAATTTCATGTAATGTGATCAAAACATGCTTATTTCCAACTAGTCTACCTTAAATTTTATGAGATCAAACCATACCAAGATCAGAGTATAAATAAATCCAAACTTTATTTATGCATAAACTATCCTTAAATCATTAATAATCGAAAAGTATCATAAGAGCATTTAAAATATCAAACTCCCACTAAAACTGTACATCATTTAACAACATGACACCCATATGAGCAGTATACTCATGAAACATTTTGGGCGGCAATCCTTCAGTAAGCGGATCCGCAACCATGGAGTTTGTCCCGATATATTCTATCGATAACTGTCCACTCTGTACTTTTTCTTTAACAGTCAGGAATTTGATATTTATATGTTTAAATTTCGTCGAACTCCTGTTATTATTGGAATATAGGACTGCTGACTTATTGTCATAAAATAATTTGATTGGTCTTTCAATACTATCTATTACACGTAATCTTGTGACGAAATTTCGCAACCAAATCTCTTGATTGGATGTCTCATAACAAGTTATAAACTCTGCAGCCATAGTAAAAGATGCTATGAGGGACTGTTTAGCACTCTTCCAGGATATGACACCTCCAGCCAATAAGTAGATATAACCTGATGTTGACTTCATAGTATCTTGGCATCTAGTATAATCGAAATCAGTATACCCAATGATCTCTAACTCATCTGACTTCTGATATATGAGCATGTAATCTTTTGTTTTCTGTAAATACCATAAGAATTGTTTGGTTGCTTTCCAATGATCTAATCTAGGATTGCTTAAATATCTACCTAACATTCCAACAATGTACGCAATATCCGGACGCGTACATACTTGAGCATACATTAGACTCCCTATTGTTGACGCATAAGGAATGTTTTGCATCTCTTTTTCCTCAAAAGCATTCTTAGGATATTGTTCAAGACTAAATTTGTCTTCTTTAGCCACGGGGGTGTCACCTGGTTTACAACTTTGCATGTCATATCTTTGAGAACCTTTTCGATATTGCCCTTTTGTGATAGTCCTAAAATACCCCGAGATCGATTCCAGTGTATTTGTATGCCTAACACAAAAGATGCATCACCAAAATTTTTCATCTCAAAATTCTTAGTTAGAAATTTCTTGGTTTCATGCAATAGACCAATATCGTTGTTGGCAAGCAAAATGTCATCAACGTACAATACCAGAAAAATATACTTGCTCCCACAGAACTTATGGTATATGCAATCATCTATTAAATTCATTTTAAAACCAAATGAGATGATCACTTGATAAAATTTGAAATACCATTGTCGAGACGCTTGTTTGAGCTCATAGATGGATTTTTTAAGTTTACAAACCATATTCTTTGGATTTTCTGATAAAAGTTTTTGGTTGCACCATATAAATTGTCTCATCAATGTTACCATTGAGAAACGCTGTCTTTACATCTATCTGATGTAACTCAAGATCGAAATGTGCCACTAATGCCATGATAATTCTAAAAGAGTCATTTGAAGAGACCGGAGAGAAGGTTTCTTTATAGTCGATACCTTCTTTTTGTGTAAATCCCTTAGCGATAAGACGAGTTTTGTATCTTTCTACATTGCCTTTCGAATCCCTCTTGATTTTAAATATCCATTTACAACCACTGGGTTTCGCACCTTCTGATAATGGGACAAGATCTCAAACATCATTGTCCTTCATGAATTTAATCTCCTCATTTATGGCATCGATCCACTTTTGAGAATTTAAACTTTTCATGGCTTGACGGAAGTTAATTGGATCATCTTCCATCAATCCAGTGTCATCCTCATGTTCTTGGAGAAAAATAATGTAATCATCTGGTACTGCACTTTTCCTTTCTCTAATGGATGTTCTTAATGCCACTAGTTCTTGGAGAGGAAGAGATTGTTCTTCTACAACAGTTTATTTTTCGACATTGTTTGGATTTGTCATGTCATGATCTTGTCAGGAATAGGATTTTGAACAAGATCAATGGCACCTGTGGGAATATTAATATATTTCTCTTTAAAGACAATGTCCTTTACTGTATTTTCTCTCCCAAACTCGACATCCTCAAAGAACCAGGCATTTTCTGTCTCAAAAATTGATTTAATTGTGGGATCATAAAACTTGTAACCTCTAGATCTTTCAGAGTATCCAATAAAATAATAACTAATCGTTCTTGAGTCTAATTTCTTTTGGTTTGGCCCATAAAACCTTGCCTCAACTGGACATCCCCAAATATGTAAATATTTTAAACTAGATTTTTTCCCTGTCCAAAGTTCATAAGGGATTTTGATAGTTATTTTAGTTGGAACTCTATTAAGGATATATGTTGTAGTCTTTTTTGCTTCTCTCCAGAGTGACTCTGGTAAGATAGAATGACATATCATACTCCTTATTATATCTTTAAGCGTTCTATTTCTTCTTTCTGCTACACCATTCATAGTGGATGAACCCGGTATAGTATATTGTGGGACGATACCGCATTCTTCTAGGTATTTAGCAAATGGTCCTGGACGTTGTTCACCTGAACCGTCATATCTACCATAGTATTCACCACCATGGTCAGATCTGACGCTTTTAATTCTTTTGTTGAGTTGATTCTCAACTTCAGCCTTAAAATTTTTGAACACATCTAGTGACTGTGACTTTTCTGAAATGAGATATATGCAGGCATATCTTGAAAAATCGTCTATGAACGTTATAAAATATTGTTGACCATTTCAAGCAGATGTAGGAAATGGTCCACAAATATCAGTATGTATAAGTTCTAAAACGTCTAAGGACCTATTGGTTTCAAATCTCCTTTTATTGGTTTGTTTCTCCTTTATACCGTTAATACAATTATCAAAATCTGTAAAATTCAAAAGGTCGATAATTTTATTTGACACAAGTCTTTCCATTCTCCGTTTGGAGATATGTCCCAATCTCTTGTGCCACAATGCAGCTGAATTCTCATTGGTTAATTTTCTCTTTACTCCTCTCGTACTCAAATGCAGAGATTCATTAAATGAGACAATTGTATCAATTAAATATAGATTATTTTAGTGCATTAAAGAACTCGAACCAATCAACTTTGAATCATGAAACAATTCAAATTTTTCATTTTTAAATGAACAAAAATAACCAAATTTGTCCAAAGCAAAAATAGAAATTAAATTTCGTCGAAAAGATAGTACAACAAATATTTCATTAAGATCCAAATAAAATCTAGTCTTTAACAATAATCTAAAAACTCCAATTGCCTCAACTTGAACTGTTTTGCCATCGCCCACGTAGATATATCTTTCATTATCATTAGACTTTCAGCAATTCAGGCAACCCTGCATAGACACACTGATGTGAGTTGTTGCACCAGAATCTAACCACCATGTGTGTGTAGGTACTGAAGTTAAATTAACCTCAGAACAAACCAAATTAAGAAGCATACCTTTCTTAGCACGTCAAGCGTGATAGTTGGTGTAATGATTCTTTTTATGCCCTTCAGCTTTACAGAAGAAACAACTATTCTTTCCCTGATCATCCAATTTCTTTTGTTGTTTCTTTTGTGGCGCTGTACCTGCAGCTCCTTTTTTCTTCTTTCTCTTAAGTCCCTTATTTTTATTATTAGTGATCGACACCAGATGGGTACTTTCTGTCTGATCTTGCTTCAACATTTCCTCTTCCTCTACATAGTACGAGATGAGTTCATTTAGAGATCAAGTCTCCTTTTGACAGTTGTAACTCACCTTAAACTGGTTAAACTGTGTAGGAAGAGATATTAAAATCAAATGCACTAATAGCTCTTCAGAGAGTATCAATTTAAGTGCATTTAATTTTGAAACAAGATGAGACATTTTCATAATGTACTCTCTGATATTGCCTTTACCACTATATTTCATTGAAACTAGGCGTGTCAAGAGCGTACTAATTTCAATTTTTTCGTTCTTGACAAATTTTTTTTCAATGTTCTGAAGGAACTCTTTTGCGATTACTTTTGTTTCTGACATTGTTTCTTTGAATGCTTCTGGAACGGCCTTCTTAATGATCATCAGACACAAACGATTTGATCTCTCCCACCTTTCCTTATCCCTCTTTTCATCAGAGGTACTCTGATCTGTAAGAGGTGGAGAAGAATCATCCCTTAATGCAAGGTCGAGATCCATTGCTCCAAGTACTATCAAGAGATTTTCTTTCTACGACTTGAAGTTTGTGTGATTCAACATAGGAATATTATTGATATTGGTAGTAATATTGGTAAAATCATTTGCAACTGAACAGAAAATATTAAATAATTAAAACATGCTCACATAAACCAAAACAATAATAAATTTAAATAAAGGTAATCCCATCTCAAGATACCGATGTTCCATTAATATTTTATCTTTGGACAAAAATATTAACTTCTAAGTGATATCTTGGTACAATAATAAATACTGATAATAATAACATGTCAAAAAATAAGTTTTCCTTTGGGCCAATTTATAAATCACATATAAAATCCAAATAATTATCACGTATTTATTACCACAAGTGCACATGTAATTTTATTAAATATTGACCTTCCTTTAGGCCGATCAATATTCATAAAATTACAAGTACCTAACTAGTTATATTTTAAAATAAATTAATTTTCATAATAGAGGTCACTTTGATGGCATATTATTTCAATTAATTTATTCCAAAATATATATAATCATACCAATATTCAAATTTAAAATTATACAAATTAAACAAAATTTTGATCAAAGTCAACTTTGGTTAACTCTGGTCAAAACGTGGTCAAACATGGTCAAACCAATCAAATTGGATCAAGACTTATTGGACCAAAGGTCCATATCCATAATTTGACACAAATTTATCATTCAAGCCCAAAATGTTTCTTGAAATCCATAAGTACTTTATAAAACTACATATTTAATGGGCCACACATATGGATTTTATAGGGTTTAAATGTCTTATTTAACTTTATTAGGGTTCACTTAAATTAGAGAAATCCTAATATCCTTAATATAAATATATGCAAATTCTCTTATACAAGGAAGCAAGCCAAAATAAAATACTAATTACAGTTGAATCAAAACATGGCAAGTTGTGTATCCAAGATTTTAGACATAAACCATGTAATTTAAAAATAAAATCAACAACACAACTGGATCCTTAAAGATCTCCAAAAATAAAGAGAAAATAAAATGGGGCAGTAACTAGATTTTCGGTTCCTTGTTTGAGAATTCTCCAGCATGCATCAAAAATAGATTCTTAATAAATAGTTCTTAATAAATAGTGCATAAATTCGGGAACTCAAATATAAGTCCTTTTAAGGCCAAGCGGAAGCGTAAATTCACGTTTGAATTCGGGTAAAAGTTCCTGACCAGACAAGGCTACGGTGCGTACTTTATAGAAACATAAATTGGACAGCTACTTCGTCACATGAGAATACACAGGAACTTTAAAAAGCATTGTTCACCGCATGGATGACATAAGCAAACAAGGAATCTGGTTTCATTGGCCATGTAGCAAAACAAAAGTGACTGCAATTCTAACAATCCGTAGAGCCCACTGATTTGAAAAGTTGACCGAATTTATGAATCATACGATGCAATTTGGGCCACAGCATAAAGATGACATTATGGATGAATTCATACGACATGCAATTATAACGGTAATTGTTTATCACATCCATTCATGCCATCAGCAACCAAGACTTGCAAAAGTAAAAGGCAAAGCCAAAACATAAAATCCGAAACACAGAGCCGAATTAGGAAACAATCATGGAACTTGACAAAAAACCATGAAACAAAACTTTCAGCCGTGCAAATTACTATGAATTATTAAATCCAAATTATTTCCTAATAATCAATCATATGGGCTTTGATACCACTTGTTAGGGCGATTATTTATATTTAACCTTTTGGTGAAAACTATCACCTATGTAACCCAAGATCTTATGGCGATTATTAAGAAATAAATTAACGATAAAATTGCGAAAGCGTACCTGGATTCATATCGACAAACTGATATATGAATCTCCAAGGGTATTGGGGTGGCCTTCCAAGTCAACACGTATTCGCTGATTCTTGAGAAAGCCCTTTAGTATCTCTCTGATATCTTTCCTGACAATGCGATATCAGGGAAGAGTTATATTTTGTGGTACTAGAAAATACGACAAAAAAGATACATGTGACTTGAAGACCATAACCCTATTTATAGGTAACATTCTTGTTACCTTTTGGAACCCTATTTCAGCCCATCATAGAAATAGGAGTCCTTAAGTCTCTATACATTAAAGACCCACATCCTATTAGATATATTAAGTCCAAACCATATTTGATCACTTTAATTGGACTTAACCTTATTTGACAGTTTGCAACCCATAATTATTCACATATAAGTCCAACGTTGGATTAAGGATCCAACAATATCTCCTCTTCATGATTATAAATATAGTGGATTTAAGTGAGTTTAATTGTGCTAAGGGTACTAACCCAAGTATCGTATGCACTAGTTCAAGAGAGTTTTAGGGGTCCATGCCCCAATTTGAGAGGAGTTGGTTAGACATCAAACCAAAAGAGCAAGTCATGGATTTTTGAGCCATTAAACATTTAGTGTTATTTAGACTTTTTTGTGTTTCCAGTTTTAGGTGCCTTTTGATCTTAGAAATTATTGCCTAGATTATGTGTTTTCTCTTTTGTACTCTCTTTCTATTATAGTAAATCTGTTACTTTCTCTGTTTGATTTATTTGTTATGTTGTTATTATTATTATTATTGAGTTGTCAAGAACCCTATTATTCTCGTTGGTCAATTTTCTAAAACCTAACCTAACAAATTGGTATCAGAGCTTCAGGTTTGGGATTCTTAATGACAATAACAGGTTTTGGGCGCCCAAATTTAAGTCAAAATTTAAGTTTGAGTTGGCTAGCAAGATATTCATATTTATCATTCTTGATGTAAAAAATATTTTTATTTCTAAAGTGTATTCAAGATGTGTAATATTTATTGATAAGGTACTAAACATATTTGAAATAACTTTCATAAAATTTTTCAAGAGAATAGAGTGCAAACCATATCAAGACTAACAATTTCTTATTAACAAAAGAAAGGGGTCCAACACGCTTCCATACATTAGATCTGTGAAAATCCTAGATAAATTTTTGAGTAAGCCTTGTATATATTATTTTCAATTTTTCTATTAGAAATAATACTTGGTCGATCAAATGTTTAAATTTAAAATTTTATAACAAAATCAAAAATTTATAGATATTTAGGGATGGTGTAAAATATATATATAACAAAAGTTGGGAGTTAATGTGTGAATTAATAACACCACAACCCTTAGTAAGCAAATTAGTTGCTATCAAATGACTAAACTAACCCTTCATATTAGCAAATCCTCCATGCGGCCATCAGACTCCCTATGGATTGAGTGGAGAGCTTAGGAATCATCAACCCACCGACTGAAGATGCATTGTGATCCACTACCTTGATATTAACGGCTGAGAGGAACAAAAGAAAGAAAACAAGAGCCAACGAAATTTCTTTCATCTTCAGTTCTGAATCTGTGCGAAAGAGTGAGAGAGAGGGAGTGTTTTTTATTTCTGTACAGCCACAAACGGTGAGTAAGAGTGTAAGAAAAAAAAAAAAACTCAGGGCCTTGCAACGTGAGGACTGAAGGAGGAAGGAGCTGCCTGTACTCAGCTTCATATCAGTTTTGGTTGTAGGAAAAGGGAGGTAAACTGCTGTAAACTCTCTTCTTTATCTGGTATAGTGAATGTCTAATCTGCATGTTACGATTTAGCAAGAAAAAAATGAGTTCTTGACCCATGAAACATTCTGTTTGGTGATTATCTAAATGATGTAAGAAGACTAGAGGCTCGCTGGAAATTTTTCCAGTTCCACCTGAAAGAAAGGGCCCGAATGTGTAGCATTAACTGTACACATGGAGTAGTTTTCTGTTGGAAGATTTAACTACACGTTGTTTCCTTGTCTCACCTGAGTAATTAGAGCAGAGTGATAGCTAGAGTGAAAACTTTGCAAAGGTGAGTTGGTAGTTCTATCTAGCTAGCCGAGGAGGGAAACAAAGAATTTTTCAAGGTTCCTTGACAGATTTTAGGGTCCAAATTCCTAAGTTGAACTTAATACCTTGCATAACAATGTAGTCTCAGCGTGCATGCAGGATCTGTGGGAGAAATGAAGTAGTTAAAGGAGAAGTTTAAAAGAAAATTTGATTGCTGCCAAAAATTTTACAGCTTGGCCGAGAGGAAGAGTTAAACTTCTAATTAGTTTCTCTTTCGAATTTAACAGGAAAACTCCCATGTGTGCTGGTTAAGACTGTTTTGTAACTTGATAAATAGATTTTGCATGTTGAATTTAACGATGGGAAACTGAAAGAAAGCTGAGTTAAAAGCTGAGTGGCTGAACAATTGCATGTCCGAGAGAGTGAAGCAGAATCTGATTCTGACCGTCCCTTTTTGGAGTTGAAAACACGAAAACTGGTTGTCGATGTCTTCATAAGAAATATAGGTCTAGGTCTTAGCTCCGAAATGATATATAATTTACCTCAATCTGATAAGTATAGCTCCGGTTATGATCAAAACACCAGAGAATGGCAATGCAGAATGTTGGTCGACGGAGTGAAGCAGAATGTGCTTCTGTCCAGCCATTTTTGACCTTGAAAATGTGACAAATGGATGTCAATGTCTTCATAATAAATGTAGTTCCATGTCTTAGCTTCGAAACGCTATAAAATTTGCCTCAATCCGATGAGTGTAGCTTCAGTTGTGATCAAAACATCAGAGGATGGCAAAGCTGCCTTCCTCGTTGCTTTTCTCTTGTTTCCCGAATGTAACTTGTTTTGATGCTGGCTTTGAGGAAACCATATTTTGAGCAGCAATTCTTCTAATTTCCAACTTTGTAAGCTTACATAAATGATAGTTACTGTTGCCTTGAGATTTAATGACTATATCTAGTTCTACGAGTAGAGTTAAACTAAGGCAAATGAGAGGAAAACTTATGATAGTTATGTACATAAATTAACTTTTAATCACTTAATCTTGTCTCACGAATATTTTAAATACTATAAAATTAGAGGGACTAGTGTAGTGGAATAAATTGGAAGAATATACAAAGCAGAATCTAGTTTAATCTAAAAGGGAAGGAATGAAAAGTTCACTAGCCTTAATCTTTAAATTTGGGTTGAAAACAGTTTAACCTTAGTTTAAACACCTTACAAGACCTTAAATTTGGAATACCTGTATATCTCCCTTGTTTGAGTTGATAAAATTGATAAATCTCAAAGAGAAATGTAAGAAAGAATTGCTGGAATTTCACATCTTGTTTAATAAGCTAAGGAACTTGGTTTCTAGTGATTTAAACCTTAAGTTGGTGAGATTTTAACGCTTAAAACATCTCTCCTTACACTTTAGAACCTTAGAACTTATGTTTGGGGTTGTACACAAAATTCCTAATCTTAAAAGTGTGAATCCAATGGGAGTTTTAAGAGTGCCAGATTGCTTGGATTAGTTGAACTATGTTTAGAGAATCCTAAAACTCTAAATAAACTTATTAGAATTCAATTAAGAATACCTGAATGATTGTAGTTGCATTTTACCTCAGGAATTGAGAGTGATCAAGGGTTTAACCCAGAAAGCGAAGCTTAATCGACCTTTAACGGTGAGTGTTTTCCGAATTTATGTGTTAAACTGCTTATGTGTACCTAAGTGAAATTATGTGACAAATGTACGTATTATGAAATATTGCTATGTGATCCATTGCAAGGTGTATCTCAATTGTCCCTCGCCTTCTATGACGGGAGTGTACTTTATCGCACTCGGCTTAGTTGAGCTTGAAGGTTGATAATTGATCAAGTAATATTGTAAGTGTGCATGACTGTAAGCCGTGTGTGTACTTTATCATACTGGCTGAACTGGGCCCCAAAACCCTCTGTTCAACGGACTATTCGAGCCAGCAAAGGGCTTGGTCGGGTAGGACGGTAGTTTTGGGAAAATGTTTCGGTATACTCGAGTATTACCACGAGATTGGGATTTCACTGCACCGATTACTGAATGTAAGGGGATTGTTTATTGTTTTGGAGGACATAAAGAGGTGAATTGGGAGAAAGTACAGTGATATTGAAATAAATGTGCAATGATATTGAAATGAATGTACAATGACAGTGAAATGAGTGTCTCTTGACACTAAAATGAATGCTCAATGAAATTGAAGTGGCTCTAATGCGAGCACCGTATCCTTTTAAAAGTGATTGTGCAGTGAAGTGTTTCCTCAATTGCTTAATGAAATTGATTGTACAGTGAAATGTGCACTACTTGCTTAATTGTACTGATTTAAGTGCTTATTGATTGTTGCTTGCATGGAAACCTCACAGGCATAAGCTCACCCTTTTAGCTTTGTTTTCCTTACAGGAGATTGGTGGTCAGGGAATGATCGAGAGATTTAGGTAGATAGCAAGAAGACTTTTGTGATTATACATCTTTTAGTATCTTGTTAAGGTTGAAACTTTGGTATTGAACTTGGTATTGTAAAAGATTTGAGCGTTTGGTTTTGGTTTATCAAAATGTTATCTCTGAAGTTAACATAAGTGAGTGAGTCCTGGCGAGAGCCAGGCAGGCGATCCGCTATCTTCTACGGTACACCCTAGGAGAAAGTGAGGCCGTCACAGGTGATATCAAAACTCTTCATGAGCTCAAGCCGGGTTACGGTTCTCGGACTGTGAGGAATGACCTATTAAGTATTGAAATAATTACTATTGCTATGGGAATTAGATATGTATGTTGGGTAGGAATCTTAAATATAGGTGATTTACGCTTAGGACTGGCCAGCCTGAGTTGTGAATTATCCTATTGTCAGATTCTTGTACCCGAGTACCAAATATTGTACCCGAGTACCAGATATTTCATTCAATGGTATATTTGTGAATTGGGAAGAATTTAGTATGTTGTATTATGATGTGACTACAAATCAGGATTAAAATTGAAAAAAAAGTAGAATCGAAAGGGCCAAGTCTAGCTTTTGAAATTTAAAAGTAAAGAACCAGTAGTGAGATCTTGAATAATTTTATTGGCCTTCGATGGTAAATAGATGATATGCCAACTCCTGCCTAAAAATATGGTTTTCTGACCTGAAATTTGAGTGAAATAGTAGTTCAAGTAAGGACCAGGTGCATCCTTTCGGCAGTGTGTTCTAGGGCATCGAATGACTAGTCGCTGTGACTGTTCAAGAGCTTACTTCCATCTGGATCGAGTGATACTCGTTTAAATGGGTAAAAGACAGAAGTTAGTAATAGCAAATGAGAGAGCTCATATTAGAATGTAAGAGATAAGGAAATTCATAAGGTTGTGACGTGACAGGATTCCAGAGTTGAAAACTAATATGAAAAAGGAACCAATGGAAGTAGAACCAGAAGAAGAAATTGGGTCTAATGGGACTGTCCAAAATTAGATTAATGAAAGTGAAGTTGAATCTAAACTACGGGTTGAGCTATTAGCTATGTGGTTATAATAATTTGTGTATTATTGAATTGTTTTCTTTCATGTTTATAAAGATTGAAGTTTGAGTTATGTATAAAAATATTGAATGTATCCATGAATTGTTTGGCTTTTAAAGTTGTATGAAATTGGTATGTATTGTAACTTGCATTGTTGTGCTATGTCACATAATGACCGTGTGTTTGCTTAGTTATCAAATTATGTGATTTGCTAGCTTTTGGATTGAGATTCCTTGTTAACCTAAGTATATGTAGTTAATTGTCAATTATTTATATAAATTGGTAGTGAGATATAGAAGTCGGACCACGACAACGAAACCGTAAACCTAGGCAAACTCAAGAGCAAGGGGAAGAACAGGAATTTGCAATTAACCAGAACCAGGAACAAGGAACCCATATAGGTGATCTAGTAGCTACTGCTTTAAATCGAATGACCGACCTTTTCGAGTGTATAGCACCTCGACAAGAGTGAGCGGTTGGGATTGTAAATCAACCTAGGGAACAGGAGGTAAAATCATCCATTACGAATTATACAAGGGTTGCATTTAAGAGATACAGGAAGCAACTTGGGAGTTAAAAAAAATGCAGAAGGGATGCACGGAACCTTATGATTAAAGGTATGAATTTCGAAGGCGAAATTTCTTTAAGGGTGGAAGAATGTGAAAACCCTAGATAAATTTTTGAGTAAGCCTTGTATATATTATTTTCAATTTTTCTATTAGAAAAAATAATTGGTCGATCAAATGTTTAAATTTAAAATTTTATAACAAAATCAAAAATTTACAGATATTTAGGGATGGTGTAAAAATATATATAACAAAAGTTGGGCGTTAATGTGTGAATTAATAAAACCACAACCCTTAGTAAGCAAATTAGTTGCTATCAAATGACTAAACTAACCCTTCATATTAGCAAATCCTCCATGCAGCCATCAGACTCCCTATGGATTGAGTGGAGAGCTTAGGAGTCATCAACCCTCCGACTGGAGATGCATTGTGATCCACTACCTTGATATTAACGGCTGAGAAGAAAAAAAGAAATGAAACAAGAGCCACCGAAATTTCTTTCATCTTCAGTTCTGAATCTGTGCGAAAGAGTGAGAGAGAGGGAGTGCTCTTGATTTCTGTACAGCCACAAACGGTGAGTAAGAGTGTAAGAAAAAAAAAGAAGAAAACTCAGGGCCTTGCAACGTGAGGACTGAAGGAGGAAGGAGCTGCCTGTACTTAGCTTCATATAAGTTTGGTTGTAGGAAAAAGAAGGTAAACTGCTGTAAACTCTCTTCTTTATCTGGTATAGGGAATGTCTAAGCTGCATGTTAAGATTTAGCAAGAAAAAAATGAGTTCTTGACCCATGAAACATTCTGTTTGGTGATTATCTAAATGATGTAAGAAGACTAGAGGCTCGCTGGAAATTTTTCCAGTTCCGCCTGAAAGAAAGGGCCCGAATCAAGGTTCCCCAACTAGGCCGAGTCCGAGACGACTCGGCCGAGTCATAACCGGAACGGCAGGTGCCGTTCCGATACTGATACCCAAATCGCCGATTACACCATATCCGATTTGAATCGCTCCGAATTAGCCGATATTGTGACAGCCCCGCCTCCCCCTAAGGCGAACCAGAGGGTTCGGCGGACCGCCTGCCCAGCTCTCGCCGGGACTCAGTCAGTCACTACAGTCCTCAAATAAATTATAATATAAATCTCAAATATTACATCAAATTCTCCAATAATTACATGTCATAAGCGAAGCGGAAACAATTCCCCAAACTATACATAAAATGATTCCAAATCCAAACTGTACAAGATATATGCCATCCAGTCACGTGAATAAGTACTACAAGCCTTCCTTCGCCACGAGCCCTGTGGAGGGGAATAAAATATTTTTGGGGTTAGTTAGAAGCTCAGTGAGTAACCAATAAAATCAGTAATCAAATATATTTCACAATAATGCATTTCGATGATGTCATGATTCCAAGATCAAATGTACGTATTTTTGCTCTCGTGAGCCAGTGAAATCATTGCACTTAAACACCCAACGCTCAAATAGATCACTTGACTAACCAGGGTAAAAATGTAATTAGGGAAAAACATTTTAACTATTTGGTGATTACAAACAAAACCCAACTATACTAGTGGTGGTGCCAAAATTTCCCCGTGTCGGCCCCTGCTAAGGAAAACAAAAGAAAAGGGAGTAAGCTAGAAGCTTAGTGACTAACCAGGGTAAAAACGTAATTTTTTTACATGTCAACATTTGCACAGTGAGAGCAAAGCAAAAGCAGAAAAGTAACACCACATGGTAAGGATACGGGTGGCTCCCAAGCCAACTCATTTGTCGAGCTTGATCACTGGTTGACCCTTGAGATCCTGAGCCACACAGCTCGTTTCTCTTAAAGGATCCCCCATAGAGAGACCATGAGCCTCAACTCAAGTCACGAGAAATGCTCTAAAATATTTTTCAAGCAATAAATGCTCTAAAATCGTAGTTCAAGCAATAAATGCTCTGGTTCAAGCAATAAATGCCCTGGTTCAAGCAATAAATGCCCTGGTTCAAGCAATAAATGCTCTGGTTCAAGCAATAAATGCTCTGGTTCAAGCAATAAATGTTCTAGTTCAAGCAATAAATGCTCCATAACAATTCACAAAATCATATTTCACAGGTATCAATAGCAACTAATGGGGTTTAGATCGAGTGCGATAAAGTACACCCTCGCCTAAGTGCCCATTTTTCATAGTAAACTCATATTAGTATTGAGTTACACAGAAACCCTAATTACTCACCTAAAGAGCAAGTATAACAAGAGAAAGTACGGAAATGAATTCAAGTCGCCAGCTAGTGGGCCCCACCGGCTCCGTCTAGCTCACCACCGTCTGAAATAGAAGATTGCATCACAATATATCACAAACGGCTACTACCATGCATAACTCAAGTAAAACGGCAAAATCGACACATGCATGCGCGGAAACGGCATACAGAAACGGAAATGGCAGCACAACCGTTTTGGTGTCAAAAACTGTTTTGAAGACAATCGAAGCTACGAGTGTCGGATCAAAGTGCATGAGGTACCTTTGCGAAGCTAAGAGGAAGGGCTACAATTTTCATGAAGACACCTTAATCTAGATCTGAATGGAAGCAGGTCGAAAGTATGGAAAACAGTACCAGAAGTTTGCATTTTAGGGTGACGGACAGGGTCTGTTTGCTGAACTATAACTCACAGCTCACAAATCAAAATCAAGAAATTCCAAAGGAATTGGAAAGATATCTCATAATGCTAAAACTTTTATGTTTTGGTTAAAACCTGAATCAATACAGGGCAGGGTGAAAAACGGGTCCAAAGTTCCTGTCAGAACTGTCTAAATTCAAAGGCAGTTCTGACAACTGATCTTGTTGTGGTCATAACTGGAGTTAGGGATCTCAGATTTGGATGTACTTTATACCGTTTCGAACCTAAGATATAAACCTACAATTATTATGAAGACCTCCAAGGCCAAATCATGCATTTTCATGGTCAAAAATGGAAAACTCCACGAAAACAGAAATCTGGGCACAAAACAGGGTTCATGAGCAGTCAAGGGTATTTCGGTCATTTCACATGATACAGTACTCTGATTGGTCTGAAATTTTGTAGGAAGCTAGTTAACACCATTTGCTACAACTTTCATGTTTTACCCTAAGCCTGATTCGGCCTCTAACATGCCCAAATAAATCCGGTCAGAACAGGGCAAAAGCAAACCCTAAACCTGGAATTTCGTATCAAACCAGAAATTTTCCACAACCAACTTCAACTAACATATACAAGCTTCATTTTACACCATTACCAGCCATCATACCATGATCAAACCACTTTCCTCATACAAAACAGAAAAATAACAAGAATAAATCAAAATTCATCAAACCTTCACTTCCAACCATAAACAAACCATAATCACACCATATGTCATCATATTAAACCACTAAAGCCACCAATTGAACATTAGCAAAGCTAAAGGGAAAGATTCTTAACAACTCACCTTGTAACCTCAAGACAACAAGCAACTTAGCACCTTTGTTTCTCAAACCACTTCACCACTCACCTTAATCCTACCAAGAGAAAGGTTTTTATGGAGCAAATCAAAGTTTTAGCGGTTGGTTTGTGAGATCAAGGCAAGAAATTGAAGAAAGAAGTTGGAGGTTTCTTTCTTTTCTCTCCCTAAGGAGTTCGGCCAAGAGAGCTTCAAATGAAGAAATAAAATGGCCAAAATTTGCTTTAAGATGGTAAAAATATCTTGGTCAAAAGTCCAAGGGTGAATTGAATGGTGACACTTGTGACCTTTTAGCTTAAAACTTATCTTTTTGTCTCTCTAATACAAATCTCTTAGCACATTGTAAAATAATAACACTTAATACAAACCTCCAACAAGTTGTCAAAAATATATTGCATTTACCGTACTAGCGGGTCCCACGTCCATAATACACTTCAAATTTAACGTGGACTAATTCGTATCAAGGAAATGATTTCAAAATTTTATTCCTTTATAAAAATGTATAGAAAATTAATATCTTGAAGAAAGGTACAAAATTATAAACAAGGAAACAAAATAATGTCTAGAAAATATATAAAAATTTTCGAGTTCTCACACTCATTCTTTCGGGGCGTCACAGATATCGTCTGAATTAGAACCGTGTAGCAAGATAACGGCCAAATTCTCGGATTCGACTTGGATATGTACCGGTAAACAAGTTTAAACTGCAACTGGGAAGCCATAACCGAACAAAAAAGGAACAGATACCGAAAGGACACAAAAGGCATCGCACCACAGCTAGCTACGGCTGTTGCAGAGCCTTTTACAAAACCAAACAAAATTCTAACAGAGAAGTAAATTATTATCCTACAATTACAAAGGGTGGTCCACCACAGCTATACAGTTGTTGCAGTCTTTTCCCAAGCTTTATTGTTTCATTTTTCAGCCACATAGACAACCGGCTAGAGAAAGGGAGAAATTTAGGGAAAAGTGGGGCTCAAAACATACCAGCAATTTCAAATTGGCTGGAGAAATTTTGGGGAAAGTGGGCTCAAAACAACCGGCTGGAGAAATTTAGGGGAAAGTGGGCATAAAGGGAGAACCATACCAGCAATTTCTGCATAATCCATCACTACTTTTTGAGCTTCACGCATGGAGTAGTTTTCTGTTGGAAGCTTTAACTACACGTTGTTTCCTTGTCTCACCTGAGTAATTAGAGCAGAGTGATAGCTAGAGTGAAAACTTTGCAAAGGTGAGTTGGTAGTTCTATCTAGCTAGCCGAGGAAGGAAACAAAGAATTTTTCAAGGTTCCTTGACAGATTTTAGGGTCCAAATTCCTAAGTTGAACTTAATACCTTGCATAACAATGTAGTCTCAGCGTGCATGCAGGATCTGTGGGAGAAATGAAGTAGTTAAAGGAGAAGTTTAAAAGAAAATTTGATTGCTGCCAAAAATTTTACAGCTTGGCCGAGAGGAAGAGTTAAACTTCTAATTAGTTTCTCTTTCGAATTTAACAGGAAAACTCCCATGTGTGCTGGTTAAGACTGTTTTGTAACTTGATAAATAGATTTTGCATGTTGAATTTAACGATGGGAAACTGAAAGAAAGCTGAGTTAAAAGCTGAGTGGCTGAACAATTGCATGTCCGAGAGAGTGAAGCAGAATCTGCTTCTGACTGTCCCTTTTTGGCCTTGAAAACACAGGAACTGGTTGTCGATGTCTTCATAAGAAATATAGGTCTAGGTCTTAGCTCCGAAATGCTATAAAATTTACCTCAATCCGATAAGTATAGCTCCGGTTATGATCAAAACACCAGAGAATGGCAATGCAGAATGTTGGTCGACGGAGTGAAGCAGAATGTGCTTCTGTCCAGCCATTTTTGACCTTGAAAATGTGACAACTGGATGTCAATGTCTTCATAATAAATGTAGTTCTATGTCTTAGCTTCGAAACTCTATAAAATTTGCCTCAATCCGATGAGTGTAGCTTCAGTTGTGATCAAAACATCAGAGGATGGCAAAGCTGCCTTCCTTGTTGCTTTTCTCTTGTTTCCCGAATGTAACTTGCTTTGATGCTGGCTTTGAGGAAACCATATTTTGAGCAGCAATTCTTCTAATTTCCAACTTCGTAAGCTTACATAAATGATAGTTACTGTTGCCCTGAGATTTAATGACTATATCTAGTTCTACGAGTAGAGTTAAACTAAGGCAAATGAGAGGAAAACTTATGATAGTTATGTACATAAATTAACTTTTAATCACTTAATCTTGTCTCACGAATATTTTAAATACTATAAAATTAGAGGGACTAGTGTAGTGGAATAAATTGGAAGAATATACAAAGCAGAATCTAGTTTAATCTAAAAGGGAAGGAATGAAAAGTTCACTAGCCTTAATCTTTAAATTTGGGTTGAAAACAGTTTAACCATAGTTTAAACACCTTACAAGACCTTAAATTTGGAATACCTGTATATCTCCCTTGTTTGAGTTGTTAAAATTGATAAATCTCAAAGAGAAATGTAAGAAAGAATTGCTGGAATTTCACATCTTGTTTAATAAGCTAAGGAACTTGGTTTCTAGTGATTTAAACCTTAAGTTGGTGAGATTTTAACGCTTAAAACATCTCTCCTTACACTTTAGAACCTTAGAACTTATGTTTGGGGTTGTACACAAAATTCCTAATCTTAAAAGTGTGAATCCAATGGGAGTTTTAAGAGTGCTAGATTGCTTGGATTAGTTGAACTATGTTTAGAGAATCCTAAAACCCTAAATAAACTTATTAGAATTCAATTAAGAATACCTGAGTGATTGTAGTTGTATTTTACCTCAGGAATTGAGAGTGATCAAGGGTTTAACCCAGAAAGCGAAGCTTAATCGACCTTTAACGGTGAGTGTTTTCCGAATTTATGTGTTAAACTGCTTATGTGTACCTAAGTGAAATTATGTGACAAATGTACGTATTATGAAATATTGCTAAGTGATCCATTGCAAGGTGTATCTCAATTGTCCCTCGCCTTCTAAGTCGGGAGTGTACTTTATCGCACTCGACTTAGTTGAGATTGAAGGTTGATAATTGATCAAGTAATATTGTAAGTGTGCATGACTGTAAGCCGTGTGTGTACTTTATCATACTGGCTAAACTGGGCCCCAAAACCCTCTGTTCAACGGACTATTCGAGCCAGCAAAGGGCTTGGTCGGGTAGGACGGTAGCTTTGGGTGAATGTTTCGGTATACTCGAGTATTACCACGAGATTGGGAGATCATTGCACTGATTACTGAATGTAAAGGGATTGTTTATCGTTTTGGAGGACATAAGGAGGTGAATTGGGAGAAAGTACTGTGATATTGAAATGAATGTGCAATGATATTGAAATGAATGTGCAATGACAGTGAAATGAGTGTCTCTTGACACTGAAATGAATGCTCAATGACATTGAAGTGGCTCTAATGCGAACACTGTGTCCTTTTAAAAGTGATTGTGCAGTGTAATGTTTCCTCAATTACTTAATGAAATTGATTGTACAGTGAAATGTGCACTACTTGCTTAATTGTACTGATTTAAGCGCTTATTGATTGTTGCTTGCATGGAAATCTCACGGGCGTAAGCTCATCCTTTTAGCTTTGTTTTCCTTACAGGAGATTGGTGGTCAGGGATCGATCTAGAGATCTAGGTAGATAGCAAGAAGACTTTTGTCATTGTACATCTTTTAGTATCTTATTAAGGTTGAAACTTTGGTATTGAACTTGGTATTGTAAAAGATTTGGGCGTTTGGTTTTGGTTTATCAAAATGTGATCTCTGAAGGTAACGTAAGTGAGTGAGTCCTGGCGAGAGGCAGACAGGCGATCCGCTATCTTCTAGGGTACGCTCTAGGAGAAGGTGGGGCCGTCACAAGATCTAATTTTTGACCGACAAAACTCCAGCTACCTCTCCGAGAACTTCTTATTTGGGCATTGTAGCCTCTAACCACTAGGGTGACTTCCTTTAAGGGCCGCTTCAGAGTCTTGCAGCATAATTTGGTTTCATTTCCTACCTCTAAGTGTACTCGGATGTAAATATGAGAAGTTGTGAAAAAACTTGCTTCTTTTATTAATGAAGAAAGTTTTGTACAAGGTATAGGCTCGGCACACTACTCTCTCTCTCTCTCTCTCTACCCCCCTTTTTTACTAAACATGAGAGAAAATTTTCAAGAAAATCGGTAAGGTTGAGCTGCCAAAGTTGAACTCTTGATTCCTTCCATTACTTTCTTCATATGGCTTCTACCTATTTATATAGGTGTTTGGCAGACTTCAATGCTGGATTTGAATTGATATTTTCACAGACTTCAACTGGCTTCAATTCCATGGACGAACTTCAACTGGTTTCAATCTCGCGGACTTAAACAAAATATTTTGGATTCCGGAAGTGACGTGAGTGCTTACGTCTCATTCCATGCTTTGACTACTTGATGTCGTGTCCTTATCTTCTTTTTTGATACAAACTGGACACATGTTATTTTTGTGCTTTCTCATCCTACACAAAGTTTTGATAGCTTTGTTGTTGGATTTTATTTGACTACTTTCTATTAAGCGAATTTTCCAATTCAAATAATTCATTGTTGTTTCAAGGGTCTTTCCTGCATATGTAGTCATAATTGAAGAAAATGCTCCATTTTCTTTATATGTACGAAATCCTTGCTTGGAGGTATTTTCAAGATTTTGCAAAACAATCCTTATCCCAAGAGCTCTTCGATAATGTATTTTATCTTCAGAAAAATATTCATATTCCTTCCTTTGAGGGTAGTCCTTTATCTCCAACCCATCAAATTTCATAACTTTGATATGATGAAAGGCATCATATCAATTTGAATATCCAAAATCTGATTCAGCTAAAATAATCTTGAGCATTAAAATATCTTTGGGACCATATATAGGATTATTTTGATAAATATGCCCTACTCCTTGAATTCACCAAGGGAACTTGAAAATTTTAGGAAAAGTAGTAGTAGTCATATAGATAGCATTGATTACTCCAAAATTGTACCATTTTTTAACAAAATTGCTATACAATTTATTCAAGGATAGATCCCTGTGAAATCCATATAATATATTTCTGTATTTTGTAAGGCATATAATTCTCTCATGAGAGAATTGTATTCAGAGACTAGGGGGTACACATTAATTATATTATCCATCATGGGTATCTTTTGAAATGTTTGTTTCTGGATAAAATCCTGTTTCAAGGATATCCCATTATTGAGAGAATTGGTTCCAGATTTCTCAGTGTGTTGACAATCTTCTTGTCTTGGTGAACGGGAAGATTTTCTATTTTATCTTTTTTGAATAGGTCATATAATAATTTTTCAACCTTATCGTAAAGGCTGACTGTATTCTGACCTTTTTCGGCATGTTTGATAAGAAGTTCAAAAACTTATTTATTTATATCTTGATAATTCACAATATCCATTACGTCATTTAATGACGTCTGCAATTGAGAAATTTGCTCAGATAATTCCGAGACTTTATCCAAGAGGATAGTTTGCTTATTCATTTGGTCTTCCATCTCTAGTGAGAAAATTCGCAAGACAATTCTCATCAGATTTTATTAGCTCAATTTCAATCATGAACTCAGATAATGCCATTTGCCATCTAATTAATCTTTTATTTTGAGGCAGAAGTTTAATATTATTTTTAATAAATGCTTTTACTTGAGAATCATCTGTTCGTAACTTAAATTTCTTAGGTAATAAAAAGTAGTAAAATTTATGACATCCTCTTATTACTACAAGTAATTTTTTTTCATTTATGTGATTTCTTTTTCTGTATCTAAGAACATTCCAGATGCATATCTATATAATAAATTATTTTCTAATTTTAAAACTGTACTTCATATTTCCTCAGAAGTATCGATTTCTAATATAAGATTATCCTCATCAAATGGTAAAGTTAAAAACGTAAATTTTTACATTGCTCTTTTATTTTCTTTACTAGAGTTCTATAATTTTCAGAGAATTCATATTTATTTATTTTTTCAGTAATTTTTGTAGTTCTTTTCTTTTTTTTCGTTAGGTTGCAGATAAAATCTGATGCATAATTTAATGTTCCTATAAATCTTTATAATTGTTTCTTATCTTCTAATTTATCAGAAAATGCTTGTATTTTTTCTAAAATATGTGGTTGCATTTTTATTCCTTCACCATTTATTTCTAAAGCTAAAAATTCAATTTCTTTTAATCCTATTTTTGCTTTCTTTTTTGATAATCCAGTTCCATGTTTTAGTTATAGATCAGAAAATATATTTAAATGTTCTAAATGTTCTTCTATTGAATCTGATACTATTAAGATATCATCAACATATACATATAAGAAAGGATAATCTTTGAAGATTTTTTGCATTTTTCTTTGATATATTTGAGGGGTATTTTTTAATCCAAACGGCATAATTAACCATTTGTATTGTTCTTGAGGAATACTAAATGCTGTGTATTTAATACTATCAGGATACATTTCTATTTGCCAAAAGCCACATTTACAATCAAATTTAGAATATATTTTCTTTCTTTCACTCATATTTATGAGAGTCTCTTTATGTGCTAAAAACATCCATCAAATATGGTTTCATTATTTAATTGTTTATAATTGACAACCATTCTAAATTTATTTCTTACTATCTCAGCATGAGAATTACTTTCTCTTATTGAAGGTATTTCTAGCAATTCTTTAATTTGTTTTTTAAATTCATCTTGATCAATAGGATTATACATCATGGGTTTAACTCTAATTATTTTATTTTCATCTTTGAGTTTTATCTCAACATAATCTTGGTTTTTATTCCCAAATTTTAGAGGATTTTCTATATAACTTAATTGTAACTTTTCTTTTATGTCTTATAGAGTAGAAGATATGGTTTTAAATTGTAGTTGTTTTAAATATAATTATCTTTCAAATTTTAACATAGGACGTCCTTTTGGTATTTTTGGGGTTTTTTGAATATCTGATATCACCACGCTGACCTACGCAAGGATGAAAGGTCATAGGAATTTTACAGGCATAAGCATGTTTAAGGTGGGAAACTACAATCCAATGGCCACAATGAGTTTTAAAATGTATTTGAAATTGTAAAGTGTCAAATAAAACTTTATGAAATAATTGAAGAAAATTATTTCCTAAGAGTATATCTAATCCTGTATCAAAGAAGTAAAATGAAGGGTATTTAACAAGGAATGAACCAAGTAATATTTGAGGTTTAGCTATTTCAGAATTTAAAATAATAGGGTTTTTAGAAATATCAATACCTGTTCAATCAGATAAGGTTTCATGATATTATGGTGGGAAACATGTAGGTTTACATAAACATATTCCAGATCCACTCTCAATATATGCTGCAAAGTATTCACCGTTATAGTCTTTATAGGTTATTCCTATAGGTATATAAATATTATATTAACTCGTCATTTTTTTTCAATATATATTTTTCATCGTTATGGGTAATAACTATTCCACTAGTAGTTATATTATAAGGGTATATTGAATCTTAAAAACTTTTTCTCAACATTATTTCAAGAGTATCATTAAATCCTTCATTTTCAACTAGAAGTCGAATAGGAATTCGATTACTAGTTAATTCAATTTCTGTTTCCACAGTCTCTTTTGTTTCATGAGTTTCTCCATTAAAATTTGTGTATTGATAAAGATTTTGTAATTGAAAAATGGGTAAGTGCTCAACCAATTTGTGAGACATACAATTTCCATTAACTCCTATATCTATTAAAATATTACAGTTTGTCATATTTTTTCCATTCTAGTATCTAGCTTCTATACTATGATTTGTCGTTATTTTTTTATTAATATTCATATTTGGAAAATGGTGAGAACTACTTCTAACCATATTTCCTATATAGGATAATCTGGGTAATAATGTATTTAACTTATCTAATAGGAGTTTTTGGCTTATATCTAAATTGAACTCCTCGTCTAATTTTATATTAGTAATTTTTATCGGATATATTTTTCCTACTTTGGAAAATAATTTAGGAAGATCTATGAATTCAGTATTTGAAAAGTGTTTAGTATAATGAGTATTTGATAGAGTATAAAAAATCATATATGTAATAGAATATAGTCTATTTCCATTGAAAAAGAAATCTTTTCTTTTGAAATCTTGTATTAAGGAAAGTGTTTTATCAAAATCTTTATCTTGTATATTATAAGAAATTTTTGGATATATATTAAAAATTAGTTTTTGATATTTAAGATTTCCTCTAAGGATACCAAGGGTTGCTTCTTCTCTATTTTTTATTTGGTTATCAACTATAGTAAGATCTATAGGAGTATTTAGTTCCTCTCTGAATGTAGATCTAATAATCATTTGGATAGAACCTATATGAATTCATCCTATAGATTCTCTAATTTTTTTCTAATATTTTTTCTAATTTATTGTAAATATCCTTTTCAGATATTAATGGGATTATTATTTTATTAGTAGTAAGACTATATTCTAGTACTCTTTCTTTGAGATTTATTCCATAAAACATATGATGTTTCTTTAGATAAAATTTTATCTTTTCTAATGCAGGTACATTAACTCCGCTATAAGAGTTTATTAAAAAATTGCTTTTTAAATTTTTGCTAATATTTTTCTATCTAAAAGTGCTTTTTGGCTATATTCACTTAATTTTTCTGAATAAATATCTTTTTTTTTAATGAAAAGAAACTTTATTACTCATGCTGCGAAAAGGACACAAGAACCCAACGACCTATCGATCCCTATTTCTACGAACACTCGGAAGGCCCAACCGATCAAGTGTGAGATCACCTCTCACCAAACTAGGCAACTCCCCGAACACCTCATACGTCGAAGTTATCCCAGAGTCCACCCCTACATTTGAAAGTCTGTCTGCAGGCTTATTCGCTTCCCTAAAACAATGGGAGATCTCTCTAATAAATCGTCTAGCGTCCAACAGTTCATGTACCTCCCTTTGCAACTACCATGGGCACTGTGCTGAGCCCCGGATAATCTGAACGAGCACCAAAGAATCCGATTCTACGTGCAAATCTCGGTACCCCCGATCCAAAACCAACCGAACCCCGTAAAGAAGCGCCTTCACTTCGGCATGGAGACTCGTAAGCTCCCCAAAGAAGCATGAGTACCCTAGAAGAAACCTCCCTTCACCACACCGGATCACTCCCCCTCCTCCACTCTTGCCAGGATTACCCCTAGAGCAACCATCAGAGTTTAGCTTCACCACCAACTGTGCTGGGCATCTCCACCGAACGATTAACACATGATATCTTCTTACCCATCCAGCCACAACAGCAAAGAAGCTCGGCCAATCATGTCCAGGGATAGTAGTATGCTTAAATTTGAGATGAAACAGGTCCCGTAGATCCCCAAAGATGCTGTGACAGACGAGTGCAGCAGGCAGAAGCTGGCCCAAAGATGCTTAAATATCTATTATTTCAGAAGAATTATTTTTCTCTTCTTCTATTTCATTCATCTTCACTACTTATTTCATATTCTATATCTGTAAAGATAAATATACTTTCATTGGAAGAAATTTCCTCTATTCCTACAAATCTATTTATTTCTATTAATTCATTATTATTAATCAAGTTTTCAATGTCATCATCCACTTCAAATCTCTTTTTATTAAATTTTTTAGGACATTGATTTGCTAAGAGTCCTTTTTCTTTACAAATATAACATTGACAATCTGTTATATTTCTTTTTCTTTTATTTCTCCTATATATCTTTTTCTTTTTTGGAAAATTTTCTCTACGTTTTTAGTATTTAGCCTTTCTTCTTTTCATATATTTTCTTTTAAAATACTTCCACTTTTTATATCTATTTTTCATCTTATGATAATAATATGGAGTGTCACATCCTATTTGGATAGGCATATTAATATCATTACAACATAGTGTCGATATTTTAAATTACGTGTCTTTCTAAAGAGTATGGATTCTTCATACCATTTACTTAGTTTATCTAGTATATGAAATATTCTTTTTTCTAGAGTATCTTTAGATCAAAAATTATATTCTTCTCTTAATTTCCTATCCCATGAGTCAGGAATTTTTTAGAAAAATATTTCTAAATATGTTTGTGAGACCCCGAAATTTTACTTTTCTTTATAACCCTTATGTGAACTCACTTACCTTTGATTCTTGGTTGCTTTAATGGTTGAATTTGAGTCAAGGGAATGAATTTTGTTAAGAAAAGTTTCACAATGTCAAGTTGTTAGAAAATCTAGAAATTTTCGCAGGAGGCTCTGCGCAGTTTTGGGAAATTGGCTATAACTTTGTATAGGAAAGTCGGAATTGAGTTCCGTTTGTTGCGTTTGAAACTAGACTCAGAGGGATTCCTATGATGTAAAATTCAGAGTTTGATTCAATGCCTATAAATTCTAGGAAATTGGCAAAGTTGAATGAAAATTTTGACCTGCACAAGTAAACATAGGAATGTTGCAGTAGCTTATGGCTCAATTTGGACCAACTTATAAACTAAATCTCTTTGAGATATCTTCTAAAGATTCTTAGTATTTGAAGTCTAGTTTTTAACAAGCCAAGTTGTATAAATTTTTGATATTTATAACTCAAGTTATGATTTTCCTAAAGGAAGGGCATAAGTTAGGATTTTTGTGCATACTAGGGTTTTGGTGTGTGTTTTTGTGTGCATTTTGGTGGTGTGATTGTGAGAACTTGTAAAATCCCTTATATTTTCTTAAAAATTCTCTTTTATTTGGAATCCATTATTTTACAATAGCTTTACTACTCATTCACTTCCTCAATAGTTACAATTAATCATAGAACCAAGGGTTTTTCCCTTTACTTGCATCATTAAGGTTAATTAGGATTTTTACGTTTTTTGATAGTGTGATTAATTGGTGAGGTATGTGTACTAAATTTGGTGGATAAGAAGAAGTATTAAGCAAGAGAAAGTGTGTGATTAGAAGTGCTACTAATAAGTTAGTGAATCATAAGTTAAAACACAAGTGCAAGAGAGTTAAGGAAAATAGACTTGATCCGACGTGCGCCGTTTGTTACCGGTGGAGTACCGCACTTGACCAATACTTTCTTACCATAATCTCCTTGTTTTATTTTATTTTTCCTTTCCCTAATTTTATCTCAAGATGGCCGAAATTTTTGACTAAAAATAAGAGGAAAAACAAAATATCCAAGGCCTTGACTAAGACCTTTGACCAAAGACCATTCTAGTCTTTATCTTGTAAACTCTCCTCAAGGACTATTCATTCTCTTCCTCCCTTGGCCGAACTAGAGAGAGAGAAAAGAGAGGAGAAACTTCACATTTCATCTTGGGTTTTGATTGATTTGGAGAGAAATCAACAAGAACCACAAATCTAAACCGATTAAACTTGCAACAAGGTGACAAGGAAGCTTTGGGTGGAGTAATTTTGCTTGGGCAGCCTTGATGTTGTGTATTTCCTTGAGGTTTGAAGGTATTAAGCTAAGAAACTCTTCTTCTCTCTCTTATCTTGCATTTTATTGGATAGATGACTTGAATCTTAGAAGTTTTATGGATGATAACTTAGATTGGTGAAGATTGATGGAATTTCAGCCTAGGGTTTCATTTTCCAGCTTTAATGTTTAAATTCCAGCCTTGATATGCATTTTCCAGCTATGAGATGAACTTGATAGTTTTGATATAAGATGGTTTAACTTTGATGTGAACTTTCAATCTTTGGTATATGGTTTTCCAGCTTTGGTTGAATTTCCAGCTTTAGTTATAAAATTCCAGCTTTAGTAGTGAAATTTCCAGCTTTGATGATGAACTGCCCTGCTTCTGACCAGCTTCATTCGTCCATGTTAGAGGCTGAATTAGGCTTAAGTCAAAACATAAAAGTTGTAGAAAATGATGTTATATAGCTTCCTGTAAAGTTTCAGCTCGATCTGAGCACTGTATCATGTGAAATGATCATAATACCCCTGACTACCAAAAGCTTCATTTTGCAGACAGTTTTGTGATTTCACACTTTTGGCTTCATTTTTCACCTTGATCCGTATCAAATCAGCCTGTGGCCAAAACACAAAAATTTTATCCCTATGTTTCAGCTTTCCAATGCATCTAAAAACGCCTCAATCGGAATTGTGTAGCCTAAGTCATTGTCATTTGAATTCAGTGCTGACAACCATACTGACAAGGACATTCTGGTTCTGTAATCTGTAATTTCGACCTAGATCAATTGTGATCTGGGTTGAGTTGTCTTCATGAAAGTTGTAGCCCTTTGTCTTAGCTTCAAAATGGTATAAATTTCACACCAATCGGATAAATGTAACTCTAGTTGTGACGAAAATGTTATAAGATGTCGAATCTGCCATTTAGTCTTTTGCCTTCAACACTTGATTTCCGATTGTATTATTAAACTTGTGTTGTAATTGGATGATTTTAGAGCCTAATGGAAGGGCTATGGTGGTAACATTACTTGTGTGTGATTGTAGGGCTGAATTGAGAAAAACAATGAAGTCATAAATGGCTGGAAAATAGGTAAACACAAAGGGCGTGCCGCCCAAATTTTCACTCAAAAGTTAGGCATATGTACCTGCGACTTGAGCGACGATTTGAGGTCAAGTTGGACTTGGATCGCCTATGGTATTCGAGTTTTCTTTAGTCAGGGTATATAATCTAAAATTTTGCCGGAACTTGTACCCTTGAAAAGTGAAAGTAGCGACCCTTTCAAAATATGATTTTCCCCGGTTTTTTATACCAAGTGTAACTTCTAAAGTCAAAACTACTTCTTGATCATAACTAAATGAGCGAGCATGAATTTTTCAGAATTTGATAAGAATCTTGAATACTACTTAAACGAGTTGCATTTACTTGATTTTCTTGAAGCGAAACTCCTATGTTTCGAACTCTAGAGAGTTTTACATTCGTAAATGATATTTTATCGCAGATTTGGACTCCAACCAAGGAGTTGGACCTGAACGTGATTTTTTAGAGGCACATAGACCTTTGGTGAGTGCTTCCAAATACCTGATTGAACTGGACACTTGTTTTCAATACTTGATCAATGTGATTTAATGATATATAATTTGTTTGATCGGACAAGAGTGTACTTTATCGCACTTGCCCTAATATGACATATACTTATTTATTGTTGCAATTGACTTGATATACTTGTACTTGACTTGTAAATGCTGAGTGGCAGCATGTACCACACTCAATATGAGTGGGAGGTGCATCTCATTCCCATCTCCATACTTTTATTTTGATTCAGTCGATTAGAGATTTTATCTCATCGACTTCTTGGAGACCCAAACCCCACTGGCTAGTTAATCGAGTCGAGCCGGCAAGAGCTTAGTCGATTAGATAACGAACCATGGGTATCTAGTGTTGTCGAGTGGAGTGTTATCTCCTCGACTAATCGGTAAACTCGAATATTACCACCAGTGTTTATCTTGGAGTTTGAGCCCGGTAAGGGGTTTGGTTGGTGGACGGAGATTAGAGATAAGTGGTGTACTACTGAACTAGTTACTTTACTTGAAAGTTGACGGAGTTTCAACTAATACTTGATCAAGCTCTGGTGAAAAAATGAGAATTTGGCTCCTGAGAGCCATCTGTATCCTTATACATTGATTGTTATTCGAAGTGTTACTATTCTTTTGGAAAACAAAAAGAGTTTTCACTCGCTCATTTTGACATTTACTATTTGAAGTGTTATTACTCACTTTCATGAACTTGTTATGCTCGCTATTTTGCTACGTGAATTTGTACTTTTCAATAATGGTCAACTTGCTATTTGAAACCTCACTGGGCTTTTAGCTCATTCCACGCCATTTGTTTTCCTTACAGGGTGTACGAACGAGGCGTGAGACTGGTACAGGCTAGCGTAGTCTAGTAGTTTTTGAATTTTGTGATTGTACTCGCGCTAGTGCTCGATTAGGACTAAATGTATCTGAAACTCATATCTTTTGATATATGTGGGATTGTACGAATGTTTGAAATAGAAATGAATGTACATGTATGTTCCAAGTTTGGGAACTGTTATTCCCTTTACTCTTGAGGTTGTAACCTATTTTATTTGAAGTGAGTGAGTGAGTCCTGTCGAGAGCTGGGCAGGCGGTCCGCTAAACCCTAGGGTACGCCCTAGGGGGAGGTGGGGCCGTCACAATGTTTCTCTTTTCTTTGAATCTATTCTATAATAATAATATTGAAAAACACAGATATACTTATCTATTTCACACATATCACAGAGTGTTAATTTAAGTAATACATCGGTATATTTTTTAACTGAATTAGCATGTTTAAACTAAATTCCTTCACCAACAAATTCAAGACGAATTAAATCAAGTGCTCTAGTTTTTTTAAAAATAATCTTTTTTCCTTTATTAATAAAATACAGTTACAGAGAGGGGAAAAACCTCCCTGACTACAATAGCTCCGACACTCACTACCTCAAAAGGCACGAAAATTATGATAACCTAACCTATCCAGCTTAAGGTCTCCTCGAGCCAACCGTGGCAATTGCACGAATGAATCGTATACGAAATTTCCTCTATTCCTACAAATCTAGTTATTTCTATTAATTCATTATTATTATGTAGACACCAAATTTTTAAATAATTTGTATGTTGCATCTAATTCATGATTTTTGTTTTAGATTGTCTGCATTTTAGTTGTTACCTTTTTTATTTGTCTTTTATTTGCTAATTATTTGTCATATTAATTTTGTTCACGTTTTAGTTTTAGTTTTAGTTTTAAGTTTTAACGTAAAATTTGTGAAAAAAAAAAAGAAAAAAAAAGAGGAAATTGATGAAAAATGGAAAATTGTGCTTTGTTGATTTTAGTTTATTTAGTTTCTATCCAATGTTAATTAAATTATTTTTTTTTGTTGTTTTTGTTGTTATTATCAGTTTTATTTAATTAATTTCAAAAAAAAAAAAATCAAAAAATCACAATTCCATTTCTGCCGGATCACATTTCCTTTCCCCTCTAAAACACTCAACCTCCTCCATCCGCGATTCATCTTCATTTCAGCCCCCAACTCCACTCATAATACAAAAACATATACATTCCACCAACCACACATTCCACTATATACCATTTCCAATTCACCACAATATCAGACTTCCATTTTCATTTGCTGCCGTGAGCTGTGAGGGAGCGGCTTCCTCGGGATTATCGACCGAGAGTGAAGAGCCGAGCTTCCCATTTTCCTGTCTGATCAAAAGCTTGAGCAAGGGAGGAAGTTGCGCAAGTTGCTTTCTTAAATTGTTCGCGAGTGAGTGTGAGAGATAACCGTGTGAGTTTTATCATCCTCTTCCTCACTGCCTAGAGCTTCCATTCCTTTCTTCAACCTCAACCATCTGCGATCATCCTCCATTCCATTCCGCGTGCAAGCTTGAGCAAGAGAGGGAGTTGGCGGGCTGCATTCCTGTGCTGTCCGAGAGCTAGCCGAGAAAGAAACATTGCAGCTTCTTGTTGCGTGAGCTGAGCTCCCAGCTGATGTAAATTCTAGACTTAGGCTAGCTAATTATGGGTAGATGAAGCTGTTTAAGAGCTTGCATGTGAAGTTTATGCTTCCGGATGATGAAAACAAAGCATTAGAAAAATCTGATTTGGAAGGAATGGGTTTGCCGAGAAACTGAAATGGAAATGCAGCTTTAATTTTGTTTCCCTGAGGCAATCTGAGCTTATAAATGTGATTAACTAACTTAAGACAAGATGATTAAGCTTTGCATGCAGCTCATTAGCTCGGTTAAGCAAGAAATAAAAATGAACAAGAAAATCTGCTGCATGCAAGATCATCCGAGAATAGCCGAATGAATTTCTGGATTTGTGGATGTTTATAGTTGCTGTCCGAACTTGATCTGAATTAGAAATGATAGTAATTTCATTAAGTAGCCTTGCATGTTAGTTTTGGGTACTTAACACAATGATTCAACCGAGGTAAATTCGGATTTAAGACCAACCAAGTGCTGGAAAATTTATGTGATTTGCCGAGGGAGTGAAACTGGAATTTGCAGTTGTTTTTGGGAATTTTTCTCTGGAAAATAATGCTTGGAAATGCATGAAAAATGTTGTTTTAAGTCTTGTATGACATTCAGTAGTAAACCATTTGAACTGTGGGCAAATTTGGCCAAAATTGTTGACACATAGCTGCTGGAAATGTTTCAATTTATCCGAGGAAGGGAGAAAGAATTTTTCCAGTTTTCTTTGGGAATTTTGGGATTCCAAATTGTTGCATTTAAAGTTTGACAAGCTGTAAAATGTTCCACACTTGTTGATTTCACTCTAGAATATTTTAAGAGGGTCATGCATGCGATTACTGTTAAGATGATATCCGGAAGTCTTGTCTGAAATAAGAAAAGCTGCGCTTCATTGCTCCTGTTTTGTTCATTGGCTTTGTTTGCGTCTATAAGAAAGTTCATGTTTGGGGACATTCGATGGTAATGGGGGGGCAAATTCCTTGCATTTGGTCTGTAAATGACATATTGGTAGAGCTTGTTGGAGTGTTTGCACGCAAATAAAAATTGCTGCATTTTTCTTCTTACTGTTTCTTTCCATGGCTGTTTTCTGAGTTTGTACTTCAGCTGCATGCTTAATTGTGTTTTGAAGGGAGGAAATGGAAGGTTGGGTGTTGAGTTTGAGTGTTTAAACATCTAAAATATTTGAGCTGGAAAGTGGATTTCAGATTGCCAAAGCATTCTACATGAATGTCTGTCCAGATTTTCTGTAATGCATTAGCTCCTTCATTGTTCTTGTTTGTTTGGAGTTGAGTTAAGCAGCTTGTTGTTTAGTTAGAGTTAAGATGCTGGTTTGAGAAATATCTAATCAAAGCTGCGTGTTTGAATCAAAAATCTGGTTTGCATGATAAAAATGAAAAGAAATGTCGTGGCTGGAATTTGCTGAATGCATAAGATTCTTTATGTCTTTGCATCAGTTTTCTTCTATATTTGGGTTTGTTTGAATTTTGAAATTGTGTGTTATAATGCTTAGATTAGCTTTGAATGTTTGGTTGAAAGATTTTTGATCAAAAATTAGCGTTGAGGTTGATATCCTTGCAAGAAGAAGATTTGCAGCAAGCTTTGAAGCAAAAATGCAGCAAGCTTGCACTTTCCGTTTGCAGAAATCTTCTTGAGTTTGCATGAAAGATTGCTGGAATTTACATTATCTCATCATAATTTGTTGGCTTGTTGAATTCTGTGTTAGTTTTTAGTTTAATGCCGATGGCTTTGATTGATTGGTGAGATGTTAGTTGCATATTAGGATTGTATTTGAGAAGTTTAGCATGTTGCAGATGAAAGGAACCAGCAAAACAAAGAGATTTACGTAGCATGCATGAAATATATTCTAAAATTTGCACTTTAACCCCTCAAGTTTCCTTTTGTTCCCCTATGACCCAACCAATTGAATAATGTCCTCAATTTGGTCCTTGGCAGCTTTAATTTTGCAAGTTTTATTGCTTGTTTGCTTCAAATAATTACCATGCTTTGTTTAAATTGCACTTCATGCATGAATTTAAGAGCTTTATGACCATGTGAGCCCGTGTTTGTATGTTTTCTTTAATTTTCCCAAATAAAGTGGTACCTTGACCTTTTTATTGTTTTGAAGCCATTTTCACTTCATTTGATTACCATCGAAGGGGAGGTATATCTAATCATTTATTTCTTACTTTATTTGACTCTACGTGCTCCTATGTGTTATGTGTGAATTTGCATGATTAATTTGCTTTCCTTGCCTGTCTTTAGCTCCTTTACTTTATTTACTCTTGCTTTTAGTAAGTTATTTTTTTTTAATGGGGTATGTGTACACCTCTTGGTTTGTAATAGTTAGGAATTTAATTATTTTATTCCTTTTCCCCCTTTTTAGATTATAGTAGGTTCTCCCTAATGTAATAGATAGGGCTTGGAGGAGCATTCAATGAAGACCTATCGAAGTCATGTGCCTAGCTAGCAAATGTAATAGTTAGGGCTTTAATTGTCTTATGTGTCTTGCATGCTTAGTTGTTACGTGTTAATTTGCTTTATTAGGGCCTTGCATCTAGTCGAGCATGCTAAGTGTTATGTGCTATGTGTTTACGAGTGTTTGGCATGTCTACTCGCTTTCCATGGCCATGAAAGAATGTGATGAATGAATGAACGTTTCCACTAGTCCAACGCTAGTCGGAATTCATAGAATGGGCTAGTCCAACGCTAGACTCTTAGGAATTTCCCCTCGTTAGTACATGTTTGCATGTTCATTACATGTCATGCATTTTTCTTAGTTTTATCATTTCGCATGCCCCTCTAATCCCTTCCCTCTCAATTTAGGTTTTGCATTTCATGCTAGTTTATAGGGGTTCATTTGCTTGAGAGTCCCCTTAAATATGGGATATAGACGAGTGTGGCTTTTTCTAAGCCTTAGCACGCTTGTATTCCCTCTATAAAAGGGCAAATTGAGTCACGATTTAGGTCTTCCCGTACCCAATATGCATGAATTCCCTAGGCTCATGCATTTTTAAATCCACTCAATCATTTTATACCCCCATCACACTTTCATTTTTCCTCCCATTTTGCACACGTACACCTTTATGTTTCTTCACTTGCACACGAACACTTTTATCATCACTTGCACACATGCACTTCATATTATCATTTCACATACCGTACCTTGCCCACTCACGTGCACATTTTCCTTTACATTTTTATTGTTTATTATTACTTTTTCAAACTCATGTCCTCACATTGCATACATGCATTCCATTCATTTGCATCCCACTCGCATTATTCGTGACTTCTTCAAAGGATCGTTATTGGGCTTCACAATTAATGTGATTGGTACCACTCAACCTTTGAAGAGAAATTTCCCCCAATACCCCTAGGTCTAGGGTTTGCATTCATGTAGTGCATCCAAATGTAATAAATTCTTTGGTTAAAACAAGAAAATCTTTGATTAAATCATGCAACTAGCCTTGGCTAGGTCAAAGGGGTGCCTTGGATTTTATCCTTGCCTTCCCCTTTGTCAAATGTGACTCCCGAACCTTTTTCTTTGGTTTACGTAGACTAGGAGTCGTTTAAAAAGGGTTTCTCACTACTTTTTCCTATTTTTTTTTAAAAATACATTTTTTAGGTGACTTGGTACACCTTAACTCATTACCAAGTGGCGACTCCGTATTTAGTTTTAAAAACCCTTTTTAAACTATAATTTTGGGTCAAATCGTCGCATTCTCAAACCCCCATTTAGACCCATTTTTCTTTTAAATCACAATTCATTTTTCAATCACAAATTGAGTAATTAAAAAATACATTTTTAAACCATTTATTCATTTTATCAAAAAATGGGGCGCGACAGTTGGCGACTCCACTGGGGACATTCGAGAGTCCGAGCAAATTTGATTTAATCAACCTTTTTCTTCTTTTAATCTTTTCATATATCACATTTGGGTGTTTAGGATTGCATTTTTTTCTTTTATTAGGATTTTTGCATTTCACGCGTATCCAACTACTCCCTCGCTCGTGAATGTATGATTGGTTGATTGGATGTATGTTTACTTACTTACCTCGCGCTCGCATTGCATTTGGGGGGGGTGTGTGTCACCTTAGAGCCTCACGTTGGTTCTTGATCCCTCCCCTCCAAACGAGCACTAGCATACGTGCATACGCTTTAATTTTTAACCCCTCATTTATTTTTCTTTTAGTGGCTTGTCACGCCACTCCACCCTATTAGGATTTTAGGCGACTCACTTGGACGTGTGACCGTGACACGACGTGTGCGTAGCACGATCCAAGGGGTCACTTAATCTTCCGCTTTAAGCTTTGGGTTAATAGCCTTTAGCTTTTAGTCGAAGATTAAGGATTTTTGATAGATTCACTCAGACATGTGGCCGTGACACGACGTGTGCGTAGCAATGTCTGGGGAATCGCTCGAGCCACCGACAAGGAACCTTGGGAGTGATGACCTTTGGTTTCCAAGTCTGAAGGCTCGGGGACCTATGACCTATCGAGTCTAGATGCATTAGTGAGCCCCAACCTCATGCATCCATTTTAGAATTGCCTAAGGTAGAGTCAACCTTGCCCTAAATTAGGAGACACTATTCACGAGGGGAGGGGTCCAACCCCTTTCTCCTTTTTATTGCTTTACTTCTTTGTGTTGATTTCGTTGCTACAATGTGTTATGTGTATATATCTGGCTGAACTAATTTTTCTTGGTTTTATGACCTCATTGCATTCACAAACCCTAGCAAATAAGAGGTCTGGCATGACCTTCTTTTAGGGCCTACCCGTGTAAATAGGATATTGCACGTTTAAAAGTTTTGGTATATTATGTTCATAAATTAATAATGTCATGCCATTTTAGGCCCACCCTGGCGAACAAAGGGCTCCTTAGGTCAAGTCTCATTTCAAATTGCATGTTTCCCTGCTTTGATAAGAATGACATCATGCATAAGCCTTAGAAAGGGAATGCCACTTAGGGAATCCCACATTAGGGACAAGCCAACCTAAATCCCATGGGTATTTAACCCAATTTTTTGGGATTTGCACGTTTAAATTCCTGTTAACCAGAGAAATGGGACCTGTAGGTAAGGTATCTGACCCCGGTTTTGGTTTCTAGATGGACAATCCTCGCCGAGTGCAACAGATGTTAGTAGTGCCGCCGGAGGTACAAAGATGGCCCACATTACTTTCACCCAATGAGATTAACCAAATAGCCGATCGATTAGGACGCATCGGGGATTTCAAGGACATTAAGTCCGATGGGTATTTGGTAGAGGCTTTGGTGCATCTCTGGGACCCCACTTGTTCTGCTTTTAGACTTGGGAAAAGGGAGATGACCATAACGATTGAGGAAGTTGCCGGATTTCTCAATTTGCCGATCCAAGGAACTGCCGTGATATTTCCGTTAGTATCTAACAAAGATGAATTTTGCCGTTTCACTGGGTTAAAGGAATCAGTACTGCAAGGGGCAGACCAAAATGTAGAGGCGAAGTTCTTATTTGATCGATTCGCATTAAGAGATGGTTTTGAGAGGCATCGAGGGGATTTTTCGTTTACGTCCGAGGAAATATGGGAACGAAAGAGAGTTTGGGTATATGGATTAGTCATGGCTGGAACCTACTTTTTCCCTAGGAAAGACAAAAAGATAGCCTTCAAGTTCACTAAAATCTTGTACGACTTGTTTCTAGGAATAAAAGATAAACAGTGTTCCATTGTTCCAACTATTTTGGCCGACATCTTCATAGCTTGCACTACCTGTCAGAGAGGGGAAAAGTTCTTTTGTGGGTCAAATTTGATTTTACATGTGTGGGGGATGGAGCACTTCATGAGACGACCGTCTATTCCCGAGAGTCTACCAATGGCCGGATATAATTGGGTAATCACACATCACAAGAGGATCAATAGTAGGAGTTCACCGTGTAATGCATCCGAGTTTGTGAACTTTTTAACGAATGTGACCAATCAAAAGGTGAGATGGGTATTGGATTGGACCAATTGTGTCAAGCCTGTCCTTCGCACCAAGGCATCCGAGTTTGTTCCTTTATTGGGCACTCAGGGTATCATGGCATACAATCCAAGAAGGTTCCTCCGACAATTAGGGCGAGTTCAAGATGTGCCGTCTGCAGTTGATCTGACTACATTTACCATCATTTTCGACAAAGGGATATGTCCGAGAGAAATTCCGATGAAGATTCTTCTTGATGAGGCCTGGGAGACGTTGTCCGACGATGAACGCGTCAAGTACGTTCCAGAACTCAAACAAAGGGGATTGACCACTCCGCAATACGAAGACTGGGTAGGAGGATCCGTTGCGCAAGAAATTCAAGATGAGCCATCTGAGGAGGTGAAAAAGTTGAAAGTCATTATCGAAGCAAAGGATAAGGAAATTCTGCAGTTAAGTAAGTCTGTCGAAGCATACAAAGGGATGGCCGAGCAAAGCAAGCAATTGTATGAAAAGGAACGAGGAAGGCGTCAAGAGCTGAAAAGGAAATGTGCAGAATTATATGACCAAACTGAATGTGTTAGAATTCCATATGCTAGGGAAACAAAGGACTCTGTATTAGATAGGTTCAGAAGTTTTGGTAATCTTGTACGGAATCGTCTTCGTGATATGATGTAAATATTGGCAAGTTTATCAATGAAAATGATTTTTCTTTTGCCCTCATTTGGAATTATTGTCAAAAACAGGTTTGTGTTACGGGTCCCATTTCGAAGGTGTTGCATCATGCTAGGCCTACCCTTGGCACAAAAAGGGCCCCCAAAATAGGACATGCATCCGAATTGTTTGAATAATTACTAACTCATGTCTTTTTCTTTTTTTTTTCTCTTTAAATTGCAGAAATTCAGTAATCATTGGTTTATCTAAAGAAGTCTTTTGCATTTTCAGGTAAATTTCAAAATAGCTTTTCGGAAAAGCCCCATTATTACGCGATCCCGAAGTAAAGCCCAAAGGAATCGTGTAGACATGAGTACTCAACCAGAATCATCCGATAAGGCCGTTGCAACTACCCAGCCGGAAGCTGCAAGTCCTGGGGTTCAGTTGACAGAGTTACTCACAAAATTTGGGGAAATGGCATCGGAAATGGCCGCTCAGAAGAAGTTGATTGATGAGCTCGTTAGTAGTGGAGTGCAACCTGTGCCTGTGCCACTACACAACCACAATCCGAACCATTTGTTATTCCTCCATTTCAAACTACGTTTGAGGGAACTGTAAACCCGCAATATGCTTTTACTCAAAATCCTCCTTTCTACCCTCCTTATGGTCAAGGATTTCAGCCTCAAGGAGATCCAAATATACATCTGAACCCACCAGTTTTTTATCAGACTACCGCGGAGCCCGTTGTGCCGGAGCACACTTTTCAAAATAAGCTAGAAATGGGAGAGTCGTCTGCCCAGATTGATATGAAGTTACTTAAACGCTTGGATCGTTTTGATGAATTTATCCGGAAAAGCCAAGGTTTAAGTAAACAAGGGGTGTTGGATTATGATGATTTGTGCCTGTTTCCGAACGTGCAACTGCCGGTGGGGTTCAAGACTCCTAAATTCAACAAATATGATGGAACAAGCAACCCTAAAACGCACCTGCGTTTGTTTGCTAACAAGTTGGGCAAGCCAGTGGATGACGAGAATTTGCCGTTGAGATTATTTCCAGAAAGCTTAGAAGGGGATGCTCTCGATTGGTATTCCAACCTAAAGCCAGAGGAAGTGAAGACCTGGCTCGATCTGTCCAATGCCTTCATCAGACAATATGAGTATAACTGTGAGCTGGCACCAACCCGAACTACTCTGGAAGGAACGAAGAGGCGACCATCTGAAGATCATAAGACATATGCCAAGAGATGGAGAAAGATAGCTGCGAAAGTGGAGCCTCCGATGACTGAGGATGAAATTATTCGCACATTTATAAAGGCACATGACCCGCCATATTTCGAAGAAATTTTCCGTATGACTGGTTGTTCTTTTGCTGCAATTGTGAATAAACTGGAAGAATTTGATGACTTTGTGAGAGCCGGAAAAATTGTTAACGTCTCTGCCCTGAAATCCCAGTTGGATGCTTTACAAGGTCAAGGAAGCAATGTGAAAAAGCCGCCGTTCAAAAAGAAAGAGGGGGATGCAACCTTTATTTGGAACCAAAACCCTTCACCCAGACCCCGATATCAACACAATCCAACCTACCAACCGCCTTACTCTTATTATTCAAACTCACATCCTGTATATACTACCAACATCCACCCCCCTCGACCTCGCCCAAGCTATCCTAACCCACCTTCAGCCCCTTTTCAAATTTTCCAACCAAATCCACCCCAAAACCGACCTCACCCTCCATATAACCCAAGATTTCCTCCACCAAATAGACCTAGTTACAACCATCCTCAACCTCCTGAACCTTACAACCGATCACCTAGCCGTACATTCACCAATTTAGGCAGGCCTCTGGACCAATTGTATGACCAGTTGAAGGCCGCCGGGAAAATTGGTACAGTACCCCCTCCTACCTACCCATATGGCATGCCCGCGTGGTATAATCCACAAGCTGTCTGCGCTTATCATTCTGGGGCCCCCGGACATGTCACCTTTGATTGCAGGGCGCTTAAGCATAAAATCCAAGATATGGTTGAAGCCGGGGAGATTGTGATCCGAAAAAGGGAGACACAAGGGCCGAACGTAAATAGGAACCCTTTACCGGAACATGCCAATATCATTGGGGTTATTCTGGATGATACGGAGTATGTGGAACCAGTCAGAGAATTGGCAAGGGAAACTGAAGTGTTTGGGGTCACAGACCAACCCTTTGTCATAGAATTGCCACTTGAAGAGGACAAAAAGCCCTTTATTTTGGATCTCACGCCAGCCGAGAGTGAGGCTTTGGAGCCGGTGGTTATTGAATTCCCGCAGCAAGAGCCTGTTTTAAGCATGCAACAAGTGCCATGGAATTATGATGAACCTGACGTACAGATTGGGGAAAAGTCAATTGCTAAAAAGGAAGAAGTGTCAGCAGTCACCAGATCGGGGAAGGTTGCAAGTCCATTTGAAGCTACCATTCCGATTCAAGCAAATAACTCCGAGCCGCCCGTTAAACCAACAATCACCGAGAGAGAAGCCTTGGATTTCCTTAAGAGACTTCAGAGAAGTGAGTACAATGTAGTTGAAAAGCTGAGCAAGTCGCCTGCCCAGATATCCATGTTAGATTTACTCTTTTCTTCAGATAGGCATAGGGACGCGCTGATCGAGGTGTTGACCAAAGCTCAAATCCCTAAGGACATTTCAGTTGATAATTTCTCACATGTGGTTGGGAACGTATTATTCACCAAACAAATCACTTTCTCTGACGAGGAATTGCCGGCGGAAGGCATTGGACATAACAAGGCCCTGTACATAGTTGTGAGGTGCAACGGAAAAATGCTGCCGAAGGTATTGATTGACAATGGATCCGCTCTTAATATCTGTCCCTGGAGCACCTTGGAAAAGCTAGGATTGCAAGACGTCAAGCTGAGGCCTTCAGGGACCATAGTCCGAGGTTTTGATGGAGCGCAAAGAGAGCCAATAGGAGAAATTGATTTAGTAGTTGAAATGGGGCCCGCCCAGTTTCAAATAACCTGCCAAGTCATGCACTTTCCTAGTGTTTACAACGTTTTGCTTGGCAGGCCATGGATTCACAAGTCTGGGGCGGTGCCTTCTTCATTGCATCAATTGCTGAAATTTGTAGTAAATGACAAGCTGATAACTATATTTGCCGAAGAGGATTGCCTTGTAATCACCGATTCCGAGTCCAAAGAAGAGGGTAGCCGAAGCTCCACAGTGACCCCTCATAGCACATCTGATATTGTCTCCGTCAGTTGGATAACAAAGGAGGAGCAAGCTCTATCAAGGGCCAGTGTCATGATGGCTAAGGAGATGATCCGCGGAGGCTATGAATTTGACAAAGGGCTGGGACGAGATCTGCAAGGAATTTTAAAGCCAGTGGAGATTGTGGAGAAAAATGATTCGTTTGGTTTGGGTTTCCGACCAACTGCTAAGGACATTAGAGAGATGAAGGAGCGCAAGAAAGCGGAGAAGGAAGGAAGGCAAAGGGCTCTTGACATTCCACCCCTGCAATATACTTTCCCACGACCAGCCGAGGTGATCATGTCAGAAATCAACCCAGTTGACGAAATTGAAGCAAGTTTGGCCCAATTGTTCGTTGGGGCAACATTTGAAGATAGTGTTCCGAGCGAAGCTGAATTTCCTGACATCCTCGATGGATCAATTCCCAACTGGACAGCCGAGGCTCTGCCCATTCGAAAGGAGTTTCGGTAAACTGAAAGGGGTTTATCATTCATGTGAATTCATGAAAATACTTTTGCATCTGTAAATAGCCAATGAAAACAATTTTACTTTTGACTAACATTTGCACATGTAAATATTGTTAAGTTTTCATTTCCATTTGCTTTCAATCAAAGGCTTTATAGAAAGTGCACAAGTTTTTCTTGTCATGTTGTGTTGTTTATTCGCTTGTTTATATTTATATTGCTTGTTCATTTGTTTGTTGTATGCTTATCTGCTTATTATCCCACATTCGTTAATTCTTTCAGATGGCCAAAAATAAAATTATTTGACCCTTTGGATATCACAATTCTGGAATTCAATAACGGCAATCTCTATATCACTCATGACTTGGAGGTCTGTGAATCCGAACTCCAAAGCGAGAGTGATAATGAGGAGGTATTCGATTCTTTTGCAAAGGACCTTGAACAATATGAGGAAAAACCAAAACCGAACCTGGAAGAAACAGAAAAGGTTAACATTGGCACTGAGGATGAAGTTAAGGAGGTGCAATTTAGTATTCATTTGAGTGAAAGACAGAAAAATGAGATGCTTGAATTCTTGACCATGTTCCAGGATGTATTTGCGTGGTCCTATGATGATATGACTGGCATTTCAACTGACGTGGTAGTGCATAGGTTACCCACAGACCCTTCTTTTCCACCCGTAAAGCAAAAACCCAGAAAATTCAAACCAGATATGAGCCTCAAAATAAAAGAGCAAATTGAAAAACAACTCAAAACCAACATTATCATTGTTTCCCATTACCCAATTTGGCTTTCGAATCCAGTCCCTGTTCCAAAAAAGAATGGAGAGGTGCGAGTTTGCGTTGATTATAGAGACCTTAATAAAGCCAGTCCTAAAGATGATTTCCCTCTACCAAACATTCACATTCTCTTAGACAATACTGCCGGACATGAGATTGAATCCTTTTGCGATTGTTTTGCTGGCTACCACCAAATTTTGATGGCAGAAGAGGATAGGGAGAAAACTGCTTTCATTACCCCTTGGGGTACCTTTTGCTACCGAGTCATGCCTTTCGGTTTAAAGAATGCTGGAGCAACGTATCAGAGGACCATGACAACCCTATTTCATGATATGATCCACCGGGAGATGGAGGTCTATGTGGATGACATCATAATCAAGTCTAAGAGGGCAGAGGACCATTTGGTTGATTTGAAGAAGTTATTCGAAAGATTGCGGAAGTACAATTTGAAGTTAAATCCTGCGAAATGCGCCTTTGGAGCACCTGCGGGTAAGCTGTTGGGATTCATTGTTAGCAAGAAGGGCATAGAAATAGATCCGGCGAAAATCAAAGCAATTCGAGATATGCCAGTGCCGAAAACTCAGAAGGACGTGAAAAGCTTCTTAGGGAAGATCAATTTCATCGGGAGGTTCATCGGCCAATTAACTGCCACATGCGAGCCATTGTTCAAATTATTAAGAAAGAATGTACCGTTGTATTGGAATGAGGAGTGCCAGCAGGCTTTCGACAAGATTAAAGATTATTTGTTGCATCCACCAGTCTTAGTGCCGCCCAAACCAGGCCGACCTTTGATTATGTATTTATCTGTACTCGATGGAGCAGTAGGGTGTGTTCTAGGTCAGCACGATGACTTTGGAAGGAAAGAACAAGCCATTTACTATCTAAGCAAGAAGTTCACGCAGTATGAGGCTAATTATTCATTCATTGAGAAAAGCTGTTGTGCATTGGCCTGGGCATCCCAAAAATTGAGACACTACCTGTTGAGCCATACCATTTATCTTATTTCCCGATCTGATCCTTTGAAGTATCTTTTGGAGAAACCGATGTTAACCGGACGCCTGGCCAAATGGCAGATAATTCTCTCAGAGTTTGATATTGTTTTCACTTCACAAAAGGCGGTCAAGGGGCAAGCTATAGCGGATCATTTGGCGGAAAATCCAAGGGATGATGATTATCAGCCACTTCATACGTATTTCCCTGATGAGAAAGTTTTATTCGTAGGCGCTACAGATGATATAAGTGAACAAAGCCCTGAATGGAGGCTTTTCTTCGATGGAGCTTCGAATTCCCTCGGAGTTGGAATTGGAGCTGTTCTGGTTTCACCCGAAGGGAAACATTACCCTGCCGCTGCCAAATTGCAATTTGCCTGCACAAACAACATGGCTGAATATGAAGCTTGCATTTTTGGTCTCAAAATGGCTTTGGAAATGGAAATCAAAGAGTTGATAGCTTTCAGCGATTCAGATTTGCTTGTGCATCAAACCTTGAAACAGTGGATAACCAAAGATTCAAAAATTCTGCCCTACCATTGCAGTCTGCTTACTCTGGCCAAGCAATTTCGAAATTTGGAGTTCAGACATCTTCCACGTGCCCGGAACGCATTTGCCGATGCTTTGGCCACTTTAGCTTCTATGACCCGATATCCTGATGAATTGAGGATCGAGCCAATTCCGATTCAACTTCAAGACAAACCTGCCCACTGTTGGGTTGTAGACAAGTCCTCCGATAATGTTCCGTGGTATACTGATCTCAAGGAGTTTCTCAAAACAGGGTCTTACCCTCTACATGCTGGTACAAAAGACAAGAATTTTCTGCGTAGAATGGCTTCAAAATTTTTCTTAAATGGAGAAGTGTTGTACAAAAGAACTTTGGATTTGAACCTTTTAAGGTGCATTGATGAAGATGAAGCTCAATATATGATGAAGGAAGTGCATAGTGGCGTTTGTGGACCTCACATGAATGGCCATTTGCTAGCGAAGAAAATCATGAGAACCGGATACTTCTGGCTTACTATGGAGCATGATTGTATAGATTTTGTCCGGAGATGTATAAAATGCCAAATGCACGGTGACATTATACGCGTTCCACCCACTGAACTGCATAGCATGACCGCCCCATGGCCCTGTTCAATGTGGGGTATGGACGTGATTGGTACAATCGATCCTCCCGCTTCAAATGGACATCGATTTATATTGGTGGCGATCGAGTACTTTACCAAATGGGTTGAAGCAGAGTCATTCAAACATGTCACGAAGAAGGTAGTGGCCAATTTCCTGAGAGATCACATCATCTGTCGCTTTGGAGTACCCGAAACGCTTATCACGGACAATGCCAAGAATCTGAACAATGACATGGTAGATGGACTATGCGAGCAGTTCAAAATCAAACACCGCAATTCTGCCATTTATAGGCCTCAGATGAATGGAGCTGTAGAAGCCGCAAATAAGAATCTGAAGAAAATTATCCGCAAAATGACAGAAAAGCATCGCGATTGGCATGAAAAGTTGCCTTATGCATTGATGGCGTACCGGACTTCTATTCGGACATCGACTGGGGCAACGCCATATTCACTTATGTATGGGATGGAAGCTGTATTACCAGCTGAGGTTGAAATTCCGTCGCTACGAATCCTTATGGAAGCTAAATTGGAGGAGGCCGATTGGATCAAGCAGCGCCATGAGCAATTGACTTTGATAGATGAGAAGCGATTCAATGCTATCTGTCATGGGCAATGCTATCAAAAACGTGTGGCCCGAGCTTACAACAAAAAAGTCCATCGGCGGGCATTTGAAGAAGGTGATAAGGTACTGAAGCGAATTTTGTCAATGCAAGATGAAGCTAAAGGCAAGTTCGCTCCAAATTGGCAAGGGCCGTTCATTATCCAAAAGGTATTACCTGGCGGAGCTCTTATTTTGGCGGAAATGGATGGACGGGTTTTCCCTCAACCCATCAACTCAGATATGTGCAAAAAGTTTTTCATTTGATCATGCAAATTTTCTTTAGAAATTCATGCAAATGGCGAAATGCAAGTCAGGCCATCTTCTTTTACACTAAAAAATATTTTATCTCTACTTGTCCCCTTTGAGCCATCAGAATTGACAAATCTCGTTTGATAACCCTTGAGAATTGCAAACCCCACACTGGGGCAAATTTGTTTCGAAAAAAAAAAAAAAAAAAAAAAAAAAAAAAAAAAAAAACCCTACACTGGGGCAAATTTAGTTTTCAAAGAAAAATGCAAAAAGTGAGGAAAATACAATGAAAAATGCAAAGAGAGAAAATCTGATCAAACTGGGGCAAATTTTCCTCAGTTTCGGAGTTGTTCTCAAAAGGGTGCAATCTCAAGTTATTTCACCCCTCGTATCAAATCTGCTTTCAAGCCTCAACCTTTCTTGAAAAACACCCCACCGGACCTCATTACAAAAGCCCAAAGTCCTGGTTTTCGTCACTTGCTGCATTTCTATTAGGAAATTTGTTAATCAACTGGCAGGTGATGTCTATAATGCTTTCGCCTAATCTCACAAGGGAAATGCATTCTACTGATGCCAGAAATCTTCAATTCATATTTCTGAGTCGATAATGGTCGAGATATTTCATGGTTCTCTAGGTGAAAACCCGAAAGGGCGCCTCGAAAAAAAAAAGAAGAAAAAAAAAAAACAAAAAGGGTGGGGGCAACCTTGGTGAAAACCCGAAAGGGCGCCAAGGTAGGTTTTCTCAACAGACAAGCTCAAGAAGGAACAGCCGGTGACCTGGTTCATTTGGGGTTTTCCTCATATTTGTGATACTTCTGCCAATATCGGATTCCGAAGAGAAAATATCCAAAGTTTTGAATATGATATTCGTTGGTTAAATTTGTATTTGTTCTTTACAAATATTCTTTTGCAAAATGTATCTTTATAAACCTCTTGGTTATTCTCAAATTATTTGTGTATGAATGCTTATGATTGTCTACATTCTTTTGCATGCTCATCTTTGCCTAACATAGGAAATCATCTTGCATATACATTGATTTTTATATGACTAATTTTCATGCATCATTCTTTCACCATTAAATTCAAATGAATGATAAACCCTGAGGTTTGTGCAAAGATAGGGGATTCAATCATCAGTTACAGGGAGTAACATACAACAAAGCTACCACCTGGATTGGGTGACGTGGTAAATCTGCATTTTATCAGTCTCAGAAATTGAAAGGTTTAAGGCAGACGCCGCCGAGCCGAAATAAAAGCATCATAAGACTCATGTTTACACGACTCTCAAGGCAAACCGGATCAAATAATGGTGGCAAGCCCATTATTTCTTCTTTTCTTGCAGGAATGTTGCATTTACAAACAAAAGCAGCCACTCTCTTTTTGGCACCTAAACCGATGTCAGACAAAGCTTCCCAGTAAACAAGGATCGATGTTATTTGCAAGACTCGATCATAAGAAACAGCATCAGCTATCGTTTCAGTCACAGAAATCCAAATTTCCCTCTTGGTACAAAAGTTGAACTATTCTCAGGTAAAAAAAAAAAAAAAAAAAAAAAAAAAAAACTTCCCCAGTGAAGTTTCGTTTTAAATTCCGTTTTAAAACTTCCTTATTCGGGTCAGTCCCGTCCGTTTTAAATTCCTGTTTCGTTTTAAATTCCGTTTTAAATTCCTGTTCGGGTCAGTCCCGTTTTAAATTCCTGTTCGGGCCAGTCCCGTTTTAAATCCTTAAGTCCGTTTTAAATTCCTATTCGGGTCAGTCCCGTTTTAAATCCTTATTCCGTTTTAAATTCCTGTTCGGGCCAGTCCCGTTTTAAATCCTTATTCGGGTCAGTCCCCCGTTTTAAATTCCTGTTCGGGCCAGTCCCGTTTTAAATTCCTGTTCGGGTCAGTCCCGTTTTAAATTCCTATTCGGGTCAGTCCCGTTTTAAATCCTTATTCGGGTCAGTCCCGTTTTAAATTCCTGTTCGGGCCAGTCCCGTTTTAAATCCTTATTCGGGTCAGTCCCGTTTTAAATCCCGTTTTAAATTCCTGTTCAGTCCCGTTTTTTAAATTCCTTGTTCGGGTCAGTCCCGTTTTTAAAATTCCTGTCCGTTCAAATCATTTTGCAGCCGAATAACACAGGTAAGTATTTGGTGTCTACTTCTTTGTCTCAAGTTTTTTCAAAACTCAAACAAAGAGGGGCAAACTGTAGACACCAAATTTTTAAATAATTTGTATGTTGCATCTAATTCATGATTTTTGTTTTAGATTGTCTGCATTTTAGTTGTTACCTTTTTTATTTGTCTTTTATTTGCTAATTATTTGTCATATTAATTTTGTTCACGTTTTAGTTTTAGTTTTAGTTTTAAGTTTTAACGTAAAATTTGTGAAAAAAAAAAGAAAAAAAAAAGAGGAAATTGATGAAAAATGGAAAATTGTGCTTTGTTGATTTTAGTTTATTTAGTTTCTATCCAATGTTAATTAAATTATTTTTTTTTGTTGTTTTTGTTGTTATTATCAGTTTTATTTAATTAATTTCAAAAAAAAAAAAATCAAAAAATCACAATTCCATTTCTGCCGGATCACATTTCCTTTCCCCTCTAAAACACTCAACCTCCTCCATCCGCGATTCATCTTCATTTCAGCCCCCAACTCCACTCACAATACAAAAACATATACATTCCACCAACCACACATTCCACTATATACCATTTCCAATTCACCACAATATCAGACTTCCATTTTTTTCATTTGCTGCCGTGAGCTGTGAGGGAGCGGCTTCCTTGGGATTATCGACCGAGAGTGAAGAGCCGAGCTTCCCATTTTCCTGTCTGATCAAAAGCTTGAGCAAGGGAGGAAGTTGCGCAAGTTGCTTTCTTAAATTGTTCGCGAGTGAGTGTGAGAGATAACCGTGTGAGTTTTATCATCCTCTTCCTCACTGCCTAGAGCTTCCATTCCTTTCTTCAACCTCAACCATCTGCGATCATCCTCCATTCCATTCCGCGTGCAAGCTTGAGCAAGAGAGGGAGTTGGCGGGCTGCATTCCTGTGCTGTCCGAGAGCTAGCCGAGAAAGAAACATTGCAGCTTCTTGTTGCGTGAGCTGAGCTTCCAGCTGAGGTAAATTCTAGACTTAGGCTAGCTAATTATGGGTAGATGAAGCTGTTTAAGAGCTTGCATGTGAAGTTTATGCTTCCGGATGATGAAAACAAAGCATTAGAAAAATCTGATTTGGAAGGAATGGGTTTGCCGAGAAACTGAAATGGAAATGCAGCTTTAATTTTGTTTCCCTGAGGCAATCTGAGCTTATAAATGTGATTAACTAACTTAAGACAAGATGATTAAGCTTTGCATGCAGCTCATTAGCTCGGTTAAGCAAGAAATAAAAATGAACAAGAAAATCTGCTGCATGCAAGATCATCCGAGAATAGCCGAATGAATTTCTGGATTTGTGGATGTTTATAGTTGCTGTCCGAACTTGATCTGAATTAGAAATGATAGTAATTTCATTAAGTAGCCTTGCATGTTAGTTTTGGGTACTTAACACAATGATTCAACCGAGGTAAATTCGGATTTAAGACCAACCAAGTGCTAGAAAATTTATGTGATTTGCCGAGGGAGTGAAACTGGAATTTGCAGTTGTTTTTGGGAATTTTTCTCTGGAAAATAATGCTTGGAAATGCATGAAAAATGTTGTTTTAAGTCTTGTATGACATTCAGTAGTAAACCATTTGAACTGTGGGCAAATTTGGCCAAAATTGTTGACACATAGCTGCTGGAAATGTTTCAATTTATCCGAGGAAGGGAGAAAGAATTTTTCCAGTTTTCTTTGGGAATTTTGGGATTCCAAATTGTTGCATTTAAAGTTTGACAAGCTGTAAAATGTTCCACACTTGTTGATTTCACTCTAGAATATTTTAAGAGGGTCATGCATGCGATTACTGTTAAGATGATATCCGGAAGTCTTGTCTGAAATAAGAAAAGCTGCGCTTCATTGCTCCTGTTTTGTTCATTGGCTTTGTTTGCGTCTATAAGAAAGTTCATGTTTGGGGACATTCGATGGTAATGGGGGGGCAAATTCCTTGCATTTGGTCTGTAAATGACATATTGGTAGAGCTTGTTGGAGTGTTTGCACGCAAATAAAAATTGCTGCATTTTTCTTCTTACTGTTTCTTTCCATGGCTGTTTTCTGAGTTTGTACTTCAGCTGCATGCTTAATTGTGTTTTGAAGGGAGGAAATGGAAGGTTGGGTGTTGAGTTTGAGTGTTTAAACATCTAAAATATTTGAGCTGGAAAGTGGATTTCAGATTGCCAAAGCATTCTACATGAATGTCTGTCCAGATTTTCTGTAATGCATTAGCTCCTTCATTGTTCTTGTTTGTTTGGAGTTGAGTTAAGCAGCTTGTTGTTTAGTTAGAGTTAAGATGCTGGTTTGAGAAATATCTAATCAAAGCTGCGTGTTTGAATCAAAAATCTGGTTTGCATGATAAAAATGAAAAGAAATGTCGTGGCTGGAATTTGCTGAATGCATAAGATTCTTTATGTCTTTGCATCAGTTTTCTTCTATATTTGGGTTTGTTTGAATTTTGAAATTGTGTGTTATAATGCTTAGATTAGCTTTGAATGTTTGGTTGAAAGATTTTTGATCAAAAATTAGCGTTGAGGTTGATATCCTTGCAAGAAGAAGATTTGCAGCAAGCTTTGAAGCAAAAATGCAGCAAGCTTGCACTTTCCGTTTGCAGAAATCTTCTTGAGTTTGCATGAAAGATTGCTGGAATTTACATTATCTCATCATAATTTGTTGGCTTGTTGAATTCTGTGTTAGTTTTTAGTTTAATGCCGATGGCTTTGATTGATTGGTGAGATGTTAGTTGCATATTAGGATTGTATTTGAGAAGTTTAGCATGTTGCAGATGAAAGGAACCAGCAAAACAAAGAGATTTACGTAGCATGCATGAAATATATTCTAAAATTTGCACTTTAACCCCTCAAGTTTCCTTTTGTTCCCCTATGACCCAACCAATTGAATAATGTCCTCAATTTGGTCCTTGGCAGCTTTAATTTTGCAAGTTTTATTGCTTGTTTGCTTCAAATAATTACCATGCTTTGTTTAAATTGCACTTCATGCATGAATTTAAGAGCTTTATGACCATGTGAGCCCGTGTTTGTATGTTTTCTTTAATTTTCCCAAATAAAGTGGTAACTTGACCTTTTTATTGTTTTGAAGCCATTTTCACTTCATTTGATTACCATCGAAGGGGAGGTATATCTAATCATTTATTTCTTACTTTATTTGACTCTACGTGCTCCTATGTGTTATGTGTGAATTGGCATGATTAATTTGCTTTCCTTGCCTGTCTTTAGCTCCTTTACTTTATTTACTCTTGCTTTTAGTAAGTTATTTTTTTTAATGGGGTATGTGTACACCTCTTGGCTTGTAATAGTTAGGAATTTAATTATTTTATTCCTTTTCCCCCTTTTAGATTGTAGTAGGTTCTCCCTAATGTAATAGATAGGGCTTGGAGGAGCATTCAATGAAGACCTATCGAAGTCATGTGCCTAGCTAGCAAATGTAATAGTTAGGGCTTTAATTGTCTTATGTGTCTTGCATGCTTAGTTGTTACGTGTTAATTTGCTTTATTAGGGCCTTGCATCTAGTCGAGCATGCTAAGTGTTATGTGCTATGTGTTTACGAGTGTTTGACATGTCTACTCGCTTTCCATGGCCATGAAAGAATGTGATGAATGAATGAACGTTTCCACTAGTCCAACGCTAGTCGGAATTCATAGAATGGGCTAGTCCAACGCTAGACTCTTAGGAATTTCCCCTCGTTAGTACATGTTTGCATGTTCATTACATGTCATGCATTTTTCTTAGTTTTATCATTTCGCATGCCCCTCTAATCCCTTCCCTCTCAATTTAGGTTTTGCATTTCATGCTAGTTTATAGGGGTTCATTTGCTTGAGAGTCCCCTTAAATATGGGATATAGACGAGTGTGGCTTTTTCTAAGCCTTAGCACGCTTGTATTCCCTCTATAAAAGGGCAAATTGAGTCACGATTTAGGTCTTCCCGTACCCAATATGCATGAATTCCCTAGGCTCATGCATTTTTAAATCCACTCAATCATTTTATACCCCCATCACACTTTCATTTTTCCTCCCATTTTGCACACGTACACCTTTATGTTTCTTCACTTGCACACGAACACTTTTATCATCACTTGCACACATGCACTTCATATTATCATTTCACATACCGTACCTTGCCCACTCACGTGCACATTTTCCTTTACATTTTTATTGTTTATTATTACTTTTTCAAACTCATGTCCTCACATTGCATACATGCATTCCATTCATTTGCATCCCACTCGCATTATTCGTGACTTCTTCAAAGGATCGTTATTGGGCTTCACAATTAATGTGATTGGTACCACTCAACCTTTGAAGAGAAATTTCCCCCAATACCCCTAGGTCTAGGGTTTGCATTCATGTAGTGCATCCAAATGTAATAAATTCTTTGGTTAAAACAAGAAAATCTTTGATTAAATCATGCAACTAGCCTTGGCTAGGTCAAAGGGGTGCCTTGGATTTTATCCTTGCCTTCCCCTTTGTCAAATGTGACTCCCGAACCTTTTTCTTTGGTTTACGTAGACTAGGAGTCGTTTAAAAAGGGTTTCTCACTACTTTTTCCTATTTTTTTTTTAAAAAATACATTTTTTAGGTGACTTGGTACACCTTAACTCATTACCAAGTGGCGACTCCGTATTTAGTTTTAAAAACCCTTTTTAAACTATAATTTTGGGTCAAATCGTCGCATTCTCAAACCCCCATTTAGACCCATTTTTCTTTTAAATCACAATTCATTTTTCAATCACAAATTGAGTAATTAAAAAATACATTTTTAAATCATTTATTCATTTTATCAAAAAATGGGGCGCGACAGTAACAATGAGTGACGGAATGAAAAGAATGCCGAAAAGCAAACAATTCATCCAGCTCTCGTTGCAATCCCTATGGGAACCTACTAACCCCCTTAACCATTTGGACCAGAAGTAAAGAGTCCGATTCCAAGTGCAAGCAACAGAAACCTCTCGTAACACACAGCTTAACTCCGAATAACAAAGCTTTCAATTCTGAATGTAAACTCGATGTCTCACCCCAATAACCCACGGAACCTAACAAGAATATTCCCGCACTATTCCTCAACACCCCCCCACCTCCACTCCTTTCCGGATTACCCTGAGAATAACCATTGGTGTTCAGTTTCAATAATGTCGAGATCGGAGGGATCCACCTAACTAAAGTGACCTTAGTCGGCGTCTTCCAACCTACTAACGAAGTGTAAAATCTTGGCCACGAGTATCGCCCCACTCCCATGTCCTTGAAATGCACCTAGAGAATATCACAGAGATCCGAAAGAACAAAGCCATGTACCTGCATGGCCGATAGCACCTTCCCTTCCCACACCGCCACATTTCTAGCTTTCCAAAGGTGCCAGCAAATCAGCGATGGCAACACCTGATAGACCAATCTAAGCCACTTGTTCTTAGCCGGCCGCAACCACCATTGAATGACTGCATGTTTTACCATTGATGGAGTGGCAAAGTCCCCAATCTCGACTTGAAATGACTCCCAAACCTGCCGCGGGACATCACCAGCACAAAATATATGATCAATTGAATCCACCCCTGGATTTTCACAGCAAGTACAGCGTGATGGCCCGCACACACCCCACCGCTGCAACACCTCCATCACCGACAGTCGACCAGACGACATCCTCATCATAAAAAATGAGATTTTTGCTGGCAAAGCTGTTAGCCAGATATTAGATGAAAATATGGAAATATTGGAGACCTTGCGAACCAAATTATACACAGAAGAAATGGAAAAAGAGCCAGAGATATCCAAATCCCACACCATCCTATCGGGCTGCTTAGAGTAAACATCAGGAGGGGTTATCTGTAGAATCATAGGGACAATACTTTCCGGAAGCCACTGAAGAAGCATTGGAATGTTCCAGTGCCCATTCAAGACAAAGTCCGCCACTGTCTCCAAAAATCTCGACCCGTTGACACAAAGACTTGTATCTTGTTCTTTTCCATATATTATTACTTAATCTCTTCTGATAATGTCTTCCAATATCACGCGATGCGATTTACTGGGGATCTTTCTAAAAATCCTTTTGACTCTTCATATGATAATTTATTTATAGAAATAGCTAATCTTAATCCAATTTTACATTTATCTATCACTTCTTCTATATTTTTTACACAGTTTAAATCTAAAATGTTCCAAAAGGAAATATAACTTCAGGTGTGATCCTATCTAAGTGTATAACCTTCATTGTCTAAAGGGATAATTGTAGAAACCTCCCCTGAGATTTCTGACATTTGCACTGACCTCCCCTATCAATTTTGAAATTGCATTAACCTCCCCTAGAAAAAGTTGGAACTAATTTAAAAGGTAAAAGTGTGTGAAATTACTAGAGTACCCCTATTGGATTTGACTTTACTAGATGAAAGGTTTGAGTACTTTCATCAAAACCAACGTTTAATTTGTTAAACAAATTAAACTAATCAAACTATTTCTGCATAGTTAAATTAATTAACTAATTAACTAATTAACTAATTATCTAATTAACTAATTTCTATTTTATCTAATTAACTAATTATCTAATTAATTAATTATCTAATTAACTAATTAACGAAGCAAACTATTTCTTCATAGTTAAACTAATAACTAATTATCTAATTGTTAATAGTTATTAACTAATCAAACTATTTCTGCATAGTTAGACTAATTAACTATTAACTAATTATCTAATTAACTATTAACTAATTAACTAATTAATTAATTAACTAATTTCTATTTATCTAATTAACTAATTAAATAATTATCTAATTAACTAAAGCTGTTGTCTGTCCGAAACTAACAAACTATTTGCATGTTAAACTAATTAACTGCTTAACTAACTAACTAACTAATTATCTAATTAATTAATTAACTAATTTTTGTTTATCTAATTAACTAAAGCTGTTGTCTATCCGAAACTAATAAATTATTTGCATGTTAAACTAATTAACTAATTAACTGCTTAACTAATTAACTAACTAATTATCTAATTAATTAATTAACTAATTAGCTAATTTCTATTTATCTAATTTACTAATTATCTAATTAACTAATTAACTAAAACTGTTGTTTGTCTGAAACTAACAAACTATTTGCATGTTAAACTAATTAACTAATTAACTAATTAACTGATTAACAGACTATTTGCATGTTAAACTATATGCAGTACGCATTACCTATTTAAAGTATCGGCTCTTTATGGGGATTTTACTTTCAAACATTTAATTTATGATAAAAATATCAATATTTGTAAGTAAAATTCAAAAAGTGTTACAAAAAATATCAATATTCTTACTTTCAAATATTTAATATATGGCCCTATGCCCCTCCCTTTTTGTAAGAATATTACTGTAATACTTTTTGAAAGTAAGAATATTAAATATTTGAAAAAAGGGAGGGGCATAGGGCCATATATTAAATATTTGAAAGTAAGAATATTGATATTTTTTGTAACACTTTTTGAATTTTACTTACAAACATTGATGTTTTTATCATAAATTAAATGTTTGAAAATAAAATACCCATAAAGAGCCGATACTTTAAATAAGTAATGCATACTGCATATAGTTTAACATGCAAATAGTCTGTTAATCAGTTAGTTAGTTAATTAGTTAATTAGTTAAGCAGTTAATTAGTTTAACATGCAAATAGTTTGTTAGTTTCAGACAGACAACAGCTTTAGTTAATTAGATAATTAGTTAATTAGTAAATTAGATAAATAGAAATTAGTTAATTAGTTAATTAATTAATTAGATAATTAGTTAATAGTTAATTAGTTAATAGTTAATTAGCTTAACTATTAACTAATTAGATAATTAGTTAAGCAATTGTCAAGCAAATAATAATTGTCAAGCAAGATGAGGGCAAAATTGGAAGAAATGTTTTATCTCACTTCTACAAATAATTTTTTAATGGGACATCAAGCTGTCAGGGAGGTTTCTGCAACAAATTGTTACTGTTCAGGGGAGGTGAATGCAATTTCTAAACCTAGAGGGGAGGTCAGTGCAAATGTCAGAAATCTCAGGGGAGGTTTCTGCAATTATCCCTTGTCTAAATAGTCTTTTTGTTTTGCTATATTCATTAATGATGAAATGAAAGACTTTTCTAAACCAAGTTCACGCCTAGCATATGAAGAGGCAGGTCTACTGGATGAAGGTATATCAGTTATATTTGGGTTTATTTCTAGTTTCATATACAATTTTATATTTATCGTCAAATTATTAAGTTTATTACCTATATTTTCTATTTCAGAATCTGAGAGATAAATAAAGTTATTTTCAGACTCACTCATTTTATTTTAGTAATATGCTTTGTTAGGTATTCTATAGCGGTCATATTTTTTTTCAGTAATTTTTTTCTGAATTTATTTTCTCTAGTTTTTCTTTAATTTTTTTGAATTCCTTTCTTTAAATCTTATATATGTATAACATTGTTTTTGTATTACAAATAGGTCTTTCTCTATTTTTAAATTTTCAAGTTCTATTATTTTGTAGTTACCCAAATTCATGTGTGCGTTCTTACTAAATGTAAATTTCGATTTGAAACAATCTTTTCTAAGTTTCTTTTTTCAATATCTAATAATATATTTAATGCTTCTAATTTATTTCTTCAGAGGAATATTTAACAGTAAGTTGTCTTACCTTTTCAATATCTAATAATATATTTAATGCTTCTAATATTATTTCTTCAAAGGAATATTTAACAGTAAGTTGTCTTACCTTATTTATTTTAGCATTAGCTGCTAGATCTTTACTAATAAAATTTTGACATTCTTGGAAATATGTTATTCTTTCATAAGAATTCATGGTGGATTTAAATGAGTTTCTCTATAATGATTAGTAAAGCTTTATTTAGTTCTGCATATTTATTAGTTATTAAATATTTTCATGTTCAGCATCTCTTAAGGTCTTATATCAATCATGGCAGGTAACTGGATTATAATTATACAAAGTGACATAAACCCACCTTTCTTAATAATATGTAATTCTTTCATTTAATTATTTTAATTAATATGCGAATTCTTTAATAAGAAATAACATCGAATCACAACATTTTAAAGAGATGGATAGTGCCAATCAAAATCGTCAAATTCTATTCCATTATCAAAAATATCTAATAGGTATTGGGTTTGCATCAAATTTTTCATCAGAAATACAATCACCATTATTATTTAAGGGAATATGTAGATCATTTTTGGGAATTGTGGGATCATTTAGGGCACCGCTACAGAGAATGAAGACAAAGAATTTTTTGTGGGACTTCAGTTTGGTTTTGAAGAAGAGCTCTTTGGTCTGTTGGAACTCATTGAGAATTTTGTGAAGAAGATGGAGCAAGATTAATATGTTTGTCTTTTAGTCCGTTAAGATATGTTGAACCTTTTGTGAGTTTTGACCCGTTGAGATCCATTGAGTCTTTTGCATCCTGGTTCGTTGGTGGCTCGTTAGGGTCTATTAGGATTTTGGTAGTTCGTTGAGATCCGTTGGGACTTTTTATGGAGAAGGTGAAGCTTGTTTGCCATTTGTTTGCTATTTGTCGATATTAGATACACGCCAAGATGGGTGATTTGTTGAATTTGTCTTTTTATCCCACATCAAAAATTTTATAAAGAAATATCTCCTCTTGATGATTATAAATATAGTAGATTTAAATAAATTTAATTGTGCTAAAGGTACCGGTCCAAGTACCGTATACACCAATTCAAGAGAGTTTTAAAGGACCCACAGCCCAATTAGAGAGGAGTTGGTTAGGTATCAAACCAAAAGAACAAGTCATGAGCTTGGAGCCATTCAACATTTAATGCTAATTAGGCTCTTTTGTATTTTCAGTTTTAGGTACCTTTTGAGTTTAAAAATTATTTCCTAAATTTTGTATTCTCTCTTTTGTACTCTCTTTTTATTCTTCTGTTATTGTCATTATTGAATTGCCGAGAACTCTATTATTCTCATTGGTCAATTTCCTGGGACTAGACCGAACAGATAGTTTTTTTGATAGTCCGTCTGGGCAGCGGTGGCATTGGTTTTGTAATCTTCAATCCCTGCGAACAGGTAATTCATAAGTTATCCAAGAAGATTTTAGTGGATTCTCCAGTCCATGCGGAAGCTTTAGCTTGCTTGGAATTAGTTGTCTGGGCAAGGAGGCTTTGTTGTAATTCCCTTGTCAGAACTAACTGTATATTGTTCCTATCCTTCATAAAATACAGCTCCATTAAAGTTCAGTTTCAGCATGGCTAAACCTGGAGCATGCCATCAAATCTGCAACAATTTGCTAAGATTTGCTGCAGTGATGCTTCACCAGCCCCACTAGCTTAATTCTTCAGGTAAATTAATTCCAAAAAGCACCTGTTGCAAAGGATCCTTAATCTGACCACCATGGACCCGAGCATTCCTAATGGATTCGATTTTATCTAAAGTTAATTAAGGAACAGAGATGCAACTAAAAAGATAGCAAACTAGAAAATAGAATAGCTAAATAAAATTAACAGGCATTAAATTTGTCTAAAGAGATCAATTTCAGAGTTAATATTTAGAATAATGGATTAAAAATTTATCCAAAACATAATAGGTGGGGTTCATCCTTCTGTTCTGTGTTCTTTCCAAAGCTTATATATCACAAATTCCCTTATTATGATCATGTCTGCTGCTGCAAAATAGAATAACGAATAAAAAAAATTCAAAAACTAATGATGTGTACAAGTACAACGGTAGCTGATCTAATTTAGAAGTATAAATTTCAATAGGTACTGCTTAACAACATGATAAATTCTCACCTACTTATCTTCAATCCTTGGAACTTAACAAATTGATTAATTTTTTAAACTCCAGCACCAGCTTTTAACACAACTGACATTCATAATTAGCATTAATTTCTGCAAAAACAAATTACAGTCATCTAGAGCAAAACAGTTCTCTACATAACAGATGTCTGTTGTCTTTGATGCTACTGATGCTCTTTAAGAAAATTAATACAATGAAATTTGACCACCATCTTGGCAAGAAAAGCAAACAACGGTAAGAAACTTCTCTATGCTCCAGCAAGCTGAATTAGAACGAAGACCTTTTCTGTAGCAAATTTGGCAATTAAAGCCCCTGTTATCTTAGAATATGGACATGTATGGTGAGTTATATCAGGTTTTTCCCTTCCTTTCCCCTCGTTTTGTGTCTAAACATCAATTACATGTTAAATAAATAACAGGAAAAGATAAAAGAAAAGAAAATCAGCACACTCAAAGTCATAAGTTTATGGGAAAATGTACAACCTGATTAAGTGCCTTCAAATTTACATTTTTTTTGTTAGAAGGCCAAAAAAAAAAGAAGGGAAAGAACAGACAAAATCTGATAAATTATGGAGTCTTTTAAATAGAATCTCCCATCCTATAAAAAAAAATCAAGCCCACTGAGGCATAAAACAAAAGTAAGTGTAGATATACCTCTTGCTGTATAATTTGAATTGTAAAATTTCTCAATTGATCTCTATCCAGCTACAACTTCAAGTCTAATTTGTGCAGTAGATTACACTGCAAGTACCATCTACCTCTCAATCTCATTTGTACATCCTGGTCATAAACTCAAACATGCAAACCAATAAGAACCCAAACCATACTTGCTATTTTCTTTTTCAATGGGAAATACTTATTTAAATGATAAAAGACTCTAAGGCCTTGTTTGATAACTCAATTCAGCACTCACACTTAATGGAATTCAAATCTTAATATGTTCAGATGCGTTTGATAATCAAAATTAAAACATTTGAATTATTTAAGTGATACTGAATTTTCTAGGCAAAACTTGCTCCCAAAAATAAGTGATAGGCTATTCATTTATCACTTATTGTGATACACACTCAAATATATCAGATTTAGTACCTAAAATTTCAATAACGTAATAGATTCAAACTTTAGATTTCAGTTTTCAGTTTTATCAAACATACTTTAAAGATAAAGATATGCATAAGTACAACCACTATCTAGCAAAAGAAAATGTAATGTCAAATTGGAACATAAGTGCCTATGAAGTCACATGAGCGACACCCAAGAACCCAACCATTCTCTAGCAGCTCATTCCACTTATACTACAATCAAACTCAAAAGTCATTTTATCAGCTTCAAGTATACATAAGAACAACCACTGCCTAGCAAAAGAAAATGTAATGTCAAATTGGAACACAAGTACCTATGAAGTCACATGAGCGACACCCAAGAGGACAACCATATTCCACTTTATATTACAATCAAACTCAAAGTCATCTTATCAGCTTCAAGTATCATACCTTCCTTGCCAGTTCTCTGTGTTGAGGCAAAAACAAGAGCAACAGAAAAGAAATAAAACACTAAATACAAGATAAAGTAAGCAAGTAACATTACATACAACCAAAGAAAACCTGTTAAACTAAACTGAAGAGACGGTTAAGGAAAAAAGCATAAAACAGTTTCTTCATTTATCTTTCCTTTGCCAGAAACAAGGTGTACATTTAAACAATCCTATTAGCTTTCACTATTCCTTTAGCAAATTCAAATTGGAACAAATTAAAGAAGATCAACGATGCAGTTATTGAGTTGACTCCTCATAATTCCAACCTATTTTGGAATATATTTGTTTAACTATGCAAAATACAGCTAGGGAGTAAAACCACCTTAAAATGCATTAAACATTTACCATACTAAAAAGGGTGCAAACTCTAAATCCTACAAACAAGTCGGGAACAAACTCATGGAATGAAGTAATATTGTGCTGTATTGCACAAGGGCCAATATGATCTTTTCACCAGAAATCCTTCAAATATAAACAAAACCCATCAAGTAAAATTAGTCATCCAAGACGAAATCTTCAAACTTGAACTTACAACACTGGAATTTCAAACTAATAACAAAACTATAAGGGACAAAAAAATCTCAAATCCACATTTGCACCTTTCATTATTTTTGCTTAAATAAAAACCTTGTTTGGGATGTTAAGCTATCACTTCTTTTTTATCACCATTTTTTTTTAGTTTCAGAGTAAGATATAAAACTCACGCGAGAAGAAACCTTCTGACATGTATCAATAATGGCTTGAGTGCTTAAAGTCAAGGAAAAATCTGGGAAAAAAAAACTACGGGTAAAACATACAACAAGAAAATAATAAGAAATTATGGTACAAAATGTTTACCTTTACATGATTTCTCCACCCTAAATTAGAAAAAATTAAATAACCAATAGCTGAATACATATTTTTCAACAATAAATTCTAAGAAAAACCACAAAAAAAAGAACAAAAGGAAGGCGAAATCAGTTTAAAAGGCAAAAAAAAAAAAAATCAGATCATTCCACATCTTAGATTAGAAGAAGACGAAAGCTTCTCTCTTCCGTGGTTAAACAGCCAAAAAAGAAAAGATAAAATCATCAATAAAAATATAATATATGAGTGTGCATATATATATATATATATTAAACATCAGCAAAAGGATAAAAAAAATACCATGATTGTATTTACAAATTATTCAGATCGGATGATGGAGATGGATTAGTCATCTTCCTAATTCAGCTTAAGCAGCTTTTCCTCTGTTCTTCAAGAGAGAGTCGGAGTGGGTACAAGTATCTCTAGGAAAAAACTTCTTCGTTTGTTGATTAGGTAGATTGGTTAGAAGAAGATCAGATTCAAGGGGGTAAAAGAAATTAGGAAGAAGAAGAACTAAAGAAGAAGAGAAGAAAATGATGCGACTGATTTTTGGGAGGAGAGAGAGACAGATTTTGATGTCTTGAGGCCAGAACCCAGTAAATTCTCACCAAATACCTAAAAATCTGGAAACACGTTATTTGGTAAGAATGCCAAAAAAAATAAGATGCATGAGTGGCACATGAGAGACGACTATCCTTTTGCAACCCCATTCCCACTTTATACTACATTTTTAAAGACTTTCCTCCTAAGCTGTTGATATATAAATGCTTTGACAAGACCACACAGCTTTTGAACAGTCATAAATTCAGTAGTCTCTCATCTCCATTTGACAGAGTCATCTGCTTCTGACCTTACCTTCAAACTTACCAAAGTATCTGATAAAGCATAAACAATCTTATTGCAACTTAGAAAACTCTACATCTAATTGGCTTTCACAAGCATCCAATCATTCACTACCATGACTTCATAATTTTATAAGCAAAACCTTCACAATATTACTTGTTAATTTTTTGTAATACTGAAACAACCATCCCTTTTCCTGTCAAACTTGAGCAAACTTTATTGAAGAGCAGATGTCAATTCCCCACTGTCTAGACTGTAGTATTCTTCTTTCAAATTATAATTACTCATCGAGTCTTTTAAGTGATTCTTGGCATAAAGTTTTCAGTAGATACCGCACAAAGTTTCTCATTACCTGTCAATGTCTTTGAAAATCTGTCACACACAAAAACGCAATTAATTAGATCTCTTCAAAGTATACATTACAAAAAAAAAGGTACAAATGTTGGCATCTATTCTTTTCCTTGCTCTCCTCTCAGGACACACTAAACAAATGTTTCTCACATTCAAATTTATCCATTGAAATGCAAAATTCAATATGACAGTGCAATCAAGAACAAGCAACACGATTTACTTGAAGGAAAAGAATGAAAGCTTACCTATGTTTTCTTAAGAGTACTTTGGCCATTGACAACAAGAGGATACACCCAGAATGCTGTGATTACTCAGGAGCAAAGAACATGACTACTCCCTCAACCACCTATTAGTCAACATTGTGTCCATGGAAAACTGTAAATAATTTTCTATCATGGTCCTATATTAAAATCTTCAGCTTTTGTAATTAAACAAGGGACCTCCTGAGGAAGTTCACAAAAGTCACATGGAAATGTGGACTTGAAAGCCAAGGTGTTGTCAAGTACCTGATAGTGTATGGATCAAAAGAGTAAATGTGGATATGAATCATTAACAAATCTAAGTCCATGACATTCATTTGTAGAGAGACATGATCAATCAACAAACATTTCTTTTAAACTTTAACTGCAGTGAAAGTTTAAAAAAGAGAACTGGTGCAACACCCAGTTTACTTCACCAAATTCTTTTGGCACTATTATGTAAATGCAATAACATGAAAATAATTATTCATGTCCCTATGAAGTGGACCAAATCTTGAATGGAATAGCAATGTGAGAAAGTCAAACTAAGTCACCAAATTATTTTGGTGACGTTGTGCAGTACCATGAGCTATACCATGATCTAAGAGTCAAATACATGTTATTAGAAATTATAAGCAGTTGGATAACAGTTGAGATTCCAGTTCTCTGAGATTAGAAGGGGATTTCAGGATACAATAATGAAAGCTTGGCAGGAATGGCTGGAATATGAGAATGTCGGAAGGAATGTAACGAGGAGGAGCCCTAATGAATCAATAGACCAAAGTGAGGATCAGATTCCCCGAGGTATGGACAGAGATATGATTGACATTGACTTAGCTACACACTCAAGTTCCAAATTTGAATCACTTGGGTTTGGAGTGGTAGATATGGACTGGAGGAAACACGTCAAGGCTAGTTGGGCAATCAATGAAAGGAAAAGTGGGAACAGCATCCAAGATGAGACCGAAGGACTGAAACTATCTATAATTAAAGCTATTGAAGCAGGATGGCATAGGATTCACATCAAACATGCTCTAGCAAACAACTAGTTCACAACTAAAAGCCAAGAGGAGTCAAGATGCTAACCTGACTTCCATGCTCGAGGACATCAATATGCTCAGTTCTTTGATTCACTTCTGTTCCTTCTCTTTTGCTCCTAATAGGAAATAGTATAGCTAATAGATTAGCAGATTATGTTTTAAACATTAACCAAGATGAGGAATGGTTTAATACCTTCCAGCTGTGAATATGGCAGTTTGATCTTTTTGTGGCATTTGCTCCACTAACTCCACACTTTTGTAGCCTTGTTTACAGTAATGAAAATTGACTTTTGATCCCAAAAAAAAAAAAAACAGTTGAATGAACACTAGAAGAAGACTAATTAAACAAGCAACACAATGCCATAAAATGAAGTCAGAAATTGCAATTGATGAGGGAAAAAGACAAAAGGAAGAGGAAAGTTAGAGGATAGGCTCAAAACCAGTTTATGTAGTTAACTGTGTGATTCTATCCCCAATTTAGACCTATATTGCTGTGCCCTAAACTATTAAAATAATGCGTCCAGATAGCCCACCTATTCAAAGAAATAAACACGTAAAAACTGCACATCAGATTGTGATCAGTCGCTAATAACAGCAACCAATCCATTGTTACAATGATCTAGATGCATGCTGTGCCTTTGCTGTTTCCCGCAGAATAGCACCCACGATTGCTGCCTGCTCAAGACACTCAGCCTTATGCAGAGAGTCCATAAGAACAATACATGTTTTTGTGTATATGTTGCAACCTCTTAACCTAGTCTCTTCAAATAGTTGGTAAGCTTCCAATGCCCTATTTGAAATGCTTAACCCTTCTATCATAGTATTATAACAGGCTGAATCAGGTACACCTCCATTTGCCTTGAACCTTTCAAAGAGTTTATCAGCTTCTAGTATATTTCCGGCCTTTGCAAGCCCAGATATCATAGTGGTATAAGTAATCAGTTTGGGTTTTAGACCTTGCTTCTGCATTTCCTGCCAAAAAACAAAGGCTTTATTGAATTTTTGCACCCTACAAAGCCCATTTATGAGAATGCTGTAAGTTATTGAGTCTGGACTGCAATTCAAGTTTTTCATTGAATTAAAGCAGACAAGAGCTTCATCTACTTCTTCAGCCTTCACGAGAGCATCAATCAAGCAGTTCCAAGTATAAGTGTTCGGCGTCAAGCCTTTTTGCATCAATTCTTCCATAATCAGATATGCTTCATCAATTCTACCCACCTTCCCGAACCCATCTACAAGGCTACTGTAAACCACCACATTTAACTCCACACCTTTGGATTTTGCTTCTTCAAAAAGCATGTAAGCTTCATCAAGCCTGTCAATCTTTGCAAGCCCATCAATAACACTACCATAAGTGACAACAGTAGGTTCATGACCCTTCACCTTCATTTCCTCCAGCAGTTGATAAGCTTTATTGACCTTTCCTGATTTACAGAATCCATCAATTACCGTGTTATAAGCAAGGGTGTCAAGAATACACCCTCTTTCCTTCATTGTATAAAATAACTCGTATGTTTCGCGTGCAAAGCCTGCTTTTATAAGACCATGAATCAGAATAGAATAACTCCGCACATCTGGAGTAAAACCCAGATTCTTAATTTCCTGAAACAAAGCTCTGCCTTTCTCTGTCTCACCAGCTTTGAAAACACAATCCATATAGGTGTTAAGGAGCAAAAGATCAGGGCCAACACCTCCAGAAACCATTTCTTTGTAAATCTTGTGCCCATCTTCCTTCCTTCCAGACCTGAAAAAGTTCTTAATCAAGGATGTATAAACAACAGCATCAGGAGCCTGATCAGAATCTAACATCTGCTCATATAACCTGTATGCATCATCTACCCTGCCATGCCTACCCAAGCCATCTATAAGAGAGCAAAATGTCCTTGTATCTGGCATACAAAGTTTGTGGTCCATTTCTTCAAAAATAAAACAAGCTTCATCAAGTTTCTGAGCTTTACACAAACGGTCAATCATTATATTCACAGTCAATACATTGGGAAACAAGCCTGAAGATTTCATGGCATCTCGAACATCTAAAGCAGCTCTGTACTGTCCTTCCCTGCAAAGCATGTCAATGATGATATTATAAGTTGTGCGATTAGGTGCTGCATCTTTTTTCATCTCCTCAAAGATCCTTAATGCGTCATCAACTTTTCCCTTCTTCCCAAGGCAGGTTAGAAGAGAATTGTATGAAATTACACTTGGTATGGATCCCTTTAACCTTTGCCTTTCAAGTAACCTATATGCTTCATCAAACTTTCCAGCAGATCCATATCCCATGATCATAGTGCTATAAGCATATGCGCATGGTACTGCCCTATTCTGCTCCATCTGTTCAAACAGGTGCACAGCTTCATCCAGTCTGTTACCCTTGCAGAGAACACCAATCATACTCGTATATGTAACTTCATCAGGTACGAATCCATTAGCTTGCATCTCATGAAAAAACTTCCAAGCCATATCCACCTTACCCACCTTGCCAAAGCAGTTTATACACACATTATAGAGAACAATGTCTGCATCCAATGAGTTGCTTTTCATCTCCTCCAAAAGCGAGAGAGCAGCATCAACTCGACCTTCCCTGGCAAATACTCGTATAAGAGTCGTAAATAAATGAACGCTCACTTCATAACCTAATTCTTGCATCTGAAGAAAGAGTGCCCGCATAAGATCAGGTTCATTAACAGTACATAGGGCACCAATCAGGGTAGTGTAAGCTGAAAATGCAGGGCGAAACTTTAACTTCCTCATTGTCTGAATACAATCAAATGCTCCCCTTAATTTTCGAGTCTTGACATAGCTATCTATTAGCTGAATACAGGTACTGTTGGATGGGCCATACCCAGCAAGACCCATCTCTTCCAAAATTTGTTCCACATGATCAAACCTCTTACTCTTCACGATTACCATGAGAAGCCTATTGTATGCCTCCGGACAATGCGCTTCGTCAGTTTTCTTCTCAACCCACCGAAAATAGTTTAGTGCTTGTTCAACATCTTTCAGCCTCCTTAAGACTCCAATAACTAGTTCTGAATGACGTTTTTCATCATACGTAGATAAAGCATTTTCAACTGAAGGCCCCCAAGATCCACTCTCCAGGATCTGGCACACCCTGTCCGCTTCTTGCCATATACCCTCTGATTTTCCCAAATATTCTTGGTTAACCCCATTTCCAAAAGAAGCTGATCCACCATCCTGATTGCAAGGTCCATTACTTGAAAATGACAAGCTCCTGTAAGAGGCAATCACACGAAAGCATCTTGAGGCAGACTGAAACATTAATCCTGCGGTACCAATTATGATCAGTGAGCTACCAGAAACAAACTTAGAGTTCCAGTAAATCAACAAACTCATGATTAAAGAAATAGAAAGAACGGGAAAACATTCAGGAATTAAATGAATTCAACCAGCATACCTAGGTTCGCAAAAAGTGCCATCATTCTTGCACTTTTGAGCTTTAAATAAAATCTCTGCAAAATAATCAATGCACTGAATTTCTCTTTTAACCATGCTTCAAAAATTCATCATCGAAACTTGGCAGGCCATTCTGATAACGATACCCTACAAGTCGGAGACTCCAAAATCGGTGACTGAGGACAATTCAGGAAGAATCAAATGAGTAAAACATGCAGCCTAATTGTCTAAGTCGACCAATTTCAACTCAGGATCAAATCAAAAAACATTTCTACTTTACTAAAAGATTAATGGAAAGACTATGACAATCCGCCAAGAACATCCCAAGAACATTGATAAATTTGAAGTCTATTGGATAAAATCATCAGAGTAAGAAAAGTACAGCAAAAACAATAAGAAACTAACCTGCATACAAAATCTCTAGCTGAAACTTGTCTCCTTCAAGACCCTTAAAAGAGCAGCAGGTAGAAAAAGAGGGTGAATGAGAAGCACGAGTATAGCTTGCATAAGGAAGAAGAAGAACGCGAAGGGCTACTGAGAATGCTTCAGGGAAGGAGAAGGTTACCAGGGGAATTACGAAAGAAAAAGAGTAGTGGTGGTACTAAACTGGGGTGGCTCGACTATATCGGAGTTTAATGTCTTGTTCTTTAGGCCCGACATGAGATGGGCTTTGATAGGCCGAACTAAAATCAATGGGCATTGGTACTACTTGTTTTAAGCGCTATGTAGATTCTGGGAATAAAACTAAAATGTCCCCTTGCAAGGTGTAATATTGAATGTTTATCTAAAGGACTAAAAATATACTATAACGTATTATCAAATATCTTATCTTACTATAAGATAAGTAGAGGTCCAAATTTACTGTAGCAATTCCCCTTATTGACATGTGGTATTATGGGTGAATTTTGAGTTTTCTTTTTTGCTTTCTATATGGATTTGGTATTGTCTTGTGGAGTTGGCATTACTTTAGATGTGTTCAATAACCCAAATTAGATTGCATTTAGCATATCTTTATAAGGTTGAATTATTTTGAGTAGACTTTTCAATATCTACATTTTGAACAGATATAATTCAATTAGAATTTATATTTATTACTATTCACATTAACATTTCAACTTATATTTGACAAATTAACTTAAGATTTAATTATTTCTATTCGAGTTTTCAACCTTATCATTTAAAATATATTTGTCAAAATAAGTTATCATATAAAGTTAATGTAAAGCAAAAGATTATTAATGTAAAGCAAAATTGATTCTATCCTATTATAAAGAACAAGATTATTATTTCTACTCAATGCAATGTACATTTATCTGTATCAATTTTATTTTGATTTGTTAATGTCTAAAATTTTTGGTAACACTTGACTTTATGTTTATTCATATTTTTATTGTCATTTTAGGATACACAATTGAACTAACATCGCCACTTAATATATTATATATTTTTGTTATCAATTCCATTTTAATTCATTTATACGTTTGGTTCTTAAAGTTATCAAGAAGCTCTTAAAGTTATCAATTCCAGTTAAGAGTTGAACTAACATTGCCACTTAATATATTATACATTTTTGTAATCAATTCCATTTTAATTCATTTATACATTTGGTTCTTAATGTTATCAAGAAGCTCTTAAAGTTATCAATTCCAGTTAAGAGCATTCAAGAAGGCAACTTAGAGATTGTTTGGTTCTCCAGTTTTTACTCTGGTTTGTTTGCAACAAAGTGAAAAAAAAAGAAGCATTCTTCAACCACTGCACTTTTTGACAATCACCTAATCAGATTAGACGATTGCTTTCTTTCTAAGAGTTAGGTTGTACTTCATATAAATGTCAACCTTTTGATAAGTTATCAGTTGTACTTCATCTTTTCATAACCATTAGATTCAAATACAAAGTACTATATTAGCTTTCATAAACTACCTTTTTAGACGAAATTATTATCAACAAACAAACATTGAATAGTTCAGCCTTGAGTAGTACAGTCCACACTACTACATTCATTAATAGCTGCTGTTCTGCTTTATTTCTTTTTTGTTTGCACATAGCAGAAAGAAATCTTCCTTCACTATCTTGCTTTCTAATCGTTTGGTAATAAAATTTTTCTTAGCTTTTTCTTCATCACATATATGCATTTATATCTTATTGTAGTAACACATAGTTTCTTTTACATGTTTCCTGTTTTCATGTTGCAGCATTGCCTTCAGTATTGAAGATTTTGGCTTGGACCATCACTTTACTTCAGGTTAGTCATATTACTCATAACTAGCCTGCCTAATGTTTGATAAAATGCTCGTTAAGTTTACTTGATATTTCCAAATTTCATAAGCATTGGTAGCTGCTTACTATTGAATCATATATATTGTGTGCCTATGATTGTGAACTCTGGTAATGAACTTTCAAACTGCTTGGTCTAAGCTGATTGTTCATATGCAAGATTTAATGCATAACTAAGATAATTGATAGCCTGTTTCATTATGAGTTAAATTTTGACAATCAAAAGAAAGGAAAAAATGAATTAGACAAACATAATTATTGACTCAACTGACAAAGGATGCAACGACAAATTTTATGCGAACCAATATTAGGAAATTGTAGCATGCAAGTCCAAGACCAAAATTTCAAAAGTTCAATGGCAAATAGGCTACTACACACAGTTATGCCATGATGTCTAATTTACAACACGTTGCTTTTGTAAGCTTGCCACGTTTAGGTAACCATTTAGAGAAGAAAAACTATAGAAAGCTGGCTTACCTTAGATGGAAATAAAAAAGATTGCGCTTATATCATTTTCAAATGAAGAAGCAATCTTCTACTGAACCAGTAAACATTTCTCTATTAGATATTGATAGAGAACATCTGCAAGATGCCTCTGAAGCTCAAAACAATGATGGTATTAGGCTTACTAAAAATAGGCAATAAGCATATATTAGATAGAACTCTAAAAAGTTTTGCAATGAAACTGTCTAGCCTACTCAGGCTATTTGTACTAGGAGCATAACCATATGCGAGAGTATATCCAGCCATCAAGAAATTCTGAAAACATTGCTACACCTATGGACCATAATAGAGGTAATTCCTTTTACCACTCCTCAAAAATTTAGTGTATCATCTGCTTGGTATCATATTTACTAAAATTATGATCTTGTGATCTTATGTGTCAAATCAATCATTGCAAGATGAAGCAATGCAACTGTCCTATGAATGGCAAAACATATGCCAAAGAAAAAGAAAACATTTAGGTTATAGTCAATATTTTGTACTTTATCTTAATTAAAAAAACACCTTACTATAGAGGTTTCTAATGCAGTCAATTATTATTTATTGTTTTACTTTAGGAAGCACTCCTAAGAAAGGAAGAGATTTGTTAGACTATATAGTTGACATTCTTGGTATTCTACCAAAACAAAAGGACTATTTACACTGTGGAGCCAAAAAGTTTTACTCAGAGATGGCAAACTTTTGTTGTGCTAATGGCGATATAGTCCTCATGCAGAATAAGCTTCCAGATATTTTGAGAGAACTCTTAACTTCATCTTCTGAGGAAGCGGAAACATTTAGGTAGTTGATTAGAACTTACATTAATCACTTTGGATTCACATCTTTTGGCGTTAAATGTGATAAGAATCTTTCTAAACGAAACAAAGGAGTGTATACATTTAAAGTACAAGGATAAGTGCATCATTTTCTGAATAACTTGACACTTGCTAGCAATCCAGTCAGTAACATGCAATTGTACTTTCATGATGCTGAAAATGAGCTTTATAACTGTAAGGCCGCCTGTCCAAGGCTATTAGAAAATGTAATAAAAAAAATCATGATTGTCCTTGAGAACAATCCATATGCAAAATTTTTTAGGGGCTTAAGCAATGTTCCTAATTTAGCTAGCTATAAGATAATTCTGCGTACTCTGCCTGGTGTTGACCAGAGAGTATACAATAAGCCAACTGAATCACAGGTGGCTACTTTATGAGTAGAAGGCGAAGAAAATGGTGAAAACAGTCGGCATAATATTCAAGTATATACTCATGGTGGATAGCCACGAAATATTGAGTATTACTACACTTGTTATGATCCATTACAATGCCCATTAATGTTTCCCTTTGGAGAACTTGGATGGCACAAAGATATTCCAAAGAGAGGAATAAAAACAAAGAATAAGAAAGATAAGACAAAGAGAAATTCATCAGATCTGGTCTCTCTAGCAAATGCTTTCACTATTGATCAATTACTTCACAATGAAGAAGCTGGTGAGTACAATCAAAAGTTATAAATAGTATACTATAATATAACTTACGTACATAGCTATTCTAAATAGTGTATTAGTTTTTATATTGCAGTAATAGGTACACTAAAAGACGATCCAAATTTTGTTTCACTCAGAGAATCTAATGCTTATAAACTTCAAATTAGAGATTGAGATGAATCTTTTCTGTTGCATTTTGATCGATTATTGCAACAATATGTAGTTGATGACAATGTCAAAATTGAAACATAGAGACTTGACTTTTTCAAATCACAACAAGAAGAAATTAGAAAAGAATTTTTGAATGGCATAATTGACGTAGTGGCATATGGAGACACTCGAGGATCAAATATTGGTTATCGAGTTTGTGAGGACTCATGTTTTATTTCTTAAAATAGTCATTTTTATAATTATTTACCTTAGAGTTAATTATATTTTAGTTGCATGAATTGCCCTTAAATTTTACTTTATCGCGCGCGAGTCGAAAGTTCGCGTAAGTCACGCCAGAACGACTAAGTGGAGATTTGAGAAATTAATATTTGACTAGTAAGAGTGAGAAATTACAGTGTAAAAGGAAGTACCTTGGAGGATTAGTACATGAGTGTATCAAACCCAAGAGAAAGAGGTTGTACGAAACCCTATTCCGACGACTATTCAAAGTTGACTTTAGGCAAGCTTAATGCCTACTTTTCTCTCCAATCTTCCAAGACAAGCCACAACTCTCAAACACTCTCTCTTTCTCCTCTGCATTTGGCCGAACCCTCACAAGGAAGAAGGAAAGAAAAACTCCATTCCATCTAGCTTTATTCCACTCACAAATCTTCCACCAAATCGCATACTACTTGGAGTACCACTCTATCTTGGAACAAGAAGTAATCTTGTGGATTTTCTTAGAGAATTTTCGGTGAAAAAATCTGGTATTCAACTAGGGTTTAAAGGGTAATCACTTCACCTCTTTAATCTTTCCATTTCTTCAAAGTTTAGCTATTAATCTTCATGGGTTTGAAACCCTAACCGCGTTATAGGCTAGCAGACTTGAGGAACCATTTATTTCGCTTTTAATCATAGGCTAGCTGACTTGATGAGACCTCTAGTAGCTGACTTGAGGCTTGATTTTTTGATTATGGTTCTTTATGTGATAAATGAGATGTTTATGGCTAGAAAGTGGAGAGAAATCGAAGGAAAGTTGTGAAGGCAAGCTGGCCGAAAATTCTGTCCATGTTGTTCTGTTTTTATTTCAAAATTTTGATGCTTAGTTGGCTGTGAAATTGATAGATATATGTTGTATATTGTGTGTACAAAGTTCCTTTCAAAAATCGTATCGAATGGTTGCACAAAACTTGAGTTTTGGTAAAGATTCAAATCTAGAAAACACCTAGCAGGGTACTCGGGCAGTGGTCCTTTGTCCGAACGTAACTCTTTGTACAAGATTCAAAATTGAGTGCCGTTAGCAGCATTCAACACTAGACATTCATAGTTTCCAACGGTATAAAAATCCCCTGCTAGTTCGTTTTGAGTGATCCGTAGCGAATCGGTAAAGTCGGCTATTCTGTTTTGACTGTCTATTTGAATGAAACTAGGAAGCTGCATCTTGTGGCTCGATTTTGTCCCACTTGTGAAAAGATTTTCAAAATGATGTCTTCTGATAAATTGTAGCATTTTGAACCTAGTTTCCAACGCCATAAATCATTCTCAATTTGGAGTTGTATAGAGTTATATATGGCTTGATTTCGAAACCACGCAAAAGCTGGAAACTGGGAAATTTTCCCTTTTCTGTTGATCGAATGGCCAAGTCTGTTTTGGGATGTTATATTTCAAAATTTTAGTGTCATTTAACCATAAATTGCTTATTAAATGTTTCTGAAATCTTGGTTAAAAAATAGATCAAATTGGGGCTGATTTCATCGGATAAAACTTTTGAAAAAGAAAAAGAAATAGGATGGCAGATTAGCTTTGAAAGTTTCACCAAATTTAATCGTTTTGTTAACTGCCTTCCCGTGCAATTTTTTGCCTAAATTTTGATAAAGAGGTAGTCCATATATGGAGGTTTAAGTGTACCAAATTTGGCGTAATTTCAATACAATTTCGATACCCAAATGATGCCCCAAAGATTACTCTTCAAATCTGGAAATTCATTGATCAGGTTGTGAAAATCAACCGACTTTAAACTGTTATATCTTGTTTCTCAAAGCTCCGAATTTTGTTCCGTTTGTTGTGTTTGAAACTTTGTTTGGGACTTTTATTGTGTTATAAATTTTAGAGACTGATTCAGTTCCTAGGAATTCTACCGAATTTCCAAACATCACCGAAAACCAAGACTGGTTCTGTCTTGCTTTCTTGAATCAGCAACTTTGAGCTGAAAAATGAATGCCTTCTGTTTGGAACCTTGAAAAAGTGTCTTCTGGGAACTTTTAGTACTTTGAATTTAGTTTCCAATTTTTTCATTTTTAGACATACGAAACTCAAGATCTGATTTTACTAAGTTTGTTGCGTAAAGCTGAAATTTTTGATTTCTTAGGAAATGAATTTTTAAGAACTTTTCATTTCCTTTTGATATTGATAAATCGTTTTAAATCCGATTTCATGAAGGATACGAGTTATCCCTTGTGACTTTGAACTCTCACTTTTGAATCTTGAATTTCAATAGAGTGAAACTCTTTTAAGACATTGTCTTAATTTTAAGCAAGTGTACCATTCTTCCTTGTTTGATAAGGGGTTGTGAATGTATGAGAGTGATTGTTGGTCGTTTTCTTCAGGCGCTCAAGAGGGTCTTGAGGAGAATCTTGGAGCAGATCACTAAAGACTTTCTTTACTCACTTATTTTGAATTGGTAAGTGTCAAGTGCATGAATAGTTGCCAATTATGTGAATTGCTTCTTATTGATTAAGTGAATTACAATTGTCGAGTCGAGTGTGTACTTTATCGCACTCGTTCTCTTTTAATTGATTATATAATCGAATTGCTCATAGTTGAATTTGTAATTGTGGTTGAATATGCTGATTGGAGTGAATATCATCGGCTTATAATTGTATTTGTCGATTGGAGTGAATCTCATCGACTCATAATAGTAATCGGGGGACACCCAAATCTCAATTGGCCGATCTTGCAACTCGAACCAGCATGGGTTTGGTGAAGAAGTTCGGTGAACCATGAGATAATCAAAAGTTTGATCTATTAAGAGATCTCGTTTGGCATACTCGTGGAGTAGTGCCTTTTATAAAAGAAGTGCAGGCCCGGGACAGGGGTGTAACAGTGAACGGGAATTGTAAAGTATGTGGAGTTCTACGGACTTAATACCTACCCGGCTTTGACGGAGTGTCATCCTGTGGAGGTATTTGATCAAGCCTTGGCGAAGCTAGTGGAATCTAGCTCCTGAGAGCTCCCGTATCCTTATCAAGTGTGTTAATGTTATTTATAAGTTACTTGAACTTCCTTGTTTTATTTCTCGTACAAATGTCATTGTTACTTGAACTATGTGTTTGCCTGTTTTCTTGGCTTCACTACGTGTCAACTCACCCCATTAGTTTATTTTCCTTAACAGGAGCTCGGGATGGATAGAAATTTGGAAGAAGCCGACTTGATTACTTTTGATTAAAATCTAGAAATGTAATTGATTAGTCGACTTCTTGTGATTGTATTTTGTGAAAAGTTGATGTACTTTTGGTAACTTATGATGTAAGATTTGAATGTTCCATTAAGGATGCAACTTTTCTTCATTTCGACTTTTATTATTTTGGTTGTTATCCTTTAAGTTTGAATTGGATTCGTATTGAGTCCTGGCGAGAGCTAGGCAGGCGTCCCACCGATACCCTTTGATTCGCCTTAGGGAGAAGTGGGAACGTCACAGTTGGTATCAGAGCATTAGGTTTAGAGATCTACATGGGGAATGTATTAGAGACCTTACTTTTGAGAATAGGAATGAGATAATTTAGTTATACCTTAAGATGATGTTTTAGAGAATTAGTGACTTTAAGTTCTAACCTAGAATTTGTGGTAGTTTTGTAGAGATGGAGAACGGTAATGGAGCGCATGCTGCCAATGATAATGAGCATGCTAATGGCCACATGGAGCCTCTTAGGCCTATCTATTATCGAGCACTTGGTGGAGGAGTTCGGTTCGATTCTCGCCTTCCTCTAGATTTCCCCGTTGTCCTTGTAGGGCGACGCATGCTTATCCCAATGACCTCGTATTATCCATTGACGATGAGCGACGGCAGTTGGTGAATACTATAGAGCCTTACTCTAGGAGATCGAGGAGTTGGGTGCTATAGTGGATGCTCAAAGTGCTAGAATTATGGAGTTAGAGGGGACGGTGGTAGACGAGTTGACTAGGACTGAGGGCGCTCGTGACGAGTTTCAGAGGACTAGGGCTCGACTCGTTAGGGTAGTCGAGGAGGTCCGGGATCGGGCCGCTGGGATTCTAGCTGACACCACTATGTTGGTAGAGGAGATGATGGACGCTGTTCAGAGCCCGGTTCTTGAGGGCACTCCTGAGGAGAAGCCTTTCGAGGAGGATCCGGAGGAGGACCCAGAGGAGGAGGTCCTGCCTAACGGTCCTGCTGAGAATTAGACTTGGAGTGATGAATTTTTTTGACTTTTGTAGTTAGGAATAGCTGGGGTGGTGCTAGTTCAAAGGCCATTGTATTTTGCTTAATTGTGTGGCCTACTTTTGAGGCACTTGAATCTACTTTTGACGTGCATGACTAAATATACTTTTGTGGCACTTGTGTGCTATATTTTTTGTAAATGCCCCATGACTTGCTAATTGCACAAACTTTAAAGTGTTAATATATGTTAGTTATTGTTATTTCCAATATTTTCATGTTGGTTTTTATTTTAAGTATTTTTTCGCGTAATTATTTTATTGTTGCATTTAGACATAACTAGGATCATGGATGGACAAAGGAGCGGTAGATGTCGAGGGGATGGGGTTAGGCAACCCCAATCTCAAGGGGATGATCAAGGATCGGCAATTGGGCCGACCCAAGGGCAAGGAAATGCAGAGGGTGACCAAGTGGCTACTGTCATCAACCGCATGACGGATATTTTAGAGCGATTAGCAGAGCGAGAAGGTCCAAGACCTAATAACCAACTTGGGGCTCAGGATAGAAGGGATGATAGGGTTTTGGATAGATTTTTGAAATTTGCTCCGCCTAAGTTTATTGGAGGGTCTGATCCTGAATTAGCGGAGAACTGGTTGGAGAGAATGACCAATATATTTGCCACTCTAGACTATACTGAAGAGAGACGAGTGAACTTTGCTACCTTTCAATTTGAGGGTATAGCACGTGCTTCGTGGGATATGATAAGGAAAAAATGGAAAAGAGCGCAGACCCCTTGGATTTGGAAAAACTTCACAAGGGAGTTTAATGAGAAGTTTCCTTCGCCCTTGATTCAAGAGAAAAGGAAGGGCGAATTCATAAAATTGAGACAGGAAGTTTCTAGTGTAGCTGAATATGAAGGAAAAATTACTAAGTTTTCTAAATATGTTCCGGAATTGATGACTAATGAGCGAAAAAAGATAAGACGTTTTGTGCAAGGATTTAATGTGGAGATTCAGAAGGGATTAGCGGCAGCCCAAATCTCTACATTTACTGAAGTTTTAGAGAAAGCACAGAGAGTTGAAAGTGCAAGGCTGCAAGTTAGGGACTTTCATGTTAAGAAAAGGAACATTTCTAGTTACTCTTCTGGACAAACAAGTAAAAGTACCCCACCTCCCAAGATGGGAAAAGGAATGGGAGGAGAAAGAACTGTTGTAGCACCAAGAGGGGCTTTAGCAAGAGGAAGCCGTAATGGGCAAGGTAAAGCGAGAGGGGCACCTCCTAATAGACATGCCGTGACTCCTCAAGTTAGTTGTGGCTATTGTGACAAGTCCAATCATTCGAGAATGATTGTTGGAGAAAGTCGGGAAAGTGCTTATACTGTGGCAGTACCGAGCACCGGCTCTCAAGTTGTCCAAGTGTGTCGAAGGTAGGAGGTAGCATTCAAAACCCAGAAAAGTCAATCTCTAAGCAGACTAGTGCTGGAGGGAGTCGACCAAAGGTGCCGGCTATGGTTTACGCATTGAACTATCAACAGATTCCCAACTCTACTGAGGCAGTTGAAGGTACGATCCCTATTTTCCACCGTTTAGCTAAAGTTTTGATTGATCCGGGTGTAAAACACTCTTTTATGAACCCTAACTTTATGAGCGGGATAGATGTGAAGCCAATTAAGTTACCTTATGATTTGGAGGTTGGAATGCCTACTGAGGATCAAAACTTAATTGCTAACTTGGTATATAGAGATTGTGAGATATGGGTCGGAGAGCGAAAATTACTAGCCGATTTGATGATTTTAGCTATTAAGGGATATGATGTCATTTGAGGAATGGAATGGTTAGCTCGTTACCGTGCTCAGTTGAATTGTAAGATGAAAACGGTAGAATTGTGTATTCCGGGATAAGCAACCCTAAAATTGGATGTAAGGGGTAGGCTAGCCTCATCTGCTCTTATTTCAGGGATTCGAGTTAGGAAGATGTTGAGTAAGGGAGCTCAAGGATATTTGACTTTTCTTATAAATACTTCTAGTGATAAAGTGAGGTTGAAAGATGTGTCCGTAGTGAAGGAGTGTCCAGATATTTTTCCTGAAGAACTCGAGTCTTTGCCTCCGGAAAGGGAGATAGCTTTTAAGATTGATGTGACTCCGGGAGTAGCACCTATCTCTAAAACGCCTTATAGAATGGCTCCGGCTGAATTGAAAGAGTTAAAGTTGCAATTACAGGACCTTCTAGAGCGAGACTTTATAAAAGAAAGTGATTCACCGTATGGAGCTTTGGTATTGTTTATTAAAAAGAAAGATGGTAGCTTGAGGTTGTGCATAGATTACCGAGACTTAAATGACACTACCATCAAGAATAAGTACCCTTTACCCCACATTGATGAGTTATTTGACCAATTGCAAGGGACGATAGTATTTTCAAAGTTGGATCTCAAACAGGGTTATTACCAGTTGAGAATTTTGGAAAAAAATATATCTAAAACTGCCTTTAACTCGAGGTACGAACACTTTGAATTTGCAGTGATGCCGTTTAGATTGACTAATGCACCTGCAGCTTTTATGGATTTAATGCGCAGAATCTTTAAGACTTATCTGGACCAGTTTGTAGTAGTATTTATTGACGATATACTAGTGTATTCTAAAACTTTGGAGGATCATGAGAAACATTTGAGAGTGATTTTACAAACTTTGAGGGAACATCAGTTGTATACTAAGTTTAGCAAATGTGAATTCTAGTTGAAAGAAATAACCTTCTTAGGTTATATAATTTCCAAGGACGGAATTAAGGTGAATCCAACCAAAGTTGAAGCAGTTTCTAAGTGGAAGCAACTGGAAAACTCTACTGAAGTTCAAAATTTTATAGGGTTAGCAGGGTATTATCAGAGGTTTATCAAAGATTTTTCTAAGATTACTGGACCCATGACTGAGTTGACTAAGAAAAGTGCAAAATTTATATGGAGGGCGAAGTGTGAAGGAAGTTTTCAGGAGTTAAAGAGACGGTTGACGATAGCACCTGTATTAGCTTTATCTAATGGAAAGGATAGCTTTGTGGTCTATACATATGTTTCCAAAGAAGGCTTGGGGTGTGTATTGATGTAGAATGATAAGATGATTGCGTATGCCTCTAAGAAATTAAAACCACACGAGAGAAATTATTCAACTTATGATTTGGAATTAGCAGCTGTAGTATTTGCATTGAAGAAGTGGAGACATTACCTTTATGGAGTGACGTTTGAAATTTTCACGGACCACAAGATCCTTAAGTACTTATTTTCCCAAAAAGAGCTGAATTTGAGACAACGTAGATGGATGGAATTTTTAGAGGACTATGATTGCACGATAAATTATCATCTAGGGAAAGCCAATGTAGTGGCCGACGCTTTAACTCATCAAGTACAAGTGGCAGGATTGATGATTAAAGAATTGCACTTTTTGGATGAGGTTAGTTGTTGGAATCCTTGTCTCGAACCGAGAAAAGTGATCTTTGGAAACATTGTCGTGAAATCCACTCTGTTGAAACGTAGCAAGGAAGCTCAGGAGAAGGACGTTGAAGTACAAAAGTGGTTGGAGAAAGTTAGTAAGGGAGAAAAGTCGAATTTAACTTGGGAACAAACGGTGTACTAAGATTTCGGAATCGTATAGTAGTGCCAAAGGACGAAGGGTTTAAGAAGAAAATCTTGGAAGAAGCACACCGATCTAAGTACACGGTACATCTTGGAGGGAATAAAATGCACCAAGACTTGAAGAGTTTGTACTGGTGGGAGAACATGAAAAAAGAAATTACTCAGTTCATCCAGACTTGTTTGATTTGCCAGCAGGTTAAAACCGAGCATCAGAAACCATTTGGTCTATTGCAACTGTTATAGATAACCGAATGGAAATGGAAAAATATCACTATGAATTTTGTATCTGGATTACCAAGGATACAAAGAGGTCACGATGCTGTTTGGGTAATAGTAGACAGGTTGATCAAATCTGCTCATTTTTTTGCGGATTAGTATGAAGTACTCATTGGAGAAATTAGTGAAGTTATATTTGGATGAGATTATAAGGCTGTATGGGATACCTCTAAGTATTGTATCTGACCGAAACCCTCGGTTTGTCTCTCGGTTCTGACAAAAGATGCAAGAAATGTTAGGAACCAAATTGAGTTTTAGTACTACTTACCATCTCCAGACTGATGGATAGTTTGAGAGGACAATTCAGACTCTTGAGAACATGTATTTTGGATTTTGGAGAGAGTTGAAGAAAGTATTTGACATCGGTGGAGTTTGCATATAATAATAGTTTCCATTCATCCATTCAAATGGCTTCGTATGAAGCACTTTAAGGCCGAAAGTGTAGATTTTCGATTTGTTGGGATGAAGTAGGTGAAAGAAAGATTTTAGACCCAACTGCAGTGTCTTAGATTGAAGAGGCGCGAGAAAAAGTGAAGTTAATACGCCAGAGGATTCAAACCGCATAGAGTCGTCAAAAGAGTTATGCAGACAATTGAAGGAAGGATTTGGAGTTTTCGGTTGGAGATCAAGTTTTCCTTAAGATCACTCCTTTAAAAGCAAGTTTGATGGCAGAAAAAGGAAAGAAATTGCAACCTAGATTCGTAGGGCCTTATAAGATTCTTCAACGTGTAGGAAACGTGGCCTATAAGTTGGAATTGCCACCAAGTTTATCTCAGATTCATAATATTTTCCACGTATCTATGTTCAAGAAATATCATCCAGATCCGTCTCATGTACTGCAATCAGAAAATATTGAGATTGATGAGGCACTGACTTATGAGGAAAGGCCAGTGAAACTTCTGGATCGTAAGGTGAAGGAACTAAGGAATAAGCGAATTCCTTTAGTGAAAGTCCTTTGGAGAAATCACGGAGTAGAAGAAGCAACTTAGGAAATAGAGAAAGAGATTCGAAAGAAGTATCCAAACCTATTTCCAGATCAAGGTATGAATTTTGTGGACGAAATTCTTTTAAGGAGGGGAGGATATGAGGACTCATGTTTTATTTCTTAAAATAGTCATTTGTATAATTATTTGCCTTAGAGTTAATTATATTTTAGTTGCATGAATTGCCCTTTAATTTCGCTTTATCGCGCGCGAGTCGAAAGTTCGCGTAAGTCGCGCCAGAACGACTAAGTGGAGATTTGAGAAATTAATATTTGACTAGTAAGAGTGAGAAATTACAGTGTTAAAGGAAGTACCTTGGAGGATTAGTGCATGAGTGTATCAAACCTGAGAGAAAGAGGTTGTACGAAACCTTATTCCGATGACTATTCAAAGTTGACTTTTGGCAAGCTTAATGTCTACTTTTCCCTCCAATCTTCCAAGACAAGCCACAACTCTCAAACACTCTCTCTTTCTCCTCTCCATTCGGTTGAACCCTCACAAGGAAGAAGGAAAGAAAAACTCCATTCCATCTAGTTTCATTTCACTAGCAAATCTTCCACCAAATCACATACTACTTCGAGTACCACTCTACTTGGAACAAGAAGTAATCTTGTGAATTTTCTTGGAGAATTTTCCGTGGAAAAATTTGATATTCAACTAGGGTTTAAAGAGTAATCACTTCATCTCTTTAATCTTTCCATTTCTTCAAAGTTTAGCGGTTAATCTTCATGGGTTTGAAACCCTAACAGCGTTATAGGCTAGCGGACTTGAAGAACTATTTATTTCATTTTAAATCATAGGCTAGCTGACTTGATGAGACCTCTAAGTAGCTGATTTGAGGCTTAATTGTTTGATTATGGTTGTTTATGTGATAAATGAGATGTTTATGGCTAGAAAGTGGAGAGAAATCGAAGGAAAGTTGTGAAGGCAAGCTGGCCGAAAATTCTGTCCATATTGTTCTATTTTTATTTCAAAATTTTGATGCTTGATTGGTTGTGAAATTGATGGATATATGTTATATATTGTGTGTACAAAGTGCCTTTCAGAAATCGTATCGAATGGTTACACAAAACTTGAGTTTTGGTAAAGATTCAAATCTGGAAAATGCCTAGCAGGGTACTCGGGTAGTGGTCCTTTGTCCGAATGTAACTCTTTGTACAAACATCAAAATTGAGTGCTGTTAGCGGCATTCAAAACTAGACATTCATAGCTTTCCAACGATATAAAAATCCCCTACTAGTTCATTTTGAGTGATCCATAGTGAATCGGCAAAGTCAGCTGTTCTGTTTTGATTGTCTATTCGCAAGAAACAGGGAAGCTGCATCTTGTGGCTCGATTTTGTTCCACTTGTGAAAAGATTTTTGAAATTATGTCCTTTGATAAATTTTAGCATTTTGAACCTAGTTTCCAACGCCATAAACCATTCCCAATTTGGAGTTGTATAGAGTTAGATATGGCTTGATTTTGAAACCGCGCTAAAGCTGGAAACTGGGAAATATTCCCTTTTCTGTTGATCAAATGGCCAAGTCTGTTTTGGAATGTTATATTTTGAAAATTTCGTGTCATTTAACCATCAATTACTTATTAAATATTTTTGGAATCTTGGTTTAAAAAATGGAGCGAATTGGGGCTGATTTCGTTGGATAAAACTTTAGAAAAAGAAAAAGAAATAGGATGGTAGATTAACTTTGAAAGTTTCACCAACTTTGGTCGTTTTGTTAACTCTCTTCCCATGCAAGTTTTTGTATAATTTTGATAAAGAGGTAGTCCATATATGGAGGTTGAAGTGTACCAAATTTGACGTAATTTCAAAACCATTTCGATACCCAAATGATGCCCCAAAGATTGCCCTTCAAATCTGGAAATTCATTTATCAGGTCGTGAAAATCAATCGATTTTAAACTGTTATATCTTGTTGCTCAAAACTCTAAATTTTGGTCCATTTGTTGTGTTTGAAACTTTGTTTGGGACTCTTATTGTGTTATAAATTTCAGAGTCTGATTCATTTCCTGGGAATTCTACCGAATTTTCAAACATTGCCGAAAACCAAGATTGGTTCTGTCTTGCTTTCTTGAATCAGCAATTTTGAGCTGAAAAATGAATGCTTTATGTTGGGAACCTTGAAAAAGTGTCTTCTGAAAACTTTTAGTACTTTGGATCTAGTTTCTAACGGTATAAAGTTTTTCATTTTTGGACATACGAAACTCAAGATCTGATTTTACTAAATTTGTCGCGCAAAGCTGAAATTCTTGATTTCTTAGAAAATGAGTTTTTAAGAACTTTCATTATAGAGGATACGAGTTATCCCTTGTGACTTTGAACTCTCACTTTTGAATCTTGAATTTCAATAGAGTGAAACTCTTTTAAGATATTATCTTAATTTTAAGCAGGTGTACATTTTTCCTTGTTTGATAAGGGGTTGTGAATGTATGAGAGTGGTTGTTGGTCATTTTCTTCAGGCGCTCAAGAGGGTCTTGAGGAGAATCTTGGAGTGGATCACTAAAGACTTTTTTTACTCACTTATTTTGAATTGGTGAGTGTCAAGTGCATGAATAGTTGCCAATTATGTGAATTGCTCCTTATTGATTAAGTGATTTACAATTGTCGAGTCGAGTGTGTACTTTATCGCACTCGTTCTCTTTTAATTGATTATATAATCGAATTGCTCATAGTTGAATTTATAATTGTCATTGAATATGCCGATTGGAGTGAATCTCATCGGCTTATAATTGTATTTGTCGATTGGAGTGAATCTCATCGACTCATAATAGTAATCGGGAGATGCCCAAATCTCAATTGGCTGACCTTGCGACTCGAGCCAGTATGGACTTGGTCAAGAAGCTCGGTGAACCATGAGATAATTAAAAACTTGATCTATTAAAAGATCTCTCTTGGCATACTCGTGGAGTAGTGCTTTTTATAAAAGAAGTGCAGGCCCGGGATAGGGGGTGTAACGGTGAATGGGAATTGTGAAGTAAGTTGAGTTCGACGGACTTAATACCTATCCGGTTTTGACGGAGTGTCATCCCGTGGAGGTATTTGATCGAGCCTTGGCGAAGCGAGTGGAATCTAGATCCTGAGAGCTCTCGTATCCTTATCAAGTATGTTAATGTTATTTATGAGTTACTTGAACTTCCTTGTTTTATTTCTCGTACAAATGCCATTGTTACTTGAACTATGTGTTTGCATGTTTTCTTGGCCTCACTGAGCGTCAACTCATCCCATTAGTTTATTTTCCTTAACAGGAGCTTCGGATGGATAAAATTTTGGAAGAAACCGACTTGATTACTTTTGATTAGAATCTGGAAATGTAATTGATTAGTCGACTTCTATTGATTGTATTTTGTGGAAAGTTGATGTACTTTTGGTGACTTTTGATGTAAGATTTGAATGTTCCATTAAGGAAGCGACTTTTCTTCATTTCGACTTTTATTATTTTGGTTGTTATCCTTTAAGTTTGAATTGGATTCGTATCGAATCCTACCGAGAATTAGGCAGGCGTCCTGCTGATACTCTTTGGTTCGCCTTAGGGAGAAGTGGGGGCATCACAGAGTTATTTTGCCGCCAATCTTCATAGGATGACCAAGAAATATGAGGCAAAAGTATATGGATGCAGTGACGTTAGTCCCAAAATTTGGCAAGCCAGATCTTTTTTTGACTATTACTTGCAATCCTAATTGGCCAGAAATAAAAGAGTGTCTAATTTGAAAAGATAAAACACAAAATCGACTAGATTTGATTTCTAGGATTTTCCATGCTAAAGTAGAGCAATTGAAAAATGAACTCTTTAAAAAAATATTTTTGGCCAGATTGCAGCCTATACATATGTTATAGAGTATCAAAAAAGAGACTTACCTCATGCATATTTTCTTCTTATCTTAATATCAGAACATAAGCTTTATAACCCTGAAGAGTATGACAAAATTGTTTGTGCTGAGATGTCAGATAAAAAATGAAAGAAGCACCTGTATAGAATGGTTGTCAAGCATATTCTTCATGGTCCTTGTGGAGTAGCAAATCCAAAAATGTTTGTACGAGGAAAAATGGAACATGTAAGAACTCTTATCCAAAAGACTTTTGTGAATCAACCAGTCAAATAGAGCATGCACATCCAAAATATTGAAGAAGAAACAATGGTGCCAAAGTACAAGTAAGAAATGCATTACATGACTGTACGCGATTAAAATTTCAAGTTTGCAAAACGACAAGAAAAAGAAATATACGACAAATATGTAATATATAAATTTAGAAAAATATGTGGGTACAATATTTGGAATTTTCTCGAACTTATAGAGAGTTTCCTTCGATTCTTCTCCTCGAACGCCAATCCAAGGGCTTCGCAGCTTGTTCTTGGATCAACCACCGATTCCTTCAAATCTCGTTATGGAAGATTTGAAGAACTTGAAAATATTTGAAGGCTCAAGTCTTGATATATGGAAGACTTGAAGAGCTGGAAGACCTAGACCTTCGTAGCTTGGAGCTTTAATACTTGAGTGTATGAGGTGCCTCTTGATGTGTGTCCTCTGATTTGGTAGAGAGACCCCTAGTTATAGTTGTAGTATGAGGTAGAGGTTGAAAACATATATGCCACTCTACTTGTCTTGCAGGACATACATAGGACTGTGCCAACTTAAATATTATCTCTTTATTTTTTATTTATTAATAAAGAGATAATACCAATAAGTAGTCCCATGATTGGCCAAACTTGTAGGGACCTATGACGTGGCGCCGTTTGATTGGACAAACTATTGCAGTATATAAGAAATATACGTGGATTAAACAACTCTAAATATTATTCCTTTAATAAGAAATAAATATTTAGATGTTCATCCGTAATTTGCCAAGTCATTAAGACATGTGACATAGTATAATTTGGTTGGTAAAGATATCCCAGCAATTTCAATTGATTGGAACATCTCTACTTGACACGTGGCGCAATATAATTGGCCACTTAATAACAAATTTTCCAAGTGTACGTGACACATGACAATATCCAATTGGACAAAAATAAGCCGTAAAAATATTTTATAGACCAATGGTAATTTTAAGAATCAATTAAAATTCCATTGTCTGCAAATGCCCTCTCGAAACTTGTTCACGAACGCTAAAAAAAAAAAATTGAAGTGGGGATTTGAGTGACCGAGTTTCGACATTTTTTTTGTTTCCCAGCTTAATTCGGTTGTCCTAGGATCAAGACAACATTAATGTCCAATTCAAGTCCGTTAATGTATGAAGCTTCTTGAAACTTGTCATGGCCCTTAATTGATAACGTGGAATGATGATTGCATGCTCTAGTGCTTTCAATTTCCCGAGACCGGATCATTTCATTTGGAAGTTTTATGTCCACTGACTCGCATGTAGCTTTTCCTTGCTAGTATACCATGTGCACAAGAATTCTTGTCCTTTGTGAATTCAATCAAATTCAATCTCTGGGAACTTGGGAAATATTTCGGTGATGACTCAATAGATAAGAGGTCAACTTTCAAAAGGGAACTATATTTGGACGAACCAATCCCAAGCTTGTTTATTGGATTTTCGTAAGAGCAGAAACCCATTCGGATTCAAATTAGAATTTTCTTCAACCCCGATTCTTCTTGAACGTGCGGCGCACATCAATTATAAATACCCAAGACCGATGCATCAATTTACTCACAATCGAAACAAGAGCCAACTCTCTCCCTTTTTTTTTCTTCGCGCTAATATCATCAAGCTGCTGCTGCCTGTTCTTTGCAAACTGCTCCCATCGTGCCATCTTCAACTTGCTACGCCGCCAGACGTAAGCCATTGCAAAATTTAGCCGTTGCTACCACTGCAATTTGAAAGCAATTATCCCAAACCCTTGTTCATAGGTATTCACACGTTCCTATATTAATGGCTTGCGTGCTTATTTTAATTCACTTTGCTACTTTGAGTACAACTAATATTTGGAGTTTGCATGCACTTTGTCGCATCTAATGTGACTAATACTTCAGGTTTTCATGCTGAGCCTGTTGCGTCTTGAACTTATAGGATAATATATTCTTGTAACGTGATTCCAATTCAAGTCCAATCTTCAATGTCATATTTGGCTCACTTATTTCCCATTAAATAAATATTATTCGTTAATGCTTTGGACTTCAATCATTGTAAGCTAGCCCTCTTGTAAAAGCCATAAACGAGTCTGGGAATCACATTCAGGATCTTGGCAAAAGGCAGTCACTTAGGTAATCTTGTGATACACCGAATGTTAGGAGATTATTTGTTTTTGGATTTGATTTAAAACCTTAAATTTGTTTTAAAGGGACAAGAAACCCTAAAGTCTAATAAAAAATCCTAGTTTACTTGTGACTAACCGATTTTCTTAAATCTCTCATTTTTAATCGAAACCCTAATTGTAATCAATGGAATTGTAAAATCCCTCACATTTTGCTTAAAATTACTTTTATTTGGCATTTATTCATTTCTAATAGCTTTACTACTCATTCACACCCTCAGTAATTGCAACCAACCATAGAATTAAGGGTTTTCCCTTTCGTTTTCGAGTTATCGCAAATTAGGATTATTTCGCCTTTTCGTAGTGTGACTATTCGGTACGGAGTGTGTATCAAATTTGGTGATTAAGAGTGAGTTTTAGATGATATTAAGTGTGTGATTAGAAGTGATAATAATAAGTTAGTGAATTATAAGATAAAACCCTAGTATATGCGATTTAAGGAAAAATCGACTCGAACCGACGGGTATCGTTCGCTACCGATTGAACACACCATTTGGCTAACATTTGATCAAGTTAATCTCATTGTTATTAGAGCCTAAATATCAGCCCTAAATCTTATCATTATGGCTGAAATTTTTGACTTCAAGAACCAAGAGAAAAGAAAAAAATTGAGATGGAAATTGGTGGTGACAAGTGGCATCAATCCATGCACCTTTGACCCAAACCAAGACCAAGCCTTATAACCTTTCTTGGCCTTCATTCTTCTCCATTTTTTCAGCCTCCTAGCCGTGAGCCTTGAGAGAAAAACAAGAGAAAGAAAACTCTAAATCCATCTTGGGTTTTGCTTGATTGAGTGAGAAAACAAGAAAACTAAACCGATTAACATGCAAATTGAAAGCTTGGGAAGCTTAGGGAGCTAAATTTCATAAGGAGAGGTGAAGGATAACTCTTCAAACCCTTTTATTGAGGTATATTGGCTGTCCATCATCTTTAGTTCCTTTATTCTTGCTTAAGTTGCTATACAATTCATATTTTTGGTTGATTGATTGTTATGCAAGTAGTTGTGATGATTTTTGGAGAATTGGCAAGTTAGGATTTTGTATTGTTCAACCATATTTCTTCTTGTTTAGATGGAATATGCTGTGAATAAGTGTAGACAAGGAGGTGAAGTGGTGTTTCAAGCAAGAATTGTGAAGATTAGCACTTGTATTCATGAATTTCAGTTTTCGATTTTGTAATTCCCCTGTTCTGCCCGGTTCTGTTTGACCATGATGGGGGCCGAATTAGACTTAGGACAAAACATGAAAGTTTTAGGGAATGATATTTTATAGCTGCTTGTAAAATTTCAACTCAATCCGATCACTGTAACATGTGAAAAGATAAAAATACCCCTGACTGCCATAGGTAGAGGTCTGTGGCCAGTTTTGACATTTCACCAATATGACCGCGTCTGTTCACCCTGATCCGTACTGAATTAGCATTTGGCCAAAACATAAAAGTTGTAGTACTATGTCTTAGCTTTCCAATGGCACTAAAAATGCCTCAATCGGACTTCGATAGCCTAAGTTATTGTCGTTTACGCATAGTACGGTTAACTAGCCTGATTGTGAGATTCTGGTTCTGTAATTTGAAATTTTGACCTGGATACACTACGAACTGGACTGAGTGATCTTCATCAAAGTTGTAGCCCTTTATATTAGTTTCGAAACGGTATAAATTTTACCCCAATCCGATAAGCGTAGTTTCGATTGTGTCCAATACGTTAAGCGACGTCAAATCTGTCTTTTGTTTTATGACTTAAACTTCATTTCCAGACATTTTCCTAGCTTGATTTTGTACTTGTACGACATTGAACCTATTGAACGGCTATTAAAATGAGATTATTTTGTGTTTGACTTTGGGACTGATTTGAGGAAAATATTGAAACCATAAATGGCTAAAAAATAGGTAAACACAAGGGGCATGCCGCCAAATTTTCACTAGAGGTATAAACCGATTTTTGGAGTTCTAGTTCAGTAATCTGCAAATTTGACTTGGATACACTGAAAACTGGGTTGAGGTGTCTTCACGAAAGTTGTAACCCTTTGTCTAAGTTTTGGGACACTACCTAGTATATTTTGATCCGATAACCACAGCTCTAGTTATGGTCAAAATCGTGTAACTCGTTTTGTACCATATTCATTTTCGCGCACGCGCGTATGCATTCCTCTGCCGTTTTGCCGCTTTGATCATTTTAGTCCTTATTTCCAGTTGTGATGGTCGATTCACTGATAGTTGAGTATAATCTTCTGTCACAGGTAGTGGACCCGTATAAAGTGCCTTGATTTACAAGCTAACTCTTTTGAGTGAGTAATTGGGATGTTTATTGATGTGAAATTGTCAAAAGGCTTTGTATATATTAAATGGGTACTTAGGCGAGGGTGTACTTTATCTCACTCGATCTAAACCCATCCTTTGTTTTGATTTCATATATGAGATACATGTCTTATGTTGAGTATCACCCTTTTGCTGTGTGCTGATGGGGGTGATTACATGACTTGAGTTGAACCCCTTTTTGCTGTGTGCTGTTGGGGTAAGTACTTTGTTGAGAGATTGGATATCTCAGGGTTTGGTTTCAACCCGATTCCAAGGGTAGACGGACTATTCGAACCAGTTGGGGTTTGGTCGAAATTAGTTCCATACTAACCTTGGGATTTCGTTCTTTGTTAAAGTTTTGATTAAGGCTAAGTGATTTTGTTTCGCTTGAGCTGCTGTGTGCTGTTGACTGGCTAGCGGGGGTTGATAATGTGAACGGAGAAAGTAAGTGGAGTCTACGAACCATGAGTACTTTGGTTGACGGAGTGTCAACAGGCATTCAAAATCGGGGAATTGAACTGGCTTTGGAGCCACTCGTATCCTACCATTGTGATGTTACCTTTTTGTTATTGATGTGAAATATCCTGATTTACTTGTTTATTTGGATGTGAGTTTACATTTTACCCCTGATTATTCACTAAGCATATAGCTTACCCCATTCCATTTGTTTTCCTTAGCAGAGGGCCGACGCGGGGAAAGATCGGGAAGGTGTATAGACTTGGGTTATAGAATAGTTGAATTTGTATTTGTTATAAATTGACTAGTGAAATATATATATTTGTCATGGTGGTTATGGTTAGTAACTTCTCTAGGGTTTACTTCTTGGTACTAGTGGTGTGTATGGCTTAATGTAATAGTCTATACAACTTTTGAAGATTTAATAGTTTAAATAGAACTTTCTTTTGACGTGAACTCTATTTTCTCGTTTTAGAGTATCGAGTCCTGGCGCGAGTTAGGCAGGCGATCCGTTAAACCCTTTGATACGCCTCTGGGTACGGTGGGGTCGTCACAAATCTAATTACTAAAAGTTTGTAAGAATCTTTTTTTTTTTTTTACAAAATTTCGGCAACCATGCAAATTAAAGACTACACCACGCCGTTGCCCCATATTTCATTGACGGATGAGAGGGGAGGATCTCAATCGAAAAGTTTGTCATTATATGTGAACAAACCAGCAATCGACACCTTTGCTGAACCTTTTATACCCCTTGAAGGGTACTTTCATCTTGAAGATTGGAATAGCAAGTGGACTAAGGAAGTTGTAGCACGATCGACTTTCTCTACTACGTCGAAGGAAAAAGAAATGGTCGTATTAAACTCATCACTTCATAATGGAGACGCGGAAATAGCCAAATTCACGCTTCCGTTCGTGGGATTCAATGTTGACAAAACTACATGAAAGATTCCTTCGTCCTTCTTTGGTGAGGCGTGCTTCACCTCTCATTATTGGGAGTGGGTCGAGGACATCATCGGAAGATATAAAGAAGTGCTCACACGTGCTGGCATATTTGAAGCCATCTACGCGTCGAGATTCTCCTGCGATCGCTATGAAAATATCTTGCGAGCTTTCTTCAAATATTGGTGTCCCTCGACAAATACACTCCATACGCCCGCCGGGGAGCTATCCATCACACTTTGGGACCTTTATCGACTTGATGGTCTTTCGATCGATGGTTCGTTCTTTGATGAAGTTGTTCTTTCAGTGCAGGAACTTCTCACTCGTGACAAAGAAGGGAAGCCACTTCTCTCTGAGAGTTGCAGGCATCTCTTTCCGCTTACTACCACCTTTGGATGAATGACCAAGGAGTTTGGATGAAAGACTGGGTCAGCTTCTGGTTTACACGAGAGGCTAGGTATAGGGCTCCTCCGAATAAGGCGAATAGAAGAAAGATTACATCTAAACCGAAAATGACCTATAATCCTTCTGGAAGCATAGAGCCCCATGACCTTGCTGATACAAAGGATTTCAACATCCCTTTTGACATATTGGATGTCTCGGGGTCCCTGAGAAAGGAAACCTATATTGCAGCATTCATAGCGTATTGGATTTGCAAGTTTCTTTTGCCAAGCAAAAAGGTCGATCGCATTCGTCCAAGTGTTTTCAAGGTTGCATGCTTAATGGCTACAGGGAAAAAATTTTGCCTTACCATTCCCGTCCTTACGAGCATATATCATGGGTTGAGGGAGATCGTCTAGGCCCCTGACCTTGGAGAATGCTGGATAACTTTCCCAATCCATTATGTCTATGCTTGGATTGGCCAATACTTCGATGTATATTATGAGAACAATCAAATGAGTAGTCACCACGTGCGCATGACAAGATTTAGTGGTGAGAACATGGCAATATTTTATGGTAAATCAGAAGTTGAGGAAATCTTCAAAGAAGTGAATCCTTCGATATTTTCCAAACTGTGCTGGACTGAGAATGAAGAAAAAGTGTTGATCGATGATGGATCCTTATCATCAAGGCTCGCGAACTACTTTATTAGTCAACGCTCTTGCCACTTAACTCTACGTAAGGACAATATTTTCATTATTGAAAAATATAATCCTTGTAGGTTTAGCAGACAATTCGATTTCTGTCAGGATATTCCAAATAACTTGAAAGAGATCACTCACACTTATACTATGGGTGAGACTATTCAATTATGAGATTCCTCAGTTCGCATGCAGACTTAATCTCAGATGACCATACCTACGCATAAGAAGCATCCATTTATCATAAAAAACTATGATGCATAGTGGTCAATACGGTCAAATAGCATCTCTTCAACGTCCTTTAAATTCACGGTTAAGATCCTCCAGCAGTCATCGAGGAATGGCAAGGTTACTTCTATCAGTGAGCCGATACATCACAATGGAGCTATAGAGATTGGAACAGGTTTTACTGCATTTACCTTGCAGGAAGGCAAAATGACAGGCACTCGCCTGAAAAGTGTTGTCACAAAAAATAAGTTTTCAAAGAATTCTCAACGGGCTTTCAAAGAGACGAATCTAGCGACTCCAGTAAAGCAGACGCCATCCACCATTCCAAAATCTTTAACCATGACTTCTATGGGAGAAGACGTCGAAATTGAAATGTTGGACGATTATGATTCTATCAAGACTATTGAAAAGGAAGGAACTCAAGCCCAGGGCACCGGATCTACCCAAGGAGAAACCCATTCATTGGCAAGCGACAATAGCTGTCAAGACCGTTATTGGAATCGATCAAGGAAGAGGACCTCTTCTGATTTGGAGGAGGTTTCCTTTACACCACCGTCGGTTGGAGTATCACCACTTAAGGTAATCATCTCTCCATCTTTTTTCTTTTTTTTCTGTAACCTTTTTTCTTTCTTTTTTCCTCTTTTTTTTTTTAAAAAAAAACTTTCGTAACTTTTTCCTTTTTTTTCTTTTTTTTCCAACCCCCATTTCTTGAGTTCCGCCAAGAAAATATTGGTACCAATTCACCAATTGAACTTGAAACTGATGGTACAATTTCAAACAAGAAAAATGACGAAATCGTTATCAGCATTCCAAAATAACTTACCCCCAGTGGAGGTACCTCATCAATGCATAAGGAGCTGACTAGTTCGCAAGAGATTCGAAAAAGACCTAAGGTAGCATTGGTCTCAGAATTTCATGGGCAAAAATTGATCCAAGAGCATTGAAGAAAATACTTGCAAAGTTTGTGGATGGATTTTCGTGAGCAGATTCTTAACACTCCTATTGAGCAGATCTCTTCTTTAAAAGAGTGTGCAGAGAAAATTGTTGCAGAAATCACAAGGATGGATTCGACCAATGGTCTCCTTTTAAAAGACTATTTGATAAACTTATTCGCCAAGGCAAAGGCATATGATATTTTGGCACCTTCATCATGAGAGAAGATGAGTAAAGAAACATATGCATAACTCCTTTCCAAAGTGACCGTCCAACTCAGGAGAGCCAATACAAAGGAAGAAGAACTAACTTGTCATCTGCAAAATCTTGAAGAAAGGTTGCAATCGATCGAAGATAGGAAGAAAGTTCTGCAACAAGAACTTATCGATTTGGAGAAACAAGGCATGAAAATCAGCTCAACTATCGATCAAAAGTATGAAACTTTCAAAGAGATCTAGACTGAGATAATCCAAGCACATGATGAGCTCTCTTTTTATTGAGAATGCTAGCGTCTTAACTGATGACGCAGCGAAAGAATTTGAAAACATGAAATCCGCACTCGAATCATGTAAAATAGTTGTAGTGGATTACAAATTTGACATTTAGACTTTTCACCATATCCTTCCCTTTTTCCGAAATTTTCTCTTTTATCATTTTTTTTATGTAATGAATTTTTTATGAATAATAAAATGCTTTTCATTCCTTATCTCTTATTTTTTTTCTAAGAGAAAAAAACTTTTAAATTTAGCATTTTATTTTCAAAGAAAAAGAAGAGATTTTTTTTTTCAAGGAAAGAGGGTTTGGTTTAGGAGGTGTAACTGAATTTAGAAATCACCCTCTAAGCTGCCTGCGTATCTCAAAAGAGAATCAAGTCACACGTAGTTCCTGCCGTTCACATTTTAAACTCATGCGGGTTAAGAGTATCTATTTATTTACCACTTTAGACTTAGTGGAGTGTTTCACCAATTTAACCACATACTCTACTATTGATGGTTGTCATCCACAATTTTAGCTCATGCGGGCCAAGAGCACGTGTGGTTCCGATTACGCATAGTACCTTTTTTGGTATTTGTCATTGATGGGGCCAACCCTTAATCCATCCCCAGCAACTAATTTATATGAATTATTCGTATACACTTTTCGGACAATATATGGACCATCCTACTTAGGAGTAAACTTTTTTTTGTCTACCATGAGTGAGAATGATCGGTTTTCGAACAGCGAGTACTAACTCTTCAATTTGGAAAGAGTGAGGTCGAACGTGCTTATCGAATGCTTTTGAAAGGCGAGCTTGATAGCACTCAATCCGTTGTTGATTTTTCAATCTCTTTTCGTCGAGTGCTTCTAACTCCTCAAGGCGAAGATGAACATTATCTTCTTCATTGAACCCTTCTTGAATCGCAATTCTTAGCGAAGGTATTTGACACTCAAGTGGAAAAACAGCTTCAACACCGTAAACAAGCGCGTATGGGGTTACTTGCGTAGGTGTTCGAAAAGTAGTTCTGTATACCCAAAGCGCTTCTCCGATTCAGAAATACCAATCCCTTTTCGATTTATCCACGATTTTCTTCAACAGATTACATAATGTTTTGCTGAATGCTTCAGCGAGTCTATTTGCAGCAGCGTAGTACATGGAAGAGTTGTATTGTTTGAAATGAAACTTTTCTCAAAACTTATTCATTACTATATTGCAAAAAAGTTTACCATTATTGGTGATGATATAACGTGGGATTTCATACCGATAAATGATGTGCAAATGAATGGAATCTACTACATTATCCTTTTTGACCTCTCTTAGAAGAACTGATTCAGCCCACTTTGAGAAGTAATCTATCGCCGCCAAAATAAAAATGTGTCCGCCAGAAAATTTTGAAAGCGGTCTAACTATATCCAAAACCCAAGTATCGAACTGCCAAGAAGCCACAGTTGGGTGCAATAGTTCAGGAGGTTGATGGATGAAATTGCCATGGAATTGACAAGTTTGACATCTTCTAACCAAATCGATGCAGTCCTTTACCATCGTTGGCCAGTAGTATCCCATTCTCTTTATGTGAAAGTGTAATTTCGGACCAGATTGATGAGCACCACATATCTCAGAGTGAATCTCTTCCATTGCTTGCATGGCCTCATCTTCTCCAAGACACCGTAAAAACACTCCATCAAATGATTTTCGGTAAAGCGTCCCTTTGTAGTAAATGAAACGTGGCGCTCGACGACGTATATCAACCCTTTTTTTGGGATCTTCTGGTAAGTTTCCATGATTAAGGTAATTAATGATGAGATGATGCCAATCCTCATTTTCAATCTTATGGACAAAAATATGATAAGCATTTTCTTCTTTACCATTATCTTGTTCATCGAATATCGGAGGTATGATCCAATTTTGACATATTGAAATTTGATTTTGATGAGAAGGTAGAGTGATCATGGACGCCAACCTTGCCAAAGAGTCAGCTTGTTGGTTAAATTTTCTCGGGGTATGTTCTATAGTGACATTGTCTAAATATCCCATGAGTTATCTTGCATACTTATAATATGGGATCAATTCAAGTTTCTTGACATCATAAATACCCAGAAGTTGATTTACCACTAATTTGGAATCACCATAGACCATAACGTGCAACTGCTTCATGTTTGCAGCCGTTTCAAGAACGAGAATTAACGCCTGATATTCGGTCACATTATTTGAACACCGACGTGTCAAAGTAAAAGAGTATAACAATATGTCTGCTTGAGGGGTATAAAAGATGACTCTCGCGCTAGCTCCATCACGATGAGCAGCTCCATCGAAATACATCGACCATAGAGATTCAACCATAAACACTTGATCATCGGAGAGTTCATCAGTCAACTCTCACTTGGCAGGCATGGGATGATTAGCTAGAAAGTTCGTCAATATTGGTCCTTTGACGGCCTTTGCAGGTACATAAATAATTTTAAATTGTTGAAACTGAATGTACCATCTCGTAAGTCGGTCAGACAGTACAGGTTTTGCCATGACATATTTAATGGGATTAGATTTGGATATGAATCGGACAGTATGTGCTTGAAAATAATGTTTCAACTTCTGAATGACAAATATAAGTGTCAAACACAACTTCTCGATGGGTGAGTAATTCAACTCATTGGATGTCATCATCCGACTCAAATAAGACAGCGCATTCTCCTTGCCTTCATTATTTTCTTGAGTAAGTAAGGTCTCGATCAACCGTTCTTGAGCGAAAATATAAAGAATCAATGATTTTCCTAGAATTGGCGCAGCTAATACTGGGGGATTCATGAGGTACGTTTTAATGCTTGTAAAAATATTTTTACATGATTCATCCCACTCGAAGGGTACCCCTTTTTTTCATCAGTCGACTAAAGGGTTGGCATCGTCCAACCAAATTAGAGATAAACCTTCAGATGTAAGCCAACTTTTCTTGAAAGCTCTTCAATTCATGGATATTTTGTGGTTTAGGCATGTTCACAATGATATCAATTTTAGATTGGTCGACCTTTATTCCCCATTGATGAACGATAAAACCAAAAAATTGGCCAGAAGTGACTCTGAATGTGCACTTCAAAGGATTAATTTTCAGTTGGTATCTCTGAAGGTGTTGAAAAACTCTTCGAAATTCTTGAATATGATTTTCTCGCTTCTTTGATTTCACCACAAGATCGTCAACGTAGCACTCCACATTTCTATAGAGCATATCATCAAAAAAATTTTTCATTGCCCTTTGATATGTCGCTCCACCATTTTTTAAGCCAAACGATATCACTTTATAGCAATAAATTCCCTTGGGAGTGCGAAAGGCAGTGAGCTCATCGTTTTCGACTGCCATGCGTATTTGATTGTAGTCAAACGATCCATCGAGAAAAGATAGTGCTTCATGCCCTATTGTAGCATCTACTGTTAATTCTGTGATGGGGAGTGAGAAATCATCTTTGAGGCAAGCCTCATTTAAGTCTCGAAAATCAACACAAATTCTGATTTGTCCATTCTTTTTCCTCACAGGGACGATGCTTGAAATCCATGTTGGATATTTCACTTCTCGTATGAATCCAGTCTCAATCAATCTATTTATCTCATTTTCTATCAAAGGAATCAATTCGGGTCGAAATGCGTTTTTGAGTTTGCTTGACAGGCTTTGTTCCTCGCTTGACAGACAAATTATGAACAACGACCCTTGGATCCAAACCAGGCATTTCTGAGTAATTCCAGACAAAGACATCTTTGAATTCAAACAGCAAATCAACATACTCTTTCTCTTCTTCAGGAGTCAGACAAGAACTTATATAAATTGGGTAAGGGTCATCACTTGGGCCAAGGTTAATTTCTTTTAACATATCGACTGTATTTTTTACTCCTTGTTCAAATTCAAAGGGAGTATCATCCGCATCTTTTTTTTTTTTTCAGGATCACTAATCGTAATATGATGGCAAGAAACAATACTTTCTTGACCTTGTTCTTCAAAAATAGTTTTGATTCTTACGTTAAACAAGTTTCCATAATACATAAAGAAATTGGAAACTCATTTTTTCGGACCATCCTACTTTATTGGAGTAAGATTTTCTTCCTTAACAACTTGGTATTCTTGTTTTTTGCTGCTTAATCTCTCATGGACGGGCGGTTTCAAATTCTTCGATCGTGGGCCAAGTCTGTCAAATACAGAAGTACGTTTTGACTTATTTCCCAATCTATCGAAAACAGACCTCTTTTGACTTGTGACCTCCACTTTTTCATTCACGTAATTACAACTTGTTCTTTTGATCATTATACGAATAGGAGAAGGCGGTTGGTAACCAAGACCAATTGATTAACTTTCAACGGTATAACCTTTTTCTTTCAATATTTTCTGCGTAGGTGTCAATCTATAAGTATTTTCACTAGTTGCTTCAGGAGGGAGTCTGCCCAATGCATTCTTCTCATTTGGGTTATAACCCGCCTTAGCAAGAAGTCTATATGCATTTGGATCAAAATTTTCTTGGGTCCGATGGGTTGGTAATGAGTAATGTTCCACTGTGGGTCCTTCTTTGGGACGGACAAATCCTTGCAAGTTCACTTTCTCACTTTTAACAGACTCTATTTTGGTGAGCGAAACATTTAATACTTCATTTTTAATAAAAGAAAGCTGATCTTCTTCTCTCTTTGATTTTGGAATATAATGCAAAATGGGTACTTTGGAATCTTGATTTTCTTCTCTTACTGATTCTTTTTTTTTTACTTCTTTTTGAAGATAAAATTTGGCGTCGGCAAAGTGAGTCTCGGCCTCAGTGAAAGGTTTATCATCGACAGTAACTTTCTTAACTATACCGTCTCGACAATATTTGAAACATTGATGAAAAGTAGACGATATAATTTTATTCTCATGAATCCAGAGTCTTCCAAAGAGCATGTTATAAGAGGTTTTGACGTCAATAATATGAAATAATGCACTTGAATATAACTCATCAATGAGCAATTCAAGCCTTATGAGGTCAATTGCTCTTTGCCCCCCTTGGTTAAATTCTTGGATCATGAGGCGGCTCTGGGAGAGCTCATCGCTTGAGATTCCCAGTTCTTTCATAGTACGTACGGACATGATATTGATAGCAGATCCCCCATCAATGAGTATCCGATTCATCTTCTATTCTCGGACATATGCACTAACAAACAAAGGTCGATTGTGGATTTTGAAATTAACTGTTAAATCGTCATCATAAAAAATGATAGTCGTTGCATAATCCACCGGTGATTTATCATCGATTTTTAGTTTTTTCTCAAATTCAATGCTAATTTGTACGACTTGAGGATTTTCAGCCTTGATGATATGACAAAAAGTAGAATTATCATCATCATTACTTAAATATCCCTTAGGCATAAATTCTCTCAGTGTCACAGATTGTCAAACTTCTTGAAGGAGCGGATGATTTGAAGAGACTGGTGTTACGACCACTCCTTTTTATTTCTTTGTTGCATTTGGTTGTTTTACTGTCACTTTAACTTTTGTCGAACGAATGCTTTTCAAAAAGATGTACTTCTTTATCTTTGACTTGCAAGTCCCCTTTCGAGTAATTAAAGTTCATCCTTTGTTGTCATTTTCAATAACGTCTTCAATTGAAGATTTTTCAAGTTCCCTTTTTACAGATAAAACATTGCTTGACGTGAATAGAACTTCTATCAGGCAACACACAGATCCAAACATTATTGTTGTTTTGTTTGCCAATACTTTATCCTCCTCGAGAAGGATTTTTTCTTGACGGGCTAATTTCATAATTTTGTCTTTAAAGACAAAACATTTAGTGAGAGGGTGGCCAATCAAACAATGATAACAACAATAATTTAGATCATTGACTTGACCGGCTTCCTCTAGGCGTTTCATTTCAGAAAGTCCAAGAAGTTTCTCCTTGAAAAGATCATCAAACATCCCTTGTAAATCAGACTCAAGGAATGGGTATTCCTTTTCTTGCATGTCTTTTAAAGTGAGTCTTCTTATCGACTTGTTTTGGGAGGAGTCTAACTTTTCGGTGACCTTTCGGCTCACCTTGGTAGCAATTTTCATGGGAGCTGTGTTTATTGCCATAGACTCTTTATTACTGAGTCTTGAAGGAAGTTTGCGCCCTTTTTTATTTTCTTGTCTTTCATTGCTTTGACGAGGCGGTTGCACTCGCGGAGCTTGAATAGGAAGCCCATCAGTTGTATTGGCTGTAATGCTTAATTTCATATCATGAGTACGAGTAGCTAATTCTTCAAATTTATTTGGACGTATGCCTTGTAGAATGTAACTTAAACTCCAATGCATTTCTCAGATGCACATTTCTATGGCAGAGGGTTCAGACAGTCTATCTTTGCAATTAAGATTCAGATTTCTCCACCTATCGATGTAGTTGACCACAGGTTCATCCTTCCATTGGCGAGTGTTAGTCAATTCCAGCATACTAACAGTTCTTCTAGTGCTGTAGAAGTGATTCAAGAATTCTTGCTCCAGCTGTTCCCAACTGTCGATAGACCCCGGTGTGAGATTAATGTACTAATCAAATGCGTTGCCCTTCAAGGATCGAACAAATTGTTTGACTAGCAGGTCACCATAGGTTTTAACATTATTGCAGGTCTCGATAAAATGGACCACATGTTGTTTTGGACTATCTTTTCCATCAAACTATTGAAATTTAGGCGGTTGATATCCAGCAGACATTGCTAGATTGTCAATTCTAGCAGTGTAAGGTTTGGAGTAGGTAAAGCTTAGTTTTGAGCCACCCTCCTTTTTGTCTTTAATCACGTCTTCAACAAGTTCCTTCAGTTGTTCTATGGGGATAGTTCCCTCGGCGGTCACATATACTTCCTTTACCTTGTCATTGCCTTTAGATGAGGGAATTTCACGCTCTTGATGCTCCTTGGAGTTCATATAGCTTCCTTCAGGAGCGTGATCTTTTTGGGTGAGCAGTTGTGCGATAAGAGCATCTTGATTCTTGATGTGTTTCATCATGGTCTCCATCATCTTGGACATGTTCGAAACTTGTTTTTTGAGACTTAAAGTGTTTGTCATCATAGCAGGCATTGCAGCAGAAAAAGCAGCAGAATCTTCAATAGAAAACCTTGATTGAAGAGTTTCATGTGAAGAGGCTGATCCAGTGCTTGATGAATCATCATCATGCTTAGAAAATTTGAATTTGGATCCAAATTCGAGCATGGCAAGGGCCTTCTCAATCGAGGCAGGAACGTCTTTGATCCCCACTGTGGAAGAATAGCTCATTGGTGATGTTGAACCAAAGATGGGAGTTGACACTGATGGAGCTTCCATGCTATTTTGGATGGAAATTCTCGTCATACTCCTTGTCACAAGACCAATAGCGCGAGTATTGGTGGCAACATGTGCAACTTCTTGAGTAGGTTTAGCATTAGTAGTCTTGGAACGAGCAGTCATGGACTTGTTGTTCTTTGGTGTTATTGGTGATATGTGTAGTTGAATATTCGAGGAGAAGAGATGGGAGACAGAGATGGTCCCATCGGGCATGCCAAAAATTTGTACGCGATTAAAATTTCAAGTCTGCAAAACAACAAGAAAAAGAAATACACGACAAATGTGTAATATATAAATTTAGAAAAATATGTGGGTACAATCTCTGAAATTTTCTTGAACTTATAAAGAGTTTTCTTCAATTCTTCTCCTCGAACACCAATCCAAGGGCTTCGCAGCTTGTTTTTGGATCAACCACCTATTCCTTCAAATCTTGATATGGAAGATTTGAAGAACTTGAAAATATTTGAAGGCTCAAGCCTTCATATATGGAAGACTTGAAGAACTTGAAGACCTAGACCTTCGTAGCTTGGAGCTTCAATACTTAAGCGTATGAGGTGCCTCTTGATGTGTGTCCTCGGACTTGGTAGAGAGACCCCTATTTATAACTGTAATATGCGGTAGAGGTTGAAAACATGTATGCCACTCTATTTGTCTTGCAGGACATACAATCATATTAGGACGGTGCCAATTTAAATATTATCTCTTTATTTTGTATTTATTAATAAAGAGATAATACCAATAAATAGTCTCTTGATTGGCCAAATTTGTAGGGACCTATGACGTGGTGCCGTTTGATTGGACAAACTATTGCAGTATATAAGAAATATACGTGGATTAAACAACTCTAAATATTATCCCTTTAATAAAAAATAAATATTTAGATGTTCATCCGTAATTTGCCAAGTCATTAAGACATGTGACATAGTATAATTTGGTTGGTAGAGATATCCCAACAATTTCAATTAATTGGAATAACTCAACTTGACACGTGGCACAATATAATTGGGCACTTAATAACAAATTTTTCAAGTGTACGTGACACATGACAATATCCAATTCGACGAAAATAAGCCGTAAAAATAATTTATCGATCAATGGTAATTTTAAGAATCAATTAAAATTTCATTGTCTACAATGACAATCACTGGGTTGTACCTTATAACCCTTATCTTCTTGCCAAATTTGACTGCCATATTAACGTTGAGACATGTTTAACAATGAAAGTGGTCAACTATATTTATAAGATCATGATTAGAGTTGCAAACGAATCGAACTGCTCGCGAGCGGCTTGAGTCAAGCTCGACTCAAATTCGAGCTCAAACTCGAGTTCAAAATATTAAACTCGTTAGCTCGCGAGTTCGAGTATATATATATATATTTATTTATTTATTTTAATAGTATATATATATATTTTTTATTTTTTATTTTAATAGTAAAATTACATATATATCCTTAATATTTATTAAGAAAAAATATTATTTTATTTATTTTTTTAAAAATAAAATAATTATTTTTTATTTTTTCGAGCTCGAGCTCGGCTCGAATCGAGTCGAACTTTAAATTTTCAACTCGTCAAGCTCGAGTTCAATAAAAATAAGTTAAGACTCGACTCGATTAGACCAAAACTCGACTCGACTCGGCTCGTTTGCAGCCCTAGTCATGATAGAACTTTTTTCTGAGTTATTGCTGATTGTTCAAATCTAGCCATTGATGAAATCCAACAATATGCATCAGCCCGATGGATATCACCTCTAGAGGCTACATGGAGAATTTTTAAGTTTCCTGTCACTGAAATCAAACTAGATATTATTCATCTTCAGCTCCACTTAGAAAATCAGTAGCCACTAAACTTCAAGAAAAATACTGATCTACATAACATCGTAAAAAATACACATTTAAGACGAACCATGCTTACTAAATGTTTTACATGAAACAAACAAACAAAGAGGCAGAAAATCTTAAGTGTACCTATTCAGAGTTTCCACAATTTTTTGTTTGGAAAGCAGAAAAAAGAATGTGGAAAATACTTGAGCAAGGAGACTCTATAGGAAGAATAGTAACTGCCCACCCTGCTGAAGGTGAGACGTACTATTTAAGACTGCTATTAACAAAAGTCCGCTGTCCAACTTCTTTTGCTGACTTAAGAACATTTAATGGAGTACAAGTAGCAACTTTTTGAGAGGGTATTTGCAACATGATGATAGCTAACAACTTTGTTTAGAAGAAGTTTCTCTTTTTCATACGCCATATGAAATGATGCGCTTATTTGCTACATTGTTAGTTTATTAATGTCCAAATGATCCAATGGTCCTATTGCTTAAATTTGAAGATGTCATGTCTGAAGATTATGTCAGATTGCATATATTAATAGCAAGCCAAATTAGACTAAAAGTCCTTGAACAAATAAATGGCATCTTAGAATCTATGGGGAAAAATATTTCTTCATATAATTTAGTTCCTCCTAACCTTTCATTTACAAATGTTGAAAATGAAACAAGAGAGTTAAGAGCAGAATGTAGTATAGCTATTTCACTTAAATGCAATTGCTATGTTAAATACCAAGCATAAAGAAACATTAGAAATCATTTTTGAAAGAGTCTACACAAACAAAAGAGGTGCCTTTTTTATTCATGGTCCAAGTGGCACCGAAAAAACATTTTTGAATCATGCATTGTTAGTAGATGTAAGTGTTAGGTTTTTGGGATAGAAAGGCAGCGGAAATTTAAAAATTTTTCCCAAAAACCCACTCAAGGATCACCCTAGATTTTGCGTATGGTTCAAGAAGAGAGGGAAAAACGGATTACCTTTATCCACGTGACGTTCCTCTGCCGAATTGGAGAAGACGAACAACCCCTTGAGCAGTCCAGATATCCTGCCTCTACCGAAATCCATGCGAGAGTGATATCTGGATCGTCTCTACGATATATGTGTGAAAATTATTAAAGTTGCCAGCCTTTCTTTTCACTTTTTCTTGTCTATATTTTTCTCTCTATGTATGTCTTACACACCTTTTTCTTCCACTCTCTATGTATGCCAAAACCCTATTTTTCCCTATTGAGAGTCATAGGTTTTTTATCATTCTAATAGAGAGAGGATTCGTAGAGAAGAAAAAGGAAGAGATAGGTTTTTTATCCAATAACCAACTCTATCCCTCAGCTATCTGATAGATGGGAGATAACTATTTTCTCCTATCTGCTCAAATAGGTCTGGAATTTATTTTCCTTATAAATTAAATCCCGAAAGTATCTTATACTTTATTTCCAAGTCTTCACTCAGACACATAATTTTAATCCAGAACCAAAACTCTAATGCGTGTGATCCAATAGGCTCCAAATACATTGACAATAATTATGAGTTATAATTTTCAAAAAGAATTAGATAAAATAAATAACTTTATTTTATCATTAATTACAATAATTAATTAATTCATAATTATAAATCATGAGCGGTATCTAGCAACACATCATGACCACCCAAGTACCCGGAATTAGTCAAGAAAATTTTGACCTAACCTTTCCATGAGAAGTTACCATGTAATTATTATCCTTTCACCACCGATATCCAATTAGTCAAGGAATAAGGAATAAGTGCCAATTCCTTAATGACTAATTAAATTTACTAGTTTCCAGAATTAACCCTAGATTAGGTTAACTTGAAAATATTCTTCAATTAACCTAATGTAGTCGACCTTTTAGGGTTAATTTCCCACTAGTGGCCATCCGGATATCAACTCCTACTATCGGAGTGGTGAATCCTATCTTGATCATTCATTACCTTTCCGTGCTTCACACTACACCCAATCACTGTTCTCTAAGTCACTCTCAATGAGTAACAAGCAATAGAGTCAAAATGTAGTGATTCACACTCAAGATACTATAGTGATCTCAAGTCGTAGGATCATTTACATAACTTACCACAAGAGATACAACTATTGGCACTAGATAGATATTCTAATGGGATCTCTAAGCGGATCATTTCAATGTATTTGTACGTTACAAATCATCTACACATTAACCTAGGTATCTATATACCATGGCCGATGAGAACAACCACTACTTACATTAAGTAGAGACTAATTGTATACTAGTCTTTCCATACTAATGATGTCCTATCTCATTAGTACTATGACTGGGAAAATTTAAGAATATTACTATAAATGTGATTGATATCTCATAGTCATCAAAACTTGTGACCACCATCACATTAGTAAGTATTCTAAGGACTTTATCAGTTATATCTAGCATTTAACAGATAAAGAAGAAGTTATTAAAATACAGAACATAATAAGGAATGTATTAAACAAAATCATTGTTTTAGAGCATACATTCCAACAACCTCCCACTTGCACTAGAACACTTCATTCATGACATTCAGTCCAAATGATAATACATGACTTTCATGTTTCTTTTGAGAAAGAACTTTAGTGAGAGGATTAGCTATGTTATCCTCTGTGGGGACTCTTTCTATCTTTACGTCATTTCTGGCAATGATTTCTCTAATTAAGTGAAATCTTCTAATTACATGTTTGGATCACTGATGAGACCTAGGTTCCTTTGCTTGAGCAATAGCTCCATTGTTATCACAATATAGAGTAACTGGATCAACAATGGTTGGAACCACACCAAGTTCTGTCACGAACGTTTTAATCCAAACGGCTTCCTTAGTTGCTTCCGAGGTTGCAATGTATTCAGCCTCTGTTGTAAAATCTGCTGTAGTGTCCTGTTTGGAACTTTTCCAACATACAACACCTCCATTAAGAGTGAAAATGAAACCTGACTGTGACTTATAGTCATCTTTATCTGACTGAAATCTCGCATCAGTATAGCCCTTAAGTTCCAACTCACCTTTTCCATATACTAAGAACAAATCTTTAGTTCTTCTCAAGTACTTAAGAATGTTCTTAATGGCTGTCCAGTGACCCTCACCTGGATTAGCCTGGTATCTGCTCATAACACTCAGAGCATAGGAGACATCAGGTCTTGTGCCCAACATAGCATACATAATTGATCCAATTGCCAAAGCATATGGAACAGTAAGCATTTTAGTAGTCTTAACTTGTGTCTTAGGACACATGCTCTTAGAAAGGCTTATACCATGAGTCATAGGTACAAAGCCCTTCTTAGATTGATCCATGCTAAACCTCTTTAGCACTTTATCTATGTATGTAGACTGTGAGAGACTAAGCAGCCTTTTAGATCTATCTCTATAGATCTTAATGCCTAATATATAGGTTGCTTCTCCTAAATATTTCATGGAAAAGTTCTTTGACAACCAGCCTTTTACGGATTGTAACATTGGTATATCGTTTCCCATTATTAATATGTCATCCACATATAGTATAAGGAAAACGATTGAACTCCCACTAACCTTCTTGTATACACAAGATTCATCCGGATTCTTGAGAAACCCAAACTCATTGATTGTCTCATCGAATCAGATGTTCCCACTCCTAGATGCTTGCTTAAGTCCATAAATGGACCTCTGTAGCTTACATATTTGACTAGGATTTGAAGATGTAAAACCTTCAGATTGTGTCATGTACACATCTTCTTGCAAATTTCTATTAAGGAATGCAGTTTTTACATCCATCTGCCAAATCTCATAGTCATGATATGCCGCTATTAAGAGAACCCAAACATTTTCACATTTTCTCAGTATTATTTTATTTCTTTGCCTACATTTTAAACTTTCCTTGAAAATATTAAATTTTCTAGGCATTTTTATAAGAAAGTACAGTTTTAAAATCATATGAGTTAGTGTACGTTAATTTGAAGTGCTTATAGACGTGGGATCCGCTAGTGCGATATAATTTTGGTGACTAAGTGATTTTTGTACTAAGTGTTATTATTTTACAAGGTGCTAGAAAATGATTAGAGGTTAGCTACATACATGAATCATTGGGAGTGAGAAGATAAGTTAAAAAACATTCAAGGTGCCACGTGTCGCAAACCGGTTGGAGGATGGCTTTTGACTTACTATTCATCACCTTTACTAAAACCAATTTTTGACCAATTTTCTCTCATATTTCCTTGTCTTGGATGGCTACTCTTGAGGAGAAAACAATAGGAAGAGCTCTTCAATTTTAGCTTCCAAACTTGCTCAAATCTTGTGATCTAGCCAACCAAACTTGAATCTGCTCCATACAAGTGCTCAACTATGAAGTTTGAGGGTTTTGGTGGAGTTGTTTTGGAGGAGGAAAGACTAAATCACTATCTTCGTGTGGTTTTAAGGTATCTTACCAAGAAATCTCTCTTTACTTTTAATACTAGATTTGTTGTTAGCTTATTTGTGGATCAAGGGTGCTTGTAATGCTTATATCAAGTGATTTTGGATGGTTGGAGGTGATGAATTTGAGTTAGGATTTGAAGGAGTCACTTATCATACTTATTGTGTGGATGATATATGATGTATGTAAGCTTGTATATGAGGTGGTAGTGATGGTTTTAAGCTAGAAATGTGACTTATACCTTGATTGTAGCAAATTTCCAGAATTGAAATTAAGGTATACCCTGTTTTGTTCGGTTCTTATTCACCATGTTAGAGAACGAATTAGGCTTAGGCTAAAACATGAAAGTTGTATAGAATGATGTTTTATAGTTTTTTACAAAATTTCAGCTCAATCGGAGCAACATAGCCTGTGAAAAGACCGGAATACCCTGACTGCCCTGGGTGAATCCAGTGATCAATTTTGAATATTTCACCAATCTGGTCGTGTCTTTTCCACCATGATATGTACTGAACTAGTATTTAGTCAGAACATGAAAGTTGTAGTACTATGTCTGAGCTTTCTAACGCCCCTGAGAACACCTCAATCGGACTTTGGTAGCCTGAGTTATGGCCATTGAAACGTAGTACGATTAACTGGCCTGTTGGTAGGGATCAGGTACTGTAATTTGTGGATTTGACTTGGATCCATTGCAAACTGGACGGAGTAGTCTTCATCAAAGTTGTAGGTCTTGGTCTTAGCTTCGAAACAGGGTAAATTGCACCTCAATCTGATAAGTGTAGCCTCGATTGTGTCCGTTACGGAAAACAACGTCAAATCTGTCATTTGTTTCTTGACTCAACCTTCATTTCCGCACATGTTCCTAGCTTGATTTTGTACTTATATGGTTTGGAGCCTATGGAATGGCCATTGAAATGAGATGATTTTGTGTGTGACTTTGGGATTGATTGAAGAAAAGAATGAAGCCATAAATGGCTGAAAAATAGGTACATGCAAAGGGCATGCTGCCTAAATTTACGCTCGAGAACTAGGTCGATATACTTGCAACTTGAGTAAGGCTTGAGAGCAAATACCACGTGAACCATCTAAGGTATTTACGTCTTCTTTTATCGAGGTATATAAGTTAGAATTTGGCTGAAACTTGTACCCTTGGAAAAATGAAATTTTTGACTAATAGAAATACGTTTTCTTTGTCACTTCGACTCAAATGGAGATTTTAAAATTTTACGAGTGAGCCTAAGTGTTACAAATATTTTACTTATGTCCTTTGGTTTAAATGTACTCTTTTCACTACCAAAACCATATTTATATTTTGTACTAGTACGTATTAGAATTTTCTTTGAATGACTTAAATCTTTGATAGTTGAAGCATAATGTGTTCTTTTGATTATATTAGGGTTCCTTGGCGATTAAGGGTAATACCCGGAAGAACACTTTGGACGTTATTTTGCGTAAATAAGTGAGTGTTCCTTGTTTGTTATAATTTCATTGACTATGTGGTTTATTCTTGATTATATGACTTGTTATGAATGAATGGTAACTTGTTAGATGTTTTTAATGATTGCTTAAAAAGAGTTTTCTAGGTGAGTGTGTACTTTATCGTACTCGACCTAAATGAATGTGAAGTTTACAATGATTGAATGATTATATGTGCATGAATGTAAGCCTGCCGGCTGAATTGGGCCCTGCCCTTCATTAAAGATCGACTTGAGCCAGAAGAGGACTCGGTCGGGCGATTTGGTAACCCTGGGTGAATGATTGGTATACTCGAGTATTATCTTGTAGTCTGGTGGAGCCTGGCCAACGTCCAGAAGGGGGTGAATGAAATGAATGAACGATTGTCAATGCAAATGAGGGGTTTTATTTATCAAAATACATTTTCAGATGATTGGAGGAATAAGGGAATGAAAGGAGAATGAACGAATGAATGAATGGCTCCCTGTGAGCAAGTATCCTTTTAATGAATGTGTTATTATCGCTTTATATTGTACATGTTCTTGAATTATTGGTTATTTATGGTTAATGCATTGAACTTATTGTTTGATTATGTGTTCGAAACCTCACTGAGCTTTTAGCTCATTCCTTTAGTTTTGTTTTCCCTAACAGGGGAGGGCCAGCCAGAACGGGAGCCTTGTGTAGACTAGCTTAGTCTAGATCTCTGAATTTTGTAATAGTTCTCGCCCTAGTGCTTGGCACGGGTTGGAGGTATGACGAATTTAAGAACCTTTGTATATTCGATATTTGTACTCCCTTTTGAGATAAAAATGTATATAAGTTTCACTTTAAGTTTTGGATTGTTATTTTGTTTAATCTTGTGGTTTTATTTCGGATTTGATTGAAGTATGCCTAAGTCCCGGCGAGAGTTGGGCAGGCGGTCCGCCGAACCCTTTGGTTCGCCTTAGGGTAAGGTGGGGCTGTCGCAGTTGGTATCAGAGCCTGCTTCGCGTGGTCTCTAAGCGGAGTGAGCTTAGACCAAGTGGTGAATAAGTGTGAAGGACTAAGTGCTCTTTTGAGCTTAAGCTATTAATGATGAATTGTTATAGGTCTTAAATCATTATCATGGTATTTGATGACAGTAAATAGGGACGTCAGGTAGGAATCTCGATTGTAGATAGTTTACTCTTGGGACTGGCCAGCTCGAGATGTGAATTGTCTTATTTCGGATTCTCGTGTCCGAGTACTCTAGAGTTGAGGTGATGCTAAGTATGTGAGATTTGCATTTTGGGAACATGAACAGGCTTTGTTTGGCTAGAATGAGTACAAGAGGTCAACGGACGTTTAGTTTGGATAGAAAGTGACGTGAGAAACAGGACGGGGTTACTTTAACTGAGACTGGGATGACATCACCTTTTCTTTTGTTCGCCCTTATATTGTTACTACATGACGTTAGTTTGTGTATTTGTGTATATGATTATCTGTCTAACTTGTTATGTATTTGTGTATCTGATCATCTGTCTCCGTGATATATGGTGTGTTATGTGTGTATATGTCTATTGGTATAGTGGTGTGCTAGAAATTAGTTATTTTAGTTAACTTACTACATTTATTCACTAAATTACCTTTTGGGAAAAGAAACGAAAAGAGATGGAAAAAAGAATATGGAGGGAAAACGTAGTCGCAGACGTGGTCGTGGCCGTGGGACCAAGCGAGCCCAAGAGCCAAGAGAAGAAAGGGAAACAACAGCTGAACAAGAGCAAGGACCGAGGGTTGAAGCCGAGGACCAAATGGCGACGGCAATTCAACAAATGACAAACATTTTAGCGAGGTTGGTGGACCAACAAGGTCAAATTCCTGTGAATCAACTTCCGAACCCTGAAATAGGAGAAGATCGGGCTTTCGAGAGGTTTCAGAAGTTTGCTCCTCCGAAATTCCTTGGGGGCCTGATTCGGACATAGCTGAACAGTGGTTGGAGACCATGATCAAGATCTTTGCAGTTTTGAACTATACCGAACAAAGACAAGTGAACTTTGCGGTGTTTCAATTTGAAGGACCGGCCCGAGCGTGGTGGAACGTGATTAAGGCAAAGTGGGAAAGAGAATGAATCATATGGACATGGGCTAACTTCCTAAGGGAATTTAACAAAAATTATCTCCCACCTTTAGTCCAAAAAAGGAGAGTGGATGAATTTATTAGGCTACGCCAGGGAACCTTAAGTGTGGCTGAATATGAAACGAAATTTATCAAACTATCCAAGTTTGCTTCCGAATTAGTGGCCACGGAACAGAGAAGGGTGAGACGGTTTATACAGGGATTGAATTTGGAAATTCAAGAAGCTCTAGCGGCGGTTCAGGTTAATACGTTTACGGAGGCCCTTGAGAAAACCCAACGAATTGAGAATGCAAAGGCACAGGTAAAACCCTCCCAAATTCGGAAAAGAGGTGCAGCTGGTAGTGTGATTGAGGAACCTAATGAAACGATAGCACCTTCTAAAGTGCAGAAAGTGAACCCATTACCGCGCCCACCATGAACATTAGGGGCTGTAGATGAAAGGTCTACAAAAGGAAGCCAAATCTGACATGAGGAGATTTCTTAAGAAAGCCAAAAGATGGCTTCTCACTTGACATGTGGTTACTGTGACAAGGCCAATCACGCCGAGAATAATTGTTGGCGGAAAGGGCGGAAGTGTTTGATCTGCGGAAGTGGTGACCACCATGTTAGCAACTGTCCGAGGAAACAGTCACGTGAAAATAGTACTCAGCAACTGGAGGGCACTAAATCAAAACAAGCGAAAGAAAGTGGGAACCGAACTAAAGTACCGGCAAGGGTATATGCCTTGGGCAACCAACAAGCTCCTGAACCATTTGAAGGTAAAAATTTCGAGGTTGAAATTTCTAAAGGGGGAGAGAGTGTGAGAACCCAAAAATTTTCATATTTTCTCAATATTATTTTATTTCTTTGCCTACATTTTATACTTTCCTCGGAAATATTAAATTTTTTATGCATTTTTATAAGGAAGTACAGTTTTAAAATCATATGAGTTAGTGTACGTTAATTTGAAGTGCGTTATAGACGTGGAACCCGCTAGTGCGATATAATTTTAGTGACTAAGTGATTTTTGTGTTAAGTATTATTATTTTACAAGGTGTTAGAAAATGATTAGAGGTTGGTTAGATACATGAATCGTTGGGAGTGAGAAGATAAGTTTAAAAACATTCAAGGTTCCACGTGTCGCAAACCGGTTGGAGGATGGCTTTTGACTTACTATTCATCACTTTTACTAAAACCAATTTTTGACCAATTTTCTCTCATATTTCCTTGTCTTGGCCGGCTGCTCTTGAGGAGAAAACAAAAGGAAGAGCTCTTCAATTTTAGCTTCCAAACTTGCTCAAATCTTGTGATCTAGCCAACCAAACTTGAATCTGCTCCATACAAGTGCTCAACTAGGAAATTTGAGGGTTTTGGTGGAGTTGTTTTGGAGGAGGGAAGACTAAACCACTATCTTCTTGTGGTTTTAAGGTATCTTGCCAAGAAATCTCTCTTTATTTTTAATACTAGATTTGTTGTTAGCTTATTTGTGGTTCAAGGGTGCTTGTAATGCTTAAATCAAGTGATTTTGGATGGTTGGGGGTGATGAATTTGAGTTAGGATTTGAAGGAGTCACTTATCATACTTATTGTGTGAATGATATATGATGTATGTAAGCTTGTATATGAGGTGGTAGTGATGGTTTTAAGCTAGAAATGTGACTTATACCATGATTGTAGCAAATTTCCAGAATTGAAATTAAGGTATACCCTGTTTTGTTCGGTTCTTATTCACCATGTTAGAGAACGAATTAGGCTTAGGCTAAAGCATGAAAGTTGTATAGAATGATGTTTTATAGTTTCCTGCAAAATTTCAGCTCAATCGGAGCAACGTAGCCTGTGAAAAGACCGGAATACCCTGACTGCCCTGGGTGAATCCAATGATCAATTTTGAATATTTCACCAATCTAGTCGTGTCTTTTCCACCAAGATATGTACTGAACTAGTATTTAGTCAAAACATGAAAGTTGTAGTACTATGTCCGAGCTTTCTAACGCCCCTGAGAACACCTCAATCGGACTTCGGTAGCCTGAGTTATGGCCATTGAAATGTAGTACGGTTAACTGGCCTGTCGGTAGGAATCTGGTACTGTAATTTGTGGATTTGACTTGGATACATTGCAAACTGGACTGAGTGGTCTGTATCAAAATTGTAGGTCTTGGTCTTAGCTTCGAAACGGGGTAAATTTCACTTCAATCTGATAAGTGTAGCCTTGGTTGTGTCCGTTACACAAAATAATGTCAAATCTGTCTTTTGTTTCTTGACTCAACCTTCATTTCCGCACATGTTCCTAGCTTGATTTTGTACTTGTATGGCTTGGAGCCTATGGAATGGCTATTGAAATGAGATGATTTTGTGTGTGACTTTGGGATTGATTGAGAAAAAGAATAAAACCATAAATGCCTGGAAAATAGGTACATGCAAAGGGCATGCTGCCCAAATTTACGCTCGAGAACTAGGTCGATATATTTGCGACTTGAGCAAGGCTTGAGAGCAAATACCACGTGAACCATCTAGGGTATTTATGACTTCTTTTATCGAGGTATATAAGTTAGAATTCGGCCGAAACTTGTACCTTTGGAAAAATGAAATTTTCGACTAATAGAAATACGTTTTCTTTGTCACTTCGACTCAAATGGAGATTTTAAAGTTTTACAAGTGAGCCTAAGTGTTACAAATATTTTACTTATGTCCTTTGGTTTAAATGTACTCTTTTCACTACCAAAACCATATTTATATTTTGTACTAGTACGTATTCAAATTTTCTTTGAATCACTTAAATCTTTGATAGTTGAAGCATAATGTGTTCTTTTGATTATATTAGGGTTCCTTGGTGATTAAGGGTAATACCCGAAAGAACACTTTGGACGTTATTTTGCATAAATAGGTGAGTGTTCCTTGTTTGTTATAATTTCATTGACTATGTGGCTTGTTCTTGATTATATGACTTGTGATGAATGAATGGTGACATGATAGATGTTTTCAATGATTGCTTAAAAAGAGTTTTATAGGCGAGTGTGTACTTTATCGCACTCGACCTAAATGAATGTGAAATTTACAATGATTGAATGATTATATGTGCATGAATGTAAGCCTGACGGCTGAACTGGGCCCTGCCCTTCATTACCGATCGACTCAAGTCAGAAGCGGACTCGGTCGGGCGATTTGGTAACCCTGGGTGAATGATTGGTATATTCGAGTATTACCTTGTAGTGTGGTGGAACCTGGGCAACGTCCAAGAGGGGGTGAATGAAATGAATGAACAATTGTCAATGCAAATAAGGGATTTTATTTATCAAAATGCATTTTCAGATGATTGGAGGAATAAGAGAATGAACGAATGAATGGCTCCCTGCGAGCACGTATCCTTTTAATGAATGTGTTATTATCGCTTTATATTGTACATGATCTTGAATTATTGGTTATTTATGGTTAATGCATTGAACTTATTGTTTGATTATGTGTTCGGAACCTCACTGAGATTTTAGTTCGTTCTTTTAGTTTTGTTTTCCCTAACAGGGGAAGACCAGCCAGAACGGGAGCCTTGTGTAGATTAGCTTTGTCTAGATCTCTGAATTTTGTAATGGTTCTCGCCCTAGTGCTTGGCACAGGTTGGAGGTATGACGAATTTGAGAACCTTTGTATATTTGATATTTATACTCCCTTTTGAGATAGAAATATATATAAGTTTCACTTTAAGTTTTGGATTGTTATTTCGTTTAATCTTGTAGTTTTATTTCGGATTTAATTGAAGTATGACTGAGTCCCGGCGAGAGTTGGGCAGGCGGTCCGCCGAACCCTTTGGTTCGCCTTAGGGTAAGGTGGGACTGTCACAGTTAGTATCAGAGCCTGCTTCACGTGGTCTCTGCGCGGAGTGAGTTTAGACCAAGTGGTGAATAAGTGTGAAGGGCTAAGTGCTCTTTTGAGCTTAAGCTATGAATCATGAATTGTTATAGGTCTTAAATCATTATCATGGTATTTGAGCATAGTAGATAGGGACGTCAGGTAGGAATCTCGATTGTAGATAGTTTACTCTTGGGACTGGCCAACTCGAGTTGTGAATTGTCTTATTTCGGATTCTCGTGCCCGAGTACTCTAGAGTTGAGGTGATGCTAAGTATGTGAGATTTGCATTTTGGAAACATGAACAGGCTTTGTTTGGCTAGAATGAGTACAAGAGGTCAACGGACGTTTAGTTTGGATAGAAAGTGACGTGAGAAACCGGACGGGGTTACTTTAACCGAGACTGGGACGATATCACCGTTTCTTTTGATTCGCCCTTATATTGTTACTATATGACATTAGTTTGTTTATTTGTGTATATGATTATCTGTCTAAGTTGATATGTATTTGTGTATCTGATCATCTGTCTCCTTGATATATGGTGTGTTATGTGTGTATATGTCTATTGGTGTAGTGGTGTGTTAGAAATTAGTTACTTTAATTAACTTACTGCGTTTATTCACTAAATTACCTTTAGGGAAAAGAAACGGAAAGAGAGGGGAAAAATAATATGGAGGGAAGACGTAGTCGCGGACGTGGTCGTGGCCGTGGGACCAAGCGAGCCCAAGAACCACAAGAAGAATGGGAAACAACAGCTGAACAAGAGCACGGACCGAGGGTTGAAGCCGGGGACCAAATGGCGACGGCAATTCAACAAATGACAAACATTTTATCAAGGTTGGCGGACCAACAAGGTCAAATTCCTATGAATCAACCTCCGAACCCTGAAATAGGAGAAGATAGGGCTCTCGAGAGGTTTCAGAAGTTTGCTCCTCCGAAATTCCTTGGGGGGCCTGATCCGGACATAGCTGAACAGTGGCTGGAAGCCATGATCAACATCTTTGCAGTTTTGAACTATACCGAACAAAGACAAGTGAACTTTGCAGTGTTTCAATTTGAAGGACCGGCCCGAGCGTGGTGGAATGTGATTAAGGCAAAATGGGAAAAAGAACAAACCGTATGGACATGGGCTAACTTCCTAAGGGAATTTAACGAAAAGTATCTCCCACCTTTAGTCCAAAAAAGGAGGGAGGATGAATTTATTGGGCTACGCCAGGGAACCTTAAGTGTGGCTAAATATGAAACGAAATTTATCAAACTATCCAAGTTTGCTTCAGAATTAGTGGCCACGGAACAGAGAAGGGTGAGACGGTTTATACAGGGATTGAATTTGGAAATTCAAGTAGCTCTAGCGGCGGTTCAGGTTAATACGTTTACGGAGGCTCTTGAGAAAGTCCAACGAATTGAGAATGCAAAGGCACAGGTAAAAGCCTCCCAAACTCGGAAAAGAGATGCAGCTGGTAATGTGATTGAGGAACCTAGTGAAATGATAGCACCTTCTGATGAGAATATAGAGTCCAAGGCCCATTCCATTCAAGCACATGGGGAATTGGAAGATTCAAGTAAAGACTAGTTCGCGGAGTACTAGCTTGCTAATTAGGGTTTTAGTTTCCATTATTAGTTGTTTGTTAGCATTAATAATTTCGGTCAATTTTCACTTCACTTTGGCCGAATTTAGAGTCTTAATTTTAGTCCATTAGTAGTTAGATATTTTCACCCTTAATGAAGGGCAAGGTCGTCCATTGGACATTCTAGGGTTTGAGTCCTGTAAGGCTATATATAGCCTAGGTTTTCATTCATTAAAGGACAATTCAGATTTTATAAAATATATGTGAGTTATTTCACTCTCTCTTGCCTCAAGAGAATTTCCTTTGAATACTTGAGAATTAAACTCAAGTTGTTCATCGAACTTATCAATCAAGTAGTCTCCTTGATTGTGGCGTTCTTCTATCCATACTTTTGGTTCACTAAATTTGCTAGTCGTGGGTTAAGGAATCTCTTTAGTTCGTGGCTCGTGATTCTAGAAGGGTCAAAGTTTCGTCATTCATCCCAACTTGGTGTTCGTCTAGATCCGTTTCACATCAGTTGGTATCCAGAGCTAGTCGACGACATCAAGTATATCCCGTTGAGTTTGTTCGTAAGCTTTCTAGTCAATTTTATTTTGCAATTCTGGTCGTGTCTTCCTTTGTGTCAAGTCCGATTGTTATTACAAAAAAAAAAAAATTTCTGTCCGCCTTTGTTGTCTTGTTGAGTCACTCTTTGATTTCTTTTGCTTCGTGTCCACTTCGTGCATTACTTGTTGTGTGATTCTGTCTTGAAGCCTGCCTTCAAGTGTAGCCGTGTTTTGTTCGTTGCATATTCTGTTTAAATATCAAACAAAAAAAAAATAATAAATTTCTGCGACGGCTAGGGTTTTCACTTGCAACTAGGGTTTCCTTGGGTGCGAGTTTCTTGCCAAATCTGTCCAAACTTTAGTTTATTCCACCAAGTTGTTTTCATTAATTTCCTAAACTGATTTTTGTGGTTAAACTTGTTTGGGGTTGGAATCTTGAAGAGGAACTACAATAATCTAGGGTTTCTTGAGTTCCTTGAAACTAATCTTGAAGTCTTGAAACTTTGATACATGTCTTGATAGTTGTTGGAGGATTGAAGGAGAACATTGGTTTGACATTAAATTCTGGAATTTTACCCAAGAACAGCCGAGTAATTGTGTGTTCTTAGAGTCAAAAAAAAAAAAAAAAAACAAAGGGCATTCGGGTGACAAACCACAAAGGAGGAAGCCGCACTTTTATTTGCCAATTCTGTCTTGTTGCAATTGTTCCAACAAACCAGAAAATTACATCAAGAAAAGCATACTCAAAAGTTTTGACCAACCTCCTCTTGAAAATCTTGCACACCTTGGGTCTTGATCACTTGTATCACCCGTTGAGATTTTTGAGGAACTTGACCATCTTGGTTCTTGAATATTTGCACCTCCCTACGTATAAACAGTTTCTTGTACGTCCTTGCATCCATACGGGGCTTTCTTGGCTTAGGAGTAAACCTCTTGGGAGTTTCTTGAGCAGGCCGCTTGGGGTATTCTTGGGTGACGTTGCTTGAGTCATCTTGTGAAGCCATTGTTTAGCACCAAGCGTCAAAACTGTCCTTGTGTGGAGCAAAGAGGGGAGGGCCGAGTTGTTGTTCTTGAGGGAGAGTAAGGGACGAAAATTTTGAGGGGATTTAAGAAGAGGTAATTCTGGAAAATTTTGGGGTTAGGAAGCTACCAAATCTGGGAAAAAAATTTAGGAAATTCCAGCCGACTTTGAGGGGAATTCAAGAAGACAAGAAATCTGGAAATTTTTTTAGCTACCCAATTCTGTTTTGCAGCCGACTTTGGAAGGTTTAAAAGGAGCAGAAATCTGGAAATATTTTTAGCTACCAAATTCTGTTTTGCAGCCGACTTTGGGAGGTTTCAAAAGAGAAGGAAATCTGGAATTTTTTTTGGGAACAATTCTGATTTGTTATAGCCGACTTTAGGAAGGTTTTTGGAGAGGGAATCTGGAAAAATTTTGGTAATAATTCTGTTTGGTTAGCCGACTTTAAGGAAATTTCCAAATAAGTCCAACACCTAACTTGTTTCCAAAAATCAATTGGGCAATTAAGTAAAGCACTTGGGAACTCCATCATCGTACTTGGACTTTCTTTTTCTTTGTACATCAATTCTTTCCTCTTCCATTCCTTATTCATTACTTGAGCTTTCCATTTCTACTTTTTGTTTCCTTGTTCCTTTGATACAATTTGGAGCTATTTTGATTAAAGTTTGATTGAACTTCCTTGAGAAAATTTCTGATTTCTTCAAAGGAAACAAACAAGTGGTTTGAGAAGTGAATTGGTGAGAGCATTAGAGTGCCATACACACTTGAGTGAAAACACGAGAGGAGTGAAACACTTAAGGGAGCAAGTGAGGCATTTTCTACTAACAATTTGTCAAGTTTTGCAGGTTTCACCATGTCTCAGGAACATGAAATTACCATTGCTCAGTTATCACTTAAAATGGATAATATGTGGAAGGAAATGCAGAGGAGATTTGACCAAAGGTTGGAAACAATCCATGAGCAAATTGATCAACTAAGTTCGTCTAGGGCTTCTTCTAGGAAATCTAGGAGAAAATTCACCCTGGGGGAATCTAGTGACTCCAATGCCGATTCGGAACATGAGGCATACGAGCAAAGAAGACCAAAGCGAAACACAAGAGCAATCAGTGATGCCATCAAGGGGATTAAGATGAAGATTCCGCCTTTCCAAGGCAAATCTGATCCGGATACATACCTTGAATGGGAAAGTCGAGTGGAGCTAGTATTCGATTGTAATGACTACACCGATGCACAAAAATTGAGACTTGCCGTAGTAGAATTCACCGACTATGCCATAGTTTGGTGGGAACAAGTGGTTACAAGCAGGAGAAGGTGTGGAGAACCACCTATAACCACTTGGACTGAGCTCAAGAGACTGATGAAGAAGCGATTTGTACCAAGTCACTACCATAGAGACTTGTACCAAAAACTTCAAACCTTGACACAAGGTCAACGCTCAGTTGAGGACTACTACAAGGACATGGAAATCTCCATGTTAAGAGCTGATATTCAAGAAGATAGAGAGGCTACAATGGCAAGATTTCTCAATGGTCTGAGGGTTGAAATAGCCGATCAACTGGAGCTTCAATACTATGTGGAGATTGAAGATATGGTGGAGAAGGCTATCAAGATTGAGCAAAGGCTCAAGAGGAGGGGTACAACCAGAAATTATAACTCTCATCCTCAACCATTTACTCGACCATTCCAGCCTAGAAGGGAAGAGAGAGGTTCGAATACTTGGACCACTCCAAAGCCGAAGCAAGATCAAGGGTCAAGCTCACGGCCACCTTTTACTAAAGCCGACTCCAAGGTTGTTTCAAAACCAACAATTGAAACTTCAAAACCTAGGAATCGTGACACCAAATGTTGGAGGTGTCAAGGAATTGGGCACATTGCAAGCCAATGTCCAAATCCAAGAACCATGCTTGTGCTACCAAATGGAGACATTGTCACTGATGATGAAGAGGAGGAGTACAAAGACATGCCTTCCTTGGTTGAAGAGGAAGATGAGATAGAGGAAGTTCCAACTCAAGACAAAGTTGGATTGGTAGCAAGAAGGGCACTAGCTACGCAAGCTAGTAAGGATGAACTTCAACGTGACAACATCTTTTACACTAGGTGCCATGTGACCAACAAGGTATGCAGCTTGGTGATTGACCCCGGAAGTTGCACTAATGTTGCTAGTGCATTGATGGTGGAGAAACTAAACTTGCCAACTAGTGAGCACCCCCGTCCCTACAAGCTTCAGTGGTTAAACAACAGTGGAGAGGAGAGAAAACCCAGCATGCTTGCCAAGGTGAAAGATGTGAGAAAGGCCTTGCATTATAATCAGGTTTTATTTATTTTATTTGGCAAGGAATCCTTACTCACTAATGCTCTTGATGCTTATTTGCCTAGTGTTATTACTAACCTCTTACAGGAGTATCAAGACGTCTTTCCTGAGGATATACCTAATGGATTGCCTCCATTAAGGGGAATTGAACATCAAATTGATTTCATTCCTGGATCTTCCCTTCCAAACAAGGCACCATATAGGACCAATCCTGAGGAAACCAAGGAGCAACAACGACAAGTGGAGGAGTTGCTTGGTAAGGGTGGGATTCAAGAGAATCTAAGCCCTTGTGCTGTACCAGTTCTACTTGTTCCAACCAGCACTAGTCGGGTTACAATGGCTTTTGATGCCGCTTTTGCACGTCTTGATGCGTACAACGCGCAGCCCAACCAAACCTTGGTTCGCCGGGCGTCCGTTCACGGTCCACCCATAGGCTTGAGACGTCACTTGTGTGGCCATTATCATGGAACTCTTGCTGTCCGCAACATGTATCTACCACCACCACAAGTTTTCCTGGTGTCCCACAAGGGTGTCTTGATCTTTCTTCGCTTGAGAAGGCGACATGCAGGCTGCTTGGTGACTATACACATGCTCTCATCACCTTTGTTTTGTAAGAAGAGTCATGATTTGGGGACAAATCGCCTTTAAGAGGAGGGGAATGATGAGAATATAGAGTCCAAGGCCCATTCCATTCAAGCACATGGGGAATTGGAAGATTCAAGTAAAGACTAGTTCGCGGAGTACTAGCTTGCTAATTAGGGTTTTAGTTTCCATTATTAGTTGTTTGTTAGCATTAATAATTTCGGTCAATTTTCACTTCACTTTGGCCGAATTTAGAGTCTTAATTTTAGTCCATTAGTAGTTAGATATTTTCACCCTTAATGAAGGGCAAGGTCGTCCATTGGACATTCTAGGGTTTGAGTCCTGTAAGGCTATATATAGCCTAGGTTTTCATTCATTAAAGGACAATTCAGATTTTATAAAATATATGTGAGTTATTTCACTCTCTCTTGCCTCAAGAGAATTTCCTTTGAATACTTGAGAATTAAACTCAAGTTGTTCATCGAACTTATCAATCAAGTAGTCTCCTTGATTGTGGCGTTCTTCTATCCATACCTTTGGTTCACTAAATTTGCTAGTCGTGGGTTAAGGAATCTCTTTAGTTCGTGGCTCGTGATTCTAGAAGGGTCAAAGTTCCGTCATTCATCCCAACTTGGTGTTCGTCTAGATCCGTTTCACATCACCTTCTAAAGTACAGAAAGTGAACCGGTTACCGTGCCCACCATAGACATTAGGGTCGATAGATGAAAGGTCTACAAAACAAAGCCAAATCGGACATGAGGAGATTTCTCAAGAAAGCCAAAAGATGGCTTCTCACTTGACTTGTGGTTACTGTGGAAAAGCCAGTCACACCCAGAATAATTGTTGGCGGAAAGGGCAGAAGTGTTTGATCTGCGAAAGTGGTGACCACCAGGTTAGCAACTGTCCGAGGAAACAGTCACGTGAAAGTAGTACTCAGCAACTGGAGGGCACTAAATCAAAACAAGCGAATGAAAGAGGGAACCGAACAAAAGTACCGGCAAGGGTATATGCTTTAGGCAACCAACAAGCTCCTGAGCCATTTGAAGGTAAAAATTTAGAGGACGAAATTTCTGAAGGGGGAGAGAGTGTGAGAACCCAAAAATTTTCATATTTTCTCAGTATTATTTTATTTCTTTGCCTACATTTTACACTTTCCTTGGAAATATTAAATTTTTTATGCATTTTTATAAGGAAGTATAGTTTTAAAATCATATGAGTTAGTGTACGTTAATTTGAAGTGCTTTATAGACGTGGGACCCGCTAGTGCGATACAATTTTGGTGAATAAATGATTTTTGTGCTACGTGTTATTATTTTACAAGGTGCTAGGAAATGATTAGAGGTTAGCTAGATACATGAATCATTGGGAGTGAGAAGATAAGTTTAAAAACATCCAAGGTGCCACGTGTCGCAAATCGGTTGGAGGATGGCTTTTGACTTACTAGTCATTACCTTTACTAAAACCAATTTTTGACCAATTTTCTCTCATATTTCCTTGTCTTGGCCGGCTGCTCTTGAGGAGAAAACAAAAGGAAGAGCTCTTCAATTTTAGCTTCCAAACTTGCTCAAATCTTGTGATCTAGCCAACCAAACTTGAATCTGCTCCATACAAGTGCTCAACTAGGAAGCTTGAGGGTTTTGATGGAGTTGTTTTGGAGGAGGAAAGACTAAACCACTATCTTCTTGTGGTTTTAAGGTATCTTGCCAAGAAATCTCTCTTTATTTTTAATACTAGATTTGTTGTTAGCTTATTTGTGGTTCAAGGGTGCTTGTAATGCTTAAATCAAGTGATTTTGGATGGTTGGGGGTGATGAATTTGAGTTAGGATTTGAAGGAGTCACTTATCATACTTATTGTGTGAATGATATATGATATATGTAAGCTTGTATATGAGGTGGTAGTGATGGTTTTAAGCTAGAAATGTGACTTATATCATGATTGTAGCAAATTTCCAGAATTGAAATTAAGGTATACCCTGTTTTGTTCGGTTCTTATTCACCATATTAGAGGACGAATTAGGCTTAGGCTAAAGCATGAAAGTTGTATAGAATGATTTTTTATAGTTTCCTGCAAAATTTCAGCTCAATCGGAGCAACGTAGCCTGTGAAAAGACCGGAATACCCTGACTGCCCTGGGTGAATCCAGTGATCAATTTTGAATATTTCACCAATCTAGTCGTGTCTTTTCCACCATGATATGTACTGAACTAGTATTTAGTCAAAACATGAAAGTTGTAGTACTATGTCTGATCTTTCTAACGCCCCTAAGAACACCTCAATCGGACTTCGGTAGCCTGAGTTATGGCCATTGAAATGTAGTACAGTTAACTGGCTTGTCGGTAGGAATCTGGTACTGTAATCTGTGGATTTGACTTGGATACATTGCAAACTTGACTAAGTGGTCTTCATCAAAGTTGTAGGTCTTGGTCTTAGCTTCGAACAGAGAAAATTTCACCTCAATCGGATAAGCGTAGCCTCGGTTGTGTCCGTTACACAAAATAACGTCAAATCTGTCTTTTGTTTCTTGACTCAACCTTCATTTCCGCACATGTTCCTAGCTTGATTTTGTACTTGTATGGCTTGGAGCCTATGGAATGGCAATTTAAATGAGATGATTTTGTGCGTGACTTTGGGATTGATTGAGGAAAAGAATGAAGCCATAAATGGCTGGAAAATAGGTACATGCAAAAGACGTGCTGCCCAAATTTACACTCGAGAACTAGGTCGATATACTTGCGACTTGAGTAAGGCTTGTGTGCAAATACCACGTGAACCATTTAGGGTATTTACATCTTCTTTTATCGAGGTATATAAGTTAGAATTCGGCCGAAACTTGTACCCTTAGAAAAATGAAATTTTCGACTAATAGAAATACGTTTTCTTTGTCACTTCGACTCAAATGGAGATTTTAAAATTTTACGAGTGAGCCTAAGTGTTACAAATATTTTACTTATGTCCTTTGGTTTAAATGTACTCTTTTCACTACCAAAACCATATTTATATTTTGTACTAGTATGTATTCGAATTTTCTTTGAATCACTTAAATCTTTGATAGTTAAAGTACAATGTATTCTTTTGATTATATTAGAGTTCCTTGGTGATTAAGGGTAATACCCGAAAGAACACTTTGGACGTTATTTTGCGTAAATAGGTGAGTGTTCCTTGTTTGTTGTAATTTCCTTGACTATGTGGCTTGTTCTTGATTATATGACTTGTTATGAATGAATGGTAACATGTTAGATGTTTTCAATGATTGCTTAAAAAGAGTTTTCTAGGCGAGTGTGTACTTTATCGCACTCGACCTAAATGAATGTGAAATTTACAATGATTGAATGATTATATGTGCATGAATGTAAGCTTGAGGGCTGAACTGGGCCCTACCCTTCGTTACCGATCGACTCGAGCCAGAAGTGGACTTGGTCGGGCGATTTGGTAACCCTGGGTGACTGATTGGTATACTCGAGTATTACCTTGTAGTCTGGTGGAGCCTGGCCAACGTCCAGGAGGGGGTAAATGAAATGAATGTTCGATTGTCAATGCAAATGAGGGGTTTTATTTATCAAAATGCATTTTCTGATGATTGGAGGAATAAGGGAATGAAAAGAGAATGAACGAATGAATGAATGAATGGCTCCCTGTGAGCACGTATCCTTTTAATGAATGTGTTATTATCCCTTTATATTGTACATGTTCTTGAATTATTTGTTATTTATGGTTAATGCATTGAACTTATTGTTTGATTATGTGTTCGGAACCTCACTGAGCTTTTAGCTCATTCCTTTAGTTTTGTTTTCCCTAACAGGGGAAGGCGAGCCAGAACGGGAGCCTTGTGTAGACTAGCTTCGTCTAGATCTCTGAATTTTGTAATGGTTCTCGCCCTAGTGCTTGGCACGGGCTGGAGATATGACGAATTTGAGAACCTTTGTATATTCGATATTTGTACTCCCTTTTGAGATAGAAATGTATATAAGTTTCACTTTAAATTTTGGATTGTTATTTCGTTTGATCTTGTGATTTTATTTCGGATTTGGTTGAAGTATGACTGAGTCCCTGCGAGAGTTGGGCAGGCGGTCCGCCGAACCCTTTGGTTCGCCTTAGGGTAAGGTGGGGCTGTCATAGCTATTGCAAGCAATATCCGAATGGACTTTAGTATTGCTACTGGTGAGAAAGTTTCATTATAATCGATTCCCTCTTTCTAATTGTAGCCTTTGGCTACCAATCTAGCTTTATAGGTAATCACATTTCCTTCCATGTCTGTCTTCTTTTTGAAGACCCATTTACACCCTACAGGTTTTATCCCTTTAGGTGGATCAACCAAGGTCCATAACTTGTTGTCATACATGGAATTCATTTCGGAATTCATGGCTTCCAACTATTTGGAGGAGTCTGGACTATCCAACACTTCTTGGTAGGTAGTAGGTTCATCATCTTGAATGACTAGTATATCATTGCTTTGGCTCATAAGATATTCATATCTCTTGGGAGCTGAGCGTACCCTTACTGACCTACGGGGCCCTTGTATATCCACAACTTCTGTATGCGTACCATCATTATGTGGCTGAAGTTGTTCTTCAATAGGTTGCTCAATGTTTGTTTGATGATCTTGAATTTCTTCAAGATCTATTCTACTCCCACTGTCTCTTTCTAGAATAAACTCTTTTTCTAGAAAAATAGCATGTTTTGAAACAAACACTTTTTGCTCAATTGGGTTGTAGAAATAGTATCCTATAGACTCTCTTGGATACCCTACAAACAAACACTTGTCGGATCTAGCATCAAGCTTATCCGATTCTGCCCTCTTAACATAAGCTGAGCAGCCCTAAACCTTCATGTAGGATAGATTTGGTTTCTTCCCTTTCCATACTTTCATATGGAGTTGAATCAACAACCTTTGTGGGTACTCTGTTAAGAGTATAGGAGGCAGTATCCAATGCGTATCCCCAAAATGATTTTGGAACACTCGAGTGGCTCATCATGGACCGTACCATATCTAATAGGGTTCGGTTTCTCCTTTCAGACACGCCATTTATGTGACGCCCCCACTTCTCCCTAAGGCGAACCAGAGGGTATCCGCGGGACGCCTGCCCAGCTCTCGCCAGGACTCAAGACAATATCCATTCAAGCTTAAGACAATAGTTCTAAAACGATAAGACAAAGTAAAGAAGTGCGGAAGACTTCTTTGGATGATATCCAATACTACATCCCAAGTTCATGATACATGAGTTATCCAATCCTTACATCAGGATCTCCAAAAGATACATTTAAACCCAAAATATGCAACAACCAAAATTTAGTCAAGTACATTGCAAACCCTATTACAAAAGTACATCAAAAGGGAGCTCCTTCGAATCTCAATCCATGCCCAATCTTGTTAAGGAAAACAAATCTACAGGGTGAGCAAAACGCTCGTGAGGCCAAGAACACATATGCAAGCACATAATCCAAGTAGCAAGCCCAAATAACAGGTCAAATGATAAAATGCGAGTAATTAACAATTTCAATGAAATATAAACAGAAACAATTCAAGGGAGCTCCTTCGAATCTCAATCCATGCCCAATCTTGTTAAGGAAAACAAATCTACAGGGTGAGCAAAACGCTCGTGAGGCCAAGAACATATATGCAAGCACATAGTCCAAGTAGCAAGCCCAAATAACAGGTCAAATGATAAAATGCGAGTAATTAACAATTTCAATGAAATATAAACAGAAACAATTCAAGGATATAGTAGCTCTCAGGAGCTAAGTTCCACATGCTTTGCCAGGGCATTCGTATACCTTCCCGTGATGACTCTCCATCAACCGGGTTGGTATTCCCAATCCGTAGATCTCCACTTACTTTTCATGTCCGTCCACCTTACAACCCCCCATCGGGCCCGAACGTCATTTATAAGGCGATACTCCACAAGTATGCCAAACAAGATCTCTCCAATAGATCAAGCTTATCATGTAATTCTCATGGCTCACCGAGGTTCCCGACCAAGTCCATACCGGCTCGAGTTCCAAGGTCGGCCTATGAATTTGGGCGTCCCCCATGTACATTTGAGTGTTGAGGAGATTCACTCCAGCGACGTATGCAGCCATATCATACTATTTCAGGTCAAGCAAGCATGTGATATATTCAAGCATTCATGTCATGTCTAGCAGATCATTTATTTCATGTCAAACAAGTTAATCATGAGTCATTGGTTTCAAATGAGAACGAGTGCGATAAAGTACACACTCGTCTCCATTTTCAAAATCTAAAGTCATGGATACCAAGTAAGCATGTATCAAATTCATAGGAGTTCAAGTAATCATGCACTTGACATTCACCAAGTCAACCAAGGAGAAATGTTACTTGAAATTCAAGCGTCTACCGTAGGATCCCCTCGAAGGTCCTCGTGCGAGCCTGAGCAATCACTTATAAACCCCAATTATCAAGGAAGATTGCATGCTTGTACAATCCTAGAAAATTTCACTAAAATGAGCCTAAATTACTCGCGAATTAAGGCTCAAAAGTGGGGTTTTAAAGTACAAAAGAAATCGAGTTTTCATCTTTGAAATCAAGTATATAACGTTCAAGTGATATCGAGGGAAAAAGGAGAATTCAAAAAACTCCTTAAGTTCTGAAAATTTCAGTTTTGATACGAGATTTTGGAAAAATCGTATCTCACTCTTTACAAGTCTAAAATTGGAAAACTTGGTACCGTTGGAAACTTTTTCCAAAGTACTAAAAGTTCCTAGAATACACTTTCCCATGATTCCAAACGGAAGGTATTCAAAAATTGGCTCAAAGTCGCTGTTTAAAGCTTGCTAGACAGTTTCGGGGTTGGTTTTTCGCCAACTTTGGAAATTATGTGAAATTCACAGAATTTGAACTAGTCTTTCAAATTTGAAACACAATTAGAGTTGCATTCAAAGTTTAAAACAAAATAAGCGGAACAAGAATCGAAGTTTTGAGCACCAAGTTATAGTAGCTCAAAATTGCTGAAAAATTGAGACGGTTGGGCAATTTCCAGATTTACGTTACAAACTTTGGGACTTTGTTTGAGTATCTAAACGGACTCAGAATGGCACCAAAATTAGCAGTATTACGCTACCATATAAGAGCTATTCTGCTGTAAAATTTCATAGAAAAATACACATGGGAAGTTGGTTAATAAAACCGCTAAAGTTCCAAGGCAAATCTGCCTTGGACTTCCGTTTCTCCGTTTTCAAGCATTTGGCCAAGGAAATTCCCTCAACATGGTTCATTGGTGTAGACAAGGTCTAATAAACATTCCAAGATAGGTTTGGTAGGGGATTAACACCAAGAATCTCGAATTAACAAGTCTCAATCAAGTTTAATAATAATTCTGCCCAAAAGGAGTGTTTCCTTCAAGAAGTCAGTTTCGAAATATGGCCACAAATCACTCAATTCAACTAGGAATTAGATGTGATTGGTGGCGTTGGAAACAAAATTCATAAAGCTACAATTTCTCAGAAGAAACCATTTCCAAAATCTGTCCACAACTAGTCCACATTGGAGCCTCAAGTTGTAGTTCATGTTCTGCCTTCCAGGGAACTAATGAAACAGGGCAGCCAAGTTCAAATGGTTGGTACAGATTACTCATGTGGAATCAGGATATGAATTTTATACCATTGGAAATCTGGGAATGTCTAGTTTCTAGTGCCGCAAATGGCACTCGATTTCAACATCGGAGTAAAATGTTATGGCCGAAAGAAAAGGATTGCCTGGGCAATCCGGGAAAATTTTCCAGTTTTGCTAAACCTTTGAAATCACTACAATTGACCAACCAAATCATGTTATTTTTCAATGAAACTTTCTACACCATTCATATAACATATATACATAACAAAAAAGTCATTAGAACCTCAAAATTTCGTACCAAACTGCACGAACATGATAGGGGTAAAATGGTCACTTTTGTTCACTGCACCTTCCTTGAATTTCTACCAACAACCCAACATTATTCCACTAATTTAAGCACTAAACCAACATTAATAGCATCATCATTCATCAAATCAGTCCATCCAATCCAAGTGGGAGTTCAAAGAGCTCACACAACAATTTTTCCAACATAAACAAGCTACCCACATGCATGCATAAGCTTAGATGTGCAATAGAACTTCCATAAATCAAGATTATCAAGGTTGATCGTTACTTACTTTTGTTGATGATTTAAACAGAAATTTCAGTCCTCTTGAGCTCACAAAAACCATGGAAAAGCAAGCTCTTTGGTAGCTTAAGATAATCCCCAAATGCTTAGCAAAGTGTGGTTGAAGTTGGAGGTGATTTGGTGAGGATTTAGTGAAGAAATGGAGAAGAAATTGAAGCTGTTTTTCTCTTCCTCTTGGTCGGCTGTTTGGACCAGGAAAAGAAGAGCTAATGTTGATGGTAAGCTTCCATGAGAAGCTTTAAAATTTGTGACCAAAATTTGCTTCAAAAGTCAACTAGGAATAGTGCGTGTACGCGCGCGTTTTATACTCGATTCCTCTTAAGTTTGTTGCACTAGTGCACTAAACCTCTAATGCACTTACATTCATATCATCATTATTCACTCTTAGTAGTCCCAAAATAAAAATCTAAGGTCCTTCAATTAATCGCGCGCGTAAAAACGCGTACTTTCAATTTGTGCACGATGAAGCGAAATTTCTAAGAAATTCTTATAACGATAGTATTACTAACTAATAATTGAGCACTTAAACCAAAAAATGCCTATTTTGAGATTAATGTACAAGTCTCCAATTTTTCAAGTTTATTGTATCCTCGTTTCAATTATTTACTCCAATCGCGTATTCACTATTCTCACTTAACGAGCCTTCAAAAATTAAATTTTGAAACGAGTCACTTTAAAAATATAATTAAGTTATAGACCCATGTAATTAGGTCTAAAGAACTTAGAAAATAATATTCAGAGTAAATGGCCAAGTAAATAATTAAATAAGCTAGAAATAGGAAATAAATAAGTAAATTTTGCGAGTCCTCACAATTTAGCTGTGGTGTACCTGGAGGAGTCCATTGTGGAACTATTCCATTATCCTTCAAATAAACTCGAAACTCATCACTTAAGTATTCTCCACCGCGATCAGATCGTAATGTCATAATACTTTTACCTATTTGTTTCTCTACTTCATTTCTGAATTCTTTAAACTTTTCAAAAGATTCAAATTTGTATTTCATTAAATACACATAACCATATCTAGAATGATCATCTGTGAAGGTAATGAAGTATGAAAATCCACCTCTAGTTGTAATTGACATTGGACCACATACATCAGTATGTACTAGCCCAGGTAAATCACTAGCCCGTTCTCCCTTTCCAGTAAAGGGCATTTTTATCATTTTTTCAAGTAAACAAGCTTGACATATATCATATGATTCATAATCAAATGAGTCCAAGTATCAACCTTTGTGTAACTTGGAAATGTGTTTCTCATTTTCATGACCAAGTTTACAGTGCCAGATGTAGGTTTTGTTTAGTTTATCTAATCTCATTCTCTTTTTATTCACATTAAGAATTTGGTTATCTAGATTTAGAATATATAAACCATTATTCCAATTTCCAGAACTATAAAACACATCATTTTTAAAGAAAGAACAACATTTATTCTCCTGGGTTATCCTAAACCCATTCAAATCCAAACAGGAAATAGAAATGATGTTTGTAGTGAGTGCTGGAACATAATAACAATTTGATAATTCTAAAATCAGGCCACTGGGTAAAGCAATGTAATAAGTCCCTACAGCTAGAGCAGCAACTTTTGCTCCATTGCCAACACGTAGAGTGACTTCATCTTTCCCCAGTTGTCTACTGTCCTTTAGACCCTGCAAAGATGTGCAAATATAAGAACCACATCCGGTATCTAATACCCAAGAGTATGATTCGGAAGTAGATACATTAATCTCAATCATATATGTACCAGGTGATGAAGCTTCAACAAGCTTCTTCTGCTTTAGGCTCTCCAGATATGCCTTGCAATTCCTCTTCCAATGTCCAGTTTGTCCACAATGGAAGCAGGTTGCTTTAGACTGGTCTGCCTTGGCCTTCTTGGGCTTCTTGACAGGCTTGTTTGTGGGCTTCTTAAACCCTTTTCCTTGCTTCTTCCTCTTCTTAGAGGTGGAAACAACAAGCACATTAGTGGGACCCTTCCCTTTCTTTGTTTCTTTCTCAACAGTTTTTAGCGCATTCAACAATTGAGGCAAAGTGTGCTGCAGATTATTCATCTGATAGTTCATAACAAACTGTGAGAAAGAATCTGGCAGAAATTGGAGCACTAAATCAACATTTAGCTCCTGGTCCATCTTAAAGCCTAATTCGACCAATTTTTCAATTAGCCCAATTATTTTTAAGACGTATGGAGCAACAGGTGCTCCCTCTGCCATCTTGCATATGAACAATTCTTTGGAGGTATCATATCTCACCGTCCTTGATTGTTGTTCAAACAACTCTCCCAGGTGTTGTACTGTGATGGCCCCACTTCCCCCTAAGGCGAACCAAAGGGTTCGACGGACCGCCTGCCCAACTCTCACCAGGACTCGTTCATCACTTCAAACAAAATAAGATAAAAGCTCGAGAAAAAGTAAAACAAAAACCAATTCCCAAACTTGAAACTCATACTTACATTCATTTCTATCTCAAATTAATATACAACCCAAATATAACAAAAGTTTTAAGTTCCAATACTTCCAATCCCTATTCGACCACTAGAGCGAGTACAAATTGTAATAAAATTCAAAAGGACTAGACTATGCTATTCTATACAGGTCTCTCGCCCTTGCTCGCATCCCCTGTAAGGAAAACAAAACTAACGGAATGAGCTAAAACCCCAGTGAGGTCTCGTACGTATAATTAAAGCAATTAAACAAGACATTAATCAAATAATAACAAGTCATTTAGAAAACATTCACAATATAAAGCAAGGATAACACATTCATTAAAAGGATACATGCTCACATGGAGCCCTTCATTCATTCATTCCACCAATCATTCCTTATTCCTTCAACATTAAAATAATTTCATTTGTAAGTGAAACTCCTCCATTGTTTCGGTCATTCATTCATTCATTTCATTTCCCCCTACTGGACACTGGCCAGTCTCCACTAGATTTCGTGGTCATATTCGAGTATACCAAACATTAACCCAGGGTTACCAAATCGCTCGACCGAGTCCGCTTCTGGCTCGAGTCGACCGGCAACGAAGGGCAAGGGCCCAGTTCAGCCAAAAGGCTTACATTCATTCGTAAGTAGCATTTAATCATTCATTCATTGAAAATTTCATATTCGTTTAGGTCAAGTACTATAAAGTACACACTCGCCTAGCAAAATTTTATTTTGGCAATCATTAAAACATTCAACATTTAATCAAATATTCAAAAATAGTCACAAGTCACAATAATCCACATAGACATAGGAAACATAACGTACGAAGAACACTCACCTATTTAAGCAAAATAACGTCCAAGGTATCCTTCTGGATAACACCCTCAATCACCAAGGAACCCTAATAGTAATCAAAAGAACACATTATGTTTCAACCATCAAAAACCTAAGTGATTCAAAGAGAATCCAAATACGTACTAGTGCAATATATAAATATGAGTTTTAAAGTGAAAAGAGTATATTTAAATCAGAGGACATGAGTAACTAAGAGTTTTCCCAAATCAAACACAAAACCATACTAAAAAGGTTTTTAGAAAATTCCATTGAAAAATAAATGAATAGTGCCATGTCAGAATCCGGCCAGAAAGTGGCTGGATATCCAGCCGGATTTGCTGCTGGATTCAAGGCAGTGAGCATTCCAAATTTTTTTCTTCCTCCCCTGTCAATCCGGCCAGCAATCTGACCAAGAGTTGGCCGGATATACGGCCGGATATGAAAAGTCAATTTTTTTCAAATTTTCGCAAAACTTTTTGTTTGACTCGAAACTAACACATATGCAAAGAAATAACGTATAACAAGTGTCTTGGGTAAAATCATATGAAAAGGAAGCTAAACAAACCCTAAATGCACACCTAAAACCTCGCTTGATAAAATTAGGTTTTGCGGCCGAGAAACCCTAGGCAATTCTTCTTTGTTTCGGAAAGAAAATGAGTAAACATTTGAAGTTCAAAACTTGGCATTTGTAACTAAGTATCATGCTTAAAACGATTGTCACATTCACCATGCGAAAAGGTACAAGTTCAAATGGAATCTAGTTCAAGCAACACCATTAAAGTGGACCTAAGTAAGTCTAAGAAAAGTAAGTCCAACGCATCCACAAATCACATTTCAAATCTCACTTTTACTTATTCAAATTTCAAGAAAATAAACGGACAGCATTTCCCCTTAATTTCTTCACTTTCCATCCTACAATCAAATACCAAATCTCATCCCAAATCAAATACAATTTCACATACAAATCATAGGCGATAAAACACCTTTCGGTATAACAACCACAACCGAAGCTATACTTATCGGATTGAAATGAATCTTATGGCGTTTCGAAGCCAAGACATATATCTACATTCCTTATGAAGGCCTTCAAAGCCAAATCAGGCATTTTTATGGTCAAAAATTGAAATCACAGAGAGGACAGAAAACTGTCCGTGAAACAAGGCTTGTGGGCAGTCAAGGGTATTTTGGTCATTTCATAGGATACTGTGCTCCGATTGAGTTAAAATTTTACCAGTATCTAGATAACTCAAATATCAACAACTTTTATGTTTTGGGCAAGAGCTGATTCGGTCTCTCTCAAGGTCGAATATACCGTGTAAAAACAGGGCAGATTACTACCAAAATTGGAAACCCTAATCTGGAATTTATGCATATAAACCAGAAATTTCTTTAGGCAAAAGAAATTAACACCAAAACACTAGATTTTTAACATATCAAAGCTAGTAAATCATGGCCAACCATTAATCATCATATGTGAGCAAAAATTACACCATAAAACTGAAAATTCCTCAATCACCACTTCTAACCAAGAAATATTGCATAAAACTTCCAAAGTGGCAACCACAAGCCACTAATTTACAACTACTAGGAACAAAGGAAGGTGTTCTTATCAATTTACTTAAGAACCTCTAGGAAAATGGTAGCTTAGTCTTTCCTCCTCCAAAACAACTCCACCAACACCTTTTAGCTTTTTAAGTGATCACTTGTATGCAGTAGATTCAAGTTTGGTTGGCTAGAACACAAGATTTGAGCAAGTTTGGAAGCTAAAATTGAAGAGCTCTCTTTTTGGTTTTCTCCTCAAGGGCAGCCGGCCAAGACAAAGAAAATTGAGAGAAAATTGATCAAAAATTGGTTTTAGTAAAGGTGATGAATAGTAAGTCAAAAGCCATCCTCCAATGGTATCATGACACTTGGCCTTTCTAGTGTTTTGCCTAACCCTTTGGCTTCCAATGGTTACATCATATAACAAACGTCTAATTATCCTCTAGCACCTTGTAAAATAATAACACTTAGTACAAAAGTCACTTAGTCACCAAAATTATATCACACTTACCGCACTAGCGGGTCCCATGTCTATAACGCACTTCAAATTAACATACACTAACTCATACTAGGAAAATGATTTTAAAACTGTACTTACTTATAAAAATACATAGAAAATGTAATATTTCCAAGGAAAGTATAAAATGTAGGCAAAGAAATAAAATAATGCTGAGAAAATGTGAAAATTTTTGGTTTCTCACATGTACAATATCATATGCCCCCATGTTCATGTGCTGCTGCTGAAGCTGAGGAGTCATGGAGGCTACCATGATACATGAAGCTTCCCTATTGTCATCCTTATGCTTCTTGTAAGCATTTCGAGCAGTAGCAGGAGCATTTGGTTCAGGTTCTTGGGGCATGGGCCCATCAAGCACATATTCAATTTTTTCATGAGTGAGAACGAGTAGGACATTGCGATACCAATCGAGACAGTTTGTGTCATTAAGTTTGCAATCAGTGAGAATGGTACGAAGGCTCAAATTGTTACTCATTCTACAACAGAAATAAAGTTTGTTAGAGAGAAAAATTTTGTTTAATAAAATCATAAAAACTTCAAAATTATGATTTTATTTCCACTATTTTTTTCGAATCAATTACCCTCTTAAATTGACTCGGGATTTTCTTAAAAACCCATAGTGGCTAGAATCCCATCTCAATTTTTTCGACCTTGGGTGAATCCCAACAAATCAAAAATAATTTTGAAAGGTAGGTACTTTACCAATTACAAATTAATTGTAATTTCTAGAGAAGTCAGGTATCAACTCTTGATTTTACATCTTTATGTATTAACCCAACCATTGCCTCTAAAATTAATGGTCTTGAGTGAATCCCAACAAACCATAATTTTAGTTAAATCGTACCCATCATTCTTGAGAACACTTCTCATAGTAAAAACATGTAGTAAGTAAGGTAGCCTTGGGTGAATCCCAACAAGCTAGCACTTAATAACTACTCTAGTTTTATACTATAATGATGGAAGGCAACTTTTATTATTGATTTAATATTGCATTTGAGGGATTTGTCTCATTCTCCAAAACCTTTTGTAATTAAAGTTTTGAAAAATTTGCTTGTTGGTCTCATCAATAGACATGCAAATAAACATTTCAAAAACATATATAAGCATGAAATTAAAACGTGGATGGTTGTGAATACTTCTAAACTAATTTCCCCAGCCATTAGGGAAATTAGTGGTTGACTAGGGTTTAATCGAAAACCACAAGAAATTCCCCTCTTTGTTGCATGGCTTCTTTTCTTCATCTTCAAGTTACAATTTCTATACTTTTTATACAATTTCCTGTCATCTATCTTCTATATAATATATATTACAAATAGTATAGAAGAAACCCCGAGTTATATTCGGGAGACTTAGATGAGAAGAGAAATTACAACCAGAAATTAAGAGAGGCAGGGTACGCAGACCCTATTTAAAATAAATACAACCATTCAATCATAAATCCACAATCAAATTGGGTTTTATATCCACGACCATCCACCATGCATTCTTGCAATTTAAACAACTTTAAAGAAACCATGTAAATATAGTAATCATTCATTCATGGATTGTTTGGATCTAATTTGTCAAACACCCAAACAAATTTGGGGACTAAATACATGTTAGAAATTTTTGGTGAAAAATACTCTTATTAGGTCATCATTATTTCTAACTAAATTAGGAAAATAACTGGGAAAATAATTCCAATTAATCAAATTAATTTTGAATTAATTCTCAACCTAATAAAACATGAAATATTAAATTCCATAACACATTTTAACAATTAAATTTGGAATCAAATTCCAAAATTGCCAAAACTTCAAAACTTCAAAATTTCAAAAACATTAGTTTCCTAAACTACTCTTGCATTTGTTTTCTAGCAACACCGGCAACCACCACGAAGCACCACCTTTCTAGCCACCACCACTGGGTTCTTCACTTACCACCAGTGGCAAAGGCTCCCAACAGTAGCTCCCAGGTGGTCGCAGGCAGCAATGGTTCTCAGCTACTGCAGTAACCTACTGTAATTTTTTTTTTGCATAGGTTGCTGCTGAAACTTGTTGCACTTTTGTGCATTCTTGCGCCTTAAAACTCTTGATTTGCTTACCCAGCAACCACCAAGAGCTATGGCAACCTCCCACCACCACCAAGGAAGCCTCCCATGGCCTCACATAGCAGCGGCAGCCGGTGGCAGCTATTGGAAGATCGCCGGCAGCAATGTTTTGCTGCAACAGTCGAGAAACTGCTGCACTTTGGCTGTAATTTTTTTTTTTCATAAAAACTAAGAGACCAGCAACTCTTGCAAATCATCAACAGAGATTTAGGGTCTGGTTTCATCTTAAAAAGAAAAGGAAAGCCTAACTATCACATTTGACAACTTGAATAGCAAGTATCCAGCAAAGTGATGATTAATCTTTCAATTTCTTATTAGATAATGAACCGATGAAACCTGCAACTATTCCAAATTTTAAAGGTTACTAAGAAGCTGCAAAACACCATAAAATCAAACCCATAATGAAGCTACAACCAGATTATAGCATGCCAAGTCATTCAAGAATTTTTCGGCTAATGCATCAAAGAACTAACAGCAGATTTTTGTGCAATCTTTAACCATCAAAACCTTAAACTTTTTTCAGGTTTTATAGGTTAATAAAAGACACAAAACTCACCAAAAAATTTGAACCAGAATATCGCATATTCTTAAATCCAACAATCAAGATCAATCCATGAACAAAAAACACATAAAGTCATACGAAAAATACAAGGGATGGCTCTGATACCACTGTTAGGTTTTTGGGATAGAAAGGCAGCAGAAATTAAAAAAATTTTCCCAAAAACCCACTCAAGGATCACCCTAAATTTTGTGTATGGTTCAAGAAGAGAGGGAAAAATGGATTACCTTAATCCGCGTGACATTCCTCTGTTGAATTGGAGAAGATGAACAACCCCTTGATCAGTCCAGATGTCCTGCGTCTACCGAAATCCACGCGAGAGTGATATCTGGATCGTCTCGACGATATATGTGTGAAAGTAATGAAAGTTGCCAGCCTTTCTTTTCACTTTTTCTTGTCTATATTTTTCTCTCTATGTATGTCTTACACACATTTTTCCTCCACTCTCTATGTATGCCAAAACCCTATTTTTCCCTATTGAGAGTCATAGCTTTTTCATCGTTCTAATAGAGAGAGGATTCGTAGAGAAGAAAAAGGAAGAGATGGGTTTTTTATCCAATAACCAACCCTATCCCTCAGCTATCTGATAGATAGGAGATAACTATTTTCTCCTATCTGCTCAAATAGGTCTGGAATTTATTTTTCTTATAAATTAAATCCCGAAAGTATCTTATACTTTATTTCCAAGTCTTCACTCGGACACATAATTTTAATCCAGAACCAAAACTCTAATACGTGTGATCCAATAGGCTCCAAATACATTGGCAATAATTATGAGTTATAATTCCCAAAAAGAATTGGATAAAATAAATAACTTTATTTTATCATTAATTATAATAATTAATTAATTCATAATTATAAATCATGAGCAGTGTCTAGCAACACATCATGACCACCCAAGTACCCGGAATTAGTCAAGGAAATGTTGACCTAACCTTGCCATGAGAAGTTACCATGTAATTATTATCCTTTTACCACCGATATCCAATTAGTCAAGGAATAAGGAATAAGTGCCAATTCCTTAATGACTAATTAAATTTACTAGTTTCCAGAATTAACCCTAGATTAGGTTAACTTGAAAATATTCTTCAATTAACCTAATATAGTCGACCTTTTAGGGTTAATTTCCTACTAGTGGCCATCCAGATATCAACTCCTACTATCGGAGTGGTGAATCCTATCTTGATCACTCATTACCTTTCTGTGCTTCACACTACACCCAATCTCTGTTCTCTAAGTCACTCTCAATGAGTAACAAGCAATAGAGCCAAAATGTAGTGATTCACACTCAAGATACTATAGTGATCTCAAGTCGTAGGATCATTTACATAACTTATCACAAGAGATACAACCATTGGCACTAGATAGATATCTTAATGGGATCTCTAAGCAGATCATTTCAATGTATTTGTACGTTACAAATCATCTACACATTAACCTAGGTATCTATATACCATGGCCGATGAGAACAACCACTATTTACATTAAGTAGAGACTAATTGTGTACTAGTCTTTCTGTACTAATGATGTCCTATCTCATTAGTACTATGACTAGGGAAATTTAAGAATATTACTATAAATGTGATTGATATCTCATAGTCATCAACACTTCTGACCACCATCACATTAGTAAGTATTCTAAGGACTTTATCAGTTATATCTAGCATTTAACAGATAAAGAAGAAGTTATTAAAATACAAAACATAATAAGGAATGTATTAAACAAAATCATTGTTTTAGGGCATACATTCCAACAGTAAGGTCAAAAGGATTTACGGCATTAGCAACTGCTACAATAGGTATTGCAACTTCAATTTTACCAGGAGGTTGAACGACTCATTCTCATTAAGATACCAATAGATATTTCACCCAATGCAACCTGTCGAATTAGCAAACAAAATTCATTAGCAACTTTGATAAAAGAGTGCAAATTAATAATTTGGGATGGTCTAAAAGAGCAACAATTGAGGCATTGGATGGTTTGTTGCAAGATTTAATGAGTTCAGATGAAATTTTTGATGGAAAGATAGTAGTTTTAGGCGGAGATTTCAGGCAAACACTTCCAGTTTTACGTAATAGAAGTAAATCTAAGACAGTAAATACATGTTCAATTAATTCTTCTTATGGCCTCATCTAGAAAAATTGCAATTGACTAACAACATGCAAGCTAGGTTGGATCTGTCATTTACTCAGCTTCTTTTGAAAGTAGGAGATGGTTGAGAAAAATAAAAAATTCAAGATTAATTAAAATTCCTCCTTCAATTTTAATTAAATATGATAATGAGACTGATGCACTGCAGGCATTGATAGATGTTGTATATCCAAACCTGAATCAACTGTCTCAAAATGCAGAATCATATTTAAATAGAGCAATACTAGCTATAAAAAATCACTTTGTTGACGAAATTAATGACTTAATGATTGAAAAATCCCCTGAAAATAGTGTTGAATATATCAATTTTGATGAGACAATCAATCCAAATTATCAAGCTAAGTATGTTGATTTGCTTAATACTTTAGCTCCTAGTGGTTTACCCCCTCACAGATTGATACTAAAACTAAATTTGCCAATTATTCTATTACAAAATCTTGATCTTGAAGAAGGATTATGCAATGGAACTAGACTGATATGCAAGACATTGTAGAAAAATGTGATCCATGCACAAATGTTGAATTTGCATAATAATTGGTGAATTTGCTGACAAGGAAGTGTTTATACATAGGATTCCTTTAAAGCCATCAAATGATGAACAATATCCAATTCCTCATAAAAGAACCCAATTTCCAATTCGTCTATGTTTTGCAATGACTATTAATAAAACTCAGGGCCAAATGATTGACTTTGTTGGGATTTATTTGAAGGAACCTATCTTTTCACAGGAACAACTATATGTTGCCTTATCGTGTGCAAAGACAACTGCTTCTATGAAAGTTTTAATCAAACCAGCTTATTTTGATTCTACTAATGTAGATCATACAAAAAACATCATTTACAAAGAAAATTGAGTTAGCATTAATGACTCATATTTTAACTAATATTAAAAAAACTGAAAAAAATGACAAAGTTTATTTGTTCAAATTTAAATACTGATAATCCAATTTCTCTCCATTTCAGTAATATACATACTTTATGTATACTTTCACACATGACCCTTTACTGACAAACATTCCATCAAATTTTGCTAACCTTAAACACTTCAAGGTAAGCCTTACTAGCATATATAAAAACACACCATTGCTTCTCCCATATTGAGTCATGTGGCAAAAGCAGGGAGAAATCGCATGTTGAAAATGCATCTTCTGTTAATTAAGCCCTCTGAATTTTCCCTTTTAGCTCAAATAGTTGACTGTTTAGGATTACTTTTGTCCTTTGACTTTTAATTGCTAGTTTGTCCCTAAAGTTTTAACAAAGGCTGAAAACAATTGATGATTGTTGAGGGCTTTGTAATTAAAATTATAATTCTTCAATATTTATTATTATCATCATCATCATCATCATCACAGACAAATAGAGAAGCAAATATATGGATGTGCTATTGTCTAACGCATATACATAGAGAAAAAAGAGGCGCAAACAGCAAGGAATAGTTTCTTCCTTTCTCTACCAAATGTTATAAATATTTTTCTACTTTTTCTTTGTGTTTTTCCTTTTTAATTTTGAAGTAGAGGTGTTTTAATGTTGATGTTCTCTATTGTTGTTCTTGGCTATTGTGTAGAAAATTATAATCAGAAATTATAAACAATGTAAAGTTAACAACTACTGCATTCAGGTCCGTTATAGATTGACCTAATCCTTGTTTTTTAATTGCTCGATTATTGGGTTGTAAGAGTGATCTTATGGTTGATTTTGCCTGGTCTTCGTTTGGATGACACTGTGATGCTTTGCTACTATGTGATTTAGATTTTTGCTACATAATGCTTAACTTGGATTGTGGAATATAATAAAGGCCTACTATCCTGAGTATACTGTTATGTTTTCTCTACTATATGTAGTTGGTGGTGGATAACCATTTTTTTTATTTATCTGCTTTCTTTGTGAGAATGAAAATAAAAAGGAAATTAGCTACATGAGTTGATATGTTTGATGACATGTTTAATGAGGCATGTACTAAAAGTCAATTTATTTAGAGTAAAAAAACGTGCACCGCTATGGCTATACGAATTTGACAACGAACCTTTCCTCCTTTAGAACTTTATTGTTGTATTTCAATAATTCTTGTACCAATCGGATAGTAATTGCATGATAGAAAGACAGATCAATGGTTGCTTTTTGTGGAGTGAGCTATTATTATTATTAATTGCCGGATAAAGGAGAGAATCAACGAGGAAAAGCACTATACATCTCCCTTCCCCGCCCTTTTTTGCCTTCTTAGCCAAAAAACAAAAAGAAACACTCACACTTTCATATCAAATTTTAGATATTTAGTGAGAGTTTAGTGTTGAGTTTTTCCAGCTTCTTTGAAAAGGAAAAACTTCACCTCCTAACAAAAGTTTTTTTGCTTTTGTTATTATTGATTGTTTTGTAAGTTTGAAAGAATCAAGAAAGAGGTACAACAAAGTAACCATTCGGTTTTTTTAGATGTGTGATCATCTCTTATAATAGTGGCATGCTTTGTGTTTGATGGTTTGCTTCTAAAATTAGCTTTACCACTATACTGGTGTATTTTTTTGGAAATTTATGTGTCGCATTGTTATGGAGTATTAAATGATTTGAGAGATATTTTTTAGCTTACTGTTTGGTCATAAAAAAAATTATTCTACATTTGCCTTTATGTTTGCATGCTGAACGATCCTTTAGTGTCTTGTAATGGCTTGAACTTTCATTAATTTTTCTTTTAATTGATTTCCTATTGTTATTAGAATTTTACCATAGACATTTGTTTTGTTAGGACGGAAATGGAAAGGAACTCAAATGCAAAGAATAATATGTTGGATCAATTATTCAATAAGGTCTATGATGGTCAAGAATTCATTCAGACACAAAAAACTTGCAATTTTGTTCCTCAGAACCATTGTACTAGTTGAATGGTTTTTGAAATGTACTAGTTCTATCCTTTTTATTGAAGTGTAAATTTGGAATACACCTTTAAACATCAAGGACACAAAGAAAGATAATCAGAACTCAGAAATTTAAAAACATGTAGAAAACTAAAAAGAAATTAGTACTACTTCATTTCTAAATATCACACTGTCTTGCTAAACAATCATTAAAAGGTTTCTAAATGCGACTATGGAGCATGAAAAAGTATGCAATTTCTTGGATTGCTCCATCACAAGGCAACTTGAATTCCATTATTTTGATTATGCTTTATGAAAACTACCATTACTTGGAATAAAACATTCATTCTGTGACAGCCCCACCTCCCCCTAGGGCGTACCCAAGAGTTTGACGGACTGCCTGCCCAACTCTCGCCAGGACTCGGTCACAATTCATGAAATTTACAAATGATAACCTCAAAATAAAAGCGATATTAAGTACAACCTTCAATATATACACTCATGGACCTCCAATGTCCCCACAATCTATAGTACAGCCAAGGAGTCACTGCAAAAATCATACCAAACAAATCAGTTAGACAGCTATGAAGTGCTCATACTAGCAGCTAACAAAATCTAGACAAAGTCTATGCCTTCTCCACTCCCATTCTCACGTTCTTACTCCTGTAAGGAAAACAAATTTCATAGAATGAGCTAGAAGCCCAGTGAGGTTCCAAAAAAACAGGCAGGTAATATAACAGGTAAGACCATACACCGGATATCAAGAAACAAGTCAAAGTCAAATAGATCATGATTCAGTATATAGTTAAGTAAATAGCTAGATAGAACATGTAAAAGTGTACAGTAAAGAACACATTCATGGCAAAGCATATATATTGCTTTCAGGAGCAAGTTCTACTGTAGCTTGATCAAGGTCTGTTGACTCTCCGTCAACCATAAAATTATAATGTCCGTAGATCACCACTTTACACCAATTTCCGTCCACCAAACATACCCCTTACCGGACCCGAACACCAAAGAAGTACCCAAGGTTCGTTGATCTTCTCGACCAAACCCTTGCCGGCTAGATTCGACATACTAGCCTTGGGTTGGACTTATAGTCCCAGATATTCAGTAATTCAAGATTTGGCTTATAGCTCAAAGTATTCAGGTAATCAAGATTGAAGTCGTTGGCTGTTATCCAACGCTCACACAGTAATTGATTGGAGACGTTAGTTGCCACTTAACGCTCCGTATTCAGTAATATCAGTGTTCAAGTAATGAATTCCAATCAAGACTAAATAGGTTAGGAACTTGTCCTTTACGCAAGATTGCCCAGCTTACCCGACCGCTCTGAGGCTGGTTTAAAGCAAGAGGTCCAACGAGGGCTCAGTTCAGTCGTTACTGACCTACATTCACGCATACACATGAGTAGACCTAGATTCCACTTACCCGACGTCTCGGATAAGGTCCAAGACCCAGTTCAATCACTACAAGAGAAATGTAACTGGTTTACAATTCAACCGCTACAAGAAGGATGTAGCCGGTCTACTATTCAACTGCCACAAGAGAAATGCAGTCGGTCTACAGTTCAACCGCCACAAGAGGAATGCAGCCGGTCTACAATCATGCACATAAATATGGAAGTCCACACACAGGATTAATTGATTCAAGTTCATAGAGGTCGAATGCGAATAAGGACACACTCGCCTAGCCATGATGAAGTCACAAGTAATATCCAGCAATTCACATTTTTAAGCATTCCAAGTATTTCAAGTCAATATACAGGTCACATACAAATCAAGTCACTTGTTCATGCATAATTGAAATATCAAGTGTTTAGTCAAGTCAGGTCAATTGAGTGTACATAAAAACACACTCGCCTAACAGGCTCAAGTCACAAATAAGATCAGTATATCATGTTTCAAGCATTTCAAGTAATTCAAATCCAAACAGTTGAAAATCAGGTAGATGCAAAAACTTGATCAAATAAGAAAACTGGAGAAAAACTGTAGAAATTAGAAATTTCTTCAGCAAATCCGGCCAAATATTGACCGGATTCAAGGCCGGATTGACAGGGAAGGCAGAAAACAATTTGATTGCTTACTGCCTCGAATCCGACCTGAAATCTGGCCAGAAAGTGGCCGGATTCTGGCCACATTTCAGTTATACAAAACAACCAACACATGTTTTAACAGAATATCAAAAATTTAGTCGAGTTAGGTCAAGTGCAATAAAGTACACACTTTCCCATGAGACGATAAATCAAGTACCTAGTAGTTTCTAGCAACAGTGAGCATGTAACACCCGCCCCAAACACACAAGAAAATCGGTGGGATAACCACTCGAGTGACCAACAAGTCAAGTGCAAGCAAAGCAATTCATTTCATATCAATATCAATAAGTTAACTACAAAGGATCGAGTATGATAAAGTACATTCTCGTTCTAAAGGTTATCAATTCAAAAGCAATTACTTTAACCAAGCAAACATGTCATTCAAGCAAGGAGACATTCCACGTAAATATTTTCAGGCACTTAGAACACTCACCAATCAATTGCAACCCTTTACTTTAGCCCTGGTTTGTTCTCTTGAACTCTCTCGAGTCCTGTGGTCACATACTATATTAAAAGACTAACAATACAAAACCAAAATACATGAAAAAATTAAGGTTCCAAAACTTCACTTCCTTTCATTTAAACCTCAATTCCACCCATAAACCAAACTCAAAATAGTTTACCAACTCCAATCTTAAAGTTGGAAATGAAAGTAAGAACGATTCTAGGAAAATAGATTTTTTCCAGTTTTGTGTGGCGCTATTTCAAAAATCATAACTCAAGTTTCCTAAGTCTAAAATTTATAAACTTTATACCGTTGGAAACTAGACTCAAAGAGTTACAATTTCACAGAAGACACCTTTATAAGATTTTGTGCACAAGTCAGTCAAATTCCAACCTAAAGTTGCTGCATCATCTAGTAGAAAGACAGAACAGGTATGGAAATTCAGTCAATTTTGAAAAATCATAGATATTCATAGGAACTGAGAAAAATTATAAAATTTTCACGGTTGAAAGTACCCTGTGTGACGCCCCCACTTCTCCCAAGGGCGAAACCAAGGGTATCCGCAGGATGCCTGCCCAACTCTCGCCAGGACTCAAGACAAATCGATTCAAGCTCATCGATACATAACAATTAATACGAGCCAAATAAAGAAAAGTCGCATCCATAATCAACCATCCACGGCTCACACCACGAGTTCAAAATACATCAGTTATTTAATCCTTACATCAAGTTCCCCAAAAGATACATTAGTTCCCCAAACTATACAACAACCACAAGTCCATCTAAAACATTTGAAACCCTAATACCAAAATACATCAAAAAGGGGTTCCTCCGAAGTTCACTTCCTCCATTCCTTTTAAGGAAAACAAACTAATGGGATGAGCCAATACTCAGTGAGGCCAAGAAACACACATGCGAACACATAATCCGAGTAGTAACAACAATTATATTGTAAGTAAAGCTATCAAGTTCGAATAATTCATATTTCGATTAGGAAAAATTAAACAGAAATAATTCAAGGATATTGTAGCTCTCAGGAGCTAAATTCCACGTAGTCGAGTTAAAGTCTTGATCACAACTCATGTTGACACTCCGTCAACCACATAAGTATCAAATCCGTAGATACACCACTTTTTTTCGAATCCCGTCACCGTTACACCCCCTTTACCGAGCCCGCTCATCAAAGTTTTGATAATACTCGAGTATATCATGGCAATACTACACGAGTAATGCCGAGCAAGATCTCTCCAATAGATCATGCTCTACGAATATCTCATGGTTTGCTAAACTTATCGACCAAGCCCATGCTGGCTCGATTCGCAAAGTTAACCAACGAGTTTGGGCGTCCCCCGAATACGAATACGAATACGAATACAAATACGAATATAAGTCGATGAGCAACGCTCGAATCGACGATTCCAAATACAAATCACGAATACAAATCACATATACGAACCACAAATTCGAATCACATCCACATTACTATGTACAAATCGGATATGAATTCACATAGCAAAATACGAATATAATTTCATTTGGAAGAGAATGAGTGCGGTAAAGTGCACCCTCGTCTCAAAATTTCAAATTCATATAACGGATAAGAAACAGATAACCACTTAACAACAAGTTCATGCACTTGACACTCACCAATCGAAACAAGGGAGTAAGTGCGTAAACGATCCCTTAGGTGTTCCTCTCGAGATCCTCTTAAAGGTCTCATTGAGCACCTGAGCAAATAGTAATTGTCTATTACACACTATCGCTTAAAACCCCTAATTATCGAGGAAGATTGCACACTTGTACAATCTAAGAAAATTTCACAAAAATGAGCCTTAATTACTCGTAAATCGAGGCACAAAAATGGGGTTTTAAAACACAAGCAAAATCTGATTTTCATCTTTGAAAGCAAGTGTAAAACGGTTTAGCAATATCAAAGGAAAATAGAGAGTTCGCAACCCTCAATTTCCTTTAAGTTCGGAAATTTCAGATTTGTCACCCATAATTTGAAAAATCGTATCTCATTCTCTATAAGTCCAAAATTGGAAAACTTAGTGCCGTTGGAAACTACTTCCAAAGTACTAAAAGTTTGTAGAAGACAATTTTCCATGATTCCAAACGGAAGGTATTCAAAAATTAGCTCAAAGTTGCTGTTCTGGGGCTTAGAAGACAGGTTTAGGTTGGTTTTTGGCCAAGTTTGTAAATTTGGAAAAATTCACTTGATCCGAACTAACCTCTAAAATTTGGAACTCAATTAGAGTTGCAAACAAGGTTTAAAACAAAGCAAGCAGAATGAGAATCGGAGTTTTGACCACCGAGATACGGTAGCTCAAAGTTGCTGAAATTTGGAACGTGTTTACCATTTTCCAGATTTGAATCACTGTTTTAGGGACATTGGTTGAACATCGAAACGAACTTGAAATGGCACCAAATTTGGCAGGTTTATCCTAACATGTAAGGGCAATTCCTCTACAAAATTTCATAGGAAAATTCATTCGGGAAGTTGGTTAACGAAAGCACGAAAACTCCAAGAACTTCAAGGCAAATCTGCCTTGTATGTTCCGTTTTCCGTTTTCAAAACGTTCGGCCAACAAAGTACCTCAAGCACGGTCCATGTGCATAGACAATGTCTAAGACGTATCCAATACACATTTTTTAGGTAATTAATCACCAAAATTCCGGATAACAAGTCCCAAGTCATTGTTAGTTTCAAATCTGTCCAAAACACTGTTTTCGTTCACAAAGTCAGTTTTGAATTTCGATCATAAATCACTCAATTCAACTCGGAATTGAGTGTGGTTTGTGGCGTTATAGACTCATAAGGCTATATTTTCTCAGAAGAAACCATTTTTAAAATCTGTCCAAAACCAGCTCATTCGTGAGCATCAAGTTGTAGCACGTGCTGCCTTCCAGGAAGCAACGAAACAGGACAGTGGATTTCAAACGAATGCTTTGGCTTGTTCAAGTGGAACCAGGACATGCATTTTATACCAACGGAAATCTGGAAATGTCTAGTTTCCAATGCCGCAAACGACACTCGATTTTGACATTGGAGCAACAAGTTATGGCCAAAACAAGAAGACTGCCTGGGCAATCCGGGAACAAAATTCCAGTTTTCTAACCTTTCGAAATTTCAACATTTGAGTGACTAAATCAAGTTATTTTTCAATGAAACTTTTTACACAACCAATATAACATGTAAAAAACATAAACAAGTCATTAGAACCTCAAAATTTTGCACAAAAGTGGTCGGACAAGGTAGGGGTAAAATGGTCACTTTTGCTCCAAGCACCTCTTTTGATTTTCTACCAACCATACAACATTAATCCACTAATTTAAGCACTGAACCACCATTAATTTCATCATCAATCATCAAATCAGTCCATATATCCAAGGTGGGAGTTCATAGAGCCCACACAACCATTTTCAACATATCCAAGCTACCCATATGCATGCATGCTCTTAAATGTGCATTACTACTCTCAAAAAACAAGAATTTAAGAGTTGATCGTTACTTACTCGCTTTGATGTTCAAGACAGAAATTTCGGCTCTCCTTAGCTCAAGAAAACTCGCGGATTGTAGCCCCTTTTCTTAGCTAGATGTAATCTCCAAGTGTTGAGCTATGTGTGGTCAAATTTTGGTAGGATTTGGTGATGTTTTGTTGAAGAAATGAAGATGAAAAAATGGAAAACTTTGAGTTGTTTCTTTGCTTCCCTTGGCCGGCTGTTTGGAGCAGAAAAAAAAGAGCTAAAGCTGAAAGTAAGCTTCCGTGAGAAGCTTTATAAGTTGTGGCCAAAAGTTACTTCAAAGTCAATTAGGAATAGTGCGCGCACGCGCGCGTTTTGTGCTCGAATCCTCTTAAGTTTGTTGCACTAGTGCACTAAACCTCTAAGGCACTTGTATTCATATTAATATTATTCACTCTTAATTGTCCCAAAATAAAGGTCTAAAATCCCTCAATTAATCGCGGGCGTAAAAACGCGTACTTCCGATTTGTGCGCGATAAAGTGGAATTTTCAAGAATTTCTTATTATGATAGTATCACTAACTAATAATTGAATACTTAAACTTAAAAATACCTATTTCAAGACTAATGCACAAGTCTCCAATTTTTTTCAAGCTTATTGTATCCTCGAATCGATTATTATTTCCAATCGCGTATTCACTATTCTCACTTTACGAGCTTTCAATAATTAAATTTTGAAACAAGTCACTTTAAAAATATAATTAAGCTATAGACTCATGTAATTAGGTCTAAATAGGCTAGAAAATAATATTCGGAATAAATGGATAATTAAATATTTAAATAAGCTCGAAATGAAATTTAAAATAATAAATTTTGCGAGTCCTCACATGAGTCGAGTTTTAATTTCTCAAATCTCAAATTAACTTTTCTTAATCTACTATTGATCATTCTTACTTCTCCAAAATTAATACACTCTCGATTCAAATATAGTCTAAAAAAATGTGTACTCGTTGTTCCTAACTAAACGAGTTTTCGAAAAGTAAATTTTCTAACAAAATGTTTTAAAAACATAAGAGAGGCGTTTTTCCATATAAATGGATTTTAAGTAGTTGAATTAAATAATTCGGAGAAAATGAGTGAATAACTATTTAAATAAACCAGTAATATATGACGAAAAAAAGAAAATTTTCGGATCCTCATAACTTCCCCTCCTTAAAAGATTTCGTCCTCGAAATTCACACTTAGGATAACCTCATATCCCTTAATCGTCGCGCCTATCGGATCAATCAGTAACGTACAATTGCTAACCCATCTTTCAAAATCTCTATCCACCTAGATTGTAATCAAACTTTGATTCTATCTTACGACTCTAGGATTTTGTAAAAGTGTGAATTGTACTAGGGTCACTTAGAACTTCAGATAGACAATGAAAAGCAAGAATCATACCTTCAACGACCGTAGTAGAATTGAAAACCTGTTGATAGCCTAATGCATAAACCCTAGCTGGTGTTTTAGATCGACTTCCTCCAGCATTAGACTGCTTAGAGGCTGACTTTTCAGGCTTTTGGGCACTACCTCCTTCTTTTGGTACGGTTGGGCATTTCGATATCTGGTGCTCGATACTACTACAATATAAGCATCTCCCTTGTTTCCTAAAACAATCACTCTCTGTATGGTTGAGTTTGCCACAATAACCACAAACAACTTGGGGAGCCACAGATTGACTACTTGGAAGTGTCCCTCTCGATTGACCTCGTCCATTGCGATCTCCTCTTGATTGAATCCCTTTTGGCGGGCTAGATATCTCCACTCCACCCGTTCGTTTTCCCATTTTAAAAAGTGGAGCACTCTTATCTGCCTGTCCCGAAGGGTTACTAGAAGTGCCTCTTTTCTTAGCATGAAAGTCTCTAACTTGCAGCCTTGCACTCTCGACTCTCTGTGCTTTTACTAATACTTCAGTAAACGTAGAGATTTGGGTTGCGACCAAACCCTCCTGAATCTCCACATTAAGTCCCTGCACGAACCGTCTAATCCTCCTCCGTTCATTGATCACCAATTCAGGAGCGTACTTAGAAAACTTAGTGAACTTTCCCTCATACTCCGCTACACTAAGGGTTCCTTGTTTCAACTTGATGAATTCATCCTCCCTTTTCTCTTGGATTAAGGGCGGAAGAAATTTCTCATTAAATTCCCTGGTGAAATTTTTCCAAGTCCAAGAGGTTTGTACTCTTTCCCACATCCCCCTTATCAAGTCCCACCAAGCACGTGCCACTCCCTCAAATTGGAAAGCAGCAAAATTCACTCGCCTATCTTCGGTATAGTCTAAGGCGGCGAATATATTGGTCATTCTCTCTAACCAGTTCTCAGCTGCCTCGGGGTCGGGCTCTCCAGTGAACTTAGGCAGGTTAAACTTCAGGAACCTCTCCAAAACCCTATCTTCCCCTCTATCCTGGCCCCCGGACTGATTAAGTGGTCCAGGACCTTGTCTTTCAGCTAAGCGTTCTAGAATATTAGTCATCCTATTAATGGCAGTAGCCATTTGGTTAATCTCTATATTCTCTTGTCCTTGGGTCGGTCCAATTGCCGATCCTTGTTCATCCCCTTGAGGATGGGCTTGCCTAGACCCTCGCCCACGACCTCGTCCACTCCTTCGTCCTTCCATAATTCTAATGGTGCCTAATGCAAGAAATAATTGTGATCATGCGAGGAATTTCTTAAAACAAGAGTTGAGCTTGAAAACATCAGAGCCATAATAGGACTTTTAGTCATGTATGACTAAAGTAAAGTCAAGCGCCTCAAAAGTAGGTCACACAGTTAAACAAAAATACCATGGCCTTGGCACTAGCATCACCCCCAACTAAGTCAATCCTTTATAACACTGGTAGGTCTGATCTTCTCGTTCATTTCTGACTCATATCAGGTACTAGGATCCTATTAAGTTACATAGGACCATCCATCCATCTTTCTCCACCTCCCTCTTTCAATTATTGTACCACCTTAGCCAAACGACTATTGGTTTTTCGGTAACTATTCACGTAAAATATCGATTCGTTCTTTTCCCCGCAAACGGAGATCTCAAGTTCTTAATATTGCCCTCAACTCTTAAGCATTCGGGTACAAGAATCTGAAATAAGATAATTCACATCTCGAGCTGGCCAATCCCAAGAGTAAATCACCACATTTGAGATTCCTACCCAACATACATATCTAATATTCCCCAAGTATCAAGATAAGGAATTTATATCTATCACATTCATGATTTACAACTTACGCTCTAAAAGAGTACTTAATCCTTTACTTATTCGTATGATAAGCACCATAACACCATTTGGCCCAAACTCACCCCGCGCAGATACCACGTGAAGCGGCTCTGATTTTTATCCCTACAAGCGGTCACTTAATTTTGAAACCAGTCCCACAGTCCGGCATCCTAAATTTCAAGCTTAGGATACACTACAAGGATTTGAAACCTAAACTCTGATACCAACTGTGACGCCCCCACTTCTCCCAAGGGCGAACCCAAGGGTATCTGCGGGACGCCTGCCCAACTCTCGCCAGGATTCAAGACAAATCGATACATAACAATTAATACGTGCCAAATAAAGAAAAGTCGCTTCCATAATCAACCATTCAAGGCTCACACTACGAGTTCAAAATACATCAGTTATTTAATCCTTACATCAAGTTCCCCAAAAGATACATTAGTTCCCCAAACTATACAACAACCACAAGTCCAGCTAAAACATTTGAAACCCTAATACCAAAATACATCAAAAAGGGGTTCCTCCGAAGTTCACTTCCTCCATTCTTGTTAAGGAAAACAAACTAATGGGATGAGCCAATACTCAGTGAGGCCAAGAAACACACATGCGAACACATAATCCAAGTAGTAACAACAATTACATTGTAAGTAAAGCTATCAAGTTCGAATAATTCACATTTCGATTAGGAAAAATTAAACAGAAATAATTCAAGGATACTGTAGCTCTCAGGAGCTAAATTCCACGTAGTCGAGTTAAAGTCTTGATCACAACTCATGTTGACACTCCGTCAACCACATAAGTATCAAATCCGTAGATACACTACTTTTCTTCGAATCCCGTCACCGTTACACCCCCTTTACCGGGCCCGCTCATCAAAGTTTTGATAATACTCGAGTATATCATGGCAATACTACACGAGTAATGCCGAGCAAGATCTCTCCAGTAGATCATGCTCTACGAATATCTCATGGTTTGCAAAGCTTATCGACCAAGCCCATGCTGGCTCGATTCGCAAAGTTAACCAACGAGTTTGGGCGTCCCTCGAATACGAATACGAATACGAATACAAATACGAATATAAGTCGATGAGTGTGACAGCCCCACCTCCCCCTAAGGTGAACCAAAGGGGTTAGCGGACTGCCTGCCCAGCTCTCGTCAGGACTAACGGTTCGGTATAGAACGAGCTAATACATTCCGAAACTTACCAACGCGGGTAAAAAAGTCAAAATGGAAAAATAACCCAAAATAAAAAAAATGAAATCCGGAGTCGGTCATGAATAGTAACCGACCCGTCAGAACCCAACCAAATATCAAACAAACATTCACATCTTGAAACTTAGCATTTACAAGCCAAAGTGGCATACAAAAGTATTCAAAAGTGTATACATGTCTGGTTTGCCAAGTCAAAAGGGAAACGGTCCCAAAACTACATTTAGGGTTTCAATACATGAGTTATACAAAAGATATGTTCAACTAGCTCAATTTGGCAGCCAATTGTCAAATCCAGTCCAAAAGTATTTATTTTCCTGTAAGGAAAACAAAAAGGAACAGAAAGGGGTGAGCTTGCGCTCAATGAGGTACCAGACATATAGCAGTAAAATCATGGCATTTCAAATTTAACAAATCAGGTACACATGCCAGATGTAAAGTAAATGAACCAATGATTTAAATCAGAAGGATACAGGTGGCTCTCAGGAGCCAAATTCCCATTAGCATCATCGAAGCTTGATCGAAATAATAGTTGACACTCCGTCAATGCTAAAGGAGTAACCAATACCGTAGACTCCACTTTCTTCGATTCCTTCCACCTCACATACCCCACCGGGCCCGAAATCCAATCAGATCAGAAATGGTAATACTCGAGTATACCCGGAATCAAGGGTCTCAATACCTAAAGATCCCAAAACAGACTACCGTGGTTCGTTATCTAATCGACCAGGCCCTTGCCGGCCCGACTCGAGTAACTGGCCACAGGTGTTGAGCTCAGAGGTCACAGAAAAGTCGTTGGACACAAGCTTCCAAACGACGTCAGAACAGATACAGATCCGGATACAGTTAACAGATACAGATACAGATACAGATAGCAGATTCAGATACGCGTTCAAAATTGGTATATGAACAGACCAGAGAACGAGTGTGATAAAGTACACCCTCGCCTCCCTTTTATCAAAACAGTATTTGGCTCCAACAGTCATAAATCAAGTATTCAGATATTCAGATATTTCACATAACGGGTAGCAGGTAGTGGAATACTCACCGGGGTCAGTACAGATACCTCCCCAAAAGAGAGCTTTAATCACCAAGAAACCCTAAGATAATCCAAAGAAAACAATTGAAGGTTCCACTTTCAAAATCGAGTATACAGAATGCACATGTGGGGCTCGACTACCAGTCGTATGCCTCGCCAAATAATGATTAAAGCAAGGGTGCAAAACATGAATTTTTGGAAACGAAAAGGTAAAATGAAGACCTAGGCTCAAACAACCCAAAAGTCCTTCGCTCAAATCACAAGTAAATCCAACTAGCCTTCAAGTAAAATTTCGGCAGCATATCCCTTGTGTTTACCTAATTTCCAGCCATCATGGCTTCATTATTTCCTCAAATCAGTCCCAACATCTCGTACAAAAATAATCTCATTCCCAAAAGCCGTTCACTAGGCTTAATGGCATTCAAGTACAAAATTTAGTTAGGAAATGACCGGATATGAAAGTCAAGCCCTAAACTATTCAAATAAACACAATAAGACTCGATTACAAGTCATAAACCAATTCTACATACTACCAAAACAGGGTTCCCTAAGCATACACAAACAATAGAGGAAACCAGAAAAATCCGGAAATGATTTAGCTTTAGCCCTGAAAAAAACAGTTTTTGTCCTCATTTTGCGGTAATGGTGCCAAAGGAACTACGATTATCGGATGAAGGTACAAGACCCACCGTTTCGAAGCTAAGAGATATGGCTACAACATTACAGAAGGTCACTCAACCCTGTTTCGAGTGTAACCCGGTAAAAAATGCAAGATACCATACCAGAATCACAAAAACAGATTCACAGAACGTATTCTAGCGGAAACATCATAACTCAGGCTCTCCAAGTCCAAATCCAGAAATTCCAAAACCAGCTGAAATCTAAGAAACAGGGATAAATTTCAGCAGAAGGCCTCAACAACCAATTCGGAAGCAATTCCAGCCAAAACAACCAATTACAGGCGCAATTCTTACATTCGGGTAAAACCAGAACAGCAATAGTAATTTCAAATTTTCTCAATCTAAGCTACTCCGATTGACCTAAAATTTTGTAGGCACCTCTAAAATGTCATTCCCTACAACTTTCATGTTTTAATCCAAGGCCAATTCGGCCTCTAACTAGGAGCTAAAAATTCAGGCAGAATGCTCCCACTAGAACCCTAATTTTCTGAAATTTCTTCCAAACCAGAAATTGGTTGCAATTAATCACTTTTTCCACCTCCTAGAGTCATTATATACCATTTCCAATCATCATAGATAGCCACACAATCATGCTTATATTAAAACAGAAAAATCCCCAAAAATAATAAAACTTCATCACTTCAACCACAAATCAAGAAATAATCCATAATATTGCATCTCATACTACCACTAAGCATGATTTAAGCATCAATTAAGGGAGGAGGGTGGTTCTTCACAACTCACCTTAAAAACAAGAGAGAGAGAGAGCAATTGGTCACCTTAACTTTCCAAATAACTTCACACAACAACTCACAAACACTAATTGAAGAGGTTTTATGGAGAAATTGCAAGATTAAATGGTTAGTTTGTGAGATTGGGCAAGTTGGAGCAAGAAACTTGGAAGCTTTTCTTTCTTTTCTTGTAGGAAGAGGTTCGGCCAAGAAGCTTTGAAATTTGGAGAGTTTTTGGTCAATTTTTGGTTTTATTTAGTAAAATGGTAAAAAGATGAATAGTAAGTCAAAAGTAGGAATAAATCTCCAACTTTGTTTGCCTAACTTTTTGTCTCTCTCACACCTATCCACTTGGCAACCTCTAAATATCTCATAACACTCGGTAATTTAATTCCAGTATCCAAAACTTAACCTAGTTGGCCGAATTTTTCCGAACTTTTCGCACTAGTGGGTCCCACGTCCGGTATACGCTCTTAATTTCTCAAAACCTATTTGATACTAGAAAAATCATCTAAAAACTATATTTACTCATAAAATTATCTAGAAAATTTTCCGGATACAGAAAGTGCAGAAAACAAACCATTGAAGATAAGAAAACCTAGAAAGATAATAAAACCTAGAAAATGGAAAAGTTACGGGTTCTCACAATGAGCAACGCTCGAATCGACGATTCCAAATACGAATCACGAATACAAATCACATATACGAACCACAAATTCGAATCACATCCACATTACTATGTATAAATCGGATATGAATTCACATAGCAAAATACGAATATAATTTCATTTGGAAGAGAATGAGTGCGGTAAAGTACACCCTCGTCTCAAAATTTTAAATTCATATAACGGTTAAGAAACAGATAACCACTTAACAACAAGTTCATGCACTTGAAACTCACCAATCGAAACAAGGGAGTAAGTGCGTAAACGAGCCCTTAGGTGTTCCTCTCGAGATCCTCTTGAAGGTCTCATTGAGCACCTGAGAAAATAGTAATTGTCTATTACACACTATCGCTTAAAACCCCTAATTATCGAGGAAGATTGCACACTTGTACAATCTAAGAAAATTTCACAAAAATGAGCCTTAATTACTCGTAAATTGAGGCACAAAAATGGGGTTTCAAAACACAAGCAAAGTCTGATTTTCATCTTTGAAAGCAAGTGTAAAACGGTTTAGCAATATCAAAGGAAAATAGAGAGTTCGCAACCCTCAATTTCCTTTAAGTTCGGAAATTTCAGATTTGTCACCCATAATTTGAAAAATCGTATCTCATTCTCTATAAGTCCAAAATTGGAAAACTTAGTACCGTTAGAAACTACTTCCAAAGTACTAAAAGTTTGTAGAAGACAATTTTCCATGATTCCAAACGGAAGGTATTCAAAAATTAGCTCAAAGTTGCTGTTCTGGGGCTTAGAAGACAGGTTTAGGTTGGTTTTTGGCCAAGTTTGTAAATTTGAAAAAATTCACTTGATCTGAACTAACCTCTAAAATTTGGAACTCAATTAGAGTTGCAAACAAGGTTTAAAAAAAAGCAAGCAGAATGAGAATCGGAGTTTTGACCACCGAGATACGGTAGCTCAAAGTTGTTGAAATTTGGAACGTGTTTACCATTTTCCAGATTTGAATCACTGTTTTTGGGACATCGGTTGAACATCGAAACGAACTTGAAATGGCACCAAATTTGGCAGGTTTATCCTACCATGTAAGGGCAATTCCTCTACAAAATTTCATAGGAAAATTCATTCGGGAAGTTGGTTAACGAAAGCACGAAAACTCCAAGAACTTCAAGGCAAATCTGCCTTGTATGTTCCGTTTTCCGTTTTCAAAACGTTCGGCCAACAAAGTACCTCAAGCACGGTCCATGTGCATAGACAATGTCTAAGACGTATCCAATACACATTTTTTAGGTAATTAATCACCAAAATTCCGGATAACAAGTCCCAAGTCATTGTTAGTTTCAAATCTGTCCAAAACACTGTTTTCGTTCACAAAGTCAGTTTTGAATTTTGATCATAAATCACTCAATTCAACTCGGAATTGAGTGTGGTTTGTGGCGTTATAGACGCATAAGGCTATATTTTCTCAGAAGAAACCATTTTTAAAATCTGTCCAAAACCAGCTCATTCGTGAGCATCAAGTTGTAGCACGTGCTGCCTTCCAGGAAGCAACGAAACAGGACAGTGGATTTCAAACGAATGCTTTGGCTTGTTCAAGTGGAACCAGGACATGCATTTTATACCAACGGAAATCTGGAAATGTCTAGTTTCCAATGCCGCAAACGACACTCGATTTTGACATCGGAGCAACAAGTTATGGCCAAAACAAGAAGACTGCCTGGGCAATCCGGGAACAAAATTCCAGTTTTCTAACCTTTCGAAATTTCAACATTTGAGTAACCAAATCAAGTTATTTTTCAATGAAACTTTTTACACAACCAATATAACATGTAAAAAACATAAACAAGTCATTAGAACCTCAAAATTTTGCACAAAAGTGGTCGGACAAGGTAGGGGTAAAATGGTCACTTTTGCTCCAAGCACCTCTTTTGATTTTCTACCAACCATACAACATTAATCCACTAATTTAAGCACTGAACCACCATTAATTTCATCATCAATCATCAAATCAGTCCATATATCCAAGGTGGGAGTTCATAGAGCCCACACAACCATTTTCAACATATCCAAGCTACCCATATGCATGCATGCTCTTAAATGTGCATTACTACTCTCAAAAAACAAGAATTTAAGAGTTGATCGTTACTTACTCGCTTTGATGTTCAAGACAGAAATTTCGGCTCTCCTTAGCTCAAGAAAACTCGCGGATTGTAGCTCCTTTTCTTAGCTAGATGTAATCTCCAAGTGTTGAGCTATGTGTGGTCAAATTTTGGTAGGATTTGGTGATGTTTTGTTGAAGAAATGAAGATGAAAAAATGGAAAACTTTGAGTTGTTTCTTTGCTTCCCTTGGCCGGCTGTTTGGAGCAGAAAAAAAAGAGCTAAAGCTGAAAGTAAGCTTCCGTGAGAAGCTTTATAAGTTGTGGCCAAAAGTTACTTCAAAGTCAATTAGGAATAGTGCGCGCACGCGCGCGTTTTGTGCTCGAATCCTCTTAAGTTTGTTGCACTAGTGCACTAAACCTCTAAGGCACTTGTATTCATATTAATATTATTCACTCTTAATTGTCCCAAAATAAAGGTCTAAAATCCCTCAATTAATCGCGGGCGTAAAAACGCGTACTTCCGATTTGTGCGCGATAAAGTGGAATTTTCAAGAATTTCTTATTATGATAGTATCACTAACTAATAATTGAATACTTAAACTTAAAAATACCTATTTCAAGACTAATGCACAAGTCTCCAATTTTTTTCAAGCTTATTGTATCCTCGAATCGATTATTATTTCCAATCGCGTATTCACTATTCTCACTTTACGAGCTTTCAATAATTAAATTTTGAAACAAGTCACTTTAAAAATATAATTAAGCTATAGACTCATGTAATTAGGTCTAAATAGGCTAGAAAATAATATTCGGAATAAATGGATAATTAAATATTTAAATAAGCTCGAAATGAAATTTAAAATAATAAATTTTGCGAGTCCTCACATGAGTCGAGTTTTAACTTCTCAAATCTCAAATTAACTTTTCTTAATCTACTATTGATCATTCTTACTTCTCCAAAATTAATACACTCTCGATTCAAATATAGTCTAAAAAAAATGTGTACTCGTTGTTCCTAACTAAACGAGTTTTCGAAAAGTAAATTTTCTAACAAAACGTTTTAAAAACATAAGAGAGGCGTTTTTCCATATAAATGGATTTTAAGTAGTTGAATTAAATAATTCGGAGAAAATGAGTGTATAACTATTTAAATAAACCAGTAATATATGACGAAAATAAGAAAATTTTCGGATCCTCATAACTTCCCCTCCTTAAAAGAATTTCGTCCTCGAAATTCACGCTTAGGATAACCTCATACCCCTTAATCGTCGCGCCTATCGGATCAATCAGTAACGTACAATTGCTAACCCATCTTTCAAAATCTCTATCCACCTAGATTGTAATCAAACTTTGATTCTATCTTACGACTCTAGGATTTTGTAAAAGTGTGAATTGTACTAGGGTCACTTAGAACTTCAGATAGACAATGAAAAGCAAGAATCATACCTTCAACGACCGTAGCAGAATTGAAAACCTGTTGATAGCCTAATGCATAAACCCTAGCTGGTGTTTTAGATCGACTTCCTCCAGCACTAGACTGCTTAGAGGCTGACTTTTCAGGCTTTTGGGCACTGCCTCCTTCTTTTGGTACGGTTGGGCATTTCGATATCTGGTGCTCGGTACTACTACAATATAAGCATCTCCCTTGTTTCCTAAAACAATCACTCTCTGTATGGTTGAGTTTGCCACAACAACCACAAACAACTTGGGGAGCCACAGATTGACTACTTGGAAGTGTCCCTCTCGATTGACCTCGTCCATTGCGATCTCCTCTTGATTGAATCCCTTTTGGCGTGCTAGATATCTCCACTCCACCCGTTCGTTTTCCCTTTTTAAAAGGTGGAGCACTCTTATCTGCCTGTCCCGAAGGGTTACTAGAAGTGCCTCTTGTCTTAGCATGAAAGTCTCTAACTTGCAGCCTTGCACTCTCAACTCTCTGTGCTTTTACTAATACTTCAGTAAACGTAGAGATTTGGGTTGCGACCAAACCCTCCTGAATCTCCACATTAAATCCCTGCACGAACCGTCTAATCCTCCTCCATTCATTGATCACCAATTCAGGAGCGTACTTAGAAAACTTAGTGAACTTTCCCTCATACTCCGCTACACTAAGGGTTCCTTGTTTCAACTTGATGAATTCATCCTCCCTTTTCTCTTGGATTAAGGGCGGAAGAAATTTCTCATTAAATTCCCTGGTGAAATTTTTCCAAGTCCAAGAGGTTTGTACTCTTTCCCACATCCCCCTTATCAAGTCCCACCAAGCACGTGCCACTCCCTCAAATTGGAAAGCAGCAAAATTCACTCGCCTATCTTCGGTATAGTCTAAGGCGGCGAATATATTGGTCATTCTCTCTAATCAGTTCTCAGCTGCCTCGGGGTCGGGCTCTCCAGTGAACTTAGGCAGGTTAAACTTCAGGAACCTCTCCAAAACCCTATCTTCCCCTCTATCCTGGCCCCCGGACTGATTAAGTGGTCCAGGACCTTGTCTTTCAGCTAAGCGTTCTAGAATATTAGTCATCCTATTAATGGCAGTAGCCATTTGGTTAATCTCTATATTCTCTTGTCCTTGGGTCGGTCCAATTGCCGATCCTTGTTCATCCCCTTGAGGATGGGCTTGCCTAGACCCTCGCTCACGACCTCGTCCACTCCTTCGTCCTTCCATAATTCTAATGGTGCCTAATGCAAGAAATAATTGTGATCATGCGAGGAATTTCTTAAAACAAGAGTTGAGCTTGAAAACATCAGAGCCATAATAGGACTTTTAGTCATGTATGACTAAAGTAAAGTCAAGCGCCTCAAAAGTAGGTCACACAGTTAAACAAAAATACCATGGCCTTGGCACTAGCATCACCCCCAACTAAGTCAATCCTTTATAACACTGGTAGGTCTGATCTTCTCGTTCATTTCTGACTCATATCAGGTACTAGGATCCTATTAAGTTACATAGGACCATCCATCCATCTTTCTCCACCTCCCTCTTTCAATTATTGTACCACCTTAGCCAAACGACTATTGGTTTTTCGGTAACTATTCACGTAAAATATCGATTCGTTCTTTTCCCCGCAAACGGAGATCTCAAGTTCTTAATATTGCCCTCAACTCTTAAGCATTCGGGTACAAGAATCCGAAATAAGATAATTCACATCTCGAGCTAGCCAATCCCAAGAGTAAATCACCACATTTGAGATTCCTACCCAACATACATATCTAATATTCCCCAAGTATCAAGATAAGGAATTTATATCTATCACATTCATGATTTACAACTTACGCTCTAAAAGAGTACTTAATCCTTTACTTATTCGTATGATAAGCACCATAACACCATTTGGCCCAAGCTCACCCCGCGCAGATACCACGTGAAGCGGCTCTGATTTTTATCCCTACAAGCGGTCACTTAATTTTGAAACCAGTCCCACAGTCCGGCATCCTAAATTTCAAGCTTAGGATACACTACAAGGATTTGAAGCCTAAACTCTGATACCAACTGTGACGCCCCCACTTCTCCCAAGGGCGAACCCAAGGGTATCTGCGGGACGCCTGCCCAACTCTCGCCAGGACTCAAGACAAATCGATTCAAGCTCATCGATACATAACAATTAATACGTGCCAAATAAAGAAAAATCGCTTCCATAATCAACCATCCAAGGCTCACACCACGAGTTCAAAATACATCAGTTATTTAATCCTTACATCAAGTTCCCCAAAAGATACATTAGTTCCCCAAACTATACAACAACCACAAGTCCAGCTAAAACATTTGAAACCCTAATACCAAAATACATCAAAAAGGGGTTCCTCCGAAGTTCACTTCCTCCATTCCTGTTAAGGAAAACAAACTAATGGGATGAGCCAATACTCAGTGAGGCCAAGAAACACACATGCGAACACATAATCCAAGTAGTAACAACAATTACATTGTAAGTAAAGCTATCAAGTTCGAATAATTCACATTTCGATTAGGAAAAATTAAACAGAAATAATTCAAGGATACTGTAGCTCTCAGGAGCTAAATTCCACGTAGTCGAGTTAAATTCTTGATCACAACTCATGTTGACACTCCGTCAACCACATAAGTATCAAATCTGTAGATACACCACTTTTTTTCGAATCCCGTCACCGTTACACCCCTTTTACCGGGCCCGCTCATCAAAGTTTTGATAATACTCGAGTATATCATGGCAATACTACACGAGTAATGCCGAGCAAGATCTCTCCAATAGATCATGCTCTACGAATATCTCATGGTTTGCTAAGCTTATCGACCAAGCCCATGCTGGCTCGATTCGCAAAGTTAACCAACGAGTTTGGGCGTCCCCCGAATACGAATACGAATACGAATACAAATACGAATATAAGTCGATGAGCAACGCTCGAATCGACGATTCCAAATACGAATCACGAATACAAATCACATATACGAACCACAAATTCGAATCACATCCACATTACTATGTACAAATCGGATATGAATTCACATAGCAAAATACGAATATAATTTCATTTGGAAGAGAATGAGTGAGGTAAAGTACACCCTCGTCCCAAAATTTTAAATTCATATAACGGATAAGAAACAGATAACCACTTAACAACAAGTTCATGCACTTGACACTCACCAATCGAAACAAGGGAGTAAGTGCGTAAACGAGCCCTTAGGTGTTCCTCCCGAGATCCTCTTGAAGGTCTCATTGAGCACCTGAGCAAATAGTAATTGTCTATTACACACTATCGCTTAAAACCCCTAATTATCGAGAAAGATTGCACAATTGTACAATCTAAGAAAATTTCACAAAAATGAGCCTTAATTACTCGTAAATCGAGGCACAAAAATGGGGTTTTAAAACACAAGCAAAATCTGATTTTCATCTTTGAAAGCAAGTGTAAAACGGTTTAGCAATATCAAAGGAAAATAGAGAGTTCGCAACCCTCAATTTCCTTTAAGTTCGGAAATTTCAGATTTGTCACCCATACTTTGAAAAATCGTATCTCATTCTTTATAAGTCCAAAATTGGAAAACTTAGTGCCGTTGGAAACTACTTCCAAAGTACTAAAAGTTCGTAGAAGACAATTTTCCATGATTCCAAACGGAAGGTATTCAAAAATTAGCTCAAAGTTTCTTGCCAAAGTTACCCTGTACCTCCAAAGTACAAGGTTCTTCCTTGTAGAGGAAAGTTTCTTCCTCCAAAGTCTCTCCACTGAAACCCTTAATCTTCCTTAGTTAACACTTTCTATGGAGTAGTTTGCAAGATGGTTGGTTAAAACTCATGATTCAAGAAAGAAATTGAGGTTGAAGATGAAATTTTCTCTCCCTTTTTCCCTCTCAATGGTTTGGCCAAGCAAGGTAAAGAATTGAGGAAATTTTGGTTTTAGTAAAGGTGAAGAAAGGTTGGGTCAAAGTCCAACTTCCAAGGATTTCGCGACACTTGGCTCTTTAGGATTTATTCTCATCTTTTTGTCTTCCAAAGGTTAATCTATCTGGTTAATTCCTCGTTACCCCATAGCACCTTATAAACTAATATTCCTTTATGCAAAACTCCTGCTAATCTTCAAAAATTTATCGTACTTACCGTATTAGCGGGTCCCATGTCCGTAATGCGCTACAAACTTAACATGAACCAACTTATACAGGAAAAATGATTTAAAAACTTGACTCACTTATAAAAATATTTAGGAAATTAAGGCAATAATTTAAAGTAAAGAGAATGCATTCAGAGAAATAAAATAAAATACAAAAAAATTTTCTGGGTCCTCACACATTCACTAAATTCTTACTTTATTTCATATAATGTCCTGGTCTAAAAGGCTCTTGAATTGCGATACCAACTATGTTGATCTTTAGGTCAATATCTTTTAAGTTGAAACTATGATTAAACTTGACAAAAATAATCACATTGAAAAAGATAAAAAGGCTTAAAGCAGGATTCTGCCAATATTAAGAGAGCTAAAAATGGAATGACGTAATTTGCTGGAGTTGGCTATGCAAAATTAATGCAACTTGAAGTGAGGACAAGTTTAAATTATAAGAAAGCAAATGAGTCGTAAAAAGCTACAAACAGGAAATTAGAGTAAATGGTTTTTTGATAAGCATGATACTATCTATTTTCTATTGTAAATCATATGCAAGTTGGATTGGAGGATTCCGAGTGTTATCAAAAAAATCTAATACAATTTTCAACCAAGAGATATGAACTTTTCTTTCCTTTCGAAGCTATATATTATTTTGGGTATTATTGCTTAAGGATCTAAGAAAATTTTTTTCTTGTTATCATCTAATAGTATCATATTTTGTGTCTTATCTGGAGCAACAGGGTATGATTTGGCAACTGGTTGTTGTTTGGGTTGGTAACAAAAAAGTTTACAAGGACAAGCAGGAGAGCTTGTTGATAGAGAAGTTAAGGTTTCATAGAAAGTTTAAACCAAAATAAATATTTATTACATTTTTAATTACTTTTGTAGTTCTACTCTTTTGTTTACAATTTGTCTTATTTTATTTAGTTTAAGAATTTCATACCGGAGTACGATTATGAAGCTTTTTAATAGTAGATCTGTGACGACCCCACCTCCTCCTAGGGCGTACCCCAGGGTTTAGTGGATCGCTTGCCCAACTCTCGTCAGGACTCACTCACTCATTTCAAATTAAATAGGTTACAACCTCAAGAGTAAAGGAGATAGCAGTTCCCAAACTTGGAACGTACATGTACATTCATTTCTATTCCAAACATTCGTACAATCCCAATTATAACAAAAGATATGAATCCCAGATACATTCAACTCTAACCGAGCTGTGACAGCCCCACCTCGCCCTGAGGCGAACCAAAGGGTTTGGCGGACCACCTGCCCAACTTTCGCCAGGACTACAGATCCGGAACAAACGTAAACCTTACCAAACGCTCAAAAAAACTTCGAGAAGATAAACATTCGTAACCCACTGGAGCCAAACTAAAAGATACAATAAATCTTTGGTACCACGAAAAAAATCAAAACTTAATGGAAGTGCCGCTGCCACGTCACAATCCGGCCGGATTCTTGGCCGGATTGGAGGCAGAGGCCAAACTGAAAATTTCTCAAACTTTCCTGCATATTCGGCCAGGTATCCGGCCAAAACTTGGCCGGATTTTTCGCCGGATTCGGTGAACAGTAACCTCGCCAAAATTTTCTTCTTTTCTCTATCAACCATCGCACTCGTCCAAAACCCAACCAAATACAAGTAAACTTTGTTTAACATGACAGAATGCACATTCTCAAATACATATGTTACATACACATGAGGAACCTCTTTAAAATATACATATTAGGAAGTTTACATATCAAAAGGAAACATTGTATTAAGATACATTTAGGATTTTCAATTTGTCGAGGAGCTATAGCAAAAGAACAAAAGAATTTCTAACTAGCTCAACTCATTCTTCAAAACATCGAAGTTCCAAAAGATGGTTTTCTGTAAGGAAAACAAGGATAACAGAACGGGGTGAGCCAAAAGCTCAATGAGGTACCAAAAATATAAATAGTAGAAATCATGAGAAAACACTTTTAAGGCACATATACACATCAAATAAGAGAAATGAATGAACACCACAATTTAAAGGATACAAGTGGCTCTCAAGAGCCAAATTCCCGTTGCAATACTTGATCCAACCTCGTTGACCCTCCGTAAATGTTTGATGAAACACACATGTCCATAGACCCCACTTACGCCAAATCCCGATCACCAAACATACCCTTTACTGGGCTCGAACGCTAAACAAGAACAGGAATGGTAATACTCGAGTATACCGGAAATCTAGAGTCTCTAATACCCAAAGATTTTCCAGGAACAGGCACCCATGGATTGTCAAATTTTCTCGACCAAGCCCTTGCTGCCTCGATCCAATTGACTCCCCATGAGGCTGAGCTCAGATTTAATAGGAAGGTCGTTGGATGCACTTCCAAACGACATCATATCAGGCACATGTAACAGATTCAAGTAGATATAAGAAACAAGTCACACAGGCCAGAGAACGAGTGCAATAAAGTACACACTCGTCTCGTACAAAATAAACAATCAGTGAGGACATTCAAATAGCAATTTGCAAGTATAGATAACCAGCTTAGCAATAATTCAGGGGAGTGGTACACTCACCAGTTCACGTAAAGATACTTCAGAAGTTTCAACCAAAGTAGGGCTCAATCACCAAGAAACCCTAGATTAACCAAGGTAAACAATTATAGTTCCTACAGCCACAAATCCAGTAAATAAAATGCACAAATGAGACTCGACTACAAGTCGTAGATCTCACCAAATAATTATTCATGCAAGGGCGCAAAACATGATATTGGGGCAAAAAGGTAACATGAAGATCTAGAGCTCGAACAACCCCAAAAGCCCTTCTTATATATATCCCAAACCAAACCAAACTCAAAGAAATTCAACACTCCCAAAATTTGGACTGCATATCCCCTACATTTCCTTACTTTTCCACCCTACAATCAACACCAATTCATTTCAAATCAACCACATACAAATCGTAAACTATAAAATACACTTTTCGGTACAACAACCACAACTGAAGCTACACTTATCAGATTGAAATGAATTTTATGGTGTTTTGAAGCCAAGACATAAACCTACATTTCTAATGAAGACCTCCAAATCCAAATCATCCATTTTCATGGTCAAAAATGGAAATCTCCACGAAAATAGAAATCTGTCCGTGAAATAGGGCTCATGGGCAGTCAAGGGTATTTCTATCATTTCACATGCTACAGTGCTCGGATCGGGTTGAAATTTTGTAGACAGCTAGTTAACACCATTTTCTAAAACTTTCATCTTTTAACCTAAACCCGATTCGGCCTCTAACATGCACGAATAAAGCCGGTCAGAACAAGGCAGATTGGAACCCTAAAACTGAAATTTCCGCACAAAACTGAAATTTTTCGCAACCAACTACAACTAACATATAAAAGCTTCATTTTATACCATATCAAGCCATCATTCATGGCCAACCAATAACTATCATATAAAATCAGAAAAATCACCAATAAAATCTGAAATTTAATTAACTCTACCTCAAACCACAAAATCTTCTATAAAATAGCATATTTAGCCACTACAAACTACTAATTTACCATTATTAGGAACAAAAGTGAGTTTCCAAACAAAATACCTTGACACCTCAAGAAAGGTAGTAGCTTAGGGGTTCCTCCTCCAAAACAACTCCACCAATACCTTGAAACTCCCTCTGCAAGTCACTTTTGTGGACAAATTCAAGATTTAATTGGTTGGATTTCAAGATATGAGCAAGAAACGGAAGATAAAAGTTAGAGTTTTCTCTCTTTTCTTTCCTTAAGAGGTTCGGCCAAGATGGAGCAAATGAAGATGATTTTTGAGTCCAATTTGATATTTAGTAAAGTTGGGGAATAGTGGTCAAAGTCCACTCTCCATTGGTTTCATGACACTTGGCCCTATTAGGGTTTGATCTAATCCTCTTATCTTCCAATGGTTAAGCTATCAAGCTAACCTCTAATTGTTCCCTAGCACCTTGTAAAATAATATCTCTTAATACAAAAATTCAATTAATCGCCAAAAATTTTATCGTACTAAGCGACTAGCGGGTCCTACGCCTCTAATGCACTTCAAATTGAACGTACACTAACTTATATCAGAAAAATGATTTAAAAACTGTACTTACTTATAAAATATACAGAAAATGTAATATTTTAAAGGAAAGTAATAAAAATGTAGGCAAAGAAATAAAATAATGCCTGTAAAATGTGAAAATTTTCAGGTTCTCACACTCTCTCCCCCTTAAAGAAATTTCGTCCTCGAAATTTTCTTATGAACGGGATCTATTAAAATTTAACGTAAATGGCGGATCGTACCTTTTATGTCCTCAGACGGGTCAGGGGTTTGATGTGACTCTAGGGAGTACACCCGAGTCAACACCTTTGACCAGTCCCTTCCCCCTTCGACTGGTTAGAGTTGGTCTTGGTTGATTGTCGATTCCCACTCCCTTCTCGAGATCTGCCTAGGCAATTAGCGATTTGATGATCTGCACTCCCGCAACGTAGACATTTTCTTCCTTTTTTCCAGTAGACAACTTCCGTGTGATTCGGCTTTCCACAGTACCCGTAGGGACCATGGGAAGCAGAGCCCGAGCCTCTCTGTGAAGCATCACTTGACATTCTAGGAAATCTTAACCCTCCAGCTCCCTTTCCAAGCTTGGGAGGTGTACTCGTATCCTCTTGTCCCATGCTACTTCCAGGAATAGCTCTTTTCTTTGCCTGAAAGGTTCTAACTTGTAACCTTGCGCTTTCAACTCGTTGAGCTTTTTCCACCGCGTCACTGAAAGCACTCAGTTGGGTTATAGCCAGATCCTTCTGAATCTCAACATTTAATCCCTAGACAAAATGCCTTATCCTCCTTTGTTCAGTCACGATCAGCTCGGGAGCGAACTTCGACAATCTAGTGAACTGACTCTCATATTTGGCGACAGTTTGAGCTCCCTGGCGAAGCCTAATGAACTTATCTTCTTTCTTTTCTTGAATTAGGGGTGGGAAATACTTCGCGTTGAACTCTATCATGAAGTTCGCCCATGTTCTCAGTCAATCTTATTACATTCCACCAAGAACGGGCTGCTCCCTCCAGTTGGAAGACAGCAAATGTCACTTGTCTTTCCTCTGTATAGTGCAACGCCGCAAAAATATCAATCATCTTCGCTAGCCACCGCTCGGCCACATCAGGGTCTGGTCCTCCAAGGAATTTCGGTGGGGAGAACTTCTGAAATCGTTCGAGGGCCCTATCTTCCCCCTCTATATGGTTACCAGGGTTTCCAGGGTGAGGAGTAGGGTTTTGGCCCTGATGCTCGACTACGTGAGTTAAAAGATCAGTCATGTGCTGGATAGCCGCAGCTACTTGAACGTTAGGATCCACTCCAGGTTCAGGGTTGGGTTCAGGCATTGGTTCCCGATTTTCCCCTTCATTCGAGGGTTGCCTATGTCCACAACCCCGGCCTCATCCCCTACGAGTTCCTTCCATTGGATTAACTAATCTAGGCTCAAGGCGCAAGTACAATATATAAACTAGCGAGGTCAGTCAGTCAGATATATATAATACGTCCGCATTAATTCAAAAGCAAATATACACACACCACGACTATTTCAAACAAATCACACAGTAACAGTCAGTCAGATATAAGAAAGGAACTCCTATGGAAGGAAGGGGTCATTCAATAGGACATACTACGAACTAGACCAAGAGTACAAAAGCAACTAACGAAAAACTTCCCCCCCAGGGTTCCATCCGTAATCTACAAGAAATCACAATTTATCTCTTAGGCAGGGTTAATCATCCACACATCATATAAAGTTCTGTAGCATCAGATGTCTAATTCGCCCAAGTTATTTCTAACCTAGGCTTTCATCCCTTGTCGTATTTGGGTACAAGAATCCAAAATAAGATAATTCACCGCTCGAGCTAGCCAATCCCAAGAGTAAATCATCTACATTTGTAATTCCTACCTGACATATGTATCTATAGTCTCCAAGCACCAGACTAATGTTTTAAAACCTATAATATACCGTGATTCATAACTTATGCTCAAAAGAATACTTAGTCCCTTACACTCATTCACATGACCAAGACCACAACACCACTTGGCCCGAAACTCACTCCGCGCAGAGACCACGTGAAGCAACTCTGATACCACCTGTGACAGCCCCACCTCACCCTGAGGAGAACCAAAGGGTTTGGCGGACCGCCTGCCCAACTCTCGCCGGGACTACGGATCCAGAACAAACGTAAACCTTACCAAACGCTCAAAAGAACTTCGAGAAGATAAACATTCGTAACCCACTGGATGTGAGGACTCGTAAAATTCTTATTTTAAACCCCTATTTTTGGCTCATTTAATTATTTATTTGGATATTTGCCCCAAATAATATTTTCTAACCTTATTAGACGTAAATACATGGAATTATAGCTTCATTATATTTTTAAAGTGACTTGTTTCAAAAATTAATTTTTGGGAGTTTGTTTAGTGAAAATAGTGAAAACGTGATTGAAAATTTTAACCGATTGAGAGTACAATAAGTTTGAAAAATTGGAGACTTACACAATGGTCCTAAAATAGGTAATTTTATGTTTAAGTACTCAAGTGATAGTTATTAGTACTATCGTTATAAGAAATTCTTGGAGGTTTCGCTTTATCGCGCTTAATTTGGAAATACGCGTTTTCACACGCGCGATTTAATTGAGAGACTTTAGACCCTCATTTTGGGACAATTAAGAGTGAATAATATTGATATGAATATAAGTGTATTGGAGGTCTAGTGCACTAGTGAAATAAACTCGAGAGGTATCGAGCACAAAACGCGCGTGTGCGCGCGCGAAGGAGGGTTGACTTTTGGGCAACTTTGGACCACACACTAAAGCTTCCTTTGGAAGCTTCATTTCAGATCAGAATTCCCTCTCTCCTAGCTCCATTTCCAGTGTGCAACTCCAAGAAAAAGAACCAAGCTTGCTCCTTCAATTTTCTTCTCCATTTCCCTCACCAAACTTGCACCATTTTGCACCAAAATTTAACTACACTTAGTTTATTACTTGAAGATCATCTTAAACTACAAAAAAGGGGAGCTTTTCATGGTTTTCTTGGCCAAGGAGAGGACCAAAAATTCTGTTCTTGCACACCAAGTGAAGTAGGTAACGATCTAACCTTCAAAACTTGGTTTAAGGAAGTTCTAGTGCCCTTATATACTCATGCATGTTCATGGGCAGCTTGTTTATGGTGAAAAAAATGGTTGTGTGGGCTCTATGAACTCCCACCTTGGATATATGGACTGATTTGTGGTGTTTTGATGGTAATAATGTTTATTTAGTACTTAAACTAGTGGATTAATGTTGGGTTGTTGATAGAAACTCGAGGATGGTGCAATGACCAAAAGTGACCATTTTGCCCCTGCTTTGTTCGAGCACTTTGGTGTGAAATTTTGAGGTTCTAATGGCTTGTTTATGTTTTTTACATGTTATATTGAGTGTGTAAAAAGTTTCATTGAAAAATAACTTGATTTGGTCACCCAAATGTTGGAATTTCGGAAGCTTAGAAATCTGGGATTGGTTCCGGTCACTGCCCAGGCAGTCATCTTGTTTTGGCTATAATTCATCGCTCCGATGTCGGAATTGAGTGCCGTTTGTGGCACTGGAAACTAGACATTCCCAACTTTCTGTTGGTAGAAAATTCATGTCCTGGTTCTACTTGACCAAGCCAAACCATTCGTTTGAAATTTGCTGTCCTGTTTCATTGCTTCCTGGAAGGCAGCACATGAGCTGTAACTTGATGCTCACGAACGAGCTAGTTATGGACAGATTTTGAAAATGGTTTCTTATGAGAAAATATAGCCTTATGCGTCTATTTTCCAAAACCACCAACCATGCTCAATTCTGAGTTGCATTGAGTGATTTATGATCAAAATTCGAATCTGGTCTTGTGAAGGAATACCATGCATTTGGACAGATTTGAAACTAACAATGATTTGGGACTTGTTATCTGAAGTTTCTTAGTGTAAATCATCTATCAAATGTACCTTGGACATATTTTAGACATTAACTACTGGAATGGACCATGTTTGAGATGTTTCTTGACCAAATGTTTGCAAACGGCAAAACGGAAGTTCAAAGGCAGTTTAGCCTTAGAATTTCTTGTGATTTCAACGGTCTCGTTAACCGATTTCCGTACATATTTTTCTATGAAATTTGGCAAAGAAGTGGCCCTTATATGGTAGTATATTCATACCAAATTTGGTGCCGTTCCAAGTCCGTTTCGATACCTAACTAAAGTCCCAAAGTTTGGAACTTAAATCTGGAAAATTGGCTTAACAGTTTCGGTTTTTCACCAACTTTGAGCTATTGTATCTCGGTAAAACTCCGATTCTTGATCCGCTTGTTCTGTTCTAAACCTTACTTGTAACTCTAATTGAGTTACAAATTTTAGAGGCTGGTTGGGAATGTATGAATTCTACAGAATTTCCAAAGTTAGCGAAAAACTAACCCCGACACAATCCTAAGTACCCTGAAACAGTGATTTTGAGCCCATCTTTTAATACTTTCCATTTAGAATCATGAAAAAGTGTCTTCTAAGAACTTTTAGTACTTTCAAATAGGATTCCAACGGTACCAAGTTTTTCAATTTTGGACTTATAAAGAGTGAGATACGATTTTTCAAAAATTCGTATTAAAACTGAAATTTCCAAAACTTAAGGGAAATGGAGTTTTTCGAATTCTCCTTTTTCCCTCGATATCACTTGGACGTTTTATACTTGATTTCAAAGATGGAAACTCGATTGCTCTTGTATTTTGAAACCCTGTCTTTGAACCTCGATTTACGAGTGATTGGGGTTCGTTTTCACGAGATTTTCTTGGAATGTGCACTAGTACGATCTTTTCATTTATTAGGGTTTATGAGTGATAGATCCTTATTAATTGCCCAGGCTCGCACGAGGACCTTCAAGAGGATCCCACAGTGAACGCCTAAAAGCTCCGAGTGACATTTCTTTCTTGTACTTGTATCGGTGAGTGTCAAGTGCATGTTTACGTGAACTCCTGTGAACTCGTTACATGCTTACCTGTTATCAATGCTTTGGGATTTGAAAATGGAGTCAAGTGTGTAATTTATTGCACTCGTTCTCATTCGAAAACAACAACTCATGCTTCGAATGCTTGATACTTCAAATGCTTGACCATAACAAATGCTGGAATGTATCACATGCTTGAATTACATGAAATACTATGTCATGGCGGCATACGTCGTTGGAGTGAATCTCCTCGACACACACATGTATATGGGGGATGCCCAAACTCATAGGCCGACCTAGGGACTCGAACCGGCATGGATTTGGTCGGGAACCTTGGTGAGCCATGAGAATCACATGATAAGGTTGATCTATTTGAGAGGCCTTGTTTGGCATACTCGTGGAGTATAGCCTTATAAATGTCGGCGGGCCCAGAGCGGTGTATGGTGGACGGATGAGAAATAAGTGGTGATCTACGGATTGAAAATATCAATCCGGTTGACGGAGAGTCATCGCGGGAAGATATACGAATGAACTAGCGAAGCTTATGGAACTTAGCTCCTGAGAGCAACCATATCCTTGAATTGTTTTTGTTTACATTCCGTTGGAATTATCAATTGCTTGTATTTTATCAATTGATCTGTTATTTTGGCTTCTTGCTTGGACTATGTGCGTGCATGTGTGTTCTTGGCCTCACGAGCATTTTGCTTACCCTGTAGATTTGTTTTCCTTAACAGGATTGGATACAGAGTAAACTTGGAGAAATCCCCTTTTAATGTATCTTGTATTAGGGTTTCAAGTATTTTGGCTTGACCCCTTTTGGTTGTACTTTTGGAATTTTAATGTATTATTTGGATATGTGATGTATATTTTGGGATTTAAGATGTACTATGGGCACCCGATGTATGGGTTGGATAATGGATGAATATTGTTAAGGTTGAACGCTTCCGCACTAATTGCATTTATATTAACTGGTTGTGACGTCTAGTACCGCTATAAGTTTGAACGTAAATTGCTTGAGTCCTGGCGAGAGTTGGGCAGGCGTCTCGCGGATACCCTTTCGTTTGCCTTAGGGAGAAGTGGGGGCGTCACACTGGAGCCAAACTAAAAGATACAATAAATCTTTGGTACCACGAAAAAAAATCAAAACGAAATGGAAGTGCCGCTGCCAGGTCACAATCCGGCCGGAATGGAGGCAGAGGCCAAACTGAAAATTTCTCAAACTTTCCCTACATATCTCGGGTATCCGGCCAAAATTTGGCCAGATTCTTGGCCGAATTTGGTGAACAGTAACCTCGCCAAAATTTTCTTCTTTTCTCGATCAACCTTTGCACTCATCCGAAACCCAACCAAATACAAGTAAACTTTGTTTAACATGAGAGAATGCATATTCCCAAATACATTTGCTACATACACATGAGGAACCTCTTTAAAATATACATATTAGGAAGTTTACAAATCAAAAGGAAACATTGTATTAAGATACATTTAGGGTTTCCAAATTGTCGAGGAGCTATACCAAAAGATCAAAAGAATTTCTAACTAGCTCAACTCATTCTTCAAAACATCGAAGTTCCAAAAGATGGTTCCCTGTAAGGAAAACAAGGATAACAGAACGGGGTGAGCCAGAAGCTCAATGAGGTACCAAAAACATAAATAGTAGAAATCATGAGAAAACACTTTTAAGGCACATATACACATCAAATAAGAGAAATGAACGAACACCACAATTTAAAAGATACAAGTGGCTCTCAGGAGCCAAATCCCCGTTGCAATACTTGATCCAACCTCGTTGACCCTCCGTCAACGTTTAATGAAACACACATGTCCGTAGACCCCACTTACGCCAAATCCCGATCACCAAACATACCCTTTACCGGGCCCGAACGTCAAATAAGAACAGGAATGGTAATACTCGAGTATACCGAAAATCTAGAGTCTCCAATACCCAAAGATTTCCCAGGAACAGGCACCCATGGATTGTCAAATTTTCTCGACCAAGCCCTTGCTGACTCGATCCAATTGACTCCCTATAAGGTTGAACTCAAATTTAACAGGAAGGTCGTTAGATGCACTTCCAAATGACATCATATCAGGCACAAGTAACAGATTCAAGTAGATACAAGAAACAAGTCACACAGGCCAGAGAACGAGTGCGATAAAGTACACACTCGTCTCGTACCAAATAAACAGTCAGTAAAGACATTCAAATAGCAATTTGCAAGTACAGATAACCAACTTAGCAATAATTCAGGGGAGTGGTACACTCACCAGTTACGTAAAGATACTTCAGATGTTTCAACTAAAGTAGGGCTCTAATCACCAAGAAACCCTAGAATAACCAAGGTAAACAATTATGGTTCCCACAGCTACAAATCCAGTAAATAAATGCACAAATGAGGTTCGACTACAAGTCGTAGACCTCACCAAATAATTACTCATGCAAGGGCGCAAAACATGATTTTGGGGCGAAAAGGTAACATGAAGACCTAAGGCTCGAACAACCCCAAAAGCCCTTCTTATATATATCCCAAACCAAACCAAACTCGTAGAAATCCAACACTCCCAAAATTTGGACAGTATATCCCCTACATTTCCTTACTTTTCCACCCTACAATCAACACCAATTCATCTCAAATCAACCACATACAAATTGTAAACTATAAAATACACCTTTCGGCACAACAACCACAACGGATGCTACACTTATCGGATTGAAACGAATTTTATGGCATTTCGAAGCCAAGACATAAACCTACATTTCTTATGAAAACCTCCAAAGCCAAATCATGCATTTTCATGGTAAAAAATGGAAATCTCCAAGAAAATAGAAATCTGTCCGCGAAACAGGGCTCATGGGCAGTCAAGGATATTTTGGTCATTTTACATGCTACAGTGCTCAGATCGAGCTGAAATTTTTCAGACAGCTAGTTAACACCATTTGGTACAACTTTCATGTTTTAACCTAAGCCTGATTCGGCCTCTAACATGCATGAATAAAGCTGGTCAGAACATGGCAGATTGGAACCCAAACTGAAATTTCGGCACAAAACTGAAATTTTCCGCAACCAACTACAACTAACATATAAAAGATTCATTTTACACCATATCAAGCCATCATTCATGGCCAACTAATAACTATCATATAAAATCAAAAAAATCACCAATAAAATCTGAAATTTAACTAACTCTACCTCAAACCACAAAATCTTCCATAAAATAGCATATTTAGCCACTACAAACTACTAATTTACCATTATTAGGAACAAAAGTGAGTTTTCAAGCAAAATACCTTGACACCTCAAGAAAGGTAGTAGCTTAGGGGTTTCTCCTCCAAAACAACTTCACCAATACCTTGAAACTCCCTTAGCAAGTCACTTTTGTGGATAAATTCAAGATTTAATCGGTTGGATTTCAAGATATAAGCAAGAAATGGAAGATAAAAGTTGGAGTTTTCTCTCTTTTCTTTCCTTAAGAGGTTCGGCCAAGAAGGAGCAAATGAAGATGATTTTTGAGTCCAATTTGATATTTAGTAAAGTTGGGGAATAGTGGTCAAAGTCCACCCTCCATTGGTTTCATGACACTTGGCCCTATTATGGTTTGATCTAATCCTCTAATCTTTCAATGGTTAAGCTATCTAGCTAACCTCTAATTGTTTCCTAACACCTTATAAAATAATATCTCTTAATACAAAAATTCAATTAATCGCCAAAAATTTTATCGTACTAAGCGTACTAGCGGGTCCCACGCCTCTAATGCACTTCAAATTGAACGTACACTAACTTATATCAGAAAAATAATTTAAAAACTGTACTTACTTATAAAATATATAAAAAATGTAATATTTAAAGGAAAGTAATAAAAATGTAGGCAAAGAAATAAAATAATGCCTGCAAAATATGAAAATTTTCAGGTTCTCACACGCGCACTAGCGCGAGTACAATCGCAAAATTTCCAAAAACTAGACTATGCTAACCTGTACCAGTCTCACGCTCCCGCTCGTATCCCCTGTAAGGAAAATAAATGGCGTAGAATGAGCTAAAAGCCCAGTGACGTTCCAAATCGCACGTTGACCATTATTTAAAAGTGCACGTATCAAAGTAGCAAAGGAGCGAGTATAACAAGTTCATAAAAGTGAGCAATAACACTTCAAGTAGCAAATCTCAAAATGAGCGAGTGTAAAATTCTTTTTTAAAAGAAACAATAATACTACAAATAACAATCAAAGTATAAGGATATAGATGGCTTTCAGGAGCCAAATTCCCGTTGCTTCACCAGAGCTTGATCCAGTATTAGTCGACACTCCGTCAACTTTCAAGTAAAGTAACAAATCCAGTAGTGCTTCGCTTCACACCAATCCGTCCACCATTCAACCCCCTTACCGAGCCCGAACGCCAACTAAACACTGGTGGTAATACTCGAATATACTGATTAGTCGAGAAGATAACACTCCACTCGACAACACTAGATACCCATGGTTCGTTATCTAATCGACCAAACTCTTGTCGACTCGACTCGATTAACTAACCAGTGGGGTTTGGGTCCCCAAGAAGTCGATGAGATAACATCCCCAATCGACTGAATCAAGATAAAAGTACAGAGACGGGAATGAGAGGTACCTCCCACTCGTAATGAGTGTGGTACATACTGCCGCTCAGCACTTATAAGTCAAGCACAAATATATCAAGTCTGTAGACACCAAATTTTGATTATTTTTAATTTCATTTTTTATCATTTATTATTTATCTATCTATTTATTATTTATTTTTATTTTTAATTTTTAATTGGGTTAGATTCATCATTTTTATTTTTGTAAGATGTTAAAAGTGGCCTTAATTCTCTTAAATTTGGTTTGAAAATTGTTAACTTATCATTCATTGATTTTTGAAGAAAAATGAAAATGGCAAAATAGGTGGAAGTGTGCATGTTGAACAAGTGTACAAAACAATCATTAGACAAGTGTCTAAGGAATTATAGGACAAGTGTACAGGGGGTAAGTGTCAAGGACACTTGGTGGAGGCCAAGGGGAGGCTGACGGCCCAAAAGGAGAAAAAACAGGGAGGGGGCTTCGGATGAAGGGGGGCAGAAAAAACGGAAGAAAATAATGGAGGGAGAGCAAAAGAAAAAACAGAGGAGATTACGGCAAAACAACAAGAACAGAGAAAGGCAAAAAAGGGGGGGGACGGACCAAAAAAGGGGAAGACGAAGGAATAGAGGGAAAAAACAGAGGGGAGGTTGGCAAAGGCCGCTGGCCAAATGAAAACAGGGGAAGGTTTCGGCGGGGCTAAGGGCTGAAGAAAAAAAAGGGAAAAAACAGAGAGGAGGTTTCATCTGGATTGAAAGAGAAACAGAGCAAGGGGCTTCTGTTGGGCTTATGACTAAAAAGCAGAAATCAGAGGGGAAAGGAGGGAGGTGGCTGGAGTTTTAAGGAAAGTCTGATAGAGGAGAGAGGACGGTTGAGAGAAAGAAACGGGAAAAGAGCTGGTGGTGGGGCTACGGAAGGGGAAAGAAACAGGGCAAAAACAGAGGGAGCTAGAGAAGAGTGAGGAAAATCTGGAAAATTGGAAAGAAGTATCGGAGGGGCCTTGCTACACGAAGAAGCTGCTGGAGTCGCCGCTGCCAGGAAAGCGCCACCACCTCACCGCCAATCCATTGTTACCGCCTGCGAACCTCACCAAGAGAGCACCGAAAATGGAGCAAAAGAAAGCAGCAAAGGAAAACTAATGCTACCGCTACTTCACTGGACTCCGCCACTACCACCAGAATCCGCCGTCACTGCCGTTTGAGCCAGAGCACTGTAAGTTAACCTTTTCCCCTTCTTTGAATTTCAGTTCATCCCCAAGCTTTGAGCATGTCTACCGTGGCTGTGTTCTTGCAATTGTCTCACTGATTGTTCAAGATTTTTAGCATACGTTTTATGTATTGATTGGATTGTAATTTCTTCTTGTTCTGATAATTTTGGGGCCAATCGAGACTTCATTTGAGTAGAGAATTGCTGAAGTTTCTCATGCTTATTTGTTGTTTGCTAAAATGCCTAAACCAAAGTCTTGAACCAAAGTGAAGAGATTTTCTGCGTTTTTATGTATACATACGGAGAAGATAGCCAGCGAGTTCGCTGGTGAAGAACCGAGGGCCAAGAGAGTGTTTGACAGAGATTTCTGGTTTAATTTTTGTTTCATTTTCCCTTTGGTTTTTGATTTTCTGTTTTACTTATGGATTTTGTTGCGAAAGGAGATGAAATTCTGGTGAAATTCGTTGAAGAAGAAAGATTCAGAGAACCATTTGTTTGTACAAATCCGGAAATTTGCCAATTGACCCCTACCCTTTGGTGAAATCACATTAAAGCTTGTGTAGCTTCCAGATTTCATTCAATTAAGTCATGATTTGAAACATAAATTGACCACCCCTGGACTTTACTTTTCTTTAATTTCGACCCCAAAACCTTCATGATCCCTCCAATTAGGTCCTTATTTTCTTCATGATTGAACCTCCCAAGTCTCCTTATTTTGATATGACCCGAAAATTTGGAAAAGTGAGCTTGTTTCTCCCTTTTAGATTTTAATCATCTTTTAATATGCATGAGTAGTCTTTTAACTAGATTAATTCTGGGATTTAATGCATAATCAAAGCTTAAGTGATTTTTAGTTGGTTTGTTGTGAGTCATAACATTTGTTTTGGGTTTGTAAAAATGAAGTTCAATTCATTTTTGTTTGGGTTTGTGATTTGGGTTTAGGAGGTTAAAGCCCACTCTTTTGATTGTGGTTTTTTATGGATAAATAGAAGCCAGCCCACATGTAACCTCTGGGCTTTGTAGCAGACTGAAAGTTTTGGCCCAAACAAATAAATTAATGGCCCAATGGCCTGTTTTAAGCAATCTGATAACTGGATTTGCAAACCAGTCCCTGCATTTCTTTTTAACTATACTGTGGCCCTAGACATTTTCAATTTCATTCAATTGGGTCCTTACTTTAATTGCAAATAGGTCCCTGAACTTTATTTTTCTTTAATTTTGACCTCAAAATTTTGACAATCTTTACAATCAGGTCCTCTCTTCTCTTGACTTCTTAAATGTGGGTTGTTTGACATGATTTAATTGATTCAAATTCATGCTTATTTTTTTATCCTTCGTGATTATTTGTCAAATAAATTGGTACCTTGACCTTTTTATTGTTTTGAAGCTAATATCTCATTTACTCGATTTCCATTTCAAGGGAGGTACACTCTATCCCTCATTTGCACTTCATTTGACCCTACGTGCTCCTACGTGTTATGTGAATATGCATGTCTATTTCGCTTTCCTTGCCTTTCCTTAATTCCTTGCACTTATTTCATTTACTTTTGCTTTTTATTTAAGTTATTCATTATGGGGTATGTGTACACCTCTTGGCTTGTAATAGATAGGGCTTGGCGAGCAATTTCATTTAAGTCTCATTATGGGGTATGTGTACACCTCTTGGCTTGTAATAGATAGGGCTTGGAGGAGCATTCGATGAAGACCTATCGAAGATGTGTGCCTAGCTAGCAAATGTAATAGTTAGGGCTTTAATTGCCTTATGTGTCTTGCCTGCTTAGTTGTTACATGTTAATTTGCTTTGTTAGGGCCTTGCATCTAGTCGAGCATGCTAAATGTTATGTGCTACGTGTTTACGAGTGTTTGGCATGTCTACTCGCTTTCCATAACCATGAATGAATGTGATGGATGAATGTACGTTTCCGCTAGTCCAACGCTAGTCGGAATTCATAGAAAGGGCTAGTCCAACGCTAGACCCAATAGGATTTTCCCTTTGTTTTTCATTAATGCATTATTTGCCTGTTCACTACATATCATGCATTTTTCCTTAGTTTTATCATTTGGCATGCTCCTCGATTCCCCTTTCCTCTCACTTTAGGTCTTGCATCTCATGCTAGTTAGGGTACATTTGCCTGAAGAGTCCCCTTAAATATGGGATATAGACGAGTGTGGCTTTTTCTAAGCCTTAGCACGCTTGTATTCCCTCTATAAAAGGGCAAATTGAGTCACGATTTAGGTCTCCCCGTACCCAATATGCATGAATTCCCTAGGCTCATGCATTTTTAAATCCACTCTACCATTTTCTACCCTCATCACACTTTCATTTTTTCCTCCCATTTTGCACACGTGCACCTTTATGTTTCTTCACTTGCACACGAACACTTTTATCATCACTTGCACACATGCACTTCATATTATCATTTCACATACCGTACCTTGCCCACTCACGTGCACATTTTCATTTACATATTTATTGTTTTTTATTACTTTTTTCAAACTCATGTCCTCACATTGCATACATGCACTCCATTCATTTGCATCCCACTCGCATTATTCGTGACTTCTTCAAAAGATCGTTATTGGACTTCACAATTAATGTGATTGGCACCCCTCAACCTTTGAAGAAAAATTTCCCCCAATATCCCTAGGTCTAGGGTTTGCATTCATGTAGTGCATCCAAATGTAATAAATTCTTTGGTTAAAACAAGAAAATCTTTGATTAAATCATGCAACTAGCCTTGGCTAGGTCGAAGGGGTGCCTTGGATTTTTATCCTTGCCTTCCCCTTCGTCAAATGTGACTCCCGAACCTTTTTCTTTGGTTTACGTGGATTAGGAGTCGTTTAAAAGGGGTTTCTTACTACTTTTTCCTATTTTTCTTTAAAAATTCATTTTTAGGTGACTTGGTACACCTTAACTCATTACCAAGTGGCGACTCCGATTTTTATTTCAAAAAATCCTTTTTAAACTATAATTTTGGGTCAAATCGTCGCATTCTCAAAACCCCATTGAGGCCCACTTTTCTTTTAAATCAAAATTCATTTTCCAACCACAAATTGAATCAAAAAATACATTTTTTCAAACCATTTATTTATTTATCAAAAAATGGGGCGCGACAAAGTCAATTGCACACTAAACGAGTACATATCACATTAGGGCAAGTGCGATAAAGTACACCCTTATCCGATCATACCAATCACATATCATTCGATCACATTGATCAAGAATTGCAAACAAGTGTCCAGTTCAATCAGGTATTTGGAAGCACTCACCAAAAATGTAGTGCTTTTACAGATCACGTCCAGGTAGTACTCCTGGTTTGGAGTCCAAATCTGCGATAAAAGATCGTTTAAGAGCTTTGAAAATCAACCAAGGTTCGAAACTTAAATGTTTCTTTTAACGAGAATCAAATAATTGAAACTTATTTGGAGAATATTTGTAAACTCATGCTCGCTCTTAAAACATTGAAACATTGAAGCGATTAAACTTTGAAATCTCCATTTGAGTCGAAGTGACGAGAAAAACGTATTTCTATTAGCTATTACTTTCTTTTTCCAAGGGTACAAGTTTCGGCCGAATTCTAGTTTATATCTCTCTATGAAAGTAGACTCAACTATTCTAGACAAATCGAGTTCGATCCGTTCTCAAACCCCCGCTCAAGTCGTGAATACACACGTCTAACCTTCGAGTAGAAAGTTGGGTAGCACGCCCTTTGTGTTTACCTATTTTCCAGCCATTTATGGCTTTATTATTTTCCTCAAATCAGCCCCAAAGTCACACACAAGCAATGTGACCACCATAGACCTTCAATTAGGCTCCAAAATCATCCAATCACAACACAAGTCTAATGATACAACCGGAAATCAAGTTTGAAGACACAAGGCTAAAAGGCAGATTTGATATCTTATAGCATTTTGGTCACAACTGAAGCTACGTTTATCAGATTGGGGTAAAATTTATATTTTTTTAAGCTAAGACAAAGGGTTACAACTTTCATGAAGACACCTCAACCCAGTTTACAGTTGATCTAGGTCGAATTTGCAAATTACAGAACCAGAAGTTCATGGTTAGTCAGGTTGTCAGTACTGAATTCAAACGGCAATAACTCAAGCTACACAATTCCAATTGAGGCATTTTTAGATGCGTTGGAAAACTGAAACATAGAGTTAAAACTTTCATGTTTTGACCAAATACTGATTTAATACGGATCAAAGTGAAAAATGAAGCTAAACATGTGAAATCTCAAAACTGTCCGTGAAATGAGGCTTTTGGCAGTCAGGGGTATTTTGGTCATTTTATATGTTACAGTGCTCCGATCGAGCTGAAAATTTACAGAAACCTATATAACAACATTTTCTACAACTTTTATGTTTTAACCTAAGCCTAATTCGGCCTCCATCATGGCCAAATGAAACTGGTCAAAACAGGGCAGTTCATCACTAACACAAGAGTACATATAAGTTCATCAACCAAAACCCTAATCCAAACCCTTCATGCTAACCGAATGTTATATGCTACAAAACTAACAAGGTTTAACCATAAATTTACTTCCATAAACTAAGCATAGGCATTACTACATATGACCATCAAGAACAACCATCATTTCCAACAACCAAAGCTGAAATTTACACTATAAAGCTGGAATTTACTATACCCATTACTAAAACCATGAAATCTACCTAACAAGCCATAACTTTCACTTGTAAACTAATAAGTAGCACAACCATGAACCAATACCATCCTTACCTAGAATTGGGGAAGCACAACAACCCCTAGGAAGCTTGAACCACCAAAACTCTCCACTCCAAGATGGCAATCCACCTTCCTAACCAACTTCTATGGATTATTTGGTGAATCTATTGGTTAGTTTGCAAGATTGAGCAAGAAATTAAGATCCCCAAAGTTGAAGCTTTTCTCTTGTTCTCTCCAAGGAGCTCACGGCCTCCCTCTCTTTTTTTTGTCTTAATGTTTGGCTTTGTTTGTTTTCCTTTCATTTACTAACAACTTAGATATTTAAGTTAAGGTCAAAGATAATTTTTCCCCACCAATCACAATTGAGCTTAGGAAAATCCTAGAAGCTCTAAGGTTCCTAATATCTTACTTTGCTAATCCTCACACTATGGCCCCAATAACATTTAATCTTTGCAATTATCTCCATAGTTCACCAACTAGTTGTTAAAAATTATCGCACGTACCACACTAGCGGGTCCCACGTTCAATATACACTACTAATGTCACATGAACTAACTTATAGCGGAAAATGTCTTGGAACTTAATTCCCTTATAATAATAGCTAGAAAATTAATATAATAAAGGAAAGTATAGAAAATGTATGCACGGAATTAAATTACGCCTAGAAAATAAGAAAAATGTCGAGTTCTCACCGTTTTTTCTTAACTCGCACGTACTAGGGTTTTCACTTATAATTCACTAACTTATTATTATTACTTCTAATCACACACTTTTTCTTATCTAAAACTCACTCTTAATCACTAAATTTAGTACACACTCTATACCGATTACTCACACTATCAAAAGACGTAAAAACCCTAGTTTACCTTAACGATGAAAGTAAAGGGAAAACCCTTGGTTCTATGATTAATTGTAACTATTGAGGAAGTGAATGAGTAGTAAAGCTCTTGTAAAATAATGGATTCCAAATAAAAGGGACTTTTTAAGAAAATATGAGGAATTTTACAAGTCCTCACAATCACACTCCCAAAATGTACACAAAAACACACACCAAAACCCTAGTATGCACAAAAACCCTAACTTATACCCTTCCTTTAGAAAAATTATAACTTGAGTTATAAAGATCAAAAATTTATATAACTTGGCTTGTTAAAAACTAGATTTCAAATACTAAGAATCTTTAGAGGACAACTCAAAGAGATTTAGTTCATAAGTTGGTCCAAATTGAGCCATAAGCTACTACAACATTTCTATGTTTACTTGTGCAGGGCAGAATTTTCAGTCAACTTTGCCAATTTCCTAGAATTTATAGACATTGAATCGAACTCTAAATTTTACACTGTACGAATCCCTCTGAGTCTAGTTTCAAATGCAACAAACGTAACTGAATTCCGACTTTCCTATACGAAGTTATAGCCAATTTCCCAAAGCTACGCAAAGCCCCCTGCGAAAATTCTAGATTTTCTAACAACTTGAGATTATGAAACTTTTCTTAACAAAATTCACTCCCTTGACTCAAATTCAACCATTAAAGCAATCAAGAATCAAAGGTAAGTGAGTTCACATAAGGATTATAAAGACAAGTAAAATTTCGGGGTCTCACAAGATCATATGAAGGATATGGTTTTATAACCAAAATTTGTGCTGTTGTGTATGTTTGGTTGTGAACTGGTGAAACTTGTGGCATTTTCATTTTTGGTATTAGTTTTATTTCTAGGTTGAGCTTTAAGTAAAGAGACCCCTTTAACCAATACAACCACTTTCCTAATGTATAAATAGATAATATATTTTGATATTTTAATCAATATGAAGTTACAAAATAGTGGAATTAATATTAATTTACTGTAGGAGAAGGACGATGAGTAATGGATCCAAGGAGCTAGGATCAGTTGTGGCTTCATGAAAAACTTCTTCTTCTATAGTAGTGGATGGTTGTGTACCCTTCATTGGAGTTCTATGCCTCGAGTCTAAGATTTTGTGACTAATTCTTACTTAGTTTCCTTTTCCTTTTTCTTTTCGATTAAGTGTATTTGTTCCTTGTACAAAGTCAGTGTCTTGAACTGACTCAGTCTAATTAGCTTGAATGTTAGGAGTTGGTTTTTCCAAAACAAATGTAGTTTCAGCCTCTGGTTCTATTTCAGTTTCCTGATCATCATCTTCCTCACCGCTGTCAAAAGTAATTCCCACTTGTTCTTTGAAAATTAGATATTTGGAGTGCTCAGAGTAGGTCATACCAAGTAGCATTCCATGCTCCAAACACTTTTGTCTAAGTGACATTTTTTTGAACTTTTGGTTCAGGGAAATATTTTGTTTTTCAACAGACACAAGTTTGGAGAGGATGTTGTGCAGAGTGGTTGCAAGGGAGATTGGAATGTCAATGAAGGTTTGAGAAGAAGCTGATTTGAAAGTTGGTTGTTTCCCAGCAACAAGGACATCATCCTTTGGCTTTTCCAATTCATAATTCTCTTTCAAAAACCATTTTTCTTTGTAAATCTTGAGACCTTTTCTTTCCAATCTTTCTTGACTAGTAAAAGGAGGAAATGTTTTTGCACTAGTAATAGGCATAGTAAAGTGTTTAAAAATTTTTGTCAGGAACTTTGCAAATGGAATGCTCCTTCTAGTGTCAGTTTCCATAACCAATTAGAAATTACAAAAGAGATACCCAAAATCAAGTTTAATGCCTTTGAGAATAGAGTAAAACATATACAATTGCATCCTGTTTGAAGTAGTTCAGTGACTCTGTGTCGGATAAAGCAAATTTGTGACAAGAGTGTAAAAAATCTGATTTCAGGTGTTAAATAGGTAGTTCTAGTATCATTAGCCATTGAAAAATCACTCTTTAATAGAGTGTGAATTTCATCAATTTTAAAGCCATGAGATTCATTTAGCCAAGAATCAAAAGCAAAGAAGTATGAAAACTCCGCTAGTTTTTCAACAACACATTCAAAGATTTTGTTGACTAAGAAAGAATCACTGACCTGGGAAAACTTCGGTAACCGGCAACTCCTTTCACCCGAAGTTGCTGCTGCACAAAAAAAAATGAATAACACAGCAAGTAGATTTCGAAAGCAAAGAGGGTCCTAGATACTTTTATTGAATTGGAAGCTCAAACCAAAAAAGAAAAAAAAAAACCAGAGCTTTGCCTACGATAACTTGCAGAATACAGTAAACCTAGCCTACATTCAAAAATTTTGATTAACAACTTCTTGAGCTTCTAGAGTTTCTTGAACCTTGAAGACTTGAGACTTGCGTTTCTTGAACAACCTGAAATACCCTCGAGCATTTGTAAAGGGTCGCCAAGGAGCTCTTGAAGTTTTCTTGGGAGATTCTTGGGTCACCCGAAGAGGAGGAGCCCATGGAGGAACCTGATTATCACCTTGGGTTTGCGACATCATCTGAGTTGTTCTTGCTTCTTGTGAGTTGAGCAGCCAGCAAGAGTCAAATTTAATTCATCCAACATCCCAGCCTTTGTGCACTTCTAGAGCACTTGGGAAGAGGAACCCATTCGGCTGCACGTCTAGAAAAGAAAAGGGGGAACAGCTGCTTCCAAGAACTCTAAACCCAACTGGTTTCCTAAGTCAAAGGGGTTTCCAAAACCAGACCGAGGGGTTTCGAACTGTCCTTGTGCCCAATTTTTGTACCCGTGCATTTCCCTAGAGTTATCCTAGGTAATAGCAGCACCTCTGCAAAATCCAACCAGCACTTTGAGTCGGTTAGGACAGGGGTAAACATTCCAAGAAAATCCAGCAAAGCAAAAGAAACCAACTTCCTTGTCGATTAGAGCCTTTGAGTGTCATTCTTAATTTTGTGTAGCTTTTGTGTCAAGTCTTTTTCCAATTTTTATTCTTGAATATATTCTACCACTCCATTCTTAGTGTCCTAATTTTGTTTACCAAGAAAATTTCTACTCTTACGAACCTCAAATTCTTGCGTCAACTTGATTTTTGAGCTAAATTTGAGCACTTGAGGGATTCTAATTTCTTTCAGGTTTGCAAGGGGCTGTGAGAAAATCTTTGGTGAGCTCACTAGACTGATTTGAGTGACCATACATGAGTGTGAGAGTATACACTTTGGGAATGAAGTAAAAAAAAAAAAGGGTTCTTTTTCCTTTGCCCTTTTCTTTGCTACTAATCCTTGCAGGTACACTCGAGACTCCATGTCTAGTGGAAACGAAGGAGTATCCCGCCCCATGGACTTTGAAAAGATGATAGAGCAAACGGAAAGGCGTTCCCAACGCATGCTAGAACCAATTCAAGATGAATTGCTGCAACTCCGGGTGTCTGGAACACCAAGAACTTCTAAGTCCACGCGAAGGCGAAGGGACGTGGAGGAGTCCGACGGTTCCAATCATGATGATGATGACAAGGAACCTCGTTTTCGACCAAGGCAAAGGAACCAAACTGGACCTACCGATATGTTCAAGGGGATCAAAATGAAAATCCCTGAATTCAAAGGACGGTCCGATCCCGAGACCTTTCTCGAATGGTTGTCCAAGATCGAAATGGTCTTTTTTTGCCAAAACTACACCGAAGTGCAAAAGGTGCAGTTGGCAACCATGGAATTCACTAAGTATGCTGTGGTTTGGTGGGACCAAATCAAGAAGTCTAGAAGGAGAAGTGGGCTCCCCGAGCTCATTCCATCGCCCGAGTTTCTATTCATGATGCGCACCCGCTTTGTACCTGGATATTATATTAGGGATTTGTACCACCGATTACAAACCTTAGTCCAGGGCAACCGGAGTGTGGATGAGTATCATAAGGAGATGTAGATCCTGATGCTTAGAGCGGATGTACAAGAGATTCTGAAGCCACCATGGCGAGATTCTTAAACGGATTAAGACCCGATATTGCTGAACGAGTGGAACTTCAACACTATATAGAGTTGCATGAGCTTGTTGACAAGGCCATTAAGGTCGAGCAAAGGCTCAAGAGGAGGGGTACTACTCGATCGAATTTTGGCAATACCACCTACTCTACCAACCACCCATTCGAACCACGAAAAGATTCTCGGCTTTCGCCAAATGCTCCTACACCAAAGCCGAGATTCGAGGGAGGTAAGGTGGGCAATTCTAGTGTTGGTAAACCACCTTTTTCTACTCCAAAATTTGAGGAGCCTAGGGTACAAACTAGAGCTCGTGATACTCGATGCTTCAAATGCCAAGGTAGAGGCCATATTGCTAGTCAATGTCCCAATCAAAGGACTATGATTATGATAAAAAATGGCGAGATCCTGAGTGAGGACGAAGCCGAGTACGAAGGCATGCCACCCCTTGAAGGAGGTAGTGATGGTGAGTCACCAAATAAAGAGAGTTTAGTGCACCCGAGGGTCACTTTGGGACCGCCTTGGTTGCAAGGAGGGCATTAACTACACGTGTTAAGGAGGAAGAGTTTCAACAGGAGAAAATCTTCTACACCAGGTGCTTCGTCAACCAAACATTTTGTAGTGTGATTATTGATAGTGGGAGCTGCACAAATGTAGCTAGTTCACTCATGGTGGACAACTTGAAGCTGCCTACAAGAGATCACCCGCAACCCTACAAACTCCAATGGCTCAACAACTCTGGGGAGGTTCGAATAACCAAACAGGTTCTTATATCCTTCCAAATTCATAAATATTCTGATGATGTGTTATGTGATATAGTTCCTATACAGGCTAGTCACATTATACTAGGTAGGCCGTGGCAATTTGACAGGCAGGTAACTTTTGATGGTGTGGCTAACAAGTATAGTTTCTTGTGCAATAGTAAGAAAGTCACCCTAACTCCCATTTTCCCAAAGTAAGTGCATGAAGACCAATTGAAATTGCAACAGAAGTATGAGAAGTATTGTACAAAAAAGAAAGAAAATGTAAGCGTCGAGGCAAAAGGAGAGAGAAAAAAGGCTATCGATAGCTCAGCAAGTGAGGTAAAATCCGAGAGAAAACGAATGCTCCTGATAAAAGCCAAAAAAGTGAGAAAGTTAATGAGAGATGAACAGTCACTTCTTATGCTTGTTAGCAAAGAAGTAGCTCTGAATGTGCATGAACTTGATACTGACATACCTCTTGAGGTTAAGTCTCTTTTACAAGAGTATGCTGATGTCTTCCCCGAGGACATGCCAAGTGGATTGCCACCACTTAGAGGCATTGAGTATCAAATTGATTTCATCCCTGGAGCATCATTGCCAAATCGTCCAACTTACAAGAGCAACCCGGAGGAGACTAAGGAGTTGCAAAGGCAAGTGGATGAGTTGCTTGGTAAAGGATGGACACATGAGAGTTTAAACCCGTGTGCTATTCCAATCATTCTGGTGCCCAAGAAAGATGGTACGTGGAGAATGTGCACCGATTATAGAGTTGTAAATGCCATTACAGTAAAGTATCGCCACCCTATATCTCGCTTAGATGATATGTTTGATGAGTTACATGGGGCTGTGTTCTTTACCAAAATTGATCTCAAAAGTGGGTACCATCAAATTAGGATTAAAAAGGGGGATTAATAGAAAACTGTCTTCAAAACCAAGTATGGATTGTATGAGTCGTTAGTGATGCCTTTTGGGCTAACTAATGCACCTAATACCTTCATGAGGTTAATGAATCATGTTCTGCATCCATTCTTAGGAAAATTTGTGGTAGTTTACTTTAACGATATCCTAATTTATAGCAAGTTTTATGATGAACACCTAGAGCATATTAGAGCCGTTATGGATGTACTTCGAAGAGAGAAACTCTATATCAATCTCAAGAAGTGCAATTTTTGCACTAACGAGCTTGTGTTCCTAGGGTTTGTTATAAGTGCGCAGGGAACGAAGGTGGATGATCAAAAGGTCAAAGCTATTCAAGAGTGGCCAACACCAAGGTCTGTAGGCGATGTTCGAAACTTTCATGGCTTCGCGGGTTTCTATAGGAGATTCGTGAGGGACTTTAGCACCATTGTTGCACCCTTGATCGAGTTGTTCAAGAAGAATGAAAACTTCGATTGGGGAGATTCTCAAGAATAGACTTTTCACGCTTTAAAGCACAAACTCACACATGCACCTATACTTACTTTACCTAATTTTTTTAAGACATTTGAAATTGATTATGATTTTTCAGGTATTGGATTTGGAGCTATGTTGAACCAAGGGGAGAGGCCTATTGCCTATTTTAGTGAGAAACTCAATGGGGCTGCACTGAACTACTCCACTTATGATAAAGAGTTGTATGCCCTCATTCGAGCACTACAAGTGTGGCAGCACTACTTAAGACCTAAGGAATTCGTGATACACACTGATCATGAATCTCTTAAGTACCTTAAGGCCCAGCACAACTTGAGCAAGAAGCATGCAAGGTGGATTGCATTCGTGGAGTCATTCCCGTACGTGATTAAATACAAGGCTGGTAAGTCTAATGTGGTTGCGGATGCACTCTCACGAAGGTACTCTCTAATCACTTCGTTAGATGCTAAGTTGTTAGGATTTGAGCTAATTAAAGAGCTCTATGCACAAGATAGTGATTTCGGTGAGCTAACATTTCTTACAAACACACCGGGCAAGGTAAGTTATTCATTTCTAATGGTTACTTGTTTTGTGCCAATCAACTTTGCATCCCACATGGCTCAATCCATGAGCTTTTGGTCAGGGAATCCCATTCGGGTGGCCTTATGGGGCACTTTGGGGTTGATAAGACTCTTACCATGCTGCAGGAACACTTCTATTGGCCGCACATGAGGAGAGATATTGCACGGGTGGTAGAGTGATGCTTAGCTTGTAAGAAAACTAAATCCAAGGTACATCTGTACGGCCTTTACACCCCGTTATCTATTTCTAGTGCACCATGGGTCGATATTTCTATGGATTTTATACTTGATTTGCCTAGATCCAAGTATGGCCACGACTCCATCTATGTGGTAGTCGATAGATTCTCTAAGATGGCACACTTCATTGCTTGTCATAAAACGGATGATGCATCTCACATTGCCAACTTGTTCTTTAAAGAGATTGTGCAATTGCATGGCATACCTAGGACCATTGTATCTGATAGAGATGTCAAATTCTTGACCTACTTTTGGAAGACACTATGGTCTAAGTTAGGCACCAAATTACTTTTTTCTACTGCTAGTCACCCTCATATTGATGGTCAAACTAAGGTAGTGAATCGTACATTAGGTACCTTGTTGCGTGCCATCATCAAAAAGCACTTGAAATCCTGGGAAGAGTGTTTAGTCATGTTGAGTTTGCTTATAATAGAGCTGTCCATTCCACTACTGGTTTCTCTCAATTTGAATGTGTTTATGATTTTAATCCGCTAACACCTCTAGATCTAGTGCCATTACCTAGTAATGAGCGCGCACACTTGGATGGTAAGAAACATGTAGATTTTGTTAAGCAATTTCATGAGAAAGTCAGGGCCAACATTGAGAGAAGAACTGCACAATTTGTCAAGCAAGCTAACAAAGGTCGCCAAAAGCTGACTTTTGAACCTGGCAATTGGGTGTGGTTGCACATGCGCAAGGAATGTTTTCCTGTTCAAAGAAGAAACAAATTACAACCACGGGGTGATGGACCTTTTCAAGTATTGGAGCGCATCAATGACAACGCCTACAAACTTGATCTTCCGGGTGAGTATGGAGTTAGTGCTACATTTAATGTTTCTGACTTAGCTCCTTTTGATGCAGATGACGCTTTTGATTTGAGGGCAAATCCTTCTCAAGAGGAGGGGAATGATAACATCATGGTACGTGGGCACGCCAACAATGGCTCGAGTGATCGAGGGGCTGAGGATCGCGTGCAAGCTCCAAGCGGATCCATTACTAGGGCTCGCGCAAAGAGACCTCGTGAGCAACTCAATGTACTTATTCAGGCCATACACAAGTCCTTTGAAGGATTCATACACTCAAGTGAAAGTGGTCGCGGTCCGGTATTAAGCATTGAAACTACACCTGAGGATTAGGGTTTTGCCAAACCCTAGTTTCCATTTTAGCATCATAGTCATTTATTTCCACATTAGTTTGATTAGCTTGAATAATTGGCTAAATGCATGTTGCACATAGAATCGCCAAAGGTAGGATTGTTATTTTTGTTCATCATTATATGTTAAGGTGGGCTGCCTAGGAAGGAAGGCCCGCATGAGGCCCTAACTGTCGATGGTTGAGCCTGCAGTTTCCGTTTCCGTTTTCGTCACTTATTAGGGCCATACCAGCCGCACCTTTAGTTCCTTTTCTTACTAGATTAGGTTTTACTTGTAACCTATATAAGGCACCACATTACATCAATAAATAGGTAGACACTTTTATCATAAAAGAAGTGAGATAATTTTCTCTATAGCTTTCGAGCATCCCTTGAACAACTTAGAGTTATACTCTAGTGTTCTTGTTGGCTTATCAATTCAAGAATCACACTTGAGTTGTGGCGCCTTCTACACTTGCCTGAGGTTCGCTAATTCATTTGATTATGGGTAGAGATAATATCAACAAGTTCGTAACCACGGGGATTAGAGGGGTCGTAGGGTTTCCGCTGCTACCTTCCTTGGACGTCAATCACAAATCCACCAAGCGATCTTGGGGCGTGAATCTTCTCCCCAACGAGATTCGTATCAAAATCAATTAAGCAACAAGTCATGCGAGTGGTACATTCACCAGTTCTAGCAAAGATAATTTCAAAAGTTTCCTCTCAAAGTATGTCTTTGATCATCGACACGTCCTAAGAATAACCATGATAAAACAATTATGGTTCCCACATCCACAAACCCAGTAAACGGAATGCACAAATGAGCCTCGACTACGAGTCGCATGCCTATCCATGTTAATTACTAGTGCAAGGATACAAAAATGTGACTTTGGAGTGAAAAGGTAGCGGTTGGTCCTAAAGATATGAACAACCCCAAAATCCTTCATTTCTACCAAAATTAATCCAAACTCAAAGAAACCAAACGGCCTAAACAATTGGACAACACCTCCCCTTGATTTCTCTACTTTTCCACCCTAACATCAACGCCCAATCACATCTCATTTCAGCCATAATTGCACATACAAATCATAAGCTATTAAACATTCTTAATTAGGGCCACAATACTCTTCATATATAGCCAATTGGTAGCTCCGAAAACCAACCACAATCAAGCCAAAATTGGAAACCAATCTGAAATTTATGCACCCAAGTTGGAAATTTCTTTAGGCAAGTTAAACTAGTCTACAAAACCTCAATAATTCATATAGCAAAGCTATCAAAACATGGACAACCCTTAAGCATCACATATGAGCAGAATTTTCACCATAAAAATGAAAATTACCATAATACTACTTCAAACCATGAAATTTTCTCATAAAGTTACCAAAACTATAACCCTAAGCCACTAATTCACACATATATGAACGAAAAGGAAGTTTCTAGCCAATGTACCTTGTAACCTCAAGAAAGATAGAAATTTAGGGTTTTTTCCTCCAAAATCGCTCCACCAACACCTCTACTCTTCCTTGGTTAGCACTTTGTATGGAGTAGTTTGCAAATTGGTTGGTTAAAACTCAAGATTCAAGCACAAAGTTGAGGTTGCAGTTGAAGGTCTCTTTTGTTTTTTCCCTCTCCAAGTTCGGCCAAAGCAAGTGCAAAGTGAAGAAATTTTTGGTCAAATTTTGTATTTAGTAAAAGTATGAAGGTCTTGGTCAAAGTCCAACATCCATTGACTTCGCGACAAATGGTGCACTAGGATTTAATCTCATCCTTTTGTCTTCCAATGGTTAATCTATCTAACTAACCTCTAATTATCTCCTAACACATTGTAAAATAATATCCCTTTATACTAAACTTCAACTAATCGTCAAAATTTTATCGTACTAATCGTACTAGAGGGTCCCACGTCCGTAATACGCTTCAAACTTAACATGAACTAACTTAAACCAAGAAAATGATTTAAAATTATACTCACTTATAAAAATATCTGAAAAATTAATATAATAAAGTAAAGTAAAAAAAATGCATATGGAAAAAAAATAAAATAATAAAAAATAAGGAAATTTTGCGGGTCCTCACATTCTCTCCCCTTTAAAGAAATTTCATTCTCGAAATTTTCTTACCTTGATTAACAAATAGTTCAGCAGGTATCATCCGATATGGAGTTTTCGAGAGAAGTGATATCTCCGGTAACAAATTAATCTTAAATTCTATCTCCCTATCCAAATCGTAATTCTTATACACCATACTAGTGATCAAATGGTGTTTACCCGTAGGAGTATTAATTTCTAGATCATATGGTAATCTAACGGTTCCACTTCAAGTCCATACATAAAATTGGGGTTGACAAAAGGAATGGGTAGCACCAGGGTCTATCAAAATCTTAGTGAAACAGTGGAATACGGGAATTGTACTTTCTACGACCTCAAACGAGTCAGGGACCTAATGTTCCTCTAGAGAATACACCCGAGCCGGCACTTTCGGTCCAGTCCCTTCCCCCTTCGACTGTCCAGGGTTGGTCTTGGTTGACTGTCGGTTCACACTCCCTTCTCGAGGTAGGACTGGGCAATTAGCGATTTGATGATCTGCACTCCCACAACGTAGGTATTTCCTCTCTTTCTTCCAGCAAATATCCTCCGTGTTATTCGGCTTCCCACAATACCCACAAGGAGCACGGGAAGCAAGGCCGAGCCTCCCTGTGAGACACCTCTTGACATCTCCGGAAGTCTTACTCCTCCAGTTCCCCTTCCAAACTTAGGAGGTGTACTCTTATCCCCTTACACTAAGCTACTTTCAAGAATAGCTCTTTTATTCGCTTGGAAGTTTCTAACTTGTAATCTCGCACTCTCAACTCGTTGGGCTTTCTCCACAGCATCACTAAAGGTGTTGATTTGGGCTACCGCTAGATCCTTTTGAATCTCTACATTCAGCCCCTGAACAAATCGTCGTATCCTCCTTTGCTCAGTCACAATTAGTTTAGGAGCAAACTTAGATAATTTAGTGAATTGGCTCTCATATTCCACTACAGTTTGAGCTCCCTGACGAAAGTTAATAAACTCATCCTCCTTTTTCTCCTGAATTAGAGGTGAAAAATACTTTGCATTGAACTCCCTCATGAAGTTTATCCATGTCCTCGGTGTTTGTTCTCTTTCCCATTTCAATCTTATCACATTCCACCAAGAATGGGTTGTTCCCTCCAATTGAAAGACAGCAAAGGTCACTTGTCTCTCCTCAGTATAATGTAACGCAGCAAAAATATTGATCATCTTCTTCAACTACCTTTCAATCACGTCAGGGTCTAGTCCTCCAAGGAATTTTGGTGGGGAGAACTTCTGAAATTGTTCGAGAGCTCTATCCTCACCCTCTACATGGTTACCAGGGTTTCCAGGTTGATTCACAAGGTTTTGGCCCTGACGTTCCACTACATGAGGCAAGAGATCAGTCATACGCTGGATAGTGGTGGCTACCTGGCATTAGGATCCATTCCAGGTTCAAGATTCGGTTCAGGCACTGGTTCACGATTACTCTCTTCGGTCAAGGGTTGCCTAGATCCGCGCCCACGTCCGCATCCACTACGTCTACCCTCAATTCGTTTTTACTCAATCTAAGATCGAAGTGCGAATGCAATATTAAAGTGGTATATATATAGAGGCATAGACAATTCACAAGAAATGTAAACAAGTCAAAAGTCAAATATGTTACACGACTTTAGCATATATACCACAAAGTAACAGTCAGATACGAACAAAAGTAATTCCATTAAAAGTAACGGGATCATAACAAAAGCACAATATACAAAACTATGTCCAAAAGTACAAGAACCTCTAACTAAGAGTTTTCTCTAACTATCTCCCCATATGGGCAAAACATGGCTCATAGTAGCTCTAACCTAGTTCCCAATCGAGCTAGCGGACTCTCCCTCATGGGTAGAACTAGGTGCGTCTTCCCCTCTAGGGCTCCGCCCATAACCTACAAGAATAACAACAGTTTACAACTTATGCAGGTTTAATCATACCTAATGACACTCTAACACATCATACGAAGTTTCTTATAATCAAATTCTATGTCGCCCAAATCATTTCCCTAGCTTTCTTTTCCATAAGTTCGTATATATATACATAAGGGAATAGGATTCAATTAGGCATGTAAACAACGGTAGTCAATCAGGAGTCCAAAATACATTTATTTGATACATCATAAAATACAAGAATCCTCCGCTCTAACCTTTGCCATTATAATTTATCTCAAATTCACTTATGATTTCTATTCCCATACTAATACACTAGACTATATTTCTTCCGAATTCACAAGTATTCCCTCAGGAAGAGTATTTAGTACTCGAGTACAAGAATCCAAAACTAGGAAGATTTACGACTTAGGTTGTACGCTCCCAAGTGCAAATCAACAAAGTTTAAGATTCCTACCTGACGTACATATCTATCTACCTCAAATACCATGATAAAGGTTTGAAACCTATAACATTTCATGATTCATAGCTTATACTCAAAAGAGCACTTAGTCCTTTACACTCATTCACGAAATCAGGACCATAACACCACTTGGCCCAATCTCACTCCGCGTAAAGACGACGCGAAACTGCTCTAATACCACCTGTGATAACCCAACCTTCCCTTAAGGCGTACCCTAAGAATTAGTAGACCACCTGCCCAGCGCTTGCCAGGACTACTAAATCGAAACACACGTAAAACCTACAAAATGTGTAAAAGAAATTCGAGAAAATGAACTGCCAGAAATTAAATTGGCTAAACTAAACGATGCAATAGAACTTCGATTAAACTCTCCAACGAAGAACGAAAAAAACAAATGCCACGTCAGAATCCGGCCGGATTGTCAGCCGGATTCAAGGCAGTGAGTAAAAACCAAATTTTCTTCTTCCCCTGTCAATCAGGCCATGATATGACCAGATATATGGCCAGATTCCCTGCAGTAGTTCCCGCCAGATTTCTTTTCTTTCCTTGTTCAAGTTTCGCACTCACCCAATCATTCCAACGAATACAAGAAAAGTTCACCAAATCATAGAAACATAACATCTCAAACAAATACACTTAATATACAGGGTTAAACACTTATATATATACATTGGAAGGTTCAACAGTTAAACTAGCAATACAAGTCAGAATACCCACAATTTATCAAAGTACAATTAGGGTTTGCCAGTGCAGAGGAGCTTAATCAAAAGCATGTCCATAACTAACTCTACTCTTTTCTCCAAAATCACGGTTTCAAAGTTTGTTCCCTGTAAGGAAAACAAAGTTAACGGGGGTGAGCTAACGCTCAATGAGGTATCATAAGTACAAGCAGTCAAGAATTATGAAACTTCACTTTAGTCAATCATATAGAAACACCAGATATGAAGATGAACAAACGCCTCAGTTAAACATAGTAATTCAACTAGAAAGGATACAGGTGGCTCTCAAGAGCCGAATTCCCGTTGCTTCACCAAAGCTTGATCAAATAGTAGTTGACACTTCGTCAACTTTCAAGTAAAGTAACCAGTCTAGTAGAGCACCACTTTACACCAAATTTCGTCCACCAAACATACCCCTTATCAGGCCCGAACGCCTCAACAGGAACAGAGGTGGTAATACTCGAGCATACCAGAAATCCAGAATCTCCAATAATCAAAGATTTCCCAAATACAGTTCCCATGGCTTGTCAATTTTCCTCGACCAAGCCCCTTGCTAGCTCGATTCAATTAATTATCAATGAGGTTGAGTTCAGATTTAACAGGAAGGTCGTTGGATACAAGCCTCCAAACGACATCATATCAGGCACAAGTAACAGATTCCAGTTGATACAGTAAACCAGTGACACAGGGCAGAGAACGAGTGTGATAAAGTACACTCTCGTCTCATACAGAATAAACAGATGGTACAGTCATTCAAGTCACAAATTGCAGGTACAAGTAAATCAATTAAGCAACAAGTCATGCGAGTGATACACTCACCAGTTCAAGCAAATATAACTTCAAAAATTTTCTCTCAAAGTATGCCTTTGATCACCGACACGTCCTAAGAATAGCCAAAATAAAATAATTATGATTCCCACATCCACAAGCCCAGTAAACGAAATGCACAAATGAGACTCGACTACGAGTCGTATGTCTATCCATGTTAATTACTAGTGCAAGGATACAAAAATGTGGCTTTGGAGTGAAAAAGTAGCGGTTGGTCCTAAAGACATGAACAACCCCAAAACTCTTCATTTCTACCAAAATTAATCCAAACTCAAAGGAACCAAATGGCCTAACCAATTCGACAGCACCTCCCCTTAATTTCTCTACTTTTCCACCCTAACATCAACGCCCAATCACATCTCAATTCAGCCACAATTGCACATACAAATCATAAGCTATTAAACACCCTTAATTAGGGCCACAATAGCCTTCATATATAGCCAATTGGTAGCTCCAAAAACCAACCACAATCAAGCCAAAATTGGAAACCCTAATCTGAAATTTATGCATCCAAGCTGGAAATTTTTTAGGTAAGTTAAACTAACCTGAAAACCTCAATAATTCATATAGCAAAGTTATCAAAACGTAGACAACCCTCAAGCATCACATATGAGCAGAATTTTCACCATAAAAATGAAAATTACCATAATACTACTTCAAACCATGAAATTTTCTCATAAAGTTACCAAATCTACAACCTTAAACCACTAATTCACATATATATGAAGGAAAAGGAAGTTTCTTGCCAAAGTACCTTGTAACCTCAAGAAATATGGAAACTTAGGATTTCTTCCTCCAAAATCACTCCACCAACACCTCTACTCTTCCTTGGTTAGCACCATGTATGGAGTAGTTTGCAAATTGGTTGGTTAAAACTCAAGATTCAAGCACAAAGTTGAGGTTGAAGTTGAAGGTCGCTCCTGTTTTTTCCCTCTCCAAGGTTTGGTCAAAGCAAGTGCAAAGTGAAGAAATTTTTGGTCAAATTTTGTATTTAGTAAAGGTATGAAGGTCTTGGTCAAAGTCCAATATCCATTGACTTCGCGACAAATGGCGCACAGGATTTAATCTCATTCTCTTGTCATCCAATGGTTAATTTATCTAACTAACTTCTAATTATCTCTTAGCACATTGTAAAATAATATCCCTTTATACAAAACTTCAACTAATCGTCAAAATTTTATCGCATTAACCGCACTAGTGGGTCCCACGTCCATAATACGCTTCAAACTTAACATGAACTAATTTAAACTAGGAAAATAATTTAAAACTATACTCACTTATAAAAATCTCTGAAAAATTAATATAATAAAGTAAAGTAAAGAAAATGTATGCGAAAAAAAAAAATATAAAATAAGAAAATTTTGCGGGTTCTCAAATTTTTGATCAATCCCAAGTGGCCTAATACTGGCATGATCGAATGGAGGAAAAAAAGCGAAGAAAAATGAGTGGAAAAGGGGCGAGAATAGAGCTGCGAAATCTTGTACTGGTCTTGTACGAAGAAGAAGAGACCCATTTTTTTTAAATTGCATTTCCCCCCTTTTTTTTCTTCTTCTCTTTTTTTTATGTAATAAATAAACATAAAACTAATTAAAATAAAAATGAATACAACTAACTAAAATAAAATAAGCATAAATTAAAAAATAGAAACAAAAATGATTAAATTTGGTGTCTACATTATTCATAATAATGATTAACTAACCAACTAAACAAGAAAAATCAAACAAAATCAAAAGAAATTAAAAATTTGAAAATCACTTAGCTGGCGCTCCATCGCTTCCATGACTTCATGTATTCCAATGGAGTCTTGAACATCATAGATTGGGTTAAAAAGATTCTCAAGCATCTTGGTACGAGCTAGTGATGGTCCTGCTGCCAACTGATACGAACTCGACCCAACAAAAATCTGTCTTGAAGAACCAAGTTGATCAGGCAGCGGAAGGATCTATTTTGACCAGGTTATGGAACAATAACTACCTTGTTAGATCTAAAGAAAATCCATCTTTAGAAACCTAGTGGATTGGTTATTAGTTTGAAAGAACAAGATGATATGATCATCTTGCCTTGAATACCACAAGTATCCAAGTTAAATATTTGATACAGTTCAAAAAGAAACTCAAGTTCCAGCAAGGAACTCTTTAAAAGGAGACAACTCACTTGTATTAATTCATCTCTCAAAAAGTTGTCTTACAATGAAGTAGAAGAGGCCTATTTATAGTTAAAACCTAAATCACTAAGACTAATCCAATTTGGACAAGGATTTAGTCACTTATTTCCTTAACTACTTTTAAATGGCTCAAATAGCTCACATAACTGGCTATATTTATTCATAATAATGACTAACTAACCAACTAAACAAGAAAAATCAAACAAAATCAAAAGAAATTAAAACCCGAAGATCACATAGCTGGGGTTTCATCGCTTCCATGACTTCATGTATTCCAATGGAATTTTGAACATCATGGAGTGGGTTGAAAAGGATCTCAAACATCTTGGTACGAGCTAGTGATGGTCCTGCTGCTTATATCAGAGAGAGAGAGAGAGAGAGAGAGTTAGAGCTCAATTCTTTTTTTTAAATATACAAATAAGAAAAAAATATTAAATATTTTTATTTTTTAAAATTATTTTATTTTTCTATTTACTGTCCAATTTCAATTCTAATCCCGATAACCTTAAAGTAATACGATAATGTTAGATTCTTCTTTATTTTCTTTTTTTGTTTGTAATATCTAATTTTCTGACTTCTTCTCTCCTATCATTTTTTCTTTTCCTAGTATTAATAAGTGTGAAAAAAAGAAATATGAGAAAATCCTTTTATTTTTTTTTGTTTTTAAATCTCTTAAAGTGAAAACAAAAGGTAGAGTAACCATTCCAACTTTTTATTTATAATTAGGATCAATTTTTCCTACACTAACAATGTATACACCATCAGAATCGAATGAATGACAACTATGTAAAATTGAATTTGAAATATAACTTTCGCACATGTATCATGAATCCAATGATGATAATGTATACACTATCAATGCGTATAAGATTTACTCTTTTAATTATATATAGAAAAACAGTAAATACATTTAAAATTTTTGACCATACTGGTTAGATTAACGATGAGATAAAATATTTAAAAAATAATGTTAGGGATTAAAGTAATTGTATCACTATAATTTAAAGGGATAAAATTATAATAACGATATGGTAACGCTATAGAATAAAAGGGCACTTTTATCCAAAAATTCTTAATATATTGAGTTGAATTAACTATGGGGTAAAATAACTAAAAGATAATGTTATGGGATAAACTGACAGTGCTGATATAATTTAAGGAGGTAAAGTAATAATAATCCTTCCTTCATAAAAAAAGCTTTCAAAACCATTCAAACTAGGCGGGTTAACTACATATTCACACGGCCGCCCAAATGAAAGGGTAAAACCCTAACAATTAAACCGTTCTCCCCGAAAATGTTTTCTCCGGGAAGAAGGAAATCCAGCTATGGCAGCGCAGCAGCAGCTCGTAAGGATCAAAATGCAACAGAAAAGAGTAATGATTCTTCTTTGGCATCGCCAAAAACTCCACTTCAAGATAGCAATGTAATTCCCAATCGCCCGGCCACTGGCACTCCTGCTCCTTGGGCGTCTCGCCTCTCTGTCCTTGCCCGGTAGGATTATTGAATTTCTTTGTTTTTCGTTCTGAGTTCAGTTTTTGCTGTAAATTGATATTGACTACTAGATGTTATAGGTTTTAGTTTTTTAGTTAATTTTTCTGGGCATCCACTGATATGTGGAAAATTGGTGCTCAATTAGATGTCCTGGAAATTTCTGAAAAGGGTACGCTTTGAGGTTAGAGGGCACAATTTTGGACTCAATAGGCATTTGTGATTATTTGTGTATTGAATTTAGAATTTTAGTTTTTTGTGTACGTGATATCCGTACAGTTTATACATGAATATGTTTAATTGCCCCTCTTTTATAAATAATCTAGAATTGTGGTAATTTGGGTTCCAAGTGCACCATTTGAATAAATTTTCGTAGATTTCTATGGACTACCTCAGTACAACTGGGGCTTGTTTTCTTGGCTGCTTTTTTGTGGAGGAAAGTTTCAAGGTTTTTACTGGTTCTTGTCTTATTTTTAAATTGTGATCTGGATTAGATGGTTCTTGACAAATGTAAGCATGTTTATTTTATGTCTTTTTTTCTGGTTTATCTTTTTTTGCTTTTGTTTTTGAATTTAATTATTGCTATAAATTGATATTGACTAATGCTATTGAAAGATTTTAGTTTCTTTTCTGGGTATTTACTTGTATATGGGAAATTGGTGCTCAATTAGTTTCCATGCCAAATTTCTCAATAGGGTGTGCTTGGAGGTAAGAGGGCACAATTTTGAGCTGAAGGGCATTTGTGCTAAATGTTGCATAGAGTATCTTTTTTTATTTTGTTTTTTCTTGCAGTATTGGTGTATTTTGTACAGGAATCAGTTTGAATGCTAAATTATGGTTCCAAGTTCGCTATTTGCGCTATTTTTTGTTGATTTGGTATGGAGGCTACCTTGGTGTAAATTTGTATCTTTTTTCTTTTAGCTGCTCTGTGGTTGAACAAATTGTTTGCAAGGTGCTTCCCTCTTCTTGTCTTATTTATGTAATTGGTTGGAATCTGAATTGTCATACATACTGTTCTAGACAAATATAAGTGTGTCAATTATGTGATCTTGGATGGTTTCATTGTGGGAGCTTGAAATGCAGCTTCATAACATATGCATGGAAAGGATTTTATCAGTTATTTTTGCTATTGATTTTTACAGGATTCCACCAGTTAAGAGAAATGAAAAAGGAGATGATGTGGACCTAGTTCAACCTGTGTATGTTGGAGAGTTTCCTTTAGCTGTACGTGATGAACAACAAGCAGCCTTAGTGCAAAAACAGTATCCTGGTTTGTGCAGTTTGTTCAGTTTGTAGGTATTGGATGATTTTCTTGCATTCCTTTTTTGAGGCAGACATATTTCTTCTGGCAGGTGAGATGTCCATATCTGGAGGAATGGACAAGGAAACATCTCTGGCTTGGGTTATATGCAGAGACAGGCTCTTTGTCTGGAATTACTTTTCTCCCACTGCTTCAAGGAATTGTGTTGTTCTTGACCTTCCTTCTAGTACTTTTGAAACCAGGGATTCCAGCAGAAATGCATTCAATTCTAACACTTGGTTAGTTTGTATCCTCAATTGGGACTGCTTAAATAGGAATAGTGACAAATTGATCTCACAGTCTAATTCGGCTGGCATTATTGTATGCAATAGAAGAAGTCGAACTCTTGTATACTGGCCAGAGATCTACTCTGAAAGTAGAAGTGCTCCAGTTCTTAGTTCTGCTTCAGTTGAGGAGTTGGAGGTGTTACTTTTGCCTGGTGATGGGAAAGCCAATTATAATAAGCAACGGCAACGTACTAAGCAGGGGAGTTCTATTACAGGATTGAGTTCCTTAAACTCTTTGATTGCAACTCCTGTTCTAGGTGCCAACCATGTTTGTGTCTCCCTTGCATGTAGTTCCAATGGTGATCTTTGGCAGTTTTTCTGCAGCCCATTTGCTATTGAACGGAAAAAAATTTTTCAGGACATGCTAGGTACAGCCTCTTCAGGTGGTGATAGTAGCCATTTAGTTGGAAGTAAGGGGTACCCTAGGTCATTGACTTGGCAGTTGTTTAATTCATTCAGTGAAACTAAAAGACAGTTTCTTTTATTGACAGATCGTGAGATACAGTGTTTTTGTGTTAAACTTACACCTGATTATAATGTATCCAAGCTCTGGTCACATGAAATTGTAGGCACTGATGGTGATTTGGGTATCCAGAAGGATCTAGCTGGGCAAAAGAGGATCTGGCCCCTGGATCTGCAAATTGACAATGATGGAAAGGTTATCACTATTCTTATTGCTATTTTTTGCAAAGATCGAATCACTAGTTCAAGCTACACCGAATATTCACTTCTGACCATGCAATATAGGTCTGGGTTGAGCATTTCGACGGAAAATGTTAAACCAACATCTGAGAGGGTTTTGGAAAAGAAGGCCCCGATCCAGGTAATAATACCTAAAGCAAGAGTAGAAGATGAGGAATTCTTATTTTCGATGAGGCTGAAGATTGGTGGCAAGCCAGCTGGTTCGGTCATTATACTTTCTGGTGATGGAACTGCAACTGTGTCGCATTACTGGAGAAATTCTACTCGTCTCTACCAATTTGACCTGCCTTATGATGCTGGCAAGGTTTTCGATGCTGCTGTTTTCCCTTCTTCAGATGATGGTGAAGATGGAGCTTGGGCTGTACTGACTGAGAAAGCTGGAATCTGGGCAATTCCTGAGAGGGCTATTTTGATTGGTGGAGTTGAACCACCTGAGCGAAGTTTGTCTCGCAAAGGGAGCTCAAATGAAAGATCATCACAGGAAGAAAGAAAAAACATCTCATTTTCTGGCAATATCCCTCCTCGAAGGGCTAGTTCAGAAGCATGGGATGCTGTGGATAGACATAGGGCACCCTTAACTGGAATTGCACATCGAAATGCTCAAGACGAAGAATCTGAAGCATTACTGAATCAGCTTTTCAATGATTTTCTCTTGTCTGGGCAGGTTGAAGGATCAGTTGATAAACTAAAATATTCCGGGGCATTTGAAAGAGACGGTGAAACAAATGTTTTTACTAGGATGAGCAAATCAATTGTGGATACCCTAGCCAAACATTGGACGACAACCAGGGGAGTTGAGATTGTGGCTTTGTCAATTGTGTCAACCCAGCTCATCGAGAAGCAACAGAAGCATCAGAAACATCTTCAGTTCCTAGCTCTATCCAAGTGTCATGAGGAACTGTGTACTAAACAGAGTATGATCACTTTTCTCATCATACTTCCTATAGCTTTATGTTTCTTTTTCTGTTTATAGGCCCGTTCTTGAGCACCTTGAATGTGAAATTTCATCCTTAACAAATTGATGCACTAATTAAGATTGAAGGAAAAGGAATTCACTCATCTTAGAAGGTTTTGTTGATCCATTAAAAGTGCAGACACTTTTTTAGATGTATGCGGAGTTTGGATAACTGTCTATATAGAGCCCTTTGAAAGAAAGATCTCCAATGGGCCATGTGCTATTTTGTTGTCATGAATGCTTTAAATAATTGAACCCTTCAGTATCCGGATCTTTAATTAAGTCTGTTTTGTTCTTTGGGTATTAGCCAAAAAAATAGCTTAAGTAAAGGATTTTAAACTCTTAATGTCAGTGCACCATGATCCGTTGCATCATCCTAAAAGAAACGAAGTTAGTTTTCTGCACATTCCTAGTTCTGGGAGTAAATTTTGTTCTAGTTAGGCTTTGCAAATTGTTTTTGAAGGTAGATTCTGGGGATTGTAGATGACTATAGTTTATACTTAAACCAAGATGTAACTGGAAAGAAAATTCAACAATATTTCTGATAAGGAAAATGTTCACCCTCCAGTTTGACGCAGTTCATTGGAACAACTCTACACAGGAGATCTCAAATTGTGTTCTGAACAAGAGTCTGGTCGAGTTGAATTAATTAGGTTAAACTGTAATGGTCAAGTGGAAATGATCTGAGCATTCCAAAATAATGGTTGTTTACAATCTGGTTTAGGTTGGTTAAAGCTTGTAAACTGAATAACTAAAAGTACAAATTTTGTTTTCAGCTAAGACCAGCAAAGACTAGTGCCTAGTCTATTCTTATACTTTTTCTGTGATATAACTAGTACTACCCCCTCCCTATCCACTTCCTCTTCTTCCCATCCCAGCTATCTACCAACCTGGATCTTAAGTGCAGCTTTTTATAGGACACATTTTCTGAAAGTTGCTCTCTTTCCTTTTTACCTGCTCTTGCTTGCACCATTAGCAGCCCACTATCCACCTTTCCTTCCTCTTCTCTCTTCCTTTCCACTCTTGCTCTCCCCTCTCTTGTGCACCCAAACCTGTGGCTCCCTCTTTTGCTGGATTTTAAAGAAGTTATCTCCATGGACTACTAGTTTTTGTTTCAGATCTTCTTTTATAGTTTCTATGTTTGTGTCTTCCTCATGTTTGGGTTTTGGATTTTAGTATATTACTTCATGTTGATTGAACCTCTATAGATATGGATTATCTTGTTAAGTTGTGGATTGATGAAGTGAGTTTATCGATGCAATCAGTCATTCTTTGGTTGAGCTTTGAAATTTCTTCTTAGGATTGACAATGTTGAAGATTTAATGATGGAACTTGAAATTTTTTTTTTTGGATGTCCCAAAAAGTTGAATTTTCGGTTGTGATTATTGATGTATTAATTTTGACCAAACTTAGCCCAAATTGTAATTGAGTTCAGTTACATTTTGAAAGCCTAAGATAAGTTTCAATAGAACCTAGAATTTCAAAGCTTGAAATTTGATCAAAATGTTTATTGGAGTATACAACAGTCATTGTAAATGACGAGCTGGGTTATGATTGAAAACCGAATACAAACCAACATTTTAAAGGGAATTTACTGAAAACTGCCGATAAACAGGCCTTGTTCTTTACTCCAACTTTGCAGCTATGGGCTTCCCTCCCCCCACCCACCCCTCCAAAAAAAAAAAAAGTTTCATTTTCCACTTAGCCAATCAAGCGCAGATAATTGTAAGAGAAGATAATCATAACTCAGTTGCATGTATTTTGTGTGCTTGAGTTTATGGAGATGTATGTCTTTCATCCAGGAAATTTGTTCCAATTATTCAACTCCTGTTATGGTATGATTCAGTTCTCTGCATATCAATTCCTCATAGCTTAAGTTGAGAAAGGGAGATGCCGAATATTAGGGGTTAAGAAAATTTTCATTTATATTTTCTAGATTGGAATATTTTGAGATTCAAGATCGTGCTGATACTTTAAGTTACCCTCTCTGTCAAAGTTAAGATTTCATTTATATTTTCTAGATTGGAATATTTTGAGATTCAAGATCGTGCTGACACTTTAAGTTACCCTCTCTGTCAAAGTTAAGATGATGAATTTCAAATGATACCTCGGCTGTGGTGAAACCTAGAACTGGTGTTGGAAGCTTTCATAACTGAGGGTCGGTTAAAATCCATGTTCACATTAGCCATCCAAGGAAAGTGCAAATACCCCATTTCATAAAGGTTTCAGGTCTGGTATTGACAACTTTTATAAATATGTTGGAACAGCTGCCTGAGATGAACTAATGTTTGAATATGGCCAAAAGTACATGGCACGGTTCTTGTGGACTATAGCCACCTGCTGTTAGTTCTTCATGTAGTCATTCATCATATCAAAGGCTATTTATCTGTTACTAACTTGGTTGTTGTATTGTTGCTGATCTAAGCACAAAATTAGCAAATCCGCAAATAGCTTTTGCATCATTTCATAAGCAATCTAATCTATTTTATGGAAACTTCTTTTCCTGCAAGCAGGACAGTCACTGCAAATTATTTTGGAACATGGTGAAAAGCTTGCCGGAATGCTCCAACTCAGGGAGCTGCAGAATATGATTTGCCAGAGTCATACAAATGGAGTCAGCTCTTCTTACTCTCGTTCAGAAACTCAAACCTCTGGTGCTCTTTGGGATCTTATCCAGTTAGTTGGTGAGCGAGCCCGTAGGAGAACTGTTCTATTGATGGATAGAGAGAATGCTGAAGTATTCTACAGTAAGGTTTCAGATATTGAGGACTTGTTTTACTGCTTAGAGAAACAATTAGACAGCATGATTGGGGAAGATATGCCTTTCACTGTTCAGTTTCAAAGAGCTTGTGAAATCTCAAATGCATGTGTAAGCATACTTCAGACTGCGATGCACTACAGAAGTGAGCATCACCTCTGGTATCCTTCTCCTGATGGCTTGACACCATGGTACTGCCAAACTGTTGTAAGAAGTGGCATTTGGAGCATTGCATCTTTCATGCTTCAGCTGATCAATGAAACATTTCGCCTTGATGATGCTAAGAAGTTGGACTTTTATTCTCATCTAGAAGTACTTTCTGAAGTTTTACTTGACGCCTATTCTGGAGCTATAACGGCGAAATCTGAACGCAATGAAGAACAGAAAGGCCTGCTAGATGAATACTGGAAAAGGAGAGATGCACTTCTTGACTCCCTCCATAAGCAAGTAAAAGGGTTCTTCCAGGCCAAACTCCAGGTTACTTTTCCTGTTTAATCTTCTTCTGGAAGATTCTGACATTGACTGGATGCTTTTATGTGCTTGTTTCTTATTTGTATAAAATTTTAAATATGTCAAATCTATTTCTAGGCTTAGGGCTAAAACCAGAAGCTATTGTGATGGAGCAGTTGAATTGTGCATCTGGAGATTATTTTCTGGTTTGATGAATATTTCTAACTTGTCATTCGGTGAAGTTCTTGATCGACCATTTTAGTATTTATGCTTAGTGGTGGTCTTGTTGGAATCGGGTAAACTCTAACATATTGCGACTTATCTTGGTAGCTGTGCACCCTTAATATTAACTTGAGTTTAGGCCTTTCATCCTTTATTAGGAGAGACTTTTTAGCAAAGCTGGAACTTTTCTGATGCTGCTAGCAGATGAAGGGTGAAGCAGGTTGGGTCTGGTTAGGACAACATTAAGCAAGGAAGAGATTTGATTGTTTCTTTACATTGATAGGAGCATGATTTGGACTTTTTTATGAAAATCTATTGGAATTGACATTTCTTTCTTTCCTGCCATTAATGAGAAGCACAAGGGAGCAAAAGGTAGGTTTTGGAATGATATGGAGTTTTGACTATGGACTTGTAACTACAAGGTAGCAAAGGGTGATTTGCCAAAATATGGTACTCGGTCATAGTCGAGTTTCTGTTTATTCCATTGTTAGTGTCCTCCTGATTTGTTAAGCCTCAGGTAGCAGTCATCTGGATTCTGTGGGTTGATTATATTGAATATAAGGAATGGCAATATATGAGTTGGCAAAGCATGTCTTGGTTTTGAAACTGCTTGTCTTGCTTGCTCGGTCTTGAAGTAGTAAGTGATCTTGAGTCTCATTGAGTATAAGAATCTTCATTTCGAATGTCAAGCCAAGGGTATTTGTTGTGAAGTCCAACATGGTCACGTAATTGTCCCATTAATAATGCTAGAGTCCCTGATTTTTTAGTTGGAATGTGTTTTCAGATTTTTTTAAAATGATAGAGAATGTTGCATCTGAGGAAACTTGGTACCGTACATTTTCGTTTTTTGCAGGATCCAGATGGAGGAACAGAAGTACAAAATGACGAAGTTATTAGAAAGCTTTCTTCTAAGTTGTTGCATATTGCTAAAAGACATGAAGGGTATCAGACACTTTGGAGTATTTGCTGTGACCTTAATGATTCCGAGCTCCTTAAGAATCTTATGGTATGAAATTATGTACTTGTTCTCCCTTAAACTGATGTAACCCTGTATCAGTTGGTCGAGATCCCTGAAATTAGAGGTCCTAGGTTCAAATCCCCCCCCCAAAAAAAAAAACCAAAAACAAAAAAATCCTACCCCTCACCTGCTAATAATAATAATTAAAAAAAAAATCATCCTATATTGGTTGCCATTCTGTTTAGTTGATTTGGTGGCTAGTAGTTTTATCTTCAATGTTATTGTATTTACCATCTTTCAGAGTGCACAATCTATCCATGTTCTATTTTTGAAACTTTAGTTTTTAATTCATTCTTATAGCATCCAATGTTCTATTATGCAGCATGAGAGCATGGGACCTAGAGGGGGTTTCAGCAACTTTGTCTTCAAGCAGCTGTATGACAGCAAACAATATTCCAGACTGATGAGACTTGGGGAGGAGTTTCAAGAAGAGCTTGCTATTTTCTTAAAGCAGCATCAAGATCTTCGTTGGCTTCATGAAGTGTTTCTTAATCAATTTGCTGCTGCTTCTGAAACTCTTCATGTTGTAGGTCTGTCTCAAGAAGATTCATCAGGTCTGGCTAACGAGGAAACTCATTTTTGTGGCACAACCAACAGAACAACCTTGGCAGAAAGGAAGCATTTTCTCAATCTGTCAAAGATAGCTGCAATGGCAGGTATTTGAAAGAGTCGCATGTTCGCATGTTACTAAGGTGCAGGAAGGGTAATAAATGTTTTAGGCATAAGATAAAGCTAAACGCTTGAAATTTTGAATATCCTGCTTGGCCGTAAAATCTGACCACTTCTTGTAACCAATTACACTTCAGCATTTGGTTCATTTGTGTTTGCTTGTGCACATGCTGAAGCCTCAGCTTCAGCGACATCCAAACACTTATTCATCGTAAGCCTACTGCTGGAATTGCTCAATTGTCTACATGTCTGCTCAATGTGACCAAGCGAAAGAGCGCTGGTTTTCCATGCTGGATCTCTTATCATGGGGAGTTGCCTAATACCCATAATGCCCAAGCCCAGGGCATCTAAATAGTTAGTGATAGTTCCACTGAATAGCAGCCATGGTATTACTGGACTTACAAGCTACTATCTAGTTTCAACCTCTGAGATGTTGAGAGCCAGCCAAATAAGCAACTACCATCCAAGGGAGAAGTCTAGTTGTTTGGCATTGGCAGATATGAGCAAGGGCTTGTTTTCCCTTTTGCCTTGCCTGATCCTTTGTACTTTGGGGAACTATACTTGTCCACTTGGCTGTATCCCCAAAATTTCTGCTCTGGAATATTCTTAACTTTGCTAATAGTCTCCACCAAACATATGAGTTGCAGAGCTATTCCCCTTTATACATTTAGTTTGTGCTTTACTACCTCTCTGTATGTGTGGCTTGACTCGATGCCTATTTTCGCATGATGCCTCCAGAATAAACTTGTAAATGTGCACTTTACAACTTAGGATGAAGTTTTTATCTGTTTGCTTTTTTAGTTTATTGTATCTCTCAAAGTGTATAGAAATAATAAGAGGAAATGGAGTATACAGTGACCAGAGAAAGCCTTAAAAAATGTACCTGCAGATCTGATTTTGTTTCTATTCAGTTAAGTGCTTGAGTCACTAATGCATCTATTCACGTCTGGCAGGAAGGAATGTTGATTGTCCCGCAAAGGTGAAGCGCATTGAAGCTGATCTGAATATTCTGAAATTGCAGGTGTAATATGAGATCTTTTATGTAGTCTTTTATGGTTTGAGGGTCGTCTGAAGTTTCTTGCCTTTGATCAAAGGAAACCTCAAGAACTCAATAAGGAATGGTGATTTCACCAGGTGTAATATTAGGAATGGTGATTTCACCCTAGAACTCAATAAGAAAGATCATAGGTGATACTTGTTTCTTGCCTATGAATAAGTTTTTATATTCATCTTCTAGTTAAATATCTGCTTAATTTGGTCGAAGTTCTGTTTATTTTCACTATGGCAGCATGCTTCTCTCTTAATTGCATTCTGAACTGCATACTGACTTATATTTGGTGTGAAGTAGCCAACTGGAAGTATGTACTGACTGTTAGTTTGTTTTCATTTCATGCGTAGAACAACAAATGAGAACCAAAGATATTGACTTGTTGGTGACTATTCTTTTCGACTCAATTGAGTTCTGGGTAGATTACTCTTATGAGGTTTATTATAACAACAGTCATCTTCCCTATTAGAGGAATAGGCAAATGCTATTTTTACTATCATTGGCTCATTTACAATCCTCGTCTTACAATTCAAAGCTTGAGTTAATGCTTCAGAAAATTGTGAAAAAGGGTAGATTTAGAGGAACAATAATGACATATGCATGATAAGTAGAATTTAGAGGTACAAGCAAACACCTTTTTATGTATCTTGTTCACTCATGTACAGACGTTAAGAATTAAACTCCGAGCAGATGGAATTAGAGTTCAAATACAGGAGAAACTTTGCAGTTCTGCTTCCTGGAGTGTTGGGAGTCTAGCAAAAGCCCTTGAAGTTACCTTAACCTTGTAGTGACCATTTTTCAGCTATTGGGGACTGTAGATTTATGCTTGTTAATCTGAAGGCTGAGCCTGAGAAAGCTTTCCGTGACAATTTTTTTTTTTTTTTGGGAATCAATCTAATAATTAGTTTAGTTCATTGAACAAGGCTTTTTTTTTTTTTTTTGCAGTTGCTGTATGGAAGCTTTACATTTGCTTCCAAATCTCTAATGTTCATGGATTAAAATTTGCAGGAAGAAATATTGGGGCTCCTTCCTGACGGTGATGAAAAGCACAATATTGGAAACAGGCTTCTCCCTCCTGTGGACCTAATTGAATTGTGCCTGAAAAACCAGAACAGGCTCCTTGCTTTGCGAGCATTTGATGTTTTTGCGTGGACAAGCTTCTTCTTCCTTAAGTGCAACTCTAGCCTTTTGGAGGAGTGCTGGAGGAATGCAGCAAATCAGGATGACTGGGAAAGGATCTATCAGTTGTCTGTCACTGAAGGGTGGAGTGATGAGGAAACCCTACATTCTCTTCAAGAAACAGTTCTTTTTCAGGCGTCTACTATATGCTATGGGCCTGAAGCAAAAACTTTTGATGGTGGATTCGATGAAGTACTGCCCCTGAGGCAAGAGAATCTGGAAGTTGAGTATGTGAAGGATGTATCTTCATCAGTGGAAGCAATTCTGATGCAGCACAAAGATTTTCCTGATGCTGGCAAGTTGATGCTTACTGCTATTATGCTGGGAAGTGCTCATGCTGGTACTGTAATTAATGAGAGTTGTTTCCCAATGGAGTGAAGTTAAAATTGTGCATATACTTTATGGACTTTGTATAGTTTGCATCTTCTGTAATTGTTGTTACTTTTGGCGTTTAGGGGCAGAGGAGCTAAACCTACATTTACATTCTGAGTTGTCCTTGCTGTGATGGCGTGCCTATGTAGCTTGTGTTGGTCAGTTGGAAAGTAGGTGTATACGATGCTGATCAATAGCTGATGATACTGCATTTCCTTACAAATACTCTTTAACGGAGAAGGAAAACTTCTTTTTTGATCTTGGATTTATGAAATGTACTGATTTTTAGCACTGGGGCATATTAACTGGCAAAACGAGCAAAGAATTGGAATTTTGATTAAGTACTGGAAATTTTTCGGAGGGATGGATGACTAACAAGTATCATTAGGATTAGATTCTCAGCAATTGAATGACTTATTACATTGGAGAAAATTGTCAATTAACAATATAAATAGTAGATGACTCCTTGTATAACTGTAAGCATTAATTTAATTCCTTGATAAGGTTCAATGCCAATATTGGGAAATCTATCAAGACCGCACAATTGGAAAGCCAAAAATTGGAAATCTTTAGACAGATACGAGAGAAGAATAATTATGATTATGGTGATTGTAGAAAATATAAACCAAGTGTTTAGTTATTTAATTAATTAGTGTCTATGTGCTATTTATATATTGGTTTATAATGTGATGCATTGTTTAGTTCAATAGGGGCAATTGCATGGGATTAGTTCCCTTACTAGTAATAGTAGTGTGGAAGCACTGGTATTAGTGAAGCCATACAGAGTATCAGAAGTTATTAGACTCCATCGTCCAGTATTCGTTTCTTTGTATATTTTGGAATAGCCACAGCCCCGTTTGAATAGTAGAGAAAAATTCCTTTGCTTCTTAATCAATTTCTTGTGAATTTTTTTGTAGGTTTATATGTGTTTTATCTATTTGGGTCAAAGTTACGGTAGATTAAAGTATGGCAAATCTTAACTCCAATATTGTTTATTTTGTTCAAAAACTCAAAACAAAGGCGAAGTCCAATTTTTGACAGAACAGATGATAACTCATCTAAAGATATGTGGGTTACATCGATATATTGAAACAACATTTGTTCAGAATGCTTGTGAAGGCAAAAAGATGAAAGATAGTTTGGCGTTGTTGCAAATTCATAAGAAAATTGGTATATTAGTTTTTGAAAAAATTGCTATGACTGATATGGCAAAAAAAGCTTGGGATATATTGAAAAAAACATACAAAAGGATTGACAGAGTCCAACAAAATAATTTGATAGTGTTGAAGAGGAAATTTGAACTTGTGACAATGGAAAAGTCAGAATCTATTGAATCTTATTTTTCTCATATATTAGATATTAAAAACAAGATGACACTTAATCAGTATGACCTTCTTGTCAAAACATTTGTTGAGAAAGTTCTCAATATCCTACCCATGAAGTTTGATCATGTGGTAGCTGTGCTCTAGGAGAAGAAAATTTTGGAAAATTTGAGTGTTGAAGATTTGCAGGGGTCAATAATTCTGCATGAACAAAGAATTAATGGAAAGTTGGATGATGCCCTGGAGAAGGATACAGGAGAGAACCCATTACAAACACAGTTGAATTTGAGAAACAATAATGATACTAAAGAACAAGATGAATCCAATTAGAGAAAACCTGAACCCGAGCAACAACAATGGATGTGGTTACAATAGCAGATGTGCCCGTTGTTATAACAATAGAGGTAGAGGAGTTACATCAAATCTTGGACATGGTAATGGTAACAATTTTAATTTTAGAGATGGTCCTAGTAGAAACAGAGGTGGTAATTTTGGCAGAGAAAATAATTTTGATCAAAATCATTTTCAAAATAATTTTGGATAGAGAATTCAAGGCTATAATTGTGAAAAATTTGACTACAGACAGTTTGAATATAGATTCAAAGAAAATGTAAACATGAATTTTTAAACAAATGTTACTGACAATCCGGTTTAGAGTAATAATAAAAAATATGAAATTTTATTGTTAACTTGTAATGCTATTGATGTGGTTGATAAAAACAAATGATACTTAGATACGGGCTATAGTAATTGTGACGACCCCACTTCTCCTTAGGGCGAATCTTAGGGTTTCAGCGGGCCGCCTTCCTAGCTCTCGCCAGGGTTTAATACGAGTCAAATTTAAAATTAAAGATAATCAACCAATGATAAAAGTCAATATAAAGAAAAGTCGCTTCCTTATATAATCATTTGAGTCTTACATCACAAAGTTTCCAAAAGGCATATCAAATTTTCCCCAGAAATACAACCATCCAAAGTTGACTGAACCATTTACATCCAAATTCTAATCAAAAGGTAATCAAGTCAGCTTCTCCAAAAATTTTTCCATTCCAAGCTCCTATTAAGGTAAACAAACTATAGAGGTGAGCTAGCGCTCAGTGAGGCCAAGAAAAGCATGCAAACAAATAGGTTCAAATGGCAATAAAACTTAGACAAGAAGGATAACCGTAAAACTCATGTAATTCACAAAGGAAAGTCAAACACAATCAATAAGGATACGGAAGCTCTCAGGAGCTAACTTCACACAGCTTTGCCAAGGCCTTGATCCAAAATTTCACACGTTGATTCTCCGTCAACCAAGCAAGTATCAAATCCGTAGACTCCACTTTTCACCAAATTTTCGTCCACCATTACACCCCCTACCGGGCCTGAACGTCAAATAGAAAAGGCAATACTACTCGAGTATGCCAAGCAAGATTTCAAAAGATCAAGTTTTATAATTTTCTCATGGTTCACCAAACTTCTCGACCAAGCTCATGCCCGCTCAAGTCGCAAGGGTAGCCAATGAGTTTTGGGCGTCCCCACAAGTACAAGTACACCCTCGTCTCGACAAGTCCAATTCACATTTTCAACAAGAAGCAGGTCAAGTATCAAACAACAAGTCATGCACTTGACACTCACAAATTCAAAAGCAAGTGAGTAACTAAGGCCTTTAGTTGTCCATACCGAGATTCCTTTCGAAACCCTCTTGAGTACCTGAAGAAATATTAACCAACCATCACTCACGGATACCCTAGGCTACTTAGCATTCAAGGAAGAAAATGTCTTTGCTTAAAACTTAAACAATGCCTCAAAAAGAGTTTTAATTCATCAAAAATCGAGATTCAAAAACGAGGATTTAAAGTCACAAGGGAAACTGGTATCATCCATGAAATCAAGTTTAAAACGGACTATCAATCTTAAAAGGAAATTGGAAGTTCGTAAAAGTTCATTTCTTAAGAAATTAGAAATTTTCAGCTTTACGCGACAATATTTGAAAAATTAGATCTTGAGTTTGGTAAGTCCAAACATTAGAAACTTTACACCGTTGGAAACTAGATTCATAGTACTAAAACTTTCCAGAGACACTTTTCCTAGATTCCAACTAGAAATCCTTCGAATCTCAGCTCAAATCTACTGTTTTATTAAAACAGGACAGAAATAGTCTTGATTTTTCGGTAAAGTTTGAAAATGTGGCAAAATTCATAGGAATTGAATTAGCCTCTAAATTTTACAACACAGCAAGAACTTCAAGTCAAGTTTCAACCGCAATAAGTGGAACTCAATTTAGATTCTCCAACACCAAGATACACCGGTTTTAAGAAAACTGGTTTTCGCAACATGTTTCACGGATTTTCAGTCACAAAGCTTCAACACAGTTTTGAAATCAAGCCATAACTAATTCTATACAAGTCCAAATTGGGAATGGTTTATGGCGTTGAAAACTAGGTTCAAAATGCTATAAATCATCAGAAGAAATCGTTTTCAAATTCGTTTCACGAGAGGGACAAAATTGAGCCACAAGAGGCAACTGTATGATTGCCAACTCTAGTACAAGTATCAAGACCAACATATGGACAAGTCTAGCAAGTAAGCATCACTTGGATGATGAGAATATAAAGACCAAGGCCCATTCAAGCACATGGGGAATTGGAAGATTCAAGTGAAGACTAGTTGATTGCACGAATGCTTGAGTTTAGTAGGATTATTTGATTTTCCTCGTTGATTTTGGTTATTTCTCGTTTTAAAAAGTCTAGGTAATTAAGATAGTTTAATTGCGGTCCATTTGTTAGTAAGTAAGGCCCAAAATCTTTCTTAAGTATGTAGGGTAGTTTGGTCAACTTTTGGATTAGGGTTAATGCTTGTAAGGGCTATAAATAGCCCCACTTCCTCTTTGTTTGGGATCAGTTTTTGGCTATTAAATACAATTAGTGAGTTTTCACTTTCTCTTTGGCAAGAGAGTTTCCTTTGAATACTTGAGAATCTTCTCAAGTTATTCACCCGAACTTATCAATCGAGTATCTCCTTGATTGTGGCGTTCTACTACCTCCAATTTGGTTCGTTAATTCGAGTAGTTATGGGTTGAGATAATATCAAAATTTGTTCGTGACTTCTAGGGATTAGTTGGGTCAAATTTCCGCTGCCTAAGCCATGGTGTTTTGGTTGTCTAGATCGGGGTTTCACATCAGTTGGTATCAGAGCTAGTCGACAACCACCAAGTTATATCTTTTTTTTTCGTTTATTTCGAGTCATATATGTTTATCCCAATCTGTTCGTTTGTTTAGAACCCAAAAAAAAAAAAAAAAGTCACTGTTCACCGGTACTGTTCACCGTTACTGTTTACCCAACATTGTTCATAGTACTGTTCACCGACACTGTTCATCGTTACTGTTCATCCGAATACAAATCTGTCCAGCCTTGTTGTTTGTGTTATCCAACTTGTTTACTTGGTTTTCAAATCTGAATTTTGGCAAAACTTGTTGGAATTTTGTGAATCTTTAAGAGAATTTACAATAATCTTGAGCTTCTTGAATTCTTGACCACAATCTTGAAATTTCTGAAGTTCCTGACAACTTCCTTGAACGTTCTTGAAAGATCTTGGAGTTCTTGGTTGTTATTATTTGTGGACTTCCTTGTTTTGTGTCGTGGTTGATAGTTGTAGTCAAAAAAAAAAAAGACAAAAAAAAAAGAAGAAAGAAAAAAGGAATTTGGTTGGCGAGAGAAAAAAAAAAGGAAAGGAAAGAAAGGGGCAACCGAATTGTTTTGAATAGAGAACCAAATCTGATTTGTGCAATCTTTCTTGGAGTAGAATTTGGAAGTTACCAAAAGTTGTTTTAAGAAGATTACCAAAGGTTGTTTCAAGAAGGTTACCAAAAGTTGTTTCGAGAAGGTTACCAAAAGTTGTTTCAAGAAGGTTACCAAAAGTTGTTCAAGAGGAAGAGGATTTTCAAAAGGTTTCCAAAAACTAACTTGTTTCCAAAATCAATTAGGAAACTAAGTAAAGCACTTGGATAACTCTTTGTACTCACTTGGACACTCTCTCTCCTATCTTTTTAGGAAACTTTTCTAAACTCTCTCACCCATTTTTTGAAAACTTTCCTATATTCTCTCATCCATTTTTAGGAAATTTTCCTAAACTCTCTCATCCATTTTTTTTGAAATTTTCCTAAATTCTCTCATCCATTTTTTAGGAAACTCTCCTAAAATTCTCTCATCCATTTTTAGGACCTTTCCTATATTCTCTCATCCACTTTAGGAAACTCTCCTATATTCTCTTCCTAGATTCTAGGAACACTTTCCTACATTTTCTCCTACATTCTTGTGATTACACTTGTGGAAGGTTGGTAACGGTTGTTGGACTTGAGCAGCATTTCTCAACTACCTAACCCAACAGGTAAAGGTATTTGGTAAGTCCATTAGAGTGACATCCATATACACGAGTGCGAGTGGATACACGTAAGGGAGCGTGAAAGGCAATATCTTTAGTTTCGTTGCTAACTTTTTGCAGGTTCCCTCATACGTCATGGCGAGTATAAGACGCATAAAAGCTAGCCCACAACATTGTCTTCCTGATCCTAAGGGAGTCAAAGAAGTGGCATTACGTGGTGTAGATGAGCAATTGGACCTCGTCAAATCTCAGTTGCTTGGTTGGTTTTATACTCGTTGCGGTGTCAAAGATAAAATTTGTAGCTTGGCCATTGATGGTAGTTGTGAAGTCAATCTTGCAAGTGCTATCATGGTTGAGAAATTAAATCTTCAAACCATTGATCATCTTCAACCGTACAAGTTGACGAGCACTCATGGGGATGTTTGGGTTACTAAGCACACACTTGTACCTATTCAAATCGGCAAATATGTGGATGAGGTGTTGTGTGATGTAGTCCCAATTCAAGTGACACATGTGTTGTTGGGCAAAGCATGGATGTCGAGGCGAGAAGTTAAAATTGATGGACATACTAATAAGTATTCCTTCTTATTTAATAGTCATCGTCTTGCACTTGTATCACTTACTTATGACCAATTTTGTATTGATCTAGCATGCATGAAAAGTGAGTTTGAGCGTTATAGAATGGAGAAAAAGCTAGATGAGGGAATTGTGCCTGCAGAGGTAAAACCCGAGGAAGTTGAAAGTAATGAGATAAAAGGGTCAGCGGTTGAACTAGAAAAAGAGATGGAAAAATCTAATGAGATGGGTGGTAAAAAGGAAGAAAGAAGAGAAAGTGGGCTGATCTTGAGCAACCCGGTGAAGGCCTATTATTTTCTTAACAAACTTACCTTTGCTTTGTTTAGTGTTTCTTCTTTTATACAGATCAAGCAAAGGCAAGTTGAGCTGATCTTGGTGTGTTCCATTCCAAAATCAATTGTAGACGTTGCAAGCCTCCATGGAGTTGGTACTCCAAGAGTTAAACCCCCTTGGTATCCATTCATGGAACAATGTCAACTCAAATCAGTCCACACCAAAGGGGAGTTGATTCGAGCTCATCTTGAAGGGAACACTCCATATTTTAGGGATGGTTGTGTACCAAGGGTTCGTTTAAAGAACAAGTACCTCAATGACCATTATGATTTTCGTCTTGCTCTTAGTCCACATGCAGCTCCAACATCACCAAATCCGCCTTGGTGCCTTGCAAGTGTGTTCGAGCCGGAGTTCGATTTCACGGGATACACTTCATACCACTTTGAGGACCCTTACCTCATGACCACAAACAATAAAGTTGAGCATACATTGAAGATGGTTTGTGAGATTCAAGGTTCGACGAGGGTTATTTTCCAACTTAGCACATGGGCTTTACATTGGATGCCATCTGTAGCCATCATAACAAGATTGAGTCGAAGGCATGTAACTCGTCTTGTCACCATTCGTGCTTCAATTTGTGGGCAAATTGCTTTTAAGAGGAGGGGAATGATGAGAATATAAAGACCAAGCCCCATTCAAGCACATGGGGAATTGGAAGATTCAAGTGAAGACTAGTTGATTGCACGAATGCTTGAGTTTAGTAGGATTATTTGATTTTCCTCGTTGATTTTGGTTATTTCTCGTTTTAAAAAGTCTAGGTAATTAAGATAGTTTAATTGCGGCCCATTTGTTAGTAAGTAAGGCCCAAAATCTTTCTTAAGTATGTAGGGTAGTTTGGTCAACTTTTGAATTAGGGTTAATGCTTGTAAGGGCTATAAATAGCCCCACTTCCTCTTTGTTTGGGATCAGTTTTTGGCTATTAAATACAATTAGTGAGTTTTCACTTTCTCTTTGGCAAGAGAGTTTCCTTTGAATACTTGAGAATCTTCTCAAGTTATTCACCCGAACTTATCAATCGAGTATCTCCTTGATTGTGGCGTTCTACTACCTCCAATTTGGTTCGTTAATTCGAGTAGTTACGGGTTGAGATAATATCAAAAATTGTTCGTGACTTTTAGGGATTAGTTGGGTCAAATTTTCGCTACCTAAGCCATGGTGTTTTGGTTGTCTAGATCGGGGTTTCACATCATTGGAAATTCGAAAATGGTGGCTAAAAGCCAAGTACAAGTCTTGACCGCTTTAATTAAGGTAACTAGTTAAAAGTGTAAAATTTTGAGGAAATGAGAGATACATTAGCGAGAGAAGTTCAATAGGGATACATTTGAAGTCAAGGAAGTGGAAAAATCAAGGTAACAGGTTGGAAGTAGGCCGTCCGAAGTTTTAAAGTCAAGAATCCCATTTCTATGCTTCAAGAATCTATAGAGATGAATAGTAACAGTGAACTTTGAAAATTCGAAACTCGAGTTCCACAAGTCAAAAAATTATGAAAGTATACCGTTGGAAAATAGATTTTTAGCACTACCATATCCCAGAAGACACTTTTCAGGGATTCAAATCACAAGTAGGCCAAATATTCGATCCAAGTCAAAAATTTATTTTCCTGAAAAAACAGGACATTCAAGAAGGACAGCCTGCTTTGAGGAGTCACGGACAGCAGTACACATGGGGGAAAAATATGAAATTTTTACAGAACAAAGACCCATGAGTCAATTTTCAAATGCCGCTGATGGCAACTCAATCGGATTTTTCTACAACAAGATATAAGCATTTTACTGAGACTGGTCAGTGAAATCCGAAAATCTGGAAACCCATTTTTCACTTGGAAAAACCCCTTTTTCTCTTTTAAAACCACAAGACTTTTATTCAAACCACCCATACACTTAACTATAACATTCATACCAACAAATTTCAACAAATTTAATCATCAAATTTCAACAAATACCAAAGGTGAAGCTCGGCTCTTCCTCTCTCCCATTACGGACAAATTCAAGCTTTGAAGCTTTCAACTCTTTCACCAATCAAACCACAACAAATTCATTAACTAATCATAATATACATTTACCTACCAACAAGAAACTTAACTACATCAATAATCTTACTAGAAATTTTGAAAATCAAGGCAAGAAAGGAAGGGGGTGGTTCGGCCAAGACAAGAGCCAAAGCTTTTCAATTTTTCCAACCAACTTTCTCAAGGGTTCATCATATAGCCAAATAACACAACAATCACAACAACAACAACCACAATCCTCAAGTCCTCTACCTGAATTCCACCTCAAGTCAACTATCTAGGGAGAGCTTCAAGAACCCTCCATAAAGAGCTCCTAATCTACAAGGTTAAGAGGTGATAAGGGAGTTTCATGACTTACCTTGAGAGATGGCCAACAATACCCCTTCAAATGAGCCAAAGACTTCAACTTTCTTCTCTTCTTAGCTTCCCAAGGTTCTTCTTAGCACTTTCAATGGTTTCTTTTGGTTGATCTTAGCAAGAATTGAGCAAGAATTGAAGAAGGAAGAAGAAGAAAATGAAGGGGAAAGAGGGAGGGGGAGTTCGGGTAAGAGAGAAGGCAAGAGAGAAGAGAGAGAATGTTATGTGATAAAATGAAATGAAGGGAAGAAAAAGAGAGGGAGAGAGGCCGGTTGTGTGGAGGAAAAAAATGAGAGAGAAAAAGTTGTGAGCTGACATAAAGGTGTGAAGTGACACGAGTCACTATCAATAGTGAATTTTGTCTGGCTTTTGCCTAACATTTCTTTAACTGGTATCACTCTACTATTTCCACCAAGTAAACTTTTCCTATACTACTAACACTTACGATCACCAATCCCAGCTCATTTCACCAATTCACCACGTAAACGCGCTATCTCACCATTTTTGCAAAAATAAAAGCATACGCGTCACGCGAAGCACTTTTAAAGAAATTTTCGTGCTTAAGTTGATAAAAGTAAATGGTATGCTATTGTAGATGATTTAAAGTGATAAAAATGGATAATTTAAATAAATGATTAAATATTCAAATAAATAGATAGTTAAATAAAATGTTTAAAAATTGTAGGTCCTTACACCCTCTCCCTCTTAAGAGAATTTCGTACTCGAAATTCATATCTTGGCTTTCAAATAACTCTAGGTACTTCTTTCGGGTTTCCTTTTCATTTATCACAACAATAAAGGCTCTTCAGATCCTGGTACATCTTATTACCTCCAGGGTGCACCGTATACTTAGAATGGTGAGTTTCTTTTGACCCAAAATTCACTCTTGTTGAATTTAGCAAAAGTTAATGCTCTCTCAAGGTTTGCAAAACTATCCTCAAGTGTCGATCTTGATACTCTCTAGACTTAGAATACACCAATATATCATCTATGAACACCGCCACAATCTAATCCAAATAGAGCTTAAAACTCAGTGCATTAAGTTTAAGAAAACTACTGATGCATTAGTCAACCCAAAAGACATGACTATAAACTCAAAATAGGCACGTCTTGAAGTAAAAGCAATCATAGGTATAACTCCTTCTAAGATTCTTAACTAATAATAGTCTTGCCTCAGATCCAACTTAGAAAACACCCTGATTCCTTATAATTGGTCAAACAATTCATCTATGTGAGGTAAAAAGGGTATTTATTCTTAATGGTCACCTGATTCAAGTCTCGAAAGTCCACGCATAGCTTTAAACTTCCCTCTTTTCTTAACAAAGAGTACAGACGCCTTCCACGGGATTCACTCTCTCTAATGAATCCTCTTTCAAATAAAGCGTACGTTGCTCTCCTAATGGATCTTTCACCATTGGTACGTTTTCCAACTTCATGTTATCCCCGGGTGTATTTATAAGAAAAGCTAAATATTCTCATGCTTCAGTATGCATAGATTTTCTAGCTCGGATTCCTGATACAAGAGCAGACGATGCCAGCTTACTTCTCACATCTAGCTAGTCAATCCATCCCTAATATCACATCATACCCCTTATTTGCTAGATCCACAAGATCTGCCAAAATTCACACTTTCTATAATTTGCACTAACAATTAAACACTGATCCCCCGTAGGAGTCCTAACCTCCAAGTCATAGGGCAAGTGATCATACTCTATTTATACCATTCATGAAACAAGGGTTCACACAATAATAGTTGGCTCCAGGGTCAATTAAAACTGTAGTTAAATGATTCAATCTTGTAGTTCAAAACTCGAATAGAAGGATATATTTTTAATAGAAGACTAAGCTTACCAAAATTTTCGAACTCAATTTGTCCAAAACCATTTACTGGCATTCGATTTTCAAAATTAACAATTTTAGTAATGACCTGGTTTCTTTTGTCCCAAACGACCAACCAAATTTTTGTCCAAGTCAAGTCAATCATAATATGCGAGATATAATCGAGGGGTGGCAGAATGCGATTCAAAATTTAAAAATTAGAGTTAAAGATACAAACTTTTCTTCATGACCCGAAACTAAATTTTCTAAGTATGAAACTTCAAATAATGTTTTTGCCACAATCATCAATACATATTTCAAATTTCTCAAATACGTTTAAGAAGATTAATCATCCAACTCAATCTTTCCTTCCATGATCCCTCATCTTTTTCAGGAGTGCGGGGTTGCCTAAACCCATGCCCACGACCCTTTCCTCGTTCTCGCCAAGTCATACTTAATATAAGTCTATAGGCGTAAGAAAAGGAATAATTAGGCATAAAATAACTTAATACATATACAAGTTGCAAAAATATTTAGAAGCAAAAACATTTAGAATTAAAACATGATTCTTTACATATACCAAAAGTTATAGTACGAGTCGGGAGATCACAAAAAAAGTCAAATATGTCAAATATAGGACATAGGCAACTAAGTGCCACAAAATATAGGAGTACATGCAGGCAAAATACAAAAGGCATCACGGTGTGTACCACCTCTCCTATCCTAGGCAGGATCAAAAGAAGGAAAACCATAAGTCTAGTTAGGGATAGAACTAGAAGAATCCACGATATCAAGCCACGTCATTCGAATAATTGTTAATTCCAAATTCCATCCAAAAGCCTAAGCTACTTTCTAAATTCTTAGGCTAAAACTTCCAATGAATACAAGTTTTCCTCACTAAATTCAAGGTGCAAGATCCCATACAAGTAAAGGTAATAAGTCAAACCAAAAGGAATGTAAAAGATGTCTCATTTTCAAGCTCAAAGTGGAGTCCAAAATTGTTCAAATGGTTCAACTTTTCTGCCGGAATTTCGGCAAGCAAAATAGTGGAGAAAGCAAGATTTCCAACCCTTAAACTCATCAGATGACCATTTAAAATTCATAATCTTGACTCACCTCAAATATAACCTGAAAATTAAAGTCTTATAGTGTTTTGTAAGCAAAAATAGTACTACAACATCAAGAAACTTTTGAAATCAAGGCTGCTTTAAGTCCTCAACTCAAGAAGGACAGCCAACTTTGAGAAGTCACGGACAGCAGTACACGTGGGGAAAAATATGAAATTTTTACAGAACAAAGACCCATGAGTCTATTTTCAAATGCCGTTGACGGCAACTCAATCAGATTTTTCTACACCAAGATATAAGCATTTTACTGAGACTGGTCAGTGAAATCCGAAAATCTGGAAACTCATTTTTCACTTGGAAAAACTCCTTTTTCTCTTTTAAAACCACAAGACTTTTATTCAAACTACCCATACACTTAACTATAACATTCATACCAGCAATTTTAACATAATTTAAGCATCAAATTTCAACAAAAACCAAAGGTGAAGCTCGACTCTTCCTCTCTCCCATTACGGACAAATTCAAGCTTTGAAGCTTTCAACGCTTTCACCAATCAAACCACAACAAATTCATTAACTAATCATAATATACATTTACCTACCAACAAGAAACTTAACGACATCAATAATCTTACTAGAAATTTTGAAAATCAAGGCAAGAAAGGAAGGGGGTGGTTCGGCCAAGACAAGAGCCAAAGCTTTTCAATTTTTCCAACCAACTTTCTCAAGGGTTCATCATATAGCCAAATAACACAACAATCACAACAACAACAACCACAATTGTGACGCCCCGAAAAGTATGAGTGTGAGAACCCGAAATTTTCTAATTTTCTAGGGTTTATTTTTTTAATCGCCCGCATTTTCTACATTTTCTTTATTAGAAAAATTTCCCAGATAAAGTTTATGAGCAAAAATAGTTTTAAAATGATTTTTCTAGTATCGGTTAGTTTTTGAGAAATTAAGAGCGTATTTTGAACGTGGGACCCGCAAGTGCGGTAAACGCAATATATTTTTGACAACTTGTTGGATTTTTGTATTAAGTGATATTATTTTACAAGGTGTTAAGATATTTGTATTGGAGAGACAAAAAGATAAGTTTTGAACCAAAAGGTGACAAGTGTCACCTTGTGATTTAATCTTGGACTTTGACCATTTGACTTTACCTTTACCTTTACCAAATAAATACAAAAAATTGATCAAAATAAGCTTCATTTTGCAAGCTTCTTGGCCGAATGTTCTTGCTCAAGAAAGAAAGAAAAGCTCTCAATTTCTAGTCTCCAATCTTGCCCAATCTTTCAATTAAACCGATTAATCTTCCAATTACTCCATAAAACCTCTTAATTTGGTGGAGTTGAGCTTGGTTGTGAAGTTGTTTGGAAAGCTAAGGTGACTAGTTGCTCTATCTCTTGTATTGCTAAGGTGAGTTGTGAAGGACCCCTCTCCTTCCTCTAATGATGTTCAATTCATGATTGGTGGTGGTATAAGATGCAATATTATGGATTATTTCTTGATTTGTGGTTGAAATGATGGAATTTTATTATTTTTGGGGATTTTTCTGTTTTAATATAAGCATGATTGTGTGGCTATGTATGATGATTGGAAATGATGTTTAATGACTCTAGGAGGTGGAAAAAGTGATTAATTACAATCAATTTCTGTTTTGGAAGAAATTTCAGAAAATTAGGGTTCTTGAGGGAGCATTCTGCCCGAATTTTTAGCTCCTAGTTATAGGCCGAATTGGCCTTGGATTAAAACATGAAAGTTGTAGGGAATGACATTTTAGAGGTTCCTACAAAATTTTAGGTCAATCGGAGTAGTGTAGAATGAGAAAAGTCGAAAATACTATTGCTATTCTGGTTTTACCCGAATGTAAGAATTGCGCCTGTAATTGGTTGTTTTGGCTGGAATTGCTTCAAAATTGGTTGTTGAGGTCTTCTGATGAAATGTATCCCTGTTTCTTAGCTTTCATCTGGTTTTGGAATTTCTGGATTTGGACTTGGATAGCCTGCTTTATGATGTTTCCGCTAGAATACGTTCTGTGAATCTGTTTTTGTGATTCCGGTATGGTATCTTGCATTTTTGACCTGGTTACACTCGAAACTGGGTTGAGTAACCTTCTGTAATATTGTAGCCCTATCTCTTAGCTTCGAAACGGTGTGTCTTGCACCTTCATCCGACAATCGTAACGCCTTTGGTACCATTACCGCAAAATGACGTCAAAACTGTTTTTCTGGTTTTGAGCTTAACTTTCATTTCCGGACTTTTCCCTAGCTTGACTTGTACTAGCTACTTGGAGCTTGTTGAATGGCTATTGGATGAACTTGTTGTTGTGTGTGTACCTTTGGGTTGGAATGAGGAAATAATGAAGCCAGGATGGCTGGAAATGTTAGCAAATTCAGGGGAAGTGCTGTCCGAACTTTGAAGGGATTTGTTTGAATTGAGTTTGTGATCTAAGACTTGGATTTGAGCAAGGCAATGTTATATGCTGGATGGTTTCTGAGCCATGGAGGTGAGTGACCTTAAACTATTTCCAAAGTACTTGTGAAATGTTTCTTGCATTATTTATTTGATTGCATATCATGCGTGCTTGCATGTGGATTCATGATATGATTTTGGCTTCAATGAGTTCTGGGAAAGTCTTGTGCTGGACACCAACGTCTCCACCCTATTTATGGTTCATGTTCATGTTATCTGGAGCTCAAAAAGGGGCTCCCTCTTAATGTTAATGTTAATGTTAAATGATCTATTTGAGCGTTGGGTGTTCAAGTGCTATGATTTCCCTGGCTCACGAGAGCACTAAACGAACATTTGATCTCTGAATCATGACATCATCGAAATGATCGAAATGCAACATTGTGAAATATATTTGTTTAATGATTTACTGGTTACTCGCTGAGCTTCTAGCTCACCCCAAAAATATTTTATTCCCCTCCACAGGGCTCAAAGCGAAGGAAGGACTTGTTGTGCTTATTCACGTGACTGGATGGCCTATATTTTGTACAATTTGGATTTACTAATCATTTTATGTATAGTTGAGAATTGTTTCCGCTGCATTTGTGACATGTAATTATTGGAGACTTGGATGTATATTTGTGGACCATGTGATGTATATTTGAGATTTATATTGTAATATATTTGAGGATTGTAGTGAACGACTGAGTCCCGGCGAGAGCCGGGCAGGCGGCCCGCCGAACCCTGGGGTACGCCCTAGGGGGAGGTGGGGCTGTCACAGTAATCCTCAAGTCTTCTACCTAAAATCCACCTCAAGTCAACTATCTAGGGAGAGCTTCAAGAACCCTCCATAAAGAGCTCCTAATCTACAAGGTTAAGAGGTGATTAAGGGAGTTTCATGACTTACCTTGAGAGATGGCCAACAATACCCCTTCAAATGAGCCAAAGACTTCAACTTTCTTCTCCGCCTAGCTTCCCAAGGTTCTTCTTAGCACTTTCAATGGTTTCTTTTGGTTGATCTTAGCAAGACTTGAGCAAGAATTGAAGAAGGAAGAAGAAGAAAATGAAGGGGAAAGAGGGAGGGGGAGTTCGGGTAGAGAGAGGGCAAGAGAGAAGAGAGAGAATGTTATGTGATAAAATGAAATGAAGGGAAGAAAAAGTGAGGGAGAGAGGCCGGTTGTGTGGAGGAAAAAAAAGGAGAGAGAAAAAATTGTGAGATGACATAAAGGTGTGAAGTGACATGAGTCACTATCAATAGTGAATTTTGTCTGGCTTTTGCCTAACATTTCTTTAACTGGTATCACTCTACTATTTCCACCAGGTAAATTTTTCCTACACTACTGACACTTACGAACACCAATCCCAGTTCATTTCACCAATTCACCACTTAAACGAGCTATCTCACCATTTTTGCAAAAATAAAAGCATACGCGTCACACGAAGCACTTTTAAAGAAATTTTCATGTTTAAGTTGATAAAAGTAAATGGTATGCTATTGTAGATGATTTAAAGTGATAAAAATGGATAATTTAAATAAATGATTAAATATTCAAATAAATAAATTGTTAAATAAAATGTTTAAAAATCGTAGGTCCTTACATCCTCTCCCTCTTAAGAGAATTTCGTACTCAAAATTCATATCTCGGCTTACAAATAACTCTAGGTACTTCTTTTGGGTTTCCTTTTCATTTTTCACAACAATAAAGGCTCTTCAGATTCTGGTACATCTTATTTCCTCCAGGGTGCACCGTATACTTAGAACGGTGAGTTTCTTTTGACCCAAAATTCACTCTTGTTGAACTTAGCAAAAGTTAATGCTCTCTCAAGGTTTGCAAAACTATCCTCAAGTGTCGATCTTGATTCTCTCTAGACTTAGAATACACTAATATATCATCTATGAACACCGCCATAATCTAATCCAAATAGAGCTTAAAACTCAGTGCATCAAGTTTATGAAAACTACTGATGCATTAGTCAATCCAAAAGACATGACTACAAACTCAAAATAGTCACATCTTGAAGTAAAAGCAATCATAGGTATAACTCATTCTAAGATCCTTAACTAATAATAGTCTTGCCTCAGATCCAACTTAGAAAACACCCTGACTCCTTATAATTGGTCAAACAATTCATCTATATAAGGCAAAAAGGGTATTTATTCTTAATGGTCACATCATTTAAGTTTCGAAAGTTCACGCATAGCTTTAAACTTCCCTCTTTTCTTAACAAAGAGTATAGGCGCCCTCACGGGATTCACTCTCTCTAATGAATCCTCTTTCAAATAAAGCGTACGTTGCTCTCCTAATGGATCTTTCACCACTGGTACGTTTTCCAACTTCATGTTATCCCCAGGTGTATTTATAAGAAAAGCTAAATACCTTCCTGCTTCAGTATGCATAGATTTTCTAGCTCGGATTCCTGATACAAGAGCTGACGATGCCAGCTTACTTCTCACATCTTGCTAGCCAATCCATCCCTAATATCACATCATACCCTTATTTGTTAGGTCCACAAGATCTGCCAAAATTCACACTTTCTATAATTTGCACTAACAATTAAACACTGATCCCCCGTAGAAGTCCTAACCTCCAAGTCATAGGGCAAGCGATCATTCTCTATTTATACCATTCATTAAACTCGGGTTTGCAAAAGAATAGTTGGCTCCAGGGTCAATTAAAACTCTAGTTAAATGATTCAATCTTGTAGTTCAAAACTCGAATAGAAGGATATATTTTCAATAGAAGACTAAGCTTACCAAAATTTTCGAACTCAATTTTTCCAAAACCATTTACTGGCATTCGATTTTCAAAATTAACAATTTTAGTAATGACCTGGTTTCTTTTGTCCCAAACAACCAACCAAATTTTTGTCCAAGTCAAGTCAATCATAATATGCGAGATATAATCAAGGAATTTAATGTATATTGGATATGTATGTGGCAGAATGCTATTCAAAATTTCAAAATTAGAGTTACAGATACAAACTTTTCTTCATGGCCCGAAACTAAATTTTCTTAATAAGGAACTTCAAATAATGTTTTTGCCACAATCATCAATACATATTTCAAATTTCTCAAATACGTTTGAGAAGATTAATCATCCAACTCAATGCGTGGGTATTCAAGCACATATATAATAAAATAACATATACATGGAGAATGTTTCAAAAATTCCATCAAAGTTTCGAGTTAAGAGCTGCGTTTGAGTAAAATGTATATTTTAGAAAATGCTTTTAAGAAATATAAGTAAACATGCAGGTTCATATATGCATAAACTTCGATCCAACACCTTTACCACCTGTCACATCTAATCCAAGAGCTAACTCTAATGGTACATAAAGTTCGGTCATTTTTTACTATCCAATTCACAACAAATATTCATTCTTAGTCCTAAGAAAAGATCCAAACCTAAGCTCTGCCTGATTTTCGATTTTCATGCGGGTTCAAAATGTATATACATATAAATAGATATTTGTGGAAAAGGAACAACAGGTAAGTGGATATATATATATATAGAACAACAGGTCAAGCAAAAATTGAAAGTGCTTTTATTCAATTAAAACAAATAGTTAATGAGTTCAAGTCACCTCACGAATAACCAACGCAATATTTTGGGAGTTTAAATGTTCATAAAAGGTTGAAACATGTCCACAGGACCAATCACAAGATAGGTGTAGAACAATTATTAAAATTTCACAGGGGAGAACCTCACTAAGTACCCAACTAGGTCAATCCATTATAACATTGGTAGGTCTAATCTTCTCGTTCACTTCCGACTCATATCCAACGCTAGAATGCCATTGAATTATATAAAACCATCCATCAATCTTTCCTTTTGTGATCCCTCATCTTTCTCAGGAGTGCGGGGTTGCCTAAACTCACGCCCACGCCCACGCCCACGCTCACGACCCTTTCCTCATCGTCGCCGAACCATACATAATATAAGTCTATAGGCATAAGAAAAGGAATAATTAGGCATAAAAGAACTTAATACATATACAAGTTGCAAAAATATTTAGAATTAAAGCATGATTCTTTGTATATACCAAAAGTCATAGTACGAGTCGGGAGATCACAAAAAAAGCCAAATATGTCAAATACAGGACATAGGCAACTAAGTGCCACAAAATATAGGAGTACATGCAGGCAAAATACAAAAGACCTCACGGCGTGTACCACCCCTGCTATCCTAGGCAGGATCAAAAGAAGGAAAACCACAAGTCTAGTTAAGGACAGAACTAGAAGAATCCACGATACCAAGCCACATTATTCGAATAATTGTAAATTCCAAATTCCATCCAAAAACCTAAGCTACTTTCTAAATTCTTAGCCTAAAACTTCCAATGAATACAAGTTTTCCTCATTAAATTCAAGGTGAAAGTTCCCATACAGGCTAGGGTAATAAGTCAAACCAAAAGGAATGCAAAAGATATCTCATTTTCAAGCTCAAAGTGGAGCCCAAAATTGTTCAAATGGTTCAACTTTTCTGTCGGAATTTCGGTAAGCAAAATAATGGAGAAAGCAAGGTTTCCAAACCTTAAACTCATCAGATGACCATTTAAAATTCATAATCTTGACTCACCTCAAACATAACCCAAAAATTAAAGTCTTATAGTGTTTTGTAAGCAAAAATAGTGCTACAACATCAAGAAACTTTTGAAATCAAGGCTGCTTTAAGTCATCAACTCAAGAAGGACAACCAACTTTGGGGAGTCACGGGCAGCAGTACACATGGGGGAAAAATAAGAAATTTTTACAGAACAAAGGCCCATGAGTCTAGTTTCAAATGCCACTAACAGCAACTCAATCGGATTTTTCTACACCAAGATATAAGTATTTTACTGAGACTGGTTAGTGAAATTCGAAAATTTGGAAACTCATTTTTCACTTGGAAAAACTCCTTTTTCTCTTTTAAAACCACAAGACTTTTTTTCAAACCACCCATACACTTAAGTATGACATTCATACCAGCAATTTCAACATAATTTAAGCATCAAATTTCAACAAAAAACAAAGGTGAAGCTCAGCTCTTCCTCTCTCCCATTACGGACAAATTCAAGCTTTGAAGCTTTCAACTCTTTCACCAATCAAACCACAACAAATTCATTAACCAATCATAATATACATTTACCTACCAACAAGAAACTTAACTACATCAATAATCTTACTAGAAATTTCAAAAATCAAGGCAAGAAAGGAAGGAGGTGGTTCGGCCAAGACAAGAGCCAAAGCTCTTCAATTTTTCCAACCAACTTTCTCAAGGGTTCATCATATAGCCAAATAACACAACAATCACAACAACAACAACCACAATCCACAAGTCCTCTACCTGAAATCCACCTCAAGTCAACTATCTAGGGAGAGCTTCAAGAACCCTCCATAAAAAGCTCCTAATCTACAAGGTTAAGAGGTGATTAAGGGAGTTTCATGACTTACCTTGAGAGATGGCCAACAATACCCCTTCAAATGAGCCAAAGACTTCAACTTTCTTCTCCGCCTAGCTTCCCAAGGTTCTTCTTAGCACTTTCAATGGTTTCTTTTGGTTGATCTTAGCAAGACTTGAGCAAGAATTGAAGAAGGAAGAAGAAGAAAATGAAGGGGAAAGAGGGAGGGGGAGTTCGGGTAGAGAGAGGGCAAGAGAGAAGAGAGAGAATGTTATGTGATAAAATGAAATGAAGGGAAGAAAAAGTGAGGGAGAGAGGCCGGTTGTGTGGAGGAAAAAAAAGGAGAGAGAAAAAATTGTGAGATGACATAAAGGTGTGAAGTGACATGAGTCACTATCAATAGTGAATTTTGTCTGGCTTTTGCCTAACATTTCTTTAACTGGTATCACTCTACTATTTCCACCAGGTAAATTTTTCCTACACTACTGACACTTACGAACACCAATCCCAGTTCATTTCACCAATTCACCACTTAAACGAGCTATCTCACCATTTTTGCAAAAATAAAAGCATACGCGTCACACGAAGCACTTTTAAAGAAATTTTCATGTTTAAGTTGATAAAAGTAAATGGTATGCTATTGTAGATGATTTAAAGTGATAAAAATGGATAATTTAAATAAATGATTAAATATTCAAATAAATAGATAATTAAATAAAATATTTAAAAATTGCAGGTCCTTACAATAATCACGTCTGGCAAGAAAGAATTATTTGTTGAACTTGATGAATGGTATTTGCAGTTTTACAATTGGTATCACAAGCCAGACTTAGAGATTAGTTCTGGACATTTCCGTTGTCATAGAGTTAGGGTACAAAGTTATTAGAAAGCATTCAGTTGATTGAGTTAGGTCACAAAGTTGGTCTTGAAGTTTATAGTTGGTGAAGAATTCAGCCATAAGATTGGTCCGAAAATTGTTGGATTATTGAGGGTGTTATGATAGAGATAAGAAAAAAATTCTTGTCAAATTTGTTGATTGCTACATGTTGTTGAAAGATTTGATTGGTTAATTAGCCAAGAAGGCCAGGAAAACTTGTTAGAAAGGTGAAAAAAATTTATTCAACTATATGAATTGTTAAATAATGATAGAATTTTATAGAAATTTGATTGATGGTGAAAATTTCGCTATATTGACTCCTACAAACACAAATAGACATGTACAGTTTGATTGGTTTTTAAAAGTAGCAAAATACCTCAAATAATGTAATTTAGATGATTTTCTTTGTTGAATTGTTGCAAGTGAGTTACCTAAACATGTTTTCAAGAAGAGGCACGGTTATTCTTTCAAGTAATGTGTAAAACAATAACAAAAAGTATTTAATAAACTTTTGTTCATCGTACTAAAATATCTCAAAGATTTTGCAAGGATATTTATAATATTTTGTAGATAATTGAGAAGAATTATGCTTTCAAACTGAAATTTGATTGTTGATATTGGGTTTTAGATTTTGAGAATGATAGATTTGTTGATGATATGAGTGTTTTTGAAAATTTTGAATCATTGAGAGTTTTGATTTGCATACCTTATTTAGAGAAACTGACAGTGACGAATTTGTTGAAGAAAAAGAATGTGGTAATTTGGTAAAGGAAGAAGAAAAGTTTGATTTGGTATGTGAAGAAAAAGAAATTGTTATTGAAAAACTTTGATTTGGTATGGAAAAATATTGGATTTGATAGATAAGGATTTCATCGGAATTGAAAAATATTTTGCTCCTGAAGAATTGATTGATAGTTTGAAATTTTTTGGTAGTTGTGGTAGTGGAGATTCTAAATTGTTTGGCAGTGATAATTTTGGCAAAAAAGACAATTATGATTTTGTATTCTTGGGCACTTATGTTGGTAATAAATATGGTGACTCTACTGATGTGTGGGTTTGTATGAATAAGTACTTTGATCAAGAAGAAATTGTTGAGAAATTGTTTGCAAAGTATAAGGTTCGTCCACAACCACGAGATGAAGATTAATTTCAAGATGTTGCACATCATCTCTACTGCTACAGAGTTTTCAATGGAGATTATTGCTCGATTTGGAGTTAGACCTACCTCAATGTAGAGATTGGTTTAAATGAGACAATGTTGACAAAAAAAATCAAGCTTAAAATTTTCTATTTATTCATTTACTAATTTTATAGGTATCAGATTTTTTAGTAGTTGTGTGATTTAGGAATTTGTGTTTTATTTGGTACTTTTTTATGCAAGTGGTTTCTTTCCCAACAAATCTAATAGATTATGAATAGGATATTATTTTGAGTGTTTTCTTAAGAGAGTCAAGGAGAGTTTGTATGGTTTCATTGTGGTGTGATTTTCTTCTATTATTTTGAAATATAATAATATTGTGAGTTATATATTTCTATTCTGTTCCATAAAAATTTGAGTGATTGTTCATCCTTCAGTCTATTACCCTGCACATATTGATTATTATTAGAATCTTAAATTTGGGTTCTACACTGATGGCAGTCATAAGAGAAGAATTATGACTATTGCGAGTTGTTCTAACTTAGATCAATTTATTTGGTGCACCTTGGTGAAATTTGTTTGAGGTTAGTCAAAACATAGTTATTAATCTCAGCCCAGAGCTCGACCTAGAGAAGTGACTAGGCCATTGGTTCAATCGCAGGTTGAACAGTTCAATCACGGATTACACAATAGCTATATTGTAGACACCAAATTTTTATTATTTTTAATTTCATTTTTATCATTTATTATTTATTTATTAATTGAGTTAGATTCTTCATTTTCATTTTGTAAGATGTTAAAAGAGGCTTTAATTCTCTTAAATTTGATTTGAAAATTGTTAACTTATTTTTAATTGATTTTTGAAGAAAAATGAAAATGACAAAAAAGTAAGGGAAAGTGTGTGGATAGGTGGAAGTGTGCATGTTGAATAAGTGTACAAAATAATCATTAGACAAGTGTCTAAGGAATTATAGGACAAGTGTACAGGGGGTAGGTGTCAAGGACACTTGGGGGGCTTAGAAAAGAAAAGGAAGAAACAGAGCAAAGGGGTTGAGAGAATAGGGGCGGCGGACGGATTGAAGACTGAAAAAAGGGCTACGGGAAACTAAGAAAAAAAGAGATCGGGGGGGGGGGGCTCAAAAGCCAGAGAGCTCGGTGAAGAAACAGAAAAAAAAAACAGGGGAACTTCGTCTGGGAGCCAAGGGAAGGGAAAGAAAAGAAACGGGCGGCGGATGGAGGGTTGAAGGCTAAGGAGGAGAAAGCAGGGAAAAGAAAAGAAAAGGGCCGAGAGGAAAAAACAGAGAGGTGAAGGCTTCGGCCAAAGAAAAGAAAGAGAGCTTCTCGGCAAAGGGAGGAACGAAGAGAGCCAAGGAAAACAGAGAGGACTGCAACTGAAATCAAAAACAGGGAAAAAGGGAAAAACAGAGCAACAAGAAAAGGAAAAGGGGCGGCAGACGGCCTCTCCCCTTCCAACAGCTCTTGAACAGTCCGGCGCCGCCATCCCCACCACCTCGTCGGAATCCGCCATTGCCACCGGCGGATCTTCATAAACAGAGGGCACGGTAAGCTATCCTCTTCCTTCAAATTTCGGTTTCTCTCCAAACGCAGATACTGAAATCTTTCAAAGCATGTTTTTTCTAGTTTGTGAGTTTGTCCATCGCAAAGCTTTTGTTGATTATGCACGATTTTGGAGCGTACATGGTTTATGTGTGGATTGGACTGAAGTTCTCTTGTGTTTATGACAAATTTTTGGGCTGATCATTACACCATTTGAGCAGAGAAATTGCTGAATTTGTAATGCCCAGTAGCTGTTCGTTTAAGTGCCTAATTGAAAGTTCTATTTGAAAGACGATTCATCTGCATTTTAACGTGTGAAGGAAAATGAACATTCAGTTTGCTCAGTTGCTTGTCCGAACATAATAACCAATTTTTTCATGGGAAAAGATAGTGTTGGTCCGTTTGTACCTTTTCTGTTTTATTTTCTATTTCCTTATGCTTGAATCCGAATTGATGTGATAAGAGGAAGTGTTGTGAGTTTCAATGTTTTGTTGGGAATGATGTGATTTGAAACCAATTTCTGGTGCTGCTAACCGAAAAGGGAGCTGAAATGGCAGCGAACGTTGAGCCAATTTGGAGAAGAAGATTACTTGATTAAATTCATGATTCCAGTCCCTCAATTTCCCTTTCCATTATGATTTAACCCCAGAATTTTAGGACTTCATAATTTTGCCTCCAACACCTTCATAAGTCCTTCAATTAGGTCCCTGCTTTTGTTGCATTTGAACCCCTCAAGCTTCCCCAAATTCACCGTGGCCCAAAATCTGGAAAAATCGAACTAATTTCACCCTTTTAAGCTTAATCCTCTGTTTGCATATTTTCTGTGACTTTTTGGATAGATTAATTCTGGAATTTAGTTCATAATTGTGGCTTAATATTTTTTGTTGATTTGTTTATGTTGTTGGGTTTAGTATTATGGTTTAGGCTTTTGGGTAATTATATTTGGTTGGATTTGTAAATGTGGATTTGGTTTATATTCTTTTGGGGTTTTGGTTTGGGTTATAGAGTCAAGGCCCATCAGTTTGGTTGGCAAATTTTGGATTAAAAAACAATCAGGCTAGCCCATCTGTTTTGCTTGGGTTTCGGTTGGGCTGGGGAAGGTTTTTGACCCAAACAAATAATGAAAAGGGCCCAATGACCTGTTAAGTCAAGAAGCCTGATGACGAAATTTCATTCCAGTCCCCTAATTTTCGGATGTTTTCACTATGGCCCAAAAACTTTTAAATTGCTTTCACTTGGGTCCCAGGATTAATTGCAAATAGGTCCCTAAACTTTATTTTTCTTTAATATTGACCCCAAAACTTTGTTAAAATTTGCAATCAAGTCCTTTATTCTTTTGACTTCTTAAATGTGGGTTGTCTACATGATTTAATTGATTCAATTTCATGTTTATTTTTATCTTTTGTGATTACTTATTAATTAAAGTGGTGCCTTGACCCTTTCTTTGTTTTTTGGAGAGTAAATAAGTAGTTTCACTCCATTAGGGCTCCAACTCGAGGGAGGTACACCCTATCCCTTAGTTTCTTACTTTATTTGACCCTATGTGTTTATGTGATTTATGTGCTCAATTGCATGCCTTTTGAATGTTTTCATTTATTTATTTATTTATCCACTTTACTTGTTTTAGTTATTTTCAATTTCGATCATTTGAAAGGCACTTGAATGCCAAAGTTGTAATAGTTAGGTTATTTTATTTATTTTTATTCCGTTTCCCCTCTTAGATTGTAGTAGGCTTCTCCCGAATGTAATAGATAGGGATTTATTCGTTTTATTTTTGCTGTGTGTGATTTGCATGCCTCTGTGTTATGTGTTACTACTTTCTTAGGACGTGCATTTAGATATCATGCCTATGTGCTATGTATCTTATGTGATTTATGTGTTTATTTGCTTTATCATGCTTTATCTGATTTTCTTAGACTGTAATAAATGCATGTTATCACACTAGTCCAATGCTAGTTGTGATTCCTTTTCCGTCACCACACTAGTCCAACGCTAGTTGTGGCTCTTTGTTCCGATTTCCCACTAGTCCAATGCTAGTGAGGATTCATAGACATGGGCTAGTCCAATGCTAGACCATTAGGGACCTCCCTCGTTAGATCATGTTTGTATGACTACATTACACTTCATGCATATTTTTCCATTTTTTAGGATTTTTGTCACATAATATTTCCCCTAAAATATCCCTTACCCCTATGTATATAACATTTAGATTTGCATCTCATTTAGGAAATTAGGGGGTAGATTAGTGCATTTTGCCTGATTAGACTAGAGATGCCCCTTGGATATGGGATATGGACGAGTTTGGCTTTTCTAGCCTTAGCACGCTCGTATTCCCTCTATTAAAAGGGAAAATTGAGTCACGAACATTAATCCCCCATACCCGACATGATGCACTCCTTTAGGACATGTATATTTGTATGATTATTTTATTCCTTTCCTTTTCTTAGAGTCTCATATTTTGCATTATTCGTGACTTCTCCAAAGAATCACTATTGGGCGTCACAATTAATGTGATTGGCACCATTCGAGCTTTGAAGAGAAATTTCGATCCCCCCGATGTCCCCCTAGGTCTAGGGTTTGCATTCATATAGCACATCCAAATGTGATAAATTTTTTGGTTAAAAAATAAGAAAATTTTTGACTAAATCGCGCAACTAGCCTTGGCTAGGTCGAAGGGGTGCCTTAGATTTTTTATCCTTGCCTTCCCCTTCGTCAAATGTGACTCCCGAACCTTTTTCGTTGGTTTACGTAGACTATGAGTCGTTTAAAAAGGGTTTCTTTCTACCTTTTTCTTAAAAAAAAAAAAATTCATTCTAGGTGACTTGGTACACCTTAACTCTATACCAAGTGGCGACTCCGATTTTTATTTTAAAAACCCTTTTTAACTATATTTTGGGTCAAATCGTCGCATTTTCATGTCCCATTTAGACCCGTACTTTTCTTCGTTTTTTTTGTAAATCAAAAATCATTTTTCAAATAAAAATTCACCTTTTTAAACCATTTATTTATTTTTATAAAAAATGGGGCGCGACAGCTGGTGACTCCACTGGGGACTTAGAGGGTCCGAGCAAATTTGATTTAGACAATCTTTTTCTTCTTTTAACCTTCTCATATATCGCATTTGGATGTTTAGGGTTGCATTCTTCTTTCCCTTTTGACTTCTTTCTCTTTTTAGGGATTTTGCATCTACCACGCGCCTAATCGCTCCTCGTACACTATGTATGTGATGAATGGATGGTTCATTTATTTGTTTACTTTTACTTGTTTCGCGATTGCATTTTGGGATGGGGGGTAGTTACCCTAGAACCTTCGACCGCATCTAATGGTACAATCCCTCCCCTCACTAAGAAAAGCACTTCATACGTGCATGCATAGTTTGATTTATCCCATTTTTCTTTATCGTGGGCGCCATCCCACATCTCCCTATAGGATTAGGATCGATTGCATTAGGTATGAGGATGGTGTGCACTGCGCCTATAGCGATACCTAAGGGATCACTCGAGCCACCGACCGAAGGCCCTGGGATTGATGACCCTTCGCCTTTAGGTCTGAAGGCTTGGGAGCCTGAAGCTTGATCGAGTCTAGATGCATTAGTAAACCCAACCTCATGCATCCATGTTAGAAGTGCCTAGGATAAGTCGACCTACCCGATTAGGAGCACTAGGCACGAGGGGAGGGATCCCACCCCTCTTTCCTTATTTATCTTTTTGCTTTTAATTGCCCAACTTGTTATGTGATTATGTGTTGAACTAACGTTTCTTTGTCTTTTGTCTTTTGCATTCACAAACGTTAGGAATAAGAGGTCTGGCATGATCTTCTTTTAGGACCTGCCCTTGTAGATAGGCTATTGCACGTTTAGCAATTATGGTTTATTTCATTCAATGGTATATCATTTTAGGCCTACCCTGGCAAATAAAGGGTCCCTTAGGTCATGTTTCATTTCAAATTGCATGTTTTACTGGTTTAATAAACTGGCATCATGCATAAACCCTAGAAAGGGAATACCACATAGGGAATCCCGTGTTAGGAATAAAACCGCCATGTGTCTCGGATATTTAATCCAAGGAGACTTGCACGTTTATACTTTTGTACCATCCAAAGGATTAGTGCACAAGGTAAGGTAGGATCCGATCCTTTCCATGACCCTGGGGCGATCTTTGGTACATTAGAATATGAGTATCTAACGATCATTCTTTGGCCATTTTCATAGTTGGAAAAAAATCCCTTGCTTAAAGGACATTAACTTGAAGAAATTCGCAAATAATTCCTCATTGTTGAGATGGTAAACTTATTGAGGCCAAATTTTGATTGTAGGAGGCTCATAGGCTAATGCATCGCAAAGCATTTTTGAAACTACCAAAGGGGAGATAATTCCATCGATTTTTGAATAAACCATCATTTCCATTCAATTCATTTGATCAAATTATCCATCAAATTCGTCCAATCTATTTGGTCAATTCATTCATTTTTAGAACAATTCGGTCAATTTTGAATAAACCATCAATTTCAATTCATTTGACCAATTTACCCTTTTTAGGGTGATCCGGTCGATTTTGAATAAATCATCAATTTCATTCAATTCATGTGACTAATTCACCCTTTTTAGGGTGATCCATTCAATTTTGAATAAATAATCAAATTTCATGCAATGCATTTGACCTTTTTACCCTTTTAAGGTAATCTAGTCAATTTTGAATAAATTATCAATTTCATCATATCCTCTTGATCCGCTTATTCCTTTTTAGGGTTTAAGTCTAAAATTCACTGAATAAATTAGTCGAGGCATTGTAATTCTTTCAAGAGTAAGCTCTCTTTCACATATCATGTGTTGATCAAAGTAAGCAATCCATTTGGACTTTGTCCTCATTTTTTAGGACGAATGTTTCTTCTCACTCCAAATTGGCCAAATTTTTCAAATCATTTTTCACTCAATCAGTTGATCGGATTCATCAGGTATTGTATGGTGCCTACCCTAGAGGATTGCATTTTCATGCTAGGCCTACCCTTGGCATAAAAGGGTTCCCCCATAGGACATGCATACCGATCTTTTATTCTTGCTTACTGACTCGGGGTATTTTTCTTTTATTTTTCCCCCTTCCCCTGCATTCAAAAAAATGTTTCAATAAGGTGGAAATATTTTTTCTATATCTGATAACAATTTTGATCCGATAAAGTTTGAAAGGTAATACTTGATTCTTGGGCAGACCCTGCAATGAAAACATGAAGGATCTATTTGGAAGCGCTAGGCTAAAGCCTCTAAGAGACTTCATCATTATTTTTCAAAGAAAAGAAAAATTCTGTTCCGAAAAGGAGGCAAACAAGTGTGTATATGTGGAGCTCTTCAGAAGTCTTTCTCTTCTCATTTGTAGGAATTTTGTTTCAAACTTTTTCAGCAATAAAGTTTTTTTATTTATACAATTGTTGTTTTGTATATAATCATGTATATTTTATTCTTTTTTGGCTATTTGAGGGATTTCATGATGAATTTTAAGAAATAAGACTAACTTGAGATTTTTTCAACCTCTTGCCTGAAAAATCACAAATGTATACACTAGATTGGTGATCCGAGCTATACAATAAGAGTGCTCAAAATTGAAAGAGGTCACTCAAAAGGCCCCATGAGATACCTTTTCTCCTTCATTTAACCCCAAAATAAAATCAGTCATATTGACTGATAAAATTGCAAGTTGGAGCAATCTTTGCTTGAGAAATGTCCACTGTGTCTAATTATATTCAATTCACATCTAAGTGAAAGCAAAAATGTGCATTATTCTTGTTTGTTTTGAAAATTTGGAATGATATTTCGAGCATTCGTTTCTCTACCTATACAGATTTTATCATTTGCCCTCCCATTTGAGCCTTAAAAGAATAATTTCTTTTCAAATAAGGGCCTTAATGATCACTACCCTACGTTGGGAAAATTTTCAAAAGGGAATAGGTTCAATGAGATATCCTTTACGTGGGTTGTCATGAGGCGTAAGAATGATGCTTTGGCCATCGTTTCTACAACCTAAACACTATTTATCCCTTGCATCCTCATTTGAGCTAAAATTGGTGGTTCTTTTCAAAAGCACTTACGATCGTACCCCACATTGGGGAGGGAGATTGGAGAATTTTCCAAAAAGAAGAAAAGCAAAAATGCCAAAATTAAAAGAAAAGAGGGAATCACAAATTTGAGAAATTTGATTCTACTTGGGTTTCAATTTTGAAAAAGGAGAAAAGAGAGAAGGAGAAGAGAAAAAGGAAGGTTTTTTTTTTCCGCACGAATCGCCTATTTTTCACAGATATGAATGAACAAGGGTCTTCCTCAGTCAGTTAATTCAGATACATGCAAGAAGTTTCTCATTAATGAAAGTTTCCTTTCAGAGTTATTGCAAGGAACGGAATAAAAGTCAGACCCTCTTCTTTTCCAATTAAACATTTTATCCCTAGTTATCCCTTTTGAACCTTCAGAATAAAATACTTCATTTGGCAACCTCTGAGAATCGCAAACCCCACATTGGGGCAAGTTTGAGTTGAAAAGGAAAAAGTTTCAAGAAGTGAAAAGTGATAATGCAACAAAAATCAAAAGACAAAAGAAGAAAAGAGAACCTCAGTTCAAAAATAAATTGGGGCAAATTTTGTGAAAAGTTCGAAAGAATGGCAGAAGGCCGAAAAATCAAAAGAAGGAAGAAAATGAAAGAGAAAAAACCTCAATTGAGCATAAACTGGGGCAAATTCTGATTTAGCCCTAAAATATGGTTGGCGCAACAATGCGATCTCAGATTCTTCAAACCGCTTTTGAAAACCGTTTTCAAGCCTTAACTTTTCTAAGCACCCCACCTGACCCCATTACAAAAGCCGAAAGTCCTGACTTCTGTTCTTTGCAACAGCCCTGTCAAGAAAATTTCTGATGTCGAAAATTTTAGCTGTATTTCTGAATTGCTTGGGTATGGGGTTGACGCTACTCACCATGTGAAAATCCACCAGGTCGAGGAAAAGGAAAAAGAAGCAAAAGCAAAGCAAGAAAAGTAAATGCAAGGAAATGCAGAAAAATTCGACGCTGAAGTCTCTAGTGAATGGTGAGAAAAATGCAAACAAAGTCTGAGATCTTTGAGTCCAAAATAGGGGCAATTTTGAAAAAAATGCGATCTTCGGTGCAATGTCTTTAAAAGTCTTATTCTTTAACTATCGTTTTCAAGCCACATTATAAGCCCATAAAGTCCATCGCCGACTTATCCTTCATGACAACCCAAAGTGAGGATTATGCTCATAAGAAATCCATCAATCATTTGTAATCATAAGGGTATAACCAGTTTTCACATATTTAGCTATCGTTTCTTGTGACGACCCCACTTCTCCCAAGGGCGAACCCAAGGGTATCGGCGGGCCGCCTGCTTAGCTCGCGCCAGGACTCAAAACTTAAAACAATAAAAGCCAGAAATCCAAAAGAGTACTCTACATACTATATACAATCCTAAAAGAGTTATAATTTATATTCTCCAAAAGTACCTGCTCACACTATTACATCCTTATCACAACAACCAAAACCAAAACGTAGACCCTAAGGAGGGTCCTTAGACAAACCACCAAAACTAAAACTAAAACAAACATACGATATGTCCAACTATTACAATCAAACCTAACTATACTAGTATATGTGTCAAAGTCCCCGCGTCGGCCCCTGCTAAGGAAAATAAAAGGAAAGGGGTAAGCTATATGCTTAGTAAGTAAACAGGGGCGAAAGCATAAATTTCACGTACACAGTAAGAGTAAAGCAAAAGCAGAAAAGTAACATCACATAATAAGGATACAGGTGGCTCCAAAGCCAAATCGTTTGCCATGTGTGACCTCCTGCCGACACTCCGTCGACCTCAAATAATGGTTCGTAGAACTTCACTTGTACTCCCACCGTACATCTTATCACCCTCTCTGGCCAGGCACCTCACAAACTTGCTCGAGCGAACGAAATTGATCTTGGTTCACAAGCTCGGGTCACAAACTTGGTCCACATAATCGGTGAACCGGATTCACAAACTTGGTGACCTCAAACCAGGTTGGACTAACTTCGACCAAGCCCTAACCGGCTCGAATAGTCCATCTAGGTCATGAGATCGGGCCCCAAACTCACAAACTTCACAAAATTTATTCAAAAGTCACCCCGAGCCACAAGCTCAAGGGATTTAGTTCCAAAAAGATTCATATACATATGTCATGTACAAATATGTGCGCAAACTAGGGTTTAGGTCGAGTGCGATAAAGTACACCCTCGCCTAGGTACCCTTTTCATACTTATCGAAACACATAAACAACTAACACGTAAGAGCGGCCTGAATACTTACTCAACGAACAAAAGAGCAAATTTCGAAATTTGTGCCGCGAAGAGTAGCTAGTAGGCCCCACCGGCACCACCTAGCTCACCACCGTCTGAAATAGAAGATTGCGTCACATAATATCATAAACGGCTACTACTATACCTAAAACAAACCAAACGGCAAAATCGCCACATGCAAGTGCGGAAACGGCATACGGAAACGGAAATGGCGGCCTAGCCATTTTGACGTCAAAACTGTTTTGAGCCTAATCGAAGCTACGAGTGTTGGATCAAGGTACATGAGGTACCGTTGTGAAGCTAAGAGAAAAGTCTATAACTTTCATGAAGACACCTAACTCATGTAATATCATAAACGGCTACTACTATACCTAAAACAAACCAAACGGCAAAATCGCCACATGCAAGTGCGGAAACGGCATACGGAAACGGAAATGGCGGCCTAGCCATTTTGACGTCAAAACTGTTTTGAGCCTAATCGAAGCTACGAGTGTTGGATCAAGGTACATGAGGTACCGTTGTGAAGCTAAGAGAAAAGTCTATAACTTTCATGAAGACACCTAACTCCGGATCTGAACAGAGATGGGTCGAAAGTGCAGAAAACCGTTCCAGGAATTTGCACTCAGAGTAACGGACAGAGTATGTTTGCTGGACCATAACTCCCAGTTCACAAATCGAAATCAGGAAATTCCAGAGGCATTAGAAATCTGAGATATAAGGCTAAAACTTCGATGTTTTAGCCAAGACATGAATCCACTCAGAACAGAACAAAAATTGAGTGTCAAAGTACCCGTCAGAACTGTCCTGATTCCAGGCAGTTCTGACGATCGATATTGTTTTGGTCGTAACAGGAGCTACGGAACTCCGATTTCGACGCACTTTATACCGTTTCGAAGCCAAAACCAAGATCTAAATTTCTTATGAAGGATTCAAAACCCAGATCGTACAGGATCAAAACCGAAAAAGTCACAGGCAGAAGCTAAACTAAAAAACGCACAGAATCTGATGGTCAAAACAGGCTTGAGTATTTCGTCTATAACTCAGGATACGCTAATCTGATTGACCTGAAATTTTACAGGAATATGAAGGACATATAAGGATACAACTTTCATGATTTGAGGAACTTCTGAATCCGCACGCAACATCAAGAAAAATAAAGCCGAAGTTCGGATCCTGAACTGCCCTGATTTTCCAGTTTCGCCGGTTTTGCGCGCCGCAACCGCACGGTCCGTTTCTATGGTTCTTATGCGAATTTTCTAACCAAATTGATCCCTAACAACCATACTTATATCAGTCTAAGAGTGGTCTAAAGTTCCTTCACAAGTTAGCCCAAGATCACCAAATACTAACCATAATCCTGAATCTAGTTTTACTTGCACCATAGAACTTGTTCTAATCATCCAAACACACAAACCCTAACTCAATAGCTATAGGCTACACTAAACTAACCTAATGGAGTTTAGGGTTTCTTAACCCAAATCAGAATTTTACTAGAAACCAACCAATCAAGTGAGGCAAATTATCAAACACAACCACTACAAGGCAATTGCTCAATCAAAACAACTAAGGAAAGCATTAAAGCAAGAAACCCAAATTTTTCTCTCTCTTGACCGAAATTTCCAGCAGCATAAATCACCAAATATTAACCATAAAACTTCAATAAAACATCAAATTCACCATATAAATCCATAATCACAACATACCACATCATTTCCATAGCTTAGAAAGTAAAACTCCAACATTTTAACTTTCAAAGAAGATGATTTACCTTTGATTCAAGCTTTGTAGATGATCACCCACAACAATCAAGTGCTCAAGTTGTTTCTCCAAGATCCAAACTCAAGATTGAAGAGCAAAAATGATGCACCAAATCAAGCTTTCCTTTTCTTTTTTCTTTCTCTTCCTCTCGGCTCTACCTCTCTCTCTTGCTCTCCAAGTTTGTTTTGTTTTGTCTAGTGATTAGCCTACAAGTCTTAAGGTAATAATAATAGTCAAGACCATGGGAGATATTTATTAAACTTAACCAATCACATAAAAGCTCCTCAATTGCACTTTTAACCCTTGCACTCCAACTTTCTCTTTCTTATACCTTTTCCCTCACACATTTGATAATCTTTCAATTAACTCCATAGGTCATAGCTTAATCTAATCTAAAACATGTAATCATGCTTAATTACTTCACTAATCACTTTCTTATTTTAATCACCTATACTTAAACATACTTTCTCCATATATAAAAAAATTAAACAACAACTTATATAATATGGGCAAAAGTAGGGTTTTTAAACCCAACTTAAACTTTCTAATAAATCATAACACTAAAGGTTTACTAATCTAAGGTTTGTAAACTAAAACGAAATCCTATTTTTACTCGAGCCAAAACACACACTAGAATACCAAACAGGAACTATAACTTGAACCTACAAATAACACATAAACTAGGATTTAATCATAAGTAAAGTTAGGGTTTTCAATCTTAACCGAGATTAGGGTTTCTCCTTAGCCCTAAAACCTTATTTTAACTGTACAAAATAATGAATAACCCTATAATCAACTTACGAACGGACTGGGGCCTCACAATCTCCCCCACTTAGGACAATTTCGTCCTCGAAATTAATTCTTTGGTCAAAGCATACCTTCGAAACCCGCCGAAGGATCAGTCACTTCGTGTTGACCCATTGCATACACTCTTGCTGGCCCTTTGGGTCGATTTTCCCCTGCATTCATCGGCTTAGTTGTGGTCCCTTCAGTCGGTGGCTTGGGTCCTTCCTTCTGCATTTTAGGGCACCGGACAATCAGATGTTCGGTGCTACCACATTTGAAGCATTTTCGTACCGAACTATTTTTCCAGCAATTTTCATCGGTGTGATTGCCCCCACAGAAACCACAGGTTGGCTTAGCGGCCGTACCTGATCCTCCACGCTGAGCACTCCTCTGAGGCTCTTGCACTGTCTGACCTCGCCCTCGCCCAAAGCTATTCAGGGTTCTTGTAGGTCGCGGACCATCTGTACCTTTACTTGTCTTAGCAGGTGGCTCGTTTCGCGAGCTTTGTCCGACCGGGGAATCGTTCGAGTTGGATTGCCTCCTTTTCCGGTCATGAAAAGCTTTAACCTGTCCCCTGGCAGTCTCAATCCGTTGTGCTTTTTCTAGTACCTGGCTAAACGTGTTCAACTGAGCAGCTGCTAGTGCCTCCTGGATCTCCACATTTAAGCATTGGGTAAAGCGGCGAATTCGCTTTTGCTCCGTCAGCACCAGCTCTGGAGCAAAACGGAAAAGTTTCGTAAACTGAGTTTCGTATTCCGCTACACTCGATGCCCCTTGACGTAAGCGGATGAAATCATCTTCCCGTTTTTCTTGCACAATGGGCGGCAGGTATTTTTCGTTAAATTCCCGTGTGAAGTTGATCCAGGTCCAAGGGGTCTGTTCGCGCTCCCACTTGGTTTTAATCACGTTCCACCAGGCTCGGGCGGCCCCTTCAAATTGAAAAGCAGCAAAGGATATCTGCCGTTCCTCCGAGTACCTAAGCGCGGCAAAAATATCTAGCATACGGTCCATCCAACCCTCCGCTAGGTCAAGATCGGGTCCACCTAAAAACTTAGGGGGCGCAAATTTTTGGAACCGTTCTAAAGCACGGTCCTCTCCTTCATGATTACCCGGATTATGTCCCGGATTATGTCCAGAATTCCCAATACTGCCCCCTGGCCTTGTTGATTTGACATTCGCTCTAATAGATCGGCCATCCGCTGGATGGCTGTAGCGACTTGATCTGGCTCTTGTCCTTGTTCCCTTTCAGGGCTTCGTGCTCGCCCTCTACCTACACCTCGAGTACCGGAGGCCATTTAAATGCAAAAGTCTATAGATCGGAACAGATCGGAACATTACATATACTTATTATCTAGACTATGAGCAAAAGTACGGACGTAAAGCGTATGCACAGAAGACACACAAAAGATAAGTTCAAAATGCTTTTCAAAATATATACATATATTTACAAGGTCACATCAAAAGATTTACACATTACCGACCTCCAGTCGGTACAAAACCCAATGTACACATGAGCACTGGCTCCAAAATCTAGTCAGCCATCCAAATGACAAAAGAAAGTAGTCAGGCTAGTTCTAACAAAAGTCATACACTAGCTAAACAAAAGTACAAAAGCGACCCTAATCGCCTCTCCTAGGGCCCAGGTTCCCAACGGAACCTAACGTGTCCACCTCGTCCATCCTCTCTGGACCGGTGGCTCGTGGCGGTGCCTCTGCGGCTAGATCTAGAAGGAGCTCGCAGTCGACAGACATACTCCGGGCCCTATCCCTCAGCTGCCTCTTCATGGCGAAGAGGTGCTGATGTGTGTCCTGAAGCTGACGGTGCAAAGCGTCCGTCCTCTCCCTCTCCTCTCGGAGACTCTGCTCCAAGTCCCTAATACGCATCGCCTGCCCAAGGCCAGTCTCTCTAGCCTCGTCTAGTTGTCTAAGCAGGCTGCGTCGCTCGTCGTCCACAGCCAGGACGACCTCGTCAGGATAACAGTATGTGTACCAACATCCACAAGGTCGGTGCGCCACCTGACCAAAAGGGGAGTATAAAGTGTAAGGCTCTCCCGGTCTTTGCCGATAGCGGATCGCCCGCTAACGCAGCACTCGATCCTCTACGCCTCTCGTACTCGAAAATCTCGGTCCCACACCACTGGGTCCCGCACCACTCGAACTGCCCGGATACATACCTACAAAACATTAATTCGTCAGTTCACCGGCATTTCAGCTTAAAGTATATCATTCAGCTTAAAAGAATCAAATATGCCTAGTGCCTATCGCGTATGTCCCACAATTGCCCAAGTCCTCTAACCTAGGCGCTCTGATACCAACTGTGACGACCCCACTTCTCCCAAGGGCGAACCCAAGGGTATCGGCGGGCCGCCTGCTTAGCTCGCGCCAGGACTCAAAACTTAAAACAATAAAAGCCAGAAATCCAAAAGAGTACTCTACATACTATATACAATCCCAAAAGAGTTATAATTTACATTCTCCAAAAGTACCTGCTCACACTATTACATCCTTATCACAACAACCAAAACCAAAACGTAGACCCTAAGGAGGGTCCTTAGACAAACCACCAAAACTAAAACTAAAACAAACATACGATATGTCCAACTATTACAATCAAACCTAACTATACTAGTGTATGTGTCAAAGTCCCCGCGTCGGCCCCTGCTAAGTAAAACAAAAGGAAAGGGGTAAGCTATATGCTTAGTAAGTAAACAGGGGCGAAAGCATAAATTTCACGTACACAGTAAGAGTAAAGCAAAAGCAGAAAAGTAACATCACATAATAAGGATACAGGTGGCTCCAAAGCCAAATCGTTTGCCATGTGTGACCTCCTGCCGACACTCCGTCGACCTCAAATAATGGTCCGTAGAACTTCACTTATACTCCCACCGTACACCTTATCACCCTCTCTGGCCAGGCACCTCACAAACTTGCTCGAGCGAACGAAATTGAGCTTGGTTCACAAGCTCGGGTCACAAACTTGGTCCACATAATCGGTGAACCGGATTCACAAACTTGGTGACCTCAAACCAGGTTGGACTAACTTCGACCAAGCCCTAACCGGCTCGAATAGTCCATCTAGGTCATGAGATCGGGCCCCAAACTCACAAACTTCACAAAATTTATTCAAAAGTCACCCCGAGCCACAAACTCAAGGGGTTTAGTTCCAAAAAGATTCATATACATATGTCATGTACAAATATGTGCGCAAACTAGGGTTTAGGTCGAGTGCGATAAAGTACACCCTCGCCTAGCTACCCTTTTCATACTTATCGAAACACATAAATAACTAACACGTAAGAGCGGCCTGAATACTTACTCAACGAACAAAAGAGCAAATTTCGAAATTTGTGCCGCGAAGAGTAGCTAGTAGGCCCCACCGGCACCACCTAGCTCACCACCGTCTGAAATAGAAGATTGCGTCACATAATATCATAAACGGCTACTACTATACCTAAAACAAACTAAACGGCAAAATAGCCACATGCAAGTGCGGAAACGGCATACGAAAACAGAAATGGCGGCCTAGCCATTTTGACGTCAAAACTGTTTTGAGCCTAATCGAAGCTACGAGTGTTGGATCAAGGTACATGAGGTACCGTTGTGAAGCTAAGAGAAAAGTCTATAACTTTCATGAAGACACCTAACTCCGGATCTGAACAGAGATGGGTCGAAAGTGCAGAAAACCGTTCCAGGAAATTGCACTCAGAGTAACGGACAGAGTATGTTTACTGGACCATAACTCCCAGCTCACAAATCGAAATCAGGAAATTCCAGAGGCATTAGAAAGCTGAGACATAAGGATAAAACTTCGATGTTTTAGCCAAGACATGAATCCACTCAGAACAGAACAAAAATTGAGTGTCAAAGTACCCGTCAGAACTGTCCTGATTCCAGGCAGTTCTGACGATCGATCTTGTTTTGGCCATAACAGGAGCTACGGAACTCCGATTTCGACGCACTGTATACTGTTTCGATGCCAAAACCAAGATCTACATTTCTTATGAAGGATTTAAAACCCAGATCGCACAGGATCAAAACCGAAAAAGTCACAGGCAGAAGCTAAACTAAAAAACGCACAGAATCTGATGGTCAAAACAGGCTTGAGTATTTCGTCTATAACTCAGGATACGCTAATCTGATTGACCTGAAATTTTACAGGAATATGAAGGACATATAAGGCTACAACTTTCATGATTTGAGGAACTTCTGAATCCGCACGCAACATCAAGAAAAATAAAGCCGAAGTTCGGATCCTGAACTGCCCTGATTTTCCAGTTTCGCCGGTTTTGCGCGCCGCAACCGCACGGTCCGTTTCTATGGTTCTTATGCGAATTTTCTAACCAAATTGATCCCTAACAACCATACTTATATCAGTCTAAGAGTGGTCTAAAGTTCCTTCACAAGTTAGCCCAAGATCACCAAATACTAACCATAATCCTGAATCTAGTTTTACTTGCACCATAGAACTTGTTCTAATCATCCAAACACACAAACCCTAACTCAATAGCTATAGGCTACACTAAACTAACCTAATGGAGTTTAGGGTTTCTTAACCCAAATCAGAATTTTACTAGAAGCCAACCAATCAAGTGAGGCAAATTATCAAACACAACCACTACAAGGCAATTGCTCAATCAAAACAACTAAGGAAAGCATTAAAGCAAGAAACCCAAAATTTTCTCTCTCTTGACCGAAATTTCCAGCAGCATAAATCACCAAATATTAACCATAAAACTTCAATAAAACATCAAATTCACCATATAAATCCATAATCACAACATACCACATCATTTCCATAGCTTAGAAAGTAAAACCCCAACATTTTAACTTTCAAAGAAGATGATTTACCTTTGATTCAAGCTTTGAAGATGATCACCCACAACAATCAAGTGCTCAAGTTGTTTCTCCAAGATCCAAACTCAAGATTGAAGAGCAAAAATGATGCACCAAATCAAGCTTTCCTTTTCTTTTTTCTTTCTCTTCCTCTCGGCTCTACCTCTCTCTCTTGCTCTCCAAGTTTGTTTTGTTTTGTCTAGTGATTAGCCTACAAGTCTTAAGGTAATAATAATAGTCAAGACCATGGGAGATATTTATTAAACTTAACCAATCACATAAAAGCTCCTCAATTGCACTTTTAACCCTTGCACTCCAACTTTCTCTTTCTTATACCTTTTCCCTCACACTTTTGATAATCTTTCAATTAACTCCATAGGTCATAGCTTAATCTAATCTAAAACATGTAATCATGCTTAATTACTTCACTAATCACTTTCTTATTTTAATCACCTATACTTAAACATACTTTCTCCATATATAAAACAATTAAACAACAACTTATATAATATGGGCAAAAGTAGGGTTTTTAAACCCAACTTAAACTTTCTAATAAATCATAACACTAAAGGTTTACTAATCTAAGGTTTGTAAACTAAAACGAAATCCTATTTTTACTCGAGCCAAAACACACACTAGAATACCAAACAGGAACTATAACTTGAACCTACAAATAACACATAAACTAGGATTTAATCATAAGCAAAGTTAGGGTTTTCAATCTTAACCGAGATTAGGGTTTCTCCTTAGCCCTAAAACCTTATTTTAACCGCAGAAAATAATGAATAACCCTATAATCAACTTACGAACGGACTGGGGTCTCACATTTCTACCCATTTGTTGCAAGCTTAAAGCTTATATGTTGACTCAATTTTCTTAAGAAATAAGGGTGACAAACTCTTTGCTTTCACTAAGATGTGGTATTGAAGGGATTACATACAATTTGGGCACAAGAATAAGACAAACCTTGACCTCCCATTTCCCAAATCAGAAATAACGCCCCACTTGATTGGTCCTGAAAGATGAGCCAACAAGAAGTGGTGACCCGCAACTCTAAGCACAGATGCTAAAAATGAGGAAGGAATCTTCTGTAATTTGGTGTTATTCTGAGAGATTCATCATGAAATTTCGGCATGAGTTCAAACTCAACGTTCAAATTTCTTCACATTGTATATATGATTACTTTCTAAGTGTTAGAAAGTGCGATTTCTATTTGTTCAAATAAATGAGGAATCATCTGAACAAATTTTTGCAATCAAAGGAACCCACACTGGGGAAAATTTTTTTTATTTGGGAGATTTCGCGAAATAAGCCCACAACAGGGGTAAATATTTTTGTAGTCCAATTGAGGATTTCGTCCAAGAATCAAATAATACATTTTTCAAATCAATCACGCTGCTCTTTTCATGAAATTTAAGTGCATGTCATACTTTGGTAAGCCCCCTGTGCAGGTATTCATGGCTGAAATCGACGAAAGAGCATTTGGTGATATGGAAGGCCAATGCTGAAGAAAGAGAAGAAAGAAGGGAAAAGGGACCTACACTGGGCAAATTATTTTTGAAAAGGTTCTCTCGGAAAGGTAAAAAATCAGGAAAAAACAAAAAAAATAAAAAAATAAAAAAAACAAAAAAAAACAAAAAAATCAAATTTAGTGTCTTGTGGACGAAGTTTCAGCGTATGCCGCGCATCTTTTTATCCCCCCTTTCTTGACAATCACACTTAATTTCTTGACCAATTGAAGGCAGGCTCGGGTGTTGATCCCACTGACCAAGTGTCCAATCGAAGGCAGGCTCGGGTGTTGATCCCACTGACCAATTATTGATCCAAGTGACCAATTGAAGGCAGGCTCGGGTGTTGATCACACTGACCAAGTGTCCAATCGAAGGCAGGCTCGGGTGTTGATCCCACTGACCAATTATTGATCCAAGTGACCAATTGGATGGCAGGACTGGGTCTTATCCCACTGACCATTCACAAAAATCACGTTGGGCCTGGATTTTGTGCCGCCAACATCACCAACATCACGTTGGGCCTGGATTTTGTGCCGCCAACTTCACAAACATAATGTTGGGTTTGAATTTTGTACCACCGATTATCAAGGCAGGCTCGGGTATAATCCCACTGACCGATTATCAAGGCAGGCTCAGGTATAATCCCACTGACCAATTGATGGTAGGCTCGGGTATGGATCCTACTGACCAATGGAATGGCGGTTCGGATATTATCCACTGGCCGATGCTATGACAGGCTCGGATTGTTATCCCACTGATCAATAGTGCAAGACGAGCATACCTTCTTAAGGGCCTGGGAGAGCTTCTGCTCGGCCTCCCGACTCTTCTTCTGCAATTTCTCCAAGTCGGGAGACAGTCGGAGAAACGGGTCGCCAGGGCAGCGCCGGCAGCATTGGCCTGAGGAAAGGAAAGTAAGAGTTAGCATATTACCAGCCCCATCAAGGGAAAGATCAGGGACCCAAGTGGGCCTAGGCGAGGGAGGGCTTGCTTGGGCCTGAGCAGTGTAGTACATGTCTTGGATCTCGGACGGGGTGGCCAGTTCCATCCACCTCCTGTCACGTGGAAGGACTGAGCCCGTGACCAGCTCGCGAGCCACCTCAGGAAACTGGGTTCGGTCATTGATGGAGAGCTCCCAGGACGGGCAGAAGTGGCGGGGATCGTGCATCTTGGGGGCTTGCCCCGGCTTAGTGGGGGCCACGTGGCGGAAGTGCCACAAGCTCGGGGGAGCGTTCTCCCGGGCGTGCTCCTCCGCGGAGCCAAACCCCAAGTGGACAAGGCCTCCCGACGTCAACAGAAGAGGGCGCTGTGCTGGGGCCGGCGTCGGCTTCTTCCCGGGCTGGGAGGGCTTGTCCTCTCGGCCCCTCTTCTGCCCGGCCGGTTTCTTTTTGCAGGCGGCCTGCTTTGAGGAGGATTGGGAGGCTTCCTTCTGGGGGGCCGAGCTGCCCCCAGGAGTCCATGAGGCCTCGGAGGCCTTCTTTGCCGCCTCTGGCTGCGTGGCGGAAGCGACCTGCTCGGTGGGTGCGCCCAGCAGCCTGGAGAGCTTCCTCACTGCGGCAAACATAGCCAGGTCAGCCAAAGCAGGTCTGTAAGATACAATACATACATATATATGTAAATACAACGAGCTACAGGGACGGAGTCGGCGTTACAGTTTTCGAGGTTGGTAGGGGAGGCCACCACCTCTCCCGGGGACCCGGACAACGTCCCCATCAGCCCCGCCGCAGAGATCTGCTCGGTGGAGAACTTGGCAGCGAAGAGCTTCACCTTGGAGCTCATCAGTTGGTCGAGGGCCTCGGGGTCCAGTTCCTCCGGATAGGGGTCGGAGTCGACCTCCCCGACCTTCCACACGTTCGGGGGAAAGCTCGTGGATTTCACGAAGAAGAAGTCCCCTTCCAATTTTTTACGGACGAGGGGACCCCATACAATAGATCCTGGGAGCCCTTTCCTCCCCGGGCTTGGCTAGGTCCCCGGCGGGAGAAGTAGTACCACCCAGGGAGGGAGAACTTGAGGATGTAAGAGGCCCGGAAGAGGGAAAGTGAGTAGGGGATAGAGCAGATTTGGCAGTAGATCAGGAATCCAATGATGATCCTGATCGAGTTGGGGTGGACTTGGGTGATCCGAAACCCCCAGTAGCTCAGGATCTCCGCCAGGGCTGGAGGAATGGGGAGCCGGAGTCCAGCGAGTAGCTGCTCCCTGTAAATGGCTACGAAGCCCGGGGGAGGCCGGCAGGCTCGATCGGTGGATCCGGCGGCTCGCGGCTCGAAGGCCGGAGGGATGGAGAAGGAAGCGGCCAGCTCGGCCACCGCCCCGGGTGAGAGGGTGACCTCCTCCCGGTCGGGGTGACCGTAGTTGAACTCAGAGTCATCCCCCTGCTCGGAAGCAGGGGTCCCCTCGGAGGAGTCCCTGTCCTCCCCAACTCCCCCCTGGGCTCCGCCAGGGGAGTCATGTGGAGACTTGGGGGAGGGGATAGAAGTGGCTTGCTGCTCGATGAGGGCATCGAGCTCGGCCACCTCCTCCAGGAGTCGGGCAGAAGGAGAATGGGTGGATGGAGAGCTCATGATGTCAATGGGCTCTAACAAGTTAGGATTGAGGAAATTGGGATTGGAAGTAGAGGAAGAAGAAGGAGGAGGAGGAGAAGATGAAGATGAAGACGGGGACGAAGACGAGGAGGAAATGAAGATTCTGGGGGCTCTACGACGGACCGGAATCTGGGATGCGGTGGAAGTGACGCCGGAATGATCCGACATAAAATGCGGAAGGTGGCTAAAGGAGAAGAGGAAATGTGAAAGAGGAGGGGAAAGAACTTACTGATGATCGAAGAGAAAAAAGGGATGGAGAAGTCGCCGGAATCTGGGCACTGGAAGCCGGAAGTCTTGTTGCTGGAAATTGAAAATGCACGAAGGGAGGAAAAATGGCAAATAGAGTATGAGGAAGTTTGGGAATCCTTATTTATAGGGGGAGAAATGGGGGGAAAACGGTTGCTTGAAATTGAACCGTCCCCCCATGTGAACGCATTTAAGAGGCTGTACGGAGACCGAAGAGACGCGACAACTGAAAGGACGTGGGCGCGGCTTTCCAGTGACAGCACTGTACCGGAGGTGACCCTGGCAGAGCAGTGCGCATCGCTGGTCTCCCACGTGGCAGAAGTATAGATTAGGTCTGCCTGGAAGCCCTACCTATTCTAGGGGGCTAGTGCAAAGGCCTCGTCCTGGGCCTAGACACGTGGCAGCCCGGAAAGGGCAGGGCCGGACCTGGATCCCAGGCCTCAACCCACCGTTATGGGGCACACCGCCGCTAGGGCTCTTGAGGAGCTCGGAGAACAATCCCACATGGGGCGGAAAGAATCACCCCACCGCACGGGATTGAGGCTATCCCGGACAAGTCCCGAAACGTACGGAGGTCGGACTCGGGAGCAGGTATAAATGTTAACACACACCAACTACACAAGGTATGCTCACTATTGGATAATTACTCCCGACCATTCTACTTCTCGTAAACCTCACTCACCGGAAAGCTAACTTGACCGTCGGAGTGCCCTCGGGGACGACCTCGGGGCCCCTGTTAGTTCACTCTCTTGTCTGTCTTTCAGGCTTAGGACGCGCTCTTCTCATCAGCAAGCCGAGCCCATCAGCTCAGCTCGGTTCGGGGAAGTTCCGTGCTTCTTCACACACCAATGAAAACCCGATCCATACCAGTTGACTTTGATAGTCTTCATGCTGCATGAGATTTGTAATTTTGTATTTTATGTATAATGGTTTAGCTAACAGGTGCCTACTAAGCACTCGTTTAGAAGGGATTCATGTTTTAAATTTTGAAAAGGATTAATTATATATATATATATTATTAGTGTATATACTATCATCGTCAGATACATTATACATGTAAAAATTTTGAATTTAAAATCTAAATTTTACTCATGTGTCATGCTTCTAACCGTGATAACTGATAGTATATACATTGTGATGACCCACCTTCCTCCTAAGGCGAACTAAAGGATTTGGCGGACTGCTTGCCAAGCTCTCGCCAGGACTCACTCATGAATCCCAAAAAAAAAAAAAAAAATTCCCAACTTTAATAACATGAACCCCAAAATAAACATTAAAACTCCATGATTATATATTACACACTATCCAAAATTCCAAATCGTCCAGACATATATATACAACCAAACGGATAATTATCTAAGTCGTTTAATCAAATCACTAAGTATAACTAAGATAGCAAGTTACTTAAAGCAAGACGTCAATTCTTGAGCTGTCTATTTTTCCCGATTCCACATTGCCAAGCCCTGTTAAGGAAAACAAACTAAAGAGTTGAGTTTCGCTCAGTGGGGCTTCAAGAAAACATGCAAGCAAACTAACAGGCATCCTAAAAGTCGCATTAAGACATGATCACATCTGTCATATAACAAGAAATATCCAGAGATATCATTTGACAGTGGTACAGTCACATATTTCATGGAGCAAGCATGAACAAGGCAAGTAATAGCACATAGTACCATCAATTTCAAAGGATACGGGACTGATACGGACTCTAGAGATGGCTCCTACGAGCTCTAGAGGTGGCCCTCTTGTCTGACATGGCACTTAGTCCCGTAGGCTCTAGAGGTAGTCCCCGTCGCAAGTGGCACTTAGCCCCGCACAGCACTTAGGTCCGTTTAGTTATTCAAGGTCAATCATCCATATTCGGACTCTAGGGGTAGCTCCCGTCCATTTCGGACGTAGCACTTAGTTCCCTCAGGAATTCAATGGCAATAATGTGAGGACTCATATTTTTATTTTAATTTTTACTTATTTTAAAATTATTTGCATTGGTGTTATTTAATGTTATCACTTTAGCATGAATTTTACTTAAATCAAATTTTATCGCTTACGCGTCAAATTTTTCAAAAGTCGCACCGGCACGACTAATTGGGGATTTGGAGAACTTATCTTGGACTCGTAAGGATGACTATTAGTGGTGCAAGAGAGACTATCTTGGAAGATTAGTATTTGAGTGTAGTAAACAAGAAGGAAACTAGTAGTGCATGGCACTATTCGGTCTACTATTCATACTTGACATTTTTCCCACCAAAAGGCTAGCTTTCTTCTCACCTTCACATCACAACTCAAGCTTCATCTTCTCTCCTTTTTCTCTCTAAGTGGCCGGCTCTTATAGCTCCAAAACAAGGGAAGAAAGACCCCAACTTTAATCACAAATCTTGCTCCAAGATTCATACAAAATCCTCAAAACCTTTAGTAGTTGATCTAACTTGAAGGAAGCTTCCATCTTGGGGTGAGTTCTTGGTGGATTAGTGGTGCATAGCTTGGCTCTACCTAGGGTTCAAGTAGCCTTGAAGAGGTAACAAATTTCACTTCCCTTGATTTTTAGTTTTATGCAAGAGTTAGTAGTGGTTATAGGTTGTTATGCTAGGAGGTTTGAAACTGTGAGAACCCTTGAGTTTTCTTATTTTTGAGGCCTTATTTTATTTAATTACACGCCTTTTATGCAATTTCTTTCTTAGGAAAAAATAAGTTTATGAGTAAATAGGGTTCTAAAAGTATTTTTCAAGTATAAGTTAATTCATGAGCTTTTAAGAGTATATACCGGACGTGGGACCCACTAGTGCGGAAAGTTCGGTAAAATTCGGACAATTAGGTTAAGTTTCGTATACCGGGATTAATTTAGCAGGTGTTAACAGATAACTAGAGGTTACTAGATGAATTGGTGTGAGAGGGACAAAAGGATAACCATGTATTAATTGAAAGTGACAAGTGTCACTTGGAGATTAAGTCTTACTTTTTGACCACTATTCACTCTTTTACCATTTTACCAAATAAATCAAAAATTGACCAAAATCTCTTCATTTCCAAGCTTCTTGTGGCCGGCCATCTTCAAGGAAAAAGAAAGGAAAACCTCTCCAAATTTCTAGCTCCAATCTTATTCAATCTTCAATTCCAACCGTTTAATCTTGTATTGCTCCATAAAAACCCTTAAGTGAGTGGTTGTGAGGTGATTAGTGAAGTGGTTTGGAGGATTAAGGTGCTAAGTTGCTCCTTTTCTTGGGTTGTGAAGGTGATTAACTAAGGGACCTTTCTTTCTTCTCAATAATGTTTGATTATTGACTTATGTGAGATGAAGTGATAGATTAAGGTGTTGTTTCATGACTTTTGGTGGAATTTGGTGCATTTTTCTATTTAATCATGATTTTTCTGTTTTCATATGATTTTTATGGTATGGCCTTGGATGATGGTTGGAAATGATCTAAAATGAAGCTAGAGGGTGTAAGTTGTGGCTATTTGAGGAAAATTTCCGCATTGAAAGGAAATTTCGGAAGTTAGGGTTTCATTTAACCCCATTCTTCCTGGTACTGTTTCTCCTAGTTAGAGGCTGAATTAGCCTTGGATTAAAACATGAAAGTTGTAGAGGATGGTATTTTATAGTTTGCTGAAAAATTTCAGCTCAATCGGAGCAACGTAGCCTGTGAAAAGACTGAAATACCCCTGCTGTCCTGTTTCTGTCCGAAACTGAAATTCAGCTTTGGTAATTGGTTAATTTGATTGGGAATACGACTGATTTGGTTGTTGATGTCTTCTTAAGAAATATATCTTGGTATCTTAGCTTTCATATGGCTTTGGAATCACTTGAATTGGACTTAGGTAACCTGAATTATAGTTATTTAACCAGAATGCGGTTTGTTAACCTGTTTATGCCATTTTGGTTTGGTACATTGACATTTTGACCTAGTTGCACTACAAACGGGACTGAGTGGCCTTCTTCAACATTGTTGCCCTTTTCCTTAGCTTCGAAACGGTGTAAATTAAACCTCAATCCGACAAGGATAACTTCAGTTACGTTAATTCCGCTAAACAACAGCAAACCTGCCTTTTGTTTTCCAACTCAAACTTCGTTTTCGCATATGTCCTAATTTGATTTGGCACTTATACGTTCCATATGATTTTACTCTAGTGATATGTGGATTCGGTTTATGACTCATATTCGAGCCTTATGGTGGCTCTAATTAAAGGTGTTTGATAGCTTGTGATTTGTGGATGTTGAGGTTTGGTTGGAAAGTAAAGAAAGACAAGGGAAATGCTGTCAAAATTTTCGCGGAGCTTCTGCACAGTCTCAGAAAATTTGCTATATCTTGATGTAGGAATGTTGGAATTGAATTCCGTTTGTTTAGTTTTAAACTAGATTCATAGGGCTATAAACCGTGTAAATTTTAGACCCTGTTTATGTCTGTACCATTTATGGTGATTTTTCAAAGTTGACTGAAATATTGTACCTGTTCTGTCTTTCACTGGATAAGCAGCAACTTGAGGCTTGAATTTGACTGACTTGTGTTCTGAATCTTATGAGGGTGTTCTCTGGAAAGTTATATCCCTTTGAATGTATTTTCCAACGGTATAACTTTTACTAATTTTGGACTTACAAAACTTGAGATATGATTTTTCATATAGGGTTGTGCGAAACTGGAAAATCCTGTTTTCCTAGTGTCGATCTTACTTTCATTTTCTACTTCAAAGTTGGAGTTGGTCAGTCATTGTAGGTAGGGTTTTGAGGTTGTTCATGCCTTTAGGACTAATCGTTATCTTTTCACTACAAAGTCACCTCTTCGCTTTACATTAATGGTTCATTTGGATAGGCACCTGACTTGTAATCGAGTTTACTTGCGAATTCCACTTATTAGGTTTTGGAGTCCAGTCTTAAGTGTTTGCCTTGATTGTTCTAGGAGATGCCGGCGAGTAAAGCCACACTTGGGAAGGAAACTTTTGAAATTGTCCTTGTTTGATCAGGTGAGTGCACCACTTCCCTGAATTATTGCTAAACTGATTTCCTGTACTTGCAAATTGCTAGTTGAATGTCTTTCCTGACTGTTTATCTTGCATGAGACGAGGGTGTACTTTATCACACTCGTTCTCTTGCCTGTACTGAACGAACTGGAATCTATTACTTGTACTTCTTATGTACTTGAACTTGTTACTTGCACTTGTTATGAGATCGTTTGGAAGTGTGTCCAATGATCTTCCTATTAAACTTGAGCTCAACCTCATGGGGAGTTAATTAAATCGAGCCAGCGAGGGCTTGGTCGAGATAATTGACAATCCATGGGTGGTTGTTCCTGGGGGAATCTTTGGGTATTGAAACTCTTGATTCCGGTATACTCGAGTATTACCATTCCTGTTCCTGTTTGGCGTTCGGACCCGGTAAGGGGTATGTTTGGTGAACGGGATTTTGGCGTTAAAGTGGTCATCTACTGGACTGGTTCCTTTATTTGAACGTTGACGGAGGGTCAACAAGGCTGGATCAAATATTGTAACGGGGATTTGGCTCCTGAGTGTCATCTGTATCTTTTAAGTTGTGATGTTCGTTCATTTCTTTTACTTGATGCGGATATGTGTCCTATAAATGTGTTCTCATGATCTCTACTGTTATATTTTTGGTACCTCATTGAGCTTCTAGCTCACCCCGTTTCGTTATCCTTATTTTCCTTACAGGAAATCACCTTTTGAAGACTATGATGTTTGAAGCATGAGTTGAGCTAGTTTTAGTATTCTTTTGTATAGCTCCTCGATGGTTGGAAAACCTTAAATGTATTTTAACCAAACAATTCCCTTTTGAATTGTAAATTTGTAACCATGTGTATATAAAAGTATTTAACCATGTTCCTAAGTTGATTTGGTTTGGAAATGTTCTTTTCTAGGGTTACCTAAAGTTGTTGTGCTTGTTTGGGTTTCGGACAGTGATTGTTATCTTCTCGAAGTTCTTTTGAGCGGTTGGTAGGGTTTACGCTCGTTCCGGATCCGTAGTCCCGGCGAGAGTTGGGCAGGCGACCCGCCGAACCCTTTGGTTCGCCTTAGGGGGAGGTGGGGCCGTCACAGGTGGTATCAGAGCCTGTTTCGCGTGGTCTTTGCGCGGAGTGAGTTTGGGCCAAGTGGTGTTATGGTCCCGATTCCGTGAATGTGTACGAATGTATAAGTGCTCTTTGAGCATAAGCTATGGATTGTGGTGTGTTATAAGATATAAACCTTTATCATGGTGCTTTGGGATAGTAGATCTGTAGGTCAGGTAAGAATCTCGATTGTAGATGAATTACTTTTGGGACTGGCCAGCCCGAGTTGTGAATTATCTTATTTTGGGATTCTTGTACCCGACTACTAAATAGACGAGAGCCTAGGTTAAAAATGACTTGGGCGGACTTGAAATTTGATTCTATGGAACGTCATGTGATATGTTAGGGTTTCATTACGGATGATTAACCTTGCCTAAGATATAAATTGTGTTATTCTCGTAGATTGTGCCCGAAACCCTAGAGAGGGACAGCTTTTAGTTGGTTGCTCTTGTACCATTGGCTTAGTTAGTATTACGAAGGATGTTTCCTTTTGCTTGTATCTAATTGACTGCTACTGTGTGATCTGTCTGTGACCAACTCTGACCGGTCGAAGGGGGAAAAGAATGGATCAAAAGTGTCAGCTCGGGTGTACTCCTTAGAACAACATCAAGTCTCTGACCCATTTGAGGACGTGGAAGGTAAGATTCTGGTATTCCACCGTTTGCCCACTGTTTGCAATTTGGGAAGGAAGAATTCAATGAGCCTGGCCAGTGAAGGGATACTGATTGGTTAGCTAGGTGCGATACTCAATTTGACAGTGAGAAGGAAGTAGTAAATTTTGTATCCCGGAGAAGGCGATGATAATTTCGAGGACGAAATTCTTTTAAGGGGGAGGGAGTGTGAGAACCCTTGAATTTTCTTATTTTTGAGGCCTTATTTTATTTAATTACACGCCTTTTATGTAATTTCTTTCTTAGGAAAAAATAAGTTTATGAGTAAATAGGGTTCTAAAAGTATTTTTCTAGTATAAGTTAATTCATGAGCTTTTAAGAGTATATACCGGACGTGGGACCCACTAGTACGGAAAGTTCGGTAAAATTCGGCCAATTAGGTTATGTTTCGTATACCGGGATTAATTTAGCAGGTGTTAACAGATAACTAGAGGTTACTAGATGAATTGGTGTGAGAGGGACAAAAGGATAACCATGTATTAATTGAAAGTGACAAGTGTCACTTGGAGATTAAGACTTACTTTTTGACCACTATTCACTCTTTTACCATTTTACCAAATAAATCAAAAATTGACCAAAATCTCTTCATTTCCAAGCTTCTTGTGGCCGGCCATCTTCAAGGAAAAAGAAAGGAAAACCTCTCCAAATTTCTAGCTCCAATCTTATTTAATCTTCAATTCCAACCGTTTAATCTTGTATTTGCTCCATAAAAACCCTTAAGTGAGTGGTTGTGAGGTGATTAGTGAAGTGGTTTGGAGGATTGAGGTGCTAAGTTGCTCCTTTTCTTAGGTTGTGAAGGTAAGTAACTAAGGGACCTTTCTTTCTTCTCAATAATGTTTGATTATTGACTTATGTGAGATGAAGTGATGGATTAAGGTGTTGTTTCATGACTTTTGGTGGAATTTGGTGCATTTTTCTATTTAATCATGATTTTTCTGTTTTCATATGATTGTTATGGTGTGGCCTTGGATGATGGTTGGAAATGATCTAAAATGAAGCTAGAGGGTGTAAGTTGTGGCTATTTGCGGAAAATTTCCGCATTGAAAGGAAATTTCGGAAGTTAGGGTTTCATTTAACCCCATTCTGCCTGGTACTGTTTCTCCTAGTTAGAGGCTGAATTAGCCTTGGATTAAAACATGAAAGTTGTATAGGATGGTATTTTATAGTTTCCTGAAAAATTTCAGCTCAATCGGAGCAACGTAGCCTGTGAAAAGACTGAAATACCCCTGCTGTCCTGTTTCTGTCCGAAACTGAAATTCATCTCTGGTAATTGGTTAATTTGATTGGGAATACGACTGATTTGGTTATTGATGTCTTCTTAAGAAATATATCTTGTTATCGTAGCTTTCGGATGGCTTTGGAATCACTTGAATTGGACTAAGGTAGCCTGAATTATGATTATTTAACCAGAATGCGGTTTGTTAACCTGTTTATGCGGTTCTGGTTTGGTACATTGACATTTTGACCTAGTTTCACTACAAACTGGACTGAGTGGCCTTCTTCAACATTGTAGCCCTTTTCCTTAGCTTCGAAACAGGGTAAATTACACCTCAATCCGACAAGGATAGCTTTAGTTACGTTAATTCCGCTAAACAATAGCAAACCTGCCTTTTGTTTTCCAACCCAAACTTCATTTTCGCATATGTCCTAGTTTGATTTGGCACTTATACGTTCCTTATTATTTCACTCTAGTGATATGTGGATTCAGTTTATGACTCGTATTCGAGCCTTATGGTGGCTCTAATTAAAGGTGTTTGATAGCTTGTGATTTGTGGATGTTGAGGTTTGGTTGGAAAGTAAAGAAAGACAAGGGAAATACTGTCAAAATTTTCGCGGAGCTTCTGCATAGTCTCGGGAAATTTGCTATATCTTGATGTAGGAATGTCAGAATTGAATTCTAATTGTTGCGTTTTAAACTAGATTCATAGGGCTATAAACCATGTAAATTTTAGACCCTGTTTATGTCTGTACCATTTATGGTGATTTTTCAAAATTGACTGAAATATTGTACCTATTCTGTCTTTCACTGGATAAGCAGCAACTTGAGGCTTGAATTCAACTGACTTGCGTTCTGAACCTTATAAGGGTGTTCTCTGGAAAGTTATAGCCCTTTGAATGTATTTTCCAACGGTATAACTTTTACTAATTTTGGACTTACAAAACTTGAGATATGATTTTTCATATAGGGTTGTGCGAAACTGGAAAATCCTGTTTTCCTAGTATCGATCTTACTTTCATTTTCTACTTCAAAGTTGGAGTTGGTCAGTCATTGTAGGTAGGGTTTTAAGGTTGTTCATGCCTTTAGAACTAATCGTTATCTTTTCACTACAAAGTCACCTCTTCGCTTTACATTAATGGTTCATTTGGATAGGCACCTGACTTGTATTCGAGTTTACTTGCGAATTCCACTTATTAGGTTTTGGAGTCCAGTCTTAAGTGTTTGCCTTGATTGTTCTAGGAGATGCCGGCGAGTAAAGCCACACTTGGAAAGGAAACTTTTGAAATTATCCTTGTTTGATCAGGTGAGTGAACCGCTCCCCTGAATTATTGCTAAACTGGTTTCCTGTACTTGCAAATTGCTAGTTGAATGTCTTTCCTGACTGTTTATCTTGTATGAGACGAGGGTGTACTTTATCACACTCGTTCTCTTGCCTGTACTGAACGAACTGGAATCTATTACTTGTACTTGTTGTGTACTTGAACTTGTTACTTGCACTTGTTATGAGATCGTTTGGAAGTGTGTCCAACGATCTTCCTGTTAAACTTGAGCTCAACCTCATGGGGAGTTAATTAAATCGAGCCAGCGAGGGCTTGGTCGAGATAATTGACAATCCATGGGTGCCTGTTCCTGGGGAAATCTTTGGGTATTGAGACTCTTGATTCCGGTATACTCGAGTATTACCATTCCTGTTCCTGTTTGGCGTTCGTGCCCGGTAAGGGGTATGTTTGGTGAACGGGATTTTGGCGTTAAAGTGGTCATCTACTGGACTGGTTCCTTTATTTGAACGTTGACGGAGGGTCAACAAGGCTGGATCTAGTATTGCAACGGGGATTTGGCTCTTGAGAGCCACCTGTATGGCTGTATCCTTTAAGTTGTGATGTTCGTTCATTTCTTTTACTTGATGCGGATATGTGTCCTATAAATGTTTTCTCATGATCTCTACTGTTATATTTTTGGTACCTCATTGAGCTTCTAGCTCACCCCGTTTCGTTATCCTTGTTTTTCTTACAGGAAATCACCTTTTGAAGACTATGATGTTTGAAGCATGAGTTGAGCTAGTTTTAGTATTCTTTTGTATATCTCCTCGATGGTTGGAAAACCTTAAATGTATTTTAACCAAACAATTCCCTTTTGAATTGTAAATTTGCTACCATGTGTATATAAAAGTGTTTAACCATGTTCCTAAGTTGATTTGGTTTGGAAATGTTCTTTTCTAGGGTTATCTAAAGTTGTTGTGCTTGTTTGGGTTTCAGACAGTGATTGTTATCTTCTCGAAGTTCTTTTGAGCGGTTGGTAGGGTTTACGCTCGTTTCGGATCCGTAGTCCCGGCGAGAGTTGGGCAGGCGGCCCGCCGAACTCTTTGGTTCGCCTTAGGGGGAGGTGGGACCGTCACAGAAACCCTAACCAAAACTAGGCTAGATGACTTGAGGAAACCCTTGTTTTCTTGCTTTATATGTAGGTAGATGTCTTGAGGTGGCCTATTAGGTAGCGGACTTGAGGATTCTTGCTTGTTTGGTTGTTATTCTTGTGGTTTATGGCTTGATTTGTGGCTTGAATGTTGGAAAGAAGACTTGATGAGGAAGAGGGGAGGCTGTCCGAAATTTTGTTGCCTTGTTCCCTTGAATTATTTTCGAATTTTGTTGTTCAAATGGCTGCAAAAATGCTTGTTATATGTTGGATTGTGTGTGTAAAAATTATCTCTCAAAGATCGTTTCATTTGATTGGGTAAAAGTTGAGTTTTTGAGAAGAGAAGTAAATCTTGAAAACTGGTTCAGGACAGCCGACCAGGATATATTTAACAGCCTATAACTTTTTGTACAAGAGTCAAAATCAAGTGCCGTTTATGGCATATGAAAATAGACTCCAAGGGCTTTCTAACGGTATAAAATTCCTCTCCTAATTCATTTCCTGTTAGCCGTAGAGAACCGGCAAAGTGGACTGATTTGCTTCTACTATTTACCCGAGAAACTTGTACAACTGCATCTTGTAGCTCAATTTCTTCTGATGATTTATAGCCTTTTGAATCTAGTTTTCAACATCATAAACCATTTTCAATTTGGACTTGTGTAGTGTGAGTTATGACCTGATTTCAAAAACTGTGTTGAAGCTCCAAGGTTGAGAATCCCTGGAATAGGTTCCAAAAATCAGTTTTCTTAAAACGTTGTAACTTGGTGTAGGAAAACCCAAATTGAGTTCTGCTTATTGCGTTTGAAAATAGACTTGAAGTTCTTTCTGTATTACAAATTTTAGAGGGTAATTTGATTCTTATGAATTCTGCCGAATTCTTAAATTCTACTGAAAATCAAGACTGTTTTTGCCCTGTTTTAATGAAGCAGCAAGTTTGAGTTGAGATTTGAATGGTTTCTGATTTGAATTTGGAAAAAGTGTATTCTAGAGAGTTTTAGTTCATTCAATCTATTTTTAAGATTTGCAAATTTTGGACTTATGAAACTCAACTTATGATTTTCCAAAGAATGCTGTCCAAAACTGACTTTTTCCTTATATAGAAGTGAAAACCTCAAAAGTAGTTTGGAAACATTTCCTAGGTATTAAACCTAGCTTACTTGATTATTTACACCTCATTTCATATTTGAGAAATAAATTTCACCTTCTAGTCTTGTGCCCTCGATTTTCGTGAAAATGAACCATAAATGGAGTGTTTTAACTAGAGTAATTCTCAAGAAACTTCATTAGTTTTACATTGGAACTTGAAACTTTTAACTTCCATATTTACTATGAAAATAAGTAGCGTTTTGATGGATTTTGACTCCATAATATTTGAAAACATGAACGCTCGTTTATATTCTAAAATTTGGGCATAGGATTAGAAGTTTTGAGATATGAAAACCATCTTCCCTTTTCTCGATTTTTGTGCCAAAAATTAAGTAGGGTACTTTCTTCTTGGAAACAAGATTTCTTGCCACGACTTGACTCAAAAATAACTTTTAAGTTCTCCTTGAGTGTTATTTCAATGCTTAAGCGAAAAAGTCTCTTTTAACTTGACTTGAACTTGTGGTTTTGAATGTGGGTAGCAAGAGGATATTTTTCTCATTAGTCTTGGTTGAATACCTAGGTAATCATGATTGTACATGTCTCAGGTGATCACGTGGACACCGAGGAGCTTGTTTGAGCTCTTGCTTTTGCTCCCCTTTTTGCCCTTGACTTTTGGTGAGTGTCAAGTGTATGTTTCATGTACTATGATTGAAATGATATTTGTACAAGTGTTACGTGAAATTCTTATGATTCGTGAACTTGCCGAGACGAGGGTGTACTTTATCGCCCTTGTCCTCTCACTCTTGAATACTTGTTACTTGAAATATGAATTGCGTGACTTGAACTTGTACTTGAACATGCTTGTAATCGTGAGTACTGAGCGGCAGCATGTACCACACCCTATTCGGGTGGGAGGTGCCTCTCATCCCGACTCAGTACTACGACTGATTTTAAGTCGATTGGAGCATTATCTCATCGACCACTTATACTCGTGGGGACACCCAAACCCATTGGCTAGCCTCGTAATTCGAGCTGGCAAGGGCTTAGTCGAGAAGCTTGGTGAACCATTGGAAATTATAAAGTTTGGTCTTTTGAGATCTTGCTTAGCATACTCGAGTAGTATTGCCATCTCATACGTGTTTGATTCCGGATCCGTGAGGGTGATATGGTGGATGGAGGAAGTAAGAGGAGCTCTACGGACATGTTACTACTTGAGTTGACGGAGGGTCAACCAAAGATGGCTTGAACCGGTCGTGACTTGGAAATAACTCTTGAGAGCTCCTGTATCATTTTCATTTGTGTGTATCCTTTTCATTTGTGTTTTACTTCCTACTTGCTCGTTTATATGAAATTTGTGTTAAGTCTCTCTTAAGTGTGTTATTTGAGTTAGTTCGTGCTACTTGTTTGTTTGCTTGTTTAATTTCTTGGTCTCACTGAGTGTTAGCTCACCCCAAGTTGTTTTCCATAACAGGTTTGGAAGTGGAAGTTGGTGATTCTAGACTAACGATTTTTGGTGGAAGCTAGTATATCTTTTGTATATTATGGGAGACATTTGAAGTGTAAAATTTTGTTATACTTGGATATTTTGGATTGTAATTGTAAATGGTAGCCTTGAGAGTTTTGGACTTGTATATTCAAAGTATTTCTTTATTATAAGTCAATGGTTGACTTGTGGTTCTTTATTAAGCTTGAACAAGTGCGTGAGTCCTGACGAGAGTTGGGCAGGCATCTCGCTGATACCCTAGGGTTTGTTTTAGGGAGACGTGGGGGCGTCACAAATAATCCATATTAGGCTCCCGTCTATTTCGGACGTAGCACTTAGCTCCGTCTGGAAATCAATGGCAATAATCGATATTCGGACTCTAGAGGTGGCTCCTATCCATTTTAGACGTAGCACTTAGCATCGTCAGGAATTCAATGGCAATAATCCAACATGTATCAGTCAACTAGGTATTTATCCTTTATCATTCATCACATATTCAATCATTACTGGTAATATACCCAAACGACTTCAAGTCATGCACATGAACATCATTTCACTCTTAAACAGTGTCAAGTTAGGGCAAGTGTGTGACGCCCCGAAAAAAAATGAGTTTGAGAACCCAGAAATTTTCTAATTTTCTAGGGTTTAATTTTCTACATTTTCTTGATTAGAAAAATTCCCCAGATAAAGTTTATGAGCAAAAATAGTTTTAAAATGATTTTTCTAGTATCGGTTAGTTTTTGAGTAATTAAAAACGTATTTTGGACGTGGGACCCGCTAGTGCGGTAAATGCATTATATTTTTGACAACTTGTTGGAATTTTGTATTAAGTGATATTATTTTACAAAGTGTTAAGATATTTGTATTGGAGAGACAAAAAGATAAGTTTTGAACCAAAAGGTGACAAGTGTCACCATCTAATTTAATCTTGGACTTTGACCATTTGACTTTACCTTTACCTTTACCAAATAAATACAAAAAAATTGATCAAAATAAGCTTCATTTTGCAAGCTTCTTGGCCGAATGTTCTTGCTCAAGAAAGAAAGAAAAGCTCTCAATTTCTTCCTTCTATTTCTTGCTCAATCTTCAAATCCAACCAATAAAACTCCAAATCATTCCATAAAATCTCTTTGCTAAGTGGTCTTGAGGTGTTTTGTGGAGTTGTTTGGAAAGCTAAGGTGATTTGTTGCTCTATCTCTTGTATGGCTAAGGTGAGTTGTGAAGAACCACTCTCCTCCCTTAATTGATGTTCAATTCATGATTGGTGGTGGTATAAGATGCACTTTTATGGATTATATCTTGATTTTGGTTGAATTGGTGAAATTTTATAATTTTTGGGGATTTTTCTGTTTTCATATGGATATGATTATGGGGTCATGTATGATGATTGGAAATGATGTTTAATGACTCTAGGAGGTGGAAAAAGTGATTAATTACAATCAATTTCTGTTTTGGAAGAAATTTCAGAAAATTAGGTTTTGTGAAGGAACATTCTGCCCGAATTTTTAGCTCCTAGTTAGAGGCCGAATTGGCCTTGGATTAAAACATGAAAGTTGTAGGGAATGACATTTTAGAGGTGGCTACAAAATTTCAGGTCAATCAGAGTAGCGTAGAGTGAGAAAAGTCGAAATTACTATTGCTGTTCTGGTTTTACCCGAATGTAAGAATTGCGCCTGTAATTAGTTGTTTTGGCTGGAATTGCTTCCGAATTGGTTGTTGAGGTCTTCTGATGCAATTTACCCCTGTTTCTTAGCTTTCAGCTGGTTTTGGAATTTCTGGATTTGGACTTGGATAGCCTGTTTTATGATGTTCCCGCTAGAATGCGTTCTGTGAATCTGTTTTTGTGATTCTGGTATAGTATCTTGCATTTTTGACCTGGTTACACTCGAAACTGGGTTGAGTGACCTTCTGTAATATTGTAACCCTATCTCTTAGATTCGAAACGGTGTATCTTGCACCTTCATCCGACCATCGTAGTACCTTTCGTGTCATTACCGCAAAATGACGTCAAAACTGTTTTTCTGGTTTTGAGCTTAGCTTTCATTTCCGGACTTTTCCCTAGCTTGACTTGTACTAGTACTACTTGGAGCTTTCTGAATGGCTATTGGATGAACTTGTTGTTGTGTGTGTACCTTTGGGACTGGATGAGGAAATAATGAAGCCATGATGGCTGGAAAAGTTAGCAAATTCAGGGGAAGTGCTGTCCGAACTTTGAAGGGATTTGTTTGCATTGAGTTTGTGATCTAAGACTTGGATTTGAGCAAGGCAATGTTATATGCTGGATGATTTCTGAGCCATGGAGGTGAGTGACCCTAAACTATTTCCAAAGTACTTGTGAAATGTTTCTTGCATTATGTACTCGATTGCATCTCATGCGTGCTTGCATGTGAATTCATGACATGTTTTGGCTTCAATGAGTTCTGGGAAAGTCTTGTGCTGGACACCAACGTCTCCACCATTTTCGTGAGTTCGTGACATGATGGAGCAAATGGCTCCGGAGCTCAAAAAGGGGCTCCCTCCTAATGTTAATGTTAATGTTAAATGATCTATTTGAGCGTTGGGTGTTCAAGTGCTGTGATTTCACCGGCTCACGAGAGCACTAAACGTACATTTGATCTCTGAATCATGACATCATCGAAATGATCGAAATGCAACATTGTGAAATATATTTGTTTAATGATTTTACTGGTTACTCGCTGAGCTTCTAGCTCACCCCAAAAATATTTTATTCCCCTCCACAGAGCTCAAAGCGAAGGAAGGACTTGTTGTGCTTATTCACATGTCTGGATGGCCTATATCTTGTACAGTTTGGATTTGGAATCATTTTATGTATAGTTGGGAATTGTTTCCGCTTCGCTTATGACATGTAATTTTTGGAGATTTTGATGTATATTGGAGATTTATATTGTAATATTTGAGTTTTATCTTGTAATCTGTTTGAGGAATATAGTGAACGACTGAGTCCCGGCAAGAGCTGGGCAGGCGGCCCGCCGAACCCTCTGGTTCGCCTTAGGGGGAGGTGGGGCTGTCACAAAGTGTGATAAAGTAAACACTTGTCCAGCCAAAAGCAAGTCAAGCAAGCTTAACACGTCACTAGCAGGTAACCAATCAATCAAGTAGTCAAGATTACATTTCAAGTAGCAGCTTGGCATTTCAAGTAGTCAACCAGCTCAGCAAGATTACATGTCAATCAAGCAACATGTTCTAACATGCAGTTGGACCACTCACCAAATCAAGTGGACAGTTAAGTCGTGGCTTCAGGGTTTCCTTCTAGCTCACTACCAACTCCTGAGACGTGCCCAAACTACAATTACACTTATTATCTTGATCAAAACAAGTGAAAGACACATAAACACTAATTTAGTTTAAAGGTACAGAGTCTTGCAATCAAATTCATGAAAATAAGGTTGGAAACCTTGCCCTTACTCTCGGTTTCTTTCATACAATTCTCTCACCATGAATACTTCATGTTCCTCCAAAACCAATGAATCAACTCATGCATGCCATGTTTAAAGCATTAGCAATTTAATGAGCCAAAAGATACAAGTTCACAGCCAACATCTTAGAGTTAAAGCTGGAGTTAAAGTTCAAAGAAAATGGCAGCTACATGTTCTTGGTTTAAGCAGGAATTTTTCAGTAAAATAGCATTCCATTTGTCGAAAGCAAGATTGAAATGTAATGCATGCCATGTTTAAAGCATTAGCAATTTAATGAGCCAAAAGATACAAGTTCACAGCCAACATCTTAGAGTTAAAGCTGGAGTTAAAGTTCAAAGAAAATGGCAGCTACATGTTCTTGGTTTAAGCAGGAATTTTTCAGTAAAATAGCATTCCATTTGTCGAAAGCAAGATTGAAATGTAACCATGGGTCATGGCTGGAATTTTTCCTCCAAAACAAGTTGCATATAAGTAGATTGCTAACCAAAAACTCAACTTTCTTTCGTGGTTCAAGTATAAATCATGCAATGCCTCATAGCATGACTATAAGGCATGAATCTTTTTGAAAACTTTAACAAAAATGGAAGTTACAAGCTAGAAAACACAGCTCTCTCTCTAAGATTCAAGCAAGAAAAGTTTAGCATGTCTTTCCTTCACTTTCTATCACCAAAACAGCACTCTTCGTACTCACTTTCAACCGTAAATTGCTTAATAATAGGCTTGTAACATGGGATGAGGTATTAATCAGGCATTCTAGCAACACTCAACAAGAAAAATGTGTATCTAAAAGCTGGAAATTCAAACTTCCTCCATAATTCAAAACTGGAAAAGGTTCCAGCAAGATAACAATTCACCAAACAAGTTTCTCTCCAACAAAAATTCTTTAGTTAATACTTAAACTCAACATGCATATGAAATTTAATGTGTGTTATGAGGTATATTGAACAGAAATTCACATATTTACAGCCCAAAAATTCATGAAAAAAATGGAAAATTCCCTCTCACTCATTCGGCCAGTCAACAAGTAAATTTCCAGCAAATTCTTCAAGTTTTTCTCTAGCCAAGTTATCAAGTTTCCATTAAATTCAATGGTGAACATATAATAGGTATCATAGGTATCATACAAGTAGAAATAAAACATGTCTCAACCAAAATTTGGAAACAAGAGTTGCACTTACATAGCTTACTCTCTCGACCAAAGCTAGAGGAATTCCAACAAGAATCACAACCTTAAAACTCAAGTTTCTCCTTAGAACCCACATACATATCAATGTTATTGTATTATAAAGGGAGATTAATAGCACACATGAAATTTTACAGCCAAAAGTTATGGAAAAGTTGAAAAATCTCATCATCTTTCTCTCTTGGTCCAAGCTGGAAAATTCCAGCACATTGGTAGCTTGAAGAAACGAAATTTTCTCGTCAAAAATGCTTTATTTTCACTCTAACTCAGCAGGCATATGATGACTATGGTGTTATGAAGTATATTGAACCTCAATGTGAAATTTTGCAGTCAAGATTTGAGGAGGAAAACTGCAAAGAGAAAAAACCAAAAACTCTTTCTTGCCCTAGACTATAACAAAATTTCCAACAAACATTACTCCTTTGCAAAATCATAACTGGAGTTATAAATATCAAAAAATCATACAACTTGCCCTGTTAAAAATTAGACTAGAAGAGCTAACAATAGAAGACATGACAAAGAGATTCAGTTCATAAATTGGCCCAAATTGAACCACAAGCTACTACAACATTTCAGTTTTTACTTGTGCAGGGCAGATTTTTCAGTCAACTTTGTTGATTTTCTGGTGTGTATATAAAATGAACCATAGCTCAAATTTTATACCATTAGAAAGCTCTCTGAGTGTAGTTTCAAACTCAATTGACAGCACTCAATTTTTATTTTTCCACACTAAGTTATTATCATTTTACTAACATTGCCCAGGGGTGACAGTCAGCTGAAATTTCAAGCTTTCTTAGACAATTTTTCAGTCAAATCAATGAACATACAACTATGATTCAACCATATAAACATACCAACTTCTATATACATGGTTGTCATGATATAAAACATGAAATCTTAGCAAAACTTCACTTCAAATTCAAAGTAAAACTGATATATCCAGATTTATGCAATCGGTCAGCCCACAGATTTCTTCCCAACCAGGGTCCTTCAAAATTTCTTTCATCCAAGCTACTAATTTCTCACTCATTTCCATGGCAAACACACCATATATCATTTTTAACATAAGATGAGACATATGACATGAGTTCTTAGCAAGGAAACCCATCAAAATTCCAAATACAAAGCTGCAAATCAAAACTATCAGCACATGTCACTAAATTAAAATTCCAGCAACCTATAGCTTAGAAAAGTACATTTTTCTTCCACTAAACTCCTACCTTTTGGCTTAAATTTAACATACAACTAGAGTTAAAAAAAATGCAGACGGCTCACTTGCTTCTTCTTCGGTTCCTCAAGGGTGAAATGCACCAGCTGTCCTCTATTTTCTCCCCTCCAACATAGTTGGATCCTTTCTACTCTCTTGACTCTCTCACTCACGGTTTAAGCTTGAAGAAATAGGGGAATTTTGTGAAATTTATATGGCTGAATTAGCCTTGGTTCTCGGCTAATGATAGGAGGAAGAAGATGGAGTTTTCTTGCTCTCAACTCTCTTCTCTCTCTCGGCTGAAGTGGAGCAAAACAAGAGGAAGACTTTGGCTAATTTTTCCTTATTTCTTGGCTGATGTTAATGGTTGAAAACTGAAGAAAGCCCCAGGGTTAAATCTTGCGGTTTTCCATCGGTTTTTAGAAAGCAAAGGAGGAGAAGGAAATGGGTTTCTTTCTAACTCTCTCTCTCTCTCTCGGCTGTTTGTGGGGAAGAAAGAATGAAGGTTTCTCTCAACTCTCTCTCTCAGTTAAGTTAAAAGGAAGAAACAAGAAGGAATGAAGTTTTGACTTGGTCAACTTTTGTAAGCCATTTTGGACAAATTTTCTCTTGGTCAAAAATAGAGGCAAGGAACTAGACCAAAGAAAATTTCTAGTAAAAAAAAATGTTGCCATTTCTAGTCAAAATGTTTTGTGGTTAAGCAAGATATCTTACACTAATTGAGGGAGCATTCAAGTGATCTAATCACATGAAACAAGCAAACATGGAAAGTAAATCATATCATGCAAATTGCAATACATTCAAATTCTAGATGAAATCATGGATGACAAAAATAATTTTCGGGCTCTCACATACATTGTCAGTGTATATAAGATTAACGATTTTGAAAAATTATAGCCCATTTGAAAAAGTTTCTCAATATAGGGATGCATTAATTGTGATGGTGTGTATTAATATGGTAAGTTAGGTGTCATTTAAATATCTTAAAAATGCACATCAATGTTTTCAGAATTGGACCGGACTAGCCGGTTCAATCAGTTGGACTGCGAACACGACATGTCACCGGTCCAGTCTACTGCTTAAGCCGCAAGTTAATGAAAAACTATTGAAAACTGGGTGAACCGTATGAACCGTTCGAACTGCAAACCGGCAAACAAAACTATTGTTATCACTGGACTACATTCACGGGACAAGTTTTTTATGTGTAGAATGCTACTTATCTTAAGTAAAAAACTAAAATCTAATTAAACAAAAGGAAACCCTAGCACTAAGACACGACAAACACCAGACATCATTCAAATTTCAACACATGTGGATTAAGCACTCCGCCTTCAGGGATGTAGTCTGCCAGAATTAGAGCTTGCCTATTGAGGGATATGGAATGTACGCCCTGGCAAGCAAATTAAAGCGTTTGAAGAAATGCCTGCAGGCTTGGAACAAAACTATCTTCGGTAATGTCTTTGACAAAGTGGCTCAAGCAGAGGAGCAAGTTCGTTAGAAAGAAATTCACATGGAGCAGGAGAATACGAAGACAGCCCGCCTTGAATGGAGCCATGCTCAAGCTAACCTCCTCCAGGCTTTAGCAAATGAGGAGCTTTTTTGGAAACAAAAGGTTCGGGTCAAGTGGTTAAAAGAAGGCGAGTTCAATTCAAAGTTTTTTCATTCGTACTTGAGGAACAAGAGGGCGAGATTGCACATTAGTCGCATCAAGAACTCTAGAGGGGTTTGGATTGAAGATTTGGACGCTGTAGCAGCCGAGAGTCGATTTCTTTCAGAAATTATTATCCAGAGACCAAGTAGATCCCACTGATGCCTTGGCAGAGGAGCATGAGATGCAACAACTATTGCAAAATATTTCGTTGCTGATCACTCCGCAACAAAATGCTAGTCTCGTGTAGATGGTGTCTTTAGAAGAAGTCAAAGAGGCAGTGTTTGGGTTAGATGGCAACAGTGCAGTTGGTGTAGATGGGTTTTTGAGGATGTTTTTTCGACACTGCTAGGATATTTTGGCGCATGACATCTTCAATGCGGTCCAGGAGTTCTTTGTTGGAGTTCCTATCCCTAAGTCCATTTCAAGTACGCTCATTGTTCTTATTCCGAAAAAGGATGCTTGATACGATTCTTGAAACACCGAAACGAATAAAGAACGTGAATCACAAGCCTAGATCTAGGTTAGGAATCAATGCTTGGGGATGGAGTTCGTAATCTATCTTGGACCGCACAAGAAAGACTAGAACGGGTAGGACAACGCCACAATCAAGGTGAATACTTGATTGATAAGTTGACGAATCACCTTAGGGCAACTCTAAGATGTTCAATGATGGCTTCACAAGCCAATAAGAGCTCTTTCATTCACGAAAGAAATCTGGAAAATTTTCTCATATTCAATGCCCTAAAAATGTTAAAGCTAAGGCTTTTTATAGCCTTTTACAGGACCAAACTCCTAATCCAACTAGGAAATGAGAAACTTGACTCTAACTCCACTTAACTCTACGAATTAACTCCAATTCGGCTACTAACTATGGTCAACATGAGCTTTTAGCCATTTATTCCACTAATTAATGACTCAACTTGATAAACTAAAGCTGCTGGAATTAATCTAGGCAAACAGCACAAGCACAAAGAAACTCAAACCAAAAAACTATAACATTAACTAAGGAAAAATGACTCTTTATAGCCTTAGCTAGGTTCAACGGCTGGCTTGGCTTCTTTAGCAACTAGATCCCGTATCATTCCCCTCCTCTTAAGGCGATTTGCCCACAAATTGAAGCACGAAGGGTAACAATTCGAATGACATGCCGACGGGTTAGCCTTGTGATGATCATAAGCCAAGGCGTCATCCAAAGAAAAGCCCTCCGCTAGTCAAGCTAGAAAAGACATTGTATAGCTTCTTGAATCTCACGAACCAGCTTTAATGTATGTTCAGCTAATTCACTTGTATCCATGAGATAATGGTCCTCAAAATGGTGCAAAGTAACTCCCATGAAGTCAAACTCCTCACTCTTGAATAAACTTGCAAACTGATTTGGCACATGATCGGCCCCAATATCTCCATAAGAAGAATTCAGCTCGTCTTTAGTCATACACACCAATGCCGCTTTCTTCTTCTCTTTCTCGGCCAAATTTATTCCCTTTTCTTGCTCACGCATTGACCATTTCTTTTGTTCACATTCTAGCTCATATTCTTCATGTAGTCTTACTTGATCTTCATGGACTTGTCTAGGGGTAAGCGGAACAAGAGTAATCTTTTTATCACCATGCATTAAGGAATACTTGTTAGTTCGACCATCTAAGTGGACAGCTATGTCATATTGCCAAGGGCGACCTAAGATCAAGTGACTCGCTTGCATTGGTACCACATCGCACACCACTTCATTTTCATACTTATCAATGCGAAATGGTACCTTTACTTGTCTATAAAAATGTTCACCACCATCATTATTTAGCCATTGAAGTCGATATGGCTTAGGGTGCTTGGTGGTTGGAAGAGACAATTTCTCAACCATGAACAAACACGTCACATTTGTACAACTTCCACCATCAATTATTAAACTACACAACTTGTCCTTAATGTGACAACGAGTGTAGAATAAGTTCTCTCTTTGCACATCTTTCTCCTCCTATTGCTCGGGCAGCAAGCAATTTCCTTACTACCAAGACTCCAACATTCCCTTCAAATGGCAATTCTTCCTCTGAGTCGTTGCTTTCCTCCACTAAAGGTGGCATACCTTCACAATCGTTCTCATCATTCGACACCACTTCTCCATTAGGCAAGATAAGCATGGTCCTTTGGTTGGGACATTGAGATGCTATGTGTCCAAAACCTTGACACTTGAACCATTTAGCATCTCGACTTTGCGGTTTTGGAGTTCTTTGGCTAATTTACATCTCGATCGTAGGTGCTGGTTTAGCATCATTTGGTCTCAATTTTGGTTGCTGAGAAGCTCCTATGATTTTGTCCTCACTTCTTGAGGGCGAGTTTCGCCAATTCCCAACTTGATAGGTGGGATTTGATCGAGTGTTACCCCTCCTCTTGAGGCGCCGTTCCACCTTCACCGCCTTATCCAACAACTCATTTAAGTCAAGATAATGATGTAACTACACAATTTCAGCAATTTCAAGTTGTGTAGTTTAATAATTGATGGTGGAAGTTGCACAAATGTGACGTGTTTGTTCATGGTTGAGAAATTGTCTTCCAACCACCAAGCACCCTAAGCCATGTGGTGAACGTGTTTATAGACAAGTGAAGGTACCATTTCGCATTGGTAAGTATGAAGATGAAGTGGTGTACGATGTGGTACCAATGCAAGCGAGTCACTTGATCATAGGTCGCCCTTGGCAATATGACAAAGCTGTCCACTTCAATGGTCAAACTAACAAGTATTCCTTCATGCATAGAGATAAAAAATTACTCTTGTTCCTCTTACCCCTAGACAAGTCCATGAAGATCAAGTAAGACTACATGAAGAATATGAGCTAAAATGTGATCAAAAGAAAAGGTCAATGCGTGAGCAAGAAAAGGGAATTAGTTTGGCCGAGAAAGAGCAGAAGAAACCAGCATTGGTATGCATGGAGATATAGGGGCTGATCACGTGCCAAATTAGTTTGCAAGTTTATTCAAGAGTAAGGAGTTTGACTTCATGGGAGCTACTTTGCACCATTTTGAGGACCCTTACCTCATGGATACAAGTGAATTAGCTGAGCATACATTAAAGTTGGTTCGTGATATTCAAGAAGCTATACGATGTCTTTTCAAGCTTGACAAGTGGAGGGTTTTTCTTCGGATGACGCCTTGGCTTATGATCATCACAAGACTGACCCGTCGGCATGTCATTCAAATTGTCACCCTTCGTGCTTCGATTTGTGGGCAAATCACCTTTAAGAGATGGGGAATGATGCAGGATCTAGCTGCTAAAGAAGCCAAGCTAGTCGTTGAACCTTGCTAAGGCTATAAAGAGTCATTTTTCCTTAGTTAATGTTATAGTTTTTTGGTTTGAGTTTCTTTGTGCTTGTGTCGTTTGCCTAGATTAATTCCAGCAGCTTTAGTTTATCAAGTTGAGTCATTAATTAGTGGAATAAATGGCTAAAAGGTCATGTTGACCATAGTTAGTAGCCGAATTGGAGTTAATTCGTAGAGTTAAGTGGAGTTAGAGTTAAGTTTCTCATTTCCTAGTTAGATTAGGAGTTTGGTCTTGTAAAAGGCTATAAAAAGCCTTAGCTTTAATGTTTTGAGGGATTGAATAAAGTTGAGAAAATTTTCCAGATTTCTTTCATGAATGAAAGAGCTCTTCTTGGCTTGCGAAGCACCATTAAACACCTTAGAGTTGCCCTAAGGTGATTCGTCAACTTATCAATCAAGTATTTACCTTGATTGTGGCGTTATCCTACCAGTTCTAGTCTTTCTTGTGCGGTCCAAGATAGATTACGAACTCCATCCCCAAGCGTTGATTCCTAACCTAGATCCGAGCTTGTGGTTCACGTTCTTGATTCATTTTGGCATTTCAAGAATTGTATCAGTTTTGATACGAGATTGAACAACCAAGTTGATTAGGCAGTAGAATGATCTATCTTGATCAGGTTATGGAACATTAACTACCTTGCTAGACCTAAAGAGAACCCGTCTCTAGAAACCTAGTGGATTGGTTATTGGCTTGAAAGAACAAGATGAGGTGATCACATCTTGTCTTGAACACCACAAGTATCCAAGCTAAATACTTGATACAGTTCAAGAAGAAACTCAAGTTCCATCAATGAACTCCATAAAAGGAGACAATTCTCTTTTTATTAATTCATCTTCAACATTCTATTATTAAATAGTTACATAAAGTTGGCTATTTATAGCCTTACAAGACTCTGAAACCTAATCTAAGTTGGAAACAATACGAGTTTCCTTATTAGACTTGGCTTCTAAATTTGACACAACTTCCTAAATAAATTTGGAATCAATTAACTACTTTCCTAAAACTTTAACTCAACTAGAATAGTAAATTAACTAACTCAAATTGGCTTAACTATGGTCAACATGACCTTAGCCTTTATTCCCCTTACCAAGGACTCAAAAATAACTCAAGACTAACTCTAATTTACTAACAATTATTGCAACTTAATTAAATAAATAACAAGAAATAAGTATGACACAGGTTCGGATCTTCAATGATTCTTGAACTCGATTGCATCATCAACCATCATTAGAATGTGAAGACTTGTAAAGTGAATTTCTATGGAATTGAAGGGGATCCGGATCTTCATGTTCTCATCATTTCTCTTCTCTTGAAAGATGATTTGTCCTTAAATCGAGTGCTTGCTTACAAAGGAGTAGCTCGGGGAATGTCTTGATAAATGCAATCGAAGAAGTATGTCGCCAACTCAACTTGATTATGAACACGAACCATTGCACATGCTCCATTCGCCAAAGAACAACTTTGATATCTTTACTCAATTGTACTTGGATTTTGGCAACAATTCAAGTCAAATTAGGTTTCTAACTTCAAGACTATTTCTTGTTTCCATATTCAAGACTATGATCCCTCCAATAACTTGTTTCTTTCTTCTATTTTTTTTTTCAGGGATCAAATTTCTCTATCTTTTTTTTTCAATTCAAATCAAGAAACAAGAACAGTCGCAATTCCAAGTTCAAGAAGATGAACTAGGGTTTCAAGAATTGGGTCGAGTTCGTATCAGTTGGTATCAGAGTTTCGGCTCTTGATCCAGGTTAATAATCTTTTTTTTCTTGTTCTTCCTATTTATTTTTCTACCAAAACCTTAGCCGCCTTTTGATTTAAAATTTTTGATTTTATCGCTTGAGTCTAACCTACCCCCTTAATTGATCAAGGTTGAAATTTCTTTGTGTGATTAAATTCTTGGAAACAGGTTTTTCAAGGGTTTAACTTCCATTAAATTTCTTCCAAGTGAAGTCGTGACCCTGTATTGAGTCGTAAAAAAAAAGAACTGTTCAAGGCACTGTAGCTGCACTATTCATCCAAGTTACTGTTCACTCGAATAAGAAAAAAACATTTCAGATTGTATTTTTGTGTTTGCTTCTTCGTTTTGGTATCCATCCATGGTTAAGTGGCAGAAGAGTCCATTTAGGGTTAGTAAGTCTGTGACTTTCCTTTTCCTATTGTGTGCAACTTTTCTTTGCTGTCCAATTCCTAGCATCTTTGGGAGTCCATCAAAACTATTATGGACTCTTCTAGCAATATCATCTTCAAGTTGGACATGATGAAGACTTTCGACACGGTCTCTTGGCCGTTTTTGTCTTAATTGTTGCAAGCATTTGGCTTTCACCATCACTTTGTTGCCCTAATCTTGAGTAACATAATTGCTAGCCGGTTCTCATTATTGATCAACGGGAAACCCTGTGGTTTTTTTCATGCTTCGAGGGGGCTTAAACAAGGGGATCCATTATTACCATATCTGTTTATCTTAGGGGCAGAAGCACTTAGTAGAGAACTCAATAAGCTATTTGCAACTGGGACTGTAACGCCCCGAGGCAGAAGAAAAGGGAAAAATTTCTGGTGAATAGTATTTTGTGGGGAATCCGGCCAGAAGCCGTGCAAATTCCTTATATTTTTCTTAAAATTCCCTTTTCTCTGACAAATACCACTTTAAAATGGCCCTACTACTCAATCACCCCACAATAAGTGCCAATGAACCTAGAAAGTAGGGTTTCACGTTTCGGTTTCAAGTTTAGAGCAAAATTAGGGTTTTCGCGATTTTTCGCCGGATAAATTTTCGGTACAGAGTAAGGATTAAATTTGGAGAGTAAAAGTGACTTTTAAGTGAGAAATAATATGTGATTAGTAGCAATGATATAAGGTTAGTGAATGGGAAGTAAAAACCCTAGTACGTGAGTTTTTAAGAAAAAAGGCGCGAACCGGCGGGTCCCGCGCACTACCGATTGAACGCACCACTTGACCACCATTTTTCTTACCAAACAAGCTTATTGATATTTGAGCAAAATATCCTCTTAATTGTCAGCTGCTTTGACCGAAAATAGAGGATAGAAATAACAAGGAAAGGAAAGAGAAAAATGAAAGGTGGTGGTGGCGACACTTGTCGCCACCCTAGAGTTTCTTGGCCAAGTGATCAACTAGCCTTCTTAAACCAATTTTCTGCACTTTCCTCTTCATTTTTCCAGCAGCTGGTCGGCCAAAAGAGAGAGAGAAAGTGAGAGCAAGAAAACAATTCCATCTTCTTGATTTGCTTCAACTAAGTGAGGAATTCCAATTCCAAACCGATTAAAGGGTAGGTTGTGAGTTGGGAAGCTTGAGGAACCAAGAAATTTCAAAGGGAGTGAACTATCACTCATCCAAGCCTTGCTTTTGAGGTATAAACATCTGATCATGATCCTTGTTGATTTAAATCTTGCTTTAAGATGTTTTTTTTAGCTTAAGTTTTGGCTTGATTTCATGATTATGCAAGTGGGTGTGACGAATATGGGATGCATAAGCAAGTTAGGGTTTCATAGTTTTCTGCCTAAACTTGCTGTATGATTGCACATGTTGTAAATAAGGTTATAAAATGGGCTTTGGTAGTGATTAGAACAAGAAAATTGAGACAGTTCCATTAAATACAAAAAATTCCAGAATCTGGAAAATTTGCCCCATCATTCTGTCCGGTTTTGTAGCCCTATGTTAGAGGCCGAATTGGCCTTATGTCAAAGAATGAAAGTTGTAGGTAATGACATTTTAGAGGTACCTACAAAATTTCAACTCAATCGGAGCAATGTAGGTCATGAAAAGTCCAAAATACCCTTACTGTTTTAAGTTTTTCCCCAGCAGTCCGTTTCGTCAGTTTGTCCAGTTTATCAAGTTTTTTTCACTAGGATCCGTACTGATTTAGCTTTTTTCCAGAACATGAAAGTTGTAGTATTCTGACTTATCTTTTAAATGCCTCTAAGAACACCTGAATCGGACTTTTATAACCTGAGATATGACCATTACAGTGCAATGTGGTTAAATAGCCGACGAGTTAGATTTTGGTTCTGTAATTTGAGGATTTGACTAAGTTGCATTAGAAACTGGACTAGGTGACCTTCATGAACATTGTAGCCCTGTGTCTTAGCTTCGAAACGGCCTAGGTTGCGCCTTAATCCGATAAGCGTAGCCTCGGATATGTTATTTCCGCATTCACACGTCAAATCTGTCTTTTGCTAGATTAAATTTCTGCACTTGTTATTATTGTGATTCTTATTCTTATGATATTATGAGCCTATGGAATGGCTTTTGACCTGAATTATGATATACGTGACTTTGGGTTGTGGCTGAGGAAAAATAATGAAGCCTAAATGGCTGGAAAATTAGGTAAACACAAAGGGCATGCTGCCCGAATTTACGCTCGAGGACTAGAAAACTATACTTGTAACTTGTGTAAAGGTTAAGTGATTATCACCTAAACTAGCGAGCACCTTTACTACTTTGTTATCGAGGGTTATACGTTAAAAACCTAAACGAACTTGTACCATTGAGGAAAAGATATAATGGCCAATGTAAACTTGTATTTCTTTGTACTTTCAACTCAAGTGTTGTTTTCCAAGTATATATACTACAAAAACCTTACGATTTGAAAAGCGAGCAAGTGTTTCACGAATGTCTTTCAAATGAATTTCAATTGGTTGATTCTTAATGAACGGAACGTTTAAGTTTCGAATCTTACTCGTGTTTCAAAGTTCTCAAATTGGATTTCTATCGCAGATCTGGACTTCAAACCTGGAGTATAGTTGAACGTGAATACTTGAAGCACTATAATTGGAGTGAGTGATCCCTCGACTGTTCCCAAAGTTACTTTTGCACTAGTTCTTGCATTTATTACTCCATTGCATATCATTTGGGTTCGGGTGTGTGCCATGACATAATTTGGCTCCAATGAGTTCCTGGAAAGTCTTGTGCTTAGAACCAATGTCTCCACTATTGTTTACATATTCTTTGGAGCCCGATGGCTCCTTACTTCTGTTTCACGGTTACCTGATCTAAACGAGCATTGGATATTTAAGTACAAGAACTTCACTGGCTCACATGAGCAATAAATGAACATTTGATTACTGCATCATGACATCATATCAATGCTTTATTGTGAAATATACTTGGTTGTTGATTTTACTGGTCACTCGCTGAGCTTCTAGCTCACCCCCTACTATCTTCTTCTCCCCACAGGGATCGAAGTAAAGGAAGAACTTATATTTGGATCTTTGTGTGGCTGGATGGCGTACATCTTGTATAGTTTAGTTTTGGTTTTGGTTTATGTACTTTTGGACTTGTATAAATATTTGGAATTGAATCGGATGTAAATCTACATTTTACGCTTAGAACTAGTTTCCGCTTCGCTTATGATATGTAATTTTGGAGAATTGGATGTATTATTTGAGTTGTACCTTGTAATTTACTTGAGGAATGTAGTAAGTGAATGAGTCCCGGCGAGAGCTGGGCAGGCGGTCCGCTAAACCCTTTGGTTCGCCTTAGGGGGAGGTGAGGTCGTTACAAATGGTATCAGAGTTTAGGCTTCAGATCTTTGTAGTGTATCCTAGGCTTGAAGTTTAGGATGCCGGACTGTGGGATTGGTTTGTAAGTTCAGTGCTCTTTTGGAGCATCAGTTGTGAATCTTGAAAGTGGTACGCGTAAGATATGATTTGGTTGAATTACACTTGAGAGCGTACGGCCTGAGCTACACAGTTTCTTAGTTTTGGATTCTTGGCTAGGGTTTTGATAGATTCTGGTGGCCGGAATTGTTGAGAAAAGTTTTGGTTTGCATTTTTCTTCTAAATTTCCTGTTTGATTAAGGTTATACCACCCGAGTGGTAAATGTTAAGATTGGAAATATTTGAACTGTTTAAGACCGACTGGACTGAGCTCATTTGAGACTTGAATTTGTATCGGCTAGTGTACCCTTACGTACACTTGGTAGACTTGACCTGACTGAAAATAGGGTATCTCTTTTACTCTTGAGCAAGTATCTTGATTCATATATGATTTGTATGTGCATTTGAGTTTGATGACTGCTTGAGAGTGTGAATTACTGGGCATAAGCTAGGTGAGTGAGTTTCTCCTCGTACCCGTGTCCCTTGAACCTGAAATAATTGACCCTGCTTTTGAACCGATATACTTGAACCCTGCTTTTGACTCTGTTTCTGAACATTTTCGTACTTGTTTGGTTATAGACCGGCTACTACTCTTCTGTAGCGGTTGAACAGAACCTCTCTGGTGAGGCATTGCCTGTTTTGTTTTCAAGCACCGTCATTCTTCTGGCGAGGCATGCCTGCTGTGTTTCAAAGCACCATCAGGGATTGAAATTCTTGAACAGAACCTCTCTGATGAGGTATGGCCTGTTGTGTTTTCAAGCACCGTCATTCTTCTGGCGAGGCATGCCTGTTGTGTTTCTAAGCACCATCAGGGATGAAACTTTGACTTGAGGCTCTCTGGTGAAGCTTAGCCGTAGTGCTAGCTTGTTGTGTTTCCAAGCACCATCAGGGCCAATTTCTTGAGCTAAGATCCTCTGGTGAAGTTTAGCCGTTGTGCTAGCTTGTTGTGTTATAAAGCACCACCAAGGATGAAATTTTGAACTGAGGTTCTTTGGCGAGGTATAGCCGTTGTGCTAACCTGTTGTGTTGTCCAGCACCGCCATGGACAAAATCTTGCATCTGAGGCTCTGGTGAAGTATAGCTGAGTGCTAGCTTGTTGTGTTTTCAAGCACCACCGGGGACAAATTCCTGAGACTTTCTGGTGAAGTATAGCTGAGTGCTAGCTTGTTGTGTTTTCAAGCACCACCAGGGGTAATTTCTGACCTGAGACATCGTTATGCCCTGGACTGTTTTTACAAATATCAGGGACTTTAAGTCCGATTTCGAGCCTTTTGTATATGTATCTAGTTACTCGTCTGACTATCTATTGGATCAAGATTATTTGATAAGTTGGATTGGAGTACTTTTAGTACTTGATTGTGATGAGTGATTCTTAGTATGTGATTGACCTTTGAGATATTTGATCTTATTAGTATTTGATTATGATAAGCGAGATTGAAATGATTCTTAATACGTGATCGACTTTCGAGAACTATTTTGATCTGATTAGTACAAGTTGGAATGTCGAGGACGACATTCTTTTAAGGAGGGGAGTTGTAACGCCCCGAGGCAGAAGAAAAGGGAAAAATTTCTGGTGAATAGTGTTTTGTGGGGAATCCGGCCAGAAGCCGTGCAAATTCCTTATATTTTTCTTAAAATTCCCTTTTCTCTGACAAATACCACTTTATAATGACCCTACTACTCAATCACCGCACAATAAGTGCCAATGAACCTAGAAAGTAGGGTTTCACGCTTCGGTTTCAAGTTTAGAGCAAAATTAGGGTTTTCGCGATTTTTCGCCGGATGAATTTTCGGTACAGAGTAAGGATTAAATTTGGAGAGTAAAAGTGACTTTTAAGTGAGAAATAATATGTGATTAGTAGCAATGATATAAGGTTAGTTAATGGGAAGTAAAAACCCTAGTACGTGAGTTTTTAAGAAAAACGGCGCGAACCGGCGGGTCCCGCGCACTACCGATTGAACGCACCACTTGACCACCATTTTTCTTACCAAACAAGCTTATTGATATTTGAGCAAAATATCCTCTTAATTGTCAGCTGCTTTGACCGAAAATAGAGGTTAGAAATAACAAGGAAAGGAAAGAGAAAAATGAAAGGTGGTGGTGGGGACACTTGTCGCCACCCTAGAGTTTCTTGGCCAAGTGATCAACTAGCCTTCTTAAACCAATTTTCTGCACTTTCCTCTTCATTTTTCCAGCAGCTGGTCGGCCAAAAGAGAGAGAGAAAGTGAGAGCAAGAAAACAATTCCATCTTCTTGATTTGCTTCAACTAAGTGAGGAATTCCAATTCCAAACCGATTAAAGGGTAGGTTGTGAGTTGGGAAGCTTGAGGAACCAAGAAATTTCAAAGGGAGTGAACTATCACTCATCCAAGCCTTGCTTTTGAGGTATAAACATCTGATCATGATCCTTGTTGATTTAAATCTTGCTTTAAGATGTTTTTTTTAGCTTAAGTTTTGGCTTGATTTCATGATTATGCAAGTGGGTGTGACGAATATGGGATGCATAAGCAAGTTAGGGTTTCATAGTTTTCTGCCTAAACTTGCTGTATGATTGCACATGTTGTAAATAAGGTTATAAAATGGGCTTTGGTAGTGATTAGAACAAGAAAATTGAGACAGTTCCATTAAATACAAAAAATTCCAGAATCTGGAAAATTTGCCCCATCATTCTGTCCGGTTTTGTAGCCCTATGTTAGAGGCCGAATTGGCCTTATGTCAAAGAATGAAAGTTGTAGGTAATGACATTTTAGAGGTACCTACAAAATGTCAACTCAATCGGAGCAATGTAGGTCATGAAAAGTCCAAAATACCCTTACTGTTTTAAGTTTTTCCCCAGCAGTCCGTTTCGTCAGTTTGTCCAGTTTATCAAGTTTTTTTCACTAGGATCCGTACTGATTTAGCTTTTTTCCAGAACATGAAAGTTGTAGTATTCTGACTTATCTTTTAAATGCCTCTAAGAACACCTGAATCGGACTTTTATAACCTGAGATATGACCATTACAGTGCAATGTGGTTAAATAGCCGACGAGTTAGATTTTGGTTCTGTAATTTGAGGATTTGACTAAGTTGCATTAGAAACTGGACTAGGTGACCTTCATGAACATTGTAGCCCTGTGTCTTAGCTTCGAAACGGCCTAGGTTGCGCCTTAATCCGATAAGCGTAGCCTCGGATATGTTATTTCCGCATTCACACGTCAAATCTGTCTTTTGCTAGATTAAATTTCTGCACTTGTTATTATTGTGATTCTTATTCTTATGATATTATGAGCCTATGGAATGGCTTTTGACCTGAATTATGATATACGTGACTTTGGGTTGTGGCTGAGGAAAAATAATGAAGCCTAAATGGCTGGAAAATTAGGTAAACACAAAGGGCATGCTGCCCGAATTTACGCTCGAGGACTAGAAAACTATACTTGTAACTTGTGTAAAGGTTAAGTGATTATCACCTAAACTAGCGAGCACCTTTACTACTTTGTTATCGAGGGTTATACGTTAAAAACCTAAACGAACTTGTACCATTGAGGAAAAGATATAATGGCCAATGTAAACTTGTATTTCTTTGTACTTTCAACTCAAGTGTTGTTTTCCAAGTATATATACTACAAAAACCTTACGATTTGAAAAGCGAGCAAGTGTTTCACGAATGTCTTTCAAATGAATTTCAATTGGTTGATTCTTAATGAACGGAACGTTTAAGTTTCGAATCTTACTCGTGTTTCAAAGTTCTCAAATTGGATTTCTATCGCAGATCTGGACTTCAAACCTGGAGTATAGTTGAACGTGAATACTTGAAGCACTATAATTGGAGTGAGTGATCCCTCGACTGTTCCCAAAGTTACTTTTGCACTAGTTCTTGCATTTATTACTCCATTGCATATCATTTGGGTTCGGGTGTGTGCCATGACATAATTTGGCTCCAATGAGTTCCTGGAAAGTCTTGTGCTTAGAACCAATGTCTCCACTATTGTTTACATATTCTTTGGAGCCCGATGGCTCCTTACTTCTGTTTCACGGTTACCTGATCTAAACGAGCATTGGATATTTAAGTACAAGAACTTCACTGGCTCACATGAGCAATAAATGAACATTTGATTACTGCATCATGACATCATATCAATGCTTTATTGTGAAATATACTTGGTTGTTGATTTTACTGGTCACTCGCTGAGCTTCTAGCTCACCCCCTACTATCTTCTTCTCCCCACAGGGATCGAAGTAAAGGAAGAACTTGTTTTTGGATCTTTGTGTGGCTGGATGGCGTACATCTTGTATAGTTTAGTTTTGGTTTTGGTTTATGTACTTTTGGACTTGTATAAATATTTGGAATTGAATCGGATGTAAATCTACATTTTACGCTTAGAACTAGTTTCCACTTCGCTTATGATATGTAATTTTGGAGAATTGGATGTATTATTTGAGTTGTACCTTGTAATTTACTTGAGGAATGTAGTAAGTGAATGAGTCCCGGCGAGAGCTGGGCAGGCGGTCCACTAAACCCTTTGGTTCGCCTTAGGGGGAGGTGGGGTCGTTACAGGGACTATCGCTAGTTATGGGCTGCCACGATGGTATTTGTCTATCTGCCATTTGAGCTTTGCTGATGACATCATGGTATTTTGTGACGCTCCCACTTCTCCCTAAGGCGAACCAAAGGGTATCCGCGGGAAGCCTGCCCAACTCTCGCTAGGACTCAAGATAAATCGATTCAAGCTTAACGATACATAACAATTAATACAAGTCAATAAAGAAAAGTTACTTCCATAACCGAATATCCAAATCTTACACCACAAGTTTGAAGTACATCAATTTTCCAAGTCTTACATTAGGTTTTCAAAAGATACATCTAGTCCCAAAATACAACCATTAAAAGGCGACTAAAATGTACAACCAAGATTCCCAATAAAAAACATAACCTAGTCGGCTTTTCATAATCTTCCAATCCACCTGTTAAGGAAAACAAATCTATGGGGTGAACGATTGTTCGTGAGGCGAAGAAACACACATGCAAGCACGTTGTCCAAGTAACAATCCCATTTAACAAGTAAAACAGTAATATTCAAGTAAATAACAATTCAGATGAGAAAATATAAACAGAAACAATTCAAGAATATAAGAGCTCTCAAGAGCTATTTTCCACTTGCACGATCCAGAACCTTCACGAGTTGACACTCCGTCAATCGGGTAGGTTATAATCCGTAGAACTTCACTTACTCATTCCCCGATCACCATTACATACCCCTGTACCAGGCCCGCCTGTCTTTTATTTAAGACGATACTACTCGAGTATACCAAGCAAGATCTCTCCATTAGATCAAGCTTATACACGTTTCTCATGGCTCACCAAGCTTCTCGACCATGCCCATGCCGGCTCGAGTTGCAAGGTCGGCCGATGAGATTTGGGCATCCCCCACTAGTATCTCACTAGGAGTCGAGGAGATTCACTCTACTCGACTTATGCAGCCATAGCATAATTAATCATTGAAACACTTCATTTAATTCACTTAACAAGTCAATTCAAGCAATTCATTTCAAGTAATTCAAGTACACATCACATAAATATTCACTTTAGGTATTTCATGTCAAGTAATTCAAGTACACTTCACTTAAATGAGAACGAGTGCGGTAAAGTACACACTTGACTCAACATTTTCAAAATGCTCAATTATCAATAACAATTCAATATGTAACACGTTTTCACACACTTGACACTCATCTAGACAAAAGGAGAGTGCGTTGCACAGATCAAGTACTTAAACGTCCCCTGTGAGATCCTCCTGAAGGTCCCCTTGAATTCCTGAGTAAACAATAGTTAACTATTACTTATAAATCCTCTCTTATCAAGAGAGAGATTGTACACTTGTACAATCTAAGAAAATATCACGAAATAGATCTTTACTTGCTCAAAATTCAAGGTTCGAAGGTGGTGTTTAATAACACAAGGAAAAACCGATTTCCTTCATAAAAACAAGTCCAAAATGGTCAATTAGTATTGAAGGATAGGGAAGAGTTCTAAAACTCAATTTCCTTTAAGTTCAAAAATTTCCGATTTGAGGTATATTCTTGGAAAAATCATATCTCACTCTTCATAGGTCCAAAATTGGAAAAATTGTACCATTGGAAACTAGTTCCGAAGTAATAAAAGTTCCTAGAAGACACTTTTCCATGATTCAAAATGTAAGACACTCAAATTTTGGCTTAAAGTTGCTGCCTTGGACTTCCAAGACAGATTCGGGGTTGGTTTTTGGCAAATTTTGGAAATTCGGCAAAATTCACAGAATACGAACTAGCCTCTAAAATTTGAAACTTAATTACAGTTACAATCAAAGTTCAAAAAAAAAACCAAATGGAACAAGAATCGGAGTTTTGAGGGCCAAGATATAGCAGCTCAAAGTTGGTTCAAAATGAAGACTATTGGGCAATTTTCCAGATTTGAAACATGAACTTTGGGACTTCAGTTGGGCATCAAAATAGACTTGGAATAGAACCAAATTTTGGTATAGTTACACTACCATATAAGGGCTACTCCTTTGTCAAATTTCATGCAAAAATTCGTACGGGAAGTTAGTTAACCAGATCACTAAAGTTCTAGGAATATACAAGGCAATCCTGCCTTAAGCTTCCGTTTTTCCTTTTTTCGAACCTTTAGCCAAAGAAATCATCTCAAACATGGTTCATTTATGAAGAGAAGGTCTAAGAAACATCTAAAATACATTTGGTAGGTGATTGACACCAAAGGTTTCAAAATAACAAGTCCCAATTCAAAATAAGCCATTGGCTAGCCCAAAATTAGGGTTTTTTTTCTCTGGTGCAGGTCTGTAATTAGGCCATAACTCAGTCAATTCAACTTGGAATTGAGCATGGTTGGTGGCTTTGGAAACTAAATTCATAAGGCTACAATTCATCAGAAGAAATTGTTTTGAAATTCAGTCCATAGCTAGCTCAAATTTAAGCAACAATTCCCAGCACCTCATTGACTCTCTAACACAGGAGTGAAACAGGACAGGTAACTTTGAGGGGCTAGTACGGTTCACTCAAGTCGAATCAGGAGATGCATGTATACCGTTAGAAAATTGGAAGTGTCTACTTTTGAATGCCACAAACAGTACTTGATTTCGACATCGGAGAAAAGAGTTATGGTCGTTTAAAGTTCACGGACAGGTAACCCCTGTTACCCGTTTCCAGCTTTGAAGAATTTTCGAAAATGCAACTTTTGGCCAACCAAATCAAGTGATATTTGGTGAAAACTTTCCACACAACCTATACAACATATCTACATCAAAATCAAGGCAATTTAACCCCAAAAAAATTGAACCAAGGCCTCTGCACAAACAAGGCAGAATACGGTCCTTCTTCCCTTTGGTTTCCTTTGAGTTTCTTTCCACTTTTTCAACATATAACCACTAGTTTAACACTTAATCAACATAAATAACATCTAAAATCATCATATCAGCCTAACAAGTCCATTGTGGGATTTCATAGAGCTCACTCACATGATTTTCAACCAACCAAAGTTACCCACATGAAACTACAAGCTTCCAAGTCCAATCTAACTTACAAAAATCAAGTTTAGAAGGTTAGATCATTCACTACCTCTTGGGTGTTAAAACTCAGAAATTTTGGTCACTAAGAAGCTCCAAGAAACTATGGAAATGATGCTTTTCTCCTAGCCCAAGTGAAGCTCCAAGTTGTTTTGAGTTTGTGTGACAAATTTGAAGTGAAATGGATGGATGATTTGAGTGAGATGATGAAGAAATTTTTTGCTCCTTCTTGCCTTGAGGGTTTCGGCTGCTTTGAGAGAGAAAAGAGAGAGATGGTACTGATGCAAAGCTTCTTGGAGAAGCTTGGTAGGTGTAAGCTTTAAGTGCACAATAGTCAACTCTCTAATAGTGCGCGTACAAGCGCGTTTCGTACCCGTTTCCTCTCGGGTTTGTTTCACTTGTGCACTAAACCTCTAATGCACTTCCTTTAACACTATTATTATCCACTCTTAGTAGTCTAACAATAATTTCTAAAATCCTCCAATTAGTCGCGCATGCGAAAACGTGAACTTCTGACTTGTGCGCGATAAAGCGAAATTTCTAAGAAATTCTTATAACGATAGTATAACTAACTAATACTTGAGTACTTAATCATAAAAATAACCATTTTAGGGTAAACCAATAAATAAGTGAATAAATCGATAAAATAAATAAATAAAAATAAAATAAATTACGAGTCCTCACATATTTGCCAGGGTAGATAGGAGATCACTTAGGGGCTTGTTAGATTTTCTAGCTTTATATGAATGCAGGTCAGGTCAAAAGGTGAACACGATGAAGAGTTTCTATGTTCTGCCTCACAGTTGCTCCACAACTAAATTGCGCCTGGTATCCTCTATTACGGGAATGCATTGTAAACAGCTCCTAATTGATTACTTGGGATGCAAGCTTTTCAAAGGTAAGACAAAATCAGATTATTTTCAGCCTCTAGTCGACAAACTTAATAAGCGACTAGCTGGATGGAAGGGTAAACTTCTGACTGTGGGAGGTAGAATGCTACTTATTAAGCATGTGCTAGCTACTATCCCTCTATAAACATTGGCGGTGCTGGATCCCCCGAAGCTGGTGTTAAAGCAGTTGGAACAATTGATGTCCAGGTTTTTTTGAGGGGCTACGGATGAGGTGAACAAAAGGCATTGGCTTTCTTGGGACGAGTTATGTTACCCGGTGGAAGAGAATGGTCTTGGGTTTCGGAAGCTGGGAGACGTTCAACTCGAATTTGGGTGTAAGCTTTGGTGGAAATTCCAAACGGTTTCCTCCCTCTAGGCTGATTTCATGGCTACAAGCCTGCAAAGTATACTAGGGATATCGCTCATGCCTCTTTGAGCACCCCCCGACAATCGGGTTCGAGGATTTGGAGAAGAATGCTACACGCAAAAGACGTAGTGGAAGGGAATACTAGCCTAGTAGTTAGCGATGGATCATCATCCTTTTGGTTTGATAACTGGCTAGGCGAGGGTATTGTGATACCCCAATTTTTAGGATCATCTTTTGTTTAGTCTCAAAGAGGATATTACGGTTTCTTTAGTTTATTTTTATTTTAAAACATTATTTTGTTTTAAAGAAGAACCTAAAGTTATTTCTTTGGGTTTGATTTAAAACCTTGTTTTATTTTATAAGACTGGAAACCCTAAAAGTCTAATCAAAATCCTAGTTTCATTTGTGACTGACTGTTTTCTCAAATTTCTCATATTTTAACCGAAACCCTAAATTCAATTTATGGAATTGTAAAACCCCTCACGTTTTTCTTAAAAATGCCCTTTTATTTGGAAATTATTCATTTATTATGGCCCTACTACCCAATCACCCCACAATAAGTGTAAATGAATATAGAAGTAAGGGTTTTCGTTGTCCGTTTCCAAGTTAGAGCGAATTAGGGTTTTCACGTTTTTCCGTAGTGTGACTATTCGGTACGGAGTGAGGATCAAATTTGGTAGGTAAGAGTAACTTTTGGATAAACTAGCCTTTGGAGTTCTAGTTCTGTATTTTGTAAATTTAACTTGGATGCACTGAAAAATGGGTCGAGATATCTTCATGGAAGTTATAACCTTTTGTCTAAGGTTCGAGACACCATCTAGTACATTTTGATCCGATAACCACAGCTCCAGTTATGGGCAAATCGTGTAACCCGTTTGGTACCATTTTCATTTTCACGGACGCGTACGTGCATTTCTCAACCGTTTTTGCCGTTTTGGACCATTTAGGTCTACTTTTGGTATTTTGTTACCATTCCGGCCAATTTCGACATTCTTTTGGCCTTAACGTCATTTTTGACCATTTTTTATTATTTTTGACCGTTTTCGACCGTATTCGATCGTTTAAGTTATAAACTGCTATTGTGTGGCCGTTTCACTTATGTGTGTATATAATCTGTCAATACAGATTGTGAGGCTTTTGACGGTGACGGTCAAGCTCAGTGAATTGTATCGTTTTCCGTGCCAAGCTTTATCAAGTGAGTAATTGGGTTGTTTATTGATGTGAAATTGTTAAAGTGCTTTGTATATGTTAAATGGGTATTTAGACGAGGGTGTGCTTTATCTCACATGACCTAAACCTATTCTTTGTTTTGATTTCCTATGTGAGAATACATGTCTTATGTTGAGTATCACCCTTTTGCTGTGTGCTGATGGGGGGTGATTACATGGCTTGAATTAAACCCCATTTGCTGTGTGCTGTTTGGGGTAAGTACTTTGTTGTGTACTTTGTTGAGAGATACTATCCATTGAGAGATCGGATATCTCAGGGCTTGGTTCCAGCCCGGTTCCAAGGGTTAGATGAACTATTCGAGCCAGTTGGGGCTTGGTCGAAGATAGTTCCATGCTAAACTTGGGATTTAGTTCCTTGTTAAAGCTTTGACGAAAGCTAAGTTATTTTGTTTCGCTCGAGCTGCTGTGTGCTGTTGACTGGCCAGCGGGGGTTGATAAGGTGAACGGGGGAAGTTAAGTGGAGTCTACGGACCATAAGTACTTTGGTTGACGGAGTGTCAACAGGCGTTCAAGCTCGGGGAATTGAACTGGCTTTGGAGCCACCTGTATCCTACCATTGTGTTGTTACCTTTTTGTTATTGATGTGAAATAACCTGATTACTTGTTATTTGGATGTGAGTTTACATTTTTACCCCCTGATTATTCACTAAGCATATAGCTTACCCCATTCCATTTGTTTTCCTTAGCAAGGGGCCGACGCGGGGATCGCTCGGGAAGGTGTTTAGTCTTTTGATTAGAGAATAGTTGAATTTATCCTTGTGATAAGTTGACTAGTAAGATGTATATAGTTATCGTGGTGGTTGTAGTTATTAACTTTTCTAGGGTTTACTTTCTGATACTCGTGGTATATATGACTTGATGTACTAGTTTAAGCAATTTTTGAAGCTATTATAGAGTACATAGAACTTACTTTTGGCGTGAACTTTATTTTCTTACATTTTGAGTGAGTGAGTTCTGGTGAGAGCTGGGCAGGCGACCCGCCGAAACCTGAGGTACGCCCTAGGGGGAGGTGGGGCCGCCACAGAGGGGCCACTCGCCAATGACTTGTCAATCGTTCCAACTCCAACGGCTCAAATCTCTGACTTCTATAACGCCGAAGCATGGCATTTGGAGGCGTTGCCATCTTTTGTTTCCAGCGGCCAGCAGGCTAATATAAGGCAATTTTCTTTGTCTAGTGATTAGCAAAATGAGCTTGTGTGGTGTCCTGCAGCCTCTGATCGCTTCTTCGTTTCATCTGTTTTAGCATCACTCATCAACGGCGACCTACTATGATTTCCAAGAGATACATTTGGAGCTCTCGCATTCCGCAAAGAATCTCAATTTTTTATGTGGCAACTTTTGAATCAGGCTATCCCACTGGCCAACATTCTTGTGGGGTTAGGGATTAATATGCCCTCCAAATGTTCATTCTGTAGAAGCTGCGAAACAATGGATCATCTGTTCTCTAAGTGCTCGCTTGCGGGGAAAGTCTGGAGTTTCTTTGAGCATTTGTTGGATGTCCCGAGTATGCGCCACTCCGACGATGTTACCCGTCTCCAAGGTTTTTGGGCTAATGCCTCAGGTTCTTCAGCGACTGGTTGTCTTCTGCACATCTTACCGACCATAGTTTGTTGGGAAATTTGGAAAGCACGGAATCTCCAATTCTTTGATGGTGTTGTTCTACCCGCTTCCCTAGTCTGTCATCGAGTTCTCATTGAAGTCCACGCCATCTCCATTGCTTGGCCTTTGGCACATAAGACGGAAGCCGATGCGAAACTTCTTTCTACAGGCGTGGTTCCCTTTCTTACTCCGAGAACTCCCTCGACAGTTACTACCTTGATTTGGCAGGCACCAACATTTCCTCTCACTAAGTTAAATATGGATGGCTCCTCGTTTAGGAATCCTGGGCCCTCAGGTGGGGGAGGTCTCCTCTGAGATCAGTTAGGTTATGTGATCACTATGTTTTCCATGTATTATGGCCATTGCACTAGTCTGGAAGCCGAGGCACAAACTTTGCTGGAGGGTCTAAAGATTTGCGCTATGCTTGCCCACATCAAGGTTGCGGTTGAAATGGACTCCAAGATCCTGCTTAACGTGGTCCAGAGGCATACTAGCTGTCCATGGCGCATTGATCGACAAGTCTAGGATATGGTTCAGGGTAGGCAGTTTCACCTTGTTCACAGTTATTGGGAGGTCAATTCTTCAGCAGATGCTCTTGCTCATCTTGCTAGTACAAACTGTGTCTCCGCCATTTATCGTACTCAGAATTTGCCGTGCCTAGTTAAAAGCTTCATTAATCTAGATAGATTGTATTTTCCTTACTTAAGATTCTCATATCTAAGTAATTTTTTTATTACAATTAATAAAATTTACTTCCTTAAAAAAAATACGGTAGACACCATACAACACCTTTTGGCTTTTGCTTCACTTCTCCTCGGTTCTCTGTCTCTGCTTCTTCTCTCATTTTTTTTTCATTTTTTTCTTTGTAACCTTTCCACCTCCAAAATCAAATACCAATGCCAAAATATTTCTCAAGCCTTCCCCATGATCATCAAGCTATTATCTTAGCTAATTTTATAAGCAAGTTGGAAGCTTCAACTTTCATAAGAGTTTTTTCATCTTGGTGAGTTTAATTTTTTCTATTTCAAGATTTTTGTTTTCTATTTCCATTTGCAAATGATTCAGTACAAATATTTGAAATTTTAATGCAAAGAAAAATTTCAACTAGTCCATGACAGAGATGCCACTTGTCATGTAATAATTGTATTATCTACTACAATAATTTTACAATTTTTTGAAGTTTCATGTAAAACTTTTAGGAAATTTATATCTGTGAGGACTCATGATTTTATTCTTAAAATAGTTATTTTTATAATTATTTACCCTAGTATTAGTTAATTATATTATCGTTGCATGAATTTCATTTAAATTTCGCTTTATCGTGCGCGAATTGGAAGTTCGGGTATTTTGCATCAGAACGGCTAAGTGGAGATTTGAGAAATTAATACTAGACTACTAAGAGTGAATAATTACAGTATTAAAGGAATTACATTGAGGATTAGTGCACTAGTACAACAAACAAGAGAGAAAAGTGGTAGTGCACCTCACTATTTGAACACTATTCGAAGTTGACTTTTGCAAAGCTTCTTGGCCACAATTTCTTCAAGCTTCCAAGGCAAGATTGAACACTCAAAACCCTTCTCTCTCTCATACCTTTCTCGACCGAAACAAGAAGAAAAAGGGGAGGAAGAAAGCTTCAATTTTCTTACTTCAAACTTGCTCCAAATCTTCACCCAACTCACAAAACCTTTGGAGATTAGTTCTAGCTTGGAGAAAGACATCATCTAGTGGAGTTTCTTGGAGGATTTGTGGTGGAAAAATCTGATTTTTCATCTAGGGTTAAAGGTAACCCTTCAACTCTTCTAGTCTTTCCATTTTCTTCAAGAATCATGGTTAATTTTGCATGGGTTTGAAACCCTAAGCAAGAAATAAGTTATAGAACTTGAGGAGTTTCATTTCTCGCTTTAGTCTCTAGGCTAATGGTCTTGAGATGGATTATAGGTAGCTGACTTGAGGATTAAAATGCTTGACTGTTGTGTTTATGTTTTATATGAGAGGTTTACGATTAGAAAATGCAGAGAAAGTTGAGAAATGTGTGAGATTGGAGTTAGCCAAAAATTTTGGTTTGGTTGCTCTATTTTAATTTAAAATTTTGATGCTTGTTTGGTTGTGAAATTAATAGTTATATGTTTTATATTGTGTGTAGAATGTGCCTTGCAAAAATCGTTTCATTTGGTTGCATAAAACTTGAGTTTTGGCAAGAATCAAATCTGGAAAAATGTGTAGCAGAGGTCTCGAACGGTGCTTCTTTGGTCGAACATATCGCTTTGTACAAAAGTTAAAATTAAGTGCCGTTAGTGGCATTCAAAACTAGACATTCATAGCTTTCTAACGGTATAAAAATCACCTGCTAGTTCGAACTGAGTGAACCGTAGTGATTCAGCAAAGGTGACTGTTCTGTTGTGACTGTTTGTCCGAGAGGAATGGAGAAGCTGCATTTTGTGGCTTTATTTTCTCTCACTTTTGAACTGATTTTGGAAACGACTCTTTCTAATGAAATGTAACATTATGAACCTAGTTTACAACACCATAAACCATTCTTAATTTGAACTTGTATTGAGTGAGATGTGATCTGATTTCAAAAGTGCAACAAAGCTGAGAAACTGGAAGTTTTTCCTTTCTTGCTAGCCGAATAGTCAAACCGGTTTTGGAATGTTATATTTCACAAATTTTCATGTCAATTGTTTGTAAATTGTTATTAAATGTTTCTGGAACTTTGGTTTCAAAAATGGAGTGAATTGGGATTGATTTCATTGGACAAAAACCTTTGGAAAGAAAGAAAGAGTGGGTTGGCAGATTTGCTTTGAAAATTTCATGAACTTCGGTCGTTTTGTTAACCATCTTCTAGGAACTTTTAGTAGTTCGAACCTAGTTTCCGATGGTATAAAGTTTTCCATTTTTGGACATGTCAAACTCAACATTTGATTTTTCAAAGATCGTCGCGCAAAACGGAAATTTTCTGATTTCTTAAGAAAGGAGTTTTTGAGAACTTGTTACTCTCTCTCAATATCGATAGACCGTTTTAAACTCGATTTCATGGAAGAGGCAAGTCTCTCTTGGGACTTTAACTTTTCACTTTTGAACCTCGATTTTTGAGAGATTAAGGTTCTCTTTTAAGACATTGATTTAGTCTAAACAAGTGTACATTCTTTCTTGATTGATGCATGGTTGTGAGTGATAGAAAACCGTTATTTCTTCAGGCGCTCAAGAGGATCTTCAAGAGAATCTTGAAGCAGACGCCTAAAAGCTTACTTGCTCACTTACTCACTTTTGACTTGGTGAGTGTCAAGTGCATGGTTTGTTGTGAAATACGTGAATTGCTTCTTGTTAATCATGTGAATTAGAATTGCCGAGACGAGTGTGTACTTTATCGCACTCGTTCTCTTTTAAATGAAATTATGATCGAATTTCGCCATGTGAATTGATAATCGACTCGTGTGAAATGATGTGGTTGTGAATCGTATTTGTAATCGTCGATTGGAACGTTGTCTCATCGACTTATATTCGTATTCGGAGGATGCCCAAACTCGTTGGCTAACTTGGCGAATCGAGCTAGTATGGGCTTGGTCGAGAAGCTTAGTAAACCATGAGCAAACACGAAGCTCGATCTATTGGAGAGATCTTGCTTGGCATACTCGCGTAATATTGCCACGATATACTGGAATAATATCAAAACCTTGATGAGCGGGCCGGGTAAGGGGGTGTAACGGTGACGGGATTTGAGGAAAGTGGTGTTTCAACGGATTTTATACTTATGTGGTTGACGGAGTGTCAACATGGGATTTGATCAAAACCTTGACTCGGCTACGTGGAACTTAGTTCCTGAGAGTTACAGTATCCTTGAATTGTTTTTGCTTACTTTTCCTACTTGAAATGTTAATTACTCGAACTTTACAGTTTTACTTACTGTATAATTGTTGTTGCTACTTGGACTATGTGTGTGCATGTGTGTTTCTTGGCCTCACGAACATTCGCTTACCCCATTAGCTTTGTTTTCCTTAACAGGAGCTGAAATGGAAAGAATTATGGAGAAACCAACTTGATGGACTTTTGATTAGGATTTTGAATGTAATTGTTTAGACAACTTTTGGAGGTTGTATATTTTGGGGAATGCTGATGTACTTTTGATAACTTGTGATGTAAGATTTGCATATTTTTAAGGAAGCGACCTTTTCTTTATATTTTTGACTTTTAGTATCGATTGATTATCCATAAGTTGAATTCGTCTCGTGGTGAGTCCTGGTGAGAGTTGGGCAGGCGTCCCACCAATACCCTTTGGTTCGCCTTAGGGAGAAGTGCGAGCGTCACAGTTGGTATCAGAGCACTAGGTTTAGAGATCTATTTGAGAGATATATTAGAGACTTTACTCTCGAGAATAGGAAAGAGATAAGTTTGTTATACCTTAAGTAATGTTTGAACGAGTTAGTGACTTTAAGTTTTAACCCGAAAATTGTGGTTGTTTTGTAGGGATGGAGAATGGTAATGGACACGCTAATGGCCACGTGGAGTCCCTTAGGCCTATCTACTATCAAGCACTTGGTGGAGGAGCTCGTGTTCGATTCTCGCATTCTTCTAGGTTTCCCCGTTGTCCTTGCAGGGCGACACACGCTTACCCTAATGACCTTGTACTGTCCATTGACGATAAGCGTCGTCAGTTGGTGAATGCCAATAGAGATTTACTCCAGGAGGTCGAGGAACCGAGCCCCATGATTGATGCTCAGGGTGCTAGAATTACAGAGATAGAGAGGACGGTAGTGGACGAGCTGGCTAGGACTGAGGCCGCTTGTGATGAACTTCAGAGGGTTACGGCTCGACTCGCTAGGATAGGCGAGGAGGTCCGGGATCGGGCTTCTGGGATCTTGGCAGACACCACTATGTTGATCGATGAGGTGATGGATGTTGTTCAGAGTTCGATTCAGGAGGGCACTGAGGAGGAGCCTTTCGAGGAGGATCCGGAGGAGGACCCTGAGGAGGAGGTTTCGCCTGATAGTCCTGCTGAGGATTAGGCTAGAGTGATAAATCTTTGGAATTTTGTAGCTAGGATTAGTTGAGGTGGTGCTAGTTCAAAGGCCATTGTATTTTGCTTGACTGTGTGGCCTACTTTTGAGGCACCTAAATCTACTTTTGATTTGCATGACTAATTGCACTTTTATGGCACATGTGTGCCATATTTTTGTAAATGCCCCATGACTTACTAATTGTATGAACCTTAAAGTGTTAAAATATGCTAGTTGTTATTATTTCCAATGTTTTCATGTTGGCTCTTATTTTAAGTATTTTGTCCCATAATTATTTTATTTCTTTCATTAAGCATAACTAGGATTATGGACGGACGAAGGAGTGGTAGAGGTCGTGGGCGTGGGGCTAGGAAAAGCCAACTTCAAGGGAATGATCAGGGATTGGCAACTAGGCCGACCCAAGGACAAGAAAATGTAGAGGGTAACCAAGTGGCTACTACCATTAATCGGATGACTGATATCCTAGAGCGATTAGCAGAGCGGCAGGGTCCAGGGTCAATTAACCAACCCGGGGCCCAAGATAGAGGGGACGATAGAGCATTGGAGAGGTTTTTGAAATTTGCTCCGCTTAAGTTTTTTGGGGGACTTGATCCCGAGTTAGCGGAGAACTGGCTGGAACGAATGGCTAATATTTTCGTCGCCTTAGACTATACCAAAGAGAGGCGAGTAAACTTTGCTGCCTTTCAGTTTGAGGCCATTGCACGTGCTTGGTGGGACGTGATAAGGGAAAAGTGGGAAAGAGCACAGACCCCTTGAACTTGGGAAAACTTCACGAGGGAGTTCAATGAGAAGTTTCTTCTGCCTCTGATCCAAGAAAAGCGGGAGGACGAATTCATAAAGTTGAGGCAAGGAATCTTTAGCGTGGCCGAGTATGAGGGGAAGTTCACTAAATTTTCTAAGTATGCGCCATAATTGGTGACTAATGAGCGGAAAAGGATAAGGTGCTTTGTGCAAGGATTTAATGTGGAGATTCAAGAGGGATTGGCAATAGGCAAAATCTCTACGTTCACTGAATCCCTGGAAAAAGCGCAAAGAGTTGAGAGCGCAAGACTGCAAGTTAGGGACTTCCATACTAAGAAAAGGAACATTCCTAATTACTTTTCTAGACAAGTCAGTAAAAGTGCCCCACCTTCCAAGATGGGAAGGGGAACAGGAGGAGTAAGGACCGCTGGAGCTCCAAGAAGGGCTTTATCAAGAGAAGGTCGTAGTGGGCAAGGTCGAGCGAGAGGAACACCTTCTGATGGTCAGGCTGTAACTCCTCAAGTTAGTTGTGGCTACTGTGACAAACCCAATCATATGGAGAAAATTAGGGAAATGCTTGTATTGTGGCAGTACTGAGCACCAGATATCAAAATGCCCAACTGTACCAAAAGAAGGAGGTAGTACTCAAAGGCCTGAAAAGTCAGCCTCTAAGCAGTCTAGAGCTGGAGGGAGTCAACCAAAGGTACCTGCTAGGGTTTACGCATTGGACTATCAGTAAATTCCTGATGCTACTGAAGTGGTCGAAGATACGATCCCTATTTTCCACCGTTTAGCTAAGGTTTAATTGATCCAGATGCAATACACTCTTTTGTGAACCCTAACTTTATGAGTGGAATAGATATGAAACCAATTAAGTCACCATATAATTTGGAGGTTAGAACGCCTACTGTGGATCAAAGTTTAATTGCTAACTTTGTGACAGCCCCACCTCCCCCTGGGCGTACCCTAGGGTTTAGCGGACCGCCTGTCCAGCTCTCGCCAAGACTCACTCACTCGCATCAATTAAAATAAGGTGCAATCTCAATAATAAACAAAATAACGGTTCCCAAGTTTGGAACATACGAATACATTCATTTCTATCTCAATCATCCATACAGTCCCAAATACATCAAAAGAGTTAAGTTCTCAGTACATCCAACCCTAATCGAGCGACTAGTGCGAGTACAATTACAAAATTCAAAACAACTAGACTACGCTAGTCTGTACACGTCTCACGCCTCGCTCGTACCCCTGTAAGGAAAACAAATGGCGTGGTATGAGCTAAAAGCCCAGTGAGGTTCCAAATAGCAAATTGACCATTATTTATAAGTACAAGTTTTCGATATAGCAAAGTAACGAGCATGAAGAGTTCATAAAAGTGAGCAATAACACTTCAAGTAGCAATCTCAAAATGAGCGAGTGTAAAAGTTTACAGAAGAAACAATAATCCAATAAACAATAATCATTCCAAAGCATAAGGATACGGATGGCTCTCAGGAGCCAACTTCCCATTTCATCATCAGGACCTTGATCACGTAATAGTTGAAACTCCGTCAACTTTCAAGTAAAAGAACCAATCCAGTAGAGCATCACTTACACTACTCTCCGTCCACCATTCACACCCCCTACTGGGCCCAAAATCCTCAATAAACACGGGTGGTAATACTCGAGTATACCGATTAGTCGAGGAGATATCACTCCACTCGACAAAACAAGAGACCCAGGGTTTGTTACCCAATCGACCAAACCCTTGCCGGCTCGACTCGAGTAACTTGCCGCAGGATTTTTGGAATTCCAGGAAGTGCGCACAACATAATCAAGTATATTAATTCAATTTCAACAATAAACAAGTATATATCAAATAAGGGCAAGTGCGATAAAGTACACTCTTGCCCGATCAAGCCAATCATATATCATTTAATCATATTGATCAAGTATTGGAAACAAGTGTCCAGTTCAATCAGGTATTTGGAAGCACTCACCAAAATGAAGTGCCCCTAGTAATCACGTCTGGGTTATACTCCGGGTTCGGAGTCCAAATATGCAATAAAACTTTGTTTCAGAACTTTAAAAATCAACTAAGATTCGAAACGTAGACATTTCGTTCATTAAGAATCAAGACATGGAAATTCACTTGGAGAATATTCGTGAAACACTCGCTCGCTTTTCAAACTATTTAACTTTGTAACATTTATACTTGGAAATGCCATTTGAGTCGAAAGTACAAGGAAAACATGCTCCGAGCAATCATTAATTTATTTCTCAAGGGTACAAGTTTGGCCAAATCCTTACTTATACACCTCGGAACAAGAAGATGCAAGTATCCAAGATAGTTCAAGTAGTAATCACTTTTAACTCTTACTCAAGTCGCAAGTATATTTCTTTTGTCCTCGAGCGTAAATTTTGGGAAACATGCCCTTTGTATTTTCCTATTTCCAGCCATTTATGGCTTCATTATTTTCCTCATTCAAACCCAAAGGTACACACACAACAGAGTCATTTCAATAGCCGTTCCATAGGCTCAAGACAATACAAGAACAAAAATCAAGCTAACAACAAGTGCGGAAATAAAGCTTAACAAGAGACAGATTTGATAGAGTTTTACGTAACGGACACAAACGAAGCTACGCTTATCAGCTTGGGGTGCCACTTATACCGTTTCGAAGCTAAGACGAGGGCCTACAACTTTCATGAAGATCACTAAGTCAAATTTCCAGTGTAACCCAGTCAAATTCCCAATTCACAGAACCAACTTCCAACTAACCGGCTAGTTAACCGTACTACATTTAAATGGCCATATCTCAGGCTACCAAAGGCTGTTTAAGGCGTTCTTTGAGGCGATGAAAATCTAAGACAGAGTACTAAAACTTTCATGTTTTGGAAAATGGCCAAATCAGCTCGGATCATAGTGAATAGACACGGTTAATTGGATGAACTGTCTAAAACGGATCACTGGATGCATCCTAGGGCAGCGAGGGTATTTTGGTCTTTTCATAGGATACGTTGCTCCGATTGAGCTGAAATTTTGTAGGCATCTATAAAACATCATTCTACACAATTTTCTTGTTTTATTCCAAGCCTAATTCGGCCTCTAACATAGTGCACCGAAACCGGATAGAACTGAAGTTAAATTTTCCAGAAATCTGGAATTTTCTTTTTCAAAGGAAACTTTCTTCATTTCTTGCCTCAATCACTACCACAATCACTTATATAAACTTACATACAACATATATTATCCATACAACAAGTTTAGGTAGAAAATCATCAAACCCTAACTTACATTCATCACCTCAAATTCATCCCAACAACTTGGATAACTACTAATCTAATCAAAATATGAGTTATATAACAACTTAAGCCAAAATAAAAGGACCAAAGCCATGGTTAGACCTTATACCTCAGCAAAAGAAGCTTTCAAGAGTAATACTTCACCTCCTCTTGAAATTTTTGTTTCCCCTAGCTTCCCAAGGTCACAACTCACAAATTAATCGGTTTAGAATTTTGTTTCCTCACTTGGATGGCTCAAACTCAAGATGAAGGAAGGTTGTTTCTTGCTCTCTCTTTCTCCTCTCTTGTCTCGGCCAACCAGCAAAAAAATGAAGGGGAATGGGGCAAAATGGAGGATAAGAAGGTTGGACTTTTGGCTTGGTCAAGTGGCTATAGGTGAGCGACACTTGTCACCACCAAAACCAACCAAAATTTCTTTTTCTTTCCTTGCATTCTTAGCCCTAAATTTCGGTCAAAGCCAGCTGGAAATAAGGTGATATTTTGTTCAAATATTAATGAGCTTGTATGGTAAGACAGTGGTGGTCAAGTGGTGCGTTCAATCGGTAGTGATCAATACCCATTGGTTCGAGCCATTTTTCCTTAAATCACGTATACTAGGGTTTTTACCTTCTAATCACTAACTTATTATTATCACTTCAAATCATATAATATTTCCTCATCCAAAAGTCACTCGTACCTACCAAATTTGATCCTTACTCCGTACCGAATAGTCACACTACGAAAAAACGTGAAAACCCTAACTCGCTCCAACTTGAAAACGAAAAGTGAAAACCTTTACTTTCATGTTCATTTGCACTTATTGTGGGGTGATTGGGTGGTAGGGCTATTATAAAATCATAATTTCCAATTAAAAGGGCATTTTTAAGAAAACGTGAGGGGTTTTACAATTTCATAAATTGAATTTAGGGTTTCGGTTGAAATATGAGAAATTTGAGAAAACGTTCAGTCACAAGTGGAATTAGGGTTTTGATTAGACTTTAGGGTTTCTAGTCTTTAAAGTAAAACAATGTTTTAAAACAAAAATAAAATAAATAAACCGTAATATCCTCTTTGAAACTAAACAAAAACATTATCCTAAAAGTCGGGGTATCACAATCTCCCCTCCTTAAAAGAATTTCGTCCTCGAAATTCTAACCTTTAATTCAAACATTCCTGATATCTCTTCTGTCTTCTGACCTAGTTTCACTGGTCATTACATATTCCTTCTGGTGGAAGATCCATACCCTAACCCACTCTCTCGTGTACACTTATAAACTTGCACAAGAAAAAACCAGGTGGTTATCCAAATTCCACCAAAATTCGTATACAAGTACAGAACTCACATTTTTGTTCCCTAAAATTCCATATAGAATTCAAAACTAAAGAGAAATCAAAGTCCAGTTCCTATGCGGTATCACAGAGGTGTAGAAAATAGACACAGAGGTATAGAAAATAGAAAAATAGTTAACCAGTAGTTAAAATGAGTTCATAAGAAATTCATGTATATTCGTAATCAAATCATAATAAAATCATAGAAACACGAAATCAAAGTATGTACGTACCGAAGAACCAAAACAATTATAATACCAACACCTTAACGGGTGCAACGATCACAAATCTAACTATCATATACATAACCCTAACCAAACGTGCACAAGACTAATCCATGACAACACTCACCGATCCATTTTCCTTAATTAGTTCAATCTCAAATCCAATCCTAGAATCTTTCATGCCTTGACGTTTACCATCCAAATTTATCTCAAGTTCAATCGAGATATAGTTCTTTATTCTAGTGTTTTCCAGTGTTGGTATTCGGGTACAAGAATCCGAAACTAGGAGCATTCACGTCTCAGGCCGTACACTCCCAAGTGCAAATCATCCAAGTTAAGATTCCTACCCAACATACAGATCTAAGATCCTCAATAACAGAAATTTGTTCCACAATTAACAAGCCAATCCCCACAGTCCGAGAACCTTCTCCCGGCACGAGCTCGATAGGAGTTCTGATACCATCTGTGACAGCCCCACCTCTCCCTGGGTGTACCCTAGGGTTTAGCGGACCGCCTGCCCAACTCTCGCCAAGACTCACTCACTCGCATCAATTAAAATAAGATGCAATCTCAATAATAAACAAAATAACTGTTCCCAAGTTTGGAACATACGAATACATTCATTTCTATCTCAATCATCCATACAGTCCCAAATACATCAAAAGAGTTAAGTTCTCAGTACATCCAACCCTAATCGAACGACTAGTGCGAGTACAATTACAAAATTCAAAACAACTAGACTACGCTAGTCTGTACACGTCTCACGCCTCGCTCGTACCCCTGTAAGGAAAACAAATGGCGTGGTATGAGTTAAAAGCCCAGTGAGGTTCCAAATAGCAAATTGACCATTATTTATAAGTACAAGTTTTCGATATAGCAAAGTAACGAGCATGAAGAATTCATAAAAGTGAGCAATAACACTTCAAGTAGCAATCTCAAAATGAGCGAGTGTAAAAGTTTTCAGAAGAAATAATAATCCAATAAACAATAATCATTCCAAGGCATAAGGATACGGATGGCTCTCAGGAGCCAACTTCCCATTTCATCATCAGGATCTTGATCACGTAATAGTTGACACTCCGTTAACTTTCAAGTAAAAGAACCAATCCAATAGAGCACCACTTACACTACTCTCCGTCCACCATTCACACCCCCTACTAGGCCCAAAATCCTCAATAAATACGGGTGGTAATACTCAAGTATACCGATTAGTCGAGGAGATATCACTCCACTCGACAAAACAAGAGACCCAGGGTTTGTTACCCAATCGACCAAGCCCTTGCCGGCTCGACTCGAGTAACTTGCCGCAGGGTTTCTGGAATTCCAGGAAGTGCGCACAACATAATCAAGTATATCAATTCAATTTCAACAATAAACAAGTATATATCAAATAAGGACAAGTGCGATAAAGTACACTATTGCCCGATCAAGCCAATCATATATCATTTAATCATATTGATCAAGTATTGGAAACAAGTGTCCAGTTCAATCAGGTATTTGGAAGCACTCACCAAAATGAAGTGCCCCTAGTAATCACGTCTGGGTTATACTCCGGGTTCGGAGTCTAAATCTGCGATAAAACTTTGTTTCAGAACTTTAAAAATCAACTAAGGTTTGAAACGTAGACGTTTCATTCATTAAGAATCAAGACATGGAAATTCACTTGGAGAATATTCGTGACACACTCGCTCGCTTTTTAAACTATATAACTTTGTAACATTTATACTTGAAAATGCCATTTGAGTCGAAAGTACAAGAAAAACATGCCCCAAGCAATCATTATTTTATTTCTCAAGGGTACAAGTTCGGCCAAGTCCTTACTTATATACCTCGGAACAAGAAGATGCAAGTATCCAAGATAGTTCAAGTAGTAATCACTCTTAACCCTTACTCAAGTCGCAAATATATTTCTCTAGTCCTCGAGCATAAATTTTGGGCATCATGCCCTTTGTATTTTCCTATTTCCAGCCATTTATGGCTTCATTATTTTCCTCATTCAAACCCAAAGGTAGACACACAACAAAGTCATTTCAATAGCCGTTCCATAGGCTCAAGACAATACAAGAACAAAAAAAAAGCTAACAACAAGTGCGGAAATAAAGCTTAACAAGAGACAAATTTGATAGAGTTTTACGTAACGGACACAACCGAAGCTACGCTTATCAGCTTGAGGTCCAACTTATACTGTTTCGAAGCTAAGACGAGGGCCTACAACTTTCATGAAGATCACTTAGTCAAATTTCTTGTGTAACCCAGTCAAATTCCCAATTCACATAACCAACTTCCAACTAACCGGCTAGTTAACCGTACTACATTTAAATGGCCATATCTCAGGCTACCAAAGTCCGTTTAAGGCGTCTTTGAGGTGTTGAAAAGCTAAGACAGAGTACTAAAACTTTCATGTTTTGGAAAATGGCCAAATCAGCACCGATCATAGTGAATAGACACAGTTAATTGGATGAACTGTCTAAAACGGATCACTGGATGCATCCTAGGGTAGCGAGGGTATTTTGGTCTTTTCATGGGCTACGTTGTTCCAATTGAGCTAAAATTTTGTAGGCATCTATAAAACATCATTCTATACAACTTTCATGTTTTATACCAAGCCTAATTTAGCCTCTAACAAAGTGCACTGAAACCGGACAGAACTGAAGTTAAATTTTCCAGAAATCTGGAATTTTCATTTTAAAGGAAACTTTCTTCATTTCTTGCCTCAATCACTACCACAATCACTTATATAAACTTAGATACAACATATATTATCCATACAACAAGTTTAGGCAGAAAATCATCAAACCCTAACTTACATTCATCACCTCAAATTCATCCCAACAACTTGGATAACTACTAATCTAACCAAAATATGAGTTATATAACAACTTAAGCCAAAATAAAAGGACCAAAGCCATGGTTAGACCTTATACCTCAACAAAAGAAGCTTGCAAGAGTAATACTTCACCTCCTCTTGAAATTTTTGTTTCCCCTAGCTTCCCAAGGTCACAACTCACAAATTAATCGGTTTAGAATTTTGTTTCCACACTTGGATGGCTCAAACTCAAGATGAAGGAAGGTTGTTTCTTGCTCTCTCTTTCTCCTCTCTTGTCTCGGCCAACCAGCAAAAAAATGAAGGGGAATGGGGCAAAATGGAGGATAAGAAGGTTGGACTTTTGGCTTGGTCAAGTGGCCATAGGTGAGTGACACTTGTCACCACCAAAGCCAACCAAAATTTCTTTTTCTTTCCTTGCATTTTAGCCCTAAATTTCGGTCAAAGCCAGCTGGAATTAAGGAGATATTTTGCTCAAATATTAATGAGCTTGTATGGTAAGAAAGTGGTGGTCAAGTGGTGCGTTCAATCGGTAGTGATCGATACCCGTTGGTTCGAGCCGTTTTTCCTTAAATCACGTATACTAGGGTTTTTACCTTCTAATCACTAACTTATTGTTATCATTTCAAATCATATAATATTTTCTCATCCAAAAGTCACTCGTACCTACCAAATTTGATCCTTACTCCGTACCAAATAGTCACACTACGGAAAACGTGAAAATCCTAACTCGCTCCAACTTGAAAACGAAAAGTGAAAACCTTTACTTTCATGTTCATTTGCACTTATTGTGGGGTGATTGGGTGGTAGGGCTATTATAAAATCATAATTTCCAATTAAAAGGGCATTTTTAAGAAAACGTGAGGGGTTTTACAATTCCATAAATTGAATTTAGGGTTTCGGTTGAAATATGATAAATTTGAGAAAACGGTCAGTCACAAGTGGAACTAGGGTTTTGATTAGACTTTAGGGTTTCTAGTCTTTAAAGTAAAACAATGTTTTAAAACAAAAATAAAATAAAGAAACCGTAATATCCTCTTTGAGACTAAACAAAAACATTATCCTAAAAGTCGGGGTATCACAAACTTGGTGTATAGAGATTGTGAGATATGGGTTGGAGAACGGAAGTTACAAGCCGATTTAGTGGACTTAGATATTAAGGGGTATGATGTTATCCTAGAAATGGACTGGTTAGCTCGCTACCATGCTCAATTGAATTGTAAGACAAAAACGGTAGAGTTGTGCATTTCAGGAGAGGCAACCCTAAAATTGGATGTAAGGGGTGATTAGCCTAATCTACTCTTATTTCAGGAATTCGGGTTAGAAAAATGCTGAGTAAAGGAACTCAAGAATATTTGGCTTTTCTTATAAATACTCCTAGTGATAAGGTGAGATTCGAAGATATGCCTGTAGTAAAGGAGTATTCGGATATTTTTCCTGAAGAATTTGAGTCTTTGCCTCCGGAAAGAGAGATAGCTTTTAAGATTGATGTGACTCCGGGGTTATCACCTATCTCTAAAACACCAAATAGAATGGCTTCGGCTGAATTGAAAGGGTTGAAATTGCAGTTGCAGGATTTGCTAGAATGAGGTTTTATAAAGGAAAGTGATTCACCGTGAGGAGTCCCGGTGTTGGTCGTTAAAAAGAAAGATGGGAGTTTAAAATTGTGTATAGACTACCGAGGCTTGAACGATGTTACTATTAAGAATAAATACCCTTTGCCCACATTGATGAATTGTTTGACCAATTGCAAGGAGCGGTAGTATTTTCAAAGTTAGACCTCAGGCAGGGTTATTATCAATTGAGGATTTTGGAGAAAGATATACCTAAAACTGCCTTTAACTTGAGGTACGGATATTTTGAGTTCGCAGTAATGCCGTTTGGATTGATTAATGCACCTGCGACTTTTATGGATTTAATGCACCAAATCTTTAAGCTTTACCTAGATCAGTTGTGGTAGTGTTCATCGATGATATATTGGTGTACTCTAAGAATTTGGAGGATCATGAGAAACACTTGAGGATTGTTTTACAAACTTTGAGGGAACATCAGTTGTATGCTAAGTTTAGCAAATGTGAATTTTGATTGAAAGAAGTGACTTTCTTAGGTCACATAATTTTCAAGGACGGAAACAAGGTGGATCCAGCCAAAATTGAAGCGGTTTCTAAGTGGAAGCAACCGGAAAACCCTACTGAAGTTCAGAATTTTATAGGGTTAGCAGGGTATTATCAGAGGTTTAACAAAGATTTTTCCAAAATTGCTGGACCCATGACTGTGTTGACTAAGAAAAGTGAGAAATTTATATGGAGCCCGAAGTGTGAAGAAAGTTTTTAGGAGTTAAAGTGACTGTGACAGCCCCACCTTTCCCTGAGGCGTACCAAAGGGGTTAGCAAACTGCCTGTCCAACTCTCGCCAGGACTACTAAGACGGTAATATACAAGCTAAGACGTTCGGAAATATATATAGATATTAGTGCTCCTAAACGAGTCAATAATCATAAAACGGAAAAACGCAAATCGAAACTGAAAGTGAATAGTGACCATCACGTCATAATCCAGTCGGAATCCAATCGAATACAGATAACGTTATACAACTCTAGAGAATGACCAATCCAAACCAAATATAAAGCATGAACATGGTTAAACAGGTTTATATACATACGTTTGTCATTTACAAATCAAAAGGGAAATATTTGGATCAAGTTACATGTAGGGTTTTCCAACTCCCAAGGAGCTATACAAAAAAAGTATTTATACTTTTTTTTCGCCCAACGTTCAAAATGTACGCCCAATTTTCCAACTCCTAAAAAGTACTTTTTTTTCATTCTTCAAAATGTTTATTGGTCCAAAAGATGGTTCCCTGTAAGGAAAACAAAGGTAACGGGGTGAGTTTTCGCCCAATGAGGTACCAACACTCAAGCATTCAAGGATCACCAAAATACAATGCTACTTATGTCAAATACATTAATCAAATAAGCAGGAACAACCATTATACATCATTTAGAGAGTAAAAGGATACGGACGGCTCTCAAGAGCCCACTTCCTCCTTTGCCGTACTTGATCTCACCTCGTTGACTCTCCGTCAACGCTTAAGAGTAACCATTACTGTAGACCCCACTTTACTCCGATTTCCATCCACCACACATACCCCTTACCGGGCTTGAACACCAATCAGAACAGAAATGGTAATACTCGAGTATATCGAAATCAAGAGTCTCATACCCAAAGATCCCCAAAACAGTCCCCATGGCTTGTCAATTTCCCTCGATCAAGCCCTTGTTGGCTCGAGTCCATTGACTACCAGTGAGGTTGAGCTCAGAGTTAACAGTAAAGGTCGTTGTATGCACGTCCAAACGACACCAAATCAAGTACAATCAAGAGAAGTCCAAGTGATACAGTAACCGGTCAAATAAGTCGTAGAGTACAAGAGTGGTAAAGTACACCTTCGTCTCATCTAGCAGAAACAATAATCACAAGTAGTCCAATCACAGATTCCAAGTACAATAAAGCCACGGAATAACAATCATGTGAGTAGTACACTCACCAAGTCAAACAAAGCAATTTCACAAGTTTTCGCCCGACGTAAGCCTCGGATCACCGGCACGCCCTATAACAATCAAGAAAGCACAATTGAGACTCGGACACGAGTCGAATACCTCTTAAATGAACTATTAAGGCAAAAACCAAATATAGTTTGGAAATGGAAAATACATAATATTTAGGGCTAAAAGTAGAAACAAATCCCAAAACCTTTCATTTCTATCCAACCTCAACCTAAACTCACAAGAATCCAATATCCTTAACAATTGGACAGCATTTCCCCTAAAATTTCAGATTTTTCATCCTACAAACAACCATTTAAATTCATCCAAAGCAACCACAAGCACACAAACAATTCATAGGCCATTCAATACACTTCATTAGGGTCACAATACCCCTCAATCATAGCCAATTAGAAGCTCAACAACCAACCATAGAAAAGCCCCAATTAGAAGCCCTAAATCTGAAATTTTCCGCACAGCTGAAATTTTCTGCAAATAACTACAATTAACGCACAAGGGCTCTATTTAACACCATTTGGAGCTATTAATCCAAGACCAAACATAACCATCATATGAAAATAGAAAATTCCCCAAAAAATCATAAATTTAGCTAACTCCACTTTAATGCATGAAATCTTCCATAAAACAACCTATTTAGCCACCATAAATCACTAATTTACCATGATTAGGAACAAAGAATGAGTTTCCAAGCAAAATACCTTAACTCCTCAAGAAAGGTAGTAGCTTAAGGGTTTCTCCTCCAAAACAACTCCACCAAGACCTTCAAACTCCCTTAGCAAGTCACTTTGGTGGACAAATTCAAGATTTAATCGGTTGGATTTCAAGATTTAAGCAAGAAATGGAAGAAGTAGTTGAAGTTTTATTTCTTTTCTGTCAAGGAGAGGTTCGGCCAAGAGGTTGGAAATGAAGATGGTTTCTTGGTCAAAATTGAAGTTTTTAGTAAAGGTAAGAAAGTTAGGCAAGTCTAACTTTGACTAGGTAAGTGACACTTAGCACTTTGTTGTTGCTTGAATTTATTTTCTTGTCTCCCCATGGTTAATCCATTTAGGTAACCTCTAATTATCTCCTAACACCTAGTAATTAAATTCCTTTATGTAAAATTTAACCTAATTGGCCGAATTTCTCTGACTTAACGCATTAGCCGGTCCCACGTCCAATATACACTCCTAATTTTTCATGAACTAACTTATACTAGAAAAATAATTTTAAAACTATATTTACTGATAAAATATCTATAAAGGTTAATATAATAAAGAAAATATAAAAACGTGTGCACAGGAATAAAATAATACCTAAAATAAAAATATTTTTTTCTGGGTTCTCACACCCTCTCCTCCTTAAAGAATTTCGTCCTCGGAATTGCTCACCTGGGTTACTAAACAGCTCAAGGTATTTCTTTTGCATCTCTTCCTCCATCTCCCAAGTTGCCTCTTCTATTCCATGATTCCTCCACAAAACCTTCACTAATGGGATTTGTTTATTCCTCAGTTCCTTAATCCTTCGATCGAGTAATTGGACAAGTCTCTCTTCGTAGGTGAGTGCTTCATCTATCTCAATTTCCTCTGGTTGCACGATGTGGGTTGGATCAGGATAGTACTATTTAAGCATCAAGACATGGTAGACGTCATGAATTCGTGATAAACTTGGCGGCAACTCGAGTCGGTACGCTACTTTCCCAACCCATTGAAGAATCTTATAAGGTCCTACGAACCGTGGTTGAAGTTTCTTTCCTCTACCCACAGTGATACTTCGTAGTGGCGTGATCTTAAAAAAAACACGGTCTCCAATTTCGAACTCCAAATCTTTCCTTCGGTTGTCCGCGTAGCTCTTTTGTCGACTTTGAGCTATTTGGAGTCTTTGACGGATCAACTTAACCTTTTCTTGTGCATCCTCCATCCAGGGAATGGTTGTTGGATCTAGAACCTTCTTTTCCCCTACTTCATCCCAATGAATGGGCGAACGACACTTCCGTCCGTAGAGGGCTTCATACGGTGCCATTTGAATAGACGAATGGTAACTGTTATTATAGGCAAACTCTACTAAAGTCATATGTTGGCCCCAATTACCCCCAAAGTCCAGAATACAAGTTCGTAGCATATCCTCGAGGGTTTGAATTGTTCGCTCCGACTGTCCATCCGTCTGGTGGTGGTAAGTGGTACTAAGTTTGAGTTTGGTCCCCAAGTTCTCCTGAAACTTTTGCCAAAACCTCAATATAAAACGAGGATCTCGGTCTGAAACTATACTCACTGGGACCCCATGTAACCTCACAATTTCATCCATGTACAACCGAGCCAATTTATCCATAGAATACTTCATATTCACAGGTAAGAAATGGGCTGATTTGGTTAACCGATCAACGATTACCCAAACGGCATCATGTCCTTTTTGAGTCTTTGGTAATCCAGAGACAAAATCCATCGTAATATTTTCCCACTTCCATTCAGGTATGTCAAGAGGTTGTAACAGTCCAGAGGGTTTTTGGTGTTCAGCCTTGACTTGCTGGCAAAGCAGACAGGTTTGTATATATTGAGCAATCTCCCTCTTCATCTTATCCCACCAGTACAACCGTCGCAAGTCCTGATACATCTTATTATTACCAGGATGGATCGTGTATTTCGATCGATGGGCTTCATCTAAAATCTCCCTTTTCAAGTTTTCATCATTAGGCACCACTACCCGATTCCGATACTTCAAAATTCCTTCAGGACTTACACTGAAATCAGGCAGTTCTCCTTTTTCCACCTTATCCCTCCACTTTTGTAACATTAGATCCTCAGTCTGGGCCTCTTTGATTCTGTCTAATATAGTGGACGTCACCTGGATATTTCCAAAAGTTACTTTTTGGCGTCCCAATCTAGGGTTCCACTCACTAACTGCTCTTAACATCTCCCACTCCTTGACCATCAACCCCGCTACTTGAGCCTTTCGACTTAGGGCGTCAGCTACTACATTAGCCTTATCCGGGTGGTAGTTGATCGTGCAGTCATAATCTTCTAAGAGTTCCATCCACCGGCGTTGCCTCATATTCAACTTCTTTTGCGAAAAGAGATACTTAAGACTCTTATGGTCTGAATAAACCTCAAAGGTAACCCCGTATAGATAGTGTCTCCACTTTTTCAGAGCAAAGACCACTGCAGCTAGCTCCAAGTCATGGGTTTGTTCATGGATTTTCAATTTCCTAGAGGCAAAAGCAATTACGTTCTTGTTTTGCATCAACACACACCCCAATCCTTCTCTCGAAGCATCAGTATAGACTAGGGATGTACGCGAGCCGAGTAGCTCGGTCAACGACTCGGCTTGAACTCGAGTTGACCGAGTTTGAGCCGAGTTTCGAGTAGCTCGAATGAAAATCGAGTCGAGTTTCGAGTCGAAATATCCCAGCTCGACGAGCCGGAGTTATTTAAATAATATATTTATAATTTAAATAATATATATGTATTATAATTATAAAATGACTGTTATGGGTATAAGTTATATGGAATTTACAATATATCCTTCTTTATAATAAAATCCTATAATGGCAAAAAAGTAATAACATAATTGTAAAAAGACCTAAAATGAAAAAATGTCTAAAAAAATGAAGAAAAGACTTTCTTCTCCGTTCGACTTTCTTCTCTGTTCGAAGTAAGCCTCGCCAAAAAATTCACTTTACCAACCACTGATTCTGACTGATTTAGATCTAAACCCTCACTCCATTACTCTCAGTCTCTCGTTCGTCGCCGACGCCGTTGCTCGCCGCATCTGTGAGACTCCATCGCCATCGCCATCGCATCTGGTTACTGGTATGTCTGCCTCTGCTCTAATGTAGTATGATTGATTACCGCATCTGGTTACTCTGAGTTTGTTAAAGTTGGTGTCTTGGTAATTTTCGCCGCAGCTCTTCTGGTATCCTTTGCTTGATGATTTGCTTTGTCGAACTTTCTTGGACTGTGCCTCGGTGCTGCAAAAATCATTTTTGAACTGTTCTCTAAATAGGGGTTTATTGACTGTCCATGCTTCCATAGCAGTACTTAGCTGCTTAAATAGTTTGTTTCAAACCTTTCTCTTGGATTAGTAGGTAGAATTGTACGGTGGAATGATTTCCCTGCATCTTTGGGTGAAGCTGTAATTGGAGATTTGAATGAATGAATGAAATGTTTTTTTTTACAGTAAAAAAAAATAAAAAAATTCAAGAGTGACTAAATTAATTCCTATATAAGCACTTGATTCCGCAGCATAGTACCAAACAGAAAATTTATTACTTGCTTATTCTGTTCGTTTTACAGTAACGAATATTCCGCATGGCTCTCAAAAATTGTTTTCTGTCTGCCTTCTTCGTCATCATGTCATTTTTGTCCAGTTTTTGTTCTTGCGGAAGTGTTGGGTCGCTTAATGTAACCAATTGTTCATGTCATAATGTCTGCCTCAATTTAGAAATGATATCACCAATTGTTCATGATTTTTTTTTTAACAATATTCTGCCATTCATGAAGATAGTGTACTTTGCTTGCTAACTTTGGCTTCTCATGCCTCCTTGAGGTTTAGCACAGTTGTTAGAAGCTTCCCTTAGATATGAAATGTTGCACGTAGCTCCCTGATGCTTTTTTTGGTGTCAGCATAGGTGATACAGCTATAGTATATAAGGAACTCAAAAGTCAACAATTGTGATTGGCTTTTATTTGGATTATAGATTTGAGCAACCTCACATGATTATTCTTTTTCTTTTTCTGCTCCTTCTTAGACCACACTTTGTTGTTTTGGATGTCTTACTACCTTCATGTCTTCTGAATCCAGTCGAACAGAATCTTTGACAAGAAAATGCAAAGTGGCACTAGACATTCAACGAGTTGCTCAAGATTAGAAGGCAATGCCGAAGGAGTAAGACATTTTTCTATAGAAGAATGGACATTTTTCTATGCAAAGTGGCACAATTGTTTTCAACTTCATTCTTCTATATCCTGTTCAAACACTTGTAATTCTGCTGGACTATGGTCCATTTCTGAACCAGGAATATATTTTTCTGACATGTTCTTGTTTAAAGCAGCTTTCTTTAGTTAGTAATTAGTGATATTTGTGGGGAAAAGGAATTTCTGGATAGATCTTGGCATTGGTTTCTTGAATTGAGCTTGTGGTAGTTGGGATATTGTGGTTGTTTGAGATAATTGTGGCTTTTTGAGATAATTAGTGATATTGTGGTGTTTGACATAATTGTTTGTCTCTCAATTTGGTGGCTCAGCTCATGTTTTGCTGAGTTTTGGAATTTTGTTGGGAATTTTGGTTAGTTTGGGTACTTTCACAGCACAGTTAGGAACTATGGTCCGAGGAATTAGAATCATCCAGTTTTTGCTGCTCTTGTGGGCACCTACCGTTGGTGGGTAATTGCTGAATTTGAAAGTTTCATTGACATCAATCCAGCAAGTGGGAATTTCCCTTTTTTCTTCTCTATTCTTCTTTGTGGTGAATCTGATTTTTAGGGGTGTTAAATATGCTAACTGTGGGAGGTAGAATGTCGATACTTTTGATTGTATTTGTATCGATGAATCATGGATTTTATGCCTCATTTACTCCAACTGATAGCTACTTGCGTGCCTTTGAATCTTCCCAAAACGTCACCTTTGATCTGGTTTTTTGGTCAAGTCGAGTCAAAAAACTTGATAAGGCTCGACTCGATAAGGCTCGATGTCGAGCCTTATCGAGTCGAGTCTCGAGTCTAAAGGAAATTCTTCGAGTCAAGCTTCGAGTATCGATTTTTTGGGCTCGATCGAGCTCGAGTAGAGCTCGAGCTTTGGTGTTTATGAGTCGAGTCGAGCTCGAGTATAGCAATACTCGAGCTCGACTTGGCTCGATTACACCCCTTGTATAGACAGTGAAACTATCCTTACCATTAGGCAAGGCTAGAATAGGAGCCATGGTTAACCTTCGCTTCAATTCTTGAAAACTTTCCTCACACTTAGCATCCCACAGAAAACGGCAATTTTTATTTGTTAAATCGGTTAAAGGACCAGCATGTTTCGAGAAATTTTGAATAAACCGACGGTAGTAACCTGCCAACCCTAAGAAACTTCGAATCTCAGTGGGGTTTTCTGGCCTCTTCCATTCAGCCACTGACTCTACTTTTGCTGGGTCAACCGTGATACCTTCTTTTGAAATCACATGCCCCAAGAAAGAGATTTTCTCCAGCCAAAATTCACACTTGCTAAATTTAGCGTACAGCTGGTGATCTCTTAGGATTTGTAAAACTAACTTCAAATGCTGCTCATATTCCTCACGGATTTTTGAATAGACCAAAATGTCATCAATAAACACTACAACAAATCGGTCCAGGTAGGGTTTGAAAACCCGATGCATCAAATCCATAAAGGTAGCAGGGGCATTGATCGACCCAAAGGGCATGACCGCAAACTCAAAATGCCCGTATCTAGAATTGAAGGAGTTTTTGGTACATCTTCCTTTTTGATTAGCAACTGATAATACCCCTGTCGGAGATCTAACTTTGAAAAGACCATTGCACCTTGCAACTGGTCAAACAGTTCATCGATATGGGGTAGTGGGTATTTATTCTTAATGGTCATATTATTTAATCCCTGATAGTCAATACACAATCTCAAAATTCCATCATTCTTCCTAACAAATAGCACAGGTGCCCCCCAAGGAGATCCACTCTCACGAATAAACCCACGCTCCAACAGGTCTTGCAACTGCAATTTCAACTCCTTGAGTTCAGCAGGTGCCATTTGATAGGGGGTCTTAGAGATAGGTGACGTCCCCGGTAATAGGTCAATCTTAAACTCTATCTCTCTCCCCGGAGGTAAAGTTACTAATTCATCAGGAAATACATCCGGATATTCACTTACTACCGATACATCTTCGACCTTCAACTTATCAGGGGGAGTGTTTATAAGAAAAGTTAGGAACTCTTGTGCCCCTTTATTCAGTTGTTTCCTAGCCCGAATACCCGAAATCAATGCAGATAAGGCTAAACTACCCCTTACATCTAACCTTAAGGTCGCCTCCTCCGGTATACGAAATTTCACTACTTTTCTCTTACAGTCAAGTTGTGCATCGTATTTAGCTAATCAGTCCAGATCCAATATAACGTCGTACCCTTTAATAGCTAAACTTATAAGATTCTCTAAAAACTTCCTCTCTCCTACCCAAATTTCACAATTAGCATACATCATACCAGTAATCAAACGTTAATTCCCCGTAGGGGTACTAACTTCTAAGTCATGAGGCAAGCTAACAGGTTTTATATCAATTTCGCACATAAAATCGGGGTTAACAAAGGAATGAGTAGCACCAGGGTCTATCAAAATCCTGGCTAGACGATGGAAGACAGGGATCGTACCTTCTATGACCCCAGATGAGTCAGGGACTTGATGTTGCTCAAGGGAGTATACCCGAGCTGGCACCTTCGGCTTTGTCCCTTCCACCTTGGACTGCCCCGAGTTGGCCTTCGATGATTGGGTGGTTACCCTCGCCTCCCGAGGTAACACCGGGCAGTTTGCTATTTGATGCTCCGCACTCCCACAGCGTAAGCATTTTCTTTCTTTCCTCTAACAGTTGTCCTCGTGTTGTTTGGTTTCCCACAAAATCCACAAGGTCCACAAGAAATCGAGGCCGAACTTTCCTGGGAGGCATTCTCTGTGGGCCTCGTCCATTTTGACCACCCCTTAGCGGAGTCCCTCGTGCTATTCCCGGTAGCCTTCCTCCTCTGGCTCCCCTTCCAAACTTAGGAGGGGTACTTTTATCCCCTTAAGTCGAACTACTCGCAGAGAATCCCCGTTTTTTCACCTAGAAGTTCCTAACTTGAAACCTTGCATTTTCAACTCGTAAAGCTTTCTCCACGGCTTCACTAAAGGTATTGATCTGGGCTACCGCCAGATCCTTTTGAATTTCCACGTTTAGCCCCTGAGTAAAACGTCGAACTCTCCTTTGCTCTGTCAGAATGAGTTCAGGGGCGAACTTGGATAATCGAGTAAACTGGCTCTCGTACTCAGCCACCGTTTGAGTCCCCTGACGGAGGCTAATGAATTCGTCCTCCTTCTTTTCCTGGACTAAAGTGGAAAAGTATTTCGCGTTGAAATTCCTCATGAAATTCACCCATGTTCTTGGTGTTTGCTCCCGATCCCACTTCATTCGTATCACGTTCCACTAAGAACAGGCGGCCCCTTCCAACTGGAAGACAGCGAAAGTAATCTGTCTTTCCTCCGAATAGTGTAGGGCGGCAAAAATGTCTATCATTTTCTCCAACCACCTTTCGGCCACGTCTGGATCTGGCCCTCTCAGAAATTTTGGTGGAGAGAACTTTTGAAATCTCTCGAGGGTCCGATCTTCACCCTCTACTGGATTGCCAGGGTTCCCAGGTTGCTGGACAGGATGTTGGCCCTGGTGTTGCACTACGTGGACTAACAAGTCAGTCATTTGCTGCATAGCAGCAGCTATTTGAACATTAGGATCAACCTTAGGTTCAGGGTTTGGTTCAAACGTGATTTCCCTAGTACCCCCTTCAGTTGTGGGTTGCCTAGTACCACGCCGACGGCCTCGTCCACTACGAGTGCCCTCTATTGATCTAAGTTAATCTAAGGTCGAGGCACAAATATAATATTAAAAGGGTATATAAACATATTCATATAAGGATGAACAAATAACCAAAAGTAAACACCACATAAGGCATGTATACACATAGAGCATTTATACATAGAACACATAATTGTTTCAAACAGTCATACAAGAGCGGTCAAGCAAGTATATACAAAAGTAATCCCATGAAGCTAAAAGAATGTCTTCCAAAATACAATGTACAACCTAGGTCCTAAAAGTACAAAACAACCAACCAAAAGCTTTTCCTAGGTATCCCTCACATGGGATCAAAACATGGCCCAAAGAACTCTAACCTGGTTCTCAACTGAGCCAACCGACTCCTCCGGAGAGCTAGAGCTAGGGGCGCCTCCCTCGCCCGGAGCTCCGTCACCAAGAACTCCCCCTGGCACATTAGCGCCAATCACTCCCTGGATTAGCGCCTCACACTCGTTAATAATACCACCGGACCTGTCTCTAACCTCCCGGACCACCCTAGTAAGACGGCCGTTGGCTACGTGTAACTGCTCTCTAAGAGCATTCGTCTGCTCCTGCTCCATGGCTACGTCCCCCTGGAGCTCCCGAATCCCATCCGCCTGCATCCTCATGATGCCCCTTACACGCTGCATCTCAATGTGATCTCTGGCGGCGGCACGCCTGAGCCTCATCCCCTCATCTAATACGGCCACGACTACATGGTCAGCGTAGGAGTAATGCTGGCAACGACTACAGCGCCTAGTCCGACTGGCTGTGCTCCAGCGTCGAATCAGTCCTCTACGCCTCTCCTCGTAATCGACAACGCGAAAACGCCTCCGAGGTGGCCCACCTCCGCTCCCACTAGCTCCGTCCATGACTTAAAAGGATATCCACAGGTTACAACTTAGACAGAGTAATCATACGTAAACACACCCTAACATAATCCCCAAAAGTTCTAAGAATCAGGTTTCGGGTTCACCCAGGTTATTTCTAACCTAGGCTCTGATACCACCTGTGACAGCCCCACTTTCCCCTGAGGCGTACCAAAGGGGTTAGCGAACTGCCTGTCCAACTCTTGTCATGACTACTAAGACGGTAATACACAAACTAAGACGTTCGGAAAGATATATAGATATTAGTGCTCCTAAACGAGTCAATAATCACAAAACAGAAAAATGCAAATCGAAACTAAAAGTGAATGTGACCGTCACGTCACAATCCAGCTGGAACCTAATCGAATACAGATAATGTTATACAACTCTAGAGAATGACCAATCCAAACCAAATATAAAGCATGAACATGGTTAAACAGGTTTATATACATACGTTTGTCATTTACAAATCAAAAGGAAAATATTTGGATCAAGTTACATGTAGGGTTTTCCAACTCCCAAGGAGCTATACAAAAAAAGTATTTATACTAGCTCAATTCATTCTTCAAAATGTTCATTGGTCCAAAAGATGGTTCCTTGTAAGGAAAACAAAGGTAACGGGGTGAGATTTCGCCCAATGAGATACCATCACTCAAGCATTCACGGATCACCAAAATACAATGCTATTTATGTCAAATACATTCATCAAATAAGTAGGAACAACCATTATACATTATTTAGAGAGTAAAAGGATACAGACGGCTCTCAAGAGCCCACTTACTCTTTTGCCGTACTTGATCTCACCTTGTTGACTCTCCGACAACGCTTAAGAGTAACCATTACCGTAGACCCCACTTTACTCCGATTTCCATCCACCACACATACCCCTTACCGGGCTTGAACACCAATCAGAACAGAAATGGTAATACTCGAGTATATCGAAATCAAGAGTCTCATACCCAAAGATCCCCAAAACAGTCCCCATGGCTTGTCAATTTCCCTCGATCAAGCCCTTGTTGGCTCGAGTCCATTGACTACCAGTGAGGTTGAGCTCAGAGTTAACAGTAAAGGTCGTTGTATGCACGTCCAAACGACACCAAATCAAGTACAATCAAGAGAAGTCCAAGTGATACAGTAACCGGTCAAATAAGTCGTAAAGTACAAGAGTGGTAAAGTACACCTTCGTCTCATCTAGCAGAAACAATAATCACAAGTAGTCCAATCACAGATTCCAAGTACAATAAAGCCACGGAATAACAATCATGTGAGTAGTACACTCACCAAGTCAAACAAAGCAATTTCACAAGTTTTCGCCCGACGTAAGCCTCGGATCACCGGCACGCCCTATAACAATCAAGAAAGCACAATTGAGACTCGGACACGAGTCTAATACCTCTTAAATGAACTATTAAGGCAAAAATCAAATATAGTTTGGAAATGGAAAATACATAATATTTAGGGCTAAAAGTAGAAACAAATCCCAAAACCTTTCATTTCTATCCAACCTCAACCTAAACTCACAAGAATCCAATATCCTTAACATTTGGACAGCATTTCCCCTAAAATTTCAGATTTTTCATCCTACAAACAACCATTTAAATTCATCCAAAGCAACCACAAGCACACAAACAATTCATAGGCCATTCAATACACTTCATTAGGGTCACAATACCCCTCAATCATAGCCAATTACAAGCTCAACAACCAACCATAGAAAAGCCCCAATTAGAAGCCCTAAATCTGAAATTTTTCGCACAGCTGAAATTTTCTGCAAATAACTGCAATTAACGCACAAGGGCTCTATTTAACACCATTTGGAGCTATTAATCCAAGGCCAAACATAACCATCATATGAAAATAGAAAATTCCCCAAAAAATCATAAATTTAGCTAACTCCACTTTAATGCATGAAATCTTCCATAAAACAACCTATTTAGCCACCATAAATCACTAATTTACCATGATTAGGAACAAAGAATGAGTTTCCAAGCAAAATACCTTAACTCCTCAAGAAAGGTAGTAGCTTAAGGGTTTCTCCTCCAAAACAACTCCACCAAGACCTTCAAACTCCCTTAGCAAGTCACTTTGGTGGACAAATTCAAGATTTAATCGGTTGGATTTCAAGATTTAAGCAAGAAATGGAAGAAGTAGTTGAAGTTTTATTTCTTTTCTGTCAAGGAGAGGTTCGGCCAAGAGGTTGGAAATGAAGATGGTTTCTTGGTCAAAATTGAAGTTTTTAGTAAAGGTAAGAAAGTTAGGCAAGTCTAACTTTGACTAGGTAAGTGACACTTAGCACTTTGTTGTTGCTTGAATTTATTTTCTTGTCTCCCCATGGTTAATCCATTTAGGTAACCTCTAATTATCTCCTAACACCTAGTAATTAAATTCCTTTATGTAAAATTTAACCTAATTGGCCGAATTTCTCTGACTTAACGCATTAGCCGGTCCCACGTCCAATATACACTCCTAATTTTTCATGAACTAACTTATACTAGAAAAATAATTTTAAAACTATATTTACTGATAAAATATCTATAAAGGTTAATATAATAAAGAAAATATAAAAACGTGTGCACAGGAATAAAATAATACCTAAAATAAAAATATTTTTTTCTGGGTTCTCACACCCTCTCCTCCTTAAAGAATTTCGTCCTCGGAATTGCTCACCTGGGTTACTAAACAGCTCAAGGTATTTCTTTTGCATCTCTTCCTCCATCTCCCAAGTTGCCTCTTCTATTCCATGATTCCTCCACAAAACCTTCACTAATGGGATTTGTTTATTCCTCAGTTCCTTAATCCTTCGATCGAGTAATTGGACAAGTCTCTCTTCGTAGGTGAGTGCTTCATCTATCTCAATTTCCTCTGGTTGCACGATGTGGGTTGGATCAGGATAGTACTATTTAAGCATCAAGACATGGTAGACGTCATGAATTCGTGATAAACTTGGCGGCAACTCGAGTCGGTACGCTACTTTCCCAACCCATTGAAGAATCTTATAAGGTCCTACGAACCGTGGTTGAAGTTTCTTTCCTCTACCCACAGTGATACTTCGTAGTGGCGTGATCTTAAAAAAAACACGGTCTCCAATTTCGAACTCCAAATCTTTCCTTCGGTTGTCCGCGTAGCTCTTTTGTCGACTTTGAGCTATTTGGAGTCTTTGACGGATCAACTTAACCTTTTCTTGTGCATCCTCCATCCAGGGAATGGTTGTTGGATCTAGAACCTTCTTTTCCCCTACTTCATCCCAATGAATGGGCGAACGACACTTCCGTCCGTAGAGGGCTTCATACGGTGCCATTTGAATAGACGAATGGTAACTGTTATTATAGGCAAACTCTACTAAAGTCATATGTTGGCCCCAATTACCCCCAAAGTCCAGAATACAAGTTCGTAGCATATCCTCGAGGGTTTGAATTGTTCGCTCCGACTGTCCATCCGTCTGGTGGTGGTAAGTGGTACTAAGTTTGAGTTTGGTCCCCAAGTTCTCCTGAAACTTTTGCCAAAACCTCAATATAAAACGAGGATCTCGGTCTGAAACTATACTCACTGGGACCCCATGTAACCTCACAATTTCATCCATGTACAACCGAGCCAATTTATCCATAGAATACTTCATATTCACAGGTAAGAAATGGGCTGATTTGGTTAACCGATCAACGATTACCCAAACGGCATCATGTCCTTTTTGAGTCTTTGGTAATCCAGAGACAAAATCCATCGTAATATTTTCCCACTTCCATTCAGGTATGTCAAGAGGTTGTAACAGTCCAGAGGGTTTTTGGTGTTCAGCCTTGACTTGCTGGCAAAGCAGACAGGTTTGTATATATTGAGCAATCTCCCTCTTCATCTTATCCCACCAGTACAACCGTCGCAAGTCCTGATACATCTTATTATTACCAGGATGGATCGTGTATTTCGATCGATGGGCTTCATCTAAAATCTCCCTTTTCAAGTTTTCATCATTAGGCACCACTACCCGATTCCGATACTTCAAAATTCCTTCAGGACTTACACTGAAATCAGGCAGTTCTCCTTTTTCCACCTTATCCCTCCACTTTTGTAACATTAGATCCTCAGTCTGGGCCTCTTTGATTCTGTCTAATATAGTGGACGTCACCTGGATATTTCCAAAAGTTACTTTTTGGCGTCCCAATCTAGGGTTCCACTCACTAACTGCTCTTAACATCTCCCACTCCTTGACCATCAACCCCGCTACTTGAGCCTTTCGACTTAGGGCGTCAGCTACTACATTAGCCTTATCCGGGTGGTAGTTGATCGTGCAGTCATAATCTTCTAAGAGTTCCATCCACCGGCGTTGCCTCATATTCAACTTCTTTTGCGAAAAGAGATACTTAAGACTCTTATGGTCTGAATAAACCTCAAAGGTAACCCCGTATAGATAGTGTCTCCACTTTTTCAGAGCAAAGACCACTGCAGCTAGCTCCAAGTCATGGGTTTGTTCATGGATTTTCAATTTCCTAGAGGCAAAAGCAATTACGTTCTTGTTTTGCATCAACACACACCCCAATCCTTCTCTCGAAGCATCAGTATAGACTAGGGATGTACGCGAGCCGAGTAGCTCGGTCAACGACTCGGCTTGAACTCGAGTTGACCGAGTTTGAGCCGAGTTTCGAGTAGCTCGAATGAAAATCGAGTCGAGTTTCGAGTCGAAATATCCCAGCTCGACGAGCCGGAGTTATTTAAATAATATATTTATAATTTAAATAATATATATGTATTATAATTATAAAATGACTGTTATGGGTATAAGTTATATGGAATTTACAATATATCCTTCTTTATAATAAAATCCTATAATGGCAAAAAAGTAATAACATAATTGTAAAAAGACCTAAAATGAAAAAATGTCTAAAAAAATGAAGAAAAGACTTTCTTCTCCGTTCGACTTTCTTCTCTGTTCGAAGTAAGCCTCGCCAAAAAATTCACTTTACCAACCACTGATTCTGACTGATTTAGATCTAAACCCTCACTCCATTACTCTCAGTCTCTCGTTCGTCGCCGACGCCGTTGCTCGCCGCATCTGTGAGACTCCATCGCCATCGCCATCGCATCTGGTTACTGGTATGTCTGCCTCTGCTCTAATGTAGTATGATTGATTACCGCATCTGGTTACTCTGAGTTTGTTAAAGTTGGTGTCTTGGTAATTTTCGCCGCAGCTCTTCTGGTATCCTTTGCTTGATGATTTGCTTTGTCGAACTTTCTTGGACTGTGCCTCGGTGCTGCAAAAATCATTTTTGAACTGTTCTCTAAATAGGGGTTTATTGACTGTCCATGCTTCCATAGCAGTACTTAGCTGCTTAAATAGTTTGTTTCAAACCTTTCTCTTGGATTAGTAGGTAGAATTGTACGGTGGAATGATTTCCCTGCATCTTTGGGTGAAGCTGTAATTGGAGATTTGAATGAATGAATGAAATGTTTTTTTTTACAGTAAAAAAAAATAAAAAAATTCAAGAGTGACTAAATTAATTCCTATATAAGCACTTGATTCCGCAGCATAGTACCAAACAGAAAATTTATTACTTGCTTATTCTGTTCGTTTTACAGTAACGAATATTCCGCATGGCTCTCAAAAATTGTTTTCTGTCTGCCTTCTTCGTCATCATGTCATTTTTGTCCAGTTTTTGTTCTTGCGGAAGTGTTGGGTCGCTTAATGTAACCAATTGTTCATGTCATAATGTCTGCCTCAATTTAGAAATGATATCACCAATTGTTCATGATTTTTTTTTTAACAATATTCTGCCATTCATGAAGATAGTGTACTTTGCTTGCTAACTTTGGCTTCTCATGCCTCCTTGAGGTTTAGCACAGTTGTTAGAAGCTTCCCTTAGATATGAAATGTTGCACGTAGCTCCCTGATGCTTTTTTTGGTGTCAGCATAGGTGATACAGCTATAGTATATAAGGAACTCAAAAGTCAACAATTGTGATTGGCTTTTATTTGGATTATAGATTTGAGCAACCTCACATGATTATTCTTTTTCTTTTTCTGCTCCTTCTTAGACCACACTTTGTTGTTTTGGATGTCTTACTACCTTCATGTCTTCTGAATCCAGTCGGACAGAATCTTTGACAAGAAAATGCAAAGTGGCACTAGACATTCAACGAGTTGCTCAAGATTAGAAGGCAATGCCGAAGGAGTAAGACATTTTTCTATAGAAGAATGGACATTTTTCTATGCAAAGTGGCACAATTGTTTTCAACTTCATTCTTCTATATCCTGTTCAAACACTTGTAATTCTGCTGGACTATGGTCCATTTCTGAACCAGGAATATATTTTTCTGACATGTTCTTGTTTAAAGCAGCTTTCTTTAGTTAGTAATTAGTGATATTTGTGGGGAAAAGGAATTTCTGGATAGATCTTGGCATTGGTTTCTTGAATTGAGCTTGTGGTAGTTGGGATATTGTGGTTGTTTGAGATAATTGTGGCTGTTTGAGATAATTAGTGATATTGTGGTGTTTGACATAATTGTTTGTCTCTCAATTTGGTGGCTCAGCTCATGTTTTGCTGAGTTTTGGAATTTTGTTGGGAATTTTGGTTAGTTTGGGTACTTTCACAGCACAGTTAGGAACTATGGTCCGAGGAATTAGAATCATCCAGTTTTTGCTGCTCTTGTGGGCACCTACCGTTGGTGGGTAATTGCTGAATTTGAAAGTTTCATTGACATCAATCCAGCAAGTGGGAATTTCCCTTTTTTCTTCTCTATTCTTCTTTGTGGTGAATCTGATTTTTAGGGGTGTTAAATATGCTAACTGTGGGAGGTAGAATGTCGATACTTTTGATTGTATTTGTATCGATGAATCATGGATTTTATGCCTCATTTACTCCAACTGATAGCTACTTGCGTGCCTTTGAATCTTCCCAAAACGTCACCTTTGATCTGGTTTTTTGGTCAAGTCGAGTCAAAAAACTTGATAAGGCTCGACTCGATAAGGCTCGATGTCGAGCCTTATCGAGTCGAGTCTCGAGTCTAAAGGAAATTCTTCGAGTCAAGCTTCGAGTATCGATTTTTTGGGCTCGATCGAGCTCGAGTAGAGCTCGAGCTTTGGTGTTTATGAGTCGAGTCGAGCTCGAGTATAGCAATACTCGAGCTCGACTTGGCTCGATTACACCCCTTGTATAGACAGTGAAACTATCCTTACCATTAGGCAAGGCTAGAATAGGAGCCATGGTTAACCTTCGCTTCAATTCTTGAAAACTTTCCTCACACTTAGCATCCCACAGAAAACGGCAATTTTTATTTGTTAAATCGGTTAAAGGACCAGCATGTTTCGAGAAATTTTGAATAAACCGACGGTAGTAACCTGCCAACCCTAAGAAATGTGAGATATGGGTTGGAGAACTTGGTGTATAGAGATTGTGAGATATGGGTTGGAGAACGGAAGTTACAAGCCGATTTAGTGGACTTAGATATTAAGGGGTATGATGTTATCCTAGAAATGGACTGGTTAGCTCGCTACCATGCTCAATTGAATTGTAAGACAAAAACGGTAGAGTTGTGCATTTCAGGAGAGGCAACCCTAAAATTGGATGTAAGGGGTGATTAGCCTAATCTACTCTTATTTCAGGAATTCGGGTTAGAAAAATGCTGAGTAAAGGAACTCAAGAATATTTGGCTTTTCTTATAAATACTCCTAGTGATAAGGTGAGATTCGAAGATATGCCTGTAGTAAAGGAGTATTCGGATATTTTTCCTGAAGAATTTGAGTCTTTGCCTCCGGAAAGAGAGATAGCTTTTAAGATTGATGTGACTCCGGGGTTATCACCTATCTCTAAAACACCAAATAGAATGGCTTCGGCTGAATTGAAAGGGTTGAAATTGCAGTTGCAGGATTTGCTAGAATGAGGTTTTATAAAGGAAAGTGATTCACCGTGAGGAGTCCCGGTGTTGGTCGTTAAAAAGAAAGATGGGAGTTTAAAATTGTGTATAGACTACCGAGGCTTGAACGATGTTACTATTAAGAATAAATACCCTTTGCCCACATTGATGAATTGTTTGACCAATTGCAAGGAGCGGTAGTATTTTCAAAGTTAGACCTCAGGCAGGGTTATTATCAATTGAGGATTTTGGAGAAAGATATACCTAAAACTGCCTTTAACTTGAGGTACGGATATTTTGAGTTCGCAGTAATGCCGTTTGGATTGATTAATGCACCTGCGACTTTTATGGATTTAATGCACCAAATCTTTAAGCTTTACCTAGATCAGTTGTGGTAGTGTTCATCGATGATATATTGGTGTACTCTAAGAATTTGGAGGATCATGAGAAACACTTGAGGATTGTTTTACAAACTTTGAGGGAACATCAGTTGTATGCTAAGTTTAGCAAATGTGAATTTTGATTGAAAGAAGTGACTTTCTTAGGTCACATAATTTTCAAGGACGGAAACAAGGTGGATCCAGCCAAAATTGAAGCGGTTTCTAAGTGGAAGCAACCGGAAAACCCTACTGAAGTTCAGAATTTTATAGGGTTAGCAGGGTATTATCAGAGGTTTAACAAAGATTTTTCCAAAATTGCTGGACCCATGACTGTGTTGACTAAGAAAAGTGAGAAATTTATATGGAGCCCGAAGTGTGAAGAAAGTTTTTAGGAGTTAAAGTGACTGTGACAGCCCCACCTTTCCCTGAGGCGTACCAAAGGGGTTAGCAAACTGCCTGTCCAACTCTCGCCAGGACTACTAAGACGGTAATATACAAGCTAAGACGTTCGGAAATATATATAGATATTAGTGCTCCTAAACGAGTCAATAATCATAAAACGGAAAAACGCAAATCGAAACTGAAAGTGAATAGTGACCATCACGTCATAATCCAGTCGGAATCCAATCGAATACAGATAACGTTATACAACTCTAGAGAATGACCAATCCAAACCAAATATAAAGCATGAACATGGTTAAACAGGTTTATATACATACGTTTGTCATTTACAAATCAAAAGGGAAATATTTGGATCAAGTTACATGTAGGGTTTTCCAACTCCCAAGGAGCTATACAAAAAAAGTATTTATACTTTTTTTTCGCCCAACGTTCAAAATGTACGCCCAATTTTCCAACTCCTAAAAAGTACTTTTTTTTCATTCTTCAAAATGTTTATTGGTCCAAAAGATGGTTCCCTGTAAGGAAAACAAAGGTAACGGGGTGAGTTTTCGCCCAATGAGGTACCAACACTCAAGCATTCAAGGATCACCAAAATACAATGCTACTTATGTCAAATACATTAATCAAATAAGCAGGAACAACCATTATACATCATTTAGAGAGTAAAAGGATACGGACGGCTCTCAAGAGCCCACTTCCTCCTTTGCCGTACTTGATCTCACCTCGTTGACTCTCCGTCAACGCTTAAGAGTAACCATTACTGTAGACCCCACTTTACTCCGATTTCCATCCACCACACATACCCCTTACCGGGCTTGAACACCAATCAGAACAGAAATGGTAATACTCGAGTATATCGAAATCAAGAGTCTCATACCCAAAGATCCCCAAAACAGTCCCCATGGCTTGTCAATTTCCCTCGATCAAGCCCTTGTTGGCTCGAGTCCATTGACTACCAGTGAGGTTGAGCTCAGAGTTAACAGTAAAGGTCGTTGTATGCACGTCCAAACGACACCAAATCAAGTACAATCAAGAGAAGTCCAAGTGATACAGTAACCGGTCAAATAAGTCGTAGAGTACAAGAGTGGTAAAGTACACCTTCGTCTCATCTAGCAGAAACAATAATCACAAGTAGTCCAATCACAGATTCCAAGTACAATAAAGCCACGGAATAACAATCATGTGAGTAGTACACTCACCAAGTCAAACAAAGCAATTTCACAAGTTTTCGCCCGACGTAAGCCTCGGATCACCGGCACGCCCTATAACAATCAAGAAAGCACAATTGAGACTCGGACACGAGTCGAATACCTCTTAAATGAACTATTAAGGCAAAAACCAAATATAGTTTGGAAATGGAAAATACATAATATTTAGGGCTAAAAGTAGAAACAAATCCCAAAACCTTTCATTTCTATCCAACCTCAACCTAAACTCACAAGAATCCAATATCCTTAACAATTGGACAGCATTTCCCCTAAAATTTCAGATTTTTCATCCTACAAACAACCATTTAAATTCATCCAAAGCAACCACAAGCACACAAACAATTCATAGGCCATTCAATACACTTCATTAGGGTCACAATACCCCTCATTCATAGCCAATTACAAGCTCAACAACCAACCATAGAAAAGCCCCAATTAGAAGCCCTAAATCTGAAATTTTTCGCACAGCTGAAATTTTCTGCAAATAACTGCAATTAACGCACAAGGGCTCTATTTAACACCATTTGGAGCTATTAATCCAAGGCCAAACATAACCATCATATGAAAATAGAAAATTCTCCAAAAAATCAGAAATTTAGCTAACTCCACTTTAATCCATGAAATCTTCCATAAAACAACCTATTTAGCCACCATAAATCACTAATTTACCATGATTAGGAACAAAGAGTGACTTTCCAAGCAAAATACCTTAACTCCTCAAGAAAGGTAGTAGTTTAGAGGTTTCTCCTCCAAAACAACTCCACCAAGACCTTCAAACTCCCTTAGCAAGTCACTTTGGTGGACAAATTCAAGATTTAATCGGTTGGATTTCAAGATTTAAGTAAGAAATGGAAGAAGTAGTTGAAGTTTTCTTTTCTTTTCTCTCATGGAGAGGTTCGGCCAAGAGGTTGGAAATGAAGATGGTTTCTTGGTCAAAATTGAAGTTTTTAGTAAAGGTAAGAAAGTTAGGCAAGTCCAACTTTGACTAGGTAAGTGACACTTGGCACTTTGTTGTTGCTTGAATTTATTTTCTTGTCTCCCCACGGTTAATCCATCTAGGTAACCTCTAATTATCTCCTAACACCTAGTAATTAAATCCCTTTATGCAAAATTTAATCTAATTGACCGAATTTCTCTCACTTAACGTGTGACGCCCCGAAAGAATGAGTGTGAGAACCCGAAAATTTTTATATATTTTCTAGACATTATTTTGTTTCCTTGTTTATAATTTTGTACCTTTCTTCAAGATATTAATTTCCTATACATTTTTATAAGGGAATATAGTTTTCAAATCATTTTCTTGATTCAAGTTAGTCCACGTTGAGTTTGAAGTGTATTATGGACGTGGGACCCGCTAGTGCGGTAAATGCAATATATTTTTGGCAACTTGTTGGAGTTTTGAATTAAGTGATATTATTTTACAAGGTGCTAAGAGATAATTAGAAGTTACCTACATGGATTAGTATTAGAGAGACAAAGAGATAAGCTTTAAGCTAAAAGGTGACAAGTGTCACTTTGTGATTCAAGTTGGACTTTTGACCATCTTACCTCAACTTTACTAAAACCAAAATTTGACCAAAAATCAAGCCATTTTCTCCTTCTTATGGCAGAAACTTTGAGAGCAATAGAGAGAGAAAAATCTTCATCTTTCACTCCAATTTCTTACTCCAATCTTGAGTTCTAACCGATAGAATTGCAAATTACTCCATAAAAGTTGTTTACTAAGGAGATTCCAAGGTGTTTGTGGAGTTAATTTGGGAAGAAGAACTCTAAGCCATCACCTTTCTTGAGATTTCAAGGTATCATGTCTAGCAATCCATTCTTTGTTCTTAACAATGGTTTATTAGTGACTTGTGTTGGCTTAAGAGGTGATTTTATGGAAGATTTCTTGAATTAAAGTGAAGTTAGTTAATATTTTTTTTTTTGGGATTTTTCTGTTTTCCTATGATGGATATGGTTAGCCTTGAATTGATGGTTTTAAATGGTGTTAAATAGCTCTCTTGTGCGTTAATTGCGGTTATTTGCGGAAAATTTCAGTTTTGTGCGGAAATTCCAGGTTTAGGGTTTACATTTGCCCTATTTTGACCGGATTTATTTGGGCATGTTAGAGGCTGAATCAGGCTTAGGTTAAAACATGAAAGTTGTAGCAAATAGTGTTAACTAGTTGCCTACAAAATGTCATCTCAATCCGAGTACTGTATCATGTGAAATGACCGATATACCTTTGACTGTCCATGAACCCTGTTTCGTGCCCAAATTTCTGTTTTGGTGGAGTTTTCCATTTTTGACCATGAAATTGCATGATTTGGCTTTGGAGGTCTTCATAAGAAATGTAGGGTTATGTCTTGGCTTCAAACACCATAAGATTCATTTCAATCCGATAAGTGTAGCTTTAGTTATGGATATTGTGCCGAAAGGTGTATTTGATAGTCTATGATGTGTATGTGATTGATTTGAGATGAAATGGTGTTGCTTGTAGGATGGAAAAGTAAGGAAATTAAGGGGATATGCTGTCCGATCTTTGAAAGCATTTGATTGCTTTGAGTTTGAGTTGAAGGGCTTGGATTTGGGCAAGGCAATGATATACGATGGATGGTTCCTAAGCCGTGGAGGTGAGTGACCCTCAACTATTTCCCAAGTACTTTTGAACTGTTTCTTGTATTATTTACTCGACTACATATCATGCGTGCTTGCATGTGAGTTCATGACATGATTTGACTTTAATGAGTTCTTGGGGAGTCTTGTGCTGAACACCAACGTCTCCACCCTGTTTATTGTTCATGACATGATCTGGAGCACCAACGTTGCTCCCTCTTATTGTTTAACGCTAAGTGATCTATTTGAGCATTGGGTGTTTAAATGCATGATTTCACTGGCTCACGAGAGCAACAATACGTATATTTGATCTTGGAATCATGACATCATCGAAATGCATTATTGTGAAATATATTTGATTACTGATTTTATTGGTTACTCACTGAGTTTCTAGCTCACCCCAAAAATATTTTATTCCCCTCCACAAGGCTCGTGGTGAAGGAAGGCTTGTAGTACTTATTCACGTGACTGGATGGCATATATCTTGTATAGTTTGGATTTGGAATCATTTTATGTATAGTTGGGAATTGTTTCCGCTTCGCTTATGACATGTAATGATTGGAGAAGTTGATGTATATTTGAGATATATCTTGTAATTTAATTGAGGACTTTAGTGAACGACTGAGTCTCGGCGAGAGTTGGATAGGTGGTCCGCCGAACCCTTTGGTTCGCCTTACGGGGAGATGGGGTCGTCACATAACGCACTAGCGGGTCCCACGTCTAATATACACTCCTAATTTCTCATGAACTAACTTATACTAGAAAAATGATTTTAAAACTATATTTACTGATAAAATATCTATAAAGGTTAATATAATAAAGAAAATATAAAAACGTGTGCACAGGAATAAAATAATGGCTAAAATAAAATTTTTTTTTCTGGGTTCTCACAGGGACGATTGACGAGAGCACCTGCAGTAGCTTTGCCTAACGGAAAGGATAGCTTTGTAGTATATACAGATGCTTCCAAAGAAAGATTGGGGTATGTATTGATGCAGAATGATAAGGTAATTGCGTGCACCTCTAGGAAATTAAAGCCGCACGAGAGAAACTACCCAACTCATGATTTGGAGTCAGCGACTGTAGTATTTACATTGAAAAAGTGGAGGCATTACCTCTATGGGATGACATTTGAAGTTTTCACGGACCACAAGAGTCTTAAATATTTGTTTTCTCAAAAAGAGTTGAATTTGAGACAACGTAGATGGGTGGAATTTTTAGAAGACTATGATTGTAAGATTAACTATCACCTAGGAAAAGCCAATGTAGTGGCCGATGCATTAAGTCGTCAAGTGCAAGTGGCAAGATTGATGATTAAAGAATTGCACTTGTTAGAAGAGGTTAGTTGTTGGAATCCTCGACTTGAACCGAGAAAAGTGATCCTTGGGAATATTGTCGTGAAATCTACTTTATTGGAACATATCACAGAAATACAAGAAAAGGACCCTGAAGTGCAAAAGTGGTTGGAGAAAGTCAAAAAGGGGGACAAGTCGAATTTTAACTTGGGAACAAACGGTGTACTAAGGTTTTGGAATCGTATAGTAGTACCAAAGGATGAAGGGCTTAAGAAGAAAATCTTAGAAGAAGCGCACCATTCTAAGTATACGATACATCCTAGAGGGAATAAAATGTACCAAAACTTGAAGAGTTTGTACTGGTGGGAGAATATGAAAAAGAAAATTGCTCAATTTGTCCAGACTTGTTTGATCTGCCAGTGGGTTAAAGCCAAGCATCAGAAACCATCTGGCCTATTACAACCGTTAGAGATACTCGAGTGGAAGTGGAAAAATATCACCATGAATTTTGTATCTGAATTACCTAGGACACAAAGAGGTCACGACGCCGTTTGGGTATAGTGGATAGGTTGACCAAATCTGCTCACTTTCTGCCGATTAGTATGAAGTACTCATTGGAGAAGTTAGCAAAGCTGTATTTGGATGAAATTATAAGGCTGCATTGTATACCGATAAGTATTGTGTTCGATCGAGATCCTAGGTTTGTTTCGCGGTTCTGGCAAAAGATGCAAGAAATGCTAGGAACTAAATTGAATTTTAGCACTACTTACCACCCCCAAACTGATGAATAGTCTAAGAGGACAATTCAAACTCTTGAGCACATGTTGAGAACCTGTATTTTGGACTTTGGAGAGAATTGGAGTAAGTATTTGACATTGGTGGAGTTCGCTTATAATAATAGTTTCTGTTCATCCATTCAAATGGCTCTATATGAAGCTCTTTATGGTCGTAAGTGTTGGTCTCCAATTTGTTGGGATGAAGTAGGTGAAAGAAAGATTTTAGACCCAACTGCAGTGCCATGGATTGAAAAGGCGTCAGACAAAGTGAAGTTAATACATCAGAGGATTCAAATCGCACAGAGTCGTCAAAAGTGTTATTCAGATAACCGAAGGAAGGATTTTGATACGAATCTCGTTGGTGAGGAGATTCGCGACCCAAGATCGCTTGTTGGATTTGACGTCGGATGCAAGAAACGGTGGCAGCGGAAACCCTACGACCCCTCTAATGCCCGTGACTACGAACTTGTTGATACTATCTCAACCCGTAATCAAACGAATTAGTGAACCTCAGGCAAGTGTAGAAGGCGCCACAATCCAAGTGCGATTCTTGAATTGATAAGCCGAACAAGAACATTAGAGTATAACTCTAAGTTGTTCAAGGTTTGCTCGAAAGTTATGGAGAAAACTCTCTCAATATTTTTATCATAAAAGTGTCTCCCCTCAAATTATCATAAACCTGGCTATTTATAGCCTTACAAAGAAGCAAACCTAATCTAAGTTGGAAACAATACAAGTTTTCTTATTCGACTTGACAACTAAACTAATGACTTAAGGCTAACTAATGGACAACTTATAATCGACCCAATGAAGGCTTTAAGCTGGCCCAACATAACCCAATAAAAGCTAATGAACCAACTTAAGTAATAGTAAGCCTAGACTCCATAAATCAGATCCAACTCAACATGAGGTCTTGGACCGAACTTATTCCTACCAAATAAAATAGAAATCTGAAAAATAAACTACTAAACTATTACTAAAAGATTCATTCTCTTGCAGCCCGAAACATGGCCCATAAGCGGCCCATATTTCGTATCATTCCCCTCCTCTTGAAAAAGATTTGTCCTCAAATCGTGGTTGGAAAAGAATGGTACTAACAAGAGTTGGCAGTATGAAACCTCAAATCTCTGCATATTGGCTCTCTTAGAATGAATGATACTTGCATACGTCATGATTATTATGATTCGGTGCACATGTCTCTCGGTCAGCTTGGAAATGCTCACAATTAGCCATGGAAAACTCATGGCTTTACTCCAACGACTCCTCGAAGATAATGCATATAGCTTTGGTTCCATGATGCAAGGTAAAATGTATAGTTCATTGGCAGCAAGGTCACATCTTCTTGGATCCTCTATAATGCAACTGACAAAATGAAGAGCACTTTGAACGTGATCAACTTCATTAGATTGATCATCACTTGGAACATTTGTTACAAAATGGGAACAAGGCATAGGATAAGATTCAAGTGCAAGAACTCCCTTTGGAAATGTATTACTTCTCCCAACAAGCAAAGCAGGCTCATGGGTGAAGTTGAATATCAATGGATAGTAAAGGGATACTACACTTAAGATGCAAACTCCACGAAAATTCTGATATTCACCAATGGATTTAAGGATAGAATATGCCATGATCAACTCAATCTCTCCTTGCTTAACCTGCATAAAAGAAGAAAAGCTAAACAAAGCAAAGGTAAATTCGTTAGAAAGGTAAGTCCTCGCATTTTTGCCCAAGGTCAGCACACTTTTTCCCTTTTCTTCCTTCTCAACTTGCTCATGACAACTAACTTGTGTAGGTGGGACTTCAAGGTTACTAACATTCATAGATACTTCTTCAATCAATGGTGGACTAGAAGGAACATCTCTTTTACTACCATCGGTTGACACATGATTAAGTTGCTCAAAATATGACTTCAGCACTTGGCTAATTTCTCCCATCATAGAGTCAACCAATTCTTTAGTCCGGCTTCGAAAATCAGCCTTTGATTCACGAGGCTTTGACTCAATTCGAGAATTCTTAGACTCCATGACTCGATTGTCACAACACTCCTTAGATGAAGCTCGTTTGCTTGATGAAGACCTCGGCTTCGATGCTCGACGCAAACTCCTTTGCTCCTCCTCATACTCATTACAAGTATGCTTATGTCTTTCATATACACACAAAGCGTGAAAATGATCCATTTCCTCCCGAAGTGAATGAAAATCATGTTGTGAATGCTCGGAGATTGAATGCGTGGAACTAGAGTACTTGGAAGTAGTTCGCTTGGAACCCCTCCTCTTAAGAGGCTCGTTCTTTGAGAATTCTTGATGATATGAATGAGATGCAACTCCACGAGGCATGGTTAAGTGACCAACAAAATTGGTTAGCCAAGAAAAGAAATTCCTCACAACACACAAGCTCACGTGTATGTGCTCGTCACTCGTGTTTTCACTCTAATTTGCTCACCAAAAAAATTTTCACGTAGCCCCAACAAGCTAGCTCTGATGCCAGCTGATACGAATCTCGTTGGTGAGGAGATTCGCGACCCAAGATCGCTTGTTGGATTTGACGTCGGATGCAAGAAACGGTGGCAGCGGAAACCCTACGACCCCTCTAATCCCCGTGACTACGAACTTGTTGATACTATCTCAACCCGTAATCAAACGAATTAGTGAACCTCAGGCAAGTGTAGAAGGCGCCACAATCCAAGTGCGATTCTTGAATTGATAAGCCGAACAAGAACACTAGAGTATAACTCTAAGTTGTTCAAGGTTTGCTCGAAAGCTATGGAGAAAACTCTCTCAATATTTTTATCATAAAAGTGTCTCCCCTCAAATTATCATAAACCTAGCTATTTATAGCCTTACAAAGAAGCAAACCTAATCTAAGTTGGAAACAATGCAAGTTTCCTTATTCGACTTGACAACTAAACTAATGACTTAAGGCTAACTAATGGACAGCTTATAATTGACCCAATGAAGGCTTTAAGCTGGCCCAACATAACCCAATAAAAGCTAATGAACCAACTTAAGTAATAGTAAGCCTAGACTCCATAAATAGGATCCAACTCAACCTGAGGTCTTGGATCGAACTTATTCCTACCAAATAAAATAGAAATCTAAAAAATAAACTACTAAACTATTACTAAAAGATTCATTCTCTTGCAGCCCGAAACATGGCCCATAAGCGGCCCATATTTCGTATCAGATTTAGAATTTACAGTTGGAGATCAAGTTTTCCTTAAAATCACTCATCTGAAAGCGAGTCTGATGACAGGAAAAGGAAAGAAGTTGCAACCTAGATTCGTAGGGCCTTATAAGATTCTTCAACATGTAGGAAATGTGGCTTATAAGTTAGAATTGCCACCAAGTTTATCTCGGATCCATAACATTTTTCACGTATCCATGCTCCAGAAATATTATCCAGATCCGTCTCATGTCCTGCAACCGAAAAATATCGAGATTGATGAGGCCCTGACCTATGAGAAAAGGCTCGTGAAACTTCTAGATTGTAAGGTAAAAAAGCTGAGGAATAAGCGAATTCCGTTGGTGAAAATTCTTTGGTGAAATCATGGAATAGAAGAAGCAACTTGGGAAATAGAGGAGGAGTTTCAAAAGAAATACCCAGACCTATTTCCAAATCAAAGTATGAATTTCGTGGACGAAATTCTCTTAAGGGAGAGGGGATGTGAGGACTCATGTTTTTATTCTTAAAATAGTTATTTTTATAATTATTTACCCTTGTATTAGTTAATTATATTATCGTTGCATGAATTTCTTTTAAATTTTGCTTTATCACATGCGAATTGGAAGTTCGCGTATTTCGCGTCAGAATGGCTAAGTGGAGATTTGAGAAATTAATACTAGACTACTAAGAATGAATAATTACAGTATTAAAAGAATTACATTAGAGGATTAGTGCACTAGTACAATAAACAAGAGAGAAAAGTGGTAGTGCACCTCACTATTTGAACACTATTCGAAGTTGACTTTTGCCAAACTTCTTGGCCACAATTTCTTCTAGCTTCCAAGGCAAGATTGAACACTCAAAACCCTCCTCTCTCTCATACCTTTCTCAGTCGAAACAAGAAGAAAAAGGGGTGGAAGAAAGCTTCAATTTTCTTACTTCAAACTTGCTCCAAATCTTCACCCAACTCACAAAACCTTTGGAGATTAGTTATAGCTTGGAGAAAGACATTATCTAGTGGAGTTTCTTGGAGGATTTGTGGTGGAAAAAATTTGATTTTTCATATAGGGTTAGAGGTAACCCTTCAACTCTTCTAGTCTTTCCATTTCCTTCAAGAATCATGGTTAATTTTGCATGGGTTTGAAATCCTAAGTAAGAAATAAGTTAGAGGACTTGAGGAGTTTCATTTCTCGCTTTAATCTCTAGGCTAGCGGTCTTGAGGTAGATTATAGGTAGCTGACTTGAGGATTAAAATACTTGATTGTTGTGTTTATGTGTTAAATGAGAGGTTTACGATTAGAAAATGGAGAGAAAGTTGAGAAATGTGTGAGATTGGAGCTAGCCGAAAATTCTGGTCAGGTTGCTCTATTTTAATTTGAAATTTTGATGCTTGTTTAGCTGTGAAATTGATGGTTATATGTTGTATATTGTGTGTAGAATGTGCCTTGTAAAAATCGTTTCATTTGGTTGCATAAAACTTGAGTTTTGGCAAGAATCAAATCTGGAAAAACGTCTAGCAGAGGTCTCGGACGGTGCTTCTTTGCTCGAACATATCTCTTTGTACAAAAGTCAAAATTGAGTGCCGTTAGTGGAATTCAAAACTAGACATTCATAGTTTTCTAACGGTATAAAAATCACCTACTAGTTCAAATTGAGTGAACCGTAGTGATTTAGCAAAAGTGACTGTCCTGTTGTGACTGTTTGTCCGAGAGGAATGGAGAAGCTGCATCTTGTGGCTTGATTTTCTCTCACTTGTGAACTGATTTTGGAAACGACTCTTTCTGATAAAATGTATCATTGTGAACGTAGTTTACAACACCATAAACCATTCTTAATTTGAACTTGTATTGAGTGAGATGTGGTCTGATTTCTAAAGTGCAACAAAGCTGGGAAACTGGAAGTTTTTCCTTTCTTGCTAGCCGAATGGTCAAACCTGTTTTGGAATGTTATATCTCACAAATTTTCATGTCAATTGTTTGTAAATTGTTATTAAATTTTTCTGGAACCTTGGTTTCAAAAATGGAGTGAATTGGGATTGATTTCATTCGACAAAAACCTTTGGAAAGAAAGAAAGAGTGGGTTGGCAGATTTGCTTTGAAAATTTCACGAACTTCGGTCATTTTTTTAACCACCTTCCCACATGATTTTTTGCCTATAATTTGATAGAGAGGTAGTGAACATATGGAAGTTTAAGTGTACCAAATTTGGTGTAATTTTAATAACATTTCGATATCCAAATGATGCCTCAAAGATTGCTCTTCAAATCTGAAAATTCACTGTTCAAGTAGTGAAAATCAACCAACGTTAAACTGTTATATCTTGATGCTCAAAACTCCAAATTTAGTTCCGTTTATCGTGTTTGAAACCTTTTTTGGAACTCTTATTATGTTATGAATTTCAAGGGCTGATTCACTTTTTGTGAATTATACTGAATTTCCAAAGATTGCTGAAAAACAAGACTGGTTCAAACCTGTCTTCTTGGAACTGAAACTTTGAGCTAAAAAATGAATGCTTTCTATTTAGAATCTTGAAAAAGTATATTCTAGGAACTTTTAGTAGTTCAAACCTAGTTTCCGTCGGTATAAATTTTTCCATTTTTGGACATGCCAAACTCAACATTTGATTTTTCAAAGATCGTCGCGCAAAACGGAAATTTTCCGATTTCTTAAGAAAGGAGTTTTTGAGAACTTGTTACTCTCTCTCGATATCGATAGACCGTTTTAAACTCGATTTCATGGAAGAGACAAGTCTCTCTTGGGACTTTAACTCTTCACTTTTGAACCTCGATTTTCGAGAGATTAAGGTTCTCTTTTAAGACATTGACTTAGTCTAAACAAGTGTATATTCTTTCTTGATTGATGCATGGTTGTGAGTGATAGAAAACTGTTATTTCTTCAGACGCTCAAGAGGATCTTCAAGAGAATCTCGAAGCGGACGCCTAAAAGCTTACCTGCTCACTTACTCACTTCTGACTTGGTGAGTGTCAAGTGCATGATTTGTTGTGAAATACGTAAATTGCTTCTTGTTAATCATATGAATTAGAATTGCCGAGATGAGTGTTTACTTTATCGCACTCGTTCTCTTTTAAATAAAATTATGATCGAATTTCGCTATGTGAATTGATAATCGACTCGTGTGAAATGATGTGGTTGTGAATCGTATTTGTGATCGTCGATTGGAGTGTTGTCTCATCGACTTATATTCGTATTCGGGGGACGCCTAAACTCGTTGGCTAACTTGGCGAATTGAGCTAGTATGGGCTTGGTCGAGAAGCTTAGTAAACCATGAGCAAACACGAAACTCGATCTATTGGAGAGATCTTGCTTGGCATACTCGCGTAGTATTGCCACGATATACTAGAGTAATATCAAAACCTTAATGAGCGGGCCGGGTAAGGGGGTGTAACGGTGACGGGATTTGAGGAAAGTGGTATTTCTACGGATTTGATACTTATGTGGTTGACGGAGTGTCAACATGGGATTTGATGAAGACCTTGACTCGGCTACGTGGAATTTAGCTCCTGAGAGCTACAGTATCCTTGAATTATTTCTGCTTACTTTTCCTACTTGAAATGTTAATTACTCGAACTTTACAGTTTTACTTACTGTATAATTGTTGTTGCTACTTGGACTACGTGTGTGCATGTGTGTTTCTTGGCCTCACGAGCATTCGCTCACCCCATTAGTTTTGTTTTCCTTAACAGGAGCTGAAATGGAAAGAATTATGGAGAAGCCAACTTGATGGATTTTTTTTTAGGGTTTCGAATGTAATTATTTAGACAACTTTTGGAGGTTGTATATTTTGGGGAATGCTGATGTACTTTTGGTAACTTGTGATGTAAGACTTGCATATTTTTAAGGAAGCGACCCTTTCTTTATATTTTTTACTTTTAGTATCGATTGATTATCCATAAGTTGAATTCGTCTCGTAGTGAGTCCTGACGAGAGCTGGGCAAGCGTCCCGCCGATACCCTTTGGTTCGCCTAAGGGAGAAGTGGGGGCGTCACAATATCTCAAGTTAAATTTAGTTTTAAGTTATGTTGGTGAATGCATTTTAGGGACTTAAGTTATCAATAACCATGTCAGACTATGCATCAGCTGTCAAATTCAAGTGTAGAATGAAGACCTGTGACGTACTTAGCATTGAAGTTGCAAAAAAAAAAAAAAATCGGTGAACCGGCCGGTCGGACCGGTTGGACCGATCGAACCGCAAACCAGCCCCCTCTCCTGTTCACTGGCCAGTCCGAGTTTAAAAACATTTGGTGCTCATTGGATAATCGTTAGATAAATCCTATATATAAAGCTGATGCTATGTGTTGATCCTCTAGCAACTACCAAACTTGTGTATTCAGTCTCCAGACTTCCTCCATAGCAAAAATGGCTCACCTGCGAGGGCTCTACATGATATGCTAGCATTTTCATCTGAATCAATGGTTTCAAAACTTTCAAGTCATTAATTCTTTTTGTTTTTGAATATGTTCAAAACTGGACAGATGTGGGAAGAAACACACGATTCATGGTCTACTATATAGACTACAAAACCAAAAGCATAATTTACATTGATGGCAAAACTAAAAGCATAATTTAGAATTCATTCCCAGAAGAGGAGTATAAAATTATTTATCTTAAAACATTATAGCAATGCAGAATTTCCTTCTTTGTTTTTGGATTTTTTTTTTATCTAGATGTGGTGAATTACAGACAAATAATTACATTTGCATCCTCCTCCTATATCATGTAGATGTAATTTTGGAAACACTTAATTCCATGCGTTGAATTCTACTTACATCTATTAGTTTATTTGTGCACTAGATTTTTGTTAGATTTTGGTTGTGCTTCGATTGGAGAAAGATTCCAAAAGATTCTTATTCCAAGCCTAAGTTTTTTTCCTATTAAATTTCTTTTAACCTACATGGATCTATCCAGTGATTAGGAGAGAGCTCTCAAAGTCTTCCCTATTGCCATATTCAATATTCGAATCCTGGACCTAGCAGTTAGGAATGGAAGGATGTGGGGAGGGTGAGAGGTTGAAAAAAAAGAGTGACCTATATGGATCAATTAAATGTTTATTCATACAAATTGCTTTTACTTATATTGGTATAAGTGGGATGCACCCTTTATATTCCCCAAAATTTACTTGTTATTTTCTTAAAACTCTGATATGGACAAAGCAATGTTCTCGCCAAAGCAATTTTCAAGTTAAAAAATCACTTAATCCTTTGAATCCTTGTTGCGGATGATATGAATCCCGTTGATGACGAAATTCGCAACAATGAACCCCGGATCGATGATGATTATCACAAGTTTGAAATTTGCAGAATTTTCCTACTTGAACCCTTCTAATCCCCGTGATTGGAATCTTGATACTATCTCGACTCTCAATCCTACGAATTAGCGAACCCGAGAAATTGTTAAAAGGCACCACAATCAAGGATGGTGAACTTGATTGATAGGTCGAACGAATACTAGATGATTATAGATGTTCAATAAAGGCTCGATGAGGCATGAGAGCAACTCTCAAGAAATAATGTCATGAAAATATGTCATCTTCACTGATTAAAAAAAATGTTGGAACAAGACTTATTTATAGCCTTTACAAGACTCAAAAACCTAACAAAACTAGAACTTACTTAACTAAACCCCAACTCGGCTTCAACTATGGTCAACATGACCTTAGCCTTTTATTGAACCAAACTAATAACTCAATTAACTAGTTAATCAACTAACCATTGCTAGAATTAATTAAACAACGACTAGACCTAATGAAATAAATGTCCACAAGACAATTATAAATTAAATAACACTTTTTTTTCTTTTGAATTTTAGCATTTTGACTATCAAAACTTTTGAACTAAACTTTGTTGTCATCTGAAGAATTATAAAGCATGGTCTTATTTTAGAATACTTTAAGAGTAATCTTTTTTTTTTTGATAAATAATTTTCTTTATTACCCCAACACAAATTACAAGCAGAGAAATAAGACCAGTCAAGCAGACAGGTCCTTTACAACTCGAAGTGAAGGAAAACCTAACTCATCCATCCTGACTTCCCCTCTAGCCAGCTGCGGAAGGTTGTGTGACTGATCATAAACCTTAACAAGGACGTGCTGGTGCAAAAGACCTTCATTAGCTAGTAAGTCAGCCACTTTGTTTGCCTCTCTAAAGCAATGAGAGAATAGCCCTGGATCATCAGCGATCTGCCAAATCTGGAATACTTCTCTAAGAATGTGCCAAGGACATTGGAACTGCCGTTGTAGGATGCCCACTAAAACCAACGTGTCAGACTGTACGTGAACCTGTATATACCCTTTTTGAATGCAGAGACGGAGACCGGTTAAACGAGCCAAGACCTCAGCACGCAGACTAGTATTGACCCCCAGGAAAGCTGAATACCCCATCAATACCTGACCATCTGAATCCCGTAGGACTCCACCCCCACCACTAGCACCTGGATTGCCCTTGGAGTACCCGTCTGTATTAAGTAACAAGAACCCCTTACTTGCTGCCTGCCACCGGATTAATCTGCACTGTTGTAAGGGCATGTGTTGTGAAAGTTGGTCAAAAAACTAACTAAAAGTCAATGCCTCCGTCAATTTGTGGAACTTACTCGCGACCACGTCAGTAACATCCCGAAGAATGGCTTCACAGATTTTCCCACATGACAGGTGTATCCCTTCCCGTACCACCTTATTCCTCGTCTTCCAGATGTGCCAACAGATAAAACTTGGGAGAATAGAAATCACAGTTCGTCTTTGCGCATCAGACTGTGAGGAAATCCACCACGCAACAAGTCTATCATGCAGTGGAACTTGAGGCAGAAATATTCCACAAGTGGCTCTAAAAGAATCCCAGACCGCCTTTGCTAGCTGTCCCATTGCAAAAAGATGTTCAATAGACTCCCCTTCAGACAAAAAGCAACAAAAGCATTTTGACGAACCTTGGATACCAAACTTCCCCAATATGTCATCCAACGATAGTCTCCCCATCAGAAGCCGTAACATAAAGAAGGACACCTTCAATGGGATTTGGGGATGCCAAATGAGCGAAAAGAGCCAGGAGGCATTTCGAGCTTGCCTTACCTCCTGGAAGGCGGAGCATAAGGAGAATTGCCCAGAAGTCATTGACATCCAGACAACCTCGTCTGGCCGCTCTCCCTCAAGGATTGGATGTTGCAAGATCAACGCCGTGACGTCACTTGGGAGATATTGGGCTAGTAACATTGAATTCCACCTCCCGTCTCTTATAAAGTCCCTGAATGTCAACGCCCGCATATACCAACCACCGCATGGATAACTCCACTTGTCGGCCCACGTTGAACATCCATTTCTAGGTAGGCGACGACCCTGCACTATACTCCACCTGACACGGATGACAATGTCGACAGTATTTTGCTCTTAAAAATGTGGCCCAGAGAGATGATACCGTGCGAAACTTCCACCATAACTTATGAGAGAAGGCAGTATACACGTCACGGAGCAATCTGAACCCCACTCCCCTCTCCTCCTTCGGAAAGCACAACTGATCCCATCGGATCCAATGATATCGGTTCCCCATCTCCGTCGATCCCCACAAGAAATTCGAGCAAACCCTTTCGATGATGTTGAACACTGAGGTCGGGATTACTGAAACCGATAGTAAAGGTGAAGATAGGGTGTCGTGGATATTTCCGGTGAAGGTCTGCGGTGCTTCGGGTTTGGGGAAAGAGTTATTGACATGGTTTGGCGACTGATCTCCAATGTATGGTTTTCAGTTATCATCAATGGAGCTTCCTATGGGTACTTTAAGTCCAGTAGGGAACTTCGTCGGGGGGATCCATTGGCGCCAGCGCTATTTGTGATTGGGATGGAGGTTCTTTCTAGGGTTCATTTCATATGAAGGCGGAGATTGCCCAATTTGTACAAAAGTGTCTTACGTGCCAATAGGTAAAAGCGGAGCATAAAAAACCGTCAGGTCTGTTACAACCTTTAGAGATCCCTGAATGGAAATAGGAGCACATAACGATGGATTTTGTATCAGGGTTGCCACGAACACAAAAGGGGCATGACGCAATTTGGATAATAGTGGATCGATTAACTAAGACTGCACATTTCCTGCCAGTAAATATGAAATATTCTTTGGAGAAACTTGTCAACTTTATATGGATGAAGTGGTGAGACTACACGGGGTACCAGTAAGTATTGTATCCGATAGAAACCCTAGATTTGTATCCCGATTCTGGCAGAAATTGCAAGAGGCTCTAGGAACTAAGTTGAATTATAGTACAGCATATCACCCGCAAACTGATGGACAATCTGAGAGAACCATTCAAACTCTTGAGGATATGCTGAGAGCCTGTATTGTGGACTTTGGAGGAAGTTGGAGCCGATACTTAACCTTGGTTGAATTTGCCTGTAACAATAGTTATCACTCCTCTATTCAAATGGCCCCATATGAAGCCCTGTACGGACGACGATGTCGATCCCCAATCCATTGGGATGAAGTAGGAGAGAGAAAGATTATCGATCCGGCCACAATACCATGGGTTGAAGAAGCCTACGAGAGAGTAAAGGTGATCCGCCAAAGACTTCAAACAGCCCAAAGCCGACAAAAAAGTTATGCCGATCATCGGAGAAAGGATTTGGAGTTTGAGATTGGAGATAAGGTGTTTCTTCGAATTACCCAGTGAAAAGGAAAGATTAGAGCAGGAAAAGGGAAAAAGTTGCAACCACGATATATAGGATCTTTCAATATACTCCAGCGAATAGGAAATGTGGCTTACCGACTTGAGTTACCAGCTAGTTTGTCTAGGATCCAAGACGTTTTCCAAGTTTCTTTGCTTAAGAAATATCATTCGGATCCGACTCACATTTTGCCACCCGAAGATGTTGAACTAGACGAGTCCTTAACCTTTGAAGAACGGCCTATTCAAATATTGGATCGGAAGGTAAAGGTGTTGGGTTTTAGGGATACTACGCAGCGAAAAAATAAAAAATTTTCCCTAAAACCATCCAGGAATCACCCTAGATTTTATGTATGATGTACTAAAAGTAGGGTTTTAGGATTACCTTAATCCAAGCGGCATCTCCCTGCAGCGTTGTTTGAGGATGGTCAGCCCTTGAGCAGTCCAATCGTCCTGCCTCTACTGATATCCACGCTAGAGCAACCCCGGATCGTCTCACGAACTATGTATTGAAGAGAAAAAGGTGCTAGCCTTTTTACTCTTTTCAAACGTATATTTTTTCTCTCTCTCTCGTATGTGACAATCACACAAACCTCCTTCTCGTCTCTGTATCTCAGCCCCAAAAATCAATTGGAGAGAGAGCAAGATCTTTGATAAGAGAGATATATGATAATATAGAATGATAAGTCTTCTTGTCTGATTCAAAATCAAAACAATAAGACTTCTCATCACACAAGACTCTATCTATCATTATCTGATAGATGAGAGATAACCATTTACTCTTATCTGCTCAAATAGGCCTGGGATTAATTTTCTTTTAAAATTAAACCCCGACAATTTACATAGTTTCAATCCAGGATTAAATCTCTATTGCGTGTGACCCAATAGGTCCCGAATGTATTGGTAATAATTATAGTTTAATAATTAGGTAAAATAAACAACTTTATTTTATCATAACTTATAATAAATAATTAATCCATAATTATAAATCACGAGCGGTGTCTAGCAACACATCGCGATTGCCCAATTATTCGGAATTAGTCAAGGGAATTTGACCTAACCTTTCCGTGAAAAATTACCGTGTAATTATTATCCTTTCACCAAAGATATCCAATTAGTCAGGAATAAGGAATAAGTGCCAATTCCCTGATGACTAATTAAATTTTCTAGTTCCCGAAATTTACCCTTAATTAGGTTAAATTGAAGACATTCTTCAATTTACCTAATAGTCGACTTTAGGGTTAATTTCTCACTAGTGGCCATCCGGATATCAATTCCTTCTATCGGAGTGGTAAATCCTATCTCAATCACCCATTTTCTTTACATGCTTCACACTACATCCAACTTCTACACTTTAAGGCACTCACTAAGAGTAACAAGTAATTAGAGTCAAAATGTAGCGATTCACACTCAAGATATTATGGTGATCTCAAGTCGTAGGATCACTTACACAATTTTTCACTAGAGATACACCATTGGCACTAGATAGATATCCTAACGGGATCTCTAAATGGATCAATCCAATGCATTTGTACTTTCCAAATCATCTACACATTAGTCTAGGTATCATCATACCATAGTTGATGAGAACAACCACTAATTACATTAATTAGAGGCTAACTGTGTACTAGTTCTACCGTACTAAAGATGTCCTATTTCATTAGTACTATAACTAGGGAATTTTAAGAATATTACTATAAAAGCGATTGATATCTCATAGTCATCAACTCTTGTGACTACCATCACATTAGTAAACGTTCTAAGGACTTTATCAGTTATATCTAATATTTAACAGATAAATAAGAAGTTATTAAAATACAAAACATATAATTTAGGAATGTATAAAATAAAAACAAATACATTGTTTTATGGCATACATTCCAACAATCTCCCACTTGCACTAAAACACATTTTCCATGTTTTTCATCCCATAAGATAATACATGACTATCATGCTTCTTTTGAGGAAGAACTTTAGTAAGAGGATCAGCTATGTTATCCTCTGTGGAGACTCTCTCTATCTTTACATCATTCCTAGCAACGATTTCTCTAATCAAGTGAAATCTCCTAAGCACATGTTTGGATCGCTGATGAGACCTAGGTTCCTTGGCTTGAGCTATAGCTCCATTGTTATCACAGTACAAAGTGACCGGATCAACAATGGCTGGAACCACACCAAGTTCAGTTACGAACTTCTTGATCCAAACTGCTTCCTTAACTGCTTCCGCAGCCGCAATGTACTCAGCCTCTGTTGTGGTGTCGTGTTTGGAACTCTTCCAACAGACGGCACCTCCATTAAGAGTAAAAATGAAACCTGACTGTGATTTACAATCATCCTTATCTGATTGAAAACTTGCATCAGTATAGCCTTTGAGTTCTAACTCTCCCTTTCCATAAATTAAGAACAAATCTTTGGTCCTTCTTAAGTACTTAAGAATGTTCTTAACGGCTATCCAATGACCCTCACCTGGATTAGCCTGAAATCTGCTTGTGACACTCAGAGCATAGGAGACATCAGGTCTTGTACATAACATAGCATACATAATTGATCCAATTGCCGAAGCATATGGAATATTGTGCATCTTATCAGTCTCAACTTGTGTCTTTGGACACATGTTTTTAGAAAGGCTTATACCATGAGTCATAGGTAAATTACCCCTCTTAGACTGATCCATGTTAAACCTCTTTAGCACTTTATCAATGTATGTAGATTGTGAAAGACCTAGTAGCCTATTGGATCTATCCCTATAGATCTTAATGCCTAATATATAGGCTGCTTCTCCTAAATCTTTCATGGAAAAGTTCTTCGACAACCAACCCTTTACCGATTGTAACATCGGTATATTGTTTCCCATTATTAATATGTCATCTACATATAAAATAAGGAAAACAATCAAATTCCCACTGACTTTCTTATACGCACAAGGTTCATCCGGATTCTTGAGAAATCCAAACTCTTTGATCGTCTCATCGAATCGGATGTTCCAACTCCTAGATGCTTGCTTAAGTCCATAAATAGACTTTTGTAGCTTACATATTTGACTAGGATTTGTAGATGTAAAGCCTTCAGGTTGTGTCATATACACATCCTCATGCAATGTCCCATTAAGGAACGCGGTCTTTACATCCATCTGCCAAATCTCATAGTCATGATATACTGCTATGGCAAGCAATATCCGAATGGATTTAAGCATAGCTACTGGTGAGAAAGCTTCATCGTAATCGATTCCCTCTTTCTGCTTGTAGCCTTTGGCCACCAGTCTAGCTTTATAGGTAACCACATTACCATCCATGTCAGTTTTTTTCTTGAAGATCCATTTACACCCTACAGGTTTTATCCCTTCAGGTGGATCAACTAAGGTTCACACCTTATTGTCATACATGGAATTTATTTCGGAATTCATGGCTTCTAACCATTTAGAGGAGTCTGGATTACTTATTGCCTTTTGGTAGGTAGTAGGTTCGTCATCTTGAATGACTAGAACATCATTGCTATGGCTCACAAGAAATTGGTATCTCTTGGGAGTTGAGCGTGTTCTTACTGACCTACGAAGCCCTTGTGTATCAACAGCTTCAGTATTTACCCCATCATTATGTGGTTGAAGCTGTTCTTCATTAGATCGTTCAATGTTTGTTGGATGATCCTGAATTTCTTCAAGATCTATTCTACTCCCACTGCTTCTTTCTAGAATGTATTCTTTCTCTAGAAAAATAGCATGTTTTGAGACAAACACCTTTCGCTCAATTGGATTGTAGAAATAGTATCCTATAGACTCTCTTAGATACCCTACAAACAAACATTTGTCAGATCTAGCTTCAAGCTTGTCTGACTCTGCCCGCTTCACATAAGCTGGGCAACCCCAAACTTTCATATAAGACAGATTTGGTTTCTTTCCTTTCCATATCTCATATGGTGTGGAGTCGACAACTTTAGTGGGTACTCTATTAAGAGTATAAGAGGCTGCATCTAATGCAAATCCCCAAAACGATTTTGGGGCACTTGAGTGGGTCATCATAGAACGAACCATATCCAATAAGGTTCGATTTCTCCTTTCAGATACACCATTTAATTGTGGTGTACCTGGAGGAATCCATTGTGGAACTATTCCATTATCCTTTAAATAAACTCCAAACTTGTCATTTAAGTATTCTCCACCACAATCAGATCGTAGTGTCTTAATACTTTTATTGGTTTGTTTTTCTACTTCATTCTTGAATTCCTTAAACTTTTCAAAGGATTCAGATTTGTATTTCATTAAATACACGTAACCATATCTCGAATGGTCATCTGTGAAGGTGATGAAGTATGAAAAACCACCTCTAGCAGTGATCGACATTGGGCCGCATACATCAGTATGTACTAGCCCAAGTAAATCACTGGCTCGTTCCCCTTTTCCAGTGAAGGGCATTTTGGTCATTTTGCCAAGTAAACAAGCTTCGCATGTATCATATGATTCATAATCAAATGAATCCAAGTATCCATGTTGGTATAACTTGGAGATGCGTTTTTCATTTACATGACCAAGCCTACAGTGCCAGAGGTAGGTTTTATTTAGTTTATCTGTTCTCATTCTTTTTTCACTCACATTGAAAATTTGATGATCAAGATCTAGAATATATAAACCGTTATTCCAACTTCTAGAACCATAAAACACACCATTTTTAGAAAAAGGACAACATTTATTCTCCTGGGTTATCCGAAACCTATTTAAATCCAAACAGGAAATAGAAATGATGTTTGTAGTAAGTGCTGGAACACAATAATAATTTAATAATTCTAAAATCAATCCACTGGGTAAAGTGATATAATAAGTCCCTACAGCTAAAGCAGCAACTTTTGCTCCATTGCCCACACGTAGGGTGACTTCTCCTTTTCCCAGCTTTCTACTGTCCCTTAGACCCTGCATAGATGTGCAAATGTGAGAACCACATCCGGTATCTAATACCCAAGAGTCTGATTTGGAAGTAGACACATTAATCTCAATCATATATGTAACTGATGATGAAGCTTCAGCAAGCTTCATTTGCTTCAGGCTCTCCAAGTATGACTTGCAGTTCCTTTTTCAATGTCCAGTTTGATTACAATGGAAGCAGGTTGCTTTGGACTGGTTCGCCTTTGCCTTTTTGGGCTTTTGGGTGGGCTTGTTTTTGGATTTCTTAAATCCCTATTCTTGCCTCTTCCTTTTCTTAGAGGAAGTAACGACAAGCACACCAGTAGAGCCTTTTCCCTTTTTGATTTCTTTCTCAGCAGTTTTCAGCACATTCAACAATTGAGGCAAAGTGTGCTGCAGATTATTCATCTGATAGTTCATAACAAACTGTGAGAAAGAATCTGGCAGAGATTAGAGCACTAAATCAACATTCAGCTCCTGATCCATCTTAAAGCCTAATTCGGCCAATTTTTTAATTAGCCCAATTATTTTTAAGACATGCGGAGCAACAGGTGCTCCCTCTGCCATCTTGCACCTGAACAATTCTTTAGAGGTATCATATCTAACCGTCCTTGATTGTTGTTCAAACAACTCTCTCAGGTGTTGTACAATATCATACGCCCCCATGTTCATGTGCTGCTGCTGAAGCTGAGGAGTCATGGAAGCTACCATGATACATGAAGCTTCCCTATTGTCATCCTTATGTTTCTTATAAGCATTTCTAACAGCAGCAGGTGCAGTAGGTTCAGGCTCTTGAGGCATTGGACCATCAAGTACATACTCAATTTTCTCATGAGTGAGAACGATAAGGACATTACGATGCCAATCAAGAAAGTTCGTGTCGTTGAGTTTGCAATCAGTAAGAATAGTACGAAGGCTCAAATTGTTACTCATTCTACAACAAAGTGAAAGATAGAATTTGTTAGAAAAATGTTTTGTTTAATAAAATCATAAAAACTTCAAAATTATGATTTTATTTCCACTATTTTTTTTCAAATCAATTACCCTCTAAAATTGAATCGGGAATTTCTAAAATTCCATAGTGGCTAGGATCCTATCTTAATTTATTTCGACCTTGAGTGTGTCCCAACAAATCGAAAATAATTATGAAAGGTAGGTACTTTTACCAATTACAACTTATTGTAATTCCTAGATCAGTTGGGTGTCAACTCTTGACTTTAAATCTCTATGAATCAGCCAACACTTGCCTCTAAAATTAATGATTTTGAGTGAATCCCAACAAATCATAATTTTAGTTAAATCAAACCCATCATTCTTGAGGACATTTCTCATAGCAAAAACACGTAGTAAGTAAGGCAGCCTTGGGTGAATCCCAACAAGCTAGCACTTAATAACTACTCTAGTTTTATACTATAATGATGGAAGGCATTTTGTTGATTTAATATTATAGTTGAGGGATTTGTCTCTCTTTTCCAAAAATATTTTATAATTAAAATTTTTGAAAAAAATGCTCATTTGGTCTCATCAATAAACATGCATATCATCATTTCAAAAATGTATAAACATGAATTTAAATCGTGGATGGTTGTGGATATTCCTAAACTAATTTCTCCGGCCATTGGGGAAATTAGCATGTGACTAAAACCTTTAATATCAAGATGAACTCCTTCGTCGTCGTATGCATCCTTTCTCCTTTTCAAATATAAATTATATAAATTCCTATCATCTATTTCTATCTATTGTACATTACAAATAGTATAGAAGAAACCTCGAGTTACATTCGGGGGGAATTTAGATGAGAAAAGAAATTACAATTAGAAAATAAGAACGGCAGGACACGCAGGCCCTATTTTAAAATTAATCACAACCATTCAAACCTAGAATGATTGTAACCAGTCAAAATATCACAATCATATTGCGTACTATATCCACAACCATCCACCATGCATTCTCATAATTTAAACAACTTTAAATAAAAGAAAAGCACGTAAAATAAGCAATCTCAATTCATGGATTAATTGGATTTAATTCTTAAGGTCCCAAACAAAATTTGGGTCCATGCATATGCGAGAAATTTTGGTAAAATTAATTTTTTATTAGGTCATTGTTATTCCTAACTAAATTAGAAAAATAATTGGAAAGATAATTTCAATTAATCAAATTAATTGTGAATCAATTCCCAACCTAATAAATATGAATAATAGATCCCATAACACTTTTTAACAATTAAAAAGGGATCTAATTCAAAAATTGTCAAAAGTTTTAAAAATTCAAATTCTCAAAACAATGGTTTCCTAAACCACTACTGCTCTTGTTTTCTAGCACTTCCGGCAACTACCTCTGGACACCACCACTTCAGCCACCACCGCTGAGGTCTCCACTGACCATCAACAGCAGTAACTCCCAGCAGCAGCCACTAGGGTGATCACTGGAAGCAACCACTCGGCTGCAACACCAAGGTGCAAAGTTTTCCCGTGCCTGATTGCTGCTGCTCTTCGTTATCGCGCCTGTTTGCTGGATAGCGGAGCTACCACCGCAATAGCCACCACTGACCACCAGTGGCAGCGGCAACTGGTAGCAGCCACCGGAGGTCATGGGCAGCAACCGTGAGAAGGCTGCTATGCCCTTGCCGATGCCTGCAGCAGATTTGCTGCGCTTTTGTCCCAGAGAGCTCATAGCTCTTCTACCCAGCAACCACCACCAGGCGTACAATCTCCCACTGCCACCAAGGAAAGCCACCATGGCCTCACATGGCAGCAGCAGCTGGCGGCAGCCTTTGCAGCCGCAACATCGCAGCAGCCGCAGGTTTGCAAACGCAAACTTGCTATGTCGGGCCTTTTTTTTTTCTTTTTGTTCAATGATCATCCTGCAACTTTTGAAGATGATCAACTATGACCATGGGTGACGCAAATCCACGAAAGAAGGGAAAAAAAAAATAGGTGCTTATGATGTCCGCAGCTTCCAAAGTTTCGTGCGCATAACGCAGTTTTCAAAAGCTTTCATGAAAAACCCTTTTTTTTGTTTTGAAAAACGAAAGGTAATTTTCCCATAATTTCGCATATTAATTAAATCCATTCAGCAGTATTAATCCATGAATCCAAAATTGCTTAACATCATACGTAAAATTCTTAGGGATGGCTCTGATACCACTGTTGGATTTTAGGGATACTACGCAGCGGAAAAATAAAAAATTTTCCCTAAAACCATCCAGGAATCACCCTAGATTTTACGTATGATGCATTAAAAGTAGGGTTTTAGGATTACCTTAATCCAAGCGGCATCTCCCTGCAGCGTTGTTTGAGGATGGTCAGCCCTTGAGCAGTCCAATCGTCCTGCCTCTACTGATATCCAAGCTAGAGCAAACTCGGATCGTCTCACGAACTATGTATTGAAGAGAAAAAGGTGCTATGTGACAGCCCCACCTCCCCCTAAGGCGAAACAAAGGGTTCGGCGGGCCGCCTGCCCAGCTCTCGCCGGGACTCAGTCGTTCACTACAATCCTCAAACAGATTACAAGATAAAACTCAAATATTAAATCAAATTCTCCAATAATTACATGTCAAAAGCAAAGTGGAAATAATTCCCAACTATACATAAAATGATTCCAAATCCAAACTGTACAAGATATAGGCCATCCAGACATGTGAATAAGCACAACAAGACCTTCCTTCGCTTTGAGCCCTGTGGAGGGGAATAAAATATTTTTGGGGTGAGCTAGAAGCTCAGCGAGTAACCAGTAAAATCCTTAAACAAATATATTTCACAATGTTGCATTTCGATCATTTCGATGATGTCATGATTCAGAGATCAAATGTTCGTTTAGTGCTCTCGTGAGCCAGGGAAATCATAGCACTTGAACACCCAACGCTCAAATAGATCATTTAACATTAACATTAACATTAAGAGGGAGCCCCTTCTTGAGCTCCAGATAAACATGAACATGAACCTTAAACAGAGTGGAGACGTTGGTGTCCAGCACAAGACTTTCCCAGAACTCATTGAAGCCAAATCATGTCATGAACTCACATGCAAGCACGCAAGATATGCAATCGAGTACATAATGCAAGAAACATTTCACAAGTACTTTGGAAATAGTTTAGGGTCACTCACCTCCATGGCTCAGAAATCATCCATCAAATATCATTGCCTTGCTCAAATCCAAGTCTTAAATCACAAACTCAATGCAAACAAGTTCCTTCAAAGTTCGGACAGCACTTCCCCTGAATTTGTTAACTTTTCCAGCCATCATGGCTTCATTATTTTCTCATTCCAACCCAAAGGTACACACACAACAAAAAGTTCATCCAATAGCCATTCAGCAAGCTCCAAGTAGTACTAGTACAAGTCAAGCTAGGGAAAAGTCCGGAAATGAAAGTTAAGCTCAAAACCAGAAAAACAGTTTTGACGTCATTTTGCGGTAATGGTACCAAAGGCGCTACGATTGTCGGATGAAGGTACAAGACCCACTGTTTCGAAGCTAAAATACAGGGCTACAACATTGTAGAAGGTCACTCAACCCAGTTTCGAGTTTAACCAGGTCAAAAATGCAAGATACCATACCAGAATCACAAAAACAGATTCACAGAACGCATTCTAGCGGAAACATCATAAATCAGGCTCTCCAAATCCAAATCCAAAAATTCCAAAACCCGCTGAAAGATAAGAAACATTGGTACATTTCATCAGAAGACCTAAACAACCAATTCGGAAGAAATTCCAGCCAAAACAACCAATTACAGGCGCAATTCTTACATTCGGGTAAAACCAGAACAGCAATAGTAATTTCGACTTTTCTCATTCTACACTACTCCGATTGACCTGAAATTTTGTAGGCTCCTCTAAAATGTCATTTCCTACAACTTTCATGTTTTAAGACAAGGCCAATTCGGCCTCTAACTAGGAGCTAAAAATTCGGGCAGAATGCTCCCACAAGAACCCTAATTTTCTGAAATTTCTTCCAAAACAGAAATTGATTGCAATTGACCACTTTTTCCACCTCATAGAGTCCTTAAACATCATTTCCAATCATCATATATAACCACACAACCATGTTCATATTAAAACAGAAAAATCCCCAAAAATAATAAAACTTCATCAAGTCAACCACAACTCAAGATATAATCCATCAAACCATCTCTTTAGCCATCACAAGTCACTAATTTAGCATAATCAAGAACAAAGAAAGGATTGCTAGACATGAACCTTGAAATATCAAGAAAGTTGATGGCTTAGTCCTTTGCCTTCTCTAATCACTCCACCACTACCTTCAATCTTCCTAAACAAGTGACTTTTGTGGAGGAATTTGAAAGTTTAACGGTTGATTCACAAGATTGAGCAAGAAATGGAGTTGGAGTTGAAGGCTTTCTTCTTGTATTTTTTCTCCAAGAGGTTCGGCCAAGACAAGCTTAAAATGGAGAGAAATTGGTCAATTTTTTGAGGTTCAGTAAAGGTGATGCAAATTAGTCAAAGTCCAACTTTGAATAAGAAGGTGACACATGTCACCTTTTGGTTTAAAACTTATCTTTTTGTCTCTCCAATACAAATATCTTAACACTTTGTAAAATAATATCACTTAATACAAAATTCCAACAAGTTGTCAAAAATATAATGCATTTACCGCACTTGCGGGTCCCACGTTCAAAATACGCTTTTAATTTCTCAAAAACTAACCGATACTAGAAAAATCATTTTCAAACTATCTTTGCTCATAAACTTTATCTGGGGAATTTTTCTAATAAAGAAAATGTAGAAAAGGCGGGCGATTAAATAAAATAAACACTAGAAAATTAGAAAATTTCCGGGTTCTCACACTCATTCTTTTCGGGGCGTCACATGCTAGCCTTTTTACTCTTTTCAAACGTATATTTTTTCTCTCTCTCTCGTATGTGACAATCACACAAACCTCCTTCTCGTCTCTGTATCTCAGCCCCAAAAATCAATTGGAGAGAGAGCAAGATCTTTGATAAGAGAGATATATGATAATATAGAATGATGAGTCTTCTTGTCTGATTCAAAATCAAAACAATAAGACTTCTCATCACACAAGACTCTATCTATCATTATCTGATAGATGAGAGATAACCATTTACTCTTATCTGCTCAAATAGGCCTGGGATTAATTTTCTTTTAAAATTAAACCCCGACAATTTACATAGTTTCAATCCAGGATTAAATCTCTATTGCGTGTGACCCAATAGGTCCTGAATGCATTGGTAATAATTATGGTTTAATAATTAGATAAAATAAACAACTTTATTTTATCATAACTTATAATAAATAATTAATCCATAATTATAAATCACGAGTGGTGTCTAGCAACACATCGCGATTGCCCAATTATTCGGAATTAGTCAAGGGAATTTGACCTAACCTTTCCGTGAAAAATTACCATGTAATTATTATCCTTTCACCAAAGATATCCAATTAGTCAGGAATAAGGAATAAGTGTCAATTCCCTGATGACTAATTAAATTTTCTAGTTCCCGAAATTTACCCTTAATTAGGTTAAATTGAAGACATTCTTCAATTTACCTAATAGTCGACTTTAGGGTTAATTTCTCACTAGTGGCCATCCGGATATCAATTCCTTCTATCGGAGTGGTAAATCCTATCTCAATCACCCATTTTCTTTACATGCTTCACACTACATCCAACTTCTACACTTTAAGGCACTCACTAAGAGTAACAAGTAATTAGAGTCAAAATGTAGCGATTCACACTCAAGATATTATGGTGATCTCAAGTCGTAGGATCACTTACACAATTTTTCACTAGAGATACACCATTGGCACTAGATAGATATCCTAACGGGATCTCTAAATGGATCAATCCAATGCATTTGTACTTTTCAAATCATCTACACATTAGTCTAGGTATCATCATACCATAGTTGATGAGAACAACCACTAATTACATTAATTAGAGGCTAACTGTGTACTAGTTCTACCGTACTAAAGATGTCCTATTTCATTAGTACTATAACTAGGGAATTTTAAGAATATTACTATAAAAGCGATTGATATCTCATAGTCATCAACTCTTGTGACTACCATCTTATTAGTAAACGTTCTAAGGACTTTATCAGTTATATCTAATATTTAACAGATAAATAAGAAGTTATTAAAATACAAAATATATAATTTAGGAATGTATAAAATAAAAACAAATACATTGTTTTAGGGCATACATTCCAACAGAAAGACCTGAGAAACAAGCAGATTTCTTTAGTAAAGGTTCTATGGAAGCATCATGAAGTGGAAGAAGCAACTTGGGAGCTAGAAAAGGACATGCAAGAAAAATATCCCGACCTGTTCACGACGAAAGGTATGAATTTCGAGGTCGAATTTCTTTTAAAGGGGAGAGAGTGTGAGGACTCGCAAATTTCTTATATTTTTCTCAAAAATACCCTTTTATTTGGAAATTATTCATTTATTATAGCCCTACTACCCAATCATTCCATAATAAGTGCAAATGAACCTAGAAAGCAAGGTTTCACTTTTCGTTTTCAAGATTGGAGCAAGTTAGGGTTTTCACGTTTTTCCGTAGTGTAATTATCCGGTACGGTGCGAGGATCAAATTTGGTGTTTAAGAGTGACTTTTAAGTGAGAAATAATATGTGATTAGAAGCAATGATAAAAAGTTAGTGAATAGGAAGTAAAAACCCTAGTACGCGTGAATTAAGGAAAAACGGTGCGAACCGACGGATACCGTGCACTACCATTTGAACACACCACTTTCTTACCATACAAGCTCATTAATATTTGAGCAAAATATCTCCTTAATTTCCAGCTAGTCTTGACCGAATTTTGGGGCTGAAATTGCAAGAAAAAAAAAAGAAAATTTTGCTTGGTAATTGGTGGTGACAAGTGTCACACCATTAAGGGTCTTGACCAAGACCAATTGTCCAAGCTTCTTATCACCTTGGAGCTGCATTTCTTCTTCATTTTTTCTGTTGTTTGGCCGAGAGAGAGGGAGAGAAAAACCCAAGTGAGAGCTGCCATTTTTATCTTGAGTTTGTGAGTGTTAAGTGAGGAACTAAAATTCTAAACCGATTAAAGAGTGAGTTGAGAGCTTGAGAAGCTAGGGGAACCAAGAATTCCAAGAGGAGGTGAAGTATCACTCTTACAAGCTTCATTTGTTGAGGTATAAGGCTAAACCATGGCTTTGGTTCTTTTATTTTGGGTTAAGTTGTTATATAATACTTGTTTTGGTTGGATTAGTGGTGATACAAGTTGTTATGATGATTTAAAGGTGATTTATGTGAGTTAGGGTTTGAGGTATTTGCTACCTATCCTTGCTATATGGATGATATATGTTGTATTTAAGCTTATATAAGTGGTTGTGGTGATAATTGGAGCAAGAAATCAAGAAAGGTTGCATTGAATCCCAAAATTCCAGGTTTCTGGAAAATTTCAGCTCTATTCTGTCCGATTTTATTGCACCATGTTAGAGGCCGAATTAGGCTTGGTATAAAACATGAAAGTTGTATAGAATGGTATTTTATAGGTCCCTACAAAATTTCAGCTCAATCAGAGTAACGTAGCCTGTGCAAATACCAAAATACCCTCACTATTTTAGGATGTTTCCAGTGTTCCGTTTTAGTCAGTTCATCCAGTTTATCATGTTTATTCACTAGGATCCGTGCTGATTTAGCCATTTGACAAAACATGAAAGTTTTAGTAATCTGTCTTAGCTTTTCAACACCTATAGGAACACCTTAAACGGACCTTGGTAGACTGGGATATGACCATTCTAGTGCAGTGCGGTTAATTAGCCGTATAGTTGGAAGTTGGCTCTGTAAATTGGGAATTTGACCAGGTTACACTGGAAATTTGACTAAGTGACCTTCATGAAAGTTGTAGGACTTTGTCTTAACTTAGGAATGGTATAAGTTGCTCACCAATCCGATAAGCGTAGCCTCAGATGTGTTTTTCCCGCAAAAACCCGTCAAATCTGTCTCTTGTTAACTTCATTTCCACACTTATTGTTAGCTTAATTGTTGTCCCTGTTTTGTCTTAAGCCTATTGAATGGCTATTGATCTTGGATTGTTGTGTGTATACCTTTGGGTTGATGAGAAAAATAATGAAGCCAAAATGGCTGAAAAATTAGGTAAATACAAAGGGCATGCTGCCCAAATTTTTGCTCGAGGACTAGGGAATTACACTTACGACTTGGGTAAGGTTGACAAACGAATATCACTTGAACCATCTAGGACTTTTGCTACTTTGGTTATCGAGGGTTATACGTTAGAATCTAGCCGAACTTGTACCCCTAGGGAAAGTGGTATTAATCACTATAAATCCGTTTTCCTTGCACTTTCGACTTAAAAGCTATTTCCAAGTATAATTGATACCAAAATTTACCATTTGAGAAGCGAGCGAGTGATTTACGGATATTTCCCAAACGAATTTCAATTTCTTGATTATTATTGAACGAAACGTCTAAGTTTCGAACCTTACATGATTTTCCAAGTTCTTAAGCAACTTTTTATCGCAGATCTGGACTCCAAGCCAGGAGTATCATCTGGATGAGACCACTAAAAACACTATACTTGTTTTGGTGAGTGCTTTCAAATATCGAATTGCGTTTGATACTTGTATTTGATACGTGATCAATGTGATTACATGTTATGTACGTGAAATTTTAGGGCAAAAGTGTACTTTATCGTACTTGCCCTAATCAAACTTGTTATTATTCCATGATTTCACTTGAAATGATATACTTGCATACAAATTTTTTCTTGTCTGGAATTCCAGAAACCCTGTGGCTAGTTAATCGAGTCGAGCCGGCAAGGGCCTGGTCGATTAGATAACGAACCCTGGGTAACTAGTAATGTCGAGTGGAGTGTTATCTCCTCGACCAATCGGTATACTCGAGTATTACCACCCGTGTTTTGTGTGGCGTACGGGCCCGGGTAAGGGGGTTGATTGGTGGACGGAGACTGGCGTGAAGTGGGATTTTCTTTCTGGGCTAGTTATTACTTGAAAGTTGACGGAGTGTCAACTACCAATCGATCAAGCTGGGATGGAGTCGAGGCATGAGCCACTGTATCCTTACATGTGAATATGATATATATATTCTTGTTTACCTGATATGTCATCTCCTCGATTGGACTTGTTTGCTCGCTATTTCACTATTACATGATTATTACTTTGTTTGATGGCTAATTTGATATTTGAAACTTCACTGAGTTTTGGCTCACCCCCGTTAGTTTTGTTTTCCTTACAGGGGTACGAGGGAAGCGTGGGATATGTAAAGACTAATGTAGTTTAGTTGTTTTGATTTTGACTTGTACTCGCGCTATTACTCGAATAGAACGTTTAGTATTTAAATTGTGTAAACTTTGAACCAGTTTGGGTATATTGAGACTTTGTATCTTAATTGTGTATCAATGTAAATTATAAGTTGGAATCGCGATATTTTGATAGTCCATGGTTGTTTGCACGTGATGCGAGTGAGTGAGTCCTGGCGAGAGCTGGGCAGGCGGTCTGCCGAACCCTTTGGTACGCCTAGGGTAAGGTGGGGTCGTCACACAAGTGAACAAGGTAGCTTTATGGTCCATCAAATCTTCAAACTTAGCTTGCTTCTTGCTTGTATGGTGAATAATCAAGGCTCATAAAGCTTTCTTCACCCTCTTGGATCTTGATCTTGTCATCGGACCGCCAATGTGGACTAAAGGATCCTTGACCCAAGGTTGAAGTTGTTGCGCACCCGTATCCGCATCATTCCCTCTCTACTCGAAAGGATTCGTTTTCGAATCTTCAAAGTCTGTATCAAAGTCAAAAGAGGATAGGTCAGAAACATTAAAAGATGCGCTTATGCCATACTCACTTGGAAGTTCCAATTTGTAGGCATTATCATTTATCCTCTCCAGGACACGAAAAGGTCCATCTCCTCTTGGATGTAACTTGGTCCGTCGAGATGCTGGAAACCTTTCCTTCCTCATGTGCACCCAAACCCAATCACCAGGTTCGAATACAACATGCTTTCTACCCTTATTCGCATGTTGTGCATGTTGTGCATTTTTCTTCTCAATTTGAGCTCGAACTCTCTAATGCAACGTCCGAACAGCCTCTGCCTTTTTGACACCATCTGCGCTTAAACACTCATCAACAGGAATAGGCATAGTTATTAAACCCAACCCGGGAAGGAACCCGGCGAAGGAAGTGGGTCAACGGGTTACTGGTTCAACCGGTGGGTGAGTGGTTGAACCGGTGGGTCACTAAATATATTTAAATATTATATTTCATAATTTTTTATATAAGATATATGATATAAATTGTAATAAATAATGCCATAGCAAAAGCTCATTTAATTTAATTTGCTATAAAATAATTAATTCATATAAGAATCAATCAAATATAAAGTTATTTAGTAATACACCAAACTTCAAGTGTAAAATTTTATCAATATTTAGTGTAATTATCTAACTTATTTATGAATTTTAAGTGTAAAAAATTATTAAAATAATATTTGTCATTAAAATGAATTATATAATATGCTATTTTTGAAATCTATTTTATAACTTATAGAGTTTGAAGGGTAATAAATTTTTACTAAAAGATTCCAATATATTTGTTTTAGAGAAAAAAAGGTAGAATTGAAAAAATATTTATATATTATAATAAAGGTAGTTTATTAGTATATTTCGAAGTAGCTTGGTGGTAAGTATGTTGTAGTGTTGGGCAAAAGTCAAGGTTCGAACTCCAACAAAGGCAATAAAATTTTTCCACAAAATCGGGTTCAAGGACAAAATCGGCCGGGTTTTCAAGTTAATCCGGTCAGACCGCCGGGTCGTTGACTAGTCAACGGTCTCCTTGCTCAAACGATCTGATTTGAAACCCGGCCCGGTCCAATGACCGAGTCACCGGTTTGACAGGTTCGACCGTCGGGCCGGGCCGTGTTTAATAACTATGGGAATAGGTGATAAATCTAGAGGAGTTAGCGGCTGAAACCCATAAACAATTTCAAAAGGAGAATGATTAGTAGTAGAATGAGTGGTTCGGTTATATGCAAACTCGGCAATAGGCAAACATTCTTCCCACTTCTTCAAGTTCTTTTGAACAATGGCCCGAAGTAAAGCACCAAGGGTTCGATTGGTTACCTCAATTTGACCACCCGTTTGAGGATGACTAGAAGTAGAAAATAGCAACTTAGTTCCCAACTTTCCCCAAAGTGATTTCTAGAAATAGCTTAAGAATTTCACATCCCTATCACTTACAATAGTACGCGGTACCCCATGCAATCTAACCACGTCCTTAAAGAATAAATCAGCAACATGGCACGCATCATTTGTTATCCTACAAGGGATAAAATGAGCCATTTTAGAAAATCTATCTACTACAACAAAGATACTATCCATACCTCTAGAAAATCTTGGTAAACCAAGCACAAAATCCATGGATAAGTCTGTCCAAGAAGCATGAGGTACGGGTAGAGGAGTGTACAATCCATGAAGGTTGCTCCTTGCCATTGTCTGCTTACACTTTAAACACTTATCACAAATGTTAGCAACGTCACGCCTCATTTTAGGCCAATAGAAGTGTTCATGCAAAATGTCAAGAGTTTTATCAATGCCGAAATGTCTCATCAACCCTCCGCCATGGGCTTCTCTAACAAGTAATTCCCTAAGTGAACATTTGGGAATACATAGGCGATTTTCTTTGAACAAGAAACCTTCACGCCTATAGAACTTTTGAAATGCAGCATGTTCACAAGCTTGAAACACACATTAGAAAAATCGTCATCATGTGCATACAAGTCTTTAATGTGTTCAAAACCAAGTAACTAAGGGGCTGCTTGTTTCACATATTGGAATCGGAAATGGAAATGGAATCATAGACTCTGGTTTTGGAATTAAAACTTTTTATTCCAATATCTAGCTTGGTTCACACATTGGAATTAGTATCATTCTAATTCTTGATGCTTGGTTTGATGAGTGTTTCGGAATTAAATGCAATTAAATTTCAAATATACCCCTGATATAATAATTCTTCTAAAACAAAAGAATTAAACATATGACAAATTAACATCTTCATAATTGTAACTACAATAATTATTAACTTTTTGATAAAACATAAGAAAATCATAAATCATAAAAAAAATTAATACCAAAAAATAAATATAGTGGCTGCATTAATAAGGAGTAAAGTTACGACAAAAAGGGAGTTTTTAAACTAACTTCCCAAAATGTAACGATTTTTGAGTCTCTTTTCAAAGGGTGAAAAACGCATTCCAGGAATGCGTTCTTCCAAATAAAAACGCAACTTTCGAATACATTATTTTAATTTTCGTAAATTTGTTTAAATATGAAAAATTGATTAAATAGTGCATAACATACCAGTTTTTTATGGGAAACTGGCAGGTTTTGAAGCGTGATTTATACCAACTCTTTATAAAAAAAATTGGTTAAATAGCGCCCAAAGGAAAACTAGTATGTTTTGTATTTAATATAAATTAAATATGTGAAAGTTAAAAAAAAAAAAAGAAATTGCCCATAAGATACCAGCTCTTTATGGGAAACTGGCAGATTTTGTAATATGTTTTGTACCAACTCTTTATGGGAAACATACCAGCTCTTTATGAAAAAAATTGGTTAAATAGCGCTCAAAGGAAAACTAGTATGTTTTGTATTTAACATAAATTAAATATGTGAAAGGTAAAAAAAAAAGGAAATTGCCCATAAAATACCAGCTCTTTATGGGAAACTGGCAGGTTTTGTAGTATGTTTTGTACCAACTCTTTATAGGAAACATACCAGCTTTTTATGGAAAAAATTGGTTAAATAGCGCCCAAAGGAAAACTAGTATGTTTTGTATTTAACATAAATTAAATATGTGAAAGTAAAAAAAAAAAAAAGAAATTGCCCATAAGATACCAGCTCTTTATGGGAAACTGACAGGTTTTGTATTTAATACGCTATTTAACCATTTTGTTATATTTAAACAAATTTACGAAAATTAAAATAATGTATTTGAAAGTTGTGTTTTTATTTGGAAGAACACATTTCTTTAACGCGTTTTCCACTCTTTAGGAAGAGACTCAAAAATTGCCACCCTTTAGGAAGTTAGTTTAAAAACTCCTTTTTTTGGGAATTTACTCCATTAACAAGTCGTTCGTGGTTCCTACATTAGATAATGATATGAAATAGATTTCTTCTTACATATATAAACAAAAAAAGGAGACTCAAATCACAAAAGCTAACCATACCAAATACAAATCAATTGTCTAATCCAGTCGAAAGTGCCACTCAATATCCATAATCTCCAAAAGACTAATCATATAACCATCTAATAATCACCATAACAAAAAGAAATTGCCATCAAATCATCACTTTCCTGCTAACAATAATTTTACTTCAGCGAGTGGATGGGGGATAAAGGAGGTTAATTACATATTGTCGTTTCATTTCTGCAGGGAGATTGTAGAACACATGAAGCTTGGAAATCTGCTCCGAAAGTATGTCAGCTGCATTCATTACATCTCCACTCGGTAAAGCAAGTTTCATTAACTCAGCAACAACTTGATCTCTTTTATCGGAGACCAATTGCTCACGTTTATCCTCATTTGACATGGCTGCTGCCATAGTTGTGAAATTAGCTTGAATTCCCTCCACGAAATCTTCAAATTTGCTGGTGAGAAATTGCAATGATGCATCAAGATCACTCCTTGTTGTTGATGCAGATTTCATTTTTTTTGACACATTTGCAATGGGAGGTGATTGTTTCTTTTGTTTCTTGGAATTTCTTGTGCTTGTTGAGCTTGGTTGAGTTGATTGCTCCATGGAATTTACTTCATCTTCTTGAAAGTTATCATTATCCGAGTTTGACATAGCATCAAGCCCTTCATCTCCTTCCTCCAAATTTTGGACATCTTCCATATCTTGGACAGCTTGTGCAAAATCTTCAGCAACATTTCCAGTGGCTCTGTCTCTTCCATATACAATTTCAAGATCTCCTAAATATGGAAATTTGACATCCCAAAGGCCCTTCGCATCCTTATGAGTCTAGAGATAGAATAGAAAGATAAATAATAATCTTAATAAAATGTTGAAAAAGGACATATCAGAATGTAAAAAGTAATCAATTTCTTACCTTGCACCAATCATCATACCACTGTTTTTCACAAGAAATCTTTTTCTCAGCATCATTCCAACTACAACCACTTTCTTTGCACATTTCAACAATTGCATGGAACCTATTTTTCAACCACTTAACTTTTGATTCAATATGTGGGCTGACTTGTTTGGTAAAAGTAGGTAATTTACGCAAGATAATTTTAAGCAATTCGCTCATATAATTATTTTTAAATCCTCCATCTGATTTCCACATTGGATCACAAGCCAACTTTTGCAATATGACAACCAAACAACAATATTCACCAAACTAGATTATGACATCAAAATCTTTAAATGCATTAAACATTAATTGATCTTATTAAAAGGGCCTAGACATGCATCATACATCCATAAACACAATGATATATAGATATAAATAAGCATAAACAAACGAAATTGATGGTTGAAACTCGAAATCCTAATGTATAAATAACTATGAAACTGAAAACTATTCAGGCAGACAATTTTACAAACAGGTATAGGGCATGTAGAAGCCCACCCAAACTATACCAGTATTCACGGATCAAATAACCAAAAGATCAAGAATCGTCAACCCCTAAAAGAATGCGTAATTCAAGAAAACACATTAGCTACCCAGTGAGTAGCTTGAAAAAAGAATTCCCTTCTTTATCGTCAGCCCCTAAAAAGAATCTTCAGCAACATTTTGGTCCAATTAGTTTTATTGTGTCAGATTCCCTTCTTTCCTTCTTTATTTTTAGCTACCCAGTGAGTAGCTTGAAAAAGCAGAGAAGAAGGAAGAGAAAAACTTGCATACGGGAAAGAAAATTGCAGAGCCAAGGGAGTTTGTAATCCACTTACCTGGAATCAAGAAATTCACCCTAGTAGAAGACTCTTCAACTCCAGAATTCGTTGTCCAAGGAAAATCGAACCCCACTGATCTTTATGGTTGTCCAATTGGTGAAGTAGAAGAGATAGAAAATCTGATGAAGAAGAAGAAGAGAAGGTGCGGCGTGTAATGAAGAAAAAGAGAGGGTAAGTTCGTCATAAATATTTTTGCTCGGGAATGAGTTGAGGGTTTTGTCCAAAACCTCCCAATTTACTCGGGAATGAGTTTTTAGAAATGATTCCAGAAATTGCATTCCAATAGACTTAACCCAAGCAACAAATAAGGGGTTCATTCCATTAGCTGATTCCCAAACCCTTTAACCAAGCAGCCCCTAGGTGTTCATGTTAGTGATCAAAATATACCTCCTAGACAATGCATCCGCAACGACATTATCTTTCCCCTTCTTATACTTAATGATATATGGAAAGGAATCAATAAATGCAATCCATTTCGCATGTATTTTACGCAACTTACCCTGACCCTTAAGGAATTAATTGATTCATGATCAGTATGATCACAAATTCCTTAGGCATAAGATAATGCTGCCACACTTCAAGAGCACGGACAACAGCATACAATTCTTTATCATAAGTAGGGTAATTAAGAGCTCCCCCACTCAACTTCTCACTGAAATATGCCAAGGGTCTACTTGCAGTAATAAGAGGTTGTCATAAATTTTATTACTTTTTGTTACCCAAGAAATTTAAGTTAAGAACCGATAATTCTCAAGTGAGAGCATTTATTAAAAATAATATTAAACCTTTGCCCCAAAATAAAAGATTAATTAGATGGCAAATGGCATTAGTTTGATGTAAGACAGCCCCTATGCCGATTCTACTAGCATCACATTCAACTTCAAACGTCAAATCAAAATTAGGCAAAGCAAGAATAGGTGCTGAAGTTAACAAATTCTTAAGCTTATTAAATGACTCTTCTTGCTCTTTTCCCCATTGAAACCCCACATTCTTTTTAATTATCTCATTCAAAGGTGCTGCAATAGTACTAAAGTCTTTAACAAATCTCCTATAGACACTTGCAAGACCATGAAAAGACCTTACCTAAGACACATTGGTTGGAGTCAGCCACTCCAAGATGGCCTTTACCTTGGCGGGATCAACACTTATGCCATTTGCACCAATAATATATCCAAGAAAGTTAATTTCAGGAGTGCAAAAGACACATTTTTTCATGTTAGCAAATAGCCTATTTTCACGCAAGGCACTTAAAACAAGTCGCAAATGCTCAACATGCTCATCTAAAGACTTGCTAAAGATCAATATATCATCAAAATAAACAACAACAAACTTTCCAAGAAAATGCCTTAAAATATGGTTCATTAATCTCATGAAAGTACTTGGAGTGTTTGTTACGCCAAAAGGCATCACAAGCCACTCATAAAGACCATACTTTGTTTTGAAAGCAGTTTTCCATTCGTCTCCTTCCTTTATCTTTATTTGATGATAACCAGATCTTAAATCAATTTTAGTGAAAATGATTGCTCCATGCAATTCTTCTAACATATCATCTAATCTAGGAATAGGATGACGATACTTAGCAGTAATTTTATTAATTGCACGACAATCTGTACACATTCTCCAAGTCCCTTCTTTCTTAGGCACTAAAATAACTGGAACTGCACAAGGACTAAGAGATTCACGGACCTGTTCTTTTTCAAGGAGGGAGTCGACTTGCCTTTGAATTTCCTTTGTTTCCTCCAAATTTGCTCTATAGGCTGGTCTATTTGGTAAAATTACTCCAGGAACAAAGTCGATTTGATGTTCAATGACTCGAATTGGAGGTAATCCTTTCAGTAGTTCCTCTGGAAACACATCATTGAATTCCTGCAAAAGAGAGTAGATTGCACTAGGAAGAGAATCGATTATACCTAGTGTGTAAAAAAAAGAATAATCAACTTCCCTGAACAGAAGTACTATGAGAAGACTTTGTGCATTCAAAATCCTATCTACCTCACGCACACTTGCATAGAAGCTCTTTTTTTTCACTTTCAAGCTCTCGGCCTCATTGAGTCTTTTTCCACTCGAATTTTCTTTTTCACTCAACTCGGCCTCTACTTTCTATTTCCCCTCATTCTCTCTCACATTCGACTTTTTCTTTGCCTCTCTCGGTTGCCTTTTCTCTCTCTCTTTTCTTAAATGTAATTGTTTTTCATACACTTGTGTAGGTGTCAAGGGTGAAAGAGTCATTTTGAGGTTGTCCATAATGAACTTATACTTATTGGTGAGTCCAATATGATCAGCCTGTCTATCATACTCCCAAGGACGCCCCAACAAAACATGACTAGCATGCATAGGAATTACATCACATAAAACTTGGTCGTTGTATCGACCAATAGAAAAAACAATTAAAGCCTTTTTGGTCACCTTGACTTCCCCTCCCATCATTTAACCAAGACAATCCATGTGGTTTAGGGTGGTAAGTCCAGGTAATGTGTTTTTGCTTAACAAAATCAGCGGCTACACAATTAGTACAAGAGCCACTATCAATGATCATAAGACATACCTCATCTCCAATTTTGCATCTCGTATGAAAGATGTTGGTTCGTTGGAGATCATCTTCTTGAGTTTGTGCATTGACCACTCTCATGGTCACCATAGTTCGAGTTACGGAGTCCTCCTCTATCTCAACCATGTCATCATCCTTCCCTTCTTCTTTAAACGGTGGCATGTCCGTATATTCCTCCTCTCCTTCGCTTTGTCACACTCCCTCTTTATTTATGTACATGATGCTTCGGTTAGGGCGTTGAACCATGAGGTGGCCAATTCCCTTGCATTTGAAGCATGACTTTGACTGGTTGGTAGATGTATTTGCCCCTGAAAGAGTCGGTCGCGGGGTTGGTTTAGAAGAAGTTGCACTCGGATGGGACGGTTGTTCCATCCGCTTGTTTTCCCTCTCTCTATTACCTTGTCTTGGCCAAACATTGGATGTTGGCAATTGATTTCTTCTCCAAGAAGTGGAAAAGGATGTAGTGGTTTGGCCACTAGGTGTCTTTAGAGGTAAGGCTTGCTTTTCCACCTTCTCTGCATAAGACACCATTTGTTGAAGCTCAAAGTGGTCTTGAAACTCAACCTTCTTCTTAATTTTAGGATTTAATCCATTAAGGAACCTCGCCATGGTTGCTTCCGGATCATCTTGTACATTAGCCCTTATCATCGCTACCTCCATTTGTCTGTGATACTCATCAACTGAATTAGACCCTTGAGTGAGTCATTGGAACCGATTGTACAAGTCCGTGGTATAATGGAAAGGTACAAATCGTTTCCTCATCACTTGCTTCATTTCAGTCCAAGTGTCAATCGGTTGTTCCCTATTTCTCCTCCTTGTGGCACATACTTGCTCCCACCAAATAGATGCATAATCTTGAAATTCAATAGCTGCAAGTTTCACCTTTTTCTCTTTAGAGTAATTGTGGACTTCAAACACTTGCTTGACTCACCTAACCCAATCCAAGTAAATTTCAGGATCATTCTTCCCATGAACGGTAGGCATCTTAGTCTTAATGGAACCAAGATTGTCGTCGGTTCTCCTAGGTCGGTCTCGACCTTTCCTCGCTCCCTTTTGGCTCTTCCTTGATCGAAATGAGGTATTAGAATGATATCTCTCATCATCCGCATCATGATCAGCACTCTGAACACTCGAAACCCTATTGTGTGTATCTCCGGTACATCGCATCTCAATGGCAGCCAACCTGTCAGATAATTATGTCATCACAAATTCATGTCTCTCCGCTTGTTTTCGAAGACCTTGGAGCACCAGTTTGAGTGACACGTCGGTCTCAGACGGCTCGGGTATGTTCCCCTCTTGAGACATTGTCAAACCTGCAAAACAAGTGTATCCTAATCTACCTTGCAAAGCACTCGTGTATCACTCAAGAAAACACACTCACTCTTAATTTTCCTTCTCAAAGTTCTTAAAACAAATCAAACTCTAAAAAATTTCAGAATTAATTACCCTATAAGCAAGTAATAAGACACAAAGCAGAATTTTGTAAATCCTAGAAAAAACTCTACCCGAAACTGGAACTTTTTTGAGCTGTTGTTTTGCTGAGTTTCTAGTCAATATTTTGGAGTGTAAATGGTGCTTTTAGGGTGCTCAAATTTTAGTCAAATAATGTAAGAACCAGTCCTCAAATTTCAGTCAAATCGGTTCGCAAAAGCAAGCTCAACAGATTTTAGAAACTCAAGAATTTAAAGGCAGTTTGGCTAAGGTGTTTGTGGCAGTTTAGGTTTGGTTTTGGAAACTGATTTGGGTGTGTTTGGGGCTGGTTAGGTCATTTGGGGTCGTTGGAATTCAATCAAGATTGGAAACTCAAGTTTTGGAAAATCAATCAAGATTTGGAAACTAATCAAGATTTGGAAACCTGATTTCCTTTGTGTGAGAGCCGATTCCTTCTCTTCTTCCTTCCAGCGGTGGCATGTCCGCATTACCCGTATCCGCATCACAAACATAAACCCAAGCGAGAGAACGAATCTCTCAAGAGAAGGGGTTCCATGCAATCTACCTCTTTAAAGTTGGTTTATACAAGAGGTGATAAGAAAGTTCATTCAACATTTTCTAGGCCTAAACCTAGAGTTGAACCACCTCATGAGAAGTCATTTTGGGAGACATATCAACGTCTTCTACACCAAAAACAAATGGAGTCAAATGGATGCTATCAAAGTGAGTTTTCTAAGAAGGAGATAGCTGACCCTATTTCCAACAAAGGAGTATCTCATCCGATTGAACCATTTGTTGAAGAGGTTGATAATGAGAAAATAATCGAGGGCGTTGAGCTAGATAAAGAGATGGAAAAATCTAATGAGATGAGTGGTAAACAGGAAGAAAAAAGAGAAAGTGAGCCGGTTTTGAGCAAAAATGTGAGGGCTTATTGTTTTCTTAACAAACTTACCTATGCATTATTTAGTGTTTCTTCATTTGTGCAGATTAAGCAAAGTCAAGTGAAGTTAGTCATGCCATACTCCATTCCAAAGTCACTTGTACAATTCACTAGCCTCCATGGAGTTTGTCTTTAAGGAATTGAATCTATTTGGAATCATCTCATGGAACAATTCCAATTCAAATCTGTCCATACCAAAGGGGAATCAAGTCAAACCCACCATGAAAGGAGAATTCCAAATTTTGACTCTCATTTGCTACCTATGGTTCATTCATCATCTTTACCTTCTTTTGAGTATAATTTCCATCCTAACACTTGTATTTCTTATACAGATTTTGAAGGAAAGTGTAAAAACTAGCAATGCCTTCTCAAGTTGAATCAATTGGTGGAAGGAATAATGAAGTGGCTAAAGGAGTTTTTACACTTAAAACTTGTTCTATACCTTCTTACCATTTAGTTGATGATGTACCATTACTTCTTTACCCGATTTCAAATTTGTTTCAAGTTGAAGGTTATTCTGTTTTTGTAGGTTGTAAAGCTGTTCAAAATTTTTCAGTTTTGATTCAAGACTTACAACTTGATTTCATGCTTATTCCAACTAAAGGTGGTGATCTTTCATGCTTATTCACACAGCCAAAAGCTGGTGGCCAAGTGCTCAATTTGTCAACTTCAACTTGTGCTAGTTCGAGTAACCCTCATGAAGTGGAATTCAATTGTTTGCTGCCTTATATGTTGGAAAATGAGAAATTGTGTGTCACGCAAGATCCCAAAGCTGTCCTCCAAGAGTTGTTTAGTGCCTCATCCATGCAACAGGTTGCTCCCATTTTATCTAGGCAAGATGATTCAAATCAATGTCTACTATTGCTGGATTTTACACCTTTGCACAATCAAGGTGCCAATGTGAAAATCCATGACCAAAGGTTTTGGATTGCCACCTGGAATTTTCACACACCTTACACATGCTCTTTCCTACCTTGGCACATGTTCTTGTTTGAGAGCTTCCCGAAGTTGACTAAACGACATGCAATATGGATCGTAGTCACTCATCTATTTCCAACATTGTTGTCCTTTAAGCGCACCGTCGATTTGTGGACAAATCGCTTTCAAGAGGAGACTTCGAAGATTCGAGGACGAATCCTTTCGAGGAGAGATGGAATGATGTGAATACGGGTGCGCAACAACTTCAACCTTGGGTCAAGGATCCTTTGGTCCACATTGGCGGTCCAATGACAAGATCAAGATCCAAGAGGGTGAAGGAAGCTTTACGAGCCTTGATCATTCACCATACAAGCAAGGAGCAAGCTAAGTTTGAAGATCTGATGGACCATGAAGTTACCTTGTTCACTTGTACGTTTGAAGTGAAAGAATGATCTCATACTTGTTAACTTAGTTAGTAGTTGTTTTAAAGTTGCCTAGTTTAGTAGTTTGTTACTCGCATAAAGGACATGTTGTCGCTGAGTTTTAATCCTTTTAGTAGATTTTATTAATTATTGGGTCTTATCGGGAAGCCATAAAGAGTTGGCTCTTTATGTGGGTCGAATTCCTATTCCTAGTTTAGGTAGGTGAGTTGTCAATCCTTACTCCAAACGGAGTTGCCCTAGTTCTTGCCTATAAAAAGGCACCTTTTGTATGAGTAAAAGGACGGAATATTACAACCAGAAATCATGAGGAATTTTCCTTCAAGTTCTTAATCGAACTTACTATTGAATTCTTGAGTTCATAGTTTAGGATTCAAATCAGACTTTATCGATTAGTTTGTTCCCTAATCGTGGTGTCTCTTCATCCATCATTATTTGCTTAAGGTTGCTGATTACTTTCGTGTGTCAGAGGTCTTGAGTTCATGAGAACAATCGAGTTCAATTTCCATTGGGAGAAAAGGTCCAACTCTGATATTACAAAGTTGGGAAGTTCTAGGAGGATTTTTCCCTAGGGTTGCTCATTAGCTTGTACCTGTGGTACCTCATTGAGCTTCTAACTCACCCCTTTCCCGTTATCTTTGTTTTCCTTACAGGGTTCAAATGTGGAAAACCATGATTTTTGAAGAAAAAAAGTCGAGTTGGTTATAGTCATGCTTTTGATTAAGCTCCTCTGTAATAGTAAACCCTAATTTGTACTGGATACATTAGGGATATCCGAGCTTGTATTGCTAGTTGAACTGTTGAAGTTTCCAATGTATGTATATAAGTGTTTAAACATGTCTCTTCTGTGTATTTGGTTGAAATGGTACGTTTTTATGGTTTTGGTGAACTTTCTTGTATTCGTTGGGGAAATCTAGCGAGTGCGAAACTTGAACGAGAAAGAAAAAAATTTGGCCAGATTGTGACGTGGCCGCGGTCCTTTGCATTTTTCGTTGGAGCGTTTAATCGAAGTTCTATTGCCTCGTTTCGTTTAGCAAACTCAGTTTACGACGGTTTGTTTTCTCGAAGTCTTTGGCCCATTTTGTAGGGTTTATGAATGATTTGACCCCGTAGTCCTGGCGAGAGTTGGGCAGGCTGTCCGCCAAACCTTTTGGTTCGCCTTAGGGGAAGGTGGGGCTGTCACACCAACTCACTTGGAGGATTTATGTTGTTGGTAATGATAATGACTTGTCTAATGAAAAATATTGTAAATTTTGCTCTATTTGTAGATTGTGATCCAGTTACCTTTGAGAAGACCATAAAAAATGATCATTAGAATCAAGTAATGGATGAGGACATGCATACAATTGAGATAAATAAGAATGGGAGCTGAGTACACTTCCATATGGGAAGAAGCTAATTAGTATCAAGTGGGTCTACACGACCATGTACAAGCCAATTGAAGAGATAGATCGTTACAAGGCAAGATTGGTGGTTAAAAGATATAAGCAAAAGGTAGGTATTGATTATTTTGAAATTTTTGCTCCAGTTGCCAGACTTGATACTATTCGCATGATTATATTTATTGCTACCAATAATTCTTGGAAGATTTTCAAATGGATGTGAAATCTGCTTTCTTGAATGGTATTCTCCAGAAGGAATTATATGTTGAACAACTTGCAAGTTATGTGAAGGCCAAGAAAATAAAGTCTATAGGTTAAAAAAGGCTATATAGTTTGAAACAATCTTCTCGAGCCTGGTATACTCGTTCCGACTCTTACGTTGTTGGGAATGGATTTCATAAATATCCATATGAGCATATTATATATATCAAGTTCAATCTCGGTGGTGATATTCTTATTGTATACTTATATGTGGATGATTTAATTTTTGCTGGCAATAATTCCAAGTTGATTTCTGAGTTCAAGATAACTAATATATGATTAGTCACTTTGAGATATTTTCTTGGCATTGAGGTTTTTCAAACAGATGATGGCATATTTGTTACACAAAAGAACTATGCAAGTAACATATTGAAGAGGTTTAAGATAGATACTGCCAAGCCAATATTAACTCCAGTTAAAATGGAAGTTGAAGTTGGTGAAAGATGGCAATGGTGAATTTGTTGATACCACTAATTTTAGGAGATTGTTTGGAAAACTGAGATAGTTGACGTCGACAAAGCCTGACATTACTTTTGATGTTGAGTTAATTAGTAGGTTTATGGAGTCTTTATGCCAATGACATTGGCAAGCGGCCAAGAGGATTTTAAGATATATTAGAGGTACTGTGACAGCCCCACCTCCCCCTAAGGCGAATCAAAGGGTTCGGCAGACCGCCTGTTCAGCTCTCGCCGGGACTCAGATCTGGAACGAACGGAACCCTACCAAACGCTCAGAAGAACTTCGAGGAAATAACATTCAGAACCCAATTGAGCCGAACTATAAGATACTATCAATCTTTAGGACAACGTTCCCTTTCCACAAACATATAACCATAAGGAAACACTGTACATTATACAAATATACATATTAGTAAGTTTACACACCAAAAGAAACATTTTATTAAGATACATTCAGGGTTTCCAAATTGTCGAGGAGCTATACCCAAAAGAGCAAAAGAATTTCTAACTAGCCCAACTCAGTCTTTAAAAACATCGAAGTTCCAAAAGATGGTTCCCTGTAAGGAAAACAAGGATAACGGGACGAGGTGAGCTAAAAGCTCAATGAGGTACCAAAAGTATAAACAGTAGAAATCATGAGAAATCACTTTTAGAGCACATATACACATCAAATACGAGAAATGAATGAACACCACAATTTAAAGGATACAGGGGGCTCTCAAGAGCCCAATTCCCGTTGCAATACTTGATCCAACCTAGTTGACCCTCGGTCAACATTCAAATAAAGGAACCAGTCCAATAGAACACCACTTTAACGCCAAATCCCGTCCACCAACCATACCCCTTATCGGGCCCGAACGCCAAACAGGAACAGGAATGGTAATACTCGAGTATACCGAAATCAAGAGTCTCAATACCCAAAGATTCCCCAAGAACAGGCACCCATGGATTGTCAATTATCTCGACCAAGCTCTTGCTGGCTCGACTTAATTAACTCCCCATGAGGTTGAGCTCAAGTTAACAGGAAGATCGTTGGACACACTTCCAAACGATCTCATAACAAGCGCAAGTAACAAGTTCAAGTTCATAACAAGTACAAGTAATAGATTCCAGTTTATTCAGTACAGTCAAGAGAACGAGTGTGATAAAGTACACCCTCGTCTCATTCAAAATAAATAGTCGGTAAGGACATTCAAATAGCAATTTGCAAGTACAGAAAACCAGTTTAGCAATAATTCAGGGGAGTGGTACACTCACCGGTTCCAGTACAAATACTTCAAAAGTTTTTTACCCACAGTGGCTTTAATCACCAAGAAACCCTAAAATAATCAAGATAAAACAATTATAGTCGCACATCCACAAACCCAGTAAATGGAATGCATAAATGAGACCCGACTACATGTCGTATGCCTTTCCAGGTTCAGTACTAGTACAGAAGAATCAAAATATGACTTTTCAGTAAAAAGATAACAGTTGGTCCTAGGGTTACAAACAACCCTCAAAACCCTTCATTTTTACTAAGATCAACTCAACTTGAAGGAATCGTGTAGCCCTAAAATTTTGGGCAGCATGCCCTCTGTATTTTGCTGTATTCCAGCCATTTATGGCTTCATTGTTTTTCCTCAAGTCAGTCCAATTTAACACATAAGAAATCTCAATACAATAGCCCTTCAACTAGACTCAAGTTCATCTAGCGGAACAGACACAACCGAAACTACGCTTATCGGATTGAGGTGAAATTTATACCATTTTGAAGCTAAGATAAAGGCCTACAGCTTTGATGAAGACTACTCAGTCTAGTTCATAGTGTATCTAGGTCAAAATTCCAAATTACAGAACCAGCATCTCACAATCAGACTAGTTAACCGCACTATGATTAAACGATAATAACTCAGGCTACCGAAATCCAATTGAGGTGTATCTTATGGCGTTTCAAAGCGAAGACATATACCTACATTTCTTATGAATACCTCCAAAGCTAAATCATGCATTTTCAGAGTCAAAAATTGAAATCCCCATGAAGACAGAAAACTGTCCGCGAAAATAGGGCTTATGGGCAGTCAAGGGTATTTCAGTCATTTCACATGTTACGGTGCTCCGATCGAGTTGAAATTTTACAGACAGCTATAAAACATCATTTCCTACAACTTTTATGTTTTGTGATAAGCCTAATTCGGCCTCTAACATGGTGAAACAGAACCAGGCAGAACAGGGCAAATTGGAACCCTAAAACTGGAATTTCCGCACAAAACCGAAATTTTTCCGCAAACAATCGTAATTAGCGCACAAGAGATCCATTTAACACAATTTAGATCCATCAATTCAAGCTCAACCATATCCATCATATGAAAACAGAAAAATTCTCACAAAAATCAGAAATTTAACTAACTTTACTCTAATCCATAAAATCTTCCATAAAATCAACTAATTAGCTACCATAAGTCACCAATTGACCATTATTAGGAACAAAGAGTGAGTTCCAAGAAAAATACCTTAATTCCTCAAGAAATATAGTAGCTTAGGGGTTTTGCTTCCAAAACAACTCCACCAAGACCTTCAAACTCCCTTAACAAGTCAATTTTGTGGACTAATTCAAGAGTTAATCGGTTGATTTGCAAGATCTAAGCAAGAAATGAAGAATAAAAGTTGAAGGTTTCTTTCTTTTCTCTCCCTAAGGAGCTCGGCCAAGAGAGATGAAATGGAGATGATTTTTGGGTCAAATTGAGGTTTTAGTAAAGTTAAGGAATAGTGGTCAAAGTCCAAGCTCGAATAAGAAAGTGACATGTGGCACCTTTTAAGATTAAACTTATCCTTGTCTCTCCAAGATTAAACCATCTAAGTAACCTCTCATTATCTCTTAACACCTAATAAATTAATTTCGGTATACAAAACGTAATCTAATTGGTCGAATTTATCGCACTTAACGCCACTAGAGGGTCCCACGTCCCATATACACTTCTAATATCTCATGAACTAACTTATACTAGAAAAATAATTTAAAAACTATATTTACTTATAAAAATCTCGGAATAAAAACAATATAATAGGATATAATGACGAAAATGCATGAGAGAAAATAAAATAAGGGAAATTTATGGTCCTCACAAGTACACAATCTGATGATATCTTTTATCCATATGCTAACAATTCTAGTTTTGTTGGCTTTATAGACAGTGATTGGGATAGTGACATGATTCAAAGGATAAGCATATCAAACTATGCTTTTTATCTGGGTAATGGTATATTTTCGTGGTTTTCTAAGAAACAACAAGTGGTGGCATTATCTACAGCAGAAGCGAAGTATATGGTAGCTGTACACAGTGCTACTCAAGCATTATGGTTGAGAAGAATGCTTGATTTTCTACGACATGAACAAGTTGGTCCTACCAAATTCTATTGTTCATGCCGTAGGACCAACTTGTTCATGCCATAGAAAATCCAATGTTTCTACGGTATCACGAATGTTTCAATGGTTATCAATGGTTGAGTTGTCAAAGAATCCAATGTTTCATGTACAGAGTAAGCACATTGATATCAAGTTTCACTTCATTCGTGAATGAGTTTAAGATCAGAAAATTGCCATTGACTATTGTTAGAGTGAAGATCAAGTGGCAGACATTTTCACAAAACCATTGAAGGTGGAGTTGTTTCTCAAGTTGAAGACGATGTTTGGTATGACGCAATTTGAAAATATTGGTTTAAGGGAGGCAATGTAAGATCATTAAACCAAGTCTTTTTAGGATTTAGTTTGTTTTATTTAGGAAACTATTTATTTTGTTGTTTAGTTGTGATTTTCTATTACTAGTATGTTTTGGTAGTTTAAATCCCAATAGAATTTTGTTACTTGATAGTCTTATATAAAGACCATAGCTTTTGGTCTATCGATGTAAGACAGAAAGAAAAGATTCAGAGAGAGATAATAAAAAGCATCCAATTCTGTTTCTTCTGTTTCGTCTTTTGGTCTTAGGATTTATTTTGTTTCTTGTGGTTTCATTCAATCGAGAAATGCTTGTGGCTTGTATTGATTATTTTGTGGGCCTACAATATCTCCATTCCAAGATATAAAGGAAGTGCAAAACTATTATACATTATTTTGTTCAGCTTCCTATGATAGATTTTATTTACATACAATATTGTTCGCCCTTAATCCATCCAGAATTGCATCACTTGATAGTCTCATTAGGTCATTGCCATTACAAGAATTCAAGAGCATATCTGGGCAACCTCGCACGACGCGTGAGGTCCCATTTAACTGATACATTTAAATGTAAGAGACTAAACTTCGCAATTTGGGCTCATGATCGTCCCATTTAATTAGTACATTTAAATGTAAGGGGCTAAACTTCGCTTTTTGGGCTCACGATCCCTTAGCAAAATTGTGTAGATGTAGATTCAATAGGAGCATGATGCGTGGTGTAGCATTGGGTTTTTTTTCAATTTTAAATTTGTTTTCTATGACATAGAAATTTTTAATTTTGTATTTATTTTCTATAATTGAGTAGAAGGAGGAAGTGGGAAGACCAACATCGACAATAGAAGCAAAAGCAATATTGTACTAATTTTGTTTCATTCTATTTTATTCAATATTTATACTAAAATAAAAATGGCCATAGAGAAAAGAGGTGGGAGCAGTTGCCGGTTATAGAGAAATTGTAATCCATTATAAATAACTTATTTAATTTTGTAATAGAAATATAATATTCAATTAGTTGCCACTTTGATCAATATGTATCAGTTGTTTTTGAATTACGTACGTCCAAATTTTTTGTGTGAATGATCAAAATTTATCAACATTTATATCTGTTGACAATCCTCCTTGCTTTTTAGTCAAGCCATGGCCTAGTTGTACTAAAGCTGTGGCAACCTAAAGGACTATTACACCTAGAACTAGAAGGCTTTTACAGTAAGAGCAAGATTGATAGTGGAGAGAGTGTCCATTTGAAATTTAACGATGAAAACACATAACAGGCAAACCATATAAATATACCAATGATAGAGATACTGATATTTTAGTACAATTTCGTACATATTAAGGAGCCCCACCTCCACAAATTTTGCAAATTATATATGTATTTATTTGTTTAACTAAAGCTAAGCATTCCTTTGCCCCAACACATTTAACTTATTTTTTTTATCCCCATTAATTACTCTTATTAAATTCCTTATGATAAACCAATTCTTGTGCTTTGTTTCAATACACAGTTACCTTATAAATACAACTAATAAAAAACAATATAAAAAAGAAACAAGAGACATTAAAAGGGAAATTTCAACCACTATTAGATTCTATTTATACTTGATTAACTTAAATAAAAGGGTTAATCACAATTTATTTCCCTAAGATTCTATTTATACTCCTGTACTATGCAAAATTTTCATTTTGAAATATCCATCTTCCTTTTTCCAATGAGTTTCAACTTGTGGTTCAATTTCGGCCACTCTAAATGATGGTGGTAAGTTTCACATAAGAGGATATTAGATAATATACTAACAATTGATCATTTTTAAAAATAGCAAAGAAAAGATCCTAATCAGCAAAACTCAGTTAGAGGAAAAAGGAACAAAAGAATGTCCAAATAATCAGCATGTGAATTTGTGATTATAACAGATGGATAATTCATTTTGAACTGTTTAATTATAAGGAAATAGAATACAAGACTTTTTTTAATTTTTTAAATTGAAAAATAGATGAAATTGATTTTATACGAAATTTTCATTTAAATTGGTGCCAAATAAAATTGTCTGGAATCTTAGTGAAGATTCGAAATTATCCTTTTGTTTTTTTATTTAAGTTTTCTTAAAAACCAAAGGTACTAGAAGTCTATCAGTACACAAAGTATTTTTGTGGCTTGGAGTCTCTTGAGGGTCGCCAGCTGACATCTCTCAGCAAAGAGATTTTTGTGATCCACATGGCAAAACAGTGGCCTCTCTGTCCCTAGAAAAATCACAGAGGAAATCACAAATCAATGCCTTAACCAATCAAATGCTGCTGAGGTGTAGATATCGTAATCCAGAATACCTACCATTTGGCTCATTCAATATTTGAAACAATTTGTATATATTCATGAGCTTCTTTGCATCATTACACATCCTACTCTATCAAAGTCCAAAATCCCTTGAACATCACAAAAGCTCAATTCATCTCGAAAATCAAAGTAATGGCAACTTCAGGCATCCAACAGTCTGCATTTGCTGGTCAGACAGCTTTGAAGCCTCAGAATGAGCTTCTGAGGAAGGTTGGGAGCTTTGGAGGTGGCCGTTTTTCCATGAGACGTACGGTCAAAAGTGCACCCCAAAGCATTTGGTAACTACTACAATTGTATATTTATCATCTTTTATTTGTCTTTAGATTTGAGATAATAGGTGCTGAGCTCTGAATTGATAATTGTCTCGTTAATTGTACATTTTGTTACTAGTTTACACATCATGTGCATTATTTACTTGTATCAATTAGTCATAAGACTGTTTGTCTAATTAATAATTCATAATATATAAGATGCATGTCTATTTGATCTAAGCATGCAACTTTACTCTTGTGGCACTAATAATAGGAATATGTTTCTCATTTTTCATTCTTTTTATCTATTGAACTGTTTTAAGATTCCTCTTTTTTATTTTTTATTTTTATTTTAATATGTGCTTACTTTTTTTTCCTCGCACCCTGTTCCTCCCGTAAGATTCCTCTCAGCATTTCTAAGAAAAAGAAATAAGCTCATATTAGCACTTCTTGATACAGCTATTGCATCCCAATGCAGACTATATCTATGTCAGCAATTCTAGCATATGAAAAATGTTAATTATTCATGTTAGAATGTTTGTATGAGCTATTTTGGGGGTTTTTTTTTAAAAAAAAAAAAGACTATGTTTTCAGAAAACTTTTAACACTTTCTCTATTCACATTTTCATGTCGCGTGCACCATCTCAAATAAAAGTAACTATAGCAAAAAATTTTAAAAACATCCCATAAAATTACCATAGTTTTTCTTTTGTTTATCCTTAATGACCAAGGCTTTGAATTTTCTGAGAATCAGTAAGTACTCCTGCTTTCATATCTTCCTATGAGGCTTGGTAGTTGGTGTAAGAACTTTTTCTCGCTTTGTGTCTTTCCACTTTTATTCTTATATGATTAAGATTTTAACACTACACAACCATCAATCACTTCCAATAATTCTTCATTTCCATACCTTCTAGTATTATTTCTTATTAACTCCCAATAAGTTACAATCAAATTCAAAAAATAATGACAACTTCTTTTTTTTTTTAAAAAAAAAAAAAATTGTACACCTCTAGAGGGTGCCTTTCCAACTACTTTGTATGTTATCATGTCAACATTTAAGAACTTGAGTTTTTGAGTGATACAACAGGTATGGACCTGATAGGCCCAAGTACTTGGGCCCATTCTCTGAACAAACTCCATCATACCTGACCGGTGAGTTCCCTGGTGATTACGGATGGGACACTGCTGGGCTTTCAGCTGACCCAGAGACATTTGCCAAGAACCGTGAGTTAGAAGTGATCCACTGCAGATGGGCTATGCTTGGTGCTTTGGGTTGCGTCTTCCCGGAAATCCTCTCGAAGAATGGTGTCAAATTTGGTGAAGCTGTCTGGTTCAAGGCTGGTGCCCAAATCTTCTCTGAAGGTGGACTTGATTATCTTGGCAACCCAAACCTCATCCATGCCCAAAGCATCCTTGCAATCTGGGCCAGCCAAGTCGTGCTTATGGGCTTAATAGAAGGATACAGAGTTGGTGGAGGGCCACTTGGCGAAGGACTAGACAAGATCTATCCAGGAGGAGCTTTTGACCCATTGGGTTTGGCTGATGATCCTGATGCATTTGCTGAGTTGAAGGTGAAAGAGATCAAGAATGGACGATTGGCAATGTTCTCGATGTTCGGCTTCTTTGTCCAAGCCATTGTTACTGGAAAAGGCCCAATTCAGAACCTCATAGACCATTTGGCCGACCCTGTTACCAACAATGCTTGGGCATATGCCACAAACTTTGTGCCTGGAAAGTGAAGGAACAAAGGCTGTACTTGTCCATGTGACTCTAATCAAAAGCTATTCATATCTAAGAAGTTCTTTGCTTGTGGATTTGAGCAATATTGACATGATATTTGGAAAATTAGAGTACTATAATCTGCTTTAATCACTTGCATGCTCATTCATTTTTCATAGGTATGTAATCGAGTCGAGTCGAGCTCGAGTATTGCTATACTCAAGCTCGACTCGACCTATAAATAACTTGGCTCGAGCTCGACTCGAGCTCGATCGAGTCGAAAAATCTCAAACTCGAGCTTGACTCGAGGAAATCTTTAAAAGCTCGAGACTCAACTCGATAAGGCTCGACCTTTAGTCAAACCTTATCGAGTCGAGTAATCAAGTTTTTTGACTCGATACCTTACTTGTAAATTCAGTATAAATTATACGCATAACAGTCATTTTATAATATTAATACATATATATTATTTAAATTATATGGCTCGACGAGCTACTCGACGAGTCACAAACTGCAAAATTCTGACTCGAACTCGACTCGAATGTATACTCGAGTAGCTCGAGACTCAGCTCGAACTCGATTTGAACGAGTTCAAGCCAAGCCATTGACCAAGCTACTCGCGAGCTACTCACGAGTAGCTCGGCTCGCTTATATCCCTAATTTTTTATGATCTTATATTAAGCTAAAAAGGTATTACTTAGATGTGTATATTTCATTTAAATGGTGTTTAAGTGTTAGTTTTTTGACAAAAGTATTATTGATTTGGAAAAGTATCTAAATGCAAGGAGTACAATAAATGTAGGTGTGTATACCTATATGGTAAGTTTGGTGAAAATTAAATTGAGTTTATTTCTACAGTAACCTTCTTCTTTAAAATTATTCGCAAACCAATACACTTTCAAAATTTATGTCCTTCTTAACTTACTTGTGAGTTTTTTTTCCCTAAAATAATCCTCTTATTATAAAATATTCCCAAAGTGTCTCAATTCCTTTATTCTCATAATGACTTTCTTTTTTTGCCATATGATTGTTTAATCTGCCACCTAGGATCACAAAAAAAGAAAAAATGAAAGTGGAACCTAGCCGTTCCTGCTGGAGTAAATGTAAGAGACTTATTCTAAAAGTGTGAATTTTATTTTAGAAGAGAGCAAGATGACATAGCTTTTATAATTTCCATATAATTTATTTAAAACTTAAATCCTACCACTATGAACCTTGTTTTTATCAATCTCTGCAAGCTCTTTTAAGTTTGCTAAAGATATTGCTTGTATCTAATTCAAAGGAAGTGGTCATTCTACAATTACGAAAATACAAAAATTTCATTAGGAGATGAACAAAAAAAGGAAAAATGAAAAATAAATAAATTCTATCTTGACACTTGTTTTCCTCCCAACACCAGAAAGTTAAATTTAAAAAAAAATATTAATGAAGCTTAAATTTTCATGTTGCAAACCGAAAGTTGCCAAATTAGTATACATCACAATCAACAAGAAACACAAAATGCAAATGGCATCCTACAATTTAGTGAACAAATTTGCGCTTCAATGGTAAAAAAGACAACATTCAGCGTTGTTATTCAAAATTTGAGATGCACAAACGTTTCAAATACGTATATCTTATGCCAAAGAACTAAGGAACACAAGATTCAAATTACAATGGGTTAAAAAAGAAAAGAAACTTAGTATTAGGATAATGATTATGAAGTTTTAGATATTGTGAACCTTTGCTTGCAGTTTTGTTTTTGTTTTGACAAGTAAATGTACAGGGAAAGAAAAACAAAACAAAAAACTACACAGGAAAAAAGGGAACAGATCTAAGGCAAGAAAGACGTGAGTTTGCTTCTTTTTCTATTGTGGCTGGCAAACAAAAAATTAGAAAAGTAATATAATTTGATATTGAATTACTTTGGGAATATTTTTCAAAAAGAGGATTGTTTTGGGAAAAAAAAATTTAAATGTACTGACAAGTACCTAATAAAATCCAAGCTAAAATTTTCTATTTCTCTCTTCCACAAGTATATTTAAGTTCTTCTATTGTCACATCTAGGATTCAAATTCTGAGTCTGGAAATTAGGGAAGGAAGAATTTGAGAAGGGATGGGAGGTAAAATAATAAAAAAAAGAAGTCCACAAATCTAATTCCTATATATAGGTCTACGATCTATTTACACCTATATCGAGTGCAAGGCTCTGAGTCTTGTACAACTTTTAAGCAATTGATTCTCAATATCTTAGAGGATTTTATCAATTTCACCTTTGTATTCCTAAGTGATATTTAACCTCTTAATTGAAGGCTTATTCTATCATAATGTCATCAGAATATATACCGTATTTCATTAGTTCCTTAGTCTTCACCTAGTTCAAGTTTTTTGGGGGTCTGATTTTTATTCATCTATAATTGAACGAATTACATTTTTTATGCTTCTAATACAATACAAACCGATTATTCTTCAACAAAAGAAACGTGCATACCCCTTAATAGTAGACCTCACGCCATTGCAAGCTTCAAAAATTCATAGCAATAATGGGTGGGAGGGACAAGAATTTCAGTATACGAATAGCGGCAAGAGAGTTGCAAAATCCTTCCTCCCTGAACCCCGAAAGAGCCGAACTTGGAGGACTTGAGAGCAATAGCTCCTCCGCCACTTCCAAGACTCAGGCCAAGACCCAACTCAAGTTCAGACTCATCAGGGTACAAAGATGAAGAAACCTGAAATGATAATAATGAGATCAATTTGTCTTCTTTTGACACTGTCGACGTCGACCCAGTTGTCAAACCGTAAGAAAGCTCTCCACGACCACCACCACCACAAAGATTGCCACTTCCATCAAAAACTAGAGAAAGTTTGCAGCTTTTGAGATTGCGTTTGAACAATGGGCGAAGGGGCCTCGCAAGTTCCGCTTCCAGTAAGTTCACGGCAAGGATGAAAATCAACGTATTAACACTTGAACAGTTGAACAGATGAGATGAGATGATAGTACACGACCAACTTAAGTGAACCTCCAAAATTGCATCGTTTTGCGAATGGACCTCGGAAGTTCCATTGCCAGCAAGTTCACAGCTAGGAGGATTAAAATCGTTTTGCGAATGGGCCTCGGAAGTTCCATTGCCAGCAACTTCACAGCCAAGATTAAAATTAACATATGAACCGATGTGATGATGACACATGACCTAACTTAAGTGAGCCTCCAAAACTACATGATTTTGGCATTAAAAAGAAAATACAAACAGCCCCCAATTTTTATTTGAGATAATGGGCAAAAAAAAAATAAATAAATTCCTAGTTCCAATTTAGTGAGATATCTCGCTGTTTGTATTTCCCTTTCTTCTCCTTCACTCTCTTCATTGGTGTCATGTAATATTTAAGTTAATCCCACAGTCCGGCATCCTAAACTTCAAGTCTAGGATACACTACAAGATCTGAAGCCTAAAACTCTGATACCAACTGTGACGCCCTCACCTCTCCCTAGGGCGAACCCTAGAGTATCAGCGGAACACCTGCCCAACTCTCGTCAGGACTCACGCACTCGTTCAAGCTTAATATAGAGCCACAAAACAATCATCGACCTAAATAAAAAGTACTTCGAATATACAAACCATAACTTCAAGGGTTAACAATTATCATTACAAACCACCAACCAAGAGTAACAAAAGTTACAATTTAAGAGTCACCAAATTCATACAAAATATACTAGTTTCCACCAAAACACTAGTCTAGATCCTCCAATCCACCTCCAAATCCTGTTAAGGAAAACAAACTTAAAGAGATGAGCTAACGCTCAGTGAGGCCAAGAAAATAAACAGGCAAGCAAGTAACACCAATCAATCAAATAACATGCTTTAAACAACTTTTAAACATAACATTTCATTTAAGTGCACAAATAGGAATTTAACACACAAGGAGGATACAGGAGCTCTCAGGAGCTATTTCCACGTCTCGATCAATTTGAGCCATCTGGAGTTGACCCTCCGTCAACTCACGTAGTAACACGACCGTAGTGCTCCACTTACTTCCTCCACCCACCTAACACCCACTCGAATCCGGAACCAAACATATATAAAGTGGCGATACTATTCGAATATGTCTAGCGAGATCTCAAAAGATCAAATTATAATATTTCCCAAGGTTCACCAAGTTCCTCGACCAAGCCCTTGTTGGCTCGAGTTACAAGGTTAGCCAATGGGTTAGGGCGTCCCCACACGTGTATTTGGTCGACCAGACAACGCTCCAATCGACTTTGAATCGATCATAACACTGAGTCGGGGTGAGCGGTACCTCCTACCCGAATAGGGCGTGATACTTCTAGCCGCTCAGTACTTACGACGTAAAACATGTTCATGTATAAGTGCAAGTCATATATTTTCATGTAACAAGTATCATGTAATTAGGAGAAAGAGAGAGGACGAGGGCGATAAAGTACACCCTCGCCTCGGCAAGTTCACGTATCATATCTAGCACTTGTACACATATCATTTCAAACACATAAGCATTTAACATGCACTTGACACTCACCACAAGTCAAGGGCAAAATAAGAGTGAAGCGAGTAGTCAGACGAGCTCTTTGGCATCCTCGTGACCACTTGAGACATCTACAATCATAATTACCTAAGTGCTCGACCAAAGTTAAAAAGGAAGACATTTCTCGCTACCCACTCTCAAGGTCACAAGTTTGAATCAAGTTAAAGAAGCTTTTCTAGCTAAATCATTGAAATAATGCTCAAATAGAGCTTGAAGGTCGTTTGTGATTCAAGTCGGGGAAAGAAATCTCAATCCAAGAGAAAGTACCATTTTCACTTTCGGCATGAAAATCGAGGAAAGGGGTAAATGGTTTTCATCTCCCAAAACTTCTAATATCATGACCCAAAAGTTAAAATATAAAGAACGTTCACATTTTCAAACTAATGGAGTCCAAACTCATCCAAAACTCCACTCATTTTCAAAGTAAATGTCAAGGTTAAGGTTTCGAGGTTCAAGTATAAAACTAGTGAAATTCTCCAAGGTTTACTCTAGTTAAAACGCTCCCTTTTAAAAGTTCCAACTCATGGAAATCGAGACCATAAGAATAGGGGTTGAAGTCTATGATTCAAGTATGAAAAGAAGTGCCATTAACTAAGAAAGTTAGGCAACCAATGTGAGAACCCGTACTTTTCTTAATTGCTAATATTAATTACACGCTTTTCCACATTTTATTTATTCAAAAATTGTGAAAATAATTTTTATGAGTAAATGTAGTTTTTAGATGAGTTTTCTAGTATCGGTTAGATTTTTAGAAAATAAGAATGTATATCGGACGTGGGACCCACTAGTGCGGAAAGTTCGGTAAAATTCGGCCAACTAGGTTAAGATTTAGATACTGGATTTAATTTATCGGTTGTTATGAGATATTTAGAGGTTACGAAGTGGTTGGTGTGAGAGAGAGAAAAAGTTAGGCAAGTAATTAATGAAAGTGACATGTGTCACTTAGAGATTCATTCCTACATTTGACTTACTATTTATCCTTTTACCATTTACTAAATAAACCCAAAAATTGACCAAAAATCTTCCATTTTTTCCAAGCTTGTGGCCGAACCTCTCTACAAGGAAGAAAGAAAGAAAAAAGCTCTCCAAGGTTTGCTTCAATCTTGCTCCAATCTACCAAATCAACCATTGAATCTTGGTTTTGCTCCATAGGAAACCTTAAGTGAGTGATAGTGGGGTGTTTTGTGGAGTTGTTTGGAAAGCTAAGGTGACTAATTGCTCTCTCTCTCTTGTTTTACTAAGGTGAGTAGTGAAGGACCCCTCTCCTCCTTCTAATGATGCTTAAATCATGATTGGTGGTAGTATAAGATGCACTTTTATGGATTATATCTTGATTTTGGTTGAATTGATGAAGTTTTATAATTATTGGGGATTTTTCTATTTTCATATAAATATGATTATGTGGTCATGTATGATGATTGGAAATGATATTTAAGGAAGCTAGAAGGTGGAAAAAGTGGTAAATTGCAAGCAATTTCTGTTTTGGAAGAAAAATTGGAAAGTTAGGGTTCTTTGAATTACATTCTGCCCGGTTTTGTAGCTCAGAGTTAGAGGCCGAATTGGCCTTGGGTTAAAACATGGAAGTTATAGGGAATGATATTTTAGAGGTGCCTGCAAAATTTCAGGTCAATCGGAGTAGCATATACATCTTGCTGCCCTGGTTTTACCCGAATTTGGGAATTGCTTCTGTAATTGGTTATTTTGGTTGGAAATGCTTCCGAATTGGTTGTTGAGGTCTTCTGATGAAATGTATCCCTGTTTCTTAGCTTTCATATGGATTTGGAATTTCTGGATTTGGACTTAGGTAGGCTGATTTATAATGTTTGCACTAGAATGCGTTCTGTGAATCTGTTTTTGCGGTTCTGGTGTAGTAGATTGCATTTTTGACCTAGTTACACTCAAAACTGGGCTGAGTGACCTTCTGTAATATTGTAGCCCTATCTCTTAGCTTCGAAACGGTGGGTCTTGTACTTTCATCCGATAATCGTAGTGCCATTGGTATCAAAACCGCAAAATAATGTCAAAAACTATTTTTTTCCGGGTTAACACTTACTCCTTTTCCGGATTTTTCTGGTTTCCTCTATTGCTTGTGTGTGCTTATGGAACCCTATTTTGGGAATATTTGGCATTTATTTATGACTTGTAATCGAGTCTTATCGTGCTTATTTGAATATCTTAGGGCTTGACTTTCATTTCCGGACTTTTCCCTAACTTGCATTGTACTTGTACTACTTGGAGCTTACTGAACGGCTATTGAATGCACTTATTTTGTGTGTGACTTTGGGACTGGCTAAGGAAAATAATGAAGCCATGACGGCTGGAAAAGTAAGCAAATTTAGGGGAAGTGCTGTCCAATTTTCTAGGCCGTTTGGTTCCTTTAAGTTTAAATTGCCTTTTTGTAGAAATGAAAGGCTTTTGGGTTGTTTGAGCCTAGGTCTTCATGTTACCTTTTCATTTCCATAAATCCTGTTCTGCACCCTTACATTAGTAATTATTTGGCGAGGCATACGACTGGTAGTCGAGTCTCACATGTGCATTCTGTATACGCAAGTTTTGAAAGTGGAACCTTCAATTGTTTTACTTTGATTATTTTAGGGTTTCTTGGCGATTAAAGCCAACCTGAAGTGAAAACTTTTGAAGTATCTGTACTGACACCGGTGAGTGTTCCACTACCTGCTACCCGTTATGTGAAATATCTGAATATCTGAAATACTTGATTTATGACTGTTGGAGCCAAATACTGTTTTGATAAAAGGGAGGCGAGGGTGTACTTTATCACACTCGTTCTCTTGTCTGTTCATATACCAATTTTGAGTGCGTATCTGAATCTGCTATCTGTATCTGTATCTGTTATCTGTATCGGGATCTGTATCTGTTCTGACGTCTTTTGGAAGCTTGTATCCAACGACCTTTCTGTGACCTCTGAGCTCAACACCTATGGCCAGTTACTCGAGTCGGGCCAGCAAGGGCCTGGTCGATTAGATAACGAACCACGGTAGTCTGTTTTGGGATCTTTGGATATTGAGACCCTTGATTCCGGTATACTCGAGTATTACCATTTCTGATCTGATTGGATTTCAGGCCCGGTGGGGGTATGTGAGGTGGAAGGAGTCGAAGAAAGTGGAGTCTACGGTATTGGTTACTTCTGTAGCGTTGACGGAGTGTCAACTATTATTTCGATCAAGTTTCGATGACGCAAATGGGAATTTGGCTCCTGAGATCCACATATATCCTTCCTATTTGAATCATTGGTTCCTTTCCTTTACATCTGGCATGTGTACCTGATTTGTTAAATGTGAAATGCCATGATTTTACTGCTATATGTCTGGTACTTCATTGAGCGCAAGCTCACCCCTTTCTGTTCCTTTTGTTTTCCTTACAGGAAAATAAATCCTTTTGGACTGGATTTGATAGTTGGTTGCCGAATTGAGCTAGATGGACATATCTTTTGTATAGCTCATTGATTGAAACCCTAAATGTACTTTTGGGTCCGTTTCTCTTTTGATTTGGCAAACCGTATATGTATCAACTTTTGAATACTTTTGTATACCACTTTGGATTGTATATGCTTAGTTTCAAGATGTATATATATTTGATTGATGCTTGGTTGGATTTTGACGTGTCGGTTACTCCTCATGGCCAACTCCGTTTTCATTTTTTTTATTTTGTGATTTTGACTTGTATACGCGCGTTTGTATGTTCCGGAACGTATTAGATCGTTCTAAACTGAACCGACTGAGTCCCGGCGAGAGCTGGGCAGGCAACCCGCCGAACCCTTTGGTTCGCCTTAGGGTGAGGTGGGGCTGTCACAACCAAGAAGAATCATAAAAAAGGGGATTAATCCCTTGGAAACTAAGATTCGAGATGAAGGTTTAAAGTTCAAAGAGACTTTGTACCTAATCATGAAATTAAACTTAAAACAGTCCAACAATTGCAAAGGAAGGTGGAAAGTTCTTAAAAAGAGTATTTGCTTGAAATTAGAAAATTTCCAGCTTAGAGCAACACTACTTGGAAAAATCATATCTCGAGTTCTGTAAGTCCAAAAATTGAAACTTCATACCATTGGAAACTAGACTCAATGCACTAAAACTCTATAGAAGGCACTTTTCTCAGACACCATTTCGAAATCATTCAAATTTTAGCTCAAAGTCACTGTTCCAAACAGGACAGAGCAAAACAGGACAGAGCAAAACAGGCTTGCAATTTCAGTAAAGTTTGGAAATTCGGCAAAATTCGTAGAAATGGAATCAGCCTTTGAAATTTATACCACAATTAAAACTCCAAACCTAGTTTCAAATTCAACAAAGAAACTCAATTCAGACCTTTCTACACCAAGATACAACAGTTCTAAGAAAACTGATTTTTAGAACCTGTTTTACGAAATTCCAGTTCTGACATACTTGACAGAGTTTAAGAATCTGATCATAACTAGAGTTACGAAACTCAAAATTTTGTGTAGTTTGTGGCATTGAAACTAGATTCAAAATGTTGAAAATCACTAGAAGGAACTGTCTTAAAATTCGTTTTGCAAGATAGGCAAAATTGAGTTACAAACTGCAGCTAAGACTATTTCTCGGATGAATGCAGTGAAGAGTTTCAGTCATCTTTGCCGGTTCACAACGGCTCCTAGGAAATGAGTTAGGAGGCGCATTTTACACCAACGGAAAGCTATCGGAGTCTAGTTTTGGATGCCATAAATGCACTCGATTTCAACTCTCAGACAAAAAATTATGACAAAAAACGTGAACACTGGTTGGGGTCACCTGATCAGAAAAATTCCAGATTTCTTTCTCACTTTCACTCCACTTTACCCCAACTAATATAAAAGGTTTTTGGGAGATATTTCATACACATAACTACCAACATGTATCAAGCATTATTGCACCAAAATAACATCAAAATTTTGAAATTAGCATGAAGGTTTCAACAGGACAAAATTCGGACAGCATGCACTTTCATTCCTCTAGCTTCCTTTCCAACTCAAACTACACCATATCTCATCAAAGCAAGTAACAAATAAGCAAATAAACACACAAAATCCTCAAGGCCTCTGCCTATCAAGCCACCTCAAGTCCACTACCTAATGTCAAAGTTCTTGTGAACCCATCAACAACTCAACAACTAAACTAACTAAACTAACTTACTACTAAGATTTGAGAGAAAAAGTTGAGGGTTTCTTGGATGATTACCTTGCTGCCAAAATGAAGACTAAACACTAGGATTTGAGCTCTTAAATCACCAAGTTTCTTCCTTGATCAAGTCACCTTCCAAGCTTGTATGAAGACCCAAGACAAGAAGCAAATTTGGAGAGCTTTTGTGGAGCAAGAATGGAAGACAAAAGCTGAAATTTTGAGGGGAAATGGGGGGAGAGGGATCGGCCAAAGTAAGGAGAAGAAGGAAGGGTTTTGGTTGGTAGGTGAGTGATGTGATAGTGTGTAAGAAGGATGGACATAAAGGTGGTCTTAGTGCTCAAAAGTCAACAACCAATTAGTGTGCAATTTGTGCTCCTAATTGAGCTTAACTTAACTCACTCACATCTAATCTCTCAATTAATTTTTCTTAGTCTACTATTAATCATTCTTAATTCTCCTAGATTATTGTACTCTCGGACCGAATTTACCTCAAAAAACGTGCATTCACTATTTCTCACTAAATGAGCCGTAGAAAAATTAAATTCGCTAACGAAACGTTTTAAAAGTATAAATGAGACATTAGTCCATGCAAATGGATTTAAAATGAATGAAATAAATTATTCAAAAACGGGTAAATAAATAATTAAATAAACCAGTAAAATAGAATAAAAGTAAGTAAAATAAAATTTGGGTCCTCACAATACCAAATTTTAACTCGAAAGTAGTATTATCAGCTAAAGCAGGAAAAGTAATGCAAAGTGACTGTTGATTTAAATTTGGGGCAGTCAACTTCCTCAAAGTCCTATTATTAGCCATGGCAACGTCTTCTTGAGTAGAATCACTTGAGGTGGTACCAAAAGGATCCGCCAAGTCGACTTCCAAATTAAGCCTCCAAGATGCAGCAATTGATTGCTCCTCTCTATGTTTTCTGGTCTCCTTTCTTACTCTACGGGCAATTTTCTCAACTTCAGGATAAAAAATTAATTCGACTGTACAAGAAGAATGAGGCATAAACTAGAAAAATGCCAAAAAATAAAATAATATGAATTCAAAAAGAAACTAATTAATCAGGGGCCAGTCCCCGGTAACAGCGCCAAATATTGACAGGTGTTGAGCCTCAAATAAAATATAAATTTTATATATAGCGGTGAGTAAAGTCAAATCTACAGGAACTGGGGACAATTCGTTTCTTTTGGAGTACAGAGGGAGATTTTATAAAATTGGAAATAATTAAATAATTTAGATAAAATAAATAAATAAAACGAAATGACAATTTATTAAAATTTAAGTAAAAATAGACAAACTCTAGCCAAGAAATAACTTTAGAAATGGTTCATTTAATTGATCGTTGATGCAATAATAATTTCATTCACTCACTGATAAATAAGTTATAACTGCCAAACAGGCGATGACAATCATCTTCTTTTTACTGTATTAGTGATTAAGGAACGACCATTAACCACTGTCCTAATCAAGAAATAATCCTAAATACGATCTTAGAGTTCAATTTTCTAATTGTTATAAGAATTAGAGAATCCCTGTTCTAACCAAATAACACTCTACGAGGATTATTTTAAGTTAGCCCATACGTCCTACTGATACAAATCCAATCATGTCAGTTATCACTAGTTTAAAGCAATTAACGATTACGGATTTCACTATTTTAATTGATTTTAAGTTATTAAATTGAATTAAATATCGGACGCCCTTGATATCCAAATAACATAATAGTCATAAGAAATTAAATTAGAGGACATATGAATATCAGTGAATAAAAGAAATAAATGTAATCAATTCGATTTCACAATTTTAGTTGAACCAAGTTCTCTATTGTTCCTTGACTAGAATGAGAAAATTAGCTCATCTCCGTTGAAGAAATTCCACGCAAAATAGTAGAAGTAATTGCCAAGGCCATTCTTCAATTGCGAGATGAATTATATTGAAAAGAAAGAGAATACGATTCTCTTGTTTATTCCTAAAAAGAAAAGATATGTCCTCTCCGTCTTTTACTTGGAGAAAGAAAAGAAGAAAACAAACATCCTCCTCCTATTCCGTTTCCTACCACTACTAGACCACTTCTACTTAGTGCCATCCCATTTCCCAGCGGCCTTGATTTTTTCAAAAAGTCAAGATAGAAAAAAATGGACTAGTGTCCTATTACAAATGAAAGAGTATGCGTTTGGCCAAATCCGATCCTCACGACATTGATTCAGAGTTGGAGATCTTCTCACTTGCCACATCTCGAACTTCCCGGATGTGCAGAGTTTAAACTTTGACGGGCTCACTCTAATTTGCACCAAAGTTCCATTAAAAATCATATTTTTAATTCCTTTTTGTTCCAAATCCCTACAATCAACACTAATTACCAAATATAAGTAAAATTTACTAATTAACACAATATTTGATAAAATAAAAGAGAAAAAAATCATAAAATTAATGACAAAAAGTGCAACATATCATCTATTATGGCTGCAGAATTCATAGTTTATTATGAGGCGTCCAATCATGAAATTTTGCTGCAAAATTTTGTCACAGGATTGAAATGATTTAGTGGTTTGTTTCAAATTTTTGGTTTTCAGTTATTGTTAATGGCACATCTCATGGTTTTTTAAGTCTATTAATGGTCTTCGACAAGGTGACTTGATTTTACCCACACTGTTTGTGATAGGTGCTGGAGTCTTGTAACAAACTTTGAATTCTTTGGCGGGTATATGTGGTTTTAGTGCCTTTAAGGTCCCTTTTGCCTGTCTAGTGTTGATTTTTTCAAGCGGTACTTAGCATTCTTTGCAGCTGGTGATGGATGTTATAAGGAAGTATGAGCTATTTTTAACACATATTAAACTACCTATTGCTCGGAAGAATATTACTCTCTCTGTCTCATTGAAAGTGTTATGCTTTTCATTTTTGTATGTCTCAAAACATTTGTCATGTAAAAAAGTCAAAACAAGTCTCTCTTTCCAATATAGTCCGTTTTTCTACTCAATGCATGTTACCATTTAAATTTAAAATTTGAATTTGTGGGGATAAAATTGGAAAGAAAAGCACAAACATCACAATCAAATCACTATTTTTAAAAAGTTGAATTCCCCAAACATGACTAAATAATTGGGACGGAGGAGGTATCTCTCAAGTGATGGGCGTTGCTGCTAAATCCTTTTCGGTTTGATATCTAGGCTTCCCTCTCTAAGCAAGAAAGAGTAAGGTGGCGTTTGGTAAGAGGGTTTCGGAATGGAGAATTGGAATAAACCCCATAATTATTGCTTGGATTACTACTATCGGAGTCGAGATTTTGGAATCATTTCTAAAAATTTAGTTCTCTAGTAACTTGGAGGGTTTTGGACAAATCCTAAGTTTGATTCCCATTTCGAAATGGGGCCCGTCCTGCCACCCATTAAAAATTTAATATATAATTATATACATATATAATTATGTATATAATATATATTATAACTATAATATTTAATTATAATTATATATTTTTTATAATATTAGTATAATTATATAATATATTTATAATTATTATATACACATATATAATATATTATATAAATATATATTATAATTATTTAATTAAATATAATTATATTTATATAATATATTATAAATTTATTAATACTATATAACAATGTATTTATATTATTTATAAGTATAAATGTATATTATATGTGCATATAATTATAATATATTTGTATGTATTAATAATATATTATATAATTATAATTATATAATATATTAGTTTAATTAATATTTATATTTATATTATATAATTATATATTTATATTTATATTATAACATACACATATATAATTATATATAATATATATTTTAATTATAATATTTTATTATAATTATATATTTTATTATAATATTAGTATAATTATATAATCTACATTTTAATTAATATTTATAATATACATTTTAATTATATAAAATGTTAGTATAATTAATATTTATATATTATATAATTCTAATTATATAATTATATTATAAAATTTGTATAATTCTATTTAATTATATATATAATACTTAATTTAATTAGTTACAAACTTATAATAATGATATTATTAGTTATATGTATTATTAATGTATATTAATCTATGTAATATAATTGATATTATTAATTATAATAATAAATATAAATATTTACTAATAGAAATTATTAATTAGTTGTACTAAATTTACTAATACATTTATACTAATATATTTAATTTGTGAAAATTTCTTATATCTCATTTACAAAGAGCCAACGAACCAAACATCAACTATAGTAATGATATACATTCCTGATACTGAACCAAACAGATGTATTGGAATGATTGATTCATTCCAAATCCAGGATGAATGATTCCAAATCCGTATCCAATTCCAATATGCGAACCAAAAGCCACCTAAGTTAGCCTATTTCATGGATATTTGTCGTTTTATTGTCAGAAGGGTCCTTTCTTGAAAGGAACATTTTTTATCTGCAAAGGGAAAGTTAATTTTAATTAAACATGTTTTATCATCTATTTTGACCCATGTGCGAGCAGGTTCTAATATCCCCAAAGGTAGTTTTCGGATGCTTGAATGGATCTTTGCTAATTTTTTTATAGGGATCCTCAGATGGTAACTCGAAATTCCACTGGTTAAATGAGGAGATTTATGTCTTTCTTATGTTGAGGGGTGGTGTGGGACTTCGAGGTTTGGAGGATGTTTTACGTGCTTTTTCATTGAAGCTGTAGTGGTCATTTCACCAAAGGATGTCCTTGCGTGTACAGTTCATGCAGTTAAAGTATTGTAGGAGGTTACACCCTTGTCCAGTTCAAGCTGTGAGAACTCGGGAATTTATGTGTATACTTTGAATTTATTTCATTACGTTTAATCCGTTATTAGAAATATTACATGTAACAAATGAATGGGTAAATTAAATGCCTAATTGAATTCCTATAGAATTGAAAATTTAGAAAAAATAAAAAAATAAAATAAAACAAAATAAAATAGAAGAAATAAAAGTTCCATCAACTTCAATTATTAAGATTAGAATGAAATGATTTAATCTTAGCTCAAATGTTTTATAAGATCTTAAAATTTATTTATGAACATTAACCTTGTTTTAGAGCTACCAAACCTAATGGATTTTGAAGTAATATTGCTAAATTATGTTGAATGGTTGAATTGGTAATGAGACTAAGACTCATATAATGTTTTAGAAACTCTAAGGTAATTTGTTATGACTATATACACGAAATGGCTCCTAATCACTTAAATTAGTTTTTACAATATTTAAGAGACTATAAAACTTGAGAAGTTAAGGTTGTGAAACAAAATTTAATTCACAAACAACCTAGAGCTTAGTTAGTCTTAAAAAGGAAAATGCAGTATCTATAAGCCATAATTAATACTGGATTGAGAAAGTATATTAGTTTAAACAGTATACAAGTTTATAAACTTGAAGATATGTATTTCATGGTTTAAAAATAATAAAGTCAATAAGTTTCGAAAATAAAATGATAAATAAATATTGAGAATGTTATGGTTGTATTTTAAGGTCAAACTTGATTTTAATAAGTTTAAAGTCGCAAATAAGTTAATTGTGCAAAATATCGGACTATTTGAATTTTGCCAAGTTAAATTAATATTTCTTGATGTAGATTATGATAATGCTTTAATATTAAATCTTTGAGTTTCGATAGCTAATTTTAAGTGTTAATAATGTTAAGTGTTAACGGGAACTTTAGTATTAAGACGAAATCATTTTTAGATTAGGACCTTCATAATTATTTTTAGGACAATGAAATTACGATAATTGAAGCCTTGCAAGATTAGTGTATTATTAGGAGCTTAATCTATATTCGGGATAAAAAATTTTGGAGTTAAGCTAGAATTAAGGAACTTAAGTGGATATTAGGAGGAGATGTGAAAAGACTAAAATGCCCTCCATACAATCTCAAAATGACCATGCAATCCAAACACATTTTCGGACAGCATGATCACTCACCACCTTATCCGGCCAATGCACTCTCTCCTCCAATTCCACACTCAACCCTCTCATGCACTCAACCTCCTCCATCCGCAAGCCATTTTCTCTCCTTCCTCAATACCGCGACACCACCACACTTCACCTTCACCTCGTTAACATCGACGCGAAAGAGTGAGAGAGAGGGAGATCAGCTTCATCCGAGAGCAAGAGGGAAAACTGTGAGCTGCACACATCTTCCATTTCTGGCCGCGAGCTAGGAGGAAGAGAGGGAGAGATATCATGGGAGTTCCATCCATTTCTGCACCATCAACCAGCTGCAATCCAGCTTCAACCTCCACCAATCGCAACCACTGAAATCCAAACCAACCTCCAGTCACGAGCGAGCTGAGAGCCGAGAGGGAGAACAGAAATATTTTTTCAGATTTCTTGTGCGTGAGCTGAGTTCCTAGCTGAGGTAAATTCGAAACTTAGATTAGTTAAGTGAAAACATGATGATTAGGACATGCATGCCATGTTTATATGCTCGGATGATGAAATGAGAAAGAAAAGGGAAATCTGTTTGGTAGAATAATTTCTGCCGCGAGCTTGGACTGATATGCAGTTATAATCTGCTTAAATTTGATAATCTGAACCTGTATTGGGGATTATACGACTAATCACTAGTTGATTTACCTGACTATGGCTTTGCATGTTAATTTTGTGCATTCGGATGATGAGTTAAGGAGCATAAGAAATTCTGTTTTGATGAAATGGAACTTCCGTGAGCATAAATTGGAAATGTAGTTCCTAATCTTCTACATTGTGATGATCTAAGTTGATACCTATGATTATCTAGCTAACAACATGATGATTGAGGCTTGCATGGGGCTAAGTAGCTCGTCTAACCAAGAAAATAAAAATGAAATGAAATCAATTTGCATTCATGATCATTCGAGGATAGCTGGGAAATTTCTGGAATTTTGGGGATAATTATAACCGTGTTTGAACTTAATTCTGAGCTAGAAATGTTAATCAATTGGTCAAGCATCTGCATGCTGAATTTGAGAGCTTAATAGCATTTTTAGCCGAGGAAATATTGGATTTATGGACATTGAAGTGCTGGAAATATTAATGACCGAGAGGTTGAGCAGAAATTCTTCATTTGATTTCTGGAATTTTCCCTTGGAATGTAATGGTTTAGAAATGCATGAGAGATGTGTATTTTAAGCAGTGTAAGTTGTTTAGCTATGGAACATTTGATATTTAGGAGGATTTAATCAAAAATGTTGAAATGGAATTCGTGATAGTTTGGAATGACAATTGCTGGAAAACGATCAAGTTATCCTTGTTTGTGAACAATAAAAGTTTGGTTGAAATGTTGGCTATATTACTATAAGAAATGATTGTTGGATGCTAAGGGTTAATGCTTGATGAAACCCTTGGCTATTTGAGTAAATTCTACGTGCATTACGGTTTTGATAAAATTATTTGCTGAGATTTTTCTTGACTATCGAAACAAGAAAAGAAAAATATTTTGAACTCTTAGAGTCATTTGGGACTCAAGCTGGATATAGTTCTCTTTTGTCTTGAATGGAGTTGTGATTTAAATTGAGTATTTGATGTCAAGGGCTAATGATTGATGAAGCTCTTGGCCATTTGAATGATTTTATATAAGCATTAAAGTGTGATGAAATTAACTGCTAGAATTGCTTGGAGGCCTTATATTTATTTTGATTAAGTTGAAATGTGATATGGGCTTGCCAAAACCAAGTGCTAATGATTGACGAAGCCTTGGTCATTCATTTTATTATTGATCAGAAATGAATTTATTGAAACCTAGGGCTAATGATTGACGAAGCCCTAGTGATTTGCTATTGAAAAGTGATTTTTATTTGTTGGCCAATCTAGGTTATAATGTGACTTCGAAATAGAATCGAACCTGTGAAAGTCGATTCGACCCTGTGAACTCGAGCAATTTTGATCAAGCTAATCAAAAATATTTTTACGCTAGTATTAATCGATAAACTTCAGTAATTAGTAGTTTGCCCTAAATTTTTGCCAACCGACAACTTTCCTTTAGCTTAAACTAGCCTTGATAGTTATAGAAAATAACTTTTCTAGCTTTTAAAACCCTAAGTCTTGTTTCACTTCCTTTTCTTTCTTTAAGACCAGTCCCTTGCTAGTTTTTTAGAGGAAATTTCCAAAACACGAGATTTTTAGCGATTTTAACTAAACGTGCAGAAAACTTGTTCGGCAAGAAACATTATTTCACGTAAAATTTGTTCTAGTAACACTTTTACAAGAAAAGTAATATTAAAGAAACTTTACAAAGTATTTTACTAGTTTTAATACTACATGGTTTGTTGACTTATTCCAAGCAAATAAACTAGCTATACTACGAATAATTTTCCTACGTAATCCTAGAACTAGTATAGCCAACTTATAGTTTTAAAATTTGGTATTTTAGGGTTTAGCGAGGACGCAGATTTTGATTCCCAGCTTGATCAGTAACTTCACTCTTGGTGAGTGTCCCTGCTTGTTCTATTCCTACTTGATTAAAGTGCTTTCTTGACTTGAAATGTGATACTCGCAAAACTAGTTTTGATCCATCGAAGTGAGCAGTGTGTACTTTAGCGCACTAGCTGTTCGAGTGATAACTTGCGTGAAACATTTTTTTTTTCCGTGAATTTAAATGTAGTTGCGTCGTTGGGTGAATCCCTCGACTCCTGAATCCAACTACGGTAACGTCGTTGGGTGAATCCCTCGACTCGTGAATCCTCGAATTTAAATGTAGTTGCGTCGTTGGGTGAATCCCTCGACTCCTGAATCCAACTGCAGTAACGTCGTTGGGTGAATCCCTCGACTAAATTGTCTAAGGGTATATCTCGAGTATACTGCTTCCTTAGTTGGCGTTCGGGCCCGGGACAGGGGTAAGAACGGTGACGGGTTAGGAGTAAAAATAAGAGGATCTACATGGACTATAAGTAGTGAGAGTTGACGGAGGGTCAACCACGATGAATGATGATCAAGCGAGGAAAATGGCTCCTGAGAGCCCCTGTATCCTACCTTGTGTTGTTATTCGCTTTCCTATTTGCTTACGTTAATCGAATTCAATACTTGCTATTTGTTTATTTGATTGCATGTTTTGGGGCACCACTGAGCTTTAGCTCACCCCACGTTTATTTGTTTTCCTTGACAGGTCTTGAGGTTTGAGAAATCTGAGCTACTTATATCTTCTTAAGAATGTATCTACTTCGTTTTGTGGCTTGTAATGTATTTGAATTAAACGATATAGTTTTGTTTTGGGATTGCCACTTGAAGTTGGAAAAGTGTAAACCCTGATTATAATATTTGGCTTGTATGTGTATATATATTCGGGCTGTATGAAATTTTATGTTTTGGAAACTGTAAGACTTTACCTCTTGAATGTAACGCGTGAGGTGTTTAGGAGCCGCCGATTGGCTAACTTCGGATGCTGTTATCTTTGAAGTTAATGTGATGATTAACAATTGGTTTATTTTGGAAGATTTGCTATTGTAATAGTTTAGGTTGTTAATGGAAAGGTTTTAGGTTAGATTGCTTGCTTGAGTCCTGGCGAGAGCTGGGCAGACGGCCCGCCAACCCTCTGGTTCGCCTTTGGGGGAAGTGGGGTCGCCACACAAGCTGCACCAAATTGTTCTCTTAGCTTGAAGAGGATGCTTACCTCTCGGATTGCAGCTGAAGAGTATATTTGCTGGGTTTTATATGATGATGTTGTGGACTTTTGGCTTGATAGCTAGTTAGGATCAGGTGCATGCATTATACCAAAGAGTACAAGAATTTGTAGATCATCAGGTTAGTGATTTTGTTAGACATGGAAATTGAAATTTTGAAATGTTGTAGTAGTAGTAGTTTCCATAGCGTGTCATCAGTGAGATTTTACGTGTTGCTGCCCCATCTTCAACTTGATCAAATAGAATGGTGTGGTCGCTATCAAGCACTAGAAATTTCTGCATTTACTTTTTAGTCATCAACCGCTGGTTGATTCTCTAGTTAAATTTGGAGTTCATAGCCCTTCATGTTGCTTGTGTGTTGTGTTAGCCCTCAATTGGAATCAGTAAACCATGTATTTTGTAGTGGTGAGTTAGCTCAATGTGTCCGGAATTTTTTTTGGGACTGAGGATGATGTGGTTGGTTGCATTGGGCACTGGTTAATTAAATGGTGGTTTTTTTTTTTTTTCAAAACGATAGGAGATTTTCATTGCTTTATTGAGAAAGAGTACATATACGAGCAACGGCTCGAGAGAAGCTATACAAGAAGTGTTCTAAGAACACTGAGGAAACAGTCTTTCCTCATCAACAATAACGCCTAAAGCATCATCACTTAATTTTTTGCTAACTAACATATGTTCTTGTCTACACAAGTCAAAAGAGCACATGCAAAACAAACTCTGTAACTTAGAGATGTCTTCCAGTACTATTGCCATCTTAATGTCCGCAGGGCTCTGCTGTTTGATTTGTCTCCACAGCTCCTTGTTACAAAACTTTAGCTTAACCTTGCTCCAGTTTCGATGCGCAGCATTGCACAAGGCCAGCTTCAGAGCTAGTGCATCATCTAGTACTTTGTTTCCCAGACTGATCTCATTCATTATCCACCCTGTCATTCTATTCCTTGCATATTCCTTAACTGTGATTCCTATCCCAACCTTATGCTGTCCTTTTTTCTTTGTTGTTTCTATCTCCATTATCACAGCTCCCTCATTTGTATAATTCTAATCTTGCAAATCTAGTCTAGGGACTGTTTCTTCTGTGCTCTTTTCAACTTTCGAGACCTCTTCCTGCAGCTGTTCCATCCAATCCTTGTGTGCTCTTGCTATTGTTTTGAAAGGTGTAACTATATCTGATTTCTCGAATTCCCTCTTATTTCTTTCTTTCCACACCTGCCACAGGATATTAGCAGTTAAACCAATATGTTCCAACCCCTCTGGTCTATGCCTTGCTTCTGAAATCCTTAGCCACCATCGTTTGAAGTTCCCTTGTTGATCCTTTGCCCCATCCCACTGAATAGGAGCTGCTTTCCAAATGTTCGTCGAATGAGGACAAGTCAACAGGAGGTGTTCTACAGTTTCCTGTGCAGTTCCACAAGTTGTGCAAGTAGGATCACCCTGGCCCGTTCTCCTCCTCACAGCTTCCTTCACTGGCAGAGCTCCTTGAATGCATTTCCAAATGAAGAACTTGATCTTGTGCTTAATGTTTAAACTCCACAGAGTGTTCCACATTTGAATAACTTGAGGGCTACCTTCTGCATAACTGGAACTTGCTCCATCAGGATTACCCGTTTTTCTTTTTCTGCTTTGCTTCATCAGGAGTTGTAGCCCGAGTTGACAGTGTATTGCCCTCCCGCCTTTGGTTGCCAATAAAAGCTATCCTCCCTCTCTGAAATGCTCAACTAGCATTTTTCTTCTGGGTACTTCCTTTGTTTGTCTTCTGGAATTTACGGAAGGCGTGAAATCTTTCTTCCTCCAAGGTGAGCTGAGCTCGGTTCGGGTAGTTTGCAGGTTTACTTTTCAAGATGCTCGGGATATTTTATTCAGCTCAAGTGGTTGGTTATTGATGCTACAACTTGGCCAAGCTTCATTTGTTCTAATTCTAGATTATCTAGACATCTACGAGTGATGCGAGTTCAGTGGAAACCCCCCCAGCTCGTTTGGTGGTAAAGCTAAATTCTGATGGCTGTAGTAAAGGAAATCCGGGTATTGGAGGTGGTGGTGGGATAGTTCGAGATGATTAAGATTGATTTCCTTTTTTCTTTGGTTTGGCTTCAAGCCCGGCAGCTGAGATAAAAGCCTTAGTGTTTGGTGTCAAGTTGTGTTTGTCTAAAGGTTTCATGCAATTACATATTGAGTCGGACTCTCTACGGGTGGTTCAAATGATAAAATAAGAAATAGCTATTCCTTGATCGGTTCTGATAAGTGTCTATTTTGTGATTATTTTTGGGATTATTTCATCTTTCTTTTGATCAATTCGTGAGGGCATATGGTTACAATTGCTCAGTTTGCCTTGTAATTGAGAATAGAGTGGTTAGAATGGAAAACTTGTAATTACTTCATTTTACTCGTAATAGCTTTATGTTTTTGCAGGGTTTGTAGATCGAGCCTCATTTTGGAGCTAAATAGAAGATTCCTGGATAGTTCGAAGGAAATTTGAAGTGCTTGAAAAGTTACTAGTGTAATTGCACAGAGTTGCGGGACAAAGGAAAAAAAAGCGAAGAGTTGTATTTGAAGGCTCTTAGCAATCCGGCCATGGATTGGTTGAACGGATGCAATTCGTCCATGAATTGGATAGGGAGAGGAGCGGATTATACGAATGGATTCAAGGCGGTGAGTATCGTAAGTTGAGCAAATAAGGAGATACAATCTACTTGTGGATTGTAACTATGAAAACCGGATTATATCACAAGATTGCCAAAAGTCGAAGCAGAGAAAAGTAGAATCCATGCATGGATTGTCAGGACTTTAGTTGGATTGAACGCATGGTTTTGAAGCAAAATGTTCTTAACTTTGTGAACAATAATAGAGCAAGAAATTCGACCTTGCTGAAGGATACAATCTGTCTATGGATTGCAGCACCGCAGATTGATTACGGTTGAAACTTGACAAGATATTTCTATAGCAGCTTGTGGAGCTCTGGTTGACTCCATTTTGACTCTTTGGCAACAATAAACAACTAGACTCATCAGGAATTCTAGCATACTTTTCTATACAGTTCATAACTTTAGTCTAGTTTTCATTCTCCATTGGAGAATTCTTGGAGAACTCTTGATGCAATGTTGATGTATTGAACACTTAAAGGAAGAAGGAGCTTGGAGACTCTTGTTTCTTCGTTTGGATGAGAAAATTCTCCACTCTCTATATCTATTTGTTGGATTTATGTTTGGTTGCATTGAAGACTTAAGCTTTTCTTTCTTGTCTAGTATGTCTAGCTAAATGTTATTGCTGTGGGGTTAGATAAAGCTATTTGTGCTTTAATTATGGATTGAATGCGATTGATTATTGCTATGTCTCGTACTTATTAGTTTACCTATTTCTTGCTTGAATATGTGTGGATGCTTGATCACCATTTGCAAATCATCCAGTTGTTGCTAACCAATGAAGTTGCTTAACAATGATGGAAATAGAGTAGGTGAAACTTAAGGAGTAGGCACATGAAAGTAGGTACACTTAGTTGGATTTGCTTCATATTTCTTGATTTTAATGAAGCCTTCACCTTGTAATTTCACCACAAAAGTAGAGAAATTGTAGTGTTGATAATAACTTCACCTTCTAACTACCAATTACAATTGTAGTGTTAATAGATATCTTGACTTAGGAAGTTGTTTGTGCATTTTTTCTGGTTATCATTTATGACTCTAGAATTTCTTGACTTGCTTTTCAATTTGATTACTAGAATAATCCCCTTTCTAGCACTATTAGCTGTTGATTTTTTCTTGATTTTTTTTTTATTAAATATGAGTGACACTAGCAAGAAGTTAATAATAATTTTGTAAATTGGTTATGCAATAGAATTATAAACTGGTAATGGATTCCCAAATGATGTATTTGATTTTAGCCCCATAAAGGAATGTTATGCATCTTACGGACCAAGTCAATAGTCGAAGCGTATATTTTTGTAGTTTTAAATGACAAGATAAATATGAATTCTACATGTTTAGATTACATTTTTGTTGGATGATAATGATAATATGAACTTTTTCTTTAACAAATTGGAACTATAGTACACTTGCTTTGTTATCAAATACCAAAGAACACGGTTGCTAAAGGTGCAGTTGTTGGCAAGAATCCAAAAGATGAAGTAGCAGGAATACCATTAGATCCTGACATTTACGAAGTGTTTGTGAAAAGAGCATTTGATCCCAATGATTACTTGGTGAGGCCTCAGCGAGGTGTGCTAACAGTTGGAGTAACTATTAATGAATGCATTGTTTGGCATTCTAGTAATGTACGTCTAAACTTCTAGTTTTTATCTCATCAGTAATTCATTATGGTACTAATTTTAGCTAATTAGTTGAATAAGTTGGTTTCTATAGTTATATTGAATAATTTCATATGTTTTACAAGTAATGGAGAGTAACTTTGAAGATCATTGGATTGTCATCCACTAGAACTAGAATCAGCATTTCATATCTTTAATAAAACATGTCTCAATACTTTAACAGTGCTTTATGTTGGTATACTGTAAACAATTATAGTTTTTCAAGATTCTAATGTATTGGGAGGATCAAGGATGTGTTAGTTATTATGTCTATGATTTTCCAATAATATATTTTGGAATTCCTATTTGAGTTGAATTGTTGCTGAACATTTTTATTAATTCAATAAAGTTCTATTAGTTCAATAAAATTCAATCATACAGATGTCTTATAGGTTTTCAGTAAATGCAATATAAAAATTATTTAATATGAATTAAAAAATTATTTTTGCAATGAAAGAAATAATTATAAAACATTCTTGACGTTTGTAATTGAATAAAAAATTTATTACAGGTTACATATACTACGCATAAATAACACGTCACTAAAAGTTTTAAATTTTTGTGATACATTTCAAACCATAACAAAATACATTGTTGACACGATACAAACTGTAGCAAATGAAGTTTTGCTTATGGTTTTGGCACTATTAGCAAAAAGTATCAAATTAGGCAACTTTTTACTGCATTTCTGAACTGTCCCAAAAGTTCTTAACAATCGTTATAAATACTATTTTTCAGCAGTTAAAAACTATCACTGAGTTTTTATTAAACCTCTTTTGCCAATGCTAAAAACAACTGTTATAAAACCATCACAATAACTTTTTTATGACACTATTATGATAGCCTTTTAACTGTCACAAACTAACTTTTTTTCTGGTAGTGCGATGATCAAGGTGCTGTACATGATTTGCAATTAAGGTTGGTTATGTTTGAAGGAGTGGTTGCTTTAGGACCAGCTTCAAAGTATTGTAACCACTTCAACGCGGTAGTGGTTTTGCTCAATGTTTTCAAACCCGGACCGGACCGGCCGGGTCAACCGGTTCGACCGCGACCCGGCCATGTGTCCGGTCCGGTCTATTGCTTATGTTGACTTTTATAAAAAACCGGTCAAAACCGTAAAAAACCGTTCAAATCTTCAAAACCGGGTCAGACCGTGAACCGCGGTTTTCCAATTTTTGAGTCAAAATTGGCAAAAACTTCAATTTTGACCGAACCCTAATCTTCATTCTTCATTTCTTCACTTCGGCACTTCGCTAGTTCGCTGAACTTCGCTCCAGAGTCCAGTCTTCCTCTTCGCACTTCACTTCGCCGCTGCGGTCTTCCTGCCGTTCCTGGTTCCTCCTGGTTCCTCTCTCACTTCGCCGCTTCGGTCTTCCTGGTCTTGCCTGCCATCTCTAATTCCTTCTCCCCTTAATGGCTTAACTCTAATCCCTTCTCCAAAGTGTGGTGTGGATCACTTTTGGGGAAACGGCGTAGATGACCACTGGTTGGCGGTGCTCGTTGTCGACTGTGGGCTGAAGGTGCGCTGGTGCGGCTGAGCAGGATGATTGAGGTGGTGCAGCTGCGGTGCAACTGGTGCGATTCTAAGCCAAAAAAAATTGTGGAAGTGAATTGAGGTGGTGCAGGCTGAAGTTTTTCTGCTTGCTGTTGCGATTCTAAGCCAAAAAAAATTGTGGAATTCCAAACTCGTTCACACTTCACACCATCTTCATCAGCTTTTCTCGCAACCCTGTCTCAGGTATTTTACTTCATACACCTGCTGCGCTTCTATCTTCTTTTTTCAATACGAATTGGTATGTGGAGAACTGCGTAAAAGTACTACTGTTCACACGGGCATATAATAATATGTTGCTGTCACCCTGCATCTTTCTTCAAACAAAAAAGTTGTCCATTTCACAGGGGAAAGTATAAAGAAAAGAAAGAGAAGGCAGCAGCAATTAGTCTGTAATTCCTTGAAACAAGTCTGCCGCAAAGATTGTAGACAATCCTGGTAATAGGCCCTATTGCGGCACGGGCTGGTGATTTCATATTCAATGACTTTTCAAGACTTGATCAAATGGCGAGCTGCCGATCCACTTACAAGAAATACTAACGGAGTGATAATTTAATAGAAAAAAATATGCAGTTCAATTCCTAAATATTCAATTATTGTGCGATTTTAGTCCTTAAAATTTTAGTAAAAATAAATTTAGCTCTCAATATTACTTAGCATATGTGCAGTTTAGTCCCTAAAGTTTTTGCAAGAGTAAATCTAGTTGTCAATGTATCCAATTTGAAGCAGATTTAGGACATTTGAAAATTTTTTCTCTATTACTGATACAATTTAGTCACGTCTAATAATAGTTTAGTTAAATTAAATTTCCAAATAAAGAGGCAAAACAGTAATTAACTTTAAGCAACAAGGAATAGCAACTCACATCACATGCTAACTAATTAACTAGTAAAAAGTAGGAAAATTTTTGTCTAAAGAAAATTAAAACTAGACAGAGCATCCTGTTCATTGACCCAAATTTTATTTTCATTCTCTATCGCTATTTGCATAGGTGTGTGTGTCTATATATATATATATATATATATATATATATATATATTTTTTATTTATTTATTTATTTATTGAACCCCGGTTGAACCGGTCCGACCGGTTGAACCTCGACCCTTTCACCTCACCGGTTCGATTGACGGTCCGGGTTTGAAAACATTGGTTTTGCTTCAGCCTAGCGTTCGTTAAAAAAACGTTTGTCATTCACTAACGGGCCCACAATTTGTACTCACCATTAAAGGCAGCACTGCCCTGCGGCTGCCCAATTCAATGACCCACTAACAATAAGATTAAGAAAAGAACAGCACAATAGCAACAATTTGCACATACATCCAAGGAAAATAAAAAAAAATCGGCCCTTCACTTGCCCCATTGCAGTCTCTTAAGTGACATCTTTTTTGGCAAGTGTTGAAAAGTTAAGGTTTCAACTCTTTATTTCCCCTTACACCAAAATTTAAAATTTTTTTTATGGTGATCAATAGTTAAAATGACTGTTGGTTCGCTTGTAGTGATTGACTATCCAATTACATGCAATGTTTTAAAAATCGGACCGTTAATTGAACCGGTGAAGTGAAAAGGTCAAGATTCAACCGGTCGGACCGGTTCAACCTTGGTTTAATGAATTTTTTAAAAATAATTTATGTAAATATATATATGCACAAAATAAGACATGTAATGGACTAATTTAATACTTTACATGATGAAATGTTTACTATTTTTGAATAACTTGGATTTTTAAAAATAAATTATTTATTTTTGAATTATAAGTTAAAACAAATAAATTTCATTTCAATTTCAATTATATCTACCAAAAAATCTTAAATCCAACCCAAAAATATCATAATATTTTGAAATTATACAAAATTCACGTCTATGAGAATTTAAATATTGTGAACTTAAATTTTAATTTACGTTTTGGGATTTAGAGATTGCAATTTAAAAAAGAAAGTTTGGAGTTCGAAAGAAGTCAAGAGAATCGAAAATAGAAATGTAAACTTGATAAGAAACAAAAAATGAGATAAAAGTAAGTGGTTGTGGCATTAAATAATTTGGGTTAAAAAAATAATTCTTTTTTAACTTTTTTAATTTAATGGACAAAAATAAAATTAAAAGATGTAAGAAAACATGAATAAATTAAAAATAAAGATGTTTGATTAAAAACGGAGTGACAAAAGAAAAGAGGATAGAGAGAAAGAGAGAGAGAGTTGAAGATTAAAAAGAAAGAGTCATGAGAGATTGAGATTTTGTAAGAAAAATGAAAAAAAGAAATATCAATGTTTGTTTTATATAAATAAGTTATAAAAAAAAATTAATAAGATGTGATAGTGCAACGGTTACTATATTGGTCTTCTATTACAAAGGTCATGAATTCGAATCTTGAATGCTACATTTTGCAAAACGTATAAAAAAATAATAATAATAATCGAAAACCCGAAAAAACCGATTCAATCCGGTTTCGACGATTTCACGGTTGGATCGATTTTTGACCAGTTTTCTAGCATGGTCAACCCTAATATAGAACCGGACCGGTACCATGACCGGTTCGCGGTTCAATCAGTCGAACCGACCGATCCGGTCCGATTTTCAAAACATTGATTACATGTAAGGAAGCACAATGACTTAATCCAAGTTGAAAACGACAGATCATATCCGTAGAAACTTTTCCCATTTCTCCTTTCCTTTGCTGACGTCTGCTGACGTACCGTTGCTAAAAACATGCTTATATTACTCGGCATGCCTGGGCATGCATACACTGTATATAGTACCAGTAATGCACATCTCACACGTGCTCATATTATCCCTTTTTTTACTTTTTTTTTTGGAAGTAATTATTTAAATAAACTCTATTGTCCATGGTCACTCACTCACTCCTTAATCCGTAATGAACTCGTTCTAAGTAGCAACCATGCTAGTAGTAGTTCCGGTAGCCAAATGAATTAAGGTCCCGATGGTGGCGGAGAATCCATCATCCTCCAGTCTGTGTCGGAAAGTATCTGAAAAACATCCCAAAAGCCTTCATCTTCTTCCCAACTTGTACCTCCAGCATCTGCAGCAGTTGTAGTACTGTTTGTTGTAACTGCACTAGTATACTCCAGAGGCGCATTAACGGATAGCAGTGCTGCTGCTGGAGGAGGTGCATCTTGTTGTTGTTGTTGTTGCTGCGAGCCTGACGACTGATCATCATTAGCATTAGCATAGTCTGAGGATGGGAAATTAGTCTTAGCTCGATCTCCTCTAAACTGGATGCATTTCCTGTCGTAAGCTCTGGCTGCCTCCTCTGCTGAGGTAAATGTGCCTAGCCATACACTTCGACCTTGATGCGGGTCTCTAATCTCCGCTACCCATTTTCCCGCCGACCTTTGTCTCACCCCTTTGAAATGTACTCTCTTTTCCCCATCCAGCTCAACTTCCCTCTTCTTCTTCTTCTTTTTCTTGTTCTTTTGCTTTTGCTTCTCGTCGTTACGACTCTGATCATCATTGTCCTCCATCATGGTTCCAGTGCTGCTGCTGCCAAGGCCACTGCTTGCAGTCGCCGAGGATTGGGATAATGAGGTGGCACCCTCAAATTCAGGCATAACAGTTGGTTGCTGTTGGTGGGTGGGGGCTGTGGGCGGGGCTGCAGCTTCTGTGTTGCTGATGACGTGCTGGAGAGCTGAGACGATGCACTTGTCTACTTCATCTTTAAATAACTCTTCTGACGTCTGATCAGAGAATCTGTACATTTCGCTACCCAGAAATATTAAGGTTGTCTTTGCGATATAAAACCTTTTAATTGGGTGCACGACAGAGCAGGGCGTCCCGAAATTTTCGGAGAATCTGGAATCATGTAAGATGTAGTAGTTCTGTAGTAGTAATGCAACTGGGGGTTCAGGGTTCATTATTTATAGTGGTGCAGAGCCGATGCGTCTACATCCATTGAAGTGACAAAGAAAGGAAATATAGAAGCCGTAGCACTTCACACGTATCTATCATGAGCAGCTATTTATTAGCTGAAGGCGCGGTTTCGTGGACTGCAAATGCAAACGTGGAGAATCATTGTCGGGCCCAACTTAACAAAAACGGGTCCAAACTTAACACTCGTGCATGGGACATTTCTTTAAAGCCTTAGTTGTACGATGGACGGTGAGTATATACTTGTACATAGATTAGTTACTGGGCCTCAAGCCTTCTCTCTTTTTTCGTTTTCCTTTTTATTTTCGTAAATCACAGAGGAGAAAACGATTAAAGGAAAAGCTATTTTGAAACTAACCAAAGAATCTTCTTAATCCATTAAAACCTCATTTACAAATGCATAATTTATAAATGCACTTCAGAATCATGTCCACTTGAGAACACGGAATTCAATATTCTTCAAATTAAACTCATACAACTATATATTTGAAAAATCGAATCCAGCTTGTTCACCATGCAACGAAAAAGAACTGTGCACATTCCGCTAATGATGACACATAAAAGGAATAAAGAAGCTTGATTGCAACGCCAAAACCATACTCTGGGACATTGCAATTAGCAGTGCTTGAACTTCATTGAAAAAACCTAGTTGCAAGAGCATCGATTTGTTCTCAGTTGCTTCTTTTTCGCATGCATACGAAATTTTGTGCTCTTCGTTTTCGATTTTTACTTATTAGCGAGTTGCATGGTGAAAATATTTTTGAGTAGATTTGTGGTTTATCCTTGATTTAAGGGATGACGATTGAGAGAATGACAGATTGAAGGATGAATTTTATGGAATTAGACACCAACCAATTAAAGGAGGACAGAGATTGATAGGTTTGGAGAAATGGCAAGGAATAAGAGGATAAGCATTCATAGGATGCAAGTGCGAAAGACATTGCAAATGAAGTAAATGATTAGTTAATGAGCATAGCTATGCATGTACTTAATCCTTCCAAACGTATATGGAAAACTTTGAGTAAAAGTAGTTTATTTAATAAAAATTTAATTATACAACATATACATTAGGGCAATTTAATCATTTGTTAAATAAAAATAAACTCTTTGTAGCTTTTTTGGAGAACATCCATACACATTTGTAAGTAGCTTTTTAATCAAATAGCAAATGACATACAGGTGTTATATCGAAAAAAATCTTTTTTGAAAACGTATGCTATAATACTTTAAAAAGTCAGAATGAGTTGGGACAAGCCCTAAAGCACACCCACCGCTTAAGCATTCAATTAAATTTGCCCTAATAGTGGATGCTGTTCGACTACCTAGCAGGAAATAACAAAAGTTTACTATGAATGACAGTCCTCCCTTGACCACAACTAACCCGTCGACCTAATTAATTTCTCAATTTGTGAAAGATTAGTGGATGGTCATAAATATGTGATAAGTTAGTGTATTGATACAATTTCCACATAAACGCAACTTGTTTTTCCAAATCTTGACTAAATTCAAGAGCGTCCGCGTTTACGGCACGAGACGAATCACTAACGTATAACTTCTTCCAATGTGAGTGACATATCCTTTACAACATTATGGGATGAGAGTGATCGTAAAAGCGACCAGTCCTCGACGGATCAAATAACGTCCATTTTACGAGCAGTACAGAATGGTGGGTACCTTGGACTTTGGCGTCATTCTCAACTCTTGAGATTGGACATCTGAAGCTTTGCAAGTGTTTAATAGTTTATTTTCTTTTGGAGTTTTCAAAGTCTTTGTAGGAAAAAAAATTATTATTGTACTTTTTGAGATGTGATATATGCATGACAAAAGGTTCATTAAGAAATTTATTACAAGAATAATTGAAAAGAAGTGAAAATACTTTATCCTAAAGCACTAATGAATGAGAAAACTGATACTTTGTCAATTAATGTTCGTTTTATTTGAAAGGGTGAGTTGAGCATTTTTATTACATATAAAAAATACAAGCTCTTTTATTTTTCCAAAAACAAATAGAAGTTATCTCTTTTCTTTAAACGGCAAATCCGGTATATGGGGGAGGGATGCCACCCGTAAATTTTATTAATAATAATAAAATAAAATAATGAGGTGAAACAGAAGTTATCTTTAGCTAAATTTGATTATCATAATTTGAACATGAAATAAATTATTGATGAACTAGACTAGGAGCAAGCATGCTTGTTAAAGAAGCATAGTGTCGTTAATTTTGGTGAAAGTCATTTTGTCATTTCCATTTTCTTTGAGAAAATCTTACAAATGATGGCTCACACATGGGATTTGAACTTTTTACATCCTTCACATATAAAATGATGATTTTTCATCCCTAACAAATAAAAGATGCATATTTTTAATCCCTCAACTCATATCTGTTCATATTCTTATCGAAAAAAATCACACGTAGTTCATGCTTCAAAAAATTTAGGGGTAAGAGTAGAGAATTGCAAGAAAAAAAAATGCAAAACATTCCTCAAATTCCTTTCTTCGTATCTTAATTTCCTTGCCAAGTATGTGGCAACAATCACAGTTACTTCTGAGCACCGTACTTATGGTGTTGTTGTCGACGACCTCCACTTTTTGTCACAAAATTTTACAAAAATATAACTTGCCCTAAGTTGTTCGTGTAGAATTTAAGTTCAATATCAATTCTTATTAAAAAAATGAATGAATATGGGTGAAAAAAAAAGCACTAATGTGTAGAATCTGATTTTGACATAGTTTCGCGTGTTTTCTTCTAAATCATATGGTAGATTAACAAGGTACGTTCTTATATATGTATAAGACAAAAACTTCCTCGAATAATCCCGTAATGTTACATGAGACTAGAGGTGTCAAAATCGGTGACTTGGGCGGGTTTAAATTGGGTAAAATAGGTAATAGATATAAGTGAGTCAACCCATTTATGCTTATTTAATTAGATGGGTATAAATGGGTAAGTCAAAAAAATGAATTGGGTAACCCAATAATCCATTTATAACCCATTTATTTTAACTTTTTGTAAACTCATTTAAATTCAATTTTACAAACTAAGTTATCAATTTATACCACTCTTTGCATCCATCATTAGTTTTAAATATTTACTTATAATGTTCAATGAGCCTAATTATCAATTTTTTTCCTATCCGTACTCTATATCGCAAAATTACATAATATTTAACAATTGAATAATAAGAATATAAAAATTAACATAAAAACTTAATCCAAAAATTTTGAACCCCTAATATTTTTTTCATGTGTAAATTTAAATTTTCATTTTGGAAATGTAGGAAAAGAGATTAAAACTTATCATAAATTGGTAATGCTAAAAAATGAGTAAGTTAACAAATTAAGAGAAAATAAAACGATAAAATAAAACCAACAAATAATAATAATAATGAAACAAAAGTAGTTAACATCATAACAAAATGAAAAATTTGAAGAAAAAAAAATGGACAGGGGAAGAGAGGAGATTTGGGGGAAAACAATTCTAAATGGATTAATTAGGTTTGATGGGTTATCCAATAATACCCATTTATTTATCCAATAATATCCATTTATTTAAATAGATATTATTGGGTAACCTATTTATACTCATATACAAAAATTTAAGATACTCATACCCATCTATTCATAGATATGTATAAATAAATTTAATTAAATGGATTGATTTACCACCTATACATGAGACAAACATAATTTTCTTCTATTGTTATATGCAGTTGTTGTCGTAGACGTTTTAGTAATTATATAGCCTGCTTGTAAAGACTCTCTTGGCGATGCTGCAGGCAACCTGCGGCGAAGCGGAAGGGGCCGCATCGCAGCCATGTAAAACCAAGTGGGACCATCGCACCCACGTAAAATCCAGCTGGGTTAGCTGATGCCTAACAAGTGGGACCATTCTATGGATAAGAATTTAGTCAACGCTTTTCATGGGGTGAATAAATATGGAACTGGCAGCAGAAAATCACTGAAGTTTAGTTTACGTATTTGACCTGTTGAATTAAGCGTATCATGGGCTACCGTCCATGCCAGTATGTCACGATAGTTGACCTGATGGCATGCTGCAGAATCTCGCAGACCGCTTGACGGGACAGATGACCTCACTCGTCCGTACCCCTGCTCCGCTGGATTCATCTGTTGTAGAAATTGTTTCCCATGCCTGCCGTCGGAAGTGAAAGGAGGAGGCACACGTGTAAAAAATATTTTTTCGTTTGTATCATAAATATATTTTTTAATTTATTTTTTTTATATTTTTAATTATTTTTTTATCTCACATATATCACATCATAAAAAATGTTACTCTAATTATTCTACATAATATTTCAAATAATATTTTATCTAAACACACTCATTAATGCTGGGCACTTGAGCGACAAATTGCTTTGGGAAAATCCACGCCCATGATTGAATACTAAGAATTATTTGGAAAGGCATATAAAAACTGGTGAATCAAACTATTGATACTATGGCTGTAATGAGCATAGCCACTGCTCAATTTGAATCGGTAGAAAATGAAATCGCTAATAAGTGATTGGAAAGCAGAGGAAATTAATTTCTTATATGATTAATCAAGTGAATAATATATTGCCTAGACATATATCACTGGATAGCTGCTAAACACATGTTCAACCAATTACATACACTAATTGGCATGCTTTGTTTTATAAAAAGATATTAAAGTAATGAATGCTAATATAGTGCCAAGAATATTATTCAAATAATAACATATACATAATATCTAATATCCTAAAAGAAGTCCTAAAATCCCACGAATCTCCTATAGGATTTGTCCTTCTACTAATTTTTGCTTTAGTAATAAAATGTGTATATATTTGTTTGAAGATGTCAACCATCAAATAAGTGTAAACAGTCAAGTACACACTTATATATATATATATAAGCATAATTACGTAATTCATTACAACCCAAATAGTCAAGTTATATGTAATATATAGGCAATACATATTCTATGGCTGGATCATTCAACTATTTGTTAATTTAATTTCATGGCTAGTTGACAATTTTGTAGCCACAGTAGTTACTAAGATGCTGAATACAAAAGAGTCTATCTGTAGTCTTCAATATGCAATGTGCAACGATTGCCTACAATATTGGTTTCAACCAGGTTGTTTGTGAAGATGTCAACCATCTAAGCTTAGGCAGGTGAAAATATATGATTAAAAGCTTTATAGATAGGCATAATAGAGTAGTTCAATATAAACCAAAGAGCCAAGTTGTACTAACATTTAGAATTCCTTACTTAATGCTACTCTAAATATTATGATCCATTAAATGTTGCGATAAAAAAATAATAGATCATAATATAGTGCAAATACAAGTGTTCATCTTGTTAAGCATAAGCAATGCAACTGTCTAGTTAAGGAACAAAAAATAAGTTGAAATCATTAAAGTTCCACTTGCCTTTGATCTTCCTGAACTATTTCAGTTGGTTGAGTAGTGATGGCTTCAGCTGGTTTGGTAGCAGTGCTTCCTTTTTGGCATGGCAAATTAGTTATAGGAACAGTGGGCTGGTTTGGTGTCTCTTGTTCTGCAGGAACTATAACCTGAAAGACTGCTAGGTACTTTCAACTGCAGTGCCCAGTTCTTCCTCTTCGACTCATGTAGACTTCACCAGTTTATATGTGACAGCCCCACCTCTCCCTAGGGTGAACCTTAGGGTATCAGCGGACTGCCTGCCCAACTCTCGCCGGGGCTCAGTCGATCAAAGTACTAATAACTCAAATGAAGCGGATGAGATATCTTCCAAGCAAGAGAGTGTAACCCTAATTAAACATAATCACTACACCAACAATCCAAAAGCTTAGTATACATATAGCTAAATGTCAACTTACCACTCCTCACATAACTTACATAATAAAAGTAGGGTCGAGTTTACATAACTTACATAACTATTAGGTTCAAGCTTTCAGGAGTCAAAAGTACGGTCTTCTTATACAAAAGATTACAAACTCAAAATACAAGTTCAAAACAAAAGAAAGCTAAGAAAGCTCTTGATCAATCCATCCCCGATCTATTAAGGAAAACAAAGGGAATGGGGTGAGCTAAAGCCCAGTGAGGTTCCAAGTAAAAACAAGTAAACACATAGTCACATAAGATCACATAATAACCAAATAAGCATTGTACAGTAGAATAACAATTAATCACAATTCAATTCAAGGATACAGGTGGCTTTCAAAAGCCAAAGATCCACTTGAGATTGATCAAAATTGCCTCCTGTTGGCACTCCGTCAACACTTGTATGCACAGTATCATAGGGTCCGTAGAACACCACTTTCACCAGTCTCCGTCCACCAATCAAACCCCTACCGGGCCCGCACTCCATAAAAGTAGTTTGGTAATATTCGAGTATACCGATTTCCAGTGTACAGTAAACAGTCCTCAAGGTTTATCGGCCTTCTCGACCAAGCTTTTGCTGACTCGACACGACCGACTCACCTATGAGGTTGGGTACCCGAACAGTAACAGTAGTTGATGGGATATCACCTAAACAACTCAATCACAGGCATTCATAGAGATATCACATCTCATAATAACAATATATATAACTTCAGTGAAAACAAGAGAGATCGAGTGCGGTAAAGTACACACTCGCCTCCATTTTATCAAAACAGGGTTTCGCTCCAACAGTTATCAATCAAGTATTTCAGATATTTCTCATAACAGGTAGCAGGTAGTGGAACACTTACCTGCCAAGCAAAAGTAGTAATCAATGCCAAACGTCTCAGTTACGGTCACCTTCGTTTCCCAAACCTAGGTCAACGAGTGAAATCATTAACAATTGGATTCGTTCCTTACTAAAGTATAGGTTCATTAAGAAACCGAGTCAGTAGTCTAGGCTACTTAATTCAGCATGCAATAAGGTCCATAACATGATAAAATTTCATGAGAAAATAAGTTTAATGTGTACATGAAAGCTTGGCAAAAGAAATGTTTCATTTAGACTTGAAGGTTCCTTATTCGGATTAAACAGTCTTGCCAGGCAGTCTCGGGAAAATGGTTATAATTCACTGTAGAAAATTCAGAATTAGGTTCCGTTGGTGCCGTTAGAAACTAGGTTCAAAAGGCTATATTTGTGTAGAAGAAACCATTGCCAAGATCCAAACGTAAGTGGTTCAAAATTAAGCAACCAAATGAATTTTCTGGACAGTCTCGGATGAACAGTAACAACGGGCAGCCAACTTTCAAGACTCGCCACGAATCGCTCGGGACGAACCAGAAAATGAAATTGGTACCATTTTAAATCTCTAAGAGTCTACTTTCAAATGCCACAAATGGCACTCAAATCCAATCATTGGGTAAAACGTTATGACCTTCACAAGATCACTGGTCAGAAAATTCCTGGACCTAGTCCAGTTTTGCCTCTTTGCTCATAACTCAAGATTTATCCAACCAAATTGGCTAATTTTTTGTAGACAACCTCCACACACATAACCCAACATATATCCCTCACACTTGTAGCCAAATTAAGCATGAAATTATCAAAGCAAAACAGGGCAGCAAGCCCTTGAAATTTTCGGACAGCACCTCCCCAAATTTTCTAACTTTCAACCTTTCATGATTTGTACTCCAATCACATAACACGTATTAGATCTACTAAAAAGGGGTTCAGAAACATGTTAATACCTTATAAACAAACATGAACAAAGGTTAAGCATTTCATCAAACACATGGTAGGCATACTAACTAGCTTAACTACTACTTGTTTATTTCAAGAGATTAACCCCAAATCTCAACCAAAACAACTTGTAGTTTACCATTAAAACTTAAAGTAGATGATATAACATCATAAAACCATCATTTAAAGATTAGTTACCTCTCTTACAAGTTGCTTAAGTCACCAAAACAATCCACCAAAATGAAAGCTTCAAGCTTGGAACAACCACAAGGATTGGAGGAAAGTTTCTCACTAACTCTAGATCTTTCTCTTTTGATTTTTCTCTCAAACTCACACTAGGTTTAGAAAGCTTTAAAATGGAGTTTCTCTCCTTCTCTTGGAAGCTAAGAAGGGCACGAAATTATGGTGGAGGAATGGAGCAAAAATTGGTTTAAAATTCATCTAATCTTTGGTCAAACAAGACGCATGGCTAGGGTTTTGCCACTTGGCCCAATTCTTGTCCACAACTTCTCTTAATTCTTTGACTAATGATGTTTTAACCCTTCCAAATGTACCAATACCTAGTTAACACCTCTAATCTCTCATATAAAGTCCCTACCACAAATAAAAGCCACTTGGCAAAATATAAGTGGTGAATTATTTAAAGCCAACTCAAGAAATTGTTTTAATTCAAATAAAAAGGAAATGAAATGTAATGCATGGGAAATATTATAACACATAGGGAATATGATGCAAGGGCATATTATAAGTGGTCTAAGTCTTAGAATAAGGCATGTAAGGAAGAAAAAAATTGTGTTTTAAAGTGAGAGTCAATACAAGGGAATGGTTGTAACACATGTAAAATACAATGCTAGGGCATATAATGAATGGTTTAAATCTTAGGGCAAGGCTTGTAGTTTAGGGAAATTATATTTTAAAGTGAGGGTTCTCACATTATACACATCTACACCTCAATTTGTATAGACTTGTTGGAAACAACAAACTCAAATCCATCTATTCAAGCACTACGTCAGAATGTCATGCTCTTACATTGCTCCAATTCTAAAAATCCTATTGCCTTTAAGTTTTTTCCTAGAAAATCAGGAAAAAAGTCATTGGCTCATAAGGGTAAGTTGTCGAATCAAGAAATAGGTCTGACAATCTTCATGCTTCCAAATGTTTCATATTAGCACTTATACCATCAAATTGCATCGTATTTATTTTGTCTTAAAGGATTGTGATACATATCATCTTCTTTTAACTGGAAATTATGATCGTTTAAATAAAAAAAATTAGAAATTAGATTCATTAATAAAAGACTTCCATCAAATTACAACACTCAAAACATACCAACATCTGAAGCCTGATAAGAAGACAAAAGATAGAATGGCTTTACAAAGTTAAAATGGAAATCACAGTCATAATCAGTTCCCAAAATCATTTCCTCAAGAACATGCTCTATTTTCCACCTCATAGGGACTTCATATTTGAGAAAACAATTATTACTGTTGAGGTTCTTTAAGAGTACTATCCGTTGCTAATTGCCAGTGACTATAGTTGTATCAGTTGCTATAATTTAGTTGAGAAGCAAATTAGATTCAATTTTTATGATATATAACTAGAGAATCTATGGACTCAGACTAATCATTTCCCAACTTTATTTTATCAAGATAATGCTCAGTTTCCTACTTGATTAAATTAGTTAACTTAAGCATGCTAATGAACCTAATGTCCGCAAAGGGGCGAAAACCTAGCCCTCCTTCCTCCGTTAGGTAGCAGAGCTTCTCCTAAGACATCCAGCGTATGCCCTTGGACCGAGCGTCTTTATCCCATAAGAAACTGTTACAGATCCTGCTTAACTTCATTAGGACGGCTTACGGTGGGTCCAACACTTGCACTTCACATACTCAACTTCCAGGACAGATAAGGGCATCGATAGGTTTAGATAGTAGGGAATTCCCATTTCCACATTGCCGGAGTGTAAGGGGCTAGCTCCCCATCGAGTGCTCTTTAGCAGACTAGGTCCCCTCTGTAATTCCTCTCATTAATAAATCAGGGGCTGGCATCCCCACCCCATGGACGGGGCTTTGCCAAAAAAAAAAAAGCATGCTAACCTTGAAACTCTTCCTTTAGAATAAGTTTAAACATCCTCAGGAGTATAGGAAAAAAATAGCAGGAACAAAAATTAATAGAAGTACCAAAGCTTTTTTGTCAACGTTGGAGAGTAGGAAAGTAAATAGCAAAAAAACTTGAATAGGGCAATTCTTTGTTTCAAAGAACCTTCTCAAGAGATCCCAACACCTAAATCTAGATTTAACATAAAATTTGCAATCAACCAAAGAACTAATTATCCCAAGTTTCATATAGGCATTTCATCAAACAGTTGATAGCCATGGTTTTTGAGATCTCACATATTCAACATCTTCGTATCATTCTTATAAATCGAAGGCAATGTCAGGCTAAAATCATGTCTCAAGATAATGAAGCAAACATAAAGTAAGCAATTACTAGGATCATAATAAACCTTAGACAAGTGAGATACCGACAAGTGGTGTGCTGCCGACCATTCTTCCATGCTAAGAGCCTCCAAGACAGTCAATAACAACAACTATAAACATGAAAAGGCCAGCAGAAAAGGAAAAAATAAATATAAAGAGATAGACCTTACCAAATAGGTAAATAAAAAGTTGCAAAGTTTAATGGCTTTTTTACACCCCTTCATTGGCATGCAAAAAGAAGGGAGCCGTAACCTCTACTTCTTTCTTCTTCTCTTTGGAAGAAAAACTCTAAATTATTGATAAATTAGAGAAAAGCCTAAATGACTTAAATCAATATGCCGTTATAAATGTCGCAGAAGAGAACTACATCATGAGCCATACATTATTGGGAGTTGGAAGAACTCCACTGTGAGGTTATAGAAATGGGAAAAATAAATCTCACGTATTGGGTACACTAGTTATAACATGATACTCTAGTGTAAGAAATTTAGTAAACTGTTAAAGAAAAACAAAAATTAGGGCTTTGGCACAATTTTTAATTGTGAATCACAATCTCTAATTAATTCATGAAATCAATGCCACTGCTAGAGATTCATGTTTCTAATTCTCTGACATCTTTCAGAAATGATAGCAAATTAACATAGATTATGGCAGAAGTAAAGCAAACTTTGATTTAAGTAGCTGTCAGAAAATTTGGACAAAAAATTTGTTTTTTGTCCTACAACAGCCTTAGGTAAGAAAATTGAAAATAAAATTATACTGTGATTCTGCCTTCAATCATTAGAGTAATACAGGAAGCATCAAAACATGAGGTAATCATACTTAAAGTGGAATTAAATTTGTATGAAAATTTCGTAACAACACACTAAGCTACATGAAGAATCACTATACATTTACGTTGATTATCCCAACCGTAAGTATAGGAATTATTCCAATTAGGACCATATTGATCCAAATAAGGATTGTAATGTTCAAATTTATCATAATAATCAATATATTGTACTTGCATACATGTATGAGTAGTATGTTAATTTTCACACAAGTCACAAATCACATTATTAGAATTAAAATCATTAACATTCCTTTTTTGTTCAATTATATGGATAATGGTATTCAGTTGAACTTTTAACGTTTTATAATCAAGCTTAACCTTAGTGCTCCTAATGCCATTTTCAAAAGACATATTCGCGGTACTTTATTGGTTATCTCTATTCATGGAGTTTTGTACGTAATAACAATCCATGACTAAACTTCCACTTCTCATGCATTGTTAGCCCATATTTACCACTCTTCTTGAGTCCCTAAACATGCTTTCCAAGTAACTCAAAAATAAATTTATCAAGAAGAATAGGTGACTCGACACATACAAAAACAAAGACTCAACAAACATACAAGAAAACTAGACACAACAAACACAAGAAAATGAGTACAATTTCTAAACTAATAAAGTTACTTTTCGCGCTAATAATGCCACAAATCTTACCCGGCAATGGCACTTAAAACTTGGTGAACGCAGGGTATGCATATAAGAATTAGCTTAATTTACAGTCAAGTTTTATATTTATAAAATCCTAAATACCTCACACGCAATTTGTTACAAATATGTAGGTCATGATTGAGTATAGGATATTAAGGGTCAAACCCACCGGGAAGAATAGAAAACTATCGGTACTACTAAAACTCCTCTATTATTTAGACTATCAAAAGTGTAAGAAATTAAATCTACACTATAACATGTAACAAAATTATTAAAAACAACAATGGAAATCTTCTAGAGTCATGGAATTCCTAACTACTCTTGCAAATGAATCTACTGGTTAATTGATTGTTATTATCATGGTTAAGTATGGCGTAATTTTCTTATACATGTGAAAGCTACTCTTATAGTGAATCAGCTACACTTATAGTTAATCCATACCTACTTTCATGGTTATGAAATTAGCTATAAGTTCATTACCTCTGTGAAACATGAAATAAATCACTAAAGCCACAAAATGTGCACCTCTACTCTCATAAGTGTACTTCCTGGGTTTAGCACTTCCTTGAACTAGTGTTAAATCTCAATTTTCATTGCAAACTTAACACCTTAATATTATCACAATTAATGGCTAGTTAATCAAAATTAGAAAATCAAAAGAGCTAAATAACATAAGCAAAACAGTAACATCAAATAACCAAATAAACATCACTAGCAAGATATGGATAGTTTGCCAAAATCCCAAGGTTAAACTTTAGAAGCACATAATAAGATCCAAACTTGTATTATAACTAAACATGAAATCCAATAAAAGATAGAAAATGATAGGAGAGATATCACCCTTGTAATATGACTTCAAACTCCCCATCTTTGCTCTTTAATCTTAATCCAGTTTAGCTATAAATTAGAGAGGATGAATCTAACTAATCTAAACTATCCTACACTACTCTAAACTAAAGAACCAAGAAACTAGTGAAAAGTTACATATTGTGTAGTGTTTCTTCCACTCTCCAAACTCTCTTAAAATGAATGATACAACCTCTATTTATAGAGAAATCTTCAAACCTTTAACTTTTCCATGTGAACATAGCTCTAAATAGTCAACAATTTTGGTTCCAAACTAAATCACATTATTGTTGAAGAAATAAAGTCAAGAATTATTACTAGAATCTCATCTTTACAACTACAAATAAGCTTCTGAATGTTCCTCAAAAGATGTGAAATAATGAAGGTGAAAATAAGTTGCGCAAGTGGAAGGCATAAAGTTTGATCGGAATGACTATTCAGGGTACTTTGTTGGTTACCTCTATTCATGGAGTTTTGAACGTGGTAACAATCCATTGCCGAACTTCCACTTCTTATCCATTGTTAGCCCATATTTACTACTCTTCTTGAGTCCCTAAACAGGCCTTCAATCAATATAATGCAAGCTTATTTCTTGTACCATTTTCTTCCTATAATATTGTAAAAGTGACTAAAAGTAATATAAAATATCATACAAATTTAGTACAAAATAGTCATTTATCATATTTCATGAAATATGATAAAGTTACCATGGAAAATTAAAATAATATCCTTGATTGGTGACATTAAATATGATAAAGTTACCATGGAAAATTAAAATAATATCCTTGATTGGTGATATTTCCCATTTATCATGAGTTGAGATTGAAGATCCGTAGACTTAACTTGAGTTCTAGCATCTAGTTTTGTTTTTATAGAAGAAAATGATACTGCATATTAGAGTGATATTCTTATATTTTTTATATTCTTTAATTTTAATGGTTCTTCTTATTATGTTGTTGGTTTCAGTTCTAGGTATTAGGAAAATCTCTCACTTTTGGGATTTTCAAGTAACCCTAAAAATGTCATTAGCTGAGATTAATTTCTTTGCATATAATATCTTTTCAGTCTCTTAACTAAAGATAGGAATATATTTCAATATTTTGTGATTGATTTGACTTAATTAGCTGAAATCCTATGGTGGAAAGAACAAAAAAAACATTAAGAGCTCATTATATTAGAAATTCTATGAGTTGATCAATCATGCATGTAATGTCGATTAATGCACCACAGAAAAAAAAATTTGCAGCAGAAGTAGAAAAAAATACAATAAACTCGAAATTACAATATCTGTCAATGATTCTTGTATAAATAACATATTCAGTTGCTTTTTGGGCTAGAAAATCTAATGCCTCTTGTCATTGTTGTAGAGTATAGACTGGAAGGGTTGGTATCAACCAAATGTGATGTCTATTGTTTTGGTATTTTGTTGATGGAAACTTCTACAAGAAGAAAGCCTAGCAATGAAATATTTGATGGAGATTTCACATTAAGGCCAAGGATTAGTGATTCACTTCCAAATTCATTAATTTGGATTGTTGATGCCAAGCTATTGAGGTTTGAGTCTATGATAGACATTCCTGATAACAATCTAGAAATGTTGGAGAACATGTATTTAAGTGGAAAGTTCAAATGTGCAAAATCCATCATGAAATTGGCTCTGAATTGCTCTATGGAACCTCTGGGGGAAAATATAAATGATGTAGTAGTAGCTCTTCAAAAGATTAAATATCAGCTTCTCACTTATTTTGTGAACTAGGTGGCATTGCACCGAGAAATGATAGATATATACAAATGCCGTATAAATTAACATTTATATAATTACTAATTGTGGCCTTGTGATTTTATAGTGTGGTATGGGAAGAATATATTGGTGAATAAACTGAGGTATTTTAGAAAAGCAAAGATATGAATGCTTGAAGATGTGTTTGAGAAGTTAGCATGTCAAAAATGTAGTACATAACTAAAATTTATTATAAAAAAGACAGCATGTGTCCATTAGAAAGGACTAATAGATGAATAGGATGATATTAAGAAAGTTGCTGCCCCTTTTAAGTTTGCTTTGATTTGTAAATTCAGCCATGGCCAGCTAAAGTTAGAGGAAGTTTGCAAATTTTTCTTATCCAGAGATTTAGAACAATCGGTGACTGTAGACATATGGACTCTAGACATGTGCTTATCCATTTTAATGCTCAAATAGATTTCCATGGGTCTTGTGTTTTTATGTTCCTCGATCAATATGATTTTATGCATATTTTTTCTTTAAAAGTGCAACTTAGGATATGTTTTATGATTGGATAGATTGAAAAGCATTTTGAATGAAAATGATGCAAAAGGAGCTCAATTTAGAAGGAGAGTGCTAAGCCCACGAAGGCAACAACTAATGAGCACTATAATGGGGGCCAAACACAAGATCCATTCGAGGTTGAAGCTGATTTCAGTCAAATTGACAAGTGATGATAGGTGCTCGTCTTATGGTCCGACTTAGGATCCAACATTGCCTGGACATGTGTTTGATTTTAATGCAAGTATACAATTACTACTCAAAAACCCTACCTCCTAACACTATAAGTTAGCATATTTCATGGATATTTGTCGTTCTATTGTCAAAGGGTCCTTTCTTGGAAGGAACATTTTTTATTTGCAAAGGGGAAGTTAATTTTAATTAAGCATGTTTTATCATCTATTTGACCCATGTGCGAGCAGGTTCTAATATCCTCAAAGGTAGTTTTTGGATGCTTGAATGGATCTTTGCTACTTTTTTTTATAGGGATTCTCAGCTGGTTACTTGAAATTCCACCAGTTAAAATGAGGAGATTTATATCTTATGCTAAGGGTGGCGTGGGACTTCGAGCCATAAGCATGAGGGATAAACGACACATAAGATTTAACATGGTTTGGCTCCATCATTGAACTTGTGTCCATAGAGAGAAACCTGCTCTTTATTATGAGAGGAAAACTCTATATAAGAATACAACTTGCTTCCAAAACCAACCCTTGTATACCATCTCTCATCTCCCAAAAATCCTCTCTTAACCCATGTATAAGACTACATGTTGCCCTTGTGTGCCACTTTGTAGTACATCAACTCCCACCTATTTGTAATCTACTTTACTTGGCCAGCATCCAAGTAATAACATAAAATAGGGATTCACTTCCATATATAACAACACTCATTCTCATGATGTAGGGGTTTAGAATAGTCTAGTTTTGTGACGCCTCCACTTCTCCCTAGGGCTAATCCAAGAGTATCTGCGGAACGCTTGCCTAGCTCTCGCCAGGACTCAATACAAGTCGAATTTAAACTTAACGATACACTACCAACATTAAAAGCCAAAATAAAGAAAAGTCGCTTCCTTAAATAAATATTCAAATCTTACATCATGAAGTTTCCAAAAGTATATCAAATCCCAAAAAATATACAACCACTATAAGTCAACTAATCAATTACATCCAAAATTCTAAACAGAAGGTAATCAAGTCGACTTCTCCAAAAATTCTTTCCATTCCGAGCTTCTGCTAAAGAAAACAAACTAATGGGGTGAGCTAACGCTCAGTGAGTCCAAGAAAAGCATGCAAGCACGTAATAGAGCAAGTAGAAGGGAGCATGAAAGAGAAATCGAGATAATAGTAAAGCTAGAAGTTTCAAGTAATTAACATTTCAAGTAGGAAAAGTAAGCAGAAACAATTCAAGGATATTGGAGCTCTCGGAGCTAAATCCACGCAGCTTGGTCAAGGTCTTAATCCAAATATCCCACGTTGACTCTTCGTCAACCGAGCGAGTACCAAATCCGTAGACTCCACTTTCACCAAATTTCATCCACTACACCCTTTAACCAGGCCCGAACATCAAAAGTTTTGATATTACTCGAGTATATCGTGGTAATACTACGCGAGCATGCCAAACAAAATCTCCACAAAAGATCAAGCTTTATGATTTCTCATGGTTTACCAAGTTTCTCGACCAGTCCCTGCCAGCTCGACTTGCAAAGTTAGCCAATGAGTTTGGGCGTCCCCCATGAGTACAAGTATAAGTCGATGAGATAGCTCTCCAATCGACGATGAGTCAAACACAAGTATAATTTCAAGTATGAGCAAGTCGATTATTCAACCAAGTAAAAGAGAATGAGTGCGATAAAGTACACACTCGTCTCGATAAGTTCAATTCACATATTCAACTAGAAGTATTTCAAGTATTATGCAACAATTCATGCACTTGACACTCACCAAGTCAAAAGTACGTGAGCAAATAAAATCTTTAGTTGTCCGCTCCGAGATTCCCTTCAAAATCCTCTTGAGCGCCCGAGACATGCATAATTACAAATCACCTAGGTATTCAACCAATATCTAGTAGTATTCCCACTACCCTCACTCAAGAGATAACACGTTTAGATCGAATGCAAATATCACTTACTAACTTAATTCACGAGGGTAGTATTTGAAAATATCTAAGAATGCATTAATTCAAGTCAAGTCAAGTCCAAGATTCTCAAATTTGAGAATTAAGCAAATCTCTAAGTTTTGGCATGAAAATCGAGAAAGATGGAAGATTATTTCCTTGTCAAAATTCCCTAGTTAAAGGCCCAAGTTTCAAGTATAAGTGAGTTTTCACATTTTCCAAACTCATTTAGTTAAAGTCTAGTAAAACCGTCACTAGCGGCTCATTAACTTCTTTAGCTACCACTTCAAGTTGTAAACGGAAATCGAGTGAAATTTCTCAAGTTTTCTTTTAGTAAAGGACTCACTTAGCATTCATTTTCAATGGTTAAATCGAGGGCGTAAACTTAGGAGACTATGGCGATAAAACTTTTGGCTTTCAAATAAGGAAAATGAATACATTTTTTTTTTTTACTTGGAAGCTTGGCCAAAGCATTTCGATTATTACTAATTAAGTTCACAAGAAACCTTTCAAATCATTCTTTTAAAATGCTTGTATGATTGCCAACTCTAGTACAAATATCAAGGCCAACATATGGACAAGTCTAGCGAGTAAGTTTCACTTGAAAATTCGAAAATGGTGGCTAAAAGCCAAGTACAAGTCTTGACCACTTTAATTAAGGTAACTTGTTAAAAAATGTAAAACTTTGAGGAAAGGAGAGATACATTAGCGAGAAAAGTTCAAGGAAGTGGAAAAATCAAGGTAAGAGGTTAGAAGTAGGCCATCCGAGGTTTTAAAGTTCAGAGAGACCTTGTATGTAATCATGAAATTAAACTTGAAACGGTCCAACAATTGCAAAGGAAGGTGGAAAGTTCTTAAAAGGTATTTTTGTTTGAAATCAGAAAATTTTCAGCTTAGAGCGGCACTACTTGGAAAAATCGTAACTCGAGTTCCGTAAGTCCAAAAATTGAAAACTTTATACCATTGGAAACTAGATTCAAAGTACAAAAACTTTCCAGAAGAACCTTCTCTAATTCCAACTAGAAACCATTCGAATTTTGGCTCAAAGTTACTGTTTCATGAAGACAGGGTAGAACAAGTTCTTGTTTTTCAGGAAAGTTTGAAAATTCGGAAAAATTCACAGGAATTGAACCAGCCTCTGAAATTTATAACTCAGCAAGAGTTTCAAGTACAGTTTCAAACAAAATAGGCAGAACTAAATTTGGATTTTTGAACAACAAGATACAATAGTTTGAAGATGGCTGGATTTCACAACCTGTTCAGCAAATTTTCCAGTTACCAGCTTTGACACAGTTTTGAAATCAGATCATATCTAACTCTACACAAGTCCAAATTGAGAATGATTGATGGCATTAGAAACTAAATTCAAAATGCTATAATTATTAGGAGACATCATTTTGAAAATCCTTTCACAAGTGAGACAAAATTAAGCCAAAAGATACAGTTTCCCAGTTTCTCTCGGATAACAAGTAAAACAGGTCAGTCCACTTTGCCGGTTCGCTACGGCTCACTCAAAACGAATTAGCAGGGGAATTTTATACCATTGAAAAGGTCTTGGTGTCTAGTTTCAAATGCCACAAACAGTACTCAATTTTGACTTTTGTACAAAGAGTTATGTTCGGACAAAAATCACTGGTCGGCTGTCCTGGAAGCCATTTTCCAGATTTCTACCTTTCCTCAAAACCCAAGTTTTATGCAACCGAATGAAGTGATTCTTGAAAGGAAATTTCCACACACATAATACAACATATATCAAGCACTTTAGCAGCCATATATGCAACAAAATTCGAAATACAAGCAAGATAACAAGAAGCCAAGTTTCGGCCAGCACCCCCTTTGATTTTCTTCCAACTTTCACTCCACTAATCAAGCCAATATCACTTCACTCAACACAAAAAACAACAATAATCAAGCAAAAGGCCTCAAATCAGCTACCTAAAGGCCTCCTCGAGACCGCTAGCCTAGGATATAAAGCAAGAATTAAAAGTTTCTCAAGTCTTCTAGCCTAACTTCTTGATTAGGGTTTCAAACCCATGAAATTCAACCACTAATCTTTGTATAAATTTGGAGATTCAAAGGAGAAGAGTTTGTTACCTCTTGAAGGTCTCTTGAACCCTAGGTAGAGCCAAGGTATGCACCACTAACCACCAAGAATTCACCACAAGATGGAAGCTTCCTTCAAGTTAGAGCAAGAATCCAAGAGATTTGCTGGTTGGATCATGAATTTCAAGCAAGATTGAAGTTAGAAGATGAAGTTTTTCTTCCTCCCCTTGGAGCTTCTAGGGCTGGTCGAAAATAAGAGAGAGAGAGAGAGAGTGTTTGTGGTTTGATTCTTGGGGAGGAAGAATGAAGAAAAGCTACCCATAAAGTTGGTGCAAAAGTCAACTTTCAATAGTGGCTCAATAGTGTCGTGCACTACCACTTTCTCTCTTATTTGATACACTTAACTATTAATCCTCCAAGGTAGTTCCTCTAACACTACAATTACTTATACTCACTAGTCTAAAATAAATTCTCCAAGATTATTACACTCCCGGACCAATTTTGCCTCAAAAAACGTGAAATCGCTATTTCTTACTAAACAAGCAGCAGAAAAATAAATTTTGCTAAAGGGACGTTTTTAAAATATAAATGAGACATTGTTCCATGCAAATGGATTTAAAATGAATAAAATAAATTATTCGGAGAAAACGGATAAATAAATAATTAAATAATCCAATAAAATAAAAGTAAGTAAAATAAAATAAAAATTCGGGTCCTCACAAGTTTTTCCTATTCTCATAGTGACTAATTAGATATACTCTCTAGTTCTTCATGGAATGCAAAGATAATCCGCTCAAATGCACCTCTGTTTTCATGAGTTTACTCCTTAAGTTCCATTTATGTTCTTTCATCATTATTATTAATTTTTATTGAATAACAACAACTATTAACTTGCTATTGGTGATCAAGTAGCAACAAGTGATAAACATGCATAAATGGACAAGTTAATACAAGAGGTAGCAAGTGTAAATCATATTTAATTCATATCAGATAGCCATAAGTTTCATCTACTCCCTAGATCTAGAAATTTGACTACTCATGTGATATAAAGCAAGAAAGAACATAACTTCATTGCATGAATACATATTGAATTACAAGTAAAGAGAAAGATAGAGAAAACTTAGCTAAGGTGATGAACAAGCTGCCAAATCTTCTATTGTTTCAACAAAATGAGTTATACAATGAATTCTTCAAGAGTTTCTTACAAGTTCCTAGCTAGAGAGTAGGAAAAGTGATGAGAATATAAAGACCAAGGCCCATTCAAGCACATGGGGAATTGGAAGATTCAAGTGAAGACTAGTTGATTGCACGAATGCTTGAGTTTAGTAGGATTATTTGATTTTCCTCGTTGATTTTGGTCATTTCTCGTTTTAAAAAGTCTAGGTAATTAAGATAGTTTAATTGCGGCCCATTTGTTAGTAAGTAAGGCCCAAAATCTTTCTTAAGTATGTAGGGTAGTTTGGTCAACTTTTGGGATTAGGGTTAATGCTTGTAAGGGCTATAAATAGCCCCACTTCCTCTTTGTTTTGGGATCAGTTTTTGACTATTAAATATAATTAGTGAGTTTTCACTTTCTATTTGGCAAGAGAGTTGCCTTTGAATACTTGAGAATCTTCTCAAGTTATTCACCCGAACTTATCAATCGAGTATCTCCTTGATTGTGGCGTTCTACTACCTCCAATTTGGTTCGTTAATTCGAGTAGTTACGGGTTGAGATAATATCAAAATTGTTCGTGACTTCTAGGGATTAGTTGGGTCAAATTTCCGCTGCCTAAGCCATGGAGTTTTGGTTGTCTAGATCGGGGTTTCACATCAAAAAGACTAAAACTAAGCTCTTCAACTAAAATCTGATAATAACTCTCTCTTCTACTCTCTTTAATGATTCTTACATATATAGTGTTAAGAGAGTCAAAAAGTGACAAATAAAATGACATAAAGCTTTCTTTTCTCTTCCCTAAAGATTCTTGAGCATGTGCAACCGAAATTCTATGCTAGAATTGAGTTGAAAAGAAGTGTCAAAATAAAGCAAGTTGCAGAGAAACAGGGCACAATACACGACCTAAGCCTGTGTATTCAGAGGGTGCATTTTTAGTTTTGATGCGCTTTCTTGCTTCTTTTATGTTCCAATTAACCTCTAAGATCACATGCAAGATATTCATATTGTTGTTTATGCCTTTCACTGATAATACTTGCATGTGATGTCCCATTCTCTTTCCAATTTGTCATTGAATCATGCGCTAATAGAATTTAAACGATCTTGTCTCGATCCAGCGTTTATATCATGACTCAACTCCTACAATTATAACCAAAATTGCACATTAACCTGCTCAAATGAAACTCGCAAAATTAAGATTCTTAAAGAGCAAGTTACACCTTAAAAGATCTTATTTTACAACAAAAATAAACAAATAATGCTACAATAACCATATATAATAAACACTTATCAAATTCTCCCACAATTAAATCATTACTTATCCTCAAGCAATAAGAAAAATCACCAAACATTGATTTAAGAAGTGAAACAAATCAAGTGAACTTGAAATTCAAACCTTCTCAACTTGGCAAACTTTCATTATGCAACCATTCATATCACCCACGATACTCATCATATCATGTAAAAGAGAAATAATTATACCCAAAATTCATTCAAAGAAATTTAATCTCTCCACCTCACCTAATTTTACAAATGACTAACATATATAGTCACCTTGGAGATTTTCTTCCTTCAAAATGAAATGTTTAGCTTAATAAACCTTAAGAGGGAATTATCCACTTGCCTTTTCTTTTATTTATTCTAAGAACGATATTTTTAAATGAAGATTCCCGGTTACTCAACACTTCACTTATTCCTCCTCCTTATTCAAATACCTTGTTATGCGAAAGTTGACATTTGTAGATGAAGACTCTCGATTACTAAATACAAGAATTTATTGGAGTTTTTTTTATGAACAAGAATCCCTCAATAAGGTAGATATAAGGAAGGAAATAACTCTAGCAACTATATAAATCACCTATTTGTAAAAGTAAGTAAGATGAGAGATGTCATCTATCAATCAAAATTTTAGGCATAATTGTCCCTATTTTACTAGATATACTTTCTCACATGCAATAAGTCTAATCACATAATAATTGTTTCCAAGTCAAGTGAGAATTTAATTTTCAAATTACTTGAATCATCTCACCTACATAGGAGAAATTAACACAAAAAGACTTAAACTTCATGCATTTATGGACTTAGTGAAGTAGATTTGAAAAACTTGGGGCAAATTTTAAAATTTGGACAACATTTTGAAAAAATTTTGACAGAGTTTTTTCTAAATACGGGACAAAACTACCTACTAGCAAACCCAAAAATCAACATTTCCAAACACAGGCAAAATTTTCAACATCAAATCCAAACATTTCAAACAATATAAGCACAAAAGTAACTACTTAACACCATTTCCTCTCCCATACTTAACATACACATTGTCCTCAATGTGTAGGGAAAGAAAATAATAAAAAGTAAGAACAAGTTACTCCCCAATTTTAATGGCTGAGGTCCAGTTCAACCTTGAGTCATGAGCCATTGACGATCTACATCCAATATCTACTTAAATTTCCACAAGTCCCAAATGCAAAATGATAAGCAAATTAACACTTACAATGAAAAGAGAAAAAGAAACATGAAAGCAAAAATAAAGCATTCAAAGGTCGGGCGCGTTGTCTTCTTGCGTAGAACGTCACTGCTGATCTAAATGCAAGTGTTCTTCTATTCGATGTGTGCGAGCATCAATCTGGGCCAGCTGAGTCTCTATGTCATGAAGGCGACTAAAAAGCCATTGCCAATTGGATTGAGGTGGTAGAGGAGATGGAGCAAAAGTAGAGGGTCCAACTTCCTCTTGGCTATGACACGCCTTTTGTTGTCTTTCCTCTCGTGAAAGAGTAATGTGGTCGGTGGATATACTCATCCCATGGGGGGTAGAAAACGTCAGCTCTTCACTTGGATGGACAACCACTCGATCAACTCCAATCACGTTAACCCCAACATGCTTAAAAATGAGAGAAATGAGACGTGTAACCCCAAGCTTAAAAGAGGTAGTACGCCTTCTTGCTGTCAGCCTTATGTAGCTGATAATGATGTTCAGGAGCACGATATAGCCATAGGAGGATTTTCGATTGTGAAACATATAGTCCAAAAAGTAGATGTCACTTTTTTGGACCTCCCCGTGACCACTGTTCTTTGGAATCATATTGTGTGCCATAATGTAGATAATAAGGCGATAGTGAGTGTCGAAGGCACTAGCAACCATCGTCTCTTTCCTTGAGGAGCAAAAGGGCTGCTACTCGAGATCAAATCAAGACATGACATGTGAGGGATCTCATCTCTTATTGGGAGTAGTGAATCCTTTTTTTAAATCCACAACTAGCCCAGTGTGTGATGCCCTCACCTCTTCCTAAGGCAAACCCTAGGGTACCAACTAGGTGTCTGCCCAAGTCTCGTCAGGACTCACGCACTCATTCTAGTTTAAAAGAAATCCACAAGTCAACCATAGACTTAGGATTAAAGGAATACTTCAAATATACAATCCAAATTCTTCTAGGGCTACTATTTACAATTACAATCCAAAAGCCAAATATAATAAAGTTTACTCTTCCAAAGTCTCCAATATCATCCAAAAGATTCACTAGTTTCAACCAAACCGCTAGTCTAGAACTTCGTAACTTTCACTTCCAAAACCTGTTAAGGAAAACAAACTTAAAGGGATGAGCTAATACTCAGTGAGGCCAAGAAAATCAAGCAAGTAGCACAAATTAAATCAAATATCACACTTCTTGACATGAAATTTCATTTAAGTGCACAAATACAAAGTAAAACACACGTAAAAGGATACAGGAGCTCTCATGAGCTAAATTCACACTACTTCACCGATAATCTTGATCCACAATTTCCAAGTGTTGACACTCCGTCAACCGAGCAAGTAACAAGTCTGTAGAACCCCATTTTTCACTAAATTTTCGTCCACCGTTACACCCCCTGCCGGGCCCGCAAGTCAAACAAGATGTGATATTACTCGAGTATATCCAAGCAAGTCAAGTACATAAGCCCAAGGTTCACCAAACTCCTCAACCAAGCCCTTGCTGGCTTGAGTTGAATGGCTAGCCATTGGGTATTGGGCATCCCCACAAGTACGAGTAGTCAATGGGACAACGCTCCAATCGACTTAAAATCGGTTATAGTACTGAGTCGGTATGAGAGGCACCTCCTACCCGAATAGAGTGTGGTACATGCTGCCGCTCAGTACTCACGAATTACAAACATGTTCGAGTACAAGTGCAAGTCACACAAATTCATATACAAGTAGTAAGTATTCAAGAAGGAGAGGACAAGGGCGATAAAGTATACCCTCGCCTCGGTAAGTTCACAAATCATAACAATTTCGCGTAGCACTTGTACAAATATCATTTCAATCATAGCACATGAAACATGCACTTGACACTCACCAAAAGTCAAGGGCAAAGAAAGAGCAAAAGCAAGAGGTTAGACAAGCTCCTTGGCGTCCACGTGACCACCTGAGACATGTACAATCACGACTACCTAGGTATTCGACTAGGGCTAATAAGAGAAAAATAAATCCTCTTGCTACCACACTCAAAGCCATAAGCTCAAGTCAAGTTAAAAGAGACTTTCTTTGTTAATCATTGAAATAACACTCAAAGGAAACTCAAAAGTCATTTTCAAGTCAAGTCGTGGCAAGAAATCTTGATTCCAAAAAGGGGGTGCCATACTTAATTTTGGCATGAGAACCGGGGAAACGAAAAATGGTTTTCATAGTTTAAAACTTCTAATCCTATGCCCAAGTTTTAGAATATAAAGGAGCGTTCACATTTTCTAAACTTATGGAGTCAAAATCTATCAAAACGCTACTTATATTCATGGTAAATGTTGAAGTTAGAAGTTCCAAGTTTTGAATATAAAACTAGTGAAGTTTCTCAAGAATTATTCTAACTAAATGCTCCAATTTATGGTTCATTTTCATGGAAACCAAGCGCATAAGACTAGGGGGTGAAATCCATTTTCCAAGTATGAAATGAGGCATAAATAACCAAGAAAGTTAGACTTGAAACCTAGAAAATGTTTCCGAGTGTCTTTGGAGTTTTGTCACTTTACAAGGAACAATTCAGTTTTGGCAACCTTCTTTGAAAAATAATAACTTGAGTTCCATAAGTCCAAAATTTGTAAATCTTATACTGTTGAAAAATAGACTCAATGAACTAAAACTCTCTAGAAAACACTTTTTCCAGATTCAAATCCAAAATCAGTCAAATCTTAGCTCCAAATCACTGTTTCAGTAAGAACAAAGCAAAACAGTCTTGAATTTCAGTGAATTTTGAAAATTTGGAAAAATTCATAGGAATCGAACCAGCCCTTGAAATTTATATCACTGAAAGAACTCAAACACAATAATGGAACTTAATTTGGATCTTTCTACACCAAGATACAACAGTTTTAGGAAAGCTGGTTTTTGAAACCAGGTTCACGAAATTCCAGCCTTGGAACACTTGACACAGTTTGTAAATCAGGTCATAATTAATGCTACAAAAGTTTAAAATTAGCGTGGTTTACAGCGTTGAAAAATAGATTCAAAATTCTAAAAATCACTAGAAGAAACTGTCTTCAAATTCGTTTTGTAAGATGAGTGAAAACGAGCTACAAACTGTAGCTGTACTTGTTTCTCAGTTAAATTAGTGAGGAAAAACAGTCAATTTTGCCGGTTCACTGCAACTCATACAAAACAAACTAGCAGGTGCATTTTATACTGTTAGAAAACCCTCAGAGTCTAGTTTCATATGCCACAAATGATACTTGATTTTGACTCTTGTACGAAAAATTATGGGCTGTTGAGTGTGCGCTGGACGGCGGCACTGATAAGAAATTTTCAGGTTTGTTTTCCTTCCTTTAACCTAACTTAAACTCAATCAAATGAAATGCTTTTTGAGAGATAATTTACACACATATAACCCAACATGTAGCAAACATTTTGTGACGTTCCCATTTCTCCCAAGGGCGAACCCAAGGGTATCCACGGAACGCCTGCCCAACTCTCGCTAGGACTCGGTACAAATTCAATTCAAACTTAAAAATAACCAATCGATACTAAAAGTTAAAAATAAAAAAAAGGGTCAATTCCTTAATAATCGTTCAAGTCTTACATCATGAGCTACCAAAAATATCTTACATTTCCAAAATATATAGCTTCCAAAAGTTGTTTAAACAAATACATTCAAAATTCTAATCAAAATGGCCATCAAGTCGACCTCTCCATAATTCCTTCCATTTCAGCTCCTGTTAAGGAAAACAAATCTAACGGGGTGAGCGAATGCTCGTGAGGCCAAGAAAATATGCAAAACACGTAGTTCAAATAACAATAGCACCTACACAATAATGAAAGCTATAATATTCAAGTAATTCACAATTTATAATAAAATGCACTTGAGTAGGATGCAGGAGCTCTTAGGAGGTAATTTCCAATTGCTTTGCCCAAGTTCAATTCAATACCTCCATTTATGGTTCTGAGTCGACATGAGAGGTACCTTCCACCCGAATTGGTGTGGTACATGCTATCGCTCAGGGAATCGACTATGTGTTGACAGTTCTGAGGCGACATGAGAAGTACCTCCCACCCGGATCAGTGTGGTACATATTATCGCTCAGTGGTCGATGAGACATCGCTCCAATCGACTTATACTTTGTTTATGATTCTGAGTCGACATGAGAGGTACCTCCCACCCGAATCGGTGTGATACATACTATCGCTCAGTAGCCGATGAGACATCGCTCCAATCGACTTAGAAAGGTTTATGATTCTGAGACGACATGAGAGGTACCTCCCACCCGAATCAGTGTGCACTACAAGAAAATTATTCATCAGTGACAACACAAAGTCATCACAGAACATACAAATATCGTCAGAAATACCTTTTATTGACGACTTTTTGATCGTCACAAAGTCGTCACTAAATCCCCGTCGGTAAAAGTAAACAGTGATGACCTAAAATGTCGTGACTAAATAGTTCTCATTAGTGACGACTTTAAGTAGAGTATTTTTGACAAAAGATCAAGTCGTCAATAAAACACTTCCAGATTGTCGTCACTAATGACAACTATTTAGTGACGACCTGAAATGTCGTCACTAAATAGTTGTCATTAGTGACAACAATCCGGAAGTGTTTTATTGACGAATTGACCTTTTGTCAAAAATGCTCTACTTAAGGTCGTCACTAAAAAGCACCGAAAGCCATTGTATATAACTATTTTACTGACAACAATTGTCGTTACAAATGTAGCTTAGATTTAGTGACAGTCTCTGTTGTGACAAGGAGTTTTTATTTTCTATTTTGTGACAACTTTTTTTTGTCATTAGACAATTTCTCAATAGCTTAATAGTCATAATTTGGCCTGTAATCATTGCTAAATCATTGATTTTAAACAAATCATACAAATAAACATGAACGATTGATAACCAAAAGTATTTGTATTAGATTACATGGTAATAATATAGCATTCTCAAATGCCAAATTCAAGTGTACATTACCCAACTAATGCCTACAAAAATAACATTTGTCCAAAATATCACTTGTACATAAGGTACATTTACCAAAGCAATCACAGTTTAAGAAATTGAAGAACATCTAAATGAACCACTCCTTGAGCAAAAGGCAATTTTGTCTTCAACATTCTTCAACCATAACCATAGATATCTTCCAAAAGCTAGTATGAATAGCATTTATCTGTCATAAAAGAGTAAAAGAAGTAGGTAAGGGGAGGAGTACAATAATAAAGAACAAGTAATGAGACTTAGATTATTAAGGCAAAAATTACAATTCATTAAGAACCTCTCCACATCCTAGCCAGGAAGCCAAATGTATTTGAGAGCAGCAGCAATCTTCGACTCTGTGATCGAATGCTCTATCGCTGTAAGAATGTCTATCGGGAAGATTTTAGAAATTTAAACATCTCTTCAGCTAAAGCATCTATGATCTTTTTTTTTTTTTTGGTAGGAGGCTGTTTGCCTATGTACGTTGCTTCTAACATGCTGCCTTTATCTTTCCTCTAGACCATTGCATTATCTGACTTTGCCAAAATCTCAAAATTTAACTATAGCTTAATCTTTTCCTTCCTATTCTTTTCTTCAGCTATCATTTTAAAAAGATTTTCCTGGTATTATTTTCCAGTTTCTCCAATATATGATCTTCAAAGGTCCCGAAACATTTGTCATTTTGAGATATCATCAAATCTTTCTTGTAATTTCACGCAGAGTTGGTGATTTTAAACCACTTTTCTAGAGGAAGAATATTTTACTTATACGGTTGAATGTATGGTTTATCAGTCATCTTTCCTTTGTTCATCTAAATATCTCCTCAATTTGACTTTCACCGAAGTGCAACTGTATTTGTTTGCAAGGTGTATATGTCCCTGAGGTTAAGAACCGTCAATCCAAAAGATGAGACCGGAGAAGTTTAGAGGAGACCGGAGAGCACTATCCCAAGAACTACCAGACGTGTGTGAACTTCATTCGTCTAATTTCGACTGCATTCTGGCTAATTGGTAGGTTTGATAACCAAATCTCACACTCTACGTTGACTTTTGGCTACTTCTAAATAGACAAATACTTATTTCCAACTCCTCTTGGAAAAGGTCAAGGTCCAGGTACAGAAGATCCAGAAGAGGGAAAAATGGAAGGTCAAGGTCTCTACTATGCCTTTAGTTAATTCCTGCAGTTTTCAAATTGTTTTGGTAAATGAAAGAATCTAGATTTCATCAAATGCAGAACATCGAGAAAAGTAACACTTAAAAATTTTGAATCATGGAAGAAAATAGCACAGTATAACAACAAAAGTTAACAGAAAACCAGTGCAAGCTCATTACTCGTGGTATTAATTATCTGGAAAACCAGTGCCAGACAAGTGTGAACCTCATTCATCTACCTTGGGCTGCATTCCGGATAATTGGTAAGTTTGATGGCCACATCTTACGCTCTAATGCAACTTCTATCCACTTCTAAATGGAGCAATACTTGTTTCCAACTTCTCTTGGAAAAGATTCTGATTCGAGAGAAAAACTAGCAAGCATAGTAGACACAGAAAATCCAAGAGAGAAAGGAAGAATCTAGACTTATTTCCGAAGTTTTTAAAATGTTTGAACTTTTCTTCGAGCAAAATTGTTTGAACTTGTTTTTGGTAAAAGAATCTAGACTTCATCAAATAGATTTTGAATTGGAAGAAAATAGCATGGTATAAAAACAAAGCCTTACAGAATTTGATTTGGAAGAAAATAGCACAGTATCAAAACAAAACCTTACAGAATTCCATTACTATATCACTACCCGTGGTATTAATTATCCGGATAACTAACTACCAGACAAGTGGAAAATTCCTTCATCTAGCTTGGACTGTAATCAGGATAATAGGTACGTTTGATAACCACATCTCACACTCTACTTTAACTTCTGACAACTTCTTAATGGAGCAATACTTGTTTCCAGCTTCTCGTGGAGAAGATTCTGATTCCAGACAACCAGGCAGTACAGAAGACAGAGAAATTCCAATAGAGGGAAATCAAGGTCTCTACTACGCCTTTACTGATTTCCTGCAGTTTTGGAATTCATTGAACTTGTTTTTGGTTAACAAATCTAAACTTTACGACATGCAGAACATGGAGGGAAGTAAATTTTGAATAATGGAAGAAATAAGTACAGTATAACAACAAAAAGTAACATAAAACCATTACAACCTCGTAGCATCAGTAGCCTAATGGTTGACAATTCACAGTGATACACGGCATAGGGAATATTTTCTGAGGCACAACTTCTGCATGCCTTGTTCTATGCAATGCGATCAGCTAGCCAATTTCTGCACAAAAATATCATGCTAAGAACTTCTAAATTACTAAGATGCTAGACGCATACCACATTAACAGTAATCACGGAGTTCAACACCCTTATGAGTTGCTTGTCTAATATATTTTACCTCTGTTATGCTTAACTACTGAAGGATCTGCATCAGTGCATCTGGTACTTACTTTCAAAAAGGAAAACATTATGTACTCATTTGTGGCCACTAGGGTATCTATAGAAGGGTGCGAACTGTGAAGATGGTATAGACTGGTTTGCTCTGTCAGCCTTGTGTCCTCTCCAATTGTTTAAATTCATTGCAGCTCAACTTACAGGATGCATTATCTTCTGGAGAGCCATTAAATAAAATAAAACTTTTGCAATTTAGCCACTATATATCAAATGAAACTATTAACATGTGAATTGGTCACATACTCTCGTGTTTAAAATTATTTTGAAAAAATAGAGGTGTAACTATGTAAAGAGGGAAGATATATCACAATACCAAAGAGATTCATTGAAACAAAAATATACTGTAGAGAATTGTTATAATAGCTAATGCTTCTACAAAGGAGTCCTTGTACTTTCAGGGATGCTGTGTTGCTGCAACCTAAGGGTTTATTTTGCCATTTTGATTTAAAATCATTCTAAAACATTAAGCTAGCAAAAGGGAGTCTGGTATTTATACCCATATGAATTGACATAATTCTTTTAACTTCAGAATCAAGGGCTAATGTTTTTCTTTTGCTTTTCACGTCTCCTAGATGACCCAGTTCTCCTTGAATCTTTGTCTCAGGTTGACATGATTTTAAACAAGTTCACTTTTTTCTTCATGAATTACTCATTTCATCTGAGTCACTTGCCTGAAAGATATCAGCGATCTCAAGAACTCATCCATCTTTACACAGGAGGTACTAGCCCTCTTTGATTTTATTACTCAAAAGCATAATTTCTGTGGAAGTATTGAACAATATGACCTTCACATTTAATACTCAAAAGCTAATGGAAGTTCCCAACAAACATGTATAAATATAGCTTCTCAAGAAAGGAGGTCTCCAAATAGGCAGCATCTGCTTACAACTAGATAATTGTCGCGCAAGATTTAACAATCTTATGCTTGTTAAATGATACAAATGCTATACAGCACACTAAATGATGTGCTATGTCGTAATTTTAGCTCCCTGCTACTCCTGAACAGCTTTTGTTCTTATCAAGGCTATGCATAGTTTATATGGAAGATACACCACAACCACATTTTACCATCCCATTGTAACAAGCAAACCAAGTACAAAAATTGCTCTAGAATTTTCTCTTGCCACAAGCAGTAGGATAACACACTGCTTTTTACCATCTCAAACATCAGTTATTTGCAGAATAAACACAGTGAACAAGTTGATTGGCACAAACAGCTCATATCATCTAGATAACGAGTATCAACTTAGAATAGTTTTTAATGAAGGTAACACTTCTCCTACCAACCAGACATCACAGATAAAGTAGATCTTTGTGTGGCTCAATTTAGTGACAGCTAAAGTTATAAAACTCACAAGATCATGTAGTTAACATCATATGCTTTATAAGATTAGACATCAATAGTAACATTAGGTACCAATCAGCTAGAAGTCTGAACATTGACCCCACCAATAATAAGACCCTTGCATAGGAAAATCAACTCGAAACTTCTTTAGCATAACCCAAACCACCCCTGCAGCATATGCAGTAAAATAGTCATGCTCATCAATTGTCTTCAAAACACTATAGGATTATTAGTTTTTATGAGCATTTCTTAAAAAAACTAATTGGAATACATGAACCTTTTTGTTTCGGCTCCATTTTGGTAGTGAATGTGAAGATTAATACCTAATGGACAAATATTTACCATACATGGTCATCCCTTTGTCCCACAGTTGCCAATGCTATGCAGAATCAGTTTCCCCATCATACAAGTCACACATAAGCATGTCCAAATGCTTTTCCAACTTTAGATATTAAGTAGGGAAAGAAAGATGTACAAAGGGAGAAATCACCATCACGCTGCTCTGCTAAGATAAAAATATATAATGTTTTATGGTAACCGAAATTCCTGAGGATAATAACATGCTTCAATCAACACAGATGCCCATGCCAATAATGAGTATGCTTCATACATACCCTTGGACCACATTACAAAGCTTCAGTCAAACTGAAACTAAGAAAACTTGGTAGTCATAAGGAACATTATCACTCAAAATCTCATCCAATACTCAAAGTTCATTCAAAATTCAGAATTGGGCAGGCTCCAAAGGAACATTAGTTACACTATAGAAAGTATATTTTAAGGAAAATATGAGGAAAAAGAACAAAGTGGATATATCTATTTCGTGTACCAGATTGTGATAAAAAGAAACAACTCACTTTAACCGCTCATTCAAAGCAATTGCATTTAACACAAGGAAATGCTCACAAACACATCATTCAATAGTCAGATACATTATGGAACTTCTTTTACATCCTTATCTTCTGAATTAACAAAACTCAACAAAGTTATAATCTAATGCCTTCCAAATTCCACAACAGAAAAGCAAAAATCCAAAAGCAACAGAAATTGGAAAATAATCAACAACTGAAAGTGGATACTGTAATAATTTTTAAAACAATTAGCACAGAGCATTATGCAGACTCCTTCAACGGTCAACATTCAAATACCACAACGTACATCGCTTTATTATTCTCGTCTATGATTTTGAACAATTCCCTCTTTTTCCCTACCTATTCCTACCTTTGAGTCTTTGACCTCAATAATTTGGCAAACAAAAGATAAAGCCAAATAAACTCGAATAGACAGCTTCTCAAACCTGATCGATGAACCAATCAAGCGGACTCCTCTTCGAAATAACGGACATCCAACTCAACGACCAATCACGCTTGCAGAAATGAACTTGAAACAAATCAGCCACAGGTTAGATGAATCGAGTCGAGCGGGGGGAGTTCCAAGTACAACATAGCTATGATAGCATCTAATAATCAAGAGCTGCTAAAAGATTTTGGGCAGAAATTTGCAAAAAATATTGTAGAATATTAGGGATTTGGAAAAATTGGGGAAAATGTATAGGAGAGAGAAAAACGAACCTTTCCAATGAAAACCTTGCCCTTTAATGCTGGACAGCCATGGTGATGCTAGTGAGAAGCCAGAGAACGGATTTGTTGTGTGGGTGAAAGTATCAGGTGTCGTGCGCAAGCTCTGTTTTGTGCTCAGTGCAGAAGCTTGTTTGTTTCAGCTCAGTGAAAGTTTGTGTTGCTCAAGTGTTCCGTTGCTTTAACTCAGACCAAGTGTTCCGTTGCTTTTGTTTTCAGAATGTGTTCCGCTGCTTTGGTCTTTGCTTTGCTTTGGATATTGTTTTTGTTGCGCGGCACTTTCACTATGATTTGATCAAAATTTTGACTTCACTCATTTTCCCTCCATTTGATACCAAAAATCATGTTTTTTTCTGGATTTGTAATATGGTTTGAACCATAGATTTTAGTGCTATAGTATTATTCTTTATTTTTTAGCAACAAATAAAAATTTTCATCAACATATGTGGCAAAATTTGTTAATTTCATATAATTGAAAATGTACTTTTATAATTTGCTAATATTTTATACTAATTTCTTATAATTGCAGCACTAAAGAACATCATGTAATTGAAAATAATTAAACTCAAATTATATGGTTATAACATAGTTTCAATAAAAATAATCATTTTCCCAACATTTGAGATCAATCATCATGCTTTTTTTTTATTTTTAATTTGGTTTGAAGCATAGATTTTATTGCTATAGTATTATTCTTTATTTTTTAGTACAAAAACACAAATTTTCATCAATATAGGTGGCAAAATTTGTTAATTACATATAAGTGAAAATATACTTTTATAATTTACAAATATTTTAGCCCTGCAATTTTTTATAATTGCAGCACTAAAGTACATCATTAATTGAAAATAACGAAAGTCAAATTCTATGGTTATAACTGACTTTCATTAAAAATAATCAAATGCTATTAATAAGACATTATTGTTAAGTCAAAATCAAAGAAAATTTAGTGATGACATAATGTTATCACTAATTTATTCAAGATTATAATGACAAGAAAAGTCGTCACTAATTAAATTGCTAGTTTTTAATACTTTTGTGAAAATATTGATAATGGTTGAGAAATTTTTTTTACATTACTGCAAGTGATAAATGTACTTTTTTTCTTTTTCAAACATTTATTTTAATGTTTAATTTTGTTTAAAACTATTATACTAGTATAGATTTGCAAGACAAAACTTAAGTTCTCAATAGTTAAAAAATTCATTACAGAGAAAACACAAAGTAGTAGTTGCAAAATGTGTATAAATTACAGATATTTTAATGTGTATAAATTACAGTTTATTTTAATGTTTAATTTTGTTTGAAACTATTTTACTAGTATAGATTTGCAAGACATAGATTTATGGGTAATTTCTTTTTTTTTTTTTGCTTTCACATATTTAATTTATGTTAAATACAAAACCTACCAGTTTCCCTTTCATAAAAATATTAGTGCAACACTTTTTGAATTTTACTTACAAACATTTATGTATTTAATATAAATTAAATGATTCAGAGTGAAATGCCTATAAAGAGCAGAATATTTGTTCATGTAATGGAGGAAACCCACAAAGAGTTGGTACTTTATGGGCCATTTCTTTTTTTAAAAAAATTTAATTTATGTTGAAAAGATAACCTGCCAGTTTTCGTTTTGTAAGAAATCAGTGTAACACTTTTTGAATTTTACTTACAAACATTTATAAATTTATCATAAATTATATGTTTGAGAGTAAAATGCCCATAAAAAGTTGGTACTTTGAATAGATAATGCTCATTTGCCCATAAACTACACTCCTTGAAGGCTATTTTGTTAATTACTTTGTAGTACTTTGTTATTCCTTTGCTAATACTACTTGGCATGTAGTACAAAGGATAAATCTGGCATAAATTCTTATTCCATTGATAAAAAACCTGCCTGCCTTATAACTATTGTAATGAAAGATATATCTTTAGAGTTTATAACAAATTATTACTTAAGTTTGAGAAAATTATAAAATATTTATGCATAGTTTATCAAGATACCATTCGTAATTTTCTAATAAAAAAATAGGGGCTAAATTGTAAAAGCTAGGGTGCCATAATAAAAATAATAAAATTGGTGTATTACATATGGGGGTTAAATTGTAAAAGTTAGAGTGCCATAGTAGAATTAACGAAATTGGTGAATTACATATGGGGCTAAATTACAAAAGTTAGGGAGTAATAATAGAATTAAAGAAATCGGTGTACTACATATGGGGCTAAATTGTAAAAGTTAAGGTATCATAATGGAATTAATGGAATTTTTTACAACATTTGGGGTTAAATCGCAAAAGTTAGGGTGGTACAGTAGAATTAATGAAAGTGACTTAGAAATAAGTACTTTAAACAGTGACGATTAATTCTTGTCACTAAATCCGAATCGGTAGAGTGACAGTGACGATATTAGAAGTTGTCACTATATAGATCATTTTAGTGACAACTTTTTCAAGGTCGTCACTGAAGACTTAGTTACTTTGAGCAATTATGACAACTCTCCTTGTCGTCACTAAACAACCACGTTTTGTGACGACTTTTGTCGTCACTAAACAATGTTGTCACTAATGACCATATTTCTTGCAGTGTAGTTTGTGACGAAAATAACGGGTCGTCACTAAACATTTAGTTGCTTTGATGCAATTGTGGCAACTTTAGGTGTCGCGACTAAAGAAGCTCCTTTTGTGACGACTTATTGTCATCACTACAAAATGTTGTCACTAATAACATTTTTTTTAGTGATCAGTGACGACAACAAAAAGTCGTCCGTAAATAGGCCAAGCAATAGTGATGATGTTCTTAATGACGTCACTATTGTGTGTTCTAAACACTCCCGCGCTCTTGCTAAATCTTGGCGGGAATTTACTAGTGACAGTCGTCACAAATGAGTTGGCTCCCATTAGAGGTTTGTGACGAGTTAGAAAGTCGTCAATAAAGGATCCACTTTTGTGACAACTTTTTTTCGTCACAGAGAAAAGTTGTCACTGATGACCAATTTTCTTGGAGTGGTGGTACATACTATTGCTCAGAGAATCGATTATTTATTTAGGGTTTTGAGCCGACATGAGAGGTACCTTCCACCAGGATCGGTGTGGTACATGTTATCGCTCAGAGATCCGATTATACGATTATAATTATAAGGGTTAATGACATTCAGTCCAATCGACAAATACCTTTATAGGCCGATGAGCGAACTCCAATCGGCAGTCATACAGTTCAATTATGAGTCGAGGAGATTCACACAAACGACATATGCAGCCATAACATATAATTCAATTCAATTTAGGCAATTCAATTACAATTCATTTAAATAAGAATGAGTTCAATAAGGTACACACTCGACTCAGCAGTTATAAATCATCCATTTCATAATAAGCAATTTTCATAATTTCCAAATATTCATGCACTTGACACTTACCTAGGCAAAATAAGAGAGTGTGGTGCACAATTCAAGTGTTTAAGTGTCCGTTGTGAGGTCCTCCTGAAGGTCTCCTTGAGTGCCTGAGTAAATAATAATTAACTATCACACACAATCCCTTAAAAACCCTTGGTTATCAAGGTAGATTGTACACTTGTACATCCTAAGAAAATATTATGAAAATGAGCCTTAATTATTCGTAAATCGAGACTCAAAAGTGGGGTTTAATAATACAAGGAAAAACTGATTTTCATCTTTGAAATCAAGTGTAAAACGGTCAAGCAATATCGAAGGGAAATGGAGAGTTTCTAAAAACTTAATTCCCTTTAAGTTCAGAAATTCCAGATTTGAGGTACAATCTTTGAAAAATCATATCTCACTCTCCGTAGGTCCAAAATTGGAAAACTTGGTACCGTTGGAAACTACTTCCAAAGTACCAAAAGTTTATAGAATACACTTTTCCATGATTCTAAATGGAAGACACTTAAATTTTGGCTTAAGGCTACTAATTTGAACTCCCAAGACAGATTTGGGGTTGGTTTTTTGGCAAAATTTGAAAATTTGGTCAAATTTACAGAATGCGAACTAGCCTCTAAAATTTGGAACTCAATTAGAGTTACAATCAAAGTTTAAAACACAACAAACGGAACAAGAATCGGAGTTTTGAGCGCTAAGATATAGCAGCTCAAAGTTGCTGAAAATTTCTCACTGAACAAGGATTTTCCAGATTTGAAACATGAACTGTGAGACTTTGGTTGGGCATTGAAATGAACTTCGAATGGCACCAAATTTGGTAGTATTTCACTACCATATGAGGGCTATTCCTCTGTCAAATTTCATGCAAAATTTCGTACGGAAGGTCAGTTAAGAAAGCCACTAAAGTTTCAAGAATTTCCAAGGCAAATCTGCCTTGTACTTCCATTTTCCTTTTTCTAACTTTTGACCAATAAAATCATTTCAAATATGGTCCATTTATAAAGGAAAGGTCTAAGAAACATCCAATACATATTTGGTAGGTGATTGACATCAAAAGATTCAAAATATCAAGTCCCAATTTGAGCTAAGCCATTCGGCTAGCCAAAATGAGGGTTTTCCATCACCGAGACAGTTTCGTAATTCGACCACAACTCACTCAATTCAACTTGGAATTGGGCTTGGTTGATTGCGTTGGAAATTACATTTATAAGGCTATAATTTTCAGGAGAAATTGCTTTGAAATTCTGTCCATAGCTAGCTCAAATTCAAGCAACAAGTTCCAGCACCTCACCGTCTCTCTAGCACAGTCGTGAAACAGGATAGGTAACTTTTGAAGAGTTGGTACGGTTCACTCAGGTCGAATCAGGAGATGCATTTTATACCGTTAGAAAAATGGAAGTATCTAGTTTCTAATGCCACAAACGGAACTTGATTGCGACATCGAAGGAAAGAGTTATGATCATTTAAAATTCGCTGCCAGAGTAACTCTGGACACATTTTCCAGCTATGAAGAATTTTTGAAATCCAAACATTTACCCAACCAAATCAAGTGATTTTTGGTGGAAACTTTCCACACAACCTATACAACATATCTAAATCAAAATCAAGACAATTTGGTCACAAAAAAATCATACCAACGGTCCAACAAGAACGGGGCAGATTCGGCCCTTCTTGGTTTTCAACCTACAATGTTTTTCTTTCCACTTTTTCAACTTATAACCACTCATTTAACACTTAATCAACATAAACAACATCCAAAATCATCACATCAGCCCAACAAGTTGATTGTGGGATTTCATAGAGCCCACTCACATGATTTTCAACCAACCAAAGTTACCCACATGAAGTTACAAGCTTCCAAGTGAAATTAAACTCACTATAACTAAGATTCAAGGGTTGGATGATTCACTACCTCCTTGGTTGATGAACTCAGAATTTTTGGCCACTAGAAGCTCCAAGAAAACCGTGGAAATGGTGCTCCTCTCCTAGTCCAAGATGATCTCCAAGTTGTTTTGAAGTTGTGGTATGAATTTGAGGTGAAAAGGTGCAAGATTTTGGAGTGAAATGGGATGAAGGTTTTTGCTCCTTCTTTGGCTCCAAGTTTCGGCCACAATGAGAGATAAAAGAGAGAGTGAAATCTGATGATGAAGCTTCTTGCGGAAGCTTGGTAGGTAGCTTTAAGGTGCACAAAAGTCAACTCTCCATTCGCGCGCATGCGCGCCCGTTTCATGTCCGTTTGCTCTCGGGTTTGTTTCACTTGTGCACTAAACCACTAATACATTTTCTTAAACATTATTATTATTCACTCTTAGTAGTCTAGATTAAGTTTCTAAAGTCCATCAATTAGTCGCGCGCGTGAAAACGCGAACTTCCGACTCGTGCGCGATAAAGCGCAATTTCAAAGAAATTCTTGTAACGATGATATAAATAACTAATATTAGGGTATATAATCATAAAAATAACTATTTTAGAAATAAAAACATGATTCCTCACATGAGTCTAGTATTAATTTCTTAAATCTCCAATTAATTTGTATCAGCGCGTATTTCGGAAAACTTTCAACGCTCACACGGTATAAGGTTAATTTTAACTTACTCACATCTAATCTCTCAATTAACTTTTCTTAATCTACTATTGATCATTATTAATTCTCCAAGACTAATGTACTCTCGGATCGAACATAGCCTCGAAAAATGTATACTCCTTATTTTCCACTAAACGAGCCCTAGAAAAAATTAATTTTACTAACGAGACGTGTTAAAAATATAATTAAGACATTATTCCATGTAAATAAATTTATAATGATTGAAATAAATTATTTGGAGAAAACAGGTGAGTAAATAATTAATTAAGCAAGTAAAATAAAATAAAATGAGAAAAATTCGGGTCCTCACAACCTTTCCTCCTTAAAAAGAATTTCATCCTCGAAATTCATACATTGATTTATGAATAACCCCAAATACTTTTTTTTTCGGTCTCCTCTTTAACTGCTCAAATTGCTTCCTCGATTTCATAATGTCTCTATAAAACCTTCATTAGAGGGGTCTGCTTGGGTTTTAACTTCTTCGCTTTTCGATCAAAATCTTTACCAGCCCTATTCTCACGTGACCAATTTTCATCACTTTTACTTCTCCCCTTCAAAACTCACACTTATTGAACTTAACTACTCTCAGGTGCCATTCATGAGCTTATTACAGGTCTAGAGGCTTGGAGCAATAGATTACATATACATATAAACCGTAAAATCAATTAAAAGCAAGGTAAATTTTCATATGCTATAAAAGATCATAATGGTTACACTAAATTATAATAAGTTCATCAAATCGTTTCAAAAGAAAAGGAGAACAAGATCAAAATGTGCTAAGTCGCAATATACAACAAAAGGATGTCATCCCCTATACAAAAAATTACCACCTCTAAAAGTGCCAGTCTATGCTAGGGTAAACCTACGATCCCTATTTGTCGAGTGGAGTCAGATTCACCCCTACTTGTAGAGTTTTCACTACTTGGATTCCTCTTACAATCATCAGCATTAATCACTCCTTCTGGCACTCAAATGATTTGCAGTGGATTTAGGAGGTTGTTGAGAATTTCCTTCTCCCTTAGAAGCTCTAGGGCAATTCGAAAACTTATGCTCGGTACTACCGCACCTCAGACATTTTCCTTGCTTTCTCCAGCACTCGGCCTCAGTGTGGTTAATCTTGCCACAGTATCCACAAGTTACGTGAGGAGTCACGGCTTGACTAGTTTGAGATTTTCCCTTTTGTTGACCTCGCCTACTCTAATTTCCTTCTGGTGGGGCTTCGCTTGATGGAGTTTCTCCGGATTTTTCGGGCATCTTCACTCCTCCAGCCCTTTTTCCCATTTTAAGGGGTTAGGTAGACCTCTCGGACTGTTTAGGGGTATCGCGTGGGTTACCCCTCTTTCTAGTATGAAAAGCCTTAGATTGAGATTTAGCACTTTCTACCCTCTGTGCTTGATCCAAGGCATCCGTAAAAGTGGTAATCTGGGCTGCTGTTAGGGATTCTTGAATTTCTACATTTAACCCCTGAATAAACCTTCTTATCCTTTTCCGTTCGGTGACTACAAGCTCAGTGGCAAATTTGAAAAGTTTGGTGAACCGCTCCTCATATTCGGCCACACTTAATAAACCTTGTTTCAATTTAATAAAATCATCCTCCCTCTTTTCTTATATAATTGGCGGGAGGAACTTGACATTAAACTCCCTTCCAAAGTTTACCCAAGTCCAAGGGGTTTGTTCTCTTTTCCACTTTGCACTAACAACATTCCACCACGAGCGTGCCGCCCCCTCAAATTGAAAAACGGTAAAATTCACTTGCCTTTTCTCGGTATAATCTAAAGCAGCAAAAATATCAACCATCCTTTCAAACCAATTTTCCGCTATCTCGGGATCAGACCCTCCATGGAATTTAGGTGGAGCGAACTTCAAGAATCGCTCTAGGGCTCTATCCTCGCCCCTCTCTTGGTTCCTAGGTTGGTTGACTGGTTCAGGTCCTTGGCGCTCGACTAAGCGCTCAAGAATATCGGTCATGCGATTAATGGCCATAGCCACTTGGTCACCCTTTTCATTTCTAGGGTTTTGGTTTGGTCCAGTCGTGGATCTCTCACCTCTCTCGGGAGTACGGGGTTGCCGAAACCCACGCCCACGCCCCCGTCCGCGTCTTCGCCGATCCATTTAGCAAGATTCTAAACGCATAATAAAAGTGAAAAGTATAAGCGCATGAATTGAAAAACATGTACACATTGCAAGAACACTTTAAATCAAAGCATAGCTATTTGCATAAGTTAGAAGTCATGTCACATTTCAATGTGCATACAACGAATTAATAATATCAAATACAGGTCATAGGCAACTAAGTGCCACAAATATAGGAGTGCATATAGGCAAAATACAAAAGGTCTCACGGCGAGCCCCATCCTTACTATACTAGGCAGGATCAAAAGAAAAATCATAAGCCTAGTTAGGGACAAAACTAGAAGAATCCATGATACCAAGCCACATCATTCAAATGATTATAAACTCCAAATTCCATCCAAAAGCCTAAGCTACTTTATAAATTCTTAGCCGCCTCACTAGATTCAAGGTGAAAGTTCTTATACAAGTTAGAGTAATAAGTCAAACCAAACGGAATGCAATAGATGTCTCATTTTCAAGTTCAAAGTGGAGCCCAAAATTGTTTAAATGATTCAACCTTTCTTTCGGAAAGTTCGGCAAGCAAAATAATGGAGGAAGCAAGGTTCTTAACCCTTAAACTCACCAAATGGCTATTTAAATTTCCTAATCTTGACTCATCTCCAACCTAACTTAAAGAGTAAAGTTTTATAGTATTTTTGAGCAAAAATGGTGCCACAACCTCAAGCACCAAGATCACATTGCATGCAATATACAATCAAATCCCACAGTTCGGCATCCTAAACTTTTAAGGCTAGGATACTCTACAAAGATCTAAAACCTAAGCTCTGATACCAACTGTGACGCCCCCACTTCTCCCAAGGGCGAACTCAAGGGTATCCGCGGAACGCCTGCCCAGCACTCGCCAGAATTCGGTATAAATTCAATTCAAACTTAAAAATAACCAATCGATACTAAAAGTCGAAGATAAAAAAAAAGGGTCAATTCCTTAATAATCGTTCAAGTCTTACATCATAAGCTACCAAAAATATCTTACATTCCCAAAATATACAGCTTCCAAAAGTTATCTAAACAAATACATTCAAAATTCTAATCAAAAGGGCCATCAAGTCGACCTCTCCATAATTCCTTCCATTTCAGCTCTTGTTAAGGAAAATAAATCTAACGGTGTGAGCGAATGCTCGTGAGGCCAAGAAAATATGCAAAACACGTAGTTCAAATAACAATAGCACCTACACAATAATGAAAGCTATAACATTCAAGTAATTCACAATTTATAATAAAATACACTTGAGTATGATGCAGGAGCTCTCAGGAGCTAATTTCCAATTGCTTTGCCCAAGTTCAATTCAATACCTCCATTTATGGTTCTGAGTCGACATGAGAGGTATCTCCCACTCGAATTGGTGTGGTACATGCTATCGCTCAGGGAATCGACTATGTGTTGATAGTTCTGAGGTGATATGAAAGGTACCTCCCACTTGGATCGGTGTGGTACATACTATCGCTCAGTGGTCGATGAGACATCGCTCTAATCGACTTATACTTTGTTTATGATTCTGAGTCGACATGAGAGGTACCTCTCATCCGAATCGATGTGGTACATACTATCGCCTAATAGTCGATGAGACATCGCTAATTTGGTTTAAGGCTACTAATTTGAACTCCCAAGACAGATTTGGGGTTGGTTTTTTGGCAAACTTTGGAAATTCGGCAAAATTTACAGAATACGAACTAGCCTCTGAAATTTAGAACTCAATTAGAGTTACAATCGAAGTTTAAAACACAACAAATGGAACAAGAATCAGAGTTTTGAACGCCAAGATATAACAGCTCAAAGTTGCTGAAATTTTCTCACTGAACAAGGATTTTCCAGATTTGAAACATGAATTTTGAGACTTTGGTTGGGCATCGAAATGGACTTGGAATGGTACCAAATTTGGTAGTGTTTCACTGCCATATGAGGGGTATTCCTCTGTCAAATTTCATGCAAAAATTCGTACGGAAGGTCAGTTAACAAAGCCACTAAAATTCAAAAAATTTCCAAGGCAAATCTGCCTTGTACTTCCATTTTCCTTTTTCTAACTTTTGGCCGGTGAAATCATTTCAAATCTGGTCCATTTATAAAGGAAAGGTATAAGAAACACCCAATACACATTTGGTAGGTGATTGGCATCAAAAGATTCAAAATATCAAGTCCCAATTTGAGCTAAGCTATTTGACTAGCCAAAATGAGGGTTTTCCATCACTAAGATGGTTTCGTAATTCGACCACAACTCACTCAATTCAACTTGGAATTGGATGTGGTTGGTGGCGTTGGAAACTACATTAATAAGGCTACAATTTCTTGGAAGAAATCATTCTGAAATTCTGTCCATAGTTAGCTCAAATTCAAGCAACAAGTTCCAGCACCTCACTGTCTCTCTAGCACAGTCGTGAAACTGGATAGGTAACTTTTGAAGAGTTGGTACGGTTCACTCAGGTCGAATCAGGAGATGCATTTTATACCGTTAGAAAAATGGAAGTATCTAGTTTCTAATGCCACAAACGGAACTCGATTGCGACATCGAAGGAAAGAGTTATGATCATTTAAAATTCGCTGCCAGAGTAACTCTGGACACATTTTCCAGCTATGAAGAATTTTTGAAATCCAAACATTTACCCAACCAAATCAAGTGATTTTTGGCGAAAACTTTTCACACAACCTATACAACATATGTACATCAAAATCAAGACAATTTGGTCACAAAAAAATCGCACCAAGGGTCCAACAAGAACGGGGCAGATTCGGCCCTTCTTGGTTTTCAACCTACTTTGTTTTTTTTTCCACTTTTTCAACTTATAACCACTCATTTAACACTTAATCAACATAAACAACATCCAAAATCATCACATCAGCCCAACAAGTTGATTGTGGGATTTCATTGAGCCCACTCACATGATTTTCAACCAACCAAAGTTACCCACATGAAGTTACAAGCTTCCAAGTGAAATTAAACTCACTATAACTAAGATTCAAGGGTTGGATGATTCACTACCTCCTTGGTTGATGAACTCAGAATTTTCGGCCACTAGAAGCTCCAAGAAAACCGTGGAAATGGTGCTCCTCTCCTAGTCCAAGATGATCTCCAAGTTGTTTTGAGGTTGTGGTATGAATTTGAGGTGAAAAGGTGCAAGATTTTGGAGTGAAATGGGATGAAGGTTTTTGCTCCTTCTTTGGCTCCAAGTTTCGGCCACAATGAGAGAGAAAAGAGAGAGTGAAATCTGATAATGAAGCTTCATGAGGAAGCTTGGTAGGTAGCTTTAAGGTGCACAAAAGTCAACTCTCCATTCGCGCGCGTTTCATGTCCGTTTGCTCTCAGGTTTGTTTCACTTGTGCACCAAACCACTAATATACTTTCTTAAACACTATTATTATTCACTCTTAGTAGTCTAGATTAAGTTTCTAAAGTCCATCAATTAGTCGCGCGCGTGAAAACGCGAACTTCCGACTCGTGCCCGATAAAGCGCAATTTCAAAAAATTCTTGTAACGATGATATAACTAACTAATACTAGGGTATATAATCATGAAAATAACTATTTTAGAAATAAAAACATGATTCCTCACATGAATCTAGTATTAATTCCTCGAATTTCCAATTAATTTGTACCAACGCGTCTTTCGAAAAACTTTCGACGCGCGCACCGTATAAGCTTAATTTTAACTTACTCACATCTAATCTCTCAATTAACTTTTCTTAATCTACTATTGATCATTCTTAATTCTCCAAGACTAATGTACTCTCGGATCGAACATAGCCTCGAAAAATGTGTACTCCTTATTTTTCACTGAACGAGCCCTAGAAAAAATTAATGTTACTAACGAGACGTGTTAAAAATATAATTAAGACTTTATTCCATGTAAATAAGTTTAAAATGATTGAAATAAATTATTCAAAGAAAACGAGTGAGTAAATAATTAATTAAGCCAGTAAAATAAAATAAAATAAAATGAGAAAAATTCGGGTCCTCACACATTTTGGCATCAATATACCCACAAAATTTGAAATTAAAATAGGGGAAATGAACCAGCAACAATCGGACAGTTCTTGCACCACTTTCTCTTCAAATTTTCTTGCCATCATACCAAAACCAAACTATAAATCACTAAAACAACAATCAAACAAACAAGAAATTCTCAAGGCCACTACCTAAGAATCTTCCTCGAGACATCTACCTAAAGTCAAGATTCATGGAAACCATCAACAACCCAAGCTTAACTAGTTAAAACTAACTAAAACTAACCATAAGAAGGAAGAAAAATGAGAGCTTTGAAAGTTACCTTTCCTCCAAGAGTAGTAAGCAAAACCACAAGGAATCAAACTCTAAACCACCAAGAATCTCTCCTCCTTCAAGTCTCCTACTAAGCTTGAGGATGATCCAAGAGAATGGGCTAGGTTGGAGTAAGTTTTTGGGAGCAAAATGAAGGAGATGAAGCTGAAATTTTGGCTAAATGGGAGAAGGGAGTGGCCGGCCAAAAGAAGGGAAGAAGAGAGGGTTTGTGAGATTTTTGTGTGATGTGATTTGTTGAAAAGGAAGAAGTGACATAAAGCTACCTTTGGTGCAAAAAGTCAACTATTGAATAGTAGCCCATTAGTGCTCCTAGTTGAGGTTAATTCAACCCACTCACCTCTAATCTCTCAATTAGCTTGTCTTAGTCTACCATTGATTACCATTAATTCTTCAAAACCACTGCACTCTCGGACCAAATATCGCCTCGAAAAATGTGTATTCACTAATTTTCACTAATCAAGCGACACAAAAATTAACTTTACAAGCAAATGTTTTAAAATTATAAAATGAGGCAATGTACCATGTAAATGCAATTAAAATGAATGCAATAAATTAATTGGAGCAAATAAATAAATAATTAATTAAATAAGCCAGTAAAATAAAATAATAAACAAATAAAATTTGGGTCCTCACACAATGTCACTGCACCCCAATACATGATACAAAAGATCACTGAGTTAGGTAGATTTAAGTATCTCGTACCCAAGAGTCCACCAACTCTCCACTGTGACTAACCTCGTTGACAATGTTAGCATAAAACTCGCGCATCAACTTCGGATAGTAATGAGTAGGCAAAGTGAGAATTGGCGGCCATCCAAGTTGGTTAAATGCCTCCGTGATACAATAGACCGTCTCAATCTCTGGGTTGATATGCTTCTCGAAGATGAACTCCAAATTAGCATGCTCTTCATGCCACTCTTGATTTTTTAGAGTTGTGAATCTAGCACTATCATAGAGTGTAGCTTCAGAGCGTCGAGACGTGCTCCCCCATTGATGCCGAACCATAGGTTGGAATGAAGGAGACCTTTCTTTCTCACTCTCCTTAACTTCTTCCCTAATTTCCATTTCTTCACTTCCTTCACTATCCTCAGTGCTAGAAGTAGAAGGCTCGTGAATGACAGGTCTTTTTCCTCTTGCCATAGTATCTAAGAAATCAATTACAATTATCCTCTGATACTAGGATAGTGATTTGCACATATCACATATTTCCTAAGAAATAATTCTTATAAAATATATAAAGAAAAATCCTTTCACTTATAATAACCATAGGCATTTTACAGAATTATCATGCATGTCAAGGGATTAAAATTGACTCAAAAAACCACAATTACACATCTTTATGTCATAAAGAATTAATTAAATACTCAAAAATATCGAATAATATGACATTAAAGACATGACATTAAAATTGCCAAAAATTTGCCAAAATCACCAACTAATTAAAATGAGCAACAAATATGATCAATTTAGTTACTTTAGCCATAATCATGTTTATAGCAATTACAAATTGTCACAATAAACAATAATTAATCATAAACATGATTATGCAAAATTTTCCCTAAAAATCATAAAATTAATCAAAATTACTCCTGATAAACAATGTACGTGCTAAACCAATATCAACCAATCAAATCTTAGCCAATAACATCAAAGAAAATGGCTCATTAAAATTTAAATCTAATTTTCAATTTTATCCCAATATAGCAAAGTTAAAATTTTAACAATCATATGAATATCAAATTGTTATATTAAAACATGTAATCATACTTAAATAATCTCAACAAACATATTAGAGGCCATAAACATCCACAACAATCATCAAAATTTTGAATTTAGAAGATGTTAGAAAATTCAAAAAAAATTTCACCTTCTAAAATTCAAAGATTTGATAAAAAAAAAAAACTTACCTCAATCATGTAGAAGAATGTTTAGTGATGCTAAAAGTGCAAAAAGCCCTATGAAAATCACCCGAATTGACCTCTAATTGATAGAATTAGAAATGAAGAACTCTAGCCCTCAATCTCTTGAAATCGAATTTTTGAGCTATTTTTCTTGGATTTCAATCGGTTAAAAAGGCTCTAGGAGGATCAAAAAGTGTTGGGTTGATGATTTCTAGCAAAGAAATGGAGTAAAATTGTTGATTTGTGAAGGTATGTTTAGGTGTGAAGAAAACATGAGGTGGGAAGAAGTGATGAAGAAGGAAAAATGGAACCCGCGTTTTCTTCAAAACTCTTGTTCAAAAACGTGACCTGAAAATGCAGCTCTGACCTTCCTTTTAAGGTTGCATTGTTTGCCTTAAAATTGCAGAAGGCAATACGCAGGCTCCAAGAAAACGTGACCTGAGGTCGCATTTTTTAGCCTGCATTTTCTGCCTTAATTTTACAAAATGAAAAACACACCCTAGTGAAATGTAGCCTGAGCCCACATTTTTTTGTGCCTGTGTTTTCTCCTACACTTTTTTTTGCAACAATTTTAACTTTTCAAAAATTACACGTCACTCGAATTGCTCAAAATGCATTCTAGATCGTTCTTTTATCAAAATAATCAATGTGGGCACATATAAAATGATCAAAAAATATATTTTAACCTCTTTAACGAATCAAGAACAACTTTTACTCAAATTGAGGAGTGAAGTTTCTTGATCAAAGTTCGCCGTTATCACTTCAAATGGTCACCCTTGCTTCCGTTTTCAATTTCTACAAGTGAAAAGCAACAAAATAACTTAAATACATATTTTAAACATAAAATCACACTTTATTGACATAAATAACCAAAATATTGGGTTGCCTCCCAATTAGCGCTTTTGTTTATAGTCGTTGGCTCAACTCAAAATAATCATTCCTTGGATGAATGTTGGGGAGCCATTTTCTCCCCAAGGATCAAAACTTCCAAGTGAATCCACCATGTGATGAGCCTTGTTTTGATCTCCATAGTTCAACTTCCTCAAATGCTTAGAAGGAGTATTAGACATGTCATATGAATGCTCGATTTTACTCTTCAATAGAATTTGCTTGTCTTTTTCTAGTTGGCTCAACTTTTCACCTATTTCCTCATGGAATAGTGAGCTAATTGAACCAACTTCGTTCTTTGTCCTTGCCTCCCTAGTTCCTACACCATAAAAATTTTACCAAGAAAACTTATAGATTTAATTTCTTCATGCACTTCTTGGTTTACCTTTTCATCACATGGTAATTTAGAATCAAGATCAATTGGTTCTTTGTCCCTATCCTTATCAGCTAAATTGAATTCCAATTCCTCTCCATTTATTCAAAATATAAGCCTACCATTTTCTACATCAATTAAAGTACATGCAGTGGTTAGAAAAGGTCTTCCTAGAATAATAGACATTTTCACATCTTCCTAGAAAAGGTCTTCCTCAATATCTTGGATGTATGATTGACCTATCTGCCAGTTGCAAAGTAATGTTAGTAACTTTGAGATCTTGAAGTCCTAACCTCCGGGCAACCGATAGGGGAATAAGTGATACACTTGCACCTAAATCACATAAAGTATTAGAGAAGTGCAAATGACCAATAGTGCAAGGGATAGAAAAACTTCCTGAATCTTTTAATTTAGGAGGGAGTTTGTTCTTAATTCATGCACTATACTCCTCCATTAATGCCATCATCTCTATCCGCAATCTTCCTCTTCTTCGACATGATTTCCTTCAAGAAAACCGCATAAGATGGAAACTGCATAATAGCATCAATAAAGGGAATGTTAATATGCGACTGTATGAAAAATTTGAGAAACTTCTCAAACTCCCCATCCTTATCATCTTTCTTCAACTTATGAGGGAAGGGAATAGCATTAGTAATCACATTAGAAGGAGGTAAATCAACATCAATAATAACATGATCCTTTTGGCTCTCCTTCTCTCCTTCATTTACTACTTCCTTGCCTTGTTCACCACTTGAATTGTCAAAATTAGATCCCTCTACAGTTTTACTACTTCTAAGAGTGATAACATTGACATTCTCTCTAGAGTTAACTTCGGTCTTACTAGGTAACTCTCCATGGTTCCTATTGTTAATAGAGTTGACAATTTGACCAATTTGAACCTCTATGTTTCTATACATGGTGGTTAGTTGGTCCAATCTTCCCTCAATTCTTTAGAATCTTTTGTTGGTGGCACTATCTAACTTATCAATTTTATCATTGGACACATTGGCTAGTCTTTCGATTGCTATCTCCCAAGCCGGTTTGTTCTCCACATTTGATTGTTTTGATTGAAATTTCAGTGGATTATTTGGTCTTTGTTGTATTCCTTGACCCTTCCATCCAAATTTTAGATGAGTTTTCCATCTCGAGTTATATGTGTTGGAATAGGGGTTGTTTTGAGGAATCTGATTATAATTATTAACAAACTGTACCTGCCCACGTTCAACACAAATATTAGTATTATGATCTCCTCCACATATATTACAACAAGCAACACTTACATTAGATGTAGAACTATAACCAACACTGATTTGCTTACTTAACAATTTAACCACATTATTCATTTTGCCATTCAATAGATTAAGAGTGTCCATTTCAATCATATATGCTTGCCGTTTAGAGTTACGTCTCTTGTAGGTCTATTGATAATTGTTTGCCACCATTTTTTGATCAAGTTTTGAGATTCTTGGGGTGATTTACTCATTAAAACTCCACCTGCAACTGCATCAATTGTAGTCTTAATCGAGAAAGTTAAACCATTATAGAAAATTTAGACAATAAGCCAATCGGACAGTTCATGGTATGGACATTTTCATAGCAAATCTTTAAATTTTTTCCATACTTCATACAATGATTCCCCCTCTTGTTGGCCAAAACTAGTAATGTCCATTCTAAATTTAGCTGTTTTACCCGATGAAAAGTATTTATTTAAGAATTTTCTAGATAAATCATTCCAAGTAGTGAAAGTATTTGGTGCATGAGAATGCAACCAAACCTTGACTTTATCTCACAAAGAAATGGAAATAACCTCAACCTTATAGCATCTTCACCCACTCTATTTATTTTAATTGTATCACATATCTCCAAAAATGTGGTCAAACGTGCATTTCGATTCTTTATGACATTATTTTCAAATTGAGATTGTTAAACGATCTGAATAAGTGATGGTTTAATCTCAAAATTATTAGCATTTACCATAGGCCTTGCTATGCTCGTTTGTGACCCTTTGTCCCTGGTAGAGCAAAATCTCTAAAAGCTCATCTATTTGTTTCATTATCTGTCATTTCTTCTTCAAAAGGCAACTCAATAGATATTCCCTCTATATGTTCTTGTTGTTCTTCTTCCTTTTATGGTGTACGCCTTCTTTATTTTTGTAATGTCCTTTCAATTTTCGAATCAAAAGGAGCAACTACATGTAAAGCCCAGTGCATACACTACAAACAAGAAGGAAATAACAAAATTAGTACTTTTACACTAAAAAGCAATAGAAAATTTATACAAATTACACACAAAATTTTTAACTAAAATTTTAAGAAAATGTCTAAATTAATAAAGTTTGTTTGGTCCTAATATTGCCGCTTCCTGGCAACAGCGCCAAAAACTTGACGGGTTCTTGATATAAGTATAAGTTTAATTTCAAAATATATCCATTTGACTGCAAGTACACAGATCAAATAATAGTTTAAGACATATATCGGGTCGATCCCACATGAAGCAACTAATACAAGTACTAAAACCTTACTTACTCTATTATTTAGACTTACTATCAAATTAAGCAATAGAAATCACAAAACTTACCAATTAACTAACTTAACTATATAACTTGCAAGATAACAATGGAGAAATATCACTAAATATTTGAGTGTAGGGATGTAAAATCCACTTACGGCACAAAAGATACAAGTGAATAGATTTATTTCTTCGTTACTACTTATGTTTAATTAGGGATTCATTTTCATATTTACCAACACTCATTCTCATGATGTAGTGATTTAGAATAGTCTAGTTTTCCTTATTTTCATGGTGAATAGCTAGATCTACTCTCTAAGTCTTCATGAAATGCAAAGATAATCTACTCAAGTGCACCTCTATTCTCATGAGTCTGCTCCTTAAGTTCCATTAATGCTGTTCCATCATTATTACCAATTTTTATTAAATAACAAAATTATTAACTTGTTATTGGTGATCAAGCAACAACAAGTGATAAACATGCATAAATGAAAAGATAGAGAAAGCTTAGCCAAGGTGATGAACAAACTCCTAAATCTTTTATTACTTCAACAAAATGAGTTATACAATGAATTCTCCAAGAGTTTCTTACAAGTTCCTAGCTAGAGAGAATAAGAAAAGAATAAAACTAAACTCTTCAACTAAAATTTGATAATAACTCTCTCTTCTACTCTCTTTAATGATTCTTACATATATAGTGTTAAGAGAGTCAAAAAGTGACAAATGAAATGACATAAACCTTCCTTTTCTCTTCCCTAACGATTCTTGAGCATGTGCAGCCGAAATTCTATACTGGAATTGAGTTGAAAAGAAGTGTAAAAATAGAGCAAGTTACAAAACAATTTGCAGAGAAACAAGGCACAATACGCGACCTGAGCCCGTGTATTTAGAGGGTGCATTTTTCACTTCTAATGCATTTTCTTGCTTCTTTTCTACTCCAGTTCATCTCTAAGATCACATGCAAGATATTCATGTTGTTGTTTATGCCTTTCACTGATAATACTTGCAAGTGATGTCCTATTCTCTTTCCAATTTATCGTTGAATCATGTGCTAATAGAGTTTAAGCAACCTTGTCTCGATCGAACACTTATATCATGACTCAACTCCTACAATTATAACCAAAATTGCACATTAACCCGCTTAAATGAAACTCACAAAATTAAGATACTTAGAGAGCAATTTACACTGTGAAAGATCTTATTTTACACCAAAAATAAACAAATAATGCTATTAATAACCATATATAATAAACACTTATCAACCATATTATGAAACATTTAAATTACGAACACATAAATTCAAGTGGACACAAATTTCAAAGGTTAATTTTTTTAATAAACACACTTAACTAGTATCAAAAATAAAATACCAAATTAGCAGCCATATTGCTTATAATACATAACAGGGAATAGCACAAATAATTAGAAACAAATTGACAAATAAAATGATACTATTCATCAAAGTTAATATCATCCATGTTATCATCTTCATCTGGTGTATATACACTATGTAATTTTCTTCCAATAGTTGATGGTGGTTCCGAAATATCTATCACATCACAGGATCCAGTCTACAGGTAACAATCTCTTTTCCTTTACCTTTCTTGCCTAACCATAAATTATATTTTAAATAAATTCATGTCAAATTTACTCAATGTCTCAATATAATAGATAGTAAATTAGTAATAAAGTTCAATATTAAAAAGTTAAAAACTTAATTGATGAAATTAAATCTTTTCTTTTCTTTTTTTAAGACAATTTTGGAGCATATGTGACAACTGCACCTTACCCCTAGGGTGTACCCCAGGGTTTGGTGAATCACCTACCCAACTTTCGTCAGTACTCACTCACAAACCCAAGAAAACAAGAATCACAACCACTAAAACAAGAGCAGTAACAACTTTCAAACTTAAACCTATATCATCCTCAAATGTTACTAATGTTCCTCCCTAGTCTTTGAGTAAACTAAAATATCATCAATGAATACCACTAGGAACTAGTCCAAACCATGAATGCTGCTAGGGTATTGGTTAATCCAAAAGGCATTACTGCAAATGCATAATATTCATATCGAGTGTTAAAAGCAGTTTTTGGCACATCCTCCTTCTTAATTCTTAATTAATAATATCCTTGTCCAAGATTCAATTTAGAGAACACCATGGCCCCTTGCAATTGGTCAAACAATTTATCAATGTGGGGCAAAGGATATTTATTCTTAACGGTCACCGCATTTAAACCCCGATAATCGATACACAACCTTAAACTCAAAGCACTGGAGCTCCCTAAAAAGATTTACTCTCCTGTATAAACCCTCACTCTAATAAATCTTGCAATTGTAATTTCAATTTCTTAAGTTCAACAGGTGCCATCCGATAAGGAGTCTTAGAGATAGGGGTGGTTCTAAGTACCAAATCAATTTTAATTTCTATCTCTCTTTCAGAAGACAATGACACTAGTTCATTAAGGAAACATCTGGATACTCGTTTATCACCGGCACATCCTCCAATTGCACCTTATCTCCTGGGGTGTTGACTAGATAGGCTAGATACCCCTGTGCTCCCTTACCCAACAATTTTTTATCCCGAATTTTCGAAATAAGGGCAGATGAGGCTAAGGTACCCCTCACATCTAACTTTAAGGTTGCTTCACCTGGTATGCAAAACTCAACCACTTTCGTTCTGCAATCTAATCGAGCATGATATCCATCTAACCAATCCATTCCTATAATGACGTCATACCCCTTCATGGTTAGATTTATAAGGCCTACTACCAATTTCTGCAAGCCAACCCAAACCTCAAGTTTCTATAGACTGCATTAGCAAGTAAACATTGGTCACCTGTGGGTGTTCTCACTTCTAAATCGTATGGTAGTCTCTTGGCTTTCACATCAATTCCACACATAAAAGTAGGGTTTACAAAGGAATGGGTTGCACTAGGATCTATCAAAATCTTGGCTGAGCGATGAAAAATAGGGATCGTACCTTCTACCACTATAGACGAGTCAAGCACTTATTGTTGGTGTAGCGCATATACTCTGGCGGGCACTCTTGGCTTGTTCCCTCTTATAATTGTTTGTTTAGGGTTTGACCTATCTGAAAGTTGGGTCTCACTCCCCTGTCGAGGTGTGAGTAGACAGGTAGCAATCTGGTGCTTGGCACTTCCACATTGTAAGTACTTCTGTGCCTTTAACCAACAATTATCCTCGGAATGATTCGATTTTCCGCAAAATCCACAAAATAAATGAGAAGTGGATGCTTGGCCTCCTCTTGGTAAGGCACCTTTCTGTTGTCATCTTCCACCTTGGGCTCCTATCAGAGAAATTCCTCTAGATGTCCTCAGAAGTCTCACGCCACCGGCCCCTCTTCCTACCTTGGGAGGCGATATACTTCAATCACCTTGCCCTTGTTCGAGACTATTACTAGGCGCACTTCTTTTCCTTGTATGCAAAGCCTTTACCTGTGCTCTCGCATTCTCAATCCTTTGGACTTTCTCAAGAGTTTCCGTAAACGTATTGATTTGAGCCGCTGCCGAAATTTCCTGGATTTCCACATTCAACCCCTGCAGAAATCGTCTCTCTCTTTTGCTCCATAACCACTAGTTCAAGAGCAAATTTGGATAATTTAGTGAATTAAGTTTCATAGTTGGACACACTTAGGGTTCCCTGACGCAGTCTGATAAAATCATCCTCTTTTTTCTCTTGTACCAGGGTTGGGAGATATTTCTCATTGAACTCCCTTGCAAAGTTAATCCAAGTCTATGGCATCTGCTCTCTCTCCCACTTTGCCTTGATAACGTTCCACCATGCTCGACCCGATCCTTCAAATTGAAAAGCAGCAAACGTCACTTATTTCTCCTCTGTATAATTTAGGGTTGCAAAAATGTTAATCATCTTCTTCAACCAATTCTCAGCTACATCCGAATTAGGTCCTCCAAAAAACTTAGGTGGAGAAAACTTTTGGAAGCGCTCTAGGACTTTATCTTCTCCTATCTCAAGGTCCCTAAGCTAGTTAACAGGCACTTGACCTTGTTGTTCTACTAAATGCACTAAAATATCAGTCATTCATTGTATGGCCGTCGCTACTTGGTCCCCTACTTCAACACTCGGTTCACGATTTTACTTGGCCGCAACTTCTCTTTCATCCCTTGGTTCCTGTTGTTGCTTAGGCCTATGCCCATGACTTCGTATACCATCCATACCTTTTTAAATAAGCATAGATATACATAAGCAAGAATACATAGAGCTATATATATGTAAGCAGGAAGAAATTTCCAAACCATGAAGCAAAAGACCACGAAACACACTTAGTATGTATACTACAACAAGTTCATAGTATAACTACTGAAACAAGTGCACAAAAGTACTATACATATCAACCTTAACAAAGTCAAGTATACATAGCAAAGTCAAGTGCTGTACACGTCAACCTTAACATGTTAATAACAAAAACAAAACAAGAATTGTGACGTGTCGACCCAGCTACCCTAACTCACATCCTACAGCCCCAATGTCTTAAGTCTCTAGCTTAGTTCATCACCGAATCAGCTGATTCCACTTCTCCCTCAGGCGCAGCTTGCCCTTCCTCAGGTTCAATGTCAGATTCATTAAAGATTACATTCCCTTGACTTTCCTCGGCTAAGTTCACTCGTACCACCTCGTCAACGAGCACCCACACTTAGCTAAAATGTTCTCCGTCAGTCTCTCACTTCTCTCACCATTCGAACGAGACAAACATTAACCTCCTGCACTTGATTTCGAAAAGCATTAGTCCATCCATGTTCCTCGAGAATAGAGACCTCAAACTCTCAAATTCTAGCACCTTTCATTCTTAACATTTCCCTCAGGCGTTGGATCTCAGTTTGGGCCATATTATTGGCTTGGATCTTAGTTTAGGCCATATTATTGGCATTGGCCAACCGTCGCCTCTCGTCTACTATTGCTAGGACCACTCGATCAGGATACGAGTAAATCCTCCAACAGTCATAGTGTCTCACTCTACCCCATGGTGAATAGGCCCTCCTGGATGTTCCTAGTAACTAAGCACTCGACGAGACAACTCGGGACTCTCGTTCCCACTGTTTCCTTCTATTTCCTACATTACAAGCAAGCATCAAGAGAATGAGAACCTTAGGCAAATGCAGCAAAGTTAGTCACCTAACACTTTAGGGTTTCACACTTGAACACTCACATTTAAACTGTCACAACCACAAGATACTCAATCCACCTAGGCCAATTCAAGCCTAAGATCTGATACCACCTGTGACGACCCTACTTTGCTCTTAGGGCGTACCCCAGGTTTGGCAGATCGCTTGTCCAACTCTCGCCAGAACTAACTCACAAACCCTAGAAAATAAGAATCATAACCAATAAAACAAGAGCAGTAGCAACATTCAAATTTAAATCTATATACATTCATTTACATCGAATACCCATACAGGCTCAAAGTGTAACAAAAGATTTATGCTCAAGTCGAAATCGATAAAGGTAAAAGTTTGCTAGGATAATTAACAAAGGACCTGGACAGACACTCCAGCCTTCTCCGACTCACTCACCCACGTACTCGCCCCTGTAAGGAAAACAAACTAATGCGGTGAGCTATCACCCATTGAGGTTCCAAGACAACATGCAAACAAAGTAGCAAGTTGGCAGTTATATATATATATCAATCTCAAAGCGAAGAAAGTAAAAGTTCAAAAGAGTAGACAATAACATTTCAAGTAAACAAGTCAATTAGGCAATTAACACTTTCACGCATAAGGATATAGTTTGCTCTTGTGAGCTAGTTCGGTAGCAACTTGTCCAGGATCCGTTTACACTCCGTCAATCATGGGAATATAGTAACAAATCCAGTAGATCACCACTTATCTCCAATCTCCGTCCACCGATCAACCCCATACCAGGTCCGAAGTCCAAAGATTACAGTAGAGGTAATATTCAAGTATACCAAATCTAGTGGACCGAATCCAGTGAATAAATAGTAAACAGTACCCATTGTTCGTCAATCTCCTCGACCAAACGCTTGCTGGCTCGATTCGACTAACTAGCCGATGGAGTTTAGGATCCTAGGCACTTACTTTCAAATCATGCACATGAATATCAATTCACTCGCAAACAGTGCACAGTACTTTAATCAAATTAGGGCAAGTGCGATAAAATACACACTCGTAACCGAACAAGTCAAGTATTATCCAATCACAACAAGGGAGCATTTCAATCAAGAGGCAAGTTCTACCATGCAATTTGAAACACTCACCAACCAATTAAGGTCTAGCAATGTCAAGTTCAGGCTCTGCCTCCTGGCCACTCTTGAAATCTGCGATCAGATGTCGTATAGCAAGACGCTATCAAACTTCCAACATAGGTTTTCAAAACTCATAACTTTTACTTGTGAAAATCAAAAGAAAACCACGAAAATGTAACTCATGTAACTCAAGACCGCAAGCACAAGATGGGGTAACATATGGTAAGTATAGGTGCGACTTTTTGAAGAAAAGTGACACAAATCAAGAGTTTAAAGCTAGACACATCCAACTATAAAACATGTTTGGGGCAACCAATACTTCCCTCCTTTTAAATCACTTGGTTTTGACTAAAATCCAACCTATATGTTAAAATCAAGATATTCTCAAGTAACTTCGAGCAAAGTAGGTCCAAATCATCCTAAACTTACCCCTCAACTCTCACACTCTCTCAATTGAACGACAAGGGAAAAATTCCAGCAACTTGTCCCCCAAATTCCGCAAGTCAACCCTCCAATTTCAACACTAGTTTCATGGCAAAACTACCAACAATCAAGATAACATATCATAGGATGTACGATACATGTTCTAGGTAAGGAAATCTAGCAAAATTTCATATATATAAATCTTTAAACTGAGCTATATATATCTTGCATCAAAACTGTAAATTTCAATAAAACTTAACAAAACCTTGAAATCTTCCATAAGCATGCTTCCTTTAGCTTCTTTTGTTTCATATATCGGATAAACTTCAAGATAAGCGAAGAAAGGGAAATTTCCTAGCAAAGTACATCAAATCCCTAGGATGGAATGCAAGTCAAGAGTTTTCTTCCTCCAAGACTTCACCAAGAGCTCCTTTCGCACTTGCCTCTAAGATCTATGGAGTGGGTTAGGATTTCTCGTTGAGTTTCTCACTAATCAAGCAAGAATCAAGCTAGAACTTGAGTTTTTTTCTCTTTCTCTATTTCTCTCTCTCTCTCTCTCTCTCTCAGCCACACGGAAGAAGGAATGAAGGGCTTTTTGGTGAGAAAATGAAGGATAAATATTAACTTAGTCTTAGTCCAAGAGTGCATAGATGATCGACACATGGCGGCATATGGTTCAAGCCTATCTCTTGGTCTCTCTTTATCTCTAACCACCAATCTATCTTGTTCCTCCAATTAACTCTTAACACTTCTTGTCCCATAATCCTTCTTGCACAACACCCCTTCTTATCCACCAAATTTATTGCACATACCTCACTAGTTAGTCACACTAGCATAATGCACTACGAAACTTAACATGCGCCAAATAATATATAAAGGAAAAGGATAAAAATCGTGATTCAACCATTAAAGCAACCAAGAAATTAAGGCAAGTAAATTAAGAGAAAAACAAATTTAAATTAACTTATTAAAAATAAAAGAAAATATAAAATAACTTTCGAATCCTCACAGTATACACTTTTAACGCCTCACTTCAGAGACGCACCTTAACCCTGGGCGCACACCTTAGAACACTTTCACCTTATGCAATTGTCAAAGGGCAATATTGGAATGCCCCGCCCTGAGACTTGCCCCGCGAATGCCTTTTAAAACATTGGTCCATTATACCAAAAGTATTTGCAGATCATCAGGTTAGTGATTTTGTTAGACATGGAAATTGAAATTTTGAAATGTTGTAGTAGTAGTAGTTTCCATAGCATGTCATCAGTGAGATTTTACGTGTTGCTGCCCCATCTTCAACTTGATCAAATAGAATGGTGTGGTTGCTATCAAGCACTAGAAATTTCAGCCTGCTTCAGCTTTCAAGTTGTTCGTCAAGGGTACAATCCATCCTGGCTCTTTGCCCAGATTTGGCATAATACGGTACCAATTAAATTCTCCTTTTTTATGCTGCATTTACTTTTTAGTCATCAAGCGCTGGCTGATTCTCTAGTTAAATTTGGTGTTCATAGCCCGTCATGTTGCTCCTCAACTGGAATCAGTGAACCATGTATTTTGTCGTGGTGAATTAGCTCAATGTGTCTGGAATTTTGTTTGGGGCTAAGGATGGTGTGGTTGGTACTAAAAGTAGCATTAGGCACTGGTTAATTAAAGTTGCCCACCACTAAAAATGCTCAACTAGCATTTGTCTTCCGGGGTCCTTTGTTTGTCTTCTGGAATTTATGGAAGGCGTGAAATCTTTCTTCTTCCATGGTGTGCTGAGCTCGGTCCAGGTAGTTTGCAGGTTTACTTTTCAAGATGCTTGGGATATTTTCTTTGTTCATCTCAAGTGGTTGGTTGTTGATGCTACATGATGCGGAGGCCAGTGGAGATCCAGGTTCCTTGATCAAGGAATTACAAAGGTGGTGGAGAAATAATTCGTAGACCAAGGAATGTAAATCTGGTTTATTGAATTTAGAGACGAAGTAGACAAAATGATGAGTAGCAGGTTTTACAGAATGAATGATCAGAGATAGCCTGCGTGAGTAGCTTCCTATTTATAGATTCACTGGGTCGGCTACCTCTAACTAACTGGCTAGCCGATGACCCCAACTGATATGAGCAAGAATCATGCCATCCAGCTGTCCCACTAATTTTATAGCTACGTACTAACTGCATGCTTACAACTGTTCACGTGAAAATAACAACCAAAACAAATAAAGTCAGTGCAGAGATGAGAATAGATGAGAATTCTGGTGCATCAATACCCTCTCCTCAAGTTGGTCCTTGTCCTCAAGGACTGAAATGGGGAAATTGCTGCTGCAAGTCTTGCAAAAATTCCCAGGTAGCATCCTCAGGGAAGCTATTACTCCATTGAACTAACACTTGAGTAGCAGCGACCCGTCCGCGCTTGACCAGACGTCTATCTAATACTGCAATTGGTTCCATCATGAGCTGCCCTTGATGCGTGACCCCAGAAGGAATTTGAGCATGAAAGGACCCTGCACCCACCTTCTTCTTTAGGACAGAAACATGGAATGTGTCATGAATGCGAACATGTGAGGGTAATGCCAGTTTATAAGCTACTGTCCCTATTTTTGCTAACACCTGAAATGGACCAAAATAGCGTGGCGAGAGCTTCTGACAATGGTGAGACTTGAGCGAATGCTGTCGATAAGGTTGTAGCTTGACATAAACCCAATCTCCTACGCAGAACTGCCTTTCTGATCTGTGTTTGTCAGCCATTTGCTTCATCCTATGCTGAGCCTTAGTCAGGTTGTGCCTCAATGAATGGATAACCTTCTCTCGTGCCTTCAAACTCCTATCAACAGACTCAACAGTTGTAGCCTCCGGAAGGTAAGGGATATGAATAGGAGGAGACTGTCCATACACTACCTCATAGGGAGTGGTTTTAGCAGAAGAATGATAGTTAGTATTATACCAAAATTCTGCTAAGGGTAGCCACGAACTCCAGTCTTTGGGATGGTCACTAGTCATGCACCTGAGGTAGTTTTCCAAGCACCTATTAACCACCTCTGTTTGACCATCACTCTGAGGATGGTAAGCAGTCGACATGTTCAGCTGGACATGTTGTAGTTTAAAAAGCTCCTGCCAAAACGAACTCAAGAATGTAGGATCTCTATCACTCACAATGGTCTGGGGTAAGCCGTGCAACCTATAAATATGATCCATGAACAGTTGAGCTATAGAGATAGCTGTGTAGGGGTGAGATACAGCGATGAAGTGAGCATACTTGCTGAGCCTATCTACCACAACTAAAATCACCTTCTTGCCATGTGATACAGGCAATCCTTCGATAAAATCCATGGAGATGTCAGTCCAAATTTTGTAAGGTACAGGTAACGGTTGTAGCAGCCCCGGATAAGCTGCATTATCTGCTTTATGCCTCTGGCAAACGTCACAGGCTGCTATGAAGTGAGCTACATCTTTGAACATAGACTTCCAGTACAAAACCTGTTTAAGCTTCCTGTAGGTTACCTCTACTCCAGAGTGTCCCCCTTGAGAACCAGAATGCCATAAAGCAATCAATTTATCCTTCAAGGCTGCATCATCAGCAACCACTAACTTGCCCTTCCTTCTTAGCATTCCCTGCTGCCATGAGTAGTTTGTGTACTGCTGATCATTAGTGTTAATCTTCTGAATCAGTTCCTGGACTTGTGCATCTTGCTGCCAGCCTTGTTGTATGTCCCGAATTAATGAGGTAGTTATGGTAACCATAGTAGCTACCACACTGCCCTCCTGAGGCCTCCTGGACAGAGCATCCGCAACCACATTGTCCCTTCCCTTCTTATACTGAATTTCATAATCAAAGCCCATTAGTTTTGCTATCCACTTCTGCTGCAAAGGAGTGTGCACCCGCTGCTCTATCAAGTATTTCAGACTTTGGTGATCTGTTTTAATAGTGAAGTGCCTCCCTACTAAGTAGGCTCTCCATTTCAGTACTGCCGTTACTATAGCCAACATTTCTCTTTCATACACAGACAAAGCTAAGTGCCTGGAACCCAATGACTTGCTGAAAAAAGCCAAGGGTCTCCTTCCTTGCATCAGTACCGCTCCAATCCCACTCCCAGATGCATCAGTTTCCACAATAAATCCCTGAGTAAAATCAGGTAAGGCCAAAACAGGAGGACTACTCATAGCCCCCTGTAACTCCTTGAAAGCTCTAGTAGCACCATCATGCCACTGGAACTGATTCTTTTTGAGCAAGTCTGTTAATGGCCTCGCAATTTTTCCATAATCTTGTATAAATCTCCTGTAGTACCCTGTGATCCCCAAAAATCCCCGGAGCTCCTTAACAGTTTGAGGCATGGGCCAAGTCATGATGGCTGAGATTTTTTCGGGTCTGCCTGAACTCCTTCCGCATTAATAACATGCCCCAAGTAATCGACTTGTTGTTGAGCAAAGGTGCATTTACTCCTTTTAACCTTCAGAGAGTTATTTCTCAGCAACTTAAACACAGTTCCAAGATGCTGCAGATGCTCCTTCCACTTACAACTGTATATCAGGATGTCATCAAAAAAAACCAAAATGAACTTCCTCAGAAATGGTCGAAAGATGTCATTCATGAGGTTTTGAAAGGTAGATGGAGCATTTGTCAGCCCAAAGGGCATAACCAAGAACTCATAATGTCCATCATGAGTTCTGAAAGCTGTTTTTTCAACATCCTCAGCCTTCATCCTGATCTGGTGATAACCGGATCGCAAATCCAATTTAGTAAAGAACTTAGCTCCAAATAACTCATCCAGGAGTTCTTCTATTAAGGGAATAGGAAACTTGTTCTTTACGGTGGCACTGTTTAATTGTCTGTAGTCAACGCACATCCTCCACGATCCATCCTTTTTTTTTACTAACACCACAGGAGAGGAAAAAGGACTTGAACTAGGTCTAATAATACCACAAGCTAACATTTCAGCTACTAGTTTTTCAATTTCTCCTTTCTGAAACGTAGGATACCTGTAGGGTCTCACATTGACAGGTTCCGTCCCATTTTTAAGAAGAATCTTGTGATCATGCAATCTTTCTGGGGGTAGTCCACTAGGTTCTTGAAATACGTCATCATAGTCATTCAATAGTTGTTCAAGTTCTACTGAACTACTAACCTGATCTCCACCGGGTTCAGCAGCTATAGCATACAGAGATGGAGGTTCTGAAGTGTTTGGCACCGCCTTAATTAGAGAAAGTTGTGCTGTCACAATTTGTTCAGGTTTCTGAAGGATCTTTTGCATCTTCTTCCTTTTCACTAACTGCAGCTCTTGTTGTTTCATCCCTCTCAGAACCACCTTGTGCTCATGCCGTATAAACTCCATTCTGAGCTCCTGAAAATTCCACTTTACATCTCCAAGAGTCGTCAACCATTGCATACCGAGAACCAGCTCACATCCTCCCACAGGCAACACCAATAGATCTGCCTTGAATTCCTGCCCTTGCATCTTCCACGTGAATCCAGGACAGAGGTCTTGGGTGGTTAATTTGTTCCCATCTGCTACTTCTACCACCAATGGTTCAACCTTCACGGTTTTGACCCCTAATTTCTGCACCACCCTAGGATGAATGAAATTGTGTGAACTGCCACAGTCTATAAAAATGTTCACATTTTGCTTTCCAACGTGTCCCGTGACCCTCATGGTTCTGAAGTTTGGTACCGACATGCTGGTCATAGCATTGAGAGATATGTGGGCTAGCTGACCTTCATCTAGTGTATCGTCCTCCTCAACTGACTCATTCCCTTCATCCTCCACTAATTCATCCCATACTTCCAACCTGTGGAACTGCTTATTACCACACCTATGTCCCGCCACAAACCTGTCATCGCACCAGAAACAAAGTCCCCTTGCCCTTTTTTCGTCCATTTCTGCTCTACTGAGCCTCCTGAAGGGCCTTTTATGAACCACATCCTTCTGTCTTTCATTGCTGGGTAATGCAGGAAAAGTAGGTACCTGAGGCGATGGCAGCAAAGGCCTGGGATCTGCCTTCCATTTATTTCCAGGAATACTAGCATGACCTTGGGAAGTGCTAGCATGGTCTTGGTAACTCATTGAAAATCGGGGAGGCATCTTCCCCTTCTGCTGCGTCACCCCCTTAGCCTCTTCCATCCTGGCCAAAATCCTAGCATGGCATATATTTTTGGGCATAAACATTCTGACAGATAGCTGAATATCTGGCTTCAGTCCACTTATGAAACAGCTCGTAGCATAATCCTCAGGAAGGTCCACCCTGTTGAGAAGTTCCTCAAACAGGTCATGGTACTCTTGTACAGAACCTGTTTGTTTGAGGCTCTTGAGTTCTCCCATAGGATCATCATACAACGAGTCCCCAAACCTTGAAGACAACTCCTTCACATACTCCTCCCATAACGGTGCTTCACGTGTCAACCTGGATTTCATGAAGATTTGATGCCATTGGAGAGCCTTGCCCTCTAGATTCATGGCAGCGATCTTGACCTTCACATAACTAGGAGTTTCATCTACCTCAAAAAATTGTTCACTCTTGTACAGCCAGCCTCTAAAATCTACTCCATTGAATCTAGGAAAATCTACCCGTGATAACCGCGATGGGATCTGGTAACCTCCTCCATTATTGAGGTGAGTGTCTGAAGTGTGAGCTGAATCATTTACTTCAGCCTGAGTCTTTTGTGTGTGTAGTTCTATCACCAAATTCCGTAGCGCAGCCATTTCCTTCTCAAATTGATCCTGCTGCTCCCGCAACATTGCTCGAACATGCTCTTCCATTTTCCTAACATCCTGAGACCTAGTGCCCTCCGCCATTGATGATATGAGCTAGCAAACCTTGCTCTGATACCACTGATGCGGAGGCCAGTGGAGATCCAGGTTCCTTGATCAAGGAATTACAAAGGTGGTGGAGAAATAATTCGTAGACCAAGGAATGTAAATCTGGTTTATTGAATTTAGAGATGAAGTAGACAAAATGATGAGTAGCAGGTTTTACAGAATGAATGATCAGAGATAGCCTGCGTGAGTAGCTTCCTATTTATAGATTCACTGGGTCGGCTACCTCTAACTAACTGGCTAGCCGATGACCCCAACTGATATGAGCAAGAATCATGCCATCCAGCTGTCCCACTAATTTTATAGCTACGTACTAACTGCATGCTTACAACTGTTCACGTGAAAATAACAACCAAAACAAATAAAGTCAGTGCAGAGATGAGAATAGATGAGAATTCTGGTGCATCACTACAACTTGGCCAAGCTTTTTTTGAACTTGGCCAAGCTTTATTTGTTCTATTTCTGGATTATCCAGACATCTACGAGTGATGCAAGTTTGGTGGAAACCCCCCAGGTCGTTTGGTGGTAGAGCTAAATTCTGATGGCTATAGTAAAGGAAATCCGGGTAATGGAGGAGTTGGTGGGACGCTTCAAGATGATTATGATTGATTTCTTTTTTCTTTGGTTTGGTATCAAACCTGGCAGCCGAGGTAAAAGCTCTAGTGTTTGGCGTCAAGTTGTGTTTGTCTAAAGGTTTGATGCAATTACATATTGAGTCGGACTCTCTACGGGTGGTTGAAATGCTAAAATAAGAAATAGCTATTCCTTGATCGGTTCTAATAAGTGTCTATTTTGTGATTATTTTGGGTTTATTTCATCTTTCTTTTGAGTCAATTCGTGATGGCATATGGTTACAATTGCTCATGTTGCCTTGTAATTGAGAATGGAGTGATTAGAATGGAAAACTTGTAATTACTTCATTTTACTCGTAATCGCTTTATGTTTTTGCAGGGGTTTGTAGATCGAGCCTCATTTTGAAGCTAAATGGAAGATTAGTGGATAGTTCGAAGGAGATTTGAAGCTCTTGAGAAGTCAAAAGTATAATTGGACGGAGTTGTGCGACAAAGGAAAAATTAGCGAAGAGTTGTATTTGAAGGCTTAGAAATCCGGCCATGGATTGCTTGAACGGATACAATCCGTCCATGAATTGGATAGGGAGAGGAACGGATTATACGAATGGGTTCAAGACCGTGAGTATTGTAAGTTGAGCAAAAAAGGAGATGCAATCCGACTGTGGATTGTAACTATGAAGAACGGGTTATATCACAGGATTGCCAAAAGTTGAAGCAGAGAAAAGTAGAATCCATGCAGGGATTGCCAAGACTTCAGTTGGATTGGACGAATGGTTTTGAGGCAGAATGTTTTCAATTTTGTGAACAAAAATAGAGCAAGAGATCCGACCTGAAGGATACAATCTGTCTATGGATTGTGCTGCAGATTGATTATGGTTGAAACTTGACAAGATATGTCTATAGCAGCTTGTGGGGCTGTAGAACTCATCAATGATAATGGATTTGTGAAATTCCTTTTGATGAAATCATGTGTTTGGTAGCCATTGTAAAGGGAATGACTTTTTGAATTAAAAATGAAGAAAATTTGTATCCTTTTCCTCCTTTCTCTTCATCTCCAGAGTCCAGCAATGGTGTCCCGGCCACTAACCACTGCCACCATTTATTTTCGGTTTTTGCTTCCTTTCTGATGATATCTTGCCTTGCTCCCGACTAAAGCACCGATTTGATCCATGGAACTTGGTAGTATTCTTTCTTGATGCAAGGTTTCCTTTTTCAACCTTTAATTTCAGTGGGATCTTGATAAAATCTCTAATCTTCTTTGTCCAAATTCCTGGAAGTATTGGCTTAATAAAATAACAAGCTTATCAGCGGTCGCAAGATACAAACCAGGAAAGGAAATCTGAACAATCTTTTCTCCTCCTTTGTAACAACTAGTGCTGGATTTTGAAGGATCATTCTCACGAAAAATCTTCAGGAAATTGATGGGCAATATTTTGCTCAGAAAATTGATGCTGCCACCACCGCCAGTAACACTATCACTACGACCAGTGCCTTCACCAGTCACATCCGACGATCTCTAATATCGCACACAGCAATGCACCAAATTTTAACTTAAAAATTGTTACTAAAAATAAAAACAAAAAGTCTCATCACACCATAACTTCTTATGAGCGAGAAAAGGGGGAGAAATTGCATCGGAGAGAGAGAGAGAGACGGGGCAAAAAGGGGGAAAGAGATTGGGATGAAGGGGAGTGGTGGGAAGATGGGAGAGGTGGAGCTAGAAGGGAGAAATTGCAGATTTGAGAGAGAGGGAGAAAGAACGGAGGAGGGAGAGACTGGGATGAAGGGGGTGGTGGGAAGATGGGAGAGGTGGAGCTCCAACGGCCAAATTGCAGATTTGGTGCTGCAGTCATCCTTTTCCTTTCGTTTTTTGTTCTTTTTTTTTGTTTTCTTTTTATTTTGATCGGTAATATGTGAGAAAGTGCCCAAATCACTCATAATGGATTTTGGGTAATGCAAGACCCAAAAGTGGGTAATGAAAAAGGTGTACCAAACAGCATCAATGATAATCAATTCTCTCTCATTCTCATTGAGGGGTGCAACACCCCCAACCAAACGGGCTGTTAGTTTCTTCTAGCATCCTTTTCTCTACAGGTCATAACTTTATTCTAGTTTTCCTTCTGCATTGGAGAATTCTTGGAGAACTTTTGATGCAATGTTGATGTATTAATGACTTAAAAGGAGGAAGGAGCTTGGAGACTCTTGTTTATTCATTTGGATGAGAAATTTCTCCACTCTCTATCTCTATTTGTTGGATTTAAGTTTGGTTACATTGAAGACTTAAGTTTTTCTTTCTTATATAGTATGTCTAACTAAATGTTATTGTTCTAGTGTTAGATACATCAGGATCTCTCGGAACCTCAAACACCCTTTTTGCCTTTTTACTTGTTGAGAAGTGAATTATAATAGGACATGTAAAGCGATTTCTATTATGGTATTTTATCTTGTAGTTGTGAATTTTCATCTTTGCCTTTTCGTTGTTTTTTGGCAGTCAAGACTTACAAAGGGTGCATTGGGCACACAGTTAGTTTCTCTATTAATTTTTGTGATGGAGTTATCAATTGGACTGAAATGGAATAATCGGACAGTTGAGAATGCAATGCGTCTAAAATTAGAATTGGGGGTGCAAAGTAAGAGAACAATAAGTCAACAAAAATCAGGGTAAAAAAACAACAAAATTACAAAGCAACCAAGCAACTATAACATGCATCTTGAATGAAGGGAAAAATGACTGGCATAACTGAAAAATAACACACAACCAAGGCTAAAGCAATACTCCTAAATAGCTAAGGGGGCTGATCTCTGTGGACCACAATAGGCAACAGTGAGGCAAACAAAATAGGGACAAAGAACAAATAAATTATTTAAGCAGCCACACAACAGTAACATGCATCCTCCTGTGTCCTTAACAAGGGAGAAAGAGCAAATGGCATTAGGGAAAAATAAAGAACTACTAAGGGTAATCCTGAAAAATAGCCAACTCCCACTTTTATATAGTGTAGATAAACAAAAATTCTGCGAAATATAAACAAAAATTCAAGAGTAATCCTGACAAATAGGTAAAAGGAATAGACCGAAAGCATACCAAGCAACTAGAATGCCAAGCTAAAAACATGCTCCTATTACTCGGCATGCCTGGGCATGCATATTCTGTATATAAACTCACACACGTGCTCATATTATCCCTCTTTTTTTTTTCTTGTTTTTTGGAAGTAATCATTTAAATAAACTCTATTGTCCACGGTCACTATCCGTAATGAACTTGTTCTAAGTAGTAACCATGCTAGTAGTAGTTACGGTAGCCAAATGAATTAAGGTCCCGATGGCGGCGGAGAATCCAACATCGTCCAGTCTGTGTCGGAAAGTATCTGAAACAGATCCCAAAAGTCTTCATCTTCTTCCCAACTTGTAGCTCCAGCATCTGCAGCAGTTGTAGTACTGTTTGTTGTACTTGCACTGGCGGTAGTTTTAGTTATTAGTGGACTAGTATACACCGCAGGCGCATTAACGGATAGCAGTGCTGCTGCTGGAGGAGGTGCATCTCCTTCTTGCTGGTGTTGTTGCGAGCCTGACGACTGATCATCATTAGCATTAGCATAGTCTGAGGATGGGAAATTAGTCTTAGCTCGATCTCCTCTAAACTGGATGCATTTCCTGTCGTAAGCTCTGGCTGCCTCCTCCGCCGAGGTAAATGTGCCTAGCCATACACTTCGACCTTGACGCGGGTCTCTAATCTCCGCTACCCATTTTCCCGCTGACCTTTGTCTCACCCCTTTGAAATGTACTGTCCTTTCCCCATCCAGCTTACCTTCTCTCTTCTTCTTCTTGTTTTTCTTGTTCTTTGGCTTTTGCTTCTCGTTACGACGACTCTGATCATCATTCTCCTCCATCATGGTCCCGGTGCTGCTGCTTCCAAGGCCACTGCTTGCAGTCGACGAGGATTGCGATAATGAGGTGACACCCTCAAATTCAGCCATAACAGTTGGTTGCTGTTGGTGGGCGGGGCCTGTGGGCGGGGCTGCAGCTTCTGTGTTGCTGATGACGTGCTGGAAAGCTGAGACCATGCGCTTGTCTACTTCATCTTTGAATAACTCTTCTGACATCTGATCAGAGAATCTGTGCATTTCGCTACCCAGAAATATTAAGGTTGTCTTTGCGATATCCAACCCGTTAATTGGGTGCACGTCAGAGCATTGCGCGCCGAAATTTTCGGAGAATCTGGAATCATGTAAGTAGTAGTAGTTCTGTAGTAGTAATGCAACTGGAGTATGCCTGAGGATTTGGCACTGGGGGTTCAGAGTTCATTATTTATAGTACACATTTGGCGTCTACATGCATTGACGTGACAAAGAAAGGATACCTAGAAGCCGTAGCACTTCACACGTAAGCTTGGACTTAGGAAGCTAACATGAGCAGCTATTTATTAGCTAAAGGCGCGGTTTCGTAGACCGCAAATGCAAACGTGGAGAATCATTGTCGGGCCCAACTTAACAGGTTCCACTTATTCCAATGCCATACAAAAACGGGTCCAAACTTAACAATCGTACATAGGACATTTATTTAAAGCCTTAGTTGTACACTGGACGGTGAGTATACAGTTGTACATAGCTTAGTTACTGGGCCTCAGGCCTTCTCTCTGTTTTCGTTTTTTTTTTTTTTTTGTAAATCAAACGATTAAAAGAAAAGGTATTTAGAAACTAACCAAAAAATCTTCTTAATCCATTAAAACCTCATTTACAAATGCACTTCAGAATCACGTCCACTTGAGAACACGGAATTCAATTTTCTTCCAATTAAGCTCATACAACTATATAGTTGAAAAATCGAATCCAGCTTATTCACCATGCAACGAAAAAGAACTGTGCACATTCCGCTAATGATAACACATAAAAGAAATAAAGAAGCTTGATTGCAACGCCAAAACCATGCTCTGGGACCGTGCAATTAGCAGTGCTTGAACTTCATTGCAAAAGCATGAATTGTTTTCAGTTGCTTCTTTTTCGTATGCATACGAAATTTTGTGCTCTTCGTTTCAATTTTTATTTATTAGCGAGTTGCAAGGTGAAATATATTTTTTAGTAGATTTGTGGTCTAACCTTGATTTAAGGGATGACGATTGATGAGGATGACAGATTGAAGGATGGATTTTATGGAATTAGACACCGACCAATTAAAGGAGGACAGAGATTGATAGGTTTGGAGAAATCACAAGGAAGGAATAAGAGGACGAAGCATCCGTAGAACGCAAGTATGGAAATGCACAGGAATTGTTTATATTCACCATATAACAGGACTATGCATGCCGTTCACTATTATACATAAGGCACCATTTGATTGAAGGAAAGGGAATGAAAGGAAAGGAGAGAATTCTAGTGGAAAAAAAAAAAGAAAAGAGAGGAGAAAACCTAAATTCATTTATCTCATTTCAATTACGAAAGGAAAGGAAAGAAAACCATCACGCGTTAATTACATTTTTATCCATAACTTAAAAGTCTAATCTATAAATACATGATAAATTTTTTAGAAAATTCCAAAATTTTCATTAATCTTGGTATTCTTTCCTTCCGTTTCCACCCATTTTTGGATGAAAAACAAACTGATAAAAGATAACTAAAACTTATCTCTCCATTTTCCTTCCAATCATTTCCTTTCCCTCCTCAAAAACCAATTCAAACATAAAAAATTTTGCCTCTTCATTTCCTTTCCTTTCCTTTCCTTTTCCTCCCATTCCCTCAAAACAAACAATGCCAAAGTGATTGACACTTTTATAAAGTAAAGACATTGCAAATGAAGTAAATGATTAGTTAATGAGCATAGCTATACGTGTACTTAATCCTTCCAAACGTATATGGTTGACTTTGAATAAAAGTCGTTTGTTTAATAAAAATTTAATTATACAACACATATATTAGGGCAATTTAATCATTTGTTAAATAAAAGTCAACTCTTTGTAGCTTTTTTTGGAGAACATCCAAACACATTTGTAAGTAGCTTTTTATCAAATAGCAAATGACAATACAGGTGTTATATCAAAAAAATCTTATTTTTTGAAAATGTATTCTATAATACTTTACAAAGTCAGAATGAGTTGAGACAAGCCCTAAAACATTCCCACCGCTTAAGCATTCAATTAAATTTGTCCTAATAGTGCATGCTGTTCGACTACCTAGCAGGAAATAACAGAAGTTTGCTATGGATGACATGGTAAGAAAGGGATTCAATAACAATTTTTTCTGTCCTCCCTTGACCACAACTAACCCGTCGACCTAATTAATTTCTCAATTTGTGAAAGATTAGTAGATGGACACAAAAAGGTGATAAGTTAGTGTACGGATACAATTTCCACATAAACGCAACTTGTTTTACCAAATCTTGACTAAATTCAAGAACGTCAGCGTTTACGGCACGAGGCTAATCACTAACGTATGACTTCTTCCAATGTGAGTGACGTATCCTTTACAACATTGCGGGATCGTGAAAGCAACCAGTCCACGACGGATCAAATAACATCCGTTTTACAAGCAGTTACAGAATGATAGGTACGTTGGACTAGGGCTGTAATCGAGTTGAGTCGAGCTCAAGTATCGCCATACTCGAGCTCGACTCGAAATACAAGAAAGTTGCTCGAGCTCGAGCGAGTAGTATTATTGGAGCTCGAGCTCGAGCTCGAAACTTGCTCGCAATACTCGAGATCGACTCGCATGGGTTCGAGTCAATCGAGCCTTATCGAGTTTGGTCGAGCTCGAGTTACTAAATTTTATTTTCTTGATACTTTTTGTACGAAAAGACATTATTGTCCTTTTAAAATTTTTATACGATTTGAAACATTTCGTAAATTCAACAACTCTTTTGGATATAAAAGTAATTTTATAATAATAATATATTAAATAATTAAAATTAAAAGGCTCGATAAGGCTCGACGAGCCTTCAAGCATCGCTTTTGGATACTCGAACACACTCGTTTAGCTTATCAAGCCGCTCGAACTCGACTCGAACTCGGTCAACCCAAGTTCGAGTCAAGCTTTTGACCGAGCTCGCGAGCAGTTTGGCTCGATTACATCCCTACTTTGGACTTTGGCATCATTTTCAACTCTTCAGATTGGACATCTGAAGCTTCACAGTTGTATGGAATTTAATTATTTTTTTCTTTTGGGGTTTTCAAAGTCTTTGTAGAAAAAAATAATATTATTGTACTTTTTAAGATGTGATATATGCATGGTAAAAGGTTGCTTAAGAAATTTATTACAAAAATAATTTAAAAGAAGTGAAAATACTTTATCTTAAAGCAATAATGAATGAGAAAGTGATACTTTTGTCAATTAATGTTCATTTTATTTGAAACGGTGAGTTGAACATTTTTATTGCACATAAAAAATGCAAGCTCTTTTGTTTCCCAAAAACAAATAGAAGTTATCTCTTCTTTTTAAACGGCAAATCCGGTACATGGGAAAGGGACGCCACCCGTAAATTTTATTAATAATAATAAAATAAAAAATGAGGGGAAACAGAAGTTATCTTTAGCTAAATTTGATTATCATAATTTGAACATGAAATATATAATTGATGAACTAGACGAGGAGCAAGCATGCTTGTTAAAGAAGCATAGTGTCATTAATTTTGGTGAAAGTCATTCTATCATTTCCATTTTTCTTTGAGAAAATCATACAAATGATTGCTCACACATGGGATTTGAACTTTTTATATTCCTCACACACAAAATGATGATTTTTCCCTTCTCATACATTGGTTTTGTACATTTTATGTTTCTTACATATAAAATGATGATTTTTCATCCCTAACAAATAAAAGATGCATTATTTTAATCCCTCAACTCATATCTATTCATATTCTTATCGAAAAAATCACATGTAGTTCATGCTTCAAAAACTCTAGGGGCAAAATTAGAGAATCGCAAGGAAAATATGAAAAACATCCATCACATTCCTTTCTTCTTATCTTAATTTCCTAGCCAAGAATGTGGCAACAATCATGGTTGCTTCCGACCACTGTGCTTATGGTGTCGCTGTCGACCACCACCACTTTTGGTCACAAAATTTTACAAAAATTTAACTCGTCCTAAGTTGTTCATGTAGAATCTGAGCTCAAAATCAGTTTATATGAAAAATGAATGAATATGGGTGAAAAAAAAAAACACTAATGTGGATAATCTGATTTCGATATAGTTTCGTGGTTTTCTTCTAAATCATATATTAGAGTAAAAAAGTACATTCTTTTATATATATATATATATATATATAAGATTCTATTAGCCATTTTTCCACCCATTTTTGCTAATTTTTTTTACAAAAACTTATAACGAAATTATATTAGACGTGAAAAACTGAGAGGAGAATTGAAGTTTTGTGAAATTTAATTACGGAAAGTGGTGGCGGCTGACGGTGACACCTCCAGCATGCTCAGAGCTAGTCATGGATTCTGCTACATTTCTTAACTAGGAAAATAGAACAAAGTAGAAAGAAACGTGAGAGACGATATTTCTTTTATTCATACAACCTTTCGATTTTGTCTCTAAAGTTTGTGAGGCATGAGATGCACGTGATTTTTTTTTTTTCCAATAAGAATATGAGGGACTAAAATATATACTTTTCATTTATGAGGGACGAAAAATCATCATTTTATATATGAGAAATGTAAGTTGTACGAAACCAATATGTGATGAACGTAAAAAAATACAAATTCAATAGATGACAGACTATTTGTTTGATTATATATGGGGCGAGAAATTACAAAATTTATCAAATGAAAACATCAAGTTGTAAATTATGGATTCGGATTGGCCTGCAAATGTAGGTACAACAACATACAGCAGCTACGGCCGACATCGGTCCAGCCGAGCGGAGGGTGCTCTCGGCTGTTATATGCTATAGAAGTTGTCTGTGATTGCACCTGCAACACCAGACAATTTGGACCTGTGGATTATTGAGGTTCTGTATAAATCTGCTGCCATTCATAAGCCTTTCCAATCATGTAAAGTAGATTGTTTATGACATATGAATTATTTGACTTTCTTTGCAAAAATGCATGACGTGTATGTCTAGGCTAATGATTACATTAGGGATATCAATTTTCGATACGACCTAAAAACATGACATGAACCTAACACCAAATTAATGGGTTTGGGTTGAGATTTTGCAGGTTCTGATCAGAATCGGGTCGAATCTGATGAATCCAAAAAGAAAAGAGGTCGAATTTAGGTCACTCACCGGTTGACCCAATAACCCGTTTATGAATTAACAATAATTTAATAAATATAAAAAATATTTTATCTAACTAAACTAAATTATTCTTTTTTTTCCAAAGGCATTAACCACTTAGGTTCCGTTTGATAAAACTGAATCTGAATTCTGAAATCTGAATATTGAAACAATTAATTTACTGAATTTTAAACACTGAAAAGAAATATATGAATGTCTGAATTTTAATACTAAGCTATTTATACTGTTTGATAAATATTTATAATTGAATGCCTAATAAGTTTAATTTAACAATTTTGCCCTTATATATTTTCATTCAAAAAAGAAATAGAACCTATGATTTAATTAGCTTAAAATTGTTAGGTATGAAAATGATACTATTTATTTTTAAATCTAATTAATATAAAAGATGAAATATATTATATGAGAAGTATGGAGAAGATGTGAAAGTCATTAAAAAGGGAAAAAAGGGAAACAAAAAATCGTTAGATAGAAAATATCAGGTTGTTTAATTAGATAAGAATTTTGAACATAATTAACAAATAAGAGTAGATTTGGTAAAGAAAATAAGGTAGTTGAAGTAATTCTATTGATTCTTATCAGAATTAATCATTCAGTTAAGATTCTTGTGCTAAAAAAAATACACACAAGTTCACCACTGCTTAACATGTTCAACAGATGGATTTTCATTTATCAAACATTCAAAACATCTGAATATCTGAAAAGATTCAGTTTCAGCACTTTTGTATGTTATCAAATAGACCCTTAATCCTAAATGAATTTGTTTAACTTGTGTGAAGTTGGAATTATTATGTTTGGACAAATGATGTATTCCATTATTTCTACTTTTATAGTGTTTTCACTTATTTTAGATTTGGCTTAGGATAAAACACTTTTACGGTGTTTTAATTTATTTTAGATTTGGTTTGAGATTATTTTATCAGCATTTTTATTACTTGATTATGTAATTAGCCTTGTACGAAATTGGTTCTGTTAGAAACTACAGTGGTAAATTAGTAAATTAAAATTATATTTCAGGTCATTCGGGTTGACCTGCCAACCCGAAAATTTCGGGTTCAGGTTGAGTATCCTCACCCATTGCGAGTTAGCGGGTCGTGTTTGGGTCAGCAGGTTTTCTATTGTACCCAAATCTCAATCCAACCTGCTTCTGACCAGATTGCCACCCCTAGATTACATGTGAGGCAGGTGCATGGACTTGATTGGTCACATACTAAGTTTTGTCTGATAAAATTAAATATGACTTCTAAATATAAAAATAATTAATGTGCTAAATTTTAAGAATTGAAAAGAAATATATGATTGTTTGAATCAACGTACTAAACCTATTTACAATGTATAATAAACATCTAAAATTGAATGCTTAATAAGTTAAATTATACAATTGTGCCTTTATCTTCTCATTCCAAAAAATAGAACTTATGATTTAATTAGCTTGAAATTGTTTGGTAAATGAAATCAACATAAAAGATGAAATGTATTATGGAAAACATTAAAAGAAGCATTACAATACAATAATTCATCTAACATCTAAATTCGACCTAAAAAGTCAAAAATGGTTTTTTTGTAATTGGTAGTTAGAAGGAAAAAATATGTGAGGAGTATTAAGAAGCAACTTAAAGTCATTCAATGCCGTGAAAAGAGAAGTAGAAAGCCATTAGACAGAGAGTATTAGTTTATTTAATTGACAAAGGGTTCTGAACATGGTTAACAACTAAGGGTAGATTCGATAGATAAAATAAAGTAACTAAAGTTAATAAATTCACCTATTCTAATCAAAATTTTCTGTTCAGTTATGATTTTTATGCTGAAAAAATATACACAAGTTCATCACCACTTAACAATTTTACTAAAAAAGTCTTTATTTATCAAAAAACCAAAACTCCTAAAAACATTTAGTTTCAACACTTTTTCACCTTATCAAACAAACACTAAGGCTCGTTTGATAAGACTAAAGTTTGAAATTTGAAAATTAGAACTGAAAATATTAAGTTGATGAATTGATTAAATTATGTTTGTTTGATAACTAACTAAATTATAATGTTGAATTGAACTATCCTAGAAATATTATGTTTTTTATCTTTAATAAAATTGCCTTTATTTGTGTATTCATAGAGAAAGAAAAGTGTTTGGATATGTGTGTGTTTAAGAGGGATAAAAAATAATGAAACAATTTAGAGGCGGCATTTAAGTCTGCACATTTATGTATAAGAGTGTATTTTTGCATGCATGTGTGTAAATAGAAAGAGAATAAATGTGTATTTATGTGAGAGCATGTATGAGAGTGTGTTATCATATGTTTAAGAGCTATAAAATGTGTTGTCAATTCACAAAATTCGGTAAAAATGTTCACATAAGAGTTTGTACATAAATTAAGGAGTGCTTAATACGTTAAGTGGTATGATTTTTCTATTATCAAAACATGCTGAATTCAAAATGTTATGAATGAATTAATTTTCAACATTAAATATAATTATCAAACAAGCCCTTAATCATGTTCTACCTTTTCTTGGACAAAAATTCATACGAATTAAAAAATTCATATAAAATTCAATTCAATTCAGAACCTAAAAAATAGTAAACACTTCGATGGACTTGTTGAACACATATCAATCCTGTTGCACGGCCAGATGATACAAAATAAAACTTTTGCTTTTGTCAAAAGATGGATGACGCAACCCAAACCCAGATGATTCAATCAGCCATGGTTAGAAACCGCGGCTAAGGTCAAAAGCAAAAGGCTGACGTAATCTGTCATCTCAGAAATGCGAAGCTTGTTTAAATGCCGCCTTTTGACAAAAACTTCAATATATAATGCTCGTTACTTCTTGTTTACTTCCACAAATATCTGGCATTGACTTGGTCCCCCCGCCCCGCCCCGGCCCAACCAAACAAAAGTACAAATTCTTCTATTTTACGCGAAAATGATGTGCACACATCCTGTTTGATATCCATCTGCACCATCTTAATGTTCATGAGATTTTAAGAAAATATCTAAAGCAATGGGAAATGTAGCTAAAATCGTACCCCAAAAAAAGATGTGGCTAAACAAATGGGAATGCGCCGGCATCATTTCCCTTCTAAATATTAATGTCTTCAACTTCTTAGGCAAGTACCTGGTACTACCGTACTATTGCTCACAACAAAATGAAATGCATGTCTTTTTCACTTTAATTTTCTCTAGAGCTAAATTTTCTTCTAGAAACTTTACATGACTTCTAGAAATTTTTCTTACAATTTCAAAAAATTAATTATCTCTTCAATATGTGGAAGAAAAATTTGTTATGGTCGTTATGGGGAAGGTAGTGTAGAAACTATCGAAGTAGAACTATGGATGTAGAGAATTCGATATATACATGGAAATTACAAAGTACAATTGATTATGAACTTCTACTTGTTTTTTGTTTGTGAGCTAATGTGGGGTATGGGTTTCTAGAGCCCGGAAGGCTTGGATATTGGACAAATAAAGACTGCTGTTGTCGGCGGAATTGCAATCAGCATAGCCCACATAAAAATAAGACAATTCAAGGCCTAAATTTTGACTAGTCTTGGTATCCTAATGCCACTGCTGTTTGCTTTCGGATGTTTTGATGTTGTCCAAGGCAAAGATGGAGAAACGCAAAGCACTTTTCCGAACTTACTATTTTGAGTACAATAGCATGGCAAATATTAGCTGTGAGTAAATTATTACATTTCATCATTATGCTAACTCTTGTTTTTATTCTTTTTTTTTTTTTGGTAATTATCGTCTAGCTATAGTTAGTGGAGTACTTCATATCTGGATGGTATTAGTATTAGCCTCTGTTTTGAAACTCGGACCGGACCGGCCGGTCGAACCGAGAACCGGCCAAGTGTTCGGTCCGAGTCATGGTAAAAAATCAGAAATTTAAAGCTCGGTCAAAGTCGGTCAAAAACCGATTTTTCCGGTTCAATGGACATGTTTTTAAAAAATAAAACTCAATCTTTTCAATATTATGTTTTGGCCCCCTAAATTGTTGAAACTTATTAATATACCTCAAATATTTCATACTTTATAAATATTGTCCTAAAATTTGATGTTATTTTTCAATTAAATTCATAATTTTAATTCTAAACTTGTTAATATTTATTAAATAACATAAATTGCTACTTGATTGTTCTAATTTCTTTGTATTTTCTTGTTAAATATATTTGAAACATCAAATATATATGAATATACATTTATTAATATTAACATATTATTAGATATTTTATATATAATATTTTAATTTTTAAATAATTTTTATTTATGACGTCATCCGGTTCGACCCCTATCGACCCCCGGTCGAACCCATTGACCCCTGACCCCTGACCTCGGCCGAGTCGATATCCGGTCCGGTTCTAAAAACATAGGTATTAGCATAGAAAATCATGTAGGGGAAGTAACATTAAAATCTCGACAAATAAATGAAGGAATAAGAAAACAAAACGGAGAGGCTCTGACTTCTTAAAAACCCTGTGGCTATATGCTACTAATACGTCTATAGCTACTACTACTAACATTACGGAATTGGTCAATCTTACTAACCCACAATGCAATTTATTGTACTAACCAATAGCTTATTGACATGTGGTGGCTAATTTAACTTAATAAACCATAAAAGCTTGGTTTATATTTTTATATTATCTTTCTCAAACCAAATCCCTCTAATCTGAATATGCCCAATATCTTCTTTAACTTGACAAAATTGTACATTCTCTCTCTTAAATCAAACCCCTCTAATATGGACATGCTCAACATCTTCTTCAACTTGATAAAATTGTATCATAGATCATAGTTACCATACGATCAAACTTCGTAGATAGGGTGTTGAGAACTTTCTCAGTATATGTTCTGATAGGAAGTTCATATCGATTGAATTCGGTCTCATTTTTAATGTTTGAGAAATGAGAAAAATATAATTTACTAGATTCAAACTTCTCCATTATCACAAGTTCAAACTTTCTCTTTAATATCATCAAATTATTTTGTTGAATTCTGTCAATCCCTTTATATTTTTTTTTCAAAATGTCCCAGGCGTTCTTTGCAATATTAGCCATAACAATTTTTCTAAAATTGGCATATCAACTGCATGATGAATCTACAACAATGCCAACTGCATGAGAAAGACCCTCCAGGCGATGATGCTACAGGCAAGCTGCGGCAAAGTGGAAGGGGCCACATCGGAGCCACGTAAAATCCAGCTGGATTAGCTGATGCCTATCAAGTGGGACCATCGCAGCCCATGTAAAATCTAGCTGGAGTAGCTGATGCCTAACAAGTGGGACCTACGGCTGAGAATTTTGTCAACGCATTTCATGTGGTGAAATAATATGGAACTAACAGCAGACCAATCACTGTAGTTTAGTTTACGTATTTGACCGTTTGATTTAGCGTACAATGGGCTACCGTCCAAGCCATTATGACGCGGTCGTTGACCTGATGGAATGCTGCAAAATGTGGCAGAACGCTTGACGGGACATATGACTTCACTTGATCGTATGTAGGACATCACCCATTGTTCGGATTCATTGTACTTTTTAATAGATCAGCTACTTCTGTACATTTTCTTGCTATTCTTCCTCCATTACACAACCATCCAGCAGTAGTTGAGTTTTTCTTCTTTGATTGTGGTTTTGATAAAATGCAATTAGGATTTGATTTAAGAAATATGAAGGAAAGATGGAAAAACTCAATTGGAAACAAAAGGTGTTTCTAATTTTGCCATTGAAATTATATCCACGTAAGAGAAACGTGCGATTTTTAGTATGAGAAATGAACAAAGACCAGTATTAGAATTCAAACGCGGAATAAACAACTATTGAGACATCAAATGCACAACCATTTAATGAGGAACAAGTTACAAGCATGAAAGATAAATAACACACAATATTTAACGTGGTTCGGCTCCACCATTAAGCCTACATCCACGGAAAGAAAACCCGTTCTTTATTATGAGAGGAAAATCCTATACAAGAATACAACTTGAACCCAAACCCAACCCTTGTATACCATTTCTCATCTCTCAAGAACCTTTTCTCACCACCCCATGTATAAGGTTACATGTCGCCTCTTGTGTGTCTCTTTGCAGTATGCCAATCCATCTATTTATAGAGAACATTATTTGGCCAAAACCCAAATAACAATAGGAAACCAATTCTAATTCCTAAACTTATACAGAATAGGAAATAACTTCTAATCCTAAACTAAATAGAATATTCCTTGGCTACTACTTTAAGTAACTAAAACCAATTAGGAAACTAGTTACTTCCACACAAAACAAGAATTCTACCTAAAAGAAATTAAGCCAATTTCCTAACAAATCTCCACCTTGGCGAAAATTTCTTTTAACAACTATTTGCTTTCAACTACCAAATAATATGGTACCGAACTACACACCCGAATCAATACAGTCCTGGCACCAAATTGATTTAATCGGCAAATGAACATGTATAGTTATCCCAACCTAAAACTCTGATACCACTTGTTAGGATCCAAATGCGGAATAAACAACTATTGAAACATCAAGTGCATAACAATTTAATGAGGAACAAGTTACAAGCATGAAAGATAAATAACACACAATATTTAACGTGATTCGGCTCCACTATTGATCCTACATCCACGGAGAGAAAACTCGTTTTTTATTATGAGAGGAAAACCCTATACAAGAAAACAACTTGAACCCAGACCCAACCCTTGTATACCATCTCTCATCTCCCAAGAACCCTCTCTCACCACCCCATGTATAAGGCTACATGTCGCCTCTTTGTGTATCCTTGTGTGTCTCTTTGTAGTATGCCAACCAATCTATTTATAGAGAACATTATTTGGCCAAAACCCAAATAACAATAGGAAACCAATTCTAATTCCTAGACTTATACATAATAGGAAATAACTTCTAATCCTAAACTAAATAGAATATTCCTTGGCTACTACTTCAAATAACTAAAACCAATTAGGAAACTAGTTACTTCCACACAAAATAAGAATTCTACCTAAAAGAAATTAAGCCAATTTCCTAACACAAATTGACACATAATTTGTATGCAAGGGACTATTCTGGATGATTTTAAATGTTAGGAACTAAAACAGTTTTTTTTTTTTTCTGAAAATGTTAGGATCCATTGGCAAATTTCCCCTTTCTTATATGATTAACCAAGTTAATAATATATTGCGTAGACATATATCACTAGATAGCTACTAAACACATGTTCAACCAATTACATACACTAATTGGCATGCATTACTTTATCAAAAGATATTAAGGCAATGAATGCTTATATAGTGCCAGGAATATTATTCAAATAATATCATATACATAATATCCTAAAGAAAGTCCTAAAATCCCACAAATCTCCTATAGGATTTGTCCTCCTATTGACTTTGCTTTAGTAATACAAATGTCTATATATTTGTATGAAGATGTAAACCATCAAATAGATGTAAACTATCAAGTACACACACATATATATATGGAACTGACAGTAGACCAATCACTCAAGTTTAGTTTACGAATTTGACCTTTGAATTTAGCGTACCATGGGCTGCCATCCAAGTAGGTATGACACAATAGTTGACCTGATGGCATGCCGCAAAATATGACTTCACTCGATCGTATGTAGCACAATGACATCGCCCATTGTTCAAATCCATTGTACTCTTCAACAAGTCGAGCTTCTTTTGAGACGGTTAGGCAAATTTCCAGGTTCAATTTACAAACTTTGGGACTTTGTTTGAGCATCGAAATGAACTCGGAATGGCACCAAATTTAGCAGTATTATACTACCATATGAGGGCTATTCCTCTATCAAATTTCATGGAAAAATATGCACGGAAGTCAGTTAACAAAACTGTTGAAGTTTCAAGAATTTCCAAAGCAATCTGCCTTGTACTTTTGTTTTCCCTTTCTCAAACATTTGGCCCACAAAAACCTCTTAAACAAGGTTCATTTGTGTAGACATTGTCTAGGAAACATCCAAGATGTGTTTGGTAGGTGATTAACACCAAAATTTCGCAACATCAAGTCCCAAGCAACATTTGCTATAAATCAGTCCAAAGAAAGGGTTTTCAATCCCTGAGTCAGTTTCGAACTTCGGCCACAACTCACTCAATTCAACTTGGAATTGAGCGTGGTTGGTAGCATTGAAAACTAGATTCATAAAACTACAATTCCTTAGAAGAAATCATTCTCAAAATATGTCCACAACTAGCTCACATTTGAGCATCAATTCGCTACTCAAAACAGAGCTCCCATTGTAGACGTGAAACAGGACAGTCATGTTCCAATGATTGGTATGGACTACTCAGGTGAAATCAGGACGTACATTTTATACCGTTGGAAAGCTGGGAACGTCTAGTTTCCACTTCCACAAACGGAACTCGATTTCGACATCGGAGTAAGAAGTTATGGCCAAAAGAAAAGGACTGCCTGGGCAATCCGGGAAAATTTTCCAGTTTTACTAAACCTTTGAAATCACTACAATTGACCAACCAAATCATGTTATTTTTCAATGAAACTTTCTACACCATTCATATAACATGTATACATCATAAAAAAGTCATTAAAACCTCAAAATTTCGCACCAAAGTGCACGAACATGGCAGGGGTAAAATGGTCACTTTTGTTCATTGCACCTTCCTTGAGTTTCTACCAACAACCCAACATTATTCCACTAATTTAAGCACTAAACCAACATTAATAGCATCATAACTCATCAAATCAGTCCATCCAACAATAGTGGAAGTTCATAGAGCCCACACATCAATTTTCCAACATGAATCAAGCTACCCACATGAATATATATGCTTAAACGTGCAATATAACTTCCATAATGCAAGATTTGATGGGTTGATCGTCCATTACCTTCTTAGATGATCAAGACAGAAATTTTCGGTCCTCCTTAGCCCAAGAAAAACCGTGGAAAGCAAGCTCTTTTGTAGCTTAAGATGTTCTCCAAGTGCTTAGCAAAGTGTGGTTGAATTTTGGTGTGATTTGGTGAAGATTTAGTGGTGAAATGGAGAAGAATTTGGTGCTGTTTTTCTTCCTCCTTGGTTCGGCTGTCTTGAGCAAGAGAGATAGTTGTGTGCTAATGAAAAAGCTTCTTGAGGAAGCTTAAGTGTGTGGTTAAAGTGGCCTCAAAAGTCAACTCTCTCCCCGCGCGCACACGCGCGTTTCGTGCTCGATTCCTCTCAAGTTTGTTGCACTAGTGCACTAAACCTCTAATGCATTTTCATTCATATTATTATTATTCACTCTAAGTAGTCCCAAAATAATGGTCTAAGGTCCCTCAATTAATCGCGTACGCGAAAACGTGTACTTCCGATTTGTGCGCGATAAAGTGGAATTTCTAAGAAATTCTTATAACGATAGTGTAACTAACTAATACTCGAGCACTTAAACATGAAAATACTTATTTCAAGACTAATGTACAAGTATTCCAATTTTCCAAGCTCATTGTACTCTTAATTCGGTTATTGCTTCCAAACGCGCATTCACTATTCTCACTTAACGAGCTTCCAAAAATTAAATTGTGAAACAAGTCACTTTAAAAATATAACTAAGCTATAGATCCATATAATTAGGTCTAAAAAGGTTAGAAAATAATATTCGGGGCAATTGGCCAAATGAATAATTAAATGAGCTCGAAATAAGAATTTAAATAAGAAAATTTGTGAGTCCTCACAAGTTCACAATTTTGTAGCCATAGTAGGTACTAAAATGCTGAACACAACATACTAACTATTACAATCTTGAACTATTTTACAAAAGAGTCTATTTGCAGTCTTCAATATGCATGTACAATGATCGCCGACAATATTGGTTTCAACCTGGTTGTTTGTGAAGATGTCAACCATCTAAGCTTAGGCAGGTGAATATATGATTAAAAGCTTTATAGATAGGCATTTATAAACCAAAGAGCCAAGTTGTACTAACATTTTGAATTCCTTACTTAATACTACTATAAATATTATGATCCATTAAATGTTGCAATAAAAAAAATAATGGATCATAATATAGTGCAAATACAGGTGTTCATCCAATTAAACGCAAGTCTGAAGCAATGCAATTGTCTAGTTAGGTAACAAAAAGTAAGTTGAAATCGTTAAAGTTCCACTTGTCTTTGATCTTCTTGAACTATTTCAGTTGACTGAGTAGTGATGTCTTCAACTGGTTTGGTAGCAATGCTTCCTTTTTGGCCTGCTGAATTAGTTACAGGAGTAGTGGACTAGTTTGGTGTCTCTTGTCCTGTAGGAACTGGAACCCAAAAGACTGCTAGTTACTTTCCCAGTTCTTCCTCTTCAACTCATGCAGACTTTACCAGTTTATACACATTTGCACCTCAATTTATATAGAGTTGTTGGAAACAGCAAACTCAAATCCATCTATTCAAGCACTACCTCAAAATGTCAAGCTCTTACATTGCTCCAATTCTAAAAATCCTAATGCCTTTAAACTTTTTCCTAGAAAGTCAGGAAACAAGTCATTGGCTCATAAGGGTAAGTTGCCGAATCAAGAAATAGGTCTAACAATCTTCATGTTTCCAAATGCCACATATCATCACTTATACCATCAATTGCATCATACTTATTTTGTCTTAAAGGATTGTGATACATATCATCTTCTTTTAACTGCAAATTATGACCATTTAAATCAAACAAAATTAAAATTAGATTCAATAATAAAGACTTCCAGCAAATTAAAACACTCAAAACATACTGAAAATTAAAGCCTGATAAGAAGACAAAATATAGAATGACTTTACAAAGTTAGAATGGAAATCCTACAAAAAAAAAATCATAGAATCACAATCATAATCAGCTCCCAAAATCTTTTCCTTAAGAACATGCTCTATTGTCCACCTCATAGTGACTTCATATTTGAGAAAATAATTGTTACTATTGAGGTTCTTTAAGAGTACTATTTGTTGCTAATTGCCAGTGACTATAGTTGTATCAGTTGCTATAATTCAGTTGAGAAACAAATTAGATTCAATTTTTATGATATATAAGTAGAGAATCTATGGACTTAGACTAATCATTTCCCAACTTTATTTTATCAAGAAAATGTTCAATTTCCTACTTGATTAAATTAGTTAACTCAAGCATGCTAACTTTTTTGTTAATAGAAGTACCAAAACTTTTTTGTTAATGCTAGAGAGTAGGAAAGTGTAAATAGCAAGAAAACTTGAATAGGGCAATTCTTTTGTTCAAAGAACCTTCTCAAGAGATCCCAACAACAAAATCTAGATTTAACATAACATTTGCAATCAACTTAAGAACTGATTATCCCAAGTTTCAAATGGACATTTCATCAAACAGTTGATAGCCATGGGTTTATGAGATCTCACATATTCAACCTCTTCGTATCATTCTCATAAATCGAAGGCAATGTCATACTAAAATCATGTCTCAAGATAATGAAGCAAACACAAGGTAAGCAATTACTGGGATCATAAAAAACCTTAGACAAATGAGTGTTGTGGTCCAGAAACTAGAATTACAGGAACTGAAAAATAATTAACTATAGCAGACAATGAATGAAACACTGAAATCTAGAAAATGCAATGAATAAGTCTATTTCATTGATGAACCTGAACATGAGGAAAGTTACAGAGAATAGAGTAAATGGACAAAGATTAGAAGGGGAAAGAGACGAAGGAAAACTTGGGGAGGGGGAAATGAGATTGGCAAACCAAATCTCCTTACAACCAAATCTGGAATAATGACAAGGAATGATTTCATTACAAAAGATCCCACATGTTTATATCATTTCTGTAACTAACTAACTTCTAACATGATCAATAAGTTCATGCGCTTATCCCTCTAGAATCATTAGCTGGAGTGGTCCTCAGCTTAGGCAAAATCTACAATTTTCCAGTAAAAGTGTGCTTCTGAGATCACGTTTTCTTCCAGCTTCTCTTTTGCCACTTTTCATGCCTTCTCTTCTGTCTTCACATCTTCTCCATTTCCTCACCCTTCTGTAGTCTAAAGTTGGGTATAAATATTTTCACTCCATCATAGAGCTTTTCCCTTCAAAAAATTTTGTCCTCAAGATTGGAACTGAAGGAATTGCTTCTCAATTTCCTTGCATCCTCCTAGGTTGGTTTAGCTGGATCAGTCCCCCACCAGTGCACTAACCACTGTATTGCTATAGCATTCCTTTTCTCAACTATTCTCCTATCTAGTACTGCTATTGACTCAACTCTCAAATGCCCCATTTTGTCAACATCTGGTAACTGTAGAATAGGAGAATCGGGTCTGCTATCTTTTTTTTTTAGTAGTGGAACCTGGACAACTGGATGGATTTTAGAACTTGCTGGCAATCCCAACCTGTACGCTATCTTTCCGATCCTTTCCTCTACAATATAGGGCCTATAATATTTAGCTGACAGTTTGGTGTTACTCCTTATTGTACTGAACTCTTTGCCTGTAGGGTTGTAGCCTCAAATACACCCAATTTCCTACTTCAAATTCCCTTTCACCCCTCCTTTCATCAGCATATCTTTTCATCCTTGTCTAAGCCTGTTTCAAGTTCTACTTTAGTGTAGTTTCAATCTTTTGTCTATCCCTCACATAGTCCCCAACAACAGCCACTCTAACTTGAGTGTATGGTCCCAGAGCTAGTTGTAGTGGTGATATGCCATACAATGGCAAAAAAGGGGTCATCTGTATTGCTATATAGTAGGTGGTATTATACCACCACTCAGCTAAAGACAACCAATGATTCCACTTCTTTGGCTCCAAATGCGAAAAGCATCTGAGATACATCTCCAAGACCTAGTTCACTCTTTCAGTTTGGCTATCAGACTGAGGGTGGTAAGCTATGATGAGATCCAACTTAGCTCCCAGTAGGGTAAACAGTTCACTCCAGAATTGACTAAAAAAATTCTATCCCTATTTGGTAACATACTATGGGCTACTCCATGTAGCTTAGTTATACCATCAATCAATAACCTGACAATCTTTAGGGCATCAAAAGGGTGTGATGAACTCAAAAAGTGTGCATATTTGGTGTACTTATCAACTACTACCATGATGGTGTTCTTCCCTTTAGGATTAGGTAACCCCTCAATGAAATCCATAGTAACATGACTCTATATGCCACGTGCTCATCCTTACATTTTTTACATACATCACATTCCAATACTGCTGCCTTGATCTCTTTATACATCCTTGGCCAGTAGAACATCTGCTTGGCCCTCATGAAACTTGCTTGTATGCTAGAATGTCCCCCCAGTTGTGAATCATGGAGAGTGGTGATTGACTTCCTCCTTATATTTCTCCCTGATCCCACTATCACTCTACCATTGAACTTCAGCACACCATTCCGGTAACTAAAGTTAGAAATCTTTTCAAGAGTCAATACCACTTCTTTGATAATGTTTTGTGCCTATTCATTTCCTTCATAGTTCTCTATCACCTCCTTGATCCACTCAGGAACCACATTTGTTATTGCAGTACACTCCAGGTCTTCACCACTCATTCTGGATAATGCATCTGCCACTACATTCTCCTTACCTTTCCTGTAGTGAATTTCATAGCTTAGTCCCATGAGTTTGGTTAACCACTTCTGCTGCAAGGGGATGGTGATCCTTTGCTCCAGTAAGTACTTCAAGCTCTGATGATCAGTGTTAATAATAAAGTGATGACCTTCTAAGTAGTGTCTCTACTTGGTGACTGCTGTAACTAGAGCTAGAAACTCCTTCTCATAGATAGATTACCCAAGATTTTTTGGTCCCAATCCCTGACTAATGAAAGCCAAGGGTCTTCTATTCTGCATTAGAACTGCTTCTATTCCATTGTAGCAAGCATCAGTTTCTATCACAAAGGGTTGAGTGAAATCAGGTAGAGCCAATACAGGTGTACTACATATGGCCAATTTGAGCTTCTGAAATGCTTCCTCAGCTTCTGCCTCCCATTGGAAGTTATCGTTCTTTAACAGTGCAATCAATGGCCTAGCTATACTCTCATATCTTTTAACGAACCTCTTACAATACCCAGTTAGGCCCAAAAATCCCTTCAACTATTTTACATTCTCTGGTTTAAGCCACTTCATCATACTTTCTACCTTCCTAGGGTCAGCTTCTATCCCTTCAATTGATATGATATGCCCAAGGTACTCCACCTGCAACTGATTGAAGGCACATTTATTTTTCTTAGCATACAGTTGATGTTGTCTTAGAACATTTAGAACCTCTGTAACATGCTTCAAATGTTCCTGCATAGTTGGGTTGTACGCCAGTATGTCATCAAAAAAAAAAAAAACCAAAACAAACTTCCTCAGTTGATATTTAAACACATGGTTCATTAAGCTTTGGAATGTGGTAAGGGCATTGGTCAGTCCAAATGGCATGACTTTGAACTCATAGAGCCTTTGACAACCCCACCTCCCCCTAGGGCGTACCCAAGGGTTTGGCGGACCGCCTGCCCAACTCTTGCCAGGACTCCCTTACTAACGTTCTTGAAATAGCCATTCAAGCCTCGAAATTAACATAAAAGTTCCATTTCCAACCAACAATTCAAACTTAATTTACAATCCAAGAGTAAAGCGTAAGATTATATTTCCAAAGAGTCCAAATATGTCTCATCTACAAAAGTACAAGTACAAGTGATCATTATACACTAGTTCATGCTACTTGCTCCGGCCTTCGCTCCTGTAAGGAAAACAAACTAATGGAATGAGCTAAGAGCTCAGTGAGGTTCCCAAACAAGCAATCAGGTAGAGAAACCATGGAAGTATGACATTTAACAGTTGGAGCACTTTGCACAAAAATAAACAATCATTCAAGAAATAAACATTCATTCATTGGAAGGATACGTGCTCACTTGGAGCCATTCATTCAGTCATTCAGTCGCCGACCATTTCCTTTATTCCTCCGTCATTAGAAAATATTTAACAGTGAAAACTCCTTCAGTGTTCATTGTAATTCATTCATTGATTTCATTGCCTTGAATTCACTGGCCAGTTCTCCACCAGATTTCGTGGTAATACTCGAGTATACCAAACATTGTTATAGGGTCACCAGCCACCCGACCGAATCCACTTTTGACTCAAGTCGACTGGCAACGAAGGGCAAGGGCACAGTTAAGTCAAAAGGCTTACATTCATGCACAAGTAGCATTCAATCATTAAAAATTCACTTTTACGTGGGTCGACTGCGATAAAGTACATACTCATCCATCGAAAATCCATTTAACAATCATGGGAAAGCATTTAACATTTAGACAATATTCACAACATTCCACATAGGGATTTAAAGCACCCACATGCAAGAAACACTCACCTTTTAAAGTAGATCAAAGCTAAACGTTCGACTCTGGGTCGTGTTCATTCCCACCGTTAAACCCTAAAAGTAGCCAAGACAAGATGTCACGGTTCGATCATTCAAAGTTTAGGTTAATAAGGTGCTCACTTGAGCCTTAATCGTGAACCATACGCCTATCTAAAATCGGCTCCTCAAAACACAAAATTCAAAGACAAACTTGAAAGCCAATCGAAGAATGTCCAAGTGCATTTCTAGGACTATGAAGTACACTTGTTTAAGGCCATAAAACCATTCAAAATCACACCAATTAAAGTTTAAGAGCTAGAAAAGTTTTCTCAAAATTTTCTAAGTTCCACTCAATTCATTTGACAAAATTTCCAGCTTTGACGACATTCATTGAAAAAGTATAACTTGAGTTCCATAGATAAAAAAATTACAAAACTTACACCATTAGAAAATAGACTCAAAATAATAATAAACTTTAGAAGACATCTTCATGAAATTCAACTCATAAGTTAGTCATATTTTCAGTTCAAAATCACTACTGTCTCATGCACAAAACAAAACAGTCATGGTTTTTCAAGCAAATTTGTAAATTTGTTGGTATTTATAAGAGTTGAACGAATCCTTGATTTTTACACGGTTAAAAGATCTATGAGTCTAGTTTCAAATGCAATAAACGGAACTTAATTTGAATTTTTCTACATCAAGATATAACAGTTTTCCCAAAACTGCTCGAAGTCTCCTGCTAAAAAAATTTCAGCAGCACTTCCTTTGTGTTTACCAATTTTTCCAGCCATTTCAAGGCTACATTTTCTTCTCAAATCAACCCACTCAACACCACAAGACAACCACAAATCAAGTTCACAAGGTATAGGATACATAGAGTGTGACAGGCTCAGCTCCCCCTAGGGCATACCAAAGGGTTTGGCAGACTACCTGCCCAGTTATCGCCAGAACTCAGTCACATATCATGAAGTTTTCAAACAATAATCTCAATAATACAAGCGGTATCAATTACAACCTTCAATATAGGTACACTCATGGACCTCCAATGTCCACACAATCTATAATACAGCCAAAGAGTCACACTTGCAAAAATCAAAGCAAACAGGTTGGCTAAACATCTATGAAATACTCACTCGAGCAACTAACAAACTTAGAAGAAATCGAGGTCTTTCTCAAATCAACATCTCATGTTCTCATCCCTGTAAGGAAAACAAATTTGCATGGAATAAGCTAGAAGTCCAGTGAGATTCCAAGAAAACAAGCAGGTAATATAACAGGCAAGACCATACACTGGATATCAAGAAACAAGTCAAAACTCAAATAGATCATGACCCAGTATATAGTTAAGCAAATAGCCAAATAGATCATGCAAAGGTGTACAGTAAAGAATACATTCATGGCAAAAGATATAGGTTGCTCTTAGGAGCAAGTTCTACTACAGCTTGATCGAGATTCGTTGACTCTCCGTCAACCACAAAACTATAATGTCCGTAGACCACCACTTTACTCCGATTTTCGTCCACCAAACATACCCCTTACCGGGCCCGAACGTCAAAGAAATACCCAAGATTCGTCGATCTCCTCGACCAAACCCTTGCTGACTCGATTCGACCAACTAACTTTGGGTTGGACTTATAGTCCCAGATATTAAGTAATTCAGGATCTGGCTTATAGCCCCAAGTATTCAGGTAATCAAGAGTGGGGTCGTTGGCTGTTATCCAGCGCTCACACAGTAATGATTGGAGACATTAGATGTCACTTAACGCTCCATATTCAGTAATATCAGTGTTCAAGTGATAAATTCCAGTCAGGAGTAAACAGGTTAGACACTTGTCCTTTACCCAAAGTTGTCCAACTTACCCGACCGCTCTGGGGCAGGTCTCAAGCAAGAGATCCAACGAGGGCTCAGTTCAGCCGTTACCGACCTATATTAACGCATACGCATGAGTAACCCTAGATTCCACTTACCCGATATCTCGGATAAGGTCCAAGGCCCAGTTCAACCACTACAAGAGAAATGTAGCTAGTCTGCAATTCAACCGCTACAAGAGAAATATAGCCAGTCTACTATTCAACCGTTACAAGAGAAATGCTGCCGGTCTATAGTTCGACCGCTGCAAGAGGAATGCAGTCGATCTACAATCATGCATATAAATAGTCAAGTCCACACGCAGGATTGATTAATTCAAGTTCATGGAGATCGAGTACGAATAAGAACACATTTGCCTCGCCATAATCAAGTCATAAGAAATGTACAATAATTCACATTCTCAAGCATTCCAAGTATTTCAAGTCAATATATAGGTCACATGCAAATCAAGTTACTTGTTCACGCATGAATAAGATATCAAGTGTTTAGTCAAGTTAAGTCAACTGAGCGTACATAATAGTACACTCGCCTAAACAGGTTCAAGTCACAAATAAGCTCAACATATCATGTTCCAAGTATTTCAAGTATTTGAAATCCAAACAGTTGAAAATCGGGTGGTACGAAAACCTGATCAAACAAGAAAACTGGACGAAAACTGCAGAAATCAGAAATTTCTTCAGCAAATCCGGCCACATATCCGGATTTAGGGCCAGATTGACAGGGAAGACTTTAAAATTTTTTATGCTCACTGCCTCCAATCTGGCCGATAATCTAGTCGGAAATCCGACCAGAAAGTGGCCGGATTCTAGCCACATTTCAGTTTTGACAAAACGGCCAGAACCTATTTTAACAAAATATCAAAAGTTTAGTCGAGTTAGGTCAAGTGCAATAAAGTACACACTTGCCTATGCGACGATAAATAAAGTACCTAGCAATTTCTAGCAACAGTGACAATGTAACACGTGCCCCAAGTACACAAGAAAATCGGTAGAATAACCACCCGAGTGGCCAACAAATCAATTGCAAGCAGAGCAATTCATTTCATGTCAATATCAAGAAGTTAACTACAAAGGATCGAGTATGATAAGGTACATCCTCATCCCAAAGGTCATCAATTGAAGAGCAATTACTTTAACCAAGCAAGCATGTCACTCAAGAAAGGAGACATTCCACGTAAATATTTTCATGCACTTAGAACACTCACCTATTAAGAAATGCAGAGCTTATTCATCAAGTTCATTGGTTACCCTCACCTCCGTTTCCCAATCCTAGGGCAACGAGTGAAAGTCTTTAACATTCTAGCGTCATTTCCAACCCAAATGTAAGTTCATTAGGTGGCCAAGTGAGTGGTTAAATCAACTCAAATCACCATGCAAGTTAGGCCCAAAATGTAGTAAAAAGCCATAAGAAAAGGAGTTTGACAATGCAAGAAAGTTGAGCAAAAGAAAAATCTCATTTGAGTTCAAAGTAGTCTTCGTGGGTAAAACAGTCACGCCTGTGTAGTTTAGGGAAAACGGCCATATCTCACTGTAAGAAAGTCAGAATCATGTTCTGTTAGCGGAGTTGGAAACTAAACTCATTGGGCTTTCCAACGGTACCAATTGTAACCTCTAGATCCTCTCCTATCAATACCGGTGGTTCGGGGAAGTTGGCTGATTTTTCTGTTCTGATCAGCTCCATACCAAGACAAGGTTGCCCTATTTCTTCTTCCTAACTTCACTTGTTTTGGTTCAAATTCATCCAATTCAATCTCCTAGGGTTCATATACAGGGGATCAAGTTATCTAGCACCATTGAAACTTAAAATGCAACACACAAAATGATTAAATGAACCAAAACAGTCTAGCCACAAGGAAGAACCAAAACAGTCCACTAGCTTGCCAAAACAACCACTTTACTTGCTTCATTTCCATCTGAACTCACACATAAGTTTATCCAATGTTTAGCCAAGTTCCATAGGCTTAATTAAGGTGAAATGAATCACAAAAAGCAAGGAGAAATCTCCACTCCATGGCTGGACAGCAAAGGGAAAACAAAACAGTCCACAGGTTGACATGCAACACCAACCTCCATCCTTTCATTATAGTTAACTTAGCAACATCCCAAGAGTTTTCCTTAATTTTAAAAGGATCCAAAACATGTTAATTCATCAAGAAAACCATAAATAAAGCTTTAAACAAATAATCAAACACATGGCATGCTAAGCAACCAACCCTACTTCTACTTGTTTAGTGCAAGAAATTTCACCACAAATATCATCCATTCAACTCCTAGTTTGCCATCAAAACTTTAAACATTTGATATAACACAAGAAAGCTAAGATTTAGGGATCATATACCTCTCTTAAGTGAAGCTTTAATCACCCAAAAGCTACCAAAACCAAAGCTCCAAGATTGAATTGCACACTAGACTTGAAGGTAGTTCACTCAACTAACCTAAGTTCCTTCACTTTTGATTTTTGCTCAAAGATCAAACTAGGGTTTATAAGCAAGGAAGTGGAGTTTTTCTTCTTCCCTTGGAAGCTAAGGATGGCCGGCCATAAGGAGGAAATAATGGAGCCAAATTGGTTTAAAAATCTTCTAATTTCCTTGGTCAAATAAGTTGGATGGTTAGGGCTTTGCCACATGGCTCAATCTTGGCCATGCTTCCTTTAAACTTTGCCTAATGAGGTTTCTTCCCTCCAAGTTTTTCCAATGTCTATTTAACACCCTTAACTACCACATAAAGTCTCATACACAATTAAAATGATATTTGGTCATAGTGTATATAGTGAAATAAAATAATGCCAATTCAAGGAAATGTTTCAATTCATGTAAAAGGCAATGAAATGCAATGCAAGAAAATGTATAATTGATTTAATCTTAAGGCAATGCAAGTGATTTAGGAGAATTTATATTTTAGGTGAGGATTCTCACAATAAGAAAGGTTGGAGTCAAAGTCATAGATCCAAAGCTTTGTTGACAAATGTCCTCAAATGGTTAATCCTCTTCTTGTTGTCTTCTAATCACTAAAATATCTAGCCAATCTCTAATTATCTCTTAGCACCTTATAAAATAATATTCCTTTGTGCAAAACTCCTTTTAATCTTCAAAATTTTATCACACTTACTGCATTAGCGGGTCTCACTTCCATAATGCATTTCAAATTTAATATGTACTAACTTATACAAAGAAAATGATTTTAAAACTTGGCTCACTTATAAAAATATCGAGAAAATTAAGGCAATAATGTAAAGTAAAGGAAATATGCTCAAAGAAATAAGATAAAATAAAGATAATTTTCAGGTCCTCACATAGAGTACTTATTTTAGCCACAAAACTAGCTATAATCAACATATACTTAAGTTGAAAATCCTCTACCAAGGCTGAAATTTCACATCTAAAGATGGAAAATCCTATTTTGAAGCTAAAATTTCATACCAAAGCTAGAGTTCTTCATATCCCAACTTTCATATCCAAATCAAAGCTAGAAACTCCTAATTCATGGCTGGAAAATATAAATAAAAGCTGAAAAATTCCAACAACATCACAAATCCATGAAACCAGCCACAAAACTTCCATATTCAAGTCATATGCCCACTTGAATGCAAGATTAAAGGGAATGTGACGGCCTCACTTTCCTCTAAGGCGAACCAAAGGGTCGGCGGACCGCCTGCCCAGCTCTTGTCAGGATTACGGATCAAATCATTCATAAACCTTGCCAAACGGTCCAAAGAACTTCGGGAAAACGAATCATCGGAAAGCGCAAAGGACCGCGATCACGTCAAAATTCGACCAAATTTTTTTTGTTCCTCGTTCAAGCTTCGTACTCGCTCGATTCTCCAATGGATACAAGAAAGTTCACATAACCATAGAAACATACAATCTCAAACGAGTACGCTTGAAACACTTAATTAAACACTTATATACATATATACATCAGGTTCTTCAACAAGTTAACCTGAAATACAAACCATAGTAACCATACATATACAAAGTACAATTAGGGTTTATCAAAAGAATGTCTACACTAGCTCGACTCTTTCTTCAAAAATCATAGTTCTCAAAATATTGAACCCTGTTAGGAAAACAAAGATAACGGGAATAGGGTAAGTTTAGGCTCAATGAGGTACCACAAGTACAAGTAGTCAAGAATCATGGCATTTCACTTTAGAGGCACATATACACAACATATAAGGAAATGAACAAACACCTCAAATAGAAAGGATACAGGTGGCTTTCAGGAGCCAAATTCCCATTACTTCACCGGAGCTTGATCAAGTAGTAGATGACACTCCGTCAACTTTCAAGTAAGGTAACCAATCTAGTAGAGCACCACTTTACACCAAATTTCATCCACCAAACATACCCCTACCGGACCCGAACACCAAACATAACAGAGATGGTAATACTCGAGTATACCAGAAATCCAGAGTCTCCAATACCCAAAGATTTTCCAGAAACAGACTACCGTGGCTCGTTATCTAATCGACCAGACCCTTGCCGGCTCGACTCGAGTAATTAGCCACAGGATTTGAGCTCAGAGGTCACAGAAGGGTCGTTGGATACAAGCCTCTAAACAACGTCATAACAGACATAGATAACAGATTCAAATTCACACAGTAAATGACCACACAGGCAAGAGAACGAGTGTGATAAAGTACACCCTCGTCTAATTCAGAATAAACAGAGTTCATAGCCATTCAAGTCATAGATTTCAAGTACAAATAAACCAGTTAAGAAACAAATCAAAGGAGTGGTACACTCACCAGTTCAAGCAAAGATAACTTCAAAAGTTTCCTCCCAAAGGATGGCTTTGGTCACCGTCACATCCTAATAACAACCAAGGTAAACAATTATGGTTTCTCCATCCACAACCCCAGGAAACGGATTATACAAACTAGGCTCGACTACAAGTCGTGTGCCCAGTCAAATTAACTACTAGGGCAAAGAAATAACAATATGGCGTTGGAGTAAAAAGGTAGCAGTTGGTCTTCAAAACATGAACAACCCTAAAGCCTTTCGCTCAAGTCGCGAGTGCATAACCCTAACCCTCGAGTGAAAATTTGGGCAGTATGCCCTTTGTGTTTACCTATTTTCCAGTCATTTATGGCTTCATTATTTTCCTCAATTCAGTCCCAAAATCCCACACAAGCAATGTTACCACCACATCCTTTCAATTAGGCTCCAAAATCATCCATTTATAACACAAGTCTAATAAAACAACCAAAAATCAGTTTTTGAAGACAAAAGCTAAACATCAGATTTGACATCTTATAGAATTTTAGCCACAACTAGAGATATGTTTATCAGATTGGGGTACACTTTATACCGTTTCGAAGCTTATAGAAAGATTTACAACTTTCATGAAGACAACTCAATCCAGTTCACAATTGATCAAGGTAGAATTTACAGATTTCAGAACCAGAATGTCCTTGTCAGTATGGTTGTCAGCACTGAATTCAAATGGCAATAAGTCAGGCTACACAATTCTGATTGAGGCATTTTCAGATGCGTTAGAAAGCTGAAACATAGGGCTAAAATATTCATGTTTTAGCCAAAGGCTGATTTGATATGGATCAAAGTGAAAAATGAAGCCAAAATTGTGTAATCTCAAAACTGTCCGAAAAACTATACATTTGGCAGTTAAGGGTAATTTTGTCATTTCACATGTTACAGTACTCAGATTGAGTTGAAATTTTAGTGACAGCTATATAACATCATTTCCAACAACTTTCATGTTTTAACCTAAGCCCAATTCGGCCTCTAACATGGACGAATTTGTAGGTCAGTAGCAGGACAGATTCCTCTCAAAATTCTGGAATTTGGTGATTCAATGCTTGAAATTCACATTTATGTCTTAAATCACTATCCCAAGTCCCTATCCAAGCTCATCAACATCATATACTAGATAAATAACACTAATAAAAATGAAAAATTACAAACCCTAGCTGAAAATTATAAGTTAATAAGCAAAACCATGAAATCTTTCATACAATCCACCACAATCAAGCCATGCTTTGCTAAAATTGCAAAATAAGAAAGAAACAAGGGAGGTTTCTAGTATAATACCTCAAAATCCCCAAAATAACTTGTGATACAAGAACTTTCTTCCTCCCAAAAGTTCCACCAAGCTCACCTCCAAGCTTTCCCAAAGATTGATCGGAGTAGAATCAAGTTTTACGGTAATTTTCTAAAGAATCAAGCAAGCTCTCAAGTTGGAAAATGGAAAATGTGACGCCCCCACTTCTCCCAAAGGCGAACCAAAGGGTATCTGCGGGACGCCTACCCAACTCTAGCCAGGACTCGGTACAATTCCCGTTCAAGCTTAATACAATAGTTTCTAAAATGACAAGACAAAGTAAAGAAGTGCGGAAAACTTCTATAAATATTATCCTTTCTTACACAACAAGTTCACGATACATAAGTTACCCAATCCTTATATCAGGATCCCCAAAAGATACATCAATTCCCAAAATATATAACAGCCAAAAGTCTAGTCAATTACATTTGAAACCCTAATACAAAAGTACATCCAAAGGGTTCCACCAAGTTTCACTTCGTCCATTCCTGTTAAGGAAAACAAATCTACGAGGTGAGCGATTGCTCGTGAGGCCAAGAACACACATGCAATCATGTTGTCCAAGTAACAATCCCAATTAACGAGTAGAGCAATAACATTCGAGTAAATGACAATTCGAGCAAGAAAAGGTAAATAGGAACAATTCAAGGATATAAGAGCTCTCAAGAGCTATTTTCCACTTGCACGATCAAGAACCTCCACGAGTTGACACTCCATCAATCGGGTAGGTTATAATCCGTAGAATCTCACTTATTATATCCCCGTTCACCATTACATACCCCTGCACCGGTCCCACCTGTCATTTGTTTGAGGCGATACTACTCGAGTATGCCAAACAAGACCTCTCACTAGGTCGAGCTTACGTTTTCTCGTGGTTCACCAAGGAGCCCGACCAAGGCCCTATCGGCTCGAGTCCAAGGTTGGCCAGTGAGAGTTGGGCATCCCCCACTTAACATTTATGAGTCGAGGAGATTCACTCCAATGACTTATGCAGCCATAGCATAAATAATCACTTAAACACTTAACTTAATTCACTTAACAAGTCACTTCAAGCAATTCAAGCATTTCATGTCAAGTAATTCAAGTATACTTTACTTAAATGAGAACGAATGCGATAAAGTACACACTCGACTCAGCATTTCCAAAATATTCGATATCAATAGCATTTAAAATGTATCACGTATTTCACACACTTGACACTCACCAATCACATAAGAAACAAGTGAGCAATGTCCATTTGAGAGTTCAGGCGTCCATCGTGGGATCCTCTTGAATGCCTGAGCAATTAATAATAAGTTATTACACACTATCACTTAAAACCCCTAATTATCTAAGAAGGTATCGCAAAAATGAGCCTTAATTACTCGTGAATCGAGACTCAAACTGAGGTTTTAGTAATACAAGGAAATCTGATTTTCATCTTTAAGATCAAGTATAAAATGATCCAGCGATATCGAAGGAAAATAGAGAGTTCGAAAACTCAATTTCCTTTAAGTTCGAAAATTTTAGATTTGACACGCAATCTTTGAAAAATCGTATCTCACTCCCTGTAAGTCCAAAATTGGAAAACTTGGTACCGTTGGAAACTACTTCCAAATCACTAAAAGTTCTTAGTAGACATCTTTCCATGATTCAAAATAGAAGACATTCGAATTTTGGTTTCAAGTTGCTGTTTTGGCTATCAAGACAGTTTTGGGGTTGGTTTTTGGCCAAATTTGAAAATTCGGCAAAATTTACAGAATACGATCTAGCCTCTGAAATTTGAAACTCAATTAGAGTTACAATCAAAATTTAAAACACAACAAGCGGAACAAGGATCGGAGTTTTGAGCACCAAAATATAGCGGCTCAAAGTTACTGAAATTTCCTCATTGAACAGGGATTTTCCAGACTTGAAACGTGAACTTTGAGGCATTAGTTGGGCATTGAAATGGACTCGGAATGGCACCAAATTTGTAGTATTACACTACCATATAAAGGCTATTCCTCTGTTGAATTTTGTATAAAAATTCGTACGGGAAGTCAGTTAACAAAGCCACTAAAGTTTCGAGAATTTCTAAGGCAAATCTACCTTGTACTTCAATTTTCCTTTTCTCAAACATTTGGCCAATGACCACATCTCAAACATGGTTCATTTGTGAAGAAAATGTCTAAGAAACATCCAAAATGTGTTTTATAGGTGATTAACACCAAGGGTTTCAAAATAACAAGTCCCAATTCAAAATGAGCCATTGGCTAGCCCAAAATTAGGGTTTTCAATCACTAATGCAGTTCTGAAATTCGGCCATACTCACTCAATTCAACTTGGAATTAGGTGTGGTTGGTGGCGTTACAAACTACATTTATAGGGCTATAATTTCTCAGAAGAAATCATTTTGAAATTCAGTCCATAACTAGCTCAAATTCAAGCAACAAGTTCTAGCACATAACAGACTTTCTAACGCAGCCGAGAAACAGGGCAGGTGACATTAAAAAGGATGGTACAGTTCACTCAAGTGGAATCAGGGGATGAATTTTATACCGTTGGAAAAATGGAAATGTCTAGTTTCTAATGCCGCAAACGGCACTCGATTTCGACGTCGGAGCAAAGAGTTATGGTCAATTCAAAATCGCTGCCAGAGCAACTCTGGACAGTTTTCCAGCCATGAAACCATTTCGAAATTTAAAAATTTACCCAACCAAATCAAGTGATTTTTGGTGGAAAATTTCCACACAACCTATAAAACATATCTACATCAAAATCAAGTCAATTTAACCACAAAAAAATTGCACCAAGGAGCTCGGCAAAGACAGGGCAGATTCGGCCCTTCAACATGCAACACTTCCTTTGATTTCCTTTTCACTTTTACCACTTAACTCTACTAGATTAACACTTAATCAACACAATTAACATCCAATCTCATCAAATCAGATCATCAAATCCATTGTGGGATTTCATAGAGCCCACTCACAAGATTTCCGACAATTCAAAGCTACCCACATGAAGCTACAAGCTTCTAAGTGCAATATAACTTACATAAACTAAGATTTGAAGAGTGGATGATCATATACCTCCTTGGATATTAAGACCAGTGATTTTTGGTCCTTTGAAGATCAAGAAAACCAAAAATGAAGCTCTTCTCCTAGCCCAAGATGATCTCCAAGTGATTTTGAGTGTGTGGTAGAAATTTGAGATGATTTGGTGTAAGTTTGAGTGAGATGAGATGAAGAAATTTTTGGGTCTTCTTCCTCCTTGTTGTTCGGCTACTTGAGGGTGTGAGAGGGAGTGAAATCTGATGTAGTTAGCTTCTAAAGGAAGCTTAGGAGTTTGTGGCCCAAAATTACTCCAAGTCAACAAAAAAAAAATAATGCGCGTGCGCGCGAGTTTCGTGCTCGTTTCCTTTTGGGTTTGTTTCACTTGTGCCCTAAACCTTTAATGCACTTCCATTCATACTATTATTATTCACTCTTAATAGTCTAAAAATAAGGGTCTAATATCCCTCAAATAATTGCACGCGCGAAAACGCGTACTTCCGATTTGTGCGCGATAAAACGAAATTTCTAAGGGATTCTTATAACGATGGTATAACTATCTAGTACTTGAGTACATAATCATAAAAATACCTATTTTAAAACTAATGTTTAAGTCTTTAATTTCCAAGTTCATTGTACCCTCGAATCGATTATTATCTCCAAACACGTATTCACTATTATCAGTAAACGAGCTTTTATAAATTAAATTTGGTAACAAATCATTTTAAAAATACATGTAAGCCATAGTTCCATGTTATTGGGTATAAAAAGGTTGGAATAAAATATTCGAAAACAAACGAGCATTTAAATATTTAAACAAGCTAGAAATAGGGATTTAAAATAAGTAAATTTTGCGAGTCCTCACATCCTCTCCCCCTTAAGAGAATTTCGTCCTCGAAATTATACCTTGATTTGTGAATAAGTCTGGATATTTTCCTCGCATTTCTTCTTCAACTTCCCAGGTTGCCTCCTCGAGTCCATGGCTCCTCCACAGAACTTTTACCAAAATCTCGAAACAAATCTAGGGTTTCTATCGGACACAATACTCACAGGTATACCATGTAACATGATAATCTCATCCAAGTACAATTTAGCTAACCTCTCCAATGGGTACTTCATATTAATTGGCAGAAAATGAGCCGATTTAGTCAATCTATCCACTATTACCCAAATGGCATCATGACTTCTTTGTGTCCTAGGTAACCCTGATACAAAATCCATAGTGATATTTTTCCACTTCCATTCAAGTATCTCCAAAGGTTGTAAAAGTCCTGATGGTTTCTGATGTTCAGCTTTTACCTGTTGACAAATCAAACAGGTTTGGACAAATTGAGCAATCTCCTTTTTCATGCTCTCCCACCAATACAAACTCTTCAAGTCCTGGTATATTTTATTCCCTCCCGGGTGTACCGTAAACCTTGATCGGTGTGCCTCTTCTAAAATTTCTTTCTTAAACTCTTCATCCTTTGGCATTACTATCCGATTCTGGAACCTCAATATACCATTCATTCCCAAATTAAAATTTGACTTTTCTCCCTTCTTGACTCTTTCCAACCACTTTTGCACTTTGGTATCCTTCTCCTGGGCTTCTTTAATACGTTCCAACAAAGTAGAATTCACTGTGATATTTTTGAGAATTACTTTCCTCAGTTCCAGTTGAGAATTCTAATAACTAACTTCCTCTAACAAGTGTAATTCCTTAATCATCAATCCGGCCACTTGCACTTGACGACTCAAGGCATTGGCCACTACATTGGCTTTCCCTGGATGGTACTTTATCGTGCAATCATAGTTTTCCAAAAATTCCATCCACCTAGCTGTCTCAAGTTTAGCTCCGTTTAAGAAAACAAGTACTTAAGGCTTTTGTGGTCGGTAAAAACCTCAAATGTTACTTCATAAAGGTAATGCCTCCATTTCTTTAGAGCAAATACTATAGCTGCTAACTCCAAGTCATGAGTTGGGTAATTTCCTTCATGTGGTTTCAACTTCTTAGAGGCATACGCTATCACTTTCTCATTTTGCATTAAAACACATCTCAAGCCTTCTTTGGAAGCATCTGTGTAGACCACAAAGCTATCTTTTCCATTCGGTAGAGTTAACACAGGTGCTCTTGTCAAACGTGTCTTCAATTCCTGGAAACTCTCTTCACACTTAGGGTTCCATATAAACTTTCCACTTTTCTTAATCAACTCAGTCATGGGTCCAGCAATTTTAGAAAAATCCTTAATTAATCTCCGGTAATACCCTACTAACCCTATAAAACTTCAAACCTCAGTAGGATTTTTCGATTGTTTCCACTTCGAAACGGCTTCAACTTTAGCTGGATCCACTTTGATTCCATTCTTAGAAATTAAGTGGCCCAAGAATGTCACTTCTTTCAACCAAAACTCACACTTGCTAAACTTAGCGTACAATTGGTGTTCCCTCAAGGTTTGTAAAACAATTCTCAGGTGCTTCTCGTGATTCTCCATATTTTTAGAGTACACCAAAATATCATCAATAAAGGCCACCACAAATTGGTCTAGATAAGGCTTAAAGACCATGTGCATCAAATCCATAAAAGCAGCAGGTGCATTCGTTAACCCGAACGGTATCACGGCAAACTCAAAGTGTCCATACTTCGAGTTAAAAGCAGTCTTGGGTATATCCTTCTCCAAAATCCTCAATTGATAATAACCCTGTCTCAAATCCAACTTCGAGAATACTACCGCCCCTTGCAATTGGTCAAATAATTCATTAATGTGGGGCAGTGGGTACTTGTTCTTAATTGTAACATCATTTAGGCCTCTATAATCTATACACAACCTCAAACTCCCATCTTTCTTCTTAACGAATAAGACCAGGGCTCCCCACGGTGAATAACTTTCCTTTATAAAACCCCGTTCCAACAAGTCCTACAATTGCAGTTTCAACTCTTTTAGTTCAGCTGGAGCCATTTTACATGGCGTCTTAGAGATAGGTGCTACTCCCGGGGTTACATCAATCTTAAAAGTTATTTCCCTTTCCGGGGGTAAAGACTCTAACTCTTCAGGAAAAATATCTGGGTAATCTTTTACCACAGTACCCACAAGTAACTTGAGGGGTCACTGCCGAACCACTAGAAGGCACTCCTCTCGCTCGAACCAGTCCACTATGGCATCTTCTGGATAAAGCTCCCCTTGAAGCTCCAGCGGTCCTCACTCCGCCCATTCCTCTTCCCACCTTGAAAGGTTGTGTACTCTTACTAGCCTGTCCAGAAGTATGACTAGAAAAGTTTTTCTTCCTATTATGAAAGTCCCTAACTTGCATTCTCGCATTCTCAACCCTTTGCGCTTTCTTCGAAGTCTTAGTAAATGTAGAGATTTGGGCTGCGGCCAAACCCTCCTGGATTTCTACATTAAGCCCCTGTACGAACCGTCTTATCTTTTTCCGCTCATTGGTCACCAGTTTAGGAGCGTACTTAGAAAGTTTAGTAAATTTCCCTTCATACTCCGCCACACTAAGGGTTCCTTGTTTTAACTTGATGAACTCATCCTCCCTCTTCTCTTGGATTAAAGGCGGAAGAAATTTTTCATTAAACTCCCTCATGAAATTCTCCCAAGTCCAAGGGGTTTGGGCTCTCTCCCACTTTCCCCTTATCATGTCCCACCAAGCACGAGCCATTCCTTTAAATTGGAAAGCAGCAAAGTTCACTCACTTATCCTCGATATAGTCTAAGGCGGCGAATATGTTAGTCATTCTCTCCAACTAATTCTCCGCTAACTCAGGATCAGGTTCACCAATAAACTTAGGTGGGTTAAATTTCAAGAACCTCTCCAAGGCTCTATCCTCCCATCTATCCTGTCCCCCAGTTTGGTTAAGTGGTCCAGGACCTTGTCTTTCAGCTAAACGTTCTAGGATATCAGTCATCCTATTAATGGTGGTAGCCACTTGATTTCCCTCTATATTCTCTTGTTCTTGGGTCGGTCCAGTTGCCAATCCCTGGTCATCCCCATGAGTTTGGGCCTGTCTAGTCTCTCACCCACGGCCTCGACCACTCCTTCGTCCTTCCATCATCCTAGGTATGCCCAGTGCAAGAAATAAATCAATTATGCGGGAAAAATGTCGAAAGCAAGAACCAATCAAGAAAATATTTAAAATAACAATAATTTACATTCATTAACACGTCAAAGTTCATACAATTAACAAGTCATAGGGGAAATCACAAAATATAGCACGCAGGTGCTACAAGAGTACTTTCAGTCACATATGACTAAAGTAGAATCAAGTACCTCCAAAAGTAGGCCACACAGTCATGCAAAATACAATAGTCTCAGCACTAGCATCACCCCAACTAATCCTAACTATATTAGTCAAAAGGGTCAAAAGGGGGGGTCAATCACTCTAGACCTAATCCACAGCAGGGCTACTAGGTGGAATCTCCTCTTCCGGATCCTCCTCAGGGTCTTCCTCCTGAACCGGGCTCTGGACAATATCCGTCACCCTCTCTATCATCATAGTGGCATCTGCTAGGATCCCGGATTCCCGATCACGGATCTCCTCTCCTACTCTAGCAAGTCAGGCCCTAGCCCTCTGAAGCTCCTCGCGAGTGACCGCAGCAGTAGTCACCTCGCCAGCCAGTACCTCCTCAAGCTCAGCGACTCTCTAGCCCTGAGCACTAACCATCTGTCTCAGCTCGTCCACCTCAGCCTATAAATCTAGGTTGGTGTTCACCAACTGACGACGCTCGTCGTCCAGAGCTAGTACTAGGTAGTTCGGGTAGGCAAACGTCACCCTACACAAACATCGAGGATACCTATCATAGGACGAATAACACACACGAGCTGTTCCACCCAGAACTCGGTAGTAAATAGGCTTAGGGGGCTCTACATGGCTATTAGCGTGGCCATTCCCATTAGCTGCGGGGTTCCCATTCCAATTTTTCATCCCTGCAAAACAATCACACTTTTCGGGTTAGAAACTTAGTCACTAGCTTGCTCAAATATCACTTAAGGTATGACTTTGCCATCCTATCTCAAATCTTAAGGGTAAGGTTTCTAGTATATCTCCCAAATAGATCTCTAACATAGCACTCTGATATCAACTGTGACGCCCCCACTTCTCCCTAAGGCGAACCAAAGGGTATCCGCGGGACGCCTGCCCAACTCTTGCCAGGACTCGGTACAATTTCCGTTCAAACTTAATACAATAGTTTCTAAAATGACAAGACAAAGTAAAGAAGTGCGGAAAACTTTTATAAATATTATTTTTTCTTACACCACAAGTTCACGATACATAAGTTACCCAATCCTTGTATCAGGATCCCCAAAAGATACATCAATTCCCAAAATATACAACAGCTAAAATTTTAGTCAATTACATTTGAAACCCTAATATAAAAGTACATCCAAAGGGTTCCACCAAGTTTCACTCCGTCCATTCCTGTTAAGGAAAACAAATCTACTGGATAAGCGATTGCTCGTGAGGCCAAGAACACACATGCAATCATATTGTCCAAGTAACAATCCCAATTAATGAGTAAAACAATAATATTCGAGTAAATGACAATTCGAGCAAGAAAAGGTAAACTGGAACAATTCAAGAATATAGGAGCTCTCAGGAGCTATTTTCCACTTACACGATCAAGAACCTCCACGAGTTGACACTCCGTCAATCGAGTAGGTTATAATCCATAGAATCTCACTTATCATGTCCCCGTTCACCATTACATACCCCTGCACCGGGCCCGCTTGTCATTTGTTTGAGACGATACTGCTCGAGTATGCCAAGCAAGACCTCTCACTAGGTCGACTTTACGTTTTCTCATGGTTCACTAAGGAGCCCAACCAAGCCCCTGCCAGCTCGAGTCCAAGTTTGGCCAGTAAGAGTTGGGCGTCGTTCACTTAACATTTATGAGTCGAGAAGATTCACTCCAACGACTTATGCAGCCATAGCATAAATAATCACTTAAATACTTCACTTAATTCACTTAACAAGTCATTTCAAGCAATTCAAGCATTTCGTGTCAAGTAATTCAAGTACACTTCACTTAAATGAGAACGAGTGCGATAAAATACACACTCGACTCAGCATTTTCAAAATATTCGATATCAATAGCATTTAACATGTATCACGTATTTCACACACTTGACACTCACCAATCACAAAAGAAACAAGTGAGCAATGTCCACTCGAGGGTTCAGGCGTCCACCGTGGGATCCTCTTGAATACCTGACCAATTAATAATAAGCTATTACACACTATCACTTAAAGCACCTAATTATCGAAGAAGATTGTACAAGTGTACAATCTAAGAAGGTATCGCGAAAATGAGCCTTAATTACTCGTGAATCGAGACTCAAAAGAGGGGTTTTAGTAATGCAAGAAAAGCTGGTTTTCATTTTTAAGATCAAGTATAAAATGATCCAGCGATATCGAAGGAAAATAGAGAGTTCGAAAACTCAATTTCCTTTAAGTTCGGAAATTTCAGATTTGACACGCAATCTTTGAAAAATCGTATCTCACTCCCTGTAAGTCCAAAATTGGAAAACTTGGTACCGTTGGAAACTACTTCCAAAGCACTAAAAGTTCTTAGTAGACACCTTTCCATGAATCAAAATGGAAGACATTCGAATTTCAGCTTCAAGTTGCTGTTTTGGCTATCAAGACAGTTTTGGGGTTGGTTTTTGGCCAACTTTGAAAATTTGGCAAAATTTACAGAATACGATCTAGCCTCTGAAATTTGAAACTCAATTAGAGTTACAATCAAAGTTTAAAACACAACAAGCGGAACAAGGATCAGATTTTTGAACACCAAAATATAGCGGCTCAAATTTACTGAAATTTCCTCATTGAACAGGGATTTTCCAGATTTGAAGCGTGAACTTTGAGGCTTTAGTTGGGCATTGAAATGGACTCGGAATGGCACTAAATTTGGCAGTATTTCACTACCATATAAGGGATATTCCTCTGTTGAATTTTGTATAAAAATTCGTACGGGAAGTCAGTTAACAAAGCCACTAAAATTTCAAGAATTTCTAAGGCAAATCTACCTTGTACTTCAATTCCTTTTCTCAAACATTTGGCCAACGACCATATCTCAAACATGGTTCATTTGTGAAGACAATGTCTAAGAAACATCCAAAATGTGTTTGATAGGTGATTAACACCAAGGGTTTCAAAATAACAAGTCCCAATTCAAAATGAGCCATTGGCTAGCCCAAAATTAGGGTTTTCAATCACTAACGAAGTTCTGAAACTAAGCCACAACTCACTCAATTCAACTTGGAATTGGGTGTCGTTGGTGGCGTTGGAAACTACATTTATAGGGTTACAATTTCTCAGAAGAAATCGTTTTGAAATTCTGTCCATAACCAGCTCAAATTCAAGCAACAAGTTTTAGCACATAACAGGCTTTCTAACACAGCCGAGAAACAGGGTAGGTGACTTAAAAAGGCTCGTACGGTTCACTCAAGTGGAATCAGGGGACCACGGGGTGTAGAAGACGAGCCTCCCCGCGAGGCACCACTCTGTTCTCGCCCAACCTGACCACCTTTGGCCTGGGCTCCCCGTGACTCTCCAGGAAGTTTTACTCCTCCAGTTCCCTTTCCAGATTTGGGAGGGGTACTTTCATCCTCTTGTCCCGACTTACTTCCAGGCCATCCCTGTTTCTTCGCTTGGAAGGTTCTAACTTGAAATCTCTCATTTTCAACTCGTAGGGGTTTCTCAATAGCGTCACTAAATGTATTATCTAGGCTACGGCTAAATCCTTTTGAATCTCAACGTTCAACCCCTGAATAAATCGCTGTATCTTCCTCTACTCAGTCACAATAAGTTTGGAAGCAAACTTAGACAACCTAGTAAAGTGGCTCTCGTATTCTGCCATGGTTTGAGCTCCCTGACGAAATCTAATGAACTCATCCTCTTTTTGCTCTTGAACTAAAGGAGGAAAATACTTGGCATTGAACTCTCTCATGAAATTGACCCAAGTCCTTGGTGTTTGCTCTCTCTCCCACTTCATTCTGATCACATTCCACTAAGAACGGGCTGCTCCCTCCAACTGAAAAACAGCAAATGTTACCTATCTCTCTTCAGTATAATGCAGAGCAGCGAAAATGTCAATCATCTTCTCTAACCACTTCTCGGCCACATCTGGGTCTGGTCCTCCAATAAATTGTGGTGGAGAGAACTTTTGAAATCGTTTGAGGGCTCTATCCTCACATTCTACATGGTTTCCAAGGTTTCCAAGTCGAGGAATAGGGTTTTGGTCCTGGCGCTTCACTACATGGGCCAACAAATCGGTCATACGCTGAATAGCGGCGGCTACCTGAACATTAGGGTCAACTCCCGATCCAGGGTTTTGTTCAGGTATAGGTTCACGGTTACCCTCTTCATTCACAGGTTGTCTAGATCCACGCCCCCGACCTCGTCCACTACGAGTACCCTCCATTCGATTTAACCAATCTAAGGTCGAAGCACGAAGGTAGGATGAAAGAGAGATAAATGCATGGACAAGTTACAAAAATACACACAAGTCAAAAATTAAACAGTTAACACAACTTTAGCATATATATATCACACAGTAACAATCAGATATAAACAAAAGTAAACCCATGGAAGTAGAGGGTCATTTAGGAGTACAATATACAAACTAGGCCAGAAGTAAAAAAGCATCTGAGCTTTCCAAACTGCCCCTCACATGGAATCAAACATAGCTTATAGGAGGTCTAACTTAGTTCCCAATCGAGCGAACGAACTCTCCCTTATGGGCAAAACTAAGTGCATCTCCCTCTCTAGGAGCTCCGTCCGTAACCAACAAGAATAACGTAGTTTATATCTTAGACCTGGTTAATCATACTTAATGATACCTTAACACATCACACGAAATTCCGTAGAATCAAATTTCTAGTTTGCCCAAGTTATTTTTAACCTAGGGTCTCATTTATTTAGTATTCGGGCACAAGAATCCAAAATAAGATAATTCACAACTCGAGCTGGCCAGTCCCAAGAGTAAATAATCTACATTTGAGATTCCTACCTGACATAAATATTTATTACCTCCAAATACCATGATAAAGATTTGAAACCTATAACATTTCACGATCCCTAGCTTATGCTCAAAAGAGCACTTAGTCCTTTACACTCATTCACGTTATCAGGACCATAATACCACTTGGCCCCAAGCTCACTTCGCGCAGAGACCACGCGAAACAACTCTGATACCATCTATGATGGCCCCACTTTCCCCTAAGGTGAACCAAAGGGTCAGCGGACCACCTGCCCAGCTCTCGCCAGGACTACGGATCAAATCATTCATAAACCTTGCCAAACGGTCCAAAGAACTTCGGGAAAATGAATCATTAGAAAGCGCAAAGGACAGCTGCCACGTCAAAATTTTTCTTCTTTCTCATTCAAGCTTCGTACTCGCTCGATTCTCCAATGGATACAAGAAAGTTCACATAACCATAGAAAAATACAATCTCAAATGAGTGCGCTTGAAACACTTGATTAAACACTTATATACATATATACATCAGGTTCTTCAACAAGTTAACTTGAAATACAAGTCATAGTAACCATACATAAACAAAGTACAATTAGGGTTTCAGTTACAGAGGAGCATGATCAAAAGAATGTCTACACTAGCTCGGCTCTTTCTTCAAAAATCATAGCTCTCAAAATATTGAACCCTGTAAGGAAAACAAAGATAACGGGAATGGGGTAAGCTTAGGCTCAATAAGGTAACACAAGTACAAGTAGTCAAGAATCATGGCATTTCACTTTAGAGGCACATATACACAACATATAAGGAAATGAACAAACACCTCAAATAGAAATGATACAGGTGGCTCTCAAGAGCCAAATTCCCATTACTTCACCGGAGCTTGATCAAATAGTAGTTGACACTCCGTCAAGTTTAAAGTAAGGTAACCAGTCCAGTAGAGCACCACTTTACACCAAATTTCATCCACCAAACATACCCCTACCGGACCCGAACACCAAACAGAACAGAGATGGTAATACTCGAGTATACCGGAAATCCAGAGTCTCCAATACCCAAAGATTTCCCAGAAACAGACTACCGTGGCTCGTTATCTAATCGACCAGGCCCTTGTCGGCTCGACTCGAGTAACTAACCACTGGATTTGAGTTTAGAGGTCACAGAAATGTCGTTGGATACAAGCCTCCAAATGACGTCAGAACAAACATAGATAACAGATTCAAATTCACACAGTAAATGACCACACATGCAAGAGAACGAGTGTGATAAAGTACACCCTCGTCTCATTCAGAATAAACAGAGCTCATAGCCATTCAAGTCACAGATTTCAAGTACAAATAAACCAGTTAAGAAACAAATCAAGGGAGTGGTACACTCATCAGTTCAAGCAAAGATAACTTCAAAAGTTTCCTCCCAAAGGATGGCTTTGGTCACCGTCACATCCTAATAACAACCAAGGTAAACAATTATGGTTTCTCCATCCACAACCCCAGGAAACGGATTATACAAACTAGGCTAGACTACAAGTCGTGTGCCTAGTCAAGTTAACTACTAGGGCAGAGAAATAACAATGTGGTGTTGGAGTAAAAAGGTAGCAGTTGGTCTTCAAAACATGGACAATGTGATAGCCCCACCTCCCCCTAAGGTGAACCTCGGCGGACAGCCTGCCCAACTCTCGCCGGGACTCAGTCACTCACTACAGTCCTCAAATAAATTACAACATAAATCTCAAATAAACATCAATTCCTTCAAGAATTACATATCATAAGCGAAGCAGAAATTAATTCCCAAGCGTGGAACGTACACATATATCCGATTCAAATCCAAGCAGCCATACAAGCCTAAAAATTACACAAGATAAATCTAAAAATCAAAGTGTACAAGAGAAATCCATCCATTTCAATTTCAAACAGTCACACTAGCCCAACTCTTACACAAAATGAATCCAAATCTAAACTATACAAGATACATGTCATCCAGTCACACGAATCACGTAATACAGGAACTTCTTTTGCCTCGATCCCTGTGAGGAGAAGAAACTATTTGGGGGTGAGTTAGAAACTCAGCAAGTGACCAGAAAAAAATCAGTAATCAAATAAGCTTTACAATAGTGCATTTAAATGATATCAAGAATCAGTGATCAAATGTGCGTATATTGCTCTTTTGAGCCAGCGAAATCCTTGTACTTAACTATCCAACGCTCCATTAGATCAAGTAACAGATAAACAGGAATAAGGAGCCATTGTGCTCCAAAGAACGCGTAACCAGTAGTGGAGTCGTTGGTTCTAAGCACAAGATTTCCCCAAGAACTCATTGGAGCCAAAATGCATTGGCACACACACAAACACAATGATATGCAATCGTGTAACCAATGCAAGAATTATTTCAAAAGTATCTTTTGGGAAATAGTTGAGGGATCACTCATCAATCACGGCTCACGAACCTTATCCATCATACATCATTGCCTTGTTCAAGTCGAAACCCTAGATTACAAATATCAGGTCAAGCAAAGGAATTCTAACATTATCAAGCTTCTATCACCTTTTGGCACTTTAATCACAATTGAAGCTATACTTATCGGATTGAAACGAATCTTACGGCGTTACGAAGCTAAGACATATACCAACATTTCTTATGAAGACCTCCAAGCCAAATCATACATTTTCAGGGTCAAATATCGAAATCTCGGAGAGGATAGAAAACTGTCCGCAAAACAGGATCTATGAACAGTCAAGGGTATTCCGATCAATTCACAAGCTACAGTACTCCGATCAGTCTGAAATTTTGCAGGTAGGTAGTTAACTCAAATGTCTATATCTTTCATGTTTTGAGCAAAAGCTGGATCGGTCTAAAACACAGAGAAATTGGCAGTCAACATTGAGTCCAGAAACAAGGTAAGACTGAAAGTACACTTCTAAACCAACCTTTGCATATAACCATTACTAATAGCAATTAAGGCTAGAAATTCCTCCTTAACACTAGAATAAATTTCACTAATCATATATGTGACAAAATCAAAGAGGAAATAACTTAGATCACGTCTAGAAATATCGCTAATATGGAACTCATCCTCCCAACTTCCAAATCACAAGAATTTCCATAAAATTAATCAAGATCAACTCAAATTCAAACAATTAAATACTTTCAAAGATTGGACAGCATTTCCCCTTACTTTTCTTATTTTCCATATTACAATACAATACCAAATATATCTCAATTCAACTACATTTTCACATACAAATCATAGCCTCTAAAATACACCTAATTAAGGCCACAATACCCTTAAATCTTAACCAATTAAGAGCACAAGAACCAATCATAAGAAAGCCCCAAATCAAAACCCTAAACCTGAAATTTCCGTACAAATATGAAATTTTTCGCAAACAACCGCAATTAATGCACAAAAGCTCTATTTAACACAATTTAGAGCTATCAATCCTAGGCCAATCATAATCATCATGTGAAAACAGAAAAATTCCGCAAAAATCGGAAAATTACCATAGTACTACTTTAAATCATGATATATTCTCACAAAGCTACCGTAACTACAACCTAAGCCACAAATTTGAAAGTATTAAAAGCAAAGAGGGTTTCTAAGAGTTGTACCATCCAACACCTTGAAAATAAGCCAAGCAAAACCCTTTACTTCTCAAAACATTCCATCCTTAGCTTGCCATCACCTTAGACTTGAAGCTAATCGGAGTAGATTGCAAATCAAACGGTGGAATCTCAAGTTTTGGACAAGGAGTTGAAGTAGAAAATGAAGTTTCCTCTCTTAGTTTTTGCTCCCAAGAGGTTCGGTCAGCTTTGGAGATGAAGAAAAGTGGGTTTTGAAACCCCAAATATGGTCAAAAAGTGAAAACTTAACCATTAAGGAAAACTGTTCGCGACAGAATCCGGCCAGAATCTGCCCGGATTCAAGGCAGAAGCAAATCAATTTTTTTTTCAAACGGCCAACTCAATCCGGCTGGCAATCCGGCCAAGAACTGGTCGGATATGCGGCCGGATTTGCCAAGGAGCACTGTTCACCAGAATTTTTTTGTTTTCTTCTTCCTCCGGGAGTCACAAACTCCCCCCCTTAAAAGAATGTTGTTCTCGACATTTCAACTTGTACTAATCAGATCAAAATAATCCTCGAAAGTCAGGCAAGTACTAAGATTCACTCCAATCTCACTATCACTTAGGAACGAGTTAATAGATAGCTAAACAGGTAATCAAAAGAATATGCAAAAGGGCGAGGTTCAAACAACCAGCCCTAAGTTGGAAATAAAGTCTCAGATATTCAAAAAATTCAGGACATGGCTTAGCCTCAAGTTGGAAATTTCTCAGGTCGGAAATTTTACCCTTGGCGGTGCTGGACAACACAACAAGCTAGCATAACGGCTATACTTCACCAAAGAGTCTCAGTTCAAGAAATTCATCCCTGGTGGTGCTTGAAAACACAACAAGTTAGCACAATGGCTATACTTCACCAGAGAGCCTCAATGCAAGAATTTCCATTCCTGGTGGTGCTTGAGAACACAACAGGCATGTCTCGACCGAAGAATGGCGGTGCTTGATAACACATCAGGCAATACCCCACCAGAGAGGTTCAGTTTAAGAAGTTGATCCCTGGCGGTGCTTGAAAACACAACAGGCAATGCCTCACCAGAGAGGTCCCGTTCAACTGCTACAAAGGAGTAGTAGCCGGTCTACAACCACACGAGTACGAATAAGTTCAAAAACAGGGTCAAAGCAGGGTTCAAACAGATAAGTTCAAAAGCAGAGCCAAATACTTCAGGTTCATGGTGCACGAGTATGAATAAGAACCCACTCGACTAGCCTATGCCTAGCAATTCATATTCTCAAGTAGTCACAAAATTCAAATCCACATACTGGTCATATACGAATCAAACCACTTGCTTATGCGTAAATGAAATACTATCAGGCAAATCAAGTCCATTAAGTGTACGTAAGAGCACATTCGCCTAAACAAGTTCAAATCTCAAATGAGCTTAGCTTAGTCGGTCTCAGGCAGTTCAAGTAGTATTCGTCCTCAAATCCTTACTTGGTCCTCGAGTGTAAATTTGGGCAGCACGCCCTTTGTATTTACCTATTTTCCAGCCATTTATGGCTTCATTATTTTTCTCAATCAGTCCCAAAGTCACCCACAAATAATCTCATGACAATAGCCATTCAATCGGCTCCACAATCATCCAAGTACAACACAAGTATAACACAAGTATAATAATCCAATTGGAATCATGTTTTGAAGGCAAAAGGCTATATGGCAGATTCGACATCTTATAACATTTTACTCACAACTAGAGTAACATTTATCAAATTTGTGTGAACTTTATGCCGGCTCGAAGCTAAGACAAAGGGCTACAATTTTCATGAAGACTACTCAATCCAGTTCACAATTGATCTAGGTCAAAAGTACAGATTACAGAACCAAAACGTCCTTGTCAGTACAGTTACCAGTACTCAATTCAAATGACAATAACTCAGGGTACACAATTCCGTTTGAGGTGTTTATAGTTGTGTTGGAAAGCTGAAACACAGGGCTAAAAGTTTTGTGTTTTGGCCAAAGGCTAATTTGATACGGATCAAGGTGGAAAACATAGCTAGAATGAGAAAATGTCAAAACTGTCCACAAAACTATACCTACGGTAGCAAGGGTAATTTTGTCATTGCATGTGCTACAGTACTCAGATTGAGCTGAAATTTTACAGGCAGCTATAAAACATTATTTCCTACAACTTCCATGATTTGAGCTAAGTCTGATTCAGCGTCCATCATGGGCGAATGAAATTGGCAAAACAGGGTAATACAAAACCGAAAACTGGAATTCATGCATTCACGAGCTAATCTTCACAATTTTAGCTTGAAACATTACTTTATCTCCGTATCTAAGCTTATTCACAGCATCAAACACTAAACCATGTTTCTTCCAAATTCACAAGCATTTCCTCAGAAAAAGTATCGAGTACCCAAATACAAAAATCCAAAACGAAGAAACTTTACGACTTAGGCCGTACGCTCCTAAGCGTAACTTAACCAAGTCCTATCTTACACTTATCACTTACAAGATTCACAACTATGCTCCAAAAGAGCACTTACTCCTTTGCACATAGCCGCTTAACTTTCAAATCAACCCCACAGTCCGGCGCCCTAAACTTTAGCCTAGGATACGCTACAAAGATCTAAAGCCTAAACTCTGATACCAACTGTGACAGCCTCACCTCCCCCTAAGGCGAACCAAAGGGTTCGGCGGACCGCCTGCCCAACTCTCGCCGGGACTCAGTCACACACTACAGTCCTCAAATAAATTACAATATAAATCTCAAATAAAACATCAATTCCTCCAAGAATTACATATCATAAGCGAAGCAGAAATTAGGCGAATCAAAGGGTTCGGCGGACCGCCTGCCCATCTCTCGCCGGGACTCAGTCACTCACTACAGTCCTCAAATAAAATGCAATATAAATCTCAAATAAACATCAATTCCTCCAAGAATTACATATCATAAGCGAAGCAGAAATTAATTCCCAAGAATGGAACGTACACATACATCCGATTCAAATCCAAGCAGCCATACAAGCCCCAAAATTACACAAGATAAATCTAAAAATCAAAGTGTACAAGAGAAATCCATCCATTTCAATTTCAAATAGTCACACTAGCCCAACTCTTACACAAAATGAATCCAAATCTAAACTATACAAGATACATGCCATCCAGTCACATGAATCACGTAATACAGGTACTTCTTTTGCCTCGATCCCTGTGGGGAGAAGAAAATATTTGGGGGTGAGCTAGAAGCTCAGCAAGTGACCAGAAAAAAATCAGTAATCGAATAAGCTTCACAATAGTGCATTTAAATGATATCAAGAATCAGTGATCAAATGTGCGAATATTGCTCTTTTGAGCCAGTGAAATCCTTGTACTTAAATATCCAATGCTCCATTAGATCAAGTAACAGATAAACAGGAATAAGGAGCCATCGTGCTCCAAAGAATGCGTAACCAGTAGTGGAGTCGTTGGTTCTAAGCACAAGATTTTCCCAAGAACTCATCGGAGCCAAAATGTCATGGCACACACACAAACACAATGCGATGCAATCGTGTAACCAATGCAAGAATTATTTCATAAGTAACTTTTGGAAAATAGTTGAGGGATCACTCACCAACCACGGCTCACGAACCTTATCCATCATACATCATTGCCTTGCTCAAGTCGAAACCCTAGATTACAAATATCAGGTCAAGCAAAGGAATTCTAACATTATCAAGCTTCTATAACCTTTTGGCACTTTAATCACAATTAAAGCTATACTTATCGGATTGAAACGAATCTTACGGCGTTACGAAGCTAAGACATATACCAACATTTCTTATGAAGGCCTCCAAGGCCAAATCATACATTTTCAGGGTCAAATATCGAAATCTCGGAGAGGATAGAAAACTGTCCGCAAAACAGGGTCTATGATCAGTCAAGGGTATTTCGATCAATTCACAAGCTACAGTACTCCGATCAATCTGAAATTTTTGCAGGTAGGTAGTTAACTCAAATGTCTATATCTTTCATGTTTTGAGCAAAAGTTGGATCGGTCTAAAACACAGAGAAATTGGCAGTCAACGTTGAGTCCAGAAACAAGGTAAGACTGAAAGTACACTTCTAAACCAACCTTTGCATATAACCATTACTAATAGCAATTAAGGCTAGAAATTCCTCCTTAACACTAGAATAAATTTCACTAATCATATACGTGTCAAAATCAAAGAGGAAATAACTTAGATCACGTCTAGAAATATCGCTAATATGGAACTCATCCTCCCAACTTCCAAATCACAAGAATTTCCATAAAATTAATCAAGATCAACTCAAATTCAAACAATTAAATACTTTCAAAGATTGGATAGCATTTCCCCTTACTTTTCTTATTTTCCATATTACAATACAATACCAAATATATCTCAATTCAACTACATTTTCACATACAAATCATAGCCTCTAAAATACACCTAATTAAGGCCACAATACCCTTAAATCTTAACCAATTAAGAGCACAAGAACCAATCATAAGAAAGCCCCAAATCAAAACCTTAGATCTGAAATTTCCGCATAAATCTGAAATTTTTCGTAAACAACCGCAATTAATGCACAAAAGCTCCATTTAACACAATTTAGAGCTATCAATCCAAGGCCAATCATAATCATCATGTGAAAACAGAAAAATTCCCCAAAAATCAGAAAATTAGCATAATACTACTTTAAATCATGATATATTCTCACAAAGCTACCGTAACTACAACCTTAAGCCACAAATTTGAAAGTATTAAAAGCAAAGAGGGTTTCTAAGAGTTGTACCATCCAACACCTTGAAAATAAGCCAAGCAAAACCCTTTACTTCTCAAAACTTTCCAGCCTTTGCTTGCCATCACCTTAGACTTGAAGTTAATCGGAGTAGATTGCAAATCAAACGGTGGAATCTCAAGTTTTGGACAAGGAGTTGAAGTAGAAAATGAAGTTTCCTCTCTTAGTTTTTGCTCCCAAGAGGTTCGGTCAGCTTTGGAGATGAAGAAAAGTGGGTTTTGAACCCTCAAATATGGTCAAAAAGTGAAAACTTAACCATTAAGGAAAACTGTTTGCGACAGAATCTGGCTGAATTCAAGGCAGAAGCAAATCAATTTTTTTTTTCAAACGGCCAACTCAATCTGGCCGGCAATTCGGCCAAGAACTGGCCGAATATGCGGCTGGATTTGTCAAGGAGCACTATTCACTAGAATTTTTTTGTTTTCTTCTTCCTCCGGGAGTCACAAACAACCCTAAAACCTTTCGATCAAGTCGCGAGTACATAACCCTAACCCTCGAGTGAAAATTTGGGCAGCACGCCCTTTGTGTTTACCTATTTTCCAGCCATTTATGGCTTCATTATTTTCCTCAATTCAGTCCCAAAATCCCACGCAAGCAATGTTACCACCATAGCCTTTCAATTAGGCTCCAAAATCATCCATTTATAACACAAGTCTAATGAAACAACCAAAAATCAGTTTTTGAAGACAAAAGCTAAACATCAGATTTGACATCTTATAGAATTTTAGCCACAACTGGAGCTATGTTTATCAGATTAGGGTACATTTTATACCATTTCGAAGCTAAGACAAAGGGTTACAACTTTTATGAAGACAACTCAATCCAGTTCACAATTGATCAAGGTCAAATTTACAGATTTCAGAACCAGAATGTCCTTGTCAGTATGGTTGTCAGCACTGAATTCAAATGGCAATAAGTTAGGCTACACAATTCCGATTGAGGCGTTTTTAGATGCGTTGGAAAGTTGAGACATAGGGTTAAAACTTTTGTGTTTTGGCCAAAGGCTGATTTGATACGGATCAAAGTGAAAAATGAACCCAAAATTGTGTAATCTCAAAACTGTCCGAAAAACTATACATTTGGCAGTCAAGGGTATTTTTGTCATTTCACATGCCACAGTGATCATATTGAGCTGAAATTTTACAGGATGCTATATAACATAATTTCCAACAACTTTCATGTTTTATCCTAAGCCCAATTCGGCCTATAACATGGACAGATATGTAGGTTAGTAGCCGGACAGATTCCTCTCAAAATTCTGGAATTTGGTGATTCAATGCTTGAAATTCACATTTATGTCTTAAATCACTACCCCAAGTCCCTATCCAAGCTCATCAACATCATATACTAGATAAATAACACTAATAAAAATGGAAAATTACAAGCCCTAGCTGAAAATTATAAGTTAATAAGCAAAACCATGAAATCCTCCATACAATCCACCACAATCAAGCCATGCTTTGCTAAAATTGCAAAATAAGAAAGAAACAAGGGAGGTTTCTAGTATAATACCTCAAAATCCCCAAAATAACTTGTGATACAAGAACTTTCTTCCTCCCAAAAGTTTCACCAAGCTCACCTCCAAGCTTTCCCAAAGATTGATCGGAGTAGAATCAAGTTTTATGGTAATTTTCTCAAGAATCAAGCGAGCTCTCAAGTTGGAAAAATGGAAAATTTTCTCTCTTCTCCTCTCCCTAGTGTTCCACCAGAAATATGCAGCAAATGAAGGAGAATTGAAGTTGGTTTGGTGATAAAAATGAAGAAAAATGGTTGGTCAAACAACCATTGGATGGTTGCCACTTGTCACTCCAAGATAAAATCTCAAAATTTGCTTTTCTCTCTCTTATTTTGGTCAATAATTTCAGCTGGTTTAAGGAGATATTTAGGGCTGATTTTTCTCAATTAATAACAAGAAGATTAAGATAATAAAGTAGTGTTCAAGTGGTGCACTCATTCGGTAACAAACGGCGCACGTCGGTTCACACCGTTTTTCCTTAATTCGCACGTACTAGGGTTTTCACTTACAATTCACTAACTTATTATTATTACTTCTAATCATACACTTTTTCTTATCTAAAACTCACTCTTCATCACCAAATTTAGTGCACACTCCATACCGAAAGATCATACTACCGAAAGACGTAAAAACCCCAGTTTACCCTAACGAAGAAAGAAAAGGGAAAACTCTTAATTCTATTCTTTATTCCAACCATTGGGGAGGTAAATAAGTAGTATAGCTATTATAAAGTAATTTAATCAAAATAAAAGGGTATTTTAGTCAAATTGTAAAAGTCTTCGTCAAAGTCCACCATCCATTGGTTTCGCGACAAATGGCGCACTAGGGTTTATTCTTATTCTTTTGGCTACCAATGGTTAATTTACCTAGCCAACCTCTACTTGTCTTCTAGCATCTTGTAATATAATATCCCTTAACACAGAACTCCAACTAGTTGTAAAAAATTATCGCACGTACCGCACTAGCGGGTCCCACATCCATTATACACTACTAATGTCACACGAACTAACTTATATCGGAAAAAATGTCTTAACAACTTAAGTCCCTTATAAAAATCTCTCAAAATTTAATATAATAATGAAAGGTATAGAAATTTTATGCAAAGAAATAAAATAATGGCTAGAAAATAAAGAAATTTTCGGGTTCTCACAGGCAAAAGGTAGTTCCTTACCAATATTACCTTCAATTCCTAAGGAGAGTAGCAAATCACAGCTTTCTTCCCTCAAAATCACACCACACCAAGCTTCTTCCTTCCTTGTTGCAACCTTCTATGGATGGATTTAGGGTTTAAGGTTGATTTCCCCACAAAATCAAGCTAGGAATCAAGATGGAACTTGGAGAAATTTTCTCTCCTCTCTAATTTCGGCCATGACAAGAAAAAATGAGAGAAAGCTTGGCCGAAGAAAAGAAAGCTTTCGTTGTCAACATGTCATGGATCGTCGACACTTGACGAGCCAAGATTTTTCCTCTTTTTCTTTTCTTTTCTTTCCTTTTCTTGGTCAACAATTTTAGCTAGCTTAGGGTTAATTTTGGGGAAGATTAAATGAAATAAAAACAAGGAGATTAAGGAAAGAAAGTATCGATCAAGTGGTGTACTCAACCGGTAACAAATGGCGCACGTCGGTTCAAGCCTATTTCCTTAACCCTCCTGTACTTTTGTTTTAACTTATGAGTCACTAACTTACTTTTAGCACTTTTAATCACATACATTCTCTTACTTAATACTCACTCTTATCCATCAATTTTAGTACATACACCTCACCGATTGATCACACTACCAAAATGCACCAAAACCCTAACTACTCTAACTTTAAAGTAAAAGAAAAACTCTTGACTCAACTAATGAAATCACCATGGAATTTAGGGCTAGTAAATAGTTAAATAGCCAAGTAAAGAAATATAGAAGGAAATATAAATTAATGGTTCAAAAATGGGAGGAAATTCTAAAGGAATTTTCGGGTCCTCACAGAGCCCCTGGTATGTGAGGATTTGGATTTTTGGTGTAAGGGAAGAGAATGTGAGATCTCAAAAATTATTTGCGTATCTTTTATTTTAATTGTCTTGCCTTAAATTCTTGGTTGATTTAATTGTTGAATTATGATTTTTATTCCTATTGCCCCATTCAATTTGTTGCATGTTGAGTTTCAGAGTGCATTATGCAATTGTGACCAACCAGTGAGGCACGTGTGCAATAAATTTGGTGGTTAAGAGGGAGTTTTGTGCAAAAAGATTTATGTGACAAAAGGTGTTAAGAGATGATTGGAGGAGAGCTAGATATTTTAGTGTATGAGAGACAAATGGATAGGTATTTCTTCTTGGCTTGCCAAGTGTCAATCATCTAGAAACCTTTGACCAAGACCAAGCCTTCTTCTTATCTTCACCAAGTTTTCATTCCATCACCATTTCTTCTTCTTTTCTTCTACCTTGGCCGAATTTAGAGAGAGAGAGAGAAAAAAAAAAACTCCATTCCTAGCCTTGATTTCTTGCCTATTTAATGAGAAAACAAAAGAGAAACCCTAATATACTCTATCAAATCTTGAATCAAGCTTGGAAGGAAGCTCTTGGAGAAGTATTTGGAGGAGGAAAGCCTTGCAATATTCTTGATTTGCTTGCCATCTTAGGTTCTGGAGGTAAAGAGGTAAACTTGGCTAGAAACCCTAACTTTCTTCCCTTATATTTGAGTTTATTTGAGGTATGATGTTACAAAAGGTAAAGGAAGGATTTTTATAGAAGATTTCATGTTTTCGTCAAATTATGTTGCAATTTCCAGTTTTGGTGTGTAATCTATTTACCTTAGTTTAGAGGTCTATATATGTGCAATTATGATGAAAAAGAAGGATTTTATGGATGATTTCATGTTTTTCAAGTTATAGTCTAAATTTTCAACTTTGGTGCATAAGGTATATAGTGTACTTTGGAGTTTCTATAAGTGAATTTTTGATGGATTTCTTTGTTAAGAACATTAGCCAAATGCCTCTTGACGTGTTAGCTATGATTTATTGTATTTTTACCATGAAGATAAGGTTGAAATTTGAAGTTAGAGAAAGGAATTTAAGGACAAGTTGCTGAAAATTCTTGTTTTAGTTGGAAATTTAGAATTGTTTTGACACATTTTGCTCAAGATACTTGCTAATATTTTGATCTTTACATGTATGTTGATTTTTCACAAAGAGTTTTGGTGAAACAAATCTTATTCTTTAGATTGTTTAGATGTTGGATTTTTGCCATGAATCTAAGTAAGAAAAGTTAGGATTTTGAAGGTAAAGTTGTCAAGTCCTTGCTGAAAATTTTGCTAGGGTTAGCTGAGAGGTCAAGAGAGAATTTCAACTTTGTTGATAGAATTTGTATGGTGATTTTGACATATTTTGGCTCAAGGCACTTGACAAGACTTTGATCTTCACATATATATTGGATTTGAACTAAAACAAAGAAGTTTACGAGGAAGAAAATGATTTGCTCTCCAAAACATTTTATTTTAGAAATTTTTAGTTTTGAACCTCAAGAGTCTTGCCTCATTTTCTTCAAACTTCGTGACTAGAATCTACCTATTTTACTCCATATTTTGCTTGAAACATTGATCGATCATGTACGTGGTTTTTCATTTAATTTGAACAAAAAAATCTTGTGAATTTTGAAGGGAAATACGAGATATGTTTTGCTGGAAATTTGACAGTTTAAGTAGTGGTTTAAGAACTCAGGTTTAGTCGTTTTGACCTGGCCTTGATGAAATTTTGATGGCTTATTACTTTTCGCATGCTCTACTATTTATGATTGCTGTGAGAACCCGTAAATTTCATTTTCTAGGTTTTAGAATTTTTCATGGCTTGTTTTCTGCATTTTCGTGATTAGAAAATTTTCTAGGTAATTTTAAGGAGCAGATATAATTTTTAGATGATTTTTCTAGTATTGGATAGTTTTTGAAAAATTAAGGATATATATCGGACGTGGGACCCGCTAGTGCGAAAAGTTCGGAAAAATTCGGCCAACTAGGTTAAGTTTTGGATACTGGAATTAATTTACGGGGTGTTGTGAGATATTTAGAGGTACCAAGTGGATAGGTGTATGAGAGACAAAAAAAAAAGTTAGGCAAGTCATTAAATGAGGTGACAAGTGTCACCATGTGATTGGATTGAGTTGTCCACAACTATTCACCTTTTTGCTATTTGACTAAAATATCTCAAAAATTACCAAAAATTCACTCTTTTCTTCTCCATCTTGGCCGGCCTTCTCTAGCAAAGGAAGAAAGAAAACTCTTCAAAGTTTGGCTTCCATCTAGCTCAAATCCTCCAAAGCAATCACTTAAACTTGTTTCTACTCCATAAAACCTCTTCATTAGGTGTTAGTAAGTTGTTTGGTGAAGTGTTTGGGGAAGCTAAGGTGACAAGCAACTCTCCCTCTCTTGTTTTACTAGGTGAGTAGTGATTGAACCTTCTCCTGCATCTAATGAAGCTTAATTTGTGCTTAGTGGTAGTTAAAATGTTGAATTTTGTGGTTTATTTCTTGATTTTGGATGAAGTGGTGAAGTTTTCCATTTATTGGGGATTTTTCTGTTTTATTATAAGCATGATTATGTGGCTATCTATGATGATTGGAAATGGTTTATAATGACTTAAGGAGGTGAGAAAGGTGATTAATTGCAACCAATTTCTGTTTTGGATGAAAATTGAAAAAACTAGGGTTCTTAAGGGAGCATTCTGTCCGAATTTTTAGGTCCTAGATAGAGGCCGAATTGGCCTTAGCTCAAAACATGAAAGTTGTAGGGAATGACATTTTAGAGGTTCCTACAAAATTTCAGGTCAATCGGAGTAGTTTAGAATGAGATAAGTCGAAATTACTATTGCTGTTCTGGTTTTACCCGAAAGTGAGAACTGCGCCTGTAATTGGTTGTTTTGGCTGGAATTTCTTCCGAATTGGATGTTGAGGCCTTCTGAAGAAATTTAGCCCTGTTTCTTAGCTTTCATATGGTTTTGGAATTTCTGGATTTGGACTTTTAGAGCCTGATTTATGATGTTTCCGCTAGAATGCGTTTTGGTGAATCTGTTTTATGTTGTTGATGAAGTATCTTGCATTTTTGACCTGTTTGCACTCAAAACTGGGTTGAGTGACCTCCTGTGATGTTGTAGCCCTGTATTTTATCTTCGATATGGTGGGTCTTTCACCCTCATCCGATAAGCGTAGTGCAATTTGTGCCATTACCGCAAAATGAGGATAAAAACTGTTTTTTTCAGGGCCAAGTTAGTTACATTTCCGAAATTTCTGGTTTCCTTGATTGTTTGTATATGCTTATGGAACCCTATTGGGGTCATGTTTGGCCTTGGTTTAGGACTCGTTATTGAGTCTCATTGTATTTGTTTGCATGTTTTTAGGGCGTGACGGTGGTGCACAACGTTCTTTTGACGGAAGTGCATGAAACCGCATTTGCTAACGTGGTGAGTATACTACTCACTTATGTGTTATTATATGACTTTGATACTTGAACTTGAGATGTTGAATGTTAATTGATTGAAGTGAGAGTGTACTTTATCACTTTCACTTGTTGTTTTGCATGTTATTGGAAAGTTATTGGAATGTTATATGAAATGTTATATGAAATGAAATACATGACTTGGTATCGTTTGGACGAGTCTCCAACGACTACAAATGTTATCAATGAGCTCAACCCCATTGGTAATTGATTGAATCGAGCCGGCGAGGGCTTGGTCGTGTCAATTAATGTGTCTTGGGGCAATGTTATGGAATCTTGTAGTATGATAGACTCTCGATTCCGGTTTACTCGAGTAATACCACAATGCATGTGTTTGGATTGCGGGCCCGGTTGGGGAATGTTAGGTGGAATGGAATGGAGGTAAAGTGGAGTCTACGGTTGGTTATTGTTGAAAATTGACGGAGAGTCAATGGTGTTTGATCAAGAAATGCGAACGAGGGAAAGGGCTCTTGAGAGCCACCCGTATCCTTTTATCCTCATTATCGATGTGTGGCTTTACTTAATTTTGGTAAATTGGACTGTTAAGCTGGATGCATCTATGAACTTGGTTGTTTGAGTTGTATTCTCACTGGGCAATTAGCTCACCCCGTTCCTTTTGTTTTCCTTACAGGAATCTGTCTGCTTTTGGAATGACTTTTGAATTGGTTGCCGAATGAACTAGATTACTATAGTTTTGACATGTATAGTTTTTGAATGGAACCTTAAATGTGCCTTTGTGGCCGTTTTCACTTTTCATTTGGCAATCGTACATGTATTAACTTTTGAGTGACTTTCATATACCATTTGACTTGTAAACGCTAAATGTTGCGTTGTATATGTATTTATGATGTTTGGTGGGGTTGCAGACAGGTTCGGCTTTCAAACGGCAAAAGAAAAATTTTTTACGGAAAGGCACAGGTCTGAATCCGGCCAAGAATCCGGCCAGAAACTGGCCGGATTGCCTGGGGAAAATTTTGAATCCGGGAGTTTAGCTACTGGACAGTATCCGGCGGGTAATCCGGCCAGATTCCGGCCGGATTCCACTGTTCCAGGCACTATTCATCGTTTTCATTTTTTTTTATTTTTTTATTTTGATACTTGTGGCTTGTTCGAGCGCACTTTACTTTCCCGAAACGTTTTAAATCGCGTGTAACTACTCGTTAGTCCTGGCGAGAGCTGGGCAGGCAGTCCGCTAACCCCTTTGGTTCGTCTTAGGGGAAGGTGGGGCTGTCACAATTGCAGGGTTCAAGAGTGGCATAGGGGGGAACCTGTGATTAAATTGTAAATATTGAGATAAAGTCGGTGAGTGTTTCAATTGCATGTTAGGACCATGTGATTTACTTGATTGATGTTTCATGTGACTTGTTACTTGAAATTTCGAGATATTTTGATTTGTTATTGTAAAGACGAGTGTATACTTTATTGCACTCGACCTGCTAAGCTCGCTTGACTTGATATTTGTGAGGACTTGCAAAATTCTTCATATTTTCTTAAAATTCCCTTTTATTTTGAATAAGTTACTTTATACTATCTTTACTACTAATTTACTCCCTCAATAGTTATAATAAATAATAGAATAGAGAGTTTTACCTTTATTTTTAGAGTTAGGGTAAATTAGGGTTTTTGCGCATTTTGGTAGTGTGATTAGTTGGTGAGCTGTGTGTACTAAATTTGGTGGATAAGAGTGAGTATTAGGTAAGAGGAAGTGTATGATTAGAAGTGCTAATAATAAGTTAGTGAATTATAAGTTAAAATACAAGTACGAGAGAGTTAAGGAAAATAGGCTTGAACCGACGTGCACTGTTTGTTACCGATTAAGTACACCACTTGACCATTACTTTCTTACTCTAATTTTCTTGTTTTTATTTCATCTAATCAGCCCTAAATTATCCCTTAATCCAGCCGAAAATTTTGACTAAAGAAAAGGAAGAAAAGAAAAAAAAAGAAAGAAAATCTTGAGTGACAAGTGTTGCCAATCAAAGAAGAGTTTGACCAAGACAATTCCTTCCTTCTTATCTTCTATTGTGGCACACTTTCCTCCATTATTTCTTCATGTTGGCCGAGAGCAAGGAGAGGAAAAAGAGAGAAGAAAACTTTCGCTTCCAACCTTGATTTTGCCTTGTTTGAGTTGAGATCACAAAAACTAAACTGATTAAACTAGTCCCTTGATGCTTAGGAAGCTTGGAGTGGTGAAATTCTTGGGAGAAATTGGTTGATTCTTCACTTTTCAAGAAGTTTTGGAAGGTATAAGTTTATCAACTTTCTTTCTCTTTCTTATTCTTGCTAAATATGGTGTAGATGGCATGAATCTTGGAATATTATGGATGATCTTCTAGTTGTGGTATAGATTAGTGGATTTTCAGCTAGGGTTTTGCCATTTTAGCCTTGATTTATGTTATTCAACTACATTATGTTGGTATTGAGTTTGGATATGGAATTTGTGAGGTGATTAGTAGCATGATTGTGACTTTTTAGCATTAAAAGATGAATTTCCAGCTTTGCTAAAAAATTTCCAGCTTTGATATTAGATGATTATTTGCTAGAATGAGCTACAATTTGTTGGTTTTTAGCCTAGATGAAGAGCTATCTTGATATGCTACTTGTGGTGTTTGAGGAAAAAAAATGAAGTCTTAATGGCTGGAAAAATTAATAAAAACAAAGGATATACTGCCCCAATTTTTCTTTCGTAGGATAAGGGAGTGAAATCGGAACTTGAGCGGTGATTCGTGGCTGAATTGAACTTAGGTTGCTTAGGGTATTCAAGATTCCTTTAGTAGAAGTATATAAGCTGAATTTTTGCCAAAACTCATATACTTTTAAAGGTGAAAGTAGCGACCACTTGAAATACGATTTCTTAGTTTTTTTAACACCAAGTTGCGAACTTATAAGTGTTAATCGCTTCTTTATCAAAACCAAAAGAGCAAGCATGAATTTTCTAGAGTTTGATAAGTAAAATGAATACTACTTAAACGAGTTTCATTTATTTGATTTTCTTTAAATGAAACTCTTATTTTTTGAACCTTAATTGATTTCAAACTGTTAAATAATATTTTATCGCAGATTTGGACTCCAGCCAAGGGGTTGAACCTGAGCGTGGTTTTTCAAAGCAATAAGTCATTGGTGAGTGTTTCCAAGTGCATGATTGAACTTGATACTTGAATGAAATACTTGACTTGTTTGCACGGGTAAGGGTGTACTTTATCGCACTTGCCCTATGGTGACATATTATTGTTCATTGGTTGCAATTGACTTGATATACATGTATATGACTTGAATACGGTCTGGAATTCTAGAAACCCTGTGGCTAGTTAATCTAGTCGAGCCAGCAAGGGTTTGGTCGATTAGATAACGAACCCTGGGTCCCTAGTTTTATCGAGTGGAGTGTTATCTGCTCGACTAATTGGTATGCTCGAGTATTACCACCAGTGTTTACCTTGGAGTTCGGGCCCGGTAGGGGGTTTGAATGGTGGACGGAGATTGGAGTTAAGTGGAGCACTACTGGACTGGTTACTCTACTTGAAAGTTGATGGAGTGTCAACTACTATTTGGTAAAGCTACGGTAGAATTAACTTGCAAAAGCGACTGTATACTTTTACTTGGAAATGTTGATTGCCTAATGGCTGCTATGTGAAGTGTTATGAACTCTTATACTCGCTACTTTGATATTTTCACTTTTAAATAGTGGTCAACTTGTTTTTTGGGTCTGCATGATGTTTTGGAACCTCATTGAACTTTAGGTCACTCTATTAGTTTTGTTTTCCTTATAGGGGGTACAAGCGAGGGCGTGAGGCTGGTTGATATAGGCAACCCTAGGGGAAGACCCTCCTAGAACCTCCCAACCTTGTAATTATCAGAGTTGGATCTTTTCTCCCAACAGAAATTGACTTCGATTGTTCTCATGAACTCAAGACCTCTGACACACAAAGGTAATCAGCAACCTTAAGCAAATAAGCGATAAGGCCCAATAAGTAATAAAATACTAAACGCCTAACAACTACTAAACTAGACAGTCTTAAAACAACTACCAACTAAGCTAACAAGTATGAGATCATTCCTTCGCTTCAAACGTACAAGTGAACAAAGTAACTTCATGGTCCATCGAATCTTCAAACCTAGCTTGCTCCTTGCTTGTATGGTGAATGATCAAGGCTCGTAAAGCTTCCTTCACCTTCTTGGTTCTTGATCTTGTCATCGGACCACCAATGTTGATCAAAGGGTCCTTGACCCAAGGTTGGAGTTGTTGTGCGCCCGTATCCTTATCATTCCCTCCCTCTTCGAAAGGATTCGTCCTCGAATCTTCAAAGTCTGTATCAAAGTCAAAAGGGGATAGGTCAGACACATTAAAAGATGCGCTTATGCCATACTCACTTGGAAGTTCCAATTTGTAGGCATTGTCGTTGATCCTCTCTAGTACACGAAAAGGTCCATCTCCTCTTGGATGTAACTTGGTCCGTCGAGATGCAGGAAACCTTTCCTTCCACATGTGCACCCAGACCCAATCACCGGGTTCGAATACAACATGTTTTCTACCCTTATTCGCATGTTGTGCATATTGCGCATTTTTCTTCTCAATTTGAGCTCGAACTCTCTCATGCAAGGTCCGAACAGCCTCTGCCTTTTTGACACCATCTGCGCTTAAACACTCATCAACAGGAATAGGTGATAAATCTAGAGGGGTTAGCGGCTGAAACCCATAAACAATTTCAAAAGGAGAATGATTAATAGTAGAATGAGTGGTTCGGTTATATGCAAACTTAGCGATAGGCAAACATTCTTCCCACTTCTTCAAGTTCTTTTGAACAATGGCTCGAAGTAAAGCACCAAGGGTTCGATTGGTTACCTCAGTCCGACCATCCGTTTGGGGATGACTAGAAGTAGAAAACAGCAACTTAGTTCCCAACTTTCCCCAAAGTGATTTCCAGAAATAGCTTAAGAATTTCACATCCCTATCACTTACAATAGTACGCGGTACTCCATGCAATCTAACCACATCCTTGAAGAATAAATCAGCAACATGGCGCGCATCATTTGTTTTCCTACAAGGGATAAAATGAGCCATTTTAGAAAATCTATCCACGACAACAAAGATACTATCCATACCTCTAGAAGATCTTGGTAAACCAAGCACAAAATCCATGGATAAGTCTGTCCAAGGAGCATGAGGTACGGGTAGAGGAGTATACAATCCATGAGGGTTACTCCTTGACTTTGCCTGCTTACACTTTAAACACTTATCACAAATGTTAGCAATGTCACGCCTCATTTTAGGCCAATAAAAATGTTCATGCAAAATGTCAAGAGTTTTATCAATACCGAAATGTCCCATCAACCCTCCACCATGAGCTTCTCTAACAAGTAATTCCCTAAGCGAACAATTGGGAATACATAGGCGATTTTCTTTGAACAAGAAACCTTCATGCCTATAGTACTTTTGAAATGTAGCATGTTCACAAGCTTGAAACACATTAGAAAAATCGTCATCATGTGCATACATGTTTTTAATGTGCTCAAAACCAAGTAGCTTAGTGCTCATGTTAGTGATCAAAGTATACCTCCTAGACAATGCATCCGCAACGACATTATCTTTCCCCTTCTTATACTTAATGATGTACGGAAAGGAATCAATAAATGCAATCCACTTCGCATGTCTTTTATGCAACTTTCCCTGGCCCTTAAGGAATTTAATTGATTCATGATCAGTATGTATCACAAATTCCTTAGGCATAAGATAATACTACCACACTTCAAGAGCACGCACAACAGCATACAATTCTTTATCATAAGTAGGGTAATTAAGAGATCCCCCACTCAACTTTTCACTGAAATATGCCAAGGGTCTATGATTTTGATGTAAGACAGCCCCTATGCCGATCCCACTAGCATCACATTCAACTTCAAACGTCACATCAAAATTAGGCAAAGCAAGAATAGGTGTTGAAGTTAACAAATCCTTAAGCCTATTAAATGACTCTTCTTGCTCTTTTCCCCATTGAAACCCCACATTCTTTTTAATTGTCTCATTCAAAGGTGCTGCAATAGTACTAAAGTCTTTAACAAATCTCCTATAGAAACTTGCAAGACCATGAAAAGACCTTACTTGAGACACATTGGTTGGAGTCGGCCACTCTAAGATGGCTTTTACCTTGGCGGAATCAACACGTATGCCATTTGCACCAACAATATATCCAAGGAAATTAACTTCAGGAGTGCAGAAGACACATTTTTCCATGTTAGCAAACAACCTATTTTCACGCAAGGTACTTAAAACAAGTCGCAAATGCTCAACATGTTCATCTAAAGACTTGCTAAAGATCAATATATCATCAAAATAAACAACAACAAACTTCTCAAGAAAATGCCTTAAAACATGGTTCATTAACCTCATGAAAGTACTTGGAGCGTTTGTTAAGCCGAAAGGCATCACAAGCCACTCATAAAGACCATACTTTGTTTTGAAAGCAGTTTTCCATTCGTCTCCTTCCTTTATCCTTATTTGATGATAACCAGATCTTAAGTCAATTTTAGTGAAAATGATTGCCCCATGCAATTCTTCTAACATATCATCTAACCTAGGAATAGGATGACGATACTTAACAGTAATTTTATTAATTGCACGACAATCTGTACACATTCTCCAAGTCCCTTCTTTCTTAGGCACTAAAATGACTGGAACTGCACAAGGACTAAGAGATTCACGTACCTGGTCCTTTTCAAGGAGGGAATCGACTTGCCTTTGGATTTCCTTTGTTTCCTCTGGATTTGCTCTATAGGCTGGTCGATTTGGGAGAAGTGCTCCAGGAACAAAGTCGATTTGATGTTCGATACCTCGAATTGGAGGTAATCCTTTTGGTAGTTCCTCCGGAAACACATCCTTGAATTCCTGCAAAAGAGAGTAGATTGCACTAGGAAGAGAATCGGTTATGCCTAGTGTGTAAAAAGAAGAATAATCAGCTTCCCTGTACAGAAGTACTATGAGAAGACTTTGTGCATTCAAAACCCTACCTACCTCACGCACACTTGCATAGAAGCTCTTTTTGTTCACTTTCAAGCTCTCGGCCTCACTAAGTTTTTTCCCACTCAAATTTTCTTTTTCACTCAACTCGGCCTCTACTTTCTTTTTTTCCTCATCCTCAGGCACATTCGGCTTTTTCTTTGCCTCTCTCAGTTGCCTTTTCTCTCGCTCTTTTCTTAGATGCAATTGTTCCTCATACACTTGTGTAGGTGTCAAGGGTGAAAGAGTGATCTTGAGGTTGTCCATAATGAACTTATACTTATTAGTGAGTCCAATATGATCAGCCTGCCGATCATACTCCCACGGACGCCCTAACAAGACATGACTAGCTTGCATAGGAATTACATCACATAAAACTTGGTCCTTGTATCGACCAATAGAAAAAGCGATTAAAGCTTGTTTGGTCACCTTGACTTCCCCCCATCATTTAACCAAGATAGTCTATAGTGTTTAGGGTGGTAAGTCCATGGAAGGTTCTTTTGCTCGACAAAGTCAGCAGCTACGCAATTAGTACAAGAGCCACTATCAATGATCATGAGACATACCTCATCTCCAATTTTGCATATCGTATGAAAAATGTTGGTCCGTTGGAAATCATCTTCTTGAGCTTGTGCATTTAGCACTCTCATAGTCACCATAGTTTGAGCCACGGGGTCCTCTTCTATTTCAACCAGGTCAGCATCCTTCCCCTCTTCTTCAAGCGGTGGTATGTCCGCATATTCCTCCTCTCCTTCGCTTTGCCATATTCCTTCTTCATTCATGTACATGATGCTTCGGTTAGGGCATTGAGCCATGAGGTGGCCAATTCCCTTGCATTTGAAACATGCCTTTGGCTGGTTGGTAGACGTATTGACCCTTGGAAGGGCCGGCCGCGGGGTTGGTTTAGAAGGAGTTGCACTCGGATGGAACGGTTGCTCCATTCGCCTGTTTTCCCTTTCTTTATTGCCTTGCCTCGGCCAAGCATTGGATGTTGGCAATTGATCTCTTCTCAAGGTGTGGAAGAGGATGTAGTGGTTCGGCCACTAGGTGTCTTTATAGGTAAGGCTTGCCTTTCCACCTTCTCTGCATAAGACACCATTTGTTGTAGCTCAAAGTGGTCTTGAAGCTCAACCTTCTTCCGAATTTCAGGATTTAATCCATTAAGAAATCTTGCCATGGTTGCTTCCGAATCCTCTTGTATATTGGCCCTTATCATTGCTACCTTCATTTGTTTGTGGTACTTATCAACCGAACTGGACCCTTCGGTGAGTCGTTGGAGCCGATTGTACAAGTCCGTGGTGTAATGGAAGGGTACAAATCGTTTCCTCATCACTTGCTTCATTTCAGCCCAAGTGTCAATTGGTTGTTCCCTATTTCTCCTCCTTGTGGCACATACTTGCTCCCACCAAATGGATGCATAATCTTCAAATTCAATAGCCGCAAGTTTCACCTTTTTCTCTTCGGAGTAATTGTGGACTTCAAACACTTGCTCAACTCTCCGAACCCAGTCTAAATAAGTTTCAGGATCATTTTTCCCATGAAAGGTAGGCATCTTAGCCTTGATGGAACCAAGATTGTCATCGGTTCTCCTAGGTCGGCCTCGACCTTCCCTCGCTCCCTCTTGGCTTCTCCTTGATCGAAATGAGGTGTGAGAATGATACCCCTCATCATCCGCATCATGATCAGCACTCTGAACACTCGAAACCCTATGGTGTGTATCTCCGGTACCTCGCATCTCAATGGCAGCCAACCTGTCGGATATTTGTGCCATCGCAAATTCATGTTTCTCCATCGTAAATTCATGTCTTTCCGCTTGTTTTTGAAGAGTTTGGAGCACCAGTTTGAGCGACACGTCGGTCTCAGACGGCTCAGGCATGTTCCCCTCTTGAGACATATTGTCTAACCTGCAAAACAAGTGTATCCTAGTCGACCTTGCAAAGCACTCGTGTATCACTCAAGGAAAACACACTCACTCTCAATTTTCCTTCTCGAAGTTCTTAAGACAACTCAACTCTCAAAAATTCCAGAATTAATTACCCTATAAGCAAGTAACAAGACACAAAGCAGAATTTTACAAATCTTAGAAAAACTCTACCCGAAGCTGGAACTTTTTTTTTTTTTTTTTGAGCTGTTGTTTTGCTGAGTTTCTGGTCAGTACTTTGGAAGGTAAATGGTGTTTCTGGAGTGCTCAAACAATCTATGAATCAGCCCTCAAATTTCAGTCAAATCGGATTGCAAAACTAGCTCAACCGATTTTAGAAACTCAAGAACTCCCAAGGCGGTTTGGGGCTAAGGTGTTTGGTTTGGTTTTGAAAACAGAATCTGGTGTGTTTGGGGCTGGTGAGGTCGTTTAGGGTCTTTGGAATTCAATCAAGATTGGAACTCAAGAGTTGGAAACCAATCAAGATTAGGAAACTCAAGTTTTGGGAAATCAACCAAGATTTGGAGATTAACCAAGATTTGGGAACCCACCAAGAATTGGAAACTCGCGATTTTTTTTTTTTTTTTGGAAACTTGATTTCCTTTGTATGAGAGCCAATTCCTTCTCTTCTTCCTTTTTTTTTTCTTTCGTTTTTTTTTTCTCTTTTTTTTTCGGCTCTTCAAGGAACACAAATTCAGATCACACCAACAAGTTCAAGAAACGGATGAAAGGTTATGCCAATTCCAAGAAAACCCTAGTTCTTGGTTTATTGTTCAAGAATTTTCAAAACAAGACTTGGTGGTCCAAGAACTTCAAGAATTTGTTCAAGAAACACAAGAATTTTCCCAAATTATGTTGCGGTGTCAGGGTTTGCAGAAACAACAACCAATTCTCAAGAAATAGGCAAAACAGAATTTCAGCAATATTCAAAAGAAAATTCCAGCAAGACTCTAGCAACTTGATCACTAAACAATATAAGGTACGTGACTCTTTTTTTTTTTTTTTTTTTGTCTTTAAACCCAAACAACCCAGACACAAATATAACAAACCCAAGAACTTGGACAGAAAACACAAAAAGACAACACCCAAACAGTTTTTTTTTTTACTCGGATGAACAGTAACGTGAACAGTATGATGAACAGTATTTCGGAATAGTAACGATGAACAGTAATCGCTACAGTTTTTTTTTTTTTGACAAAAGACACAACTAACAAGATATGAACAACTTCAATTAAAAGAGAATTAACCTGATGCTCTGATTACCAACTGATATAGGCAACCCTAGGGGAAGACCCTCCTAGAACCTCCCAACCTTGTAATTATCAGAGTTGGATCTTTTCTCCCAACAAAAATTGAACTCGATTGTTCTCATGAACTCAAGACCTCTGACACACAAAGGTAATCAGCAACCTTAAGCAAATAAGGATGGATGAAGCGACACCACGATTAGGGAACAAGCTAATCGATAAAGTCTGATTTGAATCCTAAGCTATGAACTCAAGAATTCAAGAGTAAGTTCAGTTAAGAACTTGAAGGAAAATTCCTCACGATTTCTGGTTGTAATAATCTGTCCTTTACTCTTACAAGAGGTGCCTTTTATAGGCTAAAACTAAGGCAAAAATCCGGCCCACATAAACCTGGAAGAAATTCGATCAGCACAAAGAGCTTAAAGAGCCAGCTCTTTAAGGCTTTCCGATAAGGCCCAATAAGTAATAAAATACTAAACGCCTAACAACTACTAAACTAGACAGTCTTAAAACAACTACCAACTAAGCTAACAAGTATGAGATCATTCCTTCGCTTCAAACGTACAAGTGAACAAAGTAACTTCATGGTCCATCGAATCTTCAAACCTAGCTTGCTCCTTGCTTGTATGGTGAATGATCAAGGCTCGTAAAGCTTCCTTCACCTTCTTGGTTCTTGATCTTGTCATTGGACCACCAATGTTGATCAAAGGGTCCTTGACCCAAGGTTGGAGTTGTTGTGTGCCCGTATCCTTATCACTGGTACAAGGTAGCATCGTCTAGTTTTTAAATTTTTATGATTGTACTCGTGCTAGTGCTCAATTAGGGTTGAATTTATCGAAATTCCAAATATTTTGAGATATTTGGGAATGTATGAGCCTTGGAGCTTAATTTAAGCATCAATGTACATTCTAAGCTTGTGAATTGTTGTTTCATTCATTTTCAATAGTTGTGAATTGTTTTTTTTAAGTAAGTGAGCGAGTCCTGACGAGAGTTGGGCATGCAGTTCGCTAAACCCTAGGGTACGTCCTCGGGGGAGATGGGGTCGTCACAGGTGGTATTAGAGCCTAGGTTTGAATTGGTCTGGATAGATTGAGTGACTTATACATGCTACAGCTTGTGTATGATTGTCTAAGTGTGAAACCCTAGAGAATAGGTGCTTAACTTGGTGTTATTTGTTTAAATTGCTTATTCCTGTGATGTTACTTATAATTTGGGCAATGGAAGGAAATGGTGAGAACGGGAGTGCCGAGCCACCTCGGATAGTACTTAGCTATCAGGAGCATCCCAAAGGGCCTGTATATCGGCGGGCTCCAGGACGTAGGGTCCGATACTGTGACTGCTAGCGGACCTATTCCTATGCCGATAGGGTAGTTCTCGCTATAGCCGATGAGAGGAGAAGATTGAGTAGTGCCAATCGTAGATGCCTGATGGAGATTGAGCATCTGCAGGCTGTCTTACGAGTGTAAGGGGCTAGGATTCGAGAGCTTAAGGCTTCAATCCTTGAGAAGCAAGAGCGAACCAACGCCTTTCGAGAGTAGGCTCAGGAGGCTAATGGTCGCCTTGTTCAAGTAGTAAGAGAAATAAGAGATCAAACCGATAATATTTTGACTGAGTGTGGGGCCCTGGTGGGGGAAGTAGTACAGAATTTGGCTGAGAAAGGTCAAGGGAATGCCGCCCCTAGTGATCCTGAGGAGGACCCCGAGATGGAGCTGACTGCACCTGAGGAGGAGGTAGAGTCGGTCGGGTCGGTGACTAACTAGACTAGGGATCTATGGTTTCGAGAGATTACGTGAGGTAGTTAGGGACATAGTTGGGATGACACGTCATCTTTTGTTTTTGATATTGACGTGTTAAGGATTGATATACATAGCGCTTGGTTTTTGTTCTATGTCCTTTGACTGTTATAAGTTCTGGACTTGATTACGTTGGCATGTACAGTATTCCATGACTTGTTATGTGGTGACATATTATTGTTCATTGGTTGTAATTGACTTGATATACATGTATATGACTTGAATACGGTCTGGAATTCCAGAAACCCTGTGGCTAGTTAATCGAGTCGAGTCGGCAAGGGCTTGGTCGATTAGATAACGAACCTTGGGTCTCTAGTTTTGTCGAGTGGAGTGTTATCTGCTCGACTAATTGGTATGCTCGAGTATTACCACCAGTGTTTACCTTGGAGTTCGGGCCCGGTAGGGGGTTTGAAAGGTGGACGGAGATTGGAGTTAAGTGGAGCACTACTGGACTGGTTACTCTACTTGAAAGTTGATGGAGTGTCAACTACTATTTGGTAAAGCTACGGTAGAATTAACTTGCAAAAGCGACTGTATACTTTTACTTGGAAATGTTGATTGCCTAATGGCTGCTATGTGAAGTGTTATGAACTCTTATGCTTGCTACTTTGATATTTTCACTTTTAAATAGTGGTCAACTTGCTTTTTGGGTCTGCATGATGTTTTGGAACCACACTGACTTTTAGCACACTCTATTAGTTTTGTTTTCCTTACAGGGGGTACGAGCGAGGGCGTGAGGCTGGTACAAGCTAGCATCGTCGAGTTTTTGAATTTTTACGATTGTACTCGCGGCAATGCTCAATTAGGGTTGAATTTATCTGGAATTCTAAATATTTTGAGATATTTGGGAATGTATGAGCCTTGGAACATAACTTAAGCATCAATGTACATTCTAAGCTTGAGAATTGTTGTTTCATTCATTTTCAATAGTTGTAAATTATTTTTTTTAAATAAGTGAGCGAGTCCTGAAAAGAGTTGGGCAGGCGGACCGCTAAACCTTGTGAGGACTTGCAAAATTCCTTATATTTTTTGTAAAAATTCCCTTTTATTTTGAAATTATTACTTTTTAATAGCTTTACTACCCAATCACCCCACAATAAGTGCAAATGAATATAGAAGTAAGGGTTTTCCCTTTTCATTTTCAAGTTAGCGCGAATTAGGGTTTTTACTCCTATCCGTAGTGTGACTATTCGGTACGGAGGGTGGATCAAATTTGGTGATTAAGAGTGAGTTTTAGATGACATTAAATTTGTGATTAGAAGTGATAATAATAAGTTAGTGAATTATAAGTTAAAACCCTAGTGTACACGATTTAAGGAAAATCGGCTCGAACCGATGGGTACCGTTCACTACCGATTGAACACACCATTTGACCAACATTTTATCAAGTTAATCTCATTGTTAATAGAGCCTAAATATCAGCTCTAAAGCTTATCAAGGTGGCCGAAATTTTTATCCATTTAAACCAAAGGAAAAGAAAAAAAATTGAGATGAAAATTGGTGGTAACAAGTGGCACTAATCCAAGAACCTTTGACCCAAACTATGACTAAGCCTTAAAACCATCTTGAAGCTTCATTCTTCTTCATTTTTTTCAGCTTGTGGCTAAACCTAGGAGAGAAAAAAAGCGAGAGAAAGAACTTCAATTCCATCTTGGGTTTTGCTTGATTGAGTGAGAAAACAAGAAAACTAAACCGATTAACTTGCAAATTGAGAGTTTGGGAAGCTTAGGGAGCTAAATTTCATAAGGAAAGGTGAAGGATAACTCTTCAAGCCCTTTTATTGAGGTATATTGGCTGTCCATCATCTTTAGTTCCTTTATTCTTGCTTAAGTTGCTATACAATTCATATTTTTGGTTGATTGATAGCTATGTAAGTAGTTGTGATGATTTTTGGAGAATTGGTAAGTTAGGATTTTGTATTGTTCAGCCATATTTCTTCTTGTTTAGATGGAAAATGCTGTGAATAAGTGTAGACAAGGAGGTGAAGTAGTGTTTCAAGCTAGGATTGTGAAGTTTAGCACTTGTATTCATGAATTCCAGTTTTCGGTTCTGTAATTCCCCTATTTTGCCCGGTTCTGTTTGATCATGAGGGAGGCTGAATTAGGCTTAGCATAAAACTTGAAAGTTGTAGAGAATGATATTTTATAGCTGCCTGTAAAAAATCAGCTCAATATGATCACTGTAGCATGTGAAAAGACAAAAATACCCCTGACTGCCATAGGTAGAGCTTTGTGGCCAGTTTTGACATTTCACCAATCTGACCACGTCTGTTCACCCTAATCCATATTGAATTAGGATTTGGCCAAAACACAGAAGTTTTAGTGCTATGTCTTAGCTTTCCAACGGCCTTGAAAATGCCTTAATCGGACTTCGGTAGCCTGAGTTATTGTCGTTTACGCATAGTACGGTTAACTAGCCTGAATGTGAGATTCTGGGTCTATAATTTGAAATTTTGACCTGGATACACTACGAACTGTGTGAGAACCCGTAATTTTTCCCATTTTCTAGGTTTTATTCGGGTTACTGGCATGTTTTCTGCATTTTCTTTATTCAAAAAATTTCTAGATAATTTTTATGAGTAAATATAGTTTTTAGGTGAGTTTTCTAGTATTGGTTAGTTTTTAAGAAATTAAGAGCGTATACCGGACGTGGGACCCACTAAGGCGAAAAGTTCAGAAAAATTCGGCCAACTAGGTTAAGTTTTGGACACTGGGTATAAATTATCGGGTGCTAAGAGATAATTAGAGGTTACCCAAGTGGATTGGTGTGAGAGGAAACAAAGTGATAGCTATGCATTTAATGAAATGACAAGTGTCACTTAGAGATTGGTTGTACTTTATGACTACTATTCACCTTTTACCATTTGACCAAATAAATCAAAAAAAAATTACCAAAAATTTACCATTTTCTTCTTCTTCTTGGCCGGCCACCTCAAGCAAAAAGAAAGGGAAAAGCTCTTCAAATACTTGCTTCCATCTTGCTCAAATTCAACAAATCAACCATTTGATCTTGCATTTGTTCCATAAAACCCCTTCACTTAGTGATTGTGAGGTGTTTAGTGGAGTTGTTTGGAAGGCTAAGGTAATTAGTTGCTCCCTCTCTTGTGTTGCTAAGGTGAGTAGTGAAGGAACCCCTCTCCTCCATCTAATGATGTTTAATTCATGATTTGTGGTAGTTTAAGATGTAATTTTATGGATTATATCTTGATTTTGGTTGAATTGGTGAAGTTTTATAATTATTGGTGATTTTTCTGTTTTCATATGATTATTATTATGGGGTCATGTATGATGATTGGAAATGATATTTAAGGAAGCTAGAAGGTGGAAAAAGTGGTTAATTGCAGGAAATTTCTGTTTTGGAAGAAATTTTAGAAGTTAGGGTTTCATGTTCTTACATTCTGCCCGGCATTGTGACTCATAGTTAGGGGCTGAATTGGCCTTGGTTTAAAACATGAAAGTTGTAGGGAATGATATTTTAGAGATGGCTGCAAAATTTCAGGTCAATCGGACCAACGTAGCTTGTGAAAAGACTGAATTACCCCTGCTGCCCTGGTTCTACCCGAATTTGATAATTGCGTCTGTAATTGGTTAATTTCGTTGGGAATGCTTCTGATTTGGTTGTTGGTGACTTCTGATGAATTGTAACCTTGTATCTTAGCTTTCGGATGGATTTGGAATCACTTGATTTGGACTTAGGTAGCCTGACTTATGATGTTTGAACCAGCATGCGGTTTGTGAACCTATTTTTGCGGTTCTGGTTTAGTATCTTGCATTTTTGACCTGGTTAAACTCGAAAATGGACAGAGTAGCCTTATTAAACATTGTAGCCCTATCTCTTAGCATCGAAACGGTGTATCTTGCACCTCCATCCGATAATAGTAGTGCCAATGGTGCCAAAACCGCAAAATGATGTCAAAAACTATTTTTTTGGGTTAGAGCTTAATTCCATTTCCGGATTTTCCTGGTTTACTCTAGTGCTTATGTATTCTTATGGAGCCCTATTTTGGTGGTATTTGGACTTGGTTTATGACCGGTAATCGAGTCTTATTATGCTTATTTGAATGTTTTAGGACGTGACGGTGGTCCAAGACGCTCTTAGGCGGAAGTGCATGAAATATCATTTGCTTGATTGGTGAGTGTACCACTCACTTGTTGTTTACAATGTGGCTTTGGTATATGTGAACTTGATGCCTTGAAGGCTTATTTGCTCCGTTGAACTTAATTGAGTGAGGGTCTACTTGATCGCCCTCACCCATTTGGTATCTCATATGACTGTCTACTGTTTTATTGTAATGACTGAATGATACATGAAATACTGAATTGGTTCATGAATTTGGTGTCGCTTGGACGAGTATCCAACAACCATTACTGATACGACTGAGCTCAACACCATTGGTAGTCAATTGGATCGAGCCGGCGAGGGCTTGGTCGTGAAAATTGACGAGCCATGGGGACTGTTATATGGAATCTTGTAGTAGTGAGACTCTTGATTCCGGTATACTTGAGTATTACCAAATTGCTACTGTTTGGAGTTCGGACCCGATAGGGGTATGTAGGGTGGAAGGAATGGAAGTAAAGTGGAGCCTACGGTTGGTTACTCTTAAACATTGATGGAGGGTCAATGAGATCCGATCAAGAATGCAAACGAGGAAAAGGGCTCTTGAGAGCCGCCCGTATCCTTTTATCACCACTATTGATGTGTGCCTTTACTTACTTTTGATGTATTGGAATGAAAAACTTGATGCTTATTTGAACTTGGTTGCTTGAGTGGTATTATCTCACTGGGCGTAAGCTCACTCTATTCCCTTTTGTTTTTCTTACAGGAAAATAAATACTTTTGGACTGGATTTGATAGTTGGTTGCCGAATTGAGCTAGATGGACATATCTTTTGTATAGCTCCTTGATTGAAACCCTAAATGTACTTTTGGGTCCGTTTCTCTTTTGATTTGGCAAACTGTATATGTATCAACTTTTGTAGAACTTTTGTATGTCACTTTGGATTGTATATGATTAAGTTCAACATGTAAATATTTGCTTGATGTTTGGTTGGGTTTTGACGTGTCGGTTACTATTCATGACCGACTCCGGTTTCATTTTTTTTATTTTGTGATTTTGACTTGTTTACGCGCGTTTGTAAGTTCCGGAACGTATTAGATCGCTCTAAACTGAACCGTTAGTCCTGGCGAGAGTTGGGCAGGCAGTCCGCTAACCCCTTTGGTTCGCCTTAGGGGAAGGTGGGGCTGTCACAGGTGGTATCATAGCCTAGGTTTGAATTGGCCTGGGCGTATTAGAAAGGCTCGACTTGAGGATTATGTTAAGTATGCTCCTTAAGGTTATTTACCTTTATTTTTTTCTTTTGGTGTAGGATGGACGGACAGGGTGAGCCTAGTCATAGCCCTCCGGGCGAGCGACCTCGTGGAGGGCTCCCAGTGATCCCATACCAGATTCGGCCAAGAGGGGCCGTTGTGCGTTGGAGCCCGGCTAACCGCCTCCGACGTTGCGAGTGTCGACACAAGTACGCCTACCCTAACGCCTTAGTGTGGGCCGTGGCTAAGGAGCGTAAGGAGTTGGCCGCAGATAATACTAGACTTGAGGCCGAGGTGACCCAGCTTAGGGCGGCCAATGAGAAACAGGCTGAGCGTATTAAGGGACTGGAGTACGACGTGCTTGAGGTTGAGGATAGGGTTGATGACCTCTGCACTCAACTTAGGGAAGCACGTGAGCGCGAGTCTAAGCGAGCTCGAAAGGTTAAGGTTCGAGCCGCATCGATCCTGAACCTCTGCGCCGACGTGGTCGAGGGTGTGAGTGGCGAGGACTCGTGTGCGGGGCCCGAGGCTGGGGTTGGATCCACCCCGTCGGGTGGGTCTACTAGCCCGTCGACGGACTAGGTCGCGACTCTTAGTATTTTTTTTTGGATAGTTTTGTATCTGTACATAGGGCGGATAGGGAAAAGAGCCTTAGCTAATCGTTTGGTACGTCTGGAATAGCTACGTGTATATTTCTTTTGATGGGGCCTTTCCCTTGTGGATTGTCCATGTTTGTACTTGACTTGACTGTACTTGACTTGACTGGTTGTTGATATGTGTGTTGTTGCCTTGTTTGGAATGTATATATATGTTTGTAAACGTTTTTGGGTTTTATTTACATACATTGTGCTTATATGGGTTTAGTATATTTGCCTAGACCAAGTAGAGTTCATGGAAGGTACACGTAGTGGACGGGGACGTGGGCGCGGAAATAGACAACCCACACCGGACAGGGGTACTGGGGAACCCTCATCTGGACCTAATCCTGACCCCAACGTGCAAATCGCTGCCACTATGCAGCAAATGACCAATTTGCTGGCACAAGTGGTGCAGCAACAGGGCCAAAACCCAAACCCTAATCCTGGAAACCCTGGCAACCACGTCGAGAGCGAAGACAGAGCTCTCGAACGATTTCAAAAGTTTGCTCCACCCAAATTCATTGGGGGGCCCGATCCGGATGTCGCCGAAAGGTGGCTCGAGAAGATGGTCGATATTTTTGCGGCCTTGCACTACACCGAAGAACGGCAGGTGACTTTTGCTGTTTTCCAGTTGGAAGGGGCGGCCCATTCCTGGTGGAACGTAATACGGTAAAAATGGGAATGGGAACAAACGCCCAGGACTTGGGTGAATTTCATAAGGGAATTCAACGCGAAATTTTTCCCTCCTCTAGTTCAGGAGATGAAGGAAGATGAGTTCATCCGACTCCGCCAAGGGACTCAATCTGTGGCGGAATACGAGAGTCAATTTAGCCGCCTGTCCAAATTTGCGCCTGAGCTGATCATGACCGAGCAACGGCGGATCAGGCGCTTTATCCAGGGCTTGAATGTCGAAATCCAGAAGGACCTCGTAGTGGCTCAAATCAATGCTTTTAGCGAGGTCGTGGAAAAGGCCGAACGAGTAGAGAGTGCTAGATTGCAAGTCCGGAACTTCCAGGCAAAGAAGCGGGCTTTTCCTGGGAGTAGGTCAAGACAGGGTGAGAAGAGTACCCCCTCCAAGTTTGGACGAGGAATGGGAGGTGGACGACAGTCGAGTACAGGCAGAGGGACTCCGTCTAGGGGTGGCCAAGCTGGGCGAGGCCAAAGAGGAAATTTTCAGGGAGGCTCAGCTTCAGCACCTCGCGGTCCCTGTGGGCATTGTGGGAAGCCAAACCACACGGAAGATAACTGTTGGAGGAAGGAGGGCAAATGTCTGCGATGTGGAAGCGCCGACCACCAGTTGGCTACTTGCCCAGTTCTAAAACAAGACGAAAAGGGGAGTCAACCACCGTCGAGGACCAATGCTGGACCAGCTAAGGGAGATGGGTCCAAACCTAAGGTGCCAGCTAGAGTGTATTCGTTAGAACCCCAACAGGTCCCAGATTCCTCAGAGGTCGTAGAAGGTACGATCCCTATTTTCCACCGTTTTGCCAAAGTTTTAATTGATCCTGCTGCCACTCATTCCTTTGTTAACCCTGATTTCATGTGTGGCATATATATAAAACCTGCTAGTTTACCATACGACCTAGAAGTTAGTACACCTACGGGGAATCAACGTTTGGTTACTAGTATGGTTTATAGGGATTGTGAAGTGTGGGTAGGAGAGAAGAGATTGTTAAGGGATTTAATTAGTCTGGCCATCAAAGGGTATGATGTAATTTTGGGTATGGACTGGCTAGCCAAATATAATGCGCAACTGGATTGTAAAACGAAAGTTGTAGCATTCCGTATTCCGGGTGAGGCAACCTTAAGGTTGGATATAAGGGGTAGGTTAGCCTCATCTGCTTTGATTTCGGGCATTAGGGCTAGAAAACTGCTAAGTAGAGGGGCGCAAGGATTTTTGGTCTTTCTGATCAACACCCCTACGGATAAGTTAAAGATGGGGGACGTGGCCATAGTAAGGGAATTTTCGGATGTATTCCCTGATGAGTTAGTAGCCCTACCTCCAGAAAGAGAGATAGAATTCAAGATAGACCTGCTACCTGGAACCTCACCCATCTCAAAAACACCATACCGAATGGCCCCTGCCGAGCTCAAGGAGCTAAAGTTACAATTACAGGACCTTCTGGAGCGGGGATTCATTCAAGAGAGTGGGTCTTCTTGGGGAGCTCCTGTCCTGTTTGTCAAGAAAAAGGACGGAAGTTTGAGGATGTGTATTGATTACCGGGGCCTGAACAACGTCACGGTTAAGAATAAATATCCACTGCCCCACATTGATGAGTTGTTCGACCAGCTGCAAGGAGCAGTGGTCTTTTCAAAACTGGACTTCCGTCAAGGGTATTACCAGTTGTTGATTAGGAGGGAGGACATTCCGAAAACCGCCTTCAACTCGAGATATGGGCATTACGAGTTCACAGTTATGCCCTTTGGATTAACCAATGCTCCTGCCGCCTTCATGGACCTAATGCATAGGGTTTTTAAGCCCTATTTAGACCGATTTGTCGTTGTTTTTATTGATGACATTTTGGTCTACTCCAAAACTCGCGAGGAGCATGAGCAGCATCTAAGAGTGGTGTTGCAGACTTTACGGGAGCATCAGTTGTACGCCAAGTTCAGTAAGTGAGAGTTTTGGCTGGAGAAAATCACTTTTCTAGGGCACGTAATCTCCCAAGAAGGTATCTCGGTTGACCCGGCAAAAGTAGAGGCCGTGACCAATTGGAAGAGGCCAGAAAACCCCACAAAGATCCGTAGTTTTCTAGGGCTAGCTGGGTATTACCGACGTTTCATTAAAGACTTCTCCAAATTAGCAGGTCCTTTAACTGACCTGACAAAGAAACATGTTTGGTTCTTATGGAATGCCCGATGTGAGACGAGTTTTCAAGAAATAAAGAAAAGGTTGACCATGGCTCCAGTGCTAGTCTTACCAAACGGGGTGGATGGATTTGCTGTGTATACTGACACGTCACGAGAAGGCCTGGGTTGTGTATTAATGCAGAACCGTAATGTGATCTCTTTTGCCTCTAGGAAGTTGAAACTTCACGAGCAGAAATACCCGACGCATGATCTGGAGTTAGCTGCCGTTGTTTTCGCTCTTAAAAAGTGGAAACACTACCTATATGGGGTAACCTTCGAGGTTTACTCCGATCACAAAAGCCTTAGGTACCTCTTCTCACAGAAGGAATTAAACATGAGGCAGCGACGGTGGATGGAATTGCTAGAAGATTACGACTGTACTATCAATTACCATCCGGGAAAAGCGAACGTGGTGGCCGATGCCCTAAGTCGCAAAGCTCAGGTAGCAAGCTTAATGATCAAAGAATGGGATATGTTAGACTCCGTGTGTGAGTGGAAACCCTGCCTTGGGAGCCATAAAGTGATTTTTGGTAACATTAAGGTAACCTCCACCCTCTTGGAGAGGATTAAAGAAGCTCAAAAGGAGCATTTGATGGTACGAAAGTGGGGAGAGAAAGTGGGAAAATGAAAAATCACTGATTTCAATTTTAGTCTTGAGGGTATTTTAAAATACCGAAACCGAATAGTGGTGTCGAAGGATGAAGCGTTGAAAACGGAGATTCTAGAGGAAGCCCATCGATCCAAGTATACAATCCATCCGGGTAGTAGTAAGATGTATCAGGACCTGAAAGGAACCTATTGGTGGGATAATATAAAGAAGGAAATCGCTCTGTACGTGCAAAAATGTCTCGTTTGCCAACTGGTTAAGGCGGAGCATCAAAAACCATCGGGCTTGTTACAACCCCTTGAGATACCCGAGTGGAAGTGGGAAAACATCACAATGGATTTCGTTTCAGGTTTGCCGCGAACGCAACGAGGACACGATGCCGTTTGGGTGATCATCGATCGATTAATCAAGTCGGCCCATTTCTTGCCGGTAAACATGAAATATTCCATGGACAAGTTAGCCCAACTGTACATGGACGAGATAGTGAAACTACATGGTGTTCCGGTCAGTATCGTCTCCGATCGAGATCCACGTTTCGTATCTAGGTTTTGGCAGAAATTCCAGGAAACGCTAGGGACGAAACTCAACTTGAGCACGACCTATCACCCTCAGACGGATGGACAATCGGAGCGAACCATCCAAACTCTCGAGGACATGCTACGAACTTGCATTCTGGATTTTGGAGGCAACTGGGGTCAACACATGACCTTAGTAGAGTTTGCGTACAACAACAGCTACCATTCGTCGATTCAAATGGCCCCATACGAGGCACTATATGGACGAAAATGCCGATCACCGATCTACTGGGACGAAATTAGCGAGAGAAAGACATTAGATCCAACTACTATTCCATGGATGGAAGAGCTCGAGAAAAGGTCAAGTTGATACGGCAACGACTCCAAACAGCTCAAAGCCGACAAAAGAGCTACGCAGATAATCGAAGAAAAGACTTGGAATTCGAAGTTGGAGACCATGTGTTTCTCAAGATCACACCCTTACAGAGTGTCACAGCAGGCAAAGGAAAGAAGCTCCAACCGAGGTTCGTTGGACCTTACAAGATTCTCCAAAGAATAGGTACGGTAGCGTATCGGTTAGAACTGCCATCCAGTCTCTCTAGAATTCACGACGTCTTCCACGTCTCGATGCTCAAGAAGTACTATCCCGACCCATCCCATATCTTACAACCAGAGGAGATCAACGTAGACGAATCGCTTGCTTACGAAGAGAAACCTGTCCAAGTGCTTGACCGGAAAGTCAAAGAGCTAAGAAACAAGCAGATTCCGTTGGTTAAGATACTGTAGAGAAACCATGGGGTAGAAGAAGCTACCTGGGAAGTGGAAGAAGAAATGCGAAAGAAATACCCTAAACTTTTCATGAGTTAAGGTGAGAAATTTCGAGGGCGAAATTCTTTTAAGGGGGAGAGAGTGTGAAAACCCGTAATTTTTCCCATTTTCTAGGTTTTATTCGGGTTACTGGCATGTTTTCTGCATTTTCTTTATTCAAAAAGTTTCTAGATAATTTTTATGAGTAAATATAGTTTTTAGGTGAGTTTTCTAGTATTGGTTAGTTTTTAAGAAATTAAGAGCGTATACCGGACGTGGGACCCACTAAGGCGAAAAGTTAGGAAAAATTCGGCCAACTAGGTTAAGTTTTGGACATTGGGTTTAAATTATCGGGTGCTAAGAGATAATTAGAGATTACCCAAGTGGATTGGTGAGAGAGGAAACAAAGTGATAGCTATGCATTTAATGAAGTGACAAGTGTCACTTAGAGATTGGTTGTACTTTATGACTACTATTCACCTTTTACCATTTGACCAAATAAAAAAAAAATTACCAAAAATTTACCATTTTCTTCTTCTTCTTGGCTGGCCACCTCAAGCAAAAAGAAAGGGAAAAGCTCTTCAAATACTTGCTTCTATCTTGCTCAAATTCAACAAATCAACCATTTGATCTTGCATTTGTTCCATAAAACCCCTTCACTTAGTGATTGTGAGGTGTTTAGTGGAGTTGTTTGGAAGGCTAAGGTGATTAGTTGCTCCCTCTCTTGTGTTGCTAAGGTGAGTAGTGAAGGAACCCCTCTCCTCCATCTAATGATGTTTAATTCATGATTTGTGGTAGTTTAAGATGTAATTTTATGGATTATATCTTGATTTTGGTTGAATTGGTGAAGTTTTATAATTATTGGTGATTTTTCTGTTTTCATATGATTATTATTATGGGGTCATGTATGATGATTAGAAATGATATTTAAGGAAGCTAGAAGGTGGAAAAAGTGGTTAATTGCAGGAAATTTCTGTTTTGGAAGAAATTTTGGAAGTTAGGGTTTCATGTTCTTACATTCTGCCCGGCACTGTGACTCATAGTTAGGGGCCGAATTGGCCTTGGGTTAAAACATGAAAGTTGTAGGAAATGATATTTTAGAGATGGTTACAAAATTTCAGGTCAATCGGACCAACGTAGCTTGTGAAAAGACTGAATTACCCCTGCTGCCCTGGTTCTACCCGAATTTGATAATTGCGTCTGTAATTGGTTAATTTGGTTGGGAATGCTTCTGATTTGGTTGTTGGTGCCTTCTTATGAATTGTAGCCTTGTATCTTAGCTTTTGGATGGCTTTGGAATCACTTGATTTGGACTTAGGTAGCCTGACTTATCATGTTTGAACCAACATGCGGTTTGTGAACCTGTTTTTGCGATTCTGGTTTAGTATCTTGCATTTTTTACCTGGTTACACTCGAAACTGGATAGAGTAGCCTTCTTCAACATTGTAACCCTATATATTAGCTTCGAAATGGTGTATCTTGCACCTCCATCCGATAATTGTAGTGCCAATGATGCCAAAATCGCAAAATGATGTCAAAAACTGTTTTTTTGGGTTAGAGCTTAATTCCATTTCCGGATTTTCCTGGTTTACTCTAGTGCTTATGTATTCTTAAGGAGCCCTATTTCGGTGGTATTTGGACTTTGTTTATGACCGGAAATCGAGTCTTATTGTGCTTATTTGAATATTTTAGGACGTGACGGTGGTCCAAGACACTCTTAGGCGGAAGTGCATGAAATATCATTTGCTTGATTGGTGAGTGTACTTGTTGTTTACAATGTGGCTTTGGTATATGTGAACTTGATGCCTTGAAGGCTTATTTGCTCCGTTGAACTTAATTGAGTGAGGGTATACTTGATCGCCCTCACCCATTTGGTATCTCATATGATTGTCTACTGTTTTGCTGTAATGACTGAACGATACATGAAATACTGAATTGGTTCATGAATTTGGTGTCGCTTGGACGAGTATCCAACGACCATTACTGATACGACTGAGCTCAACCCCATTGGTAGTCGATTGGATCGAGCCGGCGAGGGCTTGGTCGTGAAAATTGACGAGCCATGGGGACTGTTATATGGAATCTTGTAGTAGTGAGACTCTTGATTCCGGTATACTCGGGTTTTACGAAATTGCTACTGTTTGGAGTTCGGGCCCGGTAGGGGTATGTTGGGTGGAAGGAATGGAAGTAAAGTGGAGCCTACGGTTGGTTACTCTTAAACATTGATGGAGGGTCAATGAGATCCGATCAAGAATGCAAACGAGAAAAAGGGCTCTTGAGAGCCGCCCGTATCCTTTTATCACCACTATTGATGTGTGCCTTTACTTACTTTTGATGTATTGGAATGAAAAGCTTGATGCTTATATGAACTTGGTTGCTTGAGTGGGTTATCTCACTGGGCGTAAGCTCACTCTATTCCCTTTTGTTTTCCGTACAGGAAAATAAATACTTTTGGACTGGATTTGATAGTTGGTTGCCGAATTGAGCTAGATGGACATATCTTTTGTGTAGCTCCTTGATTGAAACCCTAAATGTACTTTTGGGTCCGTTTCTCTTTTGATTTGGCAAACCGTACATGTATCAACTTTTGAAGAACTTTTGTATGTCACTTTGGATTGTATATGCTTAAGTTCAACATGTAAATATTTGCTTGATGTTTGGTTGGGTTTTGACGTGTCGGTTACTATTCATGACCGACTCCGGTTTCATTTTTTTTATTTTGTGATTTTGACTTGTTTACGCGCGTTTGTAAGTTCCGGAACGTATTAGATCGCTCTAAACTGAACCGTTAGTCCTGGTGAGAGCTGGGCAGGCAGTCCGCTAACCCCTTTGGTTCGCTTTAGGGGAAGGTGGGGCTGTCACAAACTGGACTGCGTGGTCTTCATCAAAGTTGTAGGCCTTTATCTTATCTTCGAAATAGTATAAATTGTACCCCAATCCGATAAGCGTAGCTTCGGTTGTGCCCGTTATGCTAAGCGACGGCAAATCTGTCTTTTGTTTTATGACTTAAACCTCATTTCCGAACATTTTCTTAGCTTGATTTTGTACTTGTATGACTTTAAGCCTATTGAACGGATATTGAAATGAGATGATTTTGTGTGTGACTTTGGGACTGACTGAGGAAAAGAATGAAGCCATAAATGACTGGAAAATAGGTAAATACAAAGGGCGTGCTGCCCAAATTTATGCTCAAGAGTTAGGGAGATATACTCGCGAGTTGAGTAAGGTTTGAGAGCGAATACCACTTGAACCATCTAGGATATTTGTGTCTTCTTTAATCGAGGCATATACGTTAGAATTTGGCCGAACTTGTACCCTTGGGAAATGAAGCAACGACTACTAGAAATACATTTTCCTCGTTCTTTCAACTCCAATGGTATTTCCAAGTATAATTGCTACAAAAGTTCACAGTTTGAAAAGCGAGCAAGTGTTTCACGAATATTCTCCAAATGAATTTCAATTACTTGATTCTTATTGAATGAAACATTTAAGTTTCGAACCTTAGTCGCTTTTCAAATTTCTTAAACAAAGTTTTATCGCAGATTTGGACTCCAAACCCGGAGTACAACCCATGCGTGATCACTGAGGCACTACATTTTGGTGAGTGCTTCCAAATATCTGATTGAACTTGACATTTGTGTGTAACACTTGTCCAATGTGATTACATGATATATATAAGTGAATTGATAGGGCAAGAGTGTACTTTATCGCACTTGCCCTAATGTGATGTGTTATTGTTCATCGATTGCAATTGACTTGCTATACATGCATATGAACTGTATCTTGCCTGGAATTCCAAAAACCCTGTGGCTAGTTAGTCGAGTCGAGCCGGCAAGGGCCTAGTTGATTAGATAATGAACCCTGGGTAGTTAATGATGTCGAGTGGAGTGTTATCTCCTCGACTAATCGGTATACTCGAGTATTACCACCAGTGTTTATTGTGGAGTTCGGGCACGGTAAGGGGTTTGGTCGGTGGATGGAGATTGGAGTTAAGTGGCGTTCTACTGGACTATATTCTTACGTGAAAGTTGACGGAGTGTCAACTACCAATCGATCAAGCTATGGTGGAACCTATATACGAGCAACTGTATCCTTACATGTGAAATGTGAAATATTTGTTCTTTGGCTATATGAAGTGTTATTACCTAATTCTTGACTTGTTTTGGCCGCTATTTCACTCTTATGCTACTTTTACTTTATTTGATGGCCAATTTGATATTTGAAACTTCACTGAGTTTTAGCTCACTCCATTAGTTTTGTTTTCCTTACAGGGGTACGAGCGATGCATGAGACGTGTACAGACTAGCGTAGTCTAGTTATTTTGAAGTTTGAAATTGTACTCACGCTAGCTAGCACCCGACTAGGGTTGTGTGTACTTGAATTGTAAACCCGTTAATGTATTTGGGCATGTAAGAACCTTGTAGTTGGATCTGAGTACTGTTGTATATATTAAACTGAAGGGATTGTGTTCTTTATTTTCTATGTTTGTAAGTTATTTTCTCGAGCTTTACGTGAGTGAGTCCTGGCGAGAGCTGGGCAGACGACTCGCTAAACCCTAGGGTACGCTCTAGGGGGAGGTAGGGTCGTCACAAACCCTGGGGTATGCTTTAGGGGGGGTGGGGTCGTCACAATATTGAATAGACGAGTATGTACTTTATCGCACTCAACTTAACTTGACTGAACTCTTGTTATCCTGTTTACAAGTGAACTGATATACATGTGCATGACTTGAAATTTGGTTAAAGATGTTATCTCATCAACTATACTCATGATTGGGATACTAAACTCCATCGACTAGTTAGTCAAATCGAGCCAACAAGGGTTTGGTGGAGGCGATTGACCAACCATGGGTCCTGTTTCTTGTTTAAATTGCTGGATGCGTTCTTTGGAATTGGTACACTTGAATATTACCACCCACTTGTTTTGAGTCGTTCGGGCTCGGTAGGGGATTGATCAGTGCACGGAGATTTGCGTAAAGCAATGATCTACAAAAATTATTTATTTCTGCATTTCAAACATTGACAGTGTGTCAATGGACTCGAAAAATGCTGCTGCTAAATTGGCTTGCAAGAGCAAACTGTATCATTTTAGTTGCAAGTGAAATACTGAACGAGACTAAGTGCTACGTTTGAACTTTGGCAAGAGCTACCGTATCAATTGAATCTGTACTTGAATCCTGATTGGGACTAAGTACTCTACCTATAATCTAGCCTGAGCCACCATATCAGTACCCGTATCCTTTTCTTACCGTGTTAAATTGTTTATTTGAATATGTAAACTATTAATAATTTCGCTTGTAGTTTACTTTTTTCACTTTAAAATTTTGATATATGTGAGTGTTATCTTGTCAACTTGACTGTATATTTTCTTGGAACCTCATTGGGTTTTGCTTATCCCTTTAGTTTGTTTTCCTTAATAGGGATTGGAATCATGGATCCGAAGAATAGTGAATTTGAGAGTTGCGATCTTTGCATTAAGTAATTGCCATCTTATTTGTATTTAGTGAATTGATTGAACTACTTGTATTTCGATCTGTTTAGTTGCGCATATAAGTTTGTATGTTTTGAAATATTGGATGGTTTGTACTATTTATTAAGTAGTTTCGTACTTACTTTGAAGTTAATTTTATCTATCAAGTTAATGTTAGTGAGTGAGTCATGACTAGAGTTGGGTAAGCGGTCCGCTAAATCTTAGGGTATGCCCTAGGAGGAAGTGAGATTGTCATAGATGGTATCAGAACTCTTAATTTGCTCAAGTCAGGATAGGGTTCTCGTACTGTAGAGAATGGTCTATTAAGTATGAAACTACTTACTATTAGTGGGGAAAATATATATGTATGTCTTGTAAGAATCTCAAACTTGGTTGATTTGCACTTGGGAGTGGCTAGCTTGAGTTGTAAATTCACCTAGTTTTGGTTTTTTGTACTTCAGTACTGAATACTTCTTCTGATGGAATACCTGTGAATTGGGAAGGATATAGCACATTATATTATTATGTGAATAGAAATCACGATTGAATTTGAAAAAGTAGAATCGATTGAGGAGATTGGGTCTATGAGTGCTATTATGGACTATAGTCTAGTAAATGTCTAACTAGGGCATCTACAGATAATAGTTAGATTTGAAATTCGCTGGTTGTCGTAAATATTTAAGGTTTTAGCGCTGCAGATCTGGTTAAGTTCTTCTATGAATGTATGGACTTATTATGTGTTTACTTGATTTTGGTGCGGTCTGATTTAAAATATTTATGTATTTATCTTGTGATATTAGATAAATGTATTTTGACTCCTTGAGGTATTGCCCTACTTGTGTTTAGATTTCTCGTCTATCTAGATATTTATGTAATATTTATGTATTTATCTTGTGATTTAAAATATTTATGTATTTATCTTGTGATATTAGATAAATGTATTTTGACTCCTTGAGGTATTACCCTACTTGTGTTTATATTTCTCGTCTATCTAGTTTGAGAATAGTTAAGAGTGATTTTTCATGGATGACTTGAAAGCCAAAAACTTAAGAATTATATAGTTAGAGTTTCAATTTGTGACTAGCTACTCATTTAGATACTTTGATTTATTTGTCAGACTATCATTTGAGATTAAGTGAATTGGTAATATGAAGAATTTGGAAGATATACATGAGGAAATAGAGGTTATTCAAAAAGAGGTAGAGTTCCAAAAGAAATTGGCTCAAGTTGCGGGATTAATGATTAAGGAGTGGGACTTGTTAAAATCGATTAGTGAATGGAACCCTTGCCTTGGCAATCAAAAGGTGATTTTTGGTAACATTAGAGTGACATCCACTTTATTGGAGCGAATTAAAGAGGCCCAGAAAGAAGACTCGATGGTACGGAAGTGGGGGGAGAAAGCGGAAAAGGGAGAAACGTCTGATTTCAATCTGAGTCCTGAAGGAATTTTGAAGTATCGGAATCGAGTAGTGGTGCCTAAGGATGAAACATTGAAAATGGAGATTTTGGAGGAAGCCTATCGATCGAAGTATACAATCCATCCGGGTAGTAGTAAGATGTATTAGGACTTGAAAGGGTTCTATTGGTAGGACAACATGAAAAAGGAAATTACTCAATACGTGCAAACTTGTCTCATCTGTCAGCAAGTTAAGGCAGAACATCAAAAACCATCTGGATTGTTACAACCCCTTGAGATACCCGAATGAAAGTGAGAAAACATTACAATGGACTTCGTTTCAGGTTTCCCTATGAGTATCGTTTCGGATAGAGATCCTCGTTTTATATCTAGGTTTTGGCAAAAATTTCAAGAAACCTTGGGGACCAAACTCAACCTTAGTACCACTTATCACCCCCAGACGGATGGACAGTCAGAGCGAACCATTCAAACCCTTGAAGACATGTTACGGACTTGCATCTTAGACTTTGGGGGTAGTTGGGGCCAACATATGACGTTAGTGGAATTCGCATACAATAACAGTTATCAGTCATCAATTCAAATGGCACCGTACGAAGCTCTTTATGGGAGGAAGTGCCGATCACCAATTTATTGGGATGAAGTAGGTGAGAAGAAATTTTTAGATCCAACAACCGTTCCGTGGATGGAGGATGCACAGGAAAAGGTTAAGTTGATACGTCAAAGACTCCTAACAGCTCAAAGCTGACAAAAGAGTTACGCGGATAACCGAAGGAAAGATTTGGAGTTCGAAGTTGGAGATCGTGTCTTTCTGAAAATCACACCATTACGAAGTGTCACGGCGGGTAGAGGAAAGAAACTTCAACCGAGATTTGTAGGACCCTTCAAAATTCTCCAAAGAGTTGGAAAAGTAGCGTATCGACTCGAGCTACCATTAAGTTTGTCCAAGATTCACGACGTCTTTCATGTCTCAATGCTCAAAAAGTATTACCCCAATCCAACTCACATCTTACAACTGGAAGAGATGGAAATAGATGAATCACTCACCTATGAAGAGAAACTTGTGCAGCTGCTCGACCGAAAAGTTAAGGAGCTGAGAAATAAACAAATCTCTTTGGTGAAAATTTTGTGGAAAAATCACGGGGTAGAAGAGGCAACTTGGGAGGTGGAAGAAAAGATGCAAAAGAAATACCCTGGGCTATTTGCGAATCACGGTAAGAAATTTTTTAAGGGGGAGAGAGTGTGAGAACCTGAAAATTTTCTTATTTTCTAGGTATTATTTTATTTATTTACACACATTTTCTATATTTTCTTTATTATGAAAAATTTCTAGATAATTTTTACGAGTAAAAATAGTTTTTAAATTATTTTCTTAGTATAAGATAGTTCATGGGACAATAGTAGTATATATTGGACGTGGGACCCGCTAGTGCGTTAAGTACGATAAATTCGGCCAATTAGGTTAAGTTTTGCATAAAGGGATTAAATTACTAGGTGTTAGGACATAATTAGAGGTTACTTAGATGGATTAACCTTGGAGAGACAAGAAGATAGGTTTGAACTTAAAAGGTGCTAGGTGTCGCGACATGGTTGGATGTTGGACTTTGACCATCTTTCTTTACCTTTACTAAAACATTAATTTTGACCAAAATCATCTTCATTCTTGCTCCTTCTTGGCCGAGCTTCATAGAGAGAAAAAGAAAGAAAACCTTCAACTTGTTCCTTCCATTCTTGTTCATATCTTGTGATCCAACCACTAGAACTTTAAATTACTCCATAAAAATCCTTTGCTTGGTAGGATTAAAGAAGGTGGTGGAGTGGTTTTAGAAGAGGAGGTTCTAAGTTGCTATCTTTCTTGAGTTTATAAGGTGAGTTGCTAAGAAATTTCCTCTTTGTTCTTAATAAGGGTAGATTAGTGGTTTTATTGGCTAAATATGCTATTTTGTGGAAGATTTCATGATTTTAAGTAGAGTTTGATAAATTTCTGATTTATTAGTGATTTTTCTGATTTTATATGATAATTGTTGGTTGGCCATGGAATGATGGCTTGATATGGTCTAAAGTGGAGCTTTTGTGTGTTAATTGTAGTTGTTGCGGAAAATTTCATATTTGTGCAGAAAATTTCTGTTTTAGGGTTTCAAAATTTGGGCCTTTTCTAGGGTTTGTTGTGGAACTCTTGATTGGCTAAGATTGAAGGGTATTGTAACCCTAATAAGGTGTGTTGAATAGCTTATGCAGTGTAGTTGTACTTGTGGTTGTGTTGGATGAATTTAAATGGTTGTTTGTAGGATGGAAAATCTAAAATTTTAGGTGAAATGCTGTCCAATTTTTAAGTCTATGTGATTTCTTGGTTTTGGCTTGCTTTGAGTGGAAATGAGTGACTTTGGGGGTTGTCTAAACCTTTGGCACCAAGTGTTTCTTATTTTCACTTCCAAGTTCTACTTGGCCTTGCATTAGTAGTTTATTGATTAGGTATGACTCGTGTTCGGGTCTCATCGTGTTTTCTTGATTGTTATAGGGTGAGCCGGTGATCCAAGGCATACGTCGGGCGGAAACTTGTGAAATTTCTTTGTTTGAATTGGTGAGTGTACTACTCACATGATTGTTATTTCGTGGCTTTATTGCACTTGAAATCTGTGACTGGAATGCTTGTGATTCCTGTTTATGTTAGATGAGACGAGGGTGTACTTTATCACTCTCGTACTCTATGACTTATTTGACCGTTTACTGTATCACTTGGAATTCTCTTGATTATACTTGAACTGATGTCGTTTGGACCTGTATCCAACGACCTTTACTGTTAACTCTGAGCTCAACCTCATTGGAAGTCAATTGACTCGAGCCAGTAAGGGCTTGGTCGAGGAAAATTGACAAGCCATGGGGACTGTTTTGAGGAATCTTTGGGTATGAGACTCTTGATTCCGGTATACTCGAGTATTACCATTTTTGTTCTGCTTGGTGTTCGGGCCCGGTAAGGGGTATGTGTGGTGGACAGAAATCAAAGTAAAGTGGATTCTACGATTATGGTTATTCTTTATACATTGACGGAGAGTCAATGAGGTGAGATCAATTGCGGCGAAAGAGGAAAAGGGCTCTTGAGAGCCGTCCGTATCCTTTTACTCTCTATTGTTGTGTGGTGTTGGTTTTGCTCACTTGATGAATGTACTTGAATTGGGTATCATTGTGTTTATGTGATCCTTGAATGCTTGAGTGATGGTACCTCATTGGGCGAAAGCTCACTCCGTTAATTTTGTTTTCCTTATAGGGAACAATCTTTTGGACCTATGATATTTTGAAGAATGAGTTGAGCTAGTATAGATATTCTTTTGTATAGCTCCTCGGTAGTTGGAAAACCCTAAATGTATTTTGATTCGAACGTTTCCCTTTTGGATTTGTAAATGTACAAACATGTGTATATAAAAGTGCTAATCATGTTCATGTGTTATTTTGGCTTGGAAATGTTCTTTCCCTAGGGTTATATGAATTTAATTGTTCTTGATTGGGTTTCGAACAAATTCGGAATTTGAACGAAGAAGAAAAAAATTTTGGCGGGAAATTTTGCAGGAGAATCCGGCCGGATTGTGACGTGGTAGTCACTATTCACCTTCAGTTTCGATTTTTGTTTTTCCGTTTCGTGGTTGTTGAATCGTTTAATCGCGCTAATATATTTCGGAACATTTTAGTTTGTGTATAATCGTCTTAGTAGTCCTGGCGAGAGTTGGGCAGGCAATTCGCTAACCCCTTTGGTACGCCTTAGGTGAAGGTGGGGCTGTCACAATAGGTATGATAAATCTTAAAATCCAAATTGACTTTACAAAAGAATAAAAATATTAGAGTCTTACTTGTGTTGTAGTCACGAGTTATTATTCGACTTCAATGTTCCTTCCCTCTTTTCCTCTTCTGAAAGCATGCTTACCCTCTCCCTCAAACTCACCTTTGTGTTTGTCAATTTGCTAGAGAAAGAAAAAATAATTTAGTTTCGTATATAGGGTATATATAAACCTCATATTAGTAATGTTGATTCAAGACTCAATTAAAAAGATAACTTTCTAATTGTTAGTTGATAATATCTTGTAAATGACTTATTGATATTTGATTGGCAATCAAAAATAAATGATATTAAATGTATTGTAAATCTTACCATAGGAAATATCCTAATTAGTAATGGAAATGGATTTGATTGATGAATTATTAATGATATCAAATGTATTCAAAATCTTACCATAGGAATTAAGAAAAATAGACTGACTACATTTGTCAAATCTTATACTAGCATTTAGTAGTACGACTAGGTTCATTTGCCTAAGTAATGATTTTTAGGGAATGATTTGTATAAGTAATATGGTAAGGCGTGATTTTAGGTATATTACAGTGTATTACTCTCTTTATTTGTCTGTTATTCTTATGTGAAAAAAAATTAATCAAAAGAGAGGGAAAATGACTCTTACAAAAGAAGACTGTGCAGAAGAAGCCATCAACAGTGAAATGGTTTTTTAGTTGCTGGTTTTTGCTTCCAATGACAAAGCTCTGATATGGCAAGTAAAAAATCAAGAAAAAAATTTATATGTTCCCCTTTTGCTTTCCTATTCCTCCTGGGAAGTAAAAACCTAAGTAGCTGAGAACGATATCTTTTTTATCATGACTATTGCAAGGTTGAAACAAAGAAATTTGGAAATGTATTTTTTGTGTAACAATCTCACAGTTGGGAGATTGGATAAAGTACGAATAATTTGAATCCAAGGGCCATGCATAATTGGGGAAAAATGATTGATTTTGCAGCCAAATAGTACAACCTAATCTACCCAAAAGTTTGCCAAATCAAATCAATTTGATGCTTAAGAGAGAGGAAGACCCATTTGACCATTTTACAGAGTAGTCGAACTACTACTCTTCTTTGCCTAAGAGAAAAAAGAAAGGATCAAGATGAAAAAACGAAGAAAGAAGAAGAATGATGTGCGAAAGGCCAAAAACAGCCCTCAACAATTTGCTACTGTTCTGAGGTGCTGTAGTTTCTTGCGGGGCAAAATAGTCATTGCAAGAATAAAGATGGGAATGCCCTTAATAGTCATGCATAGTTCTGGTCAAAAGTAAAAAATCTAAGGACATTATTGGGACAAAACATTTTGCACAACTCCTTCTAGCCCCAAACACTATCATGTGGCCAATTTTGGGATTAGAAGCCTTGTGTTTATATATATATACATATATATATTTAGGATATTAAAGATAATTACAAGTATGCAAATGATGAAGAAAAAGAAGAAGGAAAAATGAAAAGATGGAAGAAAAGTAAAAGAAAATAGTAATTAAAAACATTAAATATTCATAATAACATGAGGTGTGCATGTGAAACACGGCATAAATTAAGGCACAATTAATTAATTAATTTATATGTAACTCTATATAAAAGCTTACACAAACACACATTATCACGGACACATATATTGTGATATATATAATAAAAAGAATAGTAAAATTGCACAAGTTTTAGCTGAAATCGAAAGAGAAAATTCCAAGTCACTTTTAAAACAACTAATGTGAGAACCGAATTTTTCTTACTTTTATTTTATTTTACTGGCTTATTTAATTATTTATCCACCCGTTTACTCTGAATAATTTATTTTAACCATTTTAAATCCATTTACATGAAACAGTGTCTCATTTATATTTTTAAAACGTCTCGTTAGTAAATTTAATTTTTCTGCGGCTCGTTTAGTAAGGAATAGCGAATACACATTTTTCAAGACAATATTCGATCCGAGAGTGCAATGATCTTGGAGAATTAATTTTAGACTAGTAAGTATGAGTATTTATAGTGTTAGAGAAACCACCTTGGAGGATTAGCGTTTAAGTGTAGCAAACAAGAGAGAAAGTGGTAGTGCAATACACTATTGAGCCACTATTGAAAGTTGACTTTTTGCACAAAACTTATGGTCACTTTTCTTCATTCTTCCTCCACAAGATTCACAACACAAACCCTCTCTCACTCTCGGCCGAACCACAGAAAAGAAAAGGGGAAGAGAAAACTTCATCTCTTGCTTCAATCTTGCTTGGTAATCTTCATCCAAACCACACAACTCTTGGAATTTGGCTCTAACTAGAAGAAAGGTGCAAGCTTGTGGTGTTTTGTGGTGAAAATGTTGGTGAAAATCTTGCCTTCAACTAGGGTTTAGAAGCTTCAAAGTTAACCACTTCATCCTCTATAATCTTTCAAAGTTTACCAAGATTAGAGGTTGTTTTTCATGGGTTTGAAACCCTAATCAAGATTCTAGGCTAGTGGACTTGAGGAAGACTTTTATTTCTTGCTTTACATCTAGGCTAGTGGTCTTGAGGTGGCCTTTTGGTAGCTGACTTGAAGTTATTGCTTGGTTGTTGTTGTTCGTGTGATGAATGACTTGGTTTTGGCTTGATAAGAGGAGAGGAAGTTGGAAGAAACTTGAGAGGAGAGCTGGCCAAAATTTCTGTCTTGATGCCTTGCTTGAATTTCGAATTTTTGTTGCTTATTTGGCTGCTAAAATGCTCATTATATGTTGTATTATGTGTGTGGAAATTTTCTTTCAAAAATCATTTCAATTGGTTGCATAAAACTTGGGTTTTGAAGAAAGGAAGAAATCTGGGAAAGGGTTACCAGGGCAGCTGACCATGGGTGCTTTGTCTGACCATAAATCTTTGAACAAAAGTCAAAATTGAGTGCTGCTCATGGAATTAAAAACTAGACACCAAGAGCTTTCAAACGGTATAAAATTCCCCTACTAGTTCATTTTGAGTGAGCCGTAGCGAATCGGCAAAGTGGACTGACCTGTTTTATCTGTTTATCCGAGAGAAACTAGGAAACTGTATCTTGTGGCTCAATTTCGTCTCACTTGTGATAGGAATTTGAAAATGATGTATTCTGATGATTTGAAGCATTTTGAATCTATTTCTAACGCCATAAATCATTATCAATTTGGACTTGTGTAGAGTTAGATATGGTCTGATTTCAAAACTGCATCAAAGCTGGAAACTGGAAAATTGTTGAACAGGCTGTGAAATCCAGCCATCTTCAAACTGTTGTATCTTGTTGTTCAAAAATCCGAATTTAGTTCTGCTTGTTGTGTTTGAAACTTTACTTAAAAATCTTGCTGTATTATAAATTTCAGAGGCTAATTCAATAACTATGAATTTTTCCGAATTTTCAAACTTTGCTGGAAAACAAGAACTGGTTCTACCCTGTCTTCATGAAACAACAACTTTGAGCTGAGATTTCAATGGTTTCTAGTTAGAATCTGGGAAAAGTGTCTTCTGGAAAGGTTTAGTACTCTGAGTCTAGTTTCTAACAGTGTAAATTTTCCAATTTTTGGACTTACCAAACTCAAGATCTGATTTTTCAAGTATGAAACAAATTTTAGAAATGGCATTTTTAACCCCTCAAGTTTCCCCTTATTCTGCTACAGCCCAAAATTTGGGAAAATCGAATCAATTTTGCCCTTTCAAATCTTGATTGTTTTTTGGCATGTCTCATAGGATTTTTGAGCAGACTATTCTTGAGTTTTGGGATGAGGTTTGAAAGTTTAATAATTTTTTGATAGACTTTAGCTTTGATTTGGATTTTAGTGAAATTTTGGAAATTTTGTTGTTTAACCGTAGCAAATTGGTTTTTCATTTATTTTGGTGAATTTTATCGTTTGATTGGAAGGTTTCACCTTAAGCCCTTAATCTTAATTTATTTTCTTTTAGACCCTTAATATTTGTAATAATAATAAATTGATCCATCGAACTTCTTCAATTCTTTCAAATGAGTCCTTATTTGCTTTAGTTTGTTGAATATGGGTTGTTTACTTTCATTTGGATGCTTTGACTGATTTAATTTCCTGTTTATTCCCATTTCATTTGGATGCCTTGACATTTTTATTATTTTGGAGGGTAAATAAGTAATTTCACTCCATTAGGGCTCCATTGCAAGGGAGGTAACCTCTATCCCTTTAATTTTATTTTTTCCTACGTGCTCCTATGTGTTTCTCGTAATTGTGGCATGCTTTAATTTGTTTTCATTTTATTTTATTTACTTATCTTGTTTAGTTTGATTTAGTTATTTACTTTGCTTTTCTTTAATTTCATTTCCTTCTAGTGTAATTATTTGAGGGCATTTGAATGCCAAAGTTGTAATAGCTAGGTTATTATTTTATTTTATTCCGTTTCCCCTCTTAGATTGTAGTAGGCTTCCCCCCCCGAGTGTAATAGTTAGGGCTTTATTTGCTTTATTTGCCTTATATGTGTTTTGCATGTCTATGTGCTATGTGTTACCGCTTTTCTTAGGGTTTTGCATCTAGATATCATGCTTATATGTTATGTGCTATATGTGATTCATGTGTTTACATGCTTTTATTAGGTCTTACATAATTTATTCGATTATAACCGATTTGTGACGTCACCACACTAGTCCAATGCTAGTTGTGGTCAATTTCTCGAATCCACACTAGTCCAACGCTAGTTGTGCCCTTCTGTTCCGACTTTTCTCACTAGTCCAATGCTAGTGGGAAATTGTAGACATGGGCTAGTCCAACGCTAGACCTTTAGGAGCCATTCGAGCGTTAGATCATGATTGTGTGATAAAACCACTTCATCTCATGCATATCTTTACTTTCTAGGGTCTCTTTCACCATGTTGCATGACACTTTCCTTATACATGTATACCCCTTCTCCCATATCTCCCCTTATATGTATATTACTTGCCCCTTTTGTATGAAACATGACATTAGACTTGCATTTCATATAAGCATTAGAATTAAATCATCTGCTTGATTAGATAGGAAAATCCCTTGGATATGGGATATGGACGAGTTTGGCTTCCTAGCCTTAGCACGCTCGTATTCCCTCTATTAAAGGGAAAATTGAGTCACGAACATTAGTCCCCCGTACCCGACATGATGCACTCCTTTCAGACATGTATATTTGTATAATTATTTTATTTCTTTTCTTTTCTTAGAGTCTCATATTTTTGCATTATTCGTGGCTTCTTCGAAGAGTCTTCATTGGGCGTCACAATTAATGTGATTGGTACCAAATAAGCTTTGAAGATACATTTCGACCCCCCGACACCCTCCTAGGTCTAGGGTTAGCATTCATATAGTACATCCAAATGTGATAAATTTTTAGGTTAAGAATAAGAAAATCTTTGACTAAATCGCGCAACTAGCCTTGGCTAGGTTGAGAGGGTGCCTTGGACCACGTCCTTGCCTTCCCTCTCATCAAACGTGACTCCCGAACACTTTCTCTGATTTTTGTAGACTTACGAGTCGTTTAAAAGGGTTTTTCCATAATTTTACTCAAAATTTATTTTTTAGGTGACTTGGTACACCTTAACTCAATACCAAGTGGTGACTCCATTTTTCATTCAAAAACCTTTTTTAAACTATATTTTGGGTCAGATCGTCGCATTTTCATGTCCCATTTAGACCCCTGTTTTTTCATTTTCTTTTAAATCAAAAATCCTTTTTCAAATAAAAAATCAATCCAAAATTCACTTTTTAAACCATTTATTTTTCTTATAAAAAATGGGGCGCGACAGCTGGCGACTCCACTGGGGTCTTAGAGGGTCCGAGCATTTGATTTAGTCAATCTTTTTCTTCTTTTAACCTTTTTATATATCGCATTTTGATGTTTAGGGTTACATTTTTCCTTTTTTAGGTTTTTTGCATTTCGCGCGTATCAATTCGCTCCCTCACACATTTGCGTACGATTGTTTTGATGAATGGATGGTTCATTTATTTGTTTACTTTTACTTGTTTCGCGATTGCATTTTGGGATGGGGGGTAGTTACCCTAGAACCTTCGACCGCATCTAATGGTACAATCCCTCCCCTCAATAAGAAAGCACCTCATACGTGCATGCATAATCTTATTTACGCTATTTTTCTTTTTCGTGGGCGTTTCCCACACCTCCTTGTAGGATTAGGATCGATTGCCTTGGGTAGGTGGATGGTGTGCTCTGCGCCCATAGCGCTATCTAAGGGATCACTCGAGCCACCGATCAAAGGCCCTGGGAGTGATGACCCTTCGCCTTTAGGTCTGAAGGCTTGAGAGCCGAAACCTTATCGAGTCTAGATGCATTAGTGAGCCAAACCTCATGCATCCATATTAGAATTGCCTAGGGTAGAGTCGACCTTACCCGCTTAGGAGCACTAGGCACGAGGGGAGGGATCCCACCCATCTTTCTTTATCTATCTTTTTCCTTTTAATTGCCCAACGTGTTATGTGATTATGTGTTGAACTAACGTTTCTTTGTCTTTTGGTCTTTTGCATTCACAAACGTTAGGAATAAGAGGACTGGCATGATCTTCTTTTAGGACCTGCCCTTGTAGATAGGCTATTGCACGTTTAGAAATTATGGTTTATTTCATTCAATGGTATATCATTTTAGGCCTACCCTGGCAAATAAAGGGTCCCTTAGGTCACGTTTCATTTCAAATTGCGTGTTTTACTGCTTTAATAAACTGGTATCATGCATAAACCGTAGAAAGGGAATACCACATAGGGAATCCCGTGTTAGGAATAAAACCGCCTTGTGTCTCAGATATTTAATCCAAGGAGACTTGCACGTTTATACTTTTGTACCATCCAAAGGGGTAGTGCACAAGGTAAGGTAGGATCCGATCCTTTCCATGACCCTGGGGCGATCTTTGGTACATTAGAATATGAGCATCTAACGATCATTCTTTGGCCATTTTTAACATAGTTGGTAAAAATCCCTTGCTTAAAGGACATTAACTTGAAGAAATTCGCAAATAATTCCTCATTGTTGAGATGGTAAACTTATTGAGGCCAAATCTTGATTGTAGGAGGCTCATAGGCTAATGCATCGCAATGCATTTTTGAAACTACCAAAGGAGAGATAATTCCATCGATTTTTGAATAAACCATCAATTCCATTCAATTCATTTGATCAAATTATTTATCAATTTCATTTTGTCAATTCATTCATTTTAGGACAATTTAGTCAAGAAATCATCAATTCTATTTAATCCATTGGACCATTTTATTCATCAATTTCATCTAGTCCATTTTATCAATTTGTTCATTTTTAGGGCGATCTAGTCGATTTTGAATTCATTTGACAAGTTTACCCATTTTAGGGCAATCTAGTCGATTTTGAATAGATCACTAATTTCATTCAATTCATTTAAGTAGTTTACCCATTCTTGGGGCAATCTTATCGATTTTGAATAAATCATCAATTTCGTCCGATCCATTTGATCGATTTTCCTAGTTTTAGGGCAATTCGGTCGATTTTGAATAAATCATCATTTCACTTGATCTGTTTGATCAATTGATTTCATTCAATTCATTTGGTTAGTTTAATTCATTTTTAGGGTTATCCATTCAATTTTGAATAAATAATCAAATTTCATTCAATACATTTGACCATTTTGCCTTTTTTAAGGTAATCTAGTCAATTTTGAATAAATCATTAATTTCATCCTATCCTCTTGATCCGCTTATTCCTTTTTAGGGTGTAAGTCTAAAGTTCACTGAATAAATTAGTCGAGACATTGCAATCCTTTCAAGAGTAGGCTCTTTCTCACATCATTTTATGTGTCGATCAAAACAAGCAATCCATTCGGACTTCGTCCTCATTTTTTAGGACAAACGTCTCTTCTCACTCCAATTGGTCAAAATTTTCAAATCATTTTTCACCCAATCAGTTGATCGGATTCATCAGGTATTGTATGGTGCCTACCCTAGAGAATTGCATTTTCATGCTAGGCCTAGCCTTGGCATAAAAGGGCTCCCCCATAGGACATGCATACCGAGCTTTTCTTCTTGCTTACTGACTCGGGGTATTTTTCCTTTTATTTTTTTCCCTTCCCCTGCATTCATAAAAATGTTTCAATAAGGTGAAAATATTTTTCTATATCTGATAACAATTTTGATCCGATAAAGTTTGAAAGGTAATACTTGATTCTTGGGCAGACCCTGCAATGAAAACATGAAAGATCTATTTGGAAGCGCTAGGCTAAAGCCTCTAAGAGTCTTCATCATTATTTGTCAAAGAAAAGAAAATTCTGTTCCGAAAAGGAGGCAAACAAGTGTGTGTATATATGGAGCTCTTCAGAAGTCTTTCTCTTCTCATTTGTAGAAATTTTGTTTCAAACTTTTTCAGCAATAAAGTTTTTTATTTATACAATTTTTTATAATGTATATTTCATTCTTTTTTGGCTATTTGAGGGATTTCATGATGAATTTTGAGAAATAAGACCGAATTGAGATTTTTTTCAACCTCTAGCCTGAAAATTCACAAGTGTATGCTTTCTAAAATCCTTACAATAAGACCCAATAAGATACCTTTTTCTCCTTAACTGTACAATTCCTATTTTTGCCCACCTCTATTTAACCCCAAAATAAAAATCAGTCACATTTATTGATAAATTGTAATTTGGGGCAACTTTTGCTTGAAAATGTTCATTATGTCTAATCTAGTTCAATCCACATCTAAGTGAAAGCAAAAATGTGCATTATTCTTATTTGTTTGGAAAATTTGGAATGATACTTCGAGCGTTCGTTTCTCTACCTATACAGATTTTATCATTTGCTCTCCCATTTGAGCCTATAAAAGAATAATTTCGTTTCAAATAAGCGCCTTGATGATCACTACCCTTCATTGGAAATTTTCAAATATCAAAAAGGGAATGGATTCTCAATGAGCATTTCGTTACTTTGGTTGTCATGAGGTGTAAGAATGATACTTTGGCTATCGTTTCTACAACCTAAACACCATTTATCCCTTGCATCCTCATTTGAGCTAAAATTGGTGGTTCTTTTCAAAAGCACTTACGATCGCACCCCACATTGGGGAGGGAGATTGGAGAATTTTTCAAAAAGGAGAAAAGCAAAAATGCTAAAATTAGAAGGAAAGAGGGAATCACAAATTGGAGAAATTTGATTCTACCGGGGTTTCAATTTTGAAAAAAGGAGAAAAGAGAGAAAGAGAAAAGAAAAGGAAGGGTTTTTTTTCTGCACGGATCGCCTATGTTTCACAGATATGGATGAACAAGGGTCTTCTTCAGTCAATTAATTCAGATACATGCAAGAAATTTCGCATTAATGAAAGTTTCCTTTCAGAGTTATTGTAAGAAACGGAATAACAGTCAGGCCCTCTTTTTTTTTCCAATCAAACATTCTATCCCTAGTTATTCCTTTTGAACCTTCAGAATAAAATACTTCATTTGGCAACCCCTGAGAATCGCAAACCCCACACTGGGACAAGTTTGAGTTGAAAAGGGAAAAGTCTCAAGAAGTGAAAAGTGATAAAGCAACAAAATCAAAAGAAAAAGAGAAAAGAGAGTCTCAGTTCAAAAATAGACTGGGGCAAATTTTTGAAAAATTTCAAAGGAATGGCAGAAGGTCGAAGGAAAAATCAAAAGGAAAAAGAGAAAAGTGAAAAATGAGAGGGGAAAAGAGCCTCAATTAAGAATAAACTGGGGCAAGTTATGATGTAACCCTAAAAAATGGGTTGATATGATAATGCGATTTCAGATCATTTAAACCACCTTGAAAAATCCACTTTCAAGCCTTAACTTTTCTAAGCACCCCACCTGACCCCATTACAAAAGCCGAAAGTCCTGACTTCTGTTCTTTGCAATAGCCCTGTCAAGAAAATTTCTGATGCCGGAAAATTTTAGCTGTATTTCTGAATTGCTTGGGTATGGGGTTGACGCTACTCACCATGTGAAAACCCACCAGGTCGAGGAAAAGGAAAAAAGAAGCAAAAGCAAAGCAAGAAAAGTAAATGCAAAAAAATTCAACGCTGAAGTCCCTGGTGAATGATGAGAAAAATGCAAACAAAGTCTGAGATCTTTGAGTTCAAAATAGGGGAAATTTTGGAGAAATGCGATCTTCGGTGCAATGTCCTTGAAAGTTTTATTCTTTAACTATCGTTTTCAAGCCACATTACAAGCTCATAAAGTCCATCGCTGACTTATCCTTCATGACAACCCAAAGTGAGGATTATACTCGTAAGAAATCCATCAATCATTTGTGATCATAAGGGTATAACCAATTTTCACATGTTTAACTATCGTTTCTACCCATATTGTTGCAAGCCTATAAAGCTTATATGTTGACTACGTTTTCTTAAGAAATAAGGGTGACAAACTCTTTGCTTTCACTAAGATGTGATGTTGAATGGATTATATACAATTTTGGGCACAAGAACCAGACAAATCTTGACTTCTCATTTTCCTTAGCCACCGCAAAATCAGAAATAAGATCACTTGATTGGTCCTGCTGTAAGCACAGATGCTAAAAGTGAGGAAGAAACTTTTCTGTAATTTGGTGTTATTCTGAGAGATTCATCATGAAATTTCTGAATGAGTTCAAACGCAACATTTAAATTTCTTCACGTTGTATATATGATTACTTTCTAAGTTTTAGAAAGTGTGATTTCTCTTTGTTCAAATAAATGGGGAATTATCTGAACAAATTTTTGCAATCAAAGGAGCCCACACTAGGGCAAATTTTTTATTTTGTGAAATTTCGTGAAATAAGCCCACACAGGGGCAAATATTTTTGTAATACATTTGAGGATTTCGCACAAGAGTCATGTAATATACTTTCAAATCAATCACACTGCTCTTTCCATGAGTAGTAGTAGCAATATCTTAAAATAAAGTGCATGTTGTACTTTGGCAAGCCCCCTGTGCAGGTATCCATGGCTGAAATCGATGAAGAAGCGTAAGTCAGAATCTTACGAATCAAGGCCTCAAGGAGAAGCAACCATGCCGTAATGCAAATCAATTGATCGGTTGCACAATAATTGGTGGAAACTGGGGCAAATTATTTTTGAAAAGATTCTCAAAAAAATCAAACTTGAATTTAATTTCTTGTTTCTTGACAAATTTCAATTTCTTGTTGATGAAATCTCAGCGCCCGCCGCGCACCCTTCCATTCCCCATTCCTGACAACCACATTTAAATTCACCGATTCTACCACCGTTAGCATCGAGTCTATCTCACTAACGTGTGCGTTTTTGTTCAACCACCGTTAGCAACCACCATTAGCATCGAGTCCATCTCACTAACGTGTGCGTTAACGCGTGTGTTGTTTTAGTCTATCTCCCTTAGCATTGGGTTCATCCCACTAACGTGCCTTTCTGTTTCCGATTTTCTCGACAGGCTCGGGTTTAATCCCACTGACCAATTCATCACACTGGGGCAAATCTTTGAATAATTTTTGAGCAAGTCTTATACAGTCTCTTCATACACACCAGCATTTCTCTTATTATGCCACTAGCCGTTGGGTCAGTCCCATTAGTGAGCATCTCATTTTCACTGCCACTAGCCGTTGGGTCAGTCCCACTAGTGCGCATTTCTTTTATTCTGCCACTAGCCGTTGGGTCAGTCCCACTAGTGGGCATCACATTTTCACTGCCACTAGCCGTTGGGTCAGTCCCACTAGTGCGTATTTCTTTTATTCTGCCACTAGCCGTTGGGTCAGTCCCACTAGAGAGCATTTCATTTTCACTGCCACTAGCCGTTGGGTCAGTCCCACCAGTGCGCATTTCTTTTATTTTGCCACTAGCCGTGGGTCAGTCCCACTAGTGAGCATTTCATTTTGCATCGCCACTAGCCGTGGGTCAGTCCCACTAGTGAGCATTTTATTGTGTATCGCCACTAGCCGTGGGTCAGTCCCACTAGTGAACATTTTATTATGTATCGCCACTAACACTTCATTTCACTTCACTTTGTCATGATTTAAATTTTGTTCGGGTCAGTCCCATGATTTAAATTTCGTTCGGGTCAGTCCCATGATTTTAAAGTTTGATCGGGCCAGTCCCATGATTTAAAGTTTGTTCGGGCCAGTCCCATGATTTAAATTTCGTTCGGGTCAGTCCCATGATTTTAAATTTTGTTCAGGTCAGTCCCATGATTTAAATTTTGTTCGGGTCAGTCCCATGATTTAAATTTTTGTTCGGGCCAGTCCCATGATTTAAAGTTTGTTCGGGCCAGTCCCATGATTTAAATTTTTGTTCGGGTTAGTCCCATGTTTAAATTTTTATTCGGGTCAGTCCCATGATTTAAATTTCGTTCGGGTCAGTCTCATGATTTAAATTTCGTTCGGGTCAGTCCCATGATTTTAAATTTTGTTCGGGTCAGTCCCATGATTTAAATTTTGTTCGGGTCAGTCCCATGATTTTAAATTTCTTGTTCGGGCCAGTCCCGTTTTAAATTTCTCGTTTGGGTCAGTCCCATTTTAAAGTTTTGTTAAAGGGGTCAGTCCCATTTTAAATTTTATTAAAGGGGTCAGTCCTCATTTCAAAAGCGTCAGTCGCTCGAGTAGTTTGCAGCCAAATAACACAGGTGGGTATTTGGTGTCTATTTCTTTGTCTCAAGTTTTTCCAAAACTCAGACAAAGAGGGGCAAACTGTAGATACCAAATTTTTAATTTATTTCATTTTTACTCTTCGGCTATTTTTTTTTATTTTATTTTTTTTATTTAGCTTTATTATTTTTTTCAGAAACAGAAAATGCCCACAAAAAATTTTTTTTAATCATTTTGAGTTTCAAGAAAAGGGAACAGTAAATGTAATTGATATTTTGACAGTTTTAGTTTTTTTTAAAATTTGTTTATAACTTGGTTTATTTATTTAAATTGATTTTGGAAAAAAATGAAAATGAAAAATGAAAAAGAAGGGAAAAGAAAGTATGTGAATATGTGTAGGCTTTGCATGCGGGACAAGTGTCCCTTTTATATTTGGACAACACATCACTTAGGAGGGGGGAGAGTGAGACACTTGTAGGTTGAGGATTTGAAAACAAAGAAAAGAAAAAGGCAATGACAAAATAAAAAAAAAAAAAGAAGGCGGCTGATTAAGGGATGGGAGGACCGGAACAAGAAAAGGGAGAAAAAGCTAAAGAAAAAGGAGGGGGGCAGCTAGGTTTTTGGACAGGGTTGAGGGCCGCGAGAGAGGAAAACAAAGGGAGGTCTTGTGGGTGGAAAAAAGGAAAAACAGAGGAAAGAAAAAGGGAGGTTCTGGTGAGAAGAAAAGAAAAAACAGCAACGAAGGAGAACTGAGGGTTTAGCAAGGGCCGGAGAGTAGAATCAGGTAGTTGACGGCCGCGCTGGATAAGAGAAAACAGAGGGAAAGAGGAAAAGGGGCGGTGGACTAGGTTTAGAAGGAGAGAAAATTATCGGGCAAGGGAACAGAGGGCTAGGAGAGGATTCCAGTGGCGGCGGAGGAACGAAGCAACACCAGAGAAGGAGGAAAGGCCCCAAGGAAGCAGCTAGCCACCAAGGCAGCAAGGAAATCAGCTCCGGCAACCTGAGGAGTGAAGAAACCCCATCGTTTCTGTCCAGGAACGGTGGCGCTGAGAGAAATCAGGAAGTACAAAAGAGTATGAGCTGTTGATCCGCAAGCTCCCGTTTCAGGGGCTGGTGAGGGAAATTGCTCAGGATTTCAAGACTGATCTCCGCTTCCAAAGCAGTGCTGTGGCAGCGTTGCAGGAGGCTGCGGAGGCGTACTTTGCCGGACTATTTGGGGACATAAATCTGTGTGCCATTCACGCTAAGAGGGTCACTATTATGCCCAAGGATATCCAGTTTGCCTACCTTCCTGCAATTTTTCATTGCGATTCCAACTCCATAAGGCGCTGAGGTAACTCTAGTCTTCTCTTTGCTCATTTCAGTTTATGTACAAGGTTGCATCTACGAAAACTAAAGCTTGTTGGACATTCAATGATCTTTGCGTGGGAATTTGGGATTATGTTGATGATTTGTGTTTGCCGAATCTATAGTTTTTCTTTTGAGTTTGCGATGATTTGGTGTTGAATAAGTGTTCATAAGTGTTCAAAGTAGCAAAACAAGAGTTGCAAATGGCTTTTGAAGCTTGCTGAAATTGTCCCAGAATTTGCATGATCTTCTCCTCTGAATTTTGTGTTTAAACAATGGTCAAAAATGGAAAAATGCTTGGTGTTTGTTGCCCACTTTGGTTCAAGTTTTAGCTGTTTGAGCCATGAGTTGTGTTTGAATGAAAAGAGATTGTATTCGAGCAACCGAGAAAGAAAGCTTTTCGGATTGCAGAAGAAAGTTTCTTCGTAGGCTGCACGAAACAAATTTCAGAAATGGCATTTTTAACCCCTCAAGTTTCCCCTTATTCTGCTACAGCCCAAAATTTGGGAAAATCGAATCAATTTTGCCCTTTCAAATCTTGATTGTTTTTTGGCATGTCTCATAGGATTTTTGAGCAGACTATTCTTGAGTTTTGGGATGAGGTTTGAAAGTTTAATAATTTTTTGATAGACTTTAGCCTTGATTTGGATTTTAGTGAAATTTTGGAAATTTTGTTGTTTAACCGTAGCAAATTGGTTTTTCATTTATTTTGGTGAATTTTATCGTTTGATTGGAAGGTTTCACCTTAAGCCCTTAATCTTAATTTATTTTCTTTTAGACCCTTAATTGTCGCGCCCCACTTTTTGAGTGTGTGAAAGTAGTGTGTATGTGAACGTGTGTGAAAATGAAAATAGAAGGCCGTGGGACTTGAAAATGCGACGATTTGGCCAAACAAAGTTCAAAAAGGGTTTTTTGAATGGAAAATGGAGTCGCCACTTGGTATAGAGTTTGGGTGTACCAAGTCACCCAAAAAGTGATTTTTTGGAAAGAAAAGTAAACAAACCCTTTTTAAAGAACTTTTTAGGTCTACGTAACCAAAGAAAGGGATCGGGGGTCACATTTGATAAGGGAGAAGGCAAAGGCAAAGCCTAAGGCACTCCCTTACCCTAGCCAAAGCTAGTTGCGTGACTTAGCCCCACTTTTCCTAATTCTTCTACCCAAAATATGTGTTGCATGTTGGATGTGACTAATGGATATGAAAAGAAATGCAATCCTAAATCTAAAATGTCTCTTATGAGGCTTTTTGGTCCCAATCACATGAGTTGTGATGGCCAGTAAGGAAAGCCCTTATAGAGGTCACGAATAATGCAAATGAAGACCCAAATATAAGTGCAAGTGTGCAAATGTAAGGAAAGTGCAATGTGTGCAAATGTAAGAAAGATGCAATGTGTGCAAATGTAAGAAGGGTGCAATGTGTGCAAATGTAAGAAAAGTGCATGTGTGCAAATGTAAGAAAAGTGCATGTGTACCAATTGAGAAAATAAAGGTGTTTGTGTGCAAGTGGATGAAAATATGGTATAATAGTAGTAGATGCATATAAGTGCAATTGGGTGCAATTTGTGAGGTAGAAAATAAATAAGTGATAAGACAAATGTGCGAACATGGCATGTGGATTGAGAAAAATATAAGTAGTGAGAAAATGTAGATAAAAAAAATGAAAAAGTGATATGGTAAAATGGAGGTGCATGATCCTAGAGGAGTGCATCAAGTCGGGTACCGGAATGACTCCTAACTTCATCATTTTGATTTTCCCTTTGATTAGAAGGAAGAACTAGCGTGCTAAGGCTATTTTGTAGCCACACTCGCTCGTTTCCCTTATCGAAAGGGGACTCTCAAGCAAATGTACCCTATAACTAGCATGAAGATGCAAAAACCTAAGATGAAGGGGAAAGGATTGGAGAAGCATGCCAAATGCTAAAAAACTAAGAAAAATGTATGAAATGTAGTGAAACATGCAAGTATGTACTAACGAGAGGGGACGGCCTATTGGGTCTAGCATTGGACTAGCCCTTTTCTAAAATTCTCTCACAAGCATTGGACTTGCGAGAGCTCGAGGGAAAAGACCATGGCCAGCGTTGGACTAGCCACGGTGACGCATCCATCCATCACATTCGTCTATGACTATAGAAAGCAAGTAGACATGCCAATCACCTATAAACACGTAGCACATAACACTTAGCATGCTCGACTAAATGCAAAAGCCTAATAAAGCAAATTAGCACGTAGCAATAAAAGCAAGCAATCAAGCTAATGAACCTATTACATTTGCTAACTAAAACAAATGGGGAAGAGGAAAAGGGAATAAAAATGCACTCCAAGCCCTATCTATTACAAGCCAAGAGGTGTACACATACCCCATAAATAAATAAAAGAATGACTTTAATGAAAGCAAAAGTAATTGAAATAAATGAAAGGAAAAGCAAGGAAAAGCAAGGAAAACAAAGTAGACATGCAATTCTCACTTAACACGTTGGATCACATAGGGGAGAGACAAAAAAGATAAAAGAAGTTATACCTCCCTTGGAATGGTGTCCAAATGAAAGAAAAATGGCTTCAAAACAATAAAAAGGTCAAGGTACCACTTTAATTAAGAGAAATTGAAAGGAACGTGCAAAACAAATCTCACTTGATCATAAAGCCCCCAAAGTCATGACTTAAGTGCAATTGAAACAAAGCATAGTAGTCAATTGAAGCAAACAAGCATTGAAGTTGTAAAATTAAAACTACCAAGGACCAAATTGAGGAGATTATTCAATTGATTGGGTCATAGCAGCATTGGTTGGAAGCCAAGGGGTCAAAGTGCGATTATTGAAAGAGTTTCATGCAAATGCCATGCAAAAGCTACGAGGAAGGCAACAGAAAGGAATGCTTGCTGCAATTTCAACTTCCAAACGCAAATTTCAATCCACATGCACAATTTTGATCTAAACTTTACCCACCAAACATCAAAAATCTAAACTAAACAGCCGAGTATAGAACTTTAATATCTAAACAAGCAAAACATAGAAGGAAACTCATGCAAAAAGACACAAAGAAGCTCATGCATTCTGCAAATTCCAGCCACCATTCTCTCTACAACATTTCTCCTTCAGCTGAAGTATACTCATGCAAATAAAGTCTATCGATTTTACCCTCCCAACTCAAATACTAGCTCTTAACCCATGTAGTTAACAAACACTCAAAACCAAAACGACTAGATAGAAATGCAGCAAAAGAAAAGATGACACTTGCAGCAACTTTCCAGCCACGGCTTTTCTTTCCATTTTCATCATGCAAACCAGATTTTCGATTCAAATGCACAGCTTTGATTAGATATTCTTCAACTCAACATCACAACTTTAAACTGAGCAACAAAACTACATGATGATCACAATCCAAATGACCAGAAACTTGGAAAGATATCATATGAAAATTCTGGAAAAAATGCAGAAAAGGTTAAGCAACTTCGTTGTTTGTTTTTTCAGCAAATATCCGAACATGATTCAAGTGTTTTAGACCTCAAACATGCGAACCCAAACCCATCTTCCCCTGCTCCCTTTCCACACAAGACGTAACTAACAAATTAGAAGAGGCTAAAGCCTGGTGGATGGTCACGGAAAAAGAAAACAGCAAAGTAATGAAGAAAACATTCTGCAACTGAAACCATTCTCTCGCAATTGGAAACTTTCTGCAGCTCCTTGGGTTCACCAATGCCAAGATTTGCATGAATGTTGTGCCATGAAAAACGGACCTAAAAGACATTACTCAACAAAGCAAATCAATTCAACATCCTCTCTAAACTCCTAGCAAAAAGTCACCAAGACACCACCGAGAATTCTCCTTTCAGCAAACCAGAAGAGATAATGAAAAGATGGAAGCAAGACGTTCGGCAAACTTGCTCAACCAAAGAAATCCAGCATTAGTCGAATATTCTCAAGCATTGATCTACTCTTTTTTTACAGTAAAACACAAGAAAACACAAATTTCCATGGCTTAAAATCACCCTCAGCAACCCAAGGAAAGAAAGCTTCGAGCTTTGGGCAACCAAAAGAAAAATTCCACGCTGCTGCAACAAGCCAACTTGAAGCTTGTTGCAGCAGATTTTTATGCACAAATCTTCAAACAAACGAAACCTGACCCATGCAACCGTATTACCAAGTATTGTTTTCAACTCACAACATAAAAAACCCCCGGATTTAAGCACAAAAAGAGCATACAGAAAACTGGAAAAAAAAAATTTGTGCACTTCATGGGTTAGTTTGCAGCAACCATTTTTATCCAAATAGCCAAGTTCAGAAACAAAATGGGACCATCATACAACCTCCAACAATACCCAATCTCATTCACACGAATACCACATGCAATCACAAGAAAACATGGAGGCAATCGAACAATTTCTGGATGAAAACAGCAAGCAGAAATGCAAACGACAAGCACAACAAAGCAATATTTTGGAATGCTCATTACATGTTCAGGAATAGATGAGGGAAAAGGGAAGAATGGGATACCTTTTAACACCTTTGGGCCTCAAACTGACGTGGAAAAATTCAAGAACAATGCGTTCCAATGTTGGAATCTGACCATCAAGTTACTGCTTTTCCTTGAATGACGGGTAGAGACGGTGGAGATGGCTGAAGTGATGGTTTACGGCCGCTGCAACAGGAACCCATAAGAGATTGAATATGCTCCAACAGGGATCGAATGGGATGAATTTTGCAGACTTCGGTGAAGAAACGCGGGCTCGAAACTTCCTTTGCCCAGATTTTTCCCTTTATTCTCCGAAAATTTTTCCAAATCTCCCTCTTGCTCTCGGCTTTTCTCTCTAACACCGTTCTCTCGCTTCTCTCTCGCTCGCCCCAACAGCCGTCAACCTCTCTCTGGTTTTCTCCAAAGATCTAGCCCGAAGCTTTCTTCTTTTTCTGTTTCTCTTCAGCCCCGAAACCCTCTTGCTCAGCTTTCCTTTTTTTCCTCTCAACCTATGGCTACCTCCCCTTTCGGCTCCCTCTCTCTCACTCTCCCTCAGCCTTTCCTTTACTCAGCCGCCAACTCCAGCTCTCTGGTTTCTTGTTTAACCCCAGCCGTCATCCAAAAAAACTCCTCTGCCTCCGTAGCTCTCTCCCTTTCCTTTTATATGACTAAGCTCCCTAAAACCTTGGAAACCCTTGGAGCAACGATGGGGATCAAACTGCATTTTGATAGCATTTGGGAGCCGTTTGATGACTCTTGTTCTGGAATTTTCTTGGAGCCAGCTGGTTTGGTGTTGGAATGATCAAACGGAGGAGAAAATGAGTGAAAAAAAAAGAACGGAGAGGAATTTTGCAACTGGATTTTTGCGCTCGGGCCTCCCTTCTGCTTGCCTGATTAGAAGAAGAAATAGCGCGCGTGTCGTACACACGCGCGTGACACTTTTTTTTTTTTTTTTTTTTTAGCAAACCTCTATAAATTGCCCAAAACCTGCTCTCGGGTTTCCCTTTTTTTTTTAACAAAATAAATAACAAACCTTCCTAATTTGAATCTAAAAATTTAAAGAATATTTTTTTGTGAGCAATTCTCTCTTTTTCGAAAAATCTTGAAATTAATAGACACATAAGTAAAAATGAATAAAATTAACAAGTAAAATTGAATTAAAAGATCTGATGTCCAAAATGCTAAAAAAAAGAAATTTTGAGATAAATTAAACAAAATAGTAAATAAATAAATAAAAGAGTAAAAATTTGGTGTCTACAGTTTGCCCCTCTTTGTCTGAGTTTCGAAGAAACTCGAGACAAAGAAGTAGACACCAAATAGTTACCGGTGTTATTTGGCTGCAAACTATTCGGGGGACTGACCTAAACAAGGAATTTTAAACATGGGACTGGCCCGAACAAGGGGATTTAAATCGGGACTGACCCGCAACAGAGAATTTAAAATCGGGACTGACTCGAAACAAGAATTTAAAAATCATGGGACTGACCCGAACAAAATTAAAATCATGGGATTGGCCCGAACAAAATTTAAAGTCATGGGACTGACCCGAATAAAACTTAAAGTCATGGGACTGACCCGAATAAAACTTAATCATGGGACTGACCCGAATAAAATTTAAAGTCATGGGACTGACCCGAATAAAACTTAATCATGGGACTGACCCGAATTAAATTAAAATCATGGGACTGACCCGAATAAAACTTAAAGTCATGGGACTGACCCGAATAAACTTAATCATGGGACTGACCCGAATAAAATTAAAATCATGGGACTGACCCGAATAAAATTTAAAGTCATGGGACTGACCCGAATAAAACTTAATCATGGGACTGACCCGAATAAAATTAAAATCATGGGACTGACCCGAATAAAATTTAAAATCATGGGACTGACCCGAATAAAATTAAAATCATGGGACTGACCCGAATAAAATTTAAAGTCATGGGACTGACCCGAATAAAACTTAATCATGGGACTGACCCGAATTAAATCATGGGACTGACCCGAATAAAATTAAAATCATGATGCACACTAGTGGGACTGACCCACGGCTAGTGGCGATGAAAATGAAATGCACACTAGTGGGACTAACCCACGGCTAGTGGCAGTAAATAAAATGCTCACTAGTGGGACTGACCCATAGCTAATGGCAGTAAAAGTGAAGCGCTCACTAGTGGGACTGACCCACGGCTAGTGGCGATGAAAATGAAATGCACACTAGTGGGACTAACCCACGGCTAGTGGCAGTAAAAGTGAAGCGCTCACTAGTGGGACTGACCCACGGCTAGTGGCGATGCAACATGAAATGCGGGTATGTATATATGAAGAAATTGTATAAGGCTTGTTTGAAAAACTATCCAAAGATTTGCCCCAGTGTGATGAATTGGTCAGTGGGATTAAACCCGAGCCTGCTTTAGCTGGCGGTGCAAAATCCAAACCCAACGTGATGTTTGCGAAGTTGGCGGCACTAAATCCAGGCCCAACGTGATTTTTGTGAAGTTGGCGGTACTAAATCCAGGCCCAACGTGATTTTTGTGAAGTTGGTGGCACGAAAACCAAGCCCAACGTGATTTTTGTGAAGTTTGTGAATGGTCAGTGGGATAAGACCCAGTCCTGCCATCCAATTGGTCAAGAAATTGAATTTGATTTGTCAATAAACCAGAAATTAAATTTGATTTTCCAAGAAACAAGAATTTGAACTTGATTTTTGATTTTTGACTTTTGAATTTTTCTGATTTTTCGAGAGAATCTTTTCAAAATAATTTACCCCAGTTTCCACCAATTATTAAACTGATCAATTGATTTGCATTACGGCGTGGTTGCTCCTCCTTGAGGCCTTGATTCGTAAGATTTTGACTTACGCTCTTTCGTCGATTTTAGCCATGGATACCTGCACAGGGGGCTTACCAAAGTATGACATGCACTTGAATTTCATGAAAAGAAACAGCGTGATCGATCTGAAAAATGCATTATTTGATTCTTGGACGGAATCCTCAAATGGACTATAAAAAATTTGCCCCAGTGTGGGCTTGTTTTGCGAAATCTTACAAATAAAAATTTTACCCCAGCGTGGGCCATTTAATTGCAAAAACTTGTTTGGATGATTTTCCATTTATTTGAACACTGTAAGAAACTATGTTTCCTAAAAGAAAATTTCATGATGAATTTCTTGAAATAAAACCAAATCACAGAAGATTTCTTCCTTACCTTGGCATTGGTGCTTAGGGTAACGGGTCACCACTTGCAGAACCAATCAAGTGGACGTTATTTCTGATTTGTCTTATTCTTGTGCCCAAATTGTATGTAATCACATCTTAGTGAAAGCAAATAGTTTGTCACCCTTATTTCTTAAGAAAACGTAGTCCACATATAAGCTTTATAGGCTTGCAACAATATGGATAGAAACTATAGCTAAGCATGCGAAACTGGTTACACTCTTATGATCATAAATGATTGATGGATTTTCTTATGAGCATAATCCTCACTTTGGGTTGTCATGAAGGAATAAGTCAACGGTGGACTTTATTAGCTTGTAATGTAGCTTGAAAACGATAGTTAAAGAATAAGACTTTCAGGGACATTGCACCAAAGATCGAATTTTTTTCAAAATTGCCCCTACGTTGGAACTCAAAGATCTCAGACTTTGTTTGCATTTTTCTCCCCATTCACCAGGGACTTCAGCGTCGAATCTTTTTGCACTTTTCTTTTGCATTCATTTCGCTCGCTTTTTCCTTTTTTTTTTTCCTTTTTTCAAAAGTGCCCTCGCGGGTTTTCACATGAAGAGCAGTGTCAACCTCACACCTAATCAATTCAGAAATACATTCAAAAAATTTCTTGGCATCAGTATATGAACATCACTTGCCAATTAGAACACTCCTTGACGGAGATATTGCAAAGAACAGAAGTCAGGACTTTCGGCTTTTGTAATGGGGTCAGGTGGGGTGCTTAGAAAAGTTAAGGCTTGAAAGCGGATTTCAAAAGTGGTTTGAAAAATCTGAGATCGCATTGTTATGCCAACCCTATTTTAGGGTTAAATCAAAGCTTGCCACAGTTTATTCTCAATTGAGGCTCTTTTCTTTCATTTTCTTTCTTCTTTGATTTTTCGGCCCTCTGTCATTTTTGAACTTTCACAAAATTTGCCCCAGTTTATTTTTGAACTGAGGTTCTCTTTTCTTCCTTTGTCTTTTATTTTGTGGCTTTTCACTTTTTTCACTTCTTGAAATTTTCCTTTTTCAACTCAAACTTGCCCCAGTGTGGGGTTTGCGATTCTCAGGGGTTGCCAAACGAAATAATTTATTATGAAGGCTCAAAAGGGATAACTAGGGATAGAATGTTTGATTGGAAAAGAAGAGGGCCTGACTTTTATTCCGTCCCTTACAATAACTCTGAAAGAAAACTTTCATTAATGCGAAATTTCTTGCATGTATCTGAATTAACCGACTGAGGAAGACCCTTGTTCATCCATATCTATGAAACATAAGTGATCCACCGGACAAAGCTCTTTCTTTTTCCCTTTTCTTTTCTTTTCAAAATTGAAACCCAGGTAGAATCAAATTTCCCCAAATTACGATTCTCTCCCTTTTTAATTTTAGCATTTTTGCTTTTCTCCGTTTTTGGAAAATTCTCCAATCTCCCTCCCCAATGTGGGGTACGATCGTAAGTGCTTTGAAAAAAACCACCAATTTTAGCTCAAATGAGGATGCAAGGGATGATCAGTGTTTAGGTTGTAAAAACGATGGCCAAAGTATCATTCTTACACCTCATGACAACCAAAGTAACGAAATGGTCATTGAGAATCCATTCCCCTTTTTGATATTTGAAAATTTTCCAATGTAGGGTAGTGATCAACAAGGCACTTATTTGAAATGAAATTATTCTTTTAAGGCTCAAATGGGAGAGCAAATGATAAAATCTGTATAGGTAGAGAAACGAATGCTCAAAGTATCATTCCAAATTTTCAAAATAAACAAGAATAATGCACATTTTTGCTTTCACTTAGATGTGATTGAATCTGGTTAGACTAGTGAGCATTTTCAAACAAAGATTGCCCCAATTTGCAATTTATCAATCAATGTGACTGATTTTATTTTGGGGTTAATAGAAGTGGGCAAAATATGAATCGTACAGTGAAAGAGAAAAAAGGTATCGTATTGGGTCTTTTGAGTGACCTCTTTTAATTCTAAGCACTCTTATTGCATAGCTCGGATCACCAATCTGGTGTATACATTTGTGAGTTTCCAGACAAGAGGTTGGAAAAAAAATCTCAATTTGAGCTTATTTCTTAAAATTCACCATGAAATCTCTTAATGAACTCAATAAAGAATGAAATGTACACGAGTATTATACAAAACAAATAATTGTCTGAACAAAAGCTTCATTATTGCCAATGTTTGAAAAATTTTAAAAGCAATACATATGAGAAACATTCTACAAAATTCCTTTGCACATGTATACACATTTTCTCTCTTATCCCATTTTTCTTTGAGCAATGAAACCTCTTAAAGGTTTTACACGAGCGCTTTCAGATGAATTTCCAAATTTACCTTGTAGGGCCTGCCCAAAATCAAATAATACTTGTAATTTTCAAACTTTATTAGATCAGAATTGTTATCAGATACAGAAAGGTATTTTTTCACCTTATTGGAATCTTTTTATGAATGCAGGTGGAAGGGGGAAAATAAAAGAAAAAAACCAGAGTTAGTAAGCAAAATTATCAAATCGGTATGCATGTCCTATTGAGGAGCACTTTTTGTGTCAAGGGTAGGCCTAGCATGAAAATGCAATCCTCTAGGGTAGGCACCATACAATACCTAATGAACCCGATCAATTGATTGAGTGAAAAAATGATTTGAAAAAATTTGGCCAATTTGGAGTGAAAAGAGACGTTTGTCCTAAAAATAAGGACAAAGTCCGAATGGATTGCTTGCTTTGATCGACGCATGATGTACCAAAAGGGGTAAAATGGTCAAATTTATTGAATGAAATTTGATTATTTATTGAAAATTGAATGGATAACCCTAAAAATGAATTAAACTAATCAAATGAATTGAATGAAATCAATTGACCAAACCGATCGAGTGAAAGGATGATTTAATTGCCCTAAAAATAGGTAAACTAGTCAAATGGATCGGATGATTTATTCAAAATTGATTAGATCACCCTAAAAAGGGTAAACTGGTCAAATGAAATTGAACGAATCTGATGATTTGAATTTATTCAAAATTGATTGAGTTGACCCAAGAATGGGTAAACTAATCAAATGAATTGAATGAAATTGGTGATCTTATTCAAAAATCGACTAGATTACCCTAAAATGGATAAACTAGTCAAATGAATTCAAAATCGACTAGGTTGCCCTAAAAATGCACAAATTGATAAAATGGACTGGATGAAATTGATGAATAAAATGATCCAATGGACTGAATGGAATTAACGGCTTATTGCGATGCATTAGTCTATGAGCCTTCTAAAATCAAATTTTGGTCTCAGTTTATTTATCGTCTCAATAGCGAGGACTGATTTGTGAATTTTTTCAAATTAATGTCCTCTTCGCAATTGATTTTTACCAACTATGTTAAAAATGGCCAAAGAATGATCGTTAGATGCTCATATTCTAATGTACCAAAGATCGCCCCAGGGTCATGGAAAGGATCGGATCCTACCTTACCTTGTGCACTACCCCTTTGGATGGTACAAAATGTAAACGTGCAAGTCTCTTTGGATTAAATATCCGAGACACAAGGCGGTTTATTTCTAATATGGGATCCCCTAAATGACATTCCTTCTAAGGTTTAATGCATGATGTCATTTATTAAAGCGATGTAAATATGTGGCAAATATGGCCTAAAGGACATAAATAATGCATCGGGGGGAAAAGGTCTAAAATGAAATGTACTTATTGAAAATTAAGTGTAATGACTGAAATTTAAACATGTGAGTTATCTAGTGGGTAAGTCACTAAAAGAGTGCCAAAGAGGCCTCTTATTGCTAAGGCACATGAATGCAAGCCAAGAAAACAAAAAAAAATGGTTAGTGCAATTGATAGTACACATAACATATTGGGAGCAATTAAGAAAAGAAATAGAACAAAAGCAAATAAAAGGGGTGGAACCCCTTCCCTCGTGCCTAATGTGCTTAAAAAAGGGTGAGGCTGACTCTAACCTAGGAAAACTCTAACATGGATGCATGAGGCTGGGGTTCACTAATGCAACTAGACTCGATAAGGTTTAAAAAGGTCCCCAAGCCTTCAGACCTAAGGGAATGGGTCATCAATCCCAAGACCCTCGGTCGGTGGCTCGAGCGGTCCTCTAGGTACTGCTATGGGCGTAGAGCACACCATCCACATACCTAGAGAAACCATTCCTAGTCCTACAAGGCGGTGTGGGAAAGAGCCCACGAAAATAAAATAAAATGGGATAACAGTAAATAAACGTGCACGTATGAAGTGTTCCCTATTTTGAGGGAAGGGGTTGAGAACCAACGCGAGGCCCTAAATGTGACACACCCCCCCCCCCCAAATGCAATGCAAAGCGCGAGATAAAACAAGTACAACATACATCCAAACAACCAATCATACATACGTGAGTGAGGGAATAGCTTGATACGCGCGCGATGCAAAAAGTCCTAAAATGGAAAATGCAACCCTAATATCCAAATGCTATGCATAAAAAGGGTAGAAAAGGGAAAAGAATAGCCAAATCAAATCCTTGGACCCACTTAGGAAGTCCCCAGTGGAGTCGCCAGCTGTCGCGCCCCACTTTTTGAGTGTGAGAAAGTAGTGTGTATGTGAACGTGTGTGAAAATGAAAATAGAAGGCCGTGGGACTTGAAAATGCGACGATTTAGCCAAACAAAGTTCAAAAAGGGTTTTTTGAATGGAAAATGGAGTCGCCACTTGGTATAGAGTTTGGGTGTACCAAGTCAGCCAAAAAGTGATTTTTTGGAAAGAAAAGTAAACAAACCCTTTTTAAAGAACTTTTTAGGTCTACGTAACCAAAGAAAGGGATCGGGGGTCACATTTGATAAGGGAGAAGGCAAAGGCAAAGCCTAAGGCACTCCCTTACCCTAGCCAAAGCTAGTTGCGTGACTTAGCCCCACTTTTCCTAATTCTTCTACCCAAAATATGTGTTGCATGTTGGATGTGACTAATGGAAATGAAAAGAAATGCAATACTAAATCTAAAATGTCTCTTATGAGGCTTTTTGGTCCCAATCACATGAGTTGTGATGGCCAGTAAGGAAAGCCCTTATAGAGGTCACGAATAATGCAAATGAAGACCCAAATATAAGTGCAAGTGTGCAAATGTAAGGAAAGTGCAATGTGTGCAAATGTAAGAAAGATGCAATGTGTGCAAATGTAAGAAGGGTGCAATGTGTGCAAATGTAAGAAAAGTGCATGTGTGCAAATGTAAGAAAAGTGCATGTGTACCAATTGAGAAAATAAAGGTGTTTGTGTGCAAGTGGATGAAAATATGGTATAATAGTAGTAGATGCATATAAGTGCAATTGGGTGCAATTTGTGAGGTAGAAAATAAATAAGTGATAAGACAAATGTGCGAACATGGCATGTGGATTGAGAAAATGTAGATAAAAAAAATGAAAAAGTGATATGGTAAAATGGAGGTGCATGATCCTAGAGGAGTGCATCAAGTCGGGTACCGGAATGACTCCTAACTTCATCATTTTGATTTTCCCTTTGATTAGAAAGAAGAACTAGCGTGCTAAGGCTATTTTGTAGCCACACTCGCTCGTTTCCCTTATCGAAAGAGGACTCTCAAGCAAATGTACCCTATAACTAGCATGAAGATGCAAAAACCTAAGATGAAGGGGAAAGGATTAGAGAAGCATGCCAAATGCTAAAAAACTAAGAAAAATGTATGAAATGTAGTGAAACATGCAAGTATGTACTAACGAGAGGGGACGGCCTATTGGGTCTAGCATTGGACTAGCCCTTTTCTAAAATTCTCTCACAAGCATTGGACTTGCGAGAGCTCGAGGGAAAAGACCATGGCCAGCGTTGGACTAGCCACGGTGACGCATCCATCCATCACATTCGTCTATGACTATAGAAAGCAAGTAGACATGCCAATCACCTATAAACACGTAGCACATAACACTTAGCATGCTCGACTAAATGCAAAAGCCTAATAAAGCAAATTAGCACGTAGCAATAAAAGCAAGCAATCAAGCTAATGAACCTATTACATTTGCTAACTAAAACAAATGGGGAAGAGGAAAAGGGAATAAAAATGCACTCCAAGCCCTATCTATTACAAGCCAAGAGGTGTACACATACCCCATAAATAAATAAAAGAATGACTTTAATAAAAGCAAAAGTAATTGAAATAAATGAAAGGAATTAAGGAAAAGCAAGGAAAACAAAATAGACATGCAATTCTCACTTAGCACGTTGGATCACATAGGGGAGAGACAAAAAAGATAAAAGAAGTTATACCTCCCTTGGAATGGTGTCCAAATGAAAGAAAAATGGCTTCAAAACAATAAAAAGGTCAAGGTACCACTTTAATTAAGAGAAATTGAAAGGAACGTGCAAAACAAATCTCACTTGATCATAAAGCCCCCAAAGTCATGACTTAAGTGCAATTGAAACAAAGCATAGTAGTCAATTGAAGCAAACAAGCAATGAAGTTGTAAAATTAAAACTACCAAGGACCAAATTGAGGAGATTATTCAATTGATTGGGTCATAGCAGCATTGGTTGGAAGCCAAGGGGTCAAAGTGCGATTATTGAAAGAGTTTCATGCAAATGCCATGCAAAAGCTACGAGGAAGGCAACAGAAAGGAATGCTTGCTGCAATTTCAACTTCCAAACGCAAATTTCAATCCACATGCACAATTTTGATCTAAACTTTACCCACCAAACATCAAAAATCTAAACTAAACAGCCGAGTATAGAACTTTAACATCTAAACAAGCAAAACATAGAAGGAAACTCATGCAAAAAGACACAAAGAAGCTCATGCATTCTGCAAATTCCAGCCACCATTCTCTCTACAACATTTCTCCTTCAGCTGAAGTATACTCATGCAAATAAAGTCTATCGATTTTACCCTCCCAACTCAAATACTAGCTCTTAACCCATGTAGTTAACAAACACTCAAAACCAAAACGACTGGATAGAAATGCAGCAAAAGAAAAGATGACACTTGCAGCAATTTTCCTGCCACGGCTTTTCTTTCCATTTTCATCATGCAAACCAGATTTTCGATTCAAATGCACAGCTTTGATTAGATATTCTTCAACTCAACATCACAACTTTAAACTGAGCAACAAAACTACATGATGATCACAATCCAAATGACCAGAAACTTGGAAAGATATCATATGAAAATTCTGGAAAAAATGCAGAAAAGGTTAAGCAACTTCGTTGTTTGTTTTTTCAGCAAATATCCGAACATGATTCAAGTGTTTTAGACCTCAAACATGCGAACCCAAACCCATCTTCCCCTGCTCCCTTTCCACACAAGACGTAACTAACAAATTAGAAGAGGCTAAAGCCTGGTGGATGGTCACGGAAAAAGAAAACAGCAAAGTAATGAAGAAAACATTCTGCAACTGAAACCATTCTCTCGCAATTGGAAACTTTCTGCAGCTCCTTGGGTTCACCAATGCCAAGATTTGCATGAATGTTGTGCCATGAAAAACGGACCTAAAAGACATTACTCAACAAAGCAAATCAATTCAACATCCTCTCTAAACTCCTAGCAAAAAGTCACCAAGACACCACCGAGAATTCTCCTTTCAGCAAACCAGAAGAGATAATGAAAAGATGGAAGCAAGACGTTCGGCAAACTTGCTCAACCAAAGAAATCCAGCATTAGTCGAATATTCTCAAGCATTGATCTACTCTTTTTTTACAGTAAAACACAAGAAAACACAAATTTCCATGGCTTAAAATCACCCTCAGCAACCCAAGGAAAGAAAGCTTCGAGCTTTGGGCAACCAAAAGAAAAATTCCACGCTGCTGCAACAAGCCAACTTGAAGCTTGTTGCAGCAGATTTTTATGCACAAATCTTCAAACAAACGAAACCTGACCCATGCAACCGTATTACCAAGTATTGTTTTCAACTCACAACATAAAAAACCCCCGGATTTAAGCACAAAAAGAGCATACAGAAAACTGGAAAAAAAAAATTTGTGCACTTCATGGGTTAGTTTGCAGCAACCATTTTTATCCAAATAGCCAAGTTCAGAAACAAAATGGGACCATCATACAACCTCCAACAATACCCAATCTCATTCACACGAATACCACATGCAATCACAAGAAAACATGGAGGCAATCGAACAATTTCTGGATGAAAACAGCAAGCAGAAATGCAAACGACAAGCACAACAAAGCAATATTTTGGAATGCTCATTACATGTTCAGGAATAGATGAGGGAAAAGGGAAGAATGGGATACCTTTTAACACCTTTGGGCCTCAAACTGACGTGGAAAAATTCAAGAACAATGCGTTCCAATGTTGGAATCTGACCATCAAGTTACTGCTTTTCCTTGAATGACGGGTAGAGACGGTGGAGATGGCTGAAGTGATGGTTTACGGCCGCTGCAACAGGAACCCATAAGAGATTGAATATGCTCCAACAGGGATCGAATGGGATGAATTTTGCAGACTTCGGTGAAGAAACGCGGGCTCGAAACTTCCTTTGCCCAGATTTTTCCCTTTATTCTCCGAAAATTTTTCCAAATCTCCCTCTTGCTCTCGGCTTTTCTCTCTAACACCGTTCTCTCGCTTCTCTCTCGCTCGCCCCAACAGCCGTCAACCTCTCTCTGGTTTTCTCCAAAGATCTAGCCCGAAGCTTTCTTCTTTTTCTGTTTCTCTTCAGCCCCGAAACCCTCTTGCTCAGCTTTCCTTTTTTTCCTCTCAACCTATGGCTACCTCCCCTTTCGGCTCCCTCTCTCTCACTCTCCCTCAGCCTTTCCTTTACTCAGCCGCCAACTCCAGCTCTCTGGTTTCTTGTTTAACCCCAGCCGTCATCCAAAAAAACTCCTCTGCCTCCGTAGCTCTCTCCCTTTCCTTTTATATGACTAAGCTCCCTAAAACCTTGGAAACCCTTGGAGCAACGATGGGGATCAAACTGCATTTTGATAGCATTTGGGAGCCGTTTGATGACTCTTGTTCTGGAATTTTCTTGGAGCCAGCTGGTTTGGTGTTGGAATGATCAAACGGAGGAGAAAATGAGTGAAAAAAAAAGAACGGAGAGGAATTTTGCAACTGGATTTTTGCGCTCGGGCCTCCCTTCTGCTTGCCTGATTAGAAGAAGAAATAGCGCGCGTGTCGTACACACGCGCGTGACTCTTTTTTTTTTTTTTTTTTTTTAGCAAACCTCTATAAATTGCCCAAAACCTGCTCTCGGGTTTCCCTTTTTTTTTTAACAAAATAAATAACAAACCTTCCTAATTTGAATCTAAAAATTTAAAGAATATTTTTTTGTGAGCAATTCTCTCTTTTTCGAAAAATCTTGAAATTAATAGACACATAAGCAAAAATGAATAAAATTAACAAGTAAAATTGAATTAAAAGATCTGATGTCCAAAATGCTAAAAAAAAGAAATTTTGAGATAAATTAAACAAAATAGTAAATAAATAAATAAAAGAGTAAAAATTTGGTGTCTACAGTTTGCCCCTCTTTGTCTGAGTTTCGAAGAAACTCGAGACAAAGAAGTAGACACCAAATAGTTACCGGTGTTATTTGGCTGCAAACTATTCGGGGGACTGACCTAAACAAGGAATTTTAAACATGGGACTGGCCCGAACAAGGGGATTTAAATCGGGACTGACCCGCAACAGAGAATTTAAAATCGGGACTGACTCGAAACAAGAATTTAAAAATCATGGGACTGACCCGAACAAAATTAAAATCATGGGATTGGTCCGAACAAAATTTAAAGTCATGGGACTGACCCGAATAAAACTTAAAGTCATGGGACTGACCCGAATAAAACTTAATCATGGGACTGACCCGAATAAAATTTAAAGTCATGGGACTGACCCGAATAAAACTTAATCATGGGACTGACCCGAATTAAATTAAAATCATGGGACTGACCCGAATAAAACTTAAAGTCATGGGACTGACCCGAATAAACTTAATCATGGGACTGACCCGAATAAAATTAAAATCATGGGACTGACCCGAATAAAATTTAAAGTCATGGGACTGACCCGAATAAAACTTAATCATGGGACTGACCCGAATTAAATCATGGGACTGACCCGAATAAAATTAAAATCATGATGCACACTAGTGGGACTGACCCACGGCTAGTGGCGATGAAAATGAAATGCACACTAGTGGGACTAACCCACGGCTAGTGGCAGTAAATAAAATGCTCACTAGTGGGACTGACCCATAGCTAGTGGCAGTAAAAGTGAAGCGCTCACTAGTGGGACTGACCCACGGCTAGTGGCGATGAAAATGAAATGCACACTAGTGGGACTAACCCACGGCTAGTGGCAGTAAACGTGAAGCGCTCACTAGTGGGACTGACCCACGGCTAGTGGCGATGCAACATGAAATGCGGGTATGTATATATGAAGAAATTGTATAAGGCTTGTTTGAAAAACTATCCAAAGATTTGCCCCAGTGTGATGAATTGGTCAGTGGGATTAAACCCGAGCCTGCTTTAGCTGGCGGTGCAAAATCCAAACCCAACGTGATGTTTGCGAAGTTGGCGGCACAAAATCCAGGCCCAACGTGATCTTTGTGAAGTTGGCGGCACTAAATCCAGGCCCAACGTGATTTTTGTGAAGTTGGCGGTACTAAATCCAGGCCCAACGTGATTTTTGTGAAGTTGGTGGCACGAAAACCAAGCCCAACGTGATTTTTGTGAAGTTTGTGAATGGTCAGTGGGATAAGACCCAGTCCTGCCATCCAATTGGTCAAGAAATTGAATTTGATTTGTCAATAAACCAGAAATTAAATTTGATTTTCCAAGAAACAAGAATTTGAACTTGATTTTTGATTTTTGACTTTTGAATTTTTCTGATTTTTCGAGAGAATCTTTTCAAAATAATTTACCCCAGTTTCCACCAATTATTAAACTGATCAATTGATTTGCATTACGGCGTGGTTGCTCCTCCTTGAGGCCTTGATTCGTAAGATTTTGACTTACGCTCTTTCGTCGATTTTAGCCATGGATACCTGCACAGGGGGCTTACCAAAGTATGACATGCACTTGAATTTCATGAAAAGAAACAGCGTGATCGATCTGAAAAATGCATTATTTGATTCTTGGACGGAATCCTCAAATGGACTATAAAAAATTTGCCCCAGTGTGGGCTTGTTTTGCGAAATCTTACAAATAAAAATTTTACCCCAGCGTGGGCCATTTAATTGCAAAAACTTGTTTGGATGATTTTCCATTTATTTGAACACTGTAAGAAACTATGTTTCCTAAAAGAAAATTTCATGATGAATTTCTTGAAATAAAACCAAATCACAGAAGATTTCTTCCTTACCTTGGCATTGGTGCTTAGGGTAACGGGTCACCACTTGCAGAACCAATCAAGTGGACGTTATTTCTGATTTGTCTTATTCTTGTGCCCAAATTGTATGTAATCACATCTTAGTGAAAGCAAATAGTTTGTCACCCTTATTTCTTAAGAAAACGTAGTCCACATATAAGCTTTATAGGCTTGCAACAATATGGATAGAAACTATAGCTAAGCATGCGAAACTGGTTACACTCTTATGATCATAAATGATTGATGGATTTTCTTATGAGCATAATCCTCACTTTGGGTTGTCATGAAGGAATAAGTCAACGGTGGACTTTATTAGCTTGTAATGTAGCTTGAAAACGATAGTTAAAGAATAAGACTTTCAGGGACATTGCACCAAAGATCGAATTTTTTTCAAAATTGCCCCTACGTTGGAACTCAAAGATCTCAGACTTTGTTTGCATTTTTCTCCCCATTCACCAGGGACTTCAGCGTCGAATCTTTTTGCACTTTTCTTTTGCATTCATTTCGCTCGCTTTTTCCTTTTTTTTTTTCCTTTTTTCAAAAGTGCCCTCGCGGGTTTTCACATGAAGAGCAGTGTCAACCTCACACCTAATCAATTCAGAAATACATTCAAAAAATTTCTTGGCATCAGTATATGAACATCACTTGCCAATTAGAACACTCCTTGACGGAGATATTGCAAAGAACAGAAGTCAGGACTTTCGGCTTTTGTAATGGGGTCAGGTGGGGTGCTTAGAAAAGTTAAGGCTTGAAAGCGGATTTCAAAAGCGGTTTGAAAAATCTGAGATCGCATTGTTATGCCAACCCTATTTTAGGGTTAAATCAAAGCTTGCCACAGTTTATTCTCAATTGAGGCTCTTTTCTTTCATTTTCTTTCTTCTTTGATTTTTCGGCCCTCTGTCATTTTTGAACTTTCACAAAATTTGCCCCAGTTTATTTTTGAACTGAGGTTCTCTTTTCTTCCTTTGTCTTTTGATTTTGTGGCTTTTCACTTTTTCACTTCTTGAAATTTTCCTTTTTCAACTCAAACTTGCCCCAGTGTGGGGTTTGCGATTCTCAGGGGTTGCCAAACTAAATAATTTATTATGAAGGCTCAAAAGGGATAACTAGGGATAGAATGTTTGATTGGAAAAGAAGAGGGCCTGACTTTTATTCCGTCCCTTACAATAACTCTGAAAGAAAACTTTCATTAATGCGAAATTTCTTGCATGTATCTGAATTAACCGACTGAGGAAGACCCTTGTTCATCCATATCTATGAAACATAAGTGATCCACCGGACAAAGCTCTTTCTTTTTCCCTTTTCTTTTCTTTTCAAAATTGAAACCCAGGTAGAATCAAATTTCCCCAAATTACGATTCTCTCCCTTTTTAATTTTAGCATTTTTGCTTTTCTCCGTTTTTGGAAAATTCTCCAATCTCCCTCCCCAATGTGGGGTACGATCGTAAGTGCTTTGAAAAAAACCACCAATTTTAGCTCAAATGAGGATGCAAGGGATGATCAGTGTTTAGGTTGTAAAAACGATGGCCAAAGTATCATTCTTACACCTCATGACAACCAAAGTAACGAAATGGTCATTGAGAATCCATTCCCCTTTTTGATATTTGAAAATTTTCCAATGTAGGGTAGTGATCATCAAGGCACTTATTTGAAATGAAATTATTCTTTTAAGGCTCAAATGGGAGAGCAAATGATAAAATCTGTATAGGTAGAGAAACGAATGCTCAAAGTATCATTCCAAATTTTCAAAATAAACAAGAATAATGCACATTTTTGCTTTCACTTAGATGTGATTGAATCTGGTTAGACTAGTGAGCATTTTCAAACAAAGATTGCCCCAATTTGCAATTTATCAATCAATGTGACTGATTTTATTTTGGGGTTAATAGAAGTGGGCAAAATATGAATCGTACAGTGAAAGAGAAAAAAGGTATCGTATTGGGTCTTTTGAGTGACCTCTTTTAATTCTAAGCACTCTTATTGCATAGCTCGGATCACCAATCTGGTGTATACATTTGTGAGTTTCCAGACAAGAGGTTGGAAAAAAAAATCTCAATTTGAGCTTATTTCTTAAAATTCACCATGAAATCTCTTAATGAACTCAATAAAGAATGAAATGTACACGAGTATTATACAAAACAAATAATTGTCTGAACAAAAGCTTCATTATTGCCAATGTTTGAAAAATTTTAAAAGCAATACATATGAGAAACATTCTACAAAATTCCTTTGCACATGTATACACATTTTCTCTCTTATCCCATTTTTCTTTGAGCAGTGAAACCTCTTAAAGGTTTTACACGAGCGCTTTCAGATGAATTTCCAAATTTACCTTGTAGGGCCTGCCCAAAATCAAATAATACTTGTAATTTTCAAACTTTATTAGATCAGAATTGTTATCAGATACAGAAAGGTATTTTTTCACCTTATTGGAATCTTTTTATGAATGCAGGGGGAAGGGGGAAAATAAAAGAAAAAAACCAGAGTTAGTAAGCAAAATTATCAAATCGGTATGCATGTCCTATTGAGGAGCCCTTTTTGTGTCAAGGGTAGGCCTAGCATGAAAATGCAATCCTCTAGGGTAGGCACCATACAATACCTAATGAACCCGATCAATTGATTGAGTGAAAAAATGATTTGAAAAAATTTGGCCAATTTGGAGTGAAAAGAGACGTTTGTCCTAAAAATAAGGACAAAGTCCGAATGGATTGCTTGCTTTGATCGACGCATGATGTACCAAAAGGGGTAAAATGGTCAAATTTATTGAATGAAATTTGATTATTTATTGAAAATTGAATGGATAACCCTAAAAATGAATTAAACTAATCAAATGAATTGAATGAAATCAATTGACCAAACCGATCGAGTGAAAGGATGATTTAATTGCCCTAAAAATAGGTAAACTAGTCAAATGGATCGGATGATTTATTCAAAATTGATTAGATCACCTTAAAAAGGGTAAACTGGTCAAATGAAATTGAACGAATCTGATGATTTGAATTTATTCAAAATTGATTGAGTTGACCCAAGAATGGGTAAACTAATCAAATGAATTGAATGAAATTGGTGATCTTATTCAAAAATCGACTAGATTACCCTAAAATGGATAAACTAGTCAAATGAATTCAAAATCGACTAGGTTGCCCTAAAAATGCACAAATTGATAAAATGGACTGGATGAAATTGATGAATAAAATGATCCAATGGACTGAATGGAATTAACGGCTTATTGCGATGCATTAGTCTATGAGCCTTCTAAAATCAAATTTTGGTCTCAGTTTATTTATCGTCTCAATAGCGAGGACTGATTTGTGAATTTTTTCAAATTAATGTCCTCTTCGCAATGGATTTTTACCAACTATGTTAAAAATGGCCAAAGAATGATCGTTAGATGCTCATATTCTAATGTACCAAAGATCGCCCCAGGGTCATGGAAAGGATCGGATCCTACCTTACCTTGTGCACTACCCCTTTGGATGGTACAAAATGTAAACGTGCAAGTCTCTTTGGATTAAATATCCGAGACACAAGGCGGTTTATTTCTAATATGGGATCCCCTAAATGACATTCCTTCTAAGGTTTAATGCATGATGCCATTTATTAAAGCGATGTAAATATGTGGCAAATATGGCCTAAAGGACATAAATAATGCATCGGGGGGAAAAGGTCTAAAATGAAATGTACTTATTGAAAATTAAGTGTAATGACTGAAATTTAAACATGTGAGTTATCTAGTGGGTAAGTCACTAAAAGAGTGCCAAAGAGGCCTCTTATTGCTAAGGCACATGAATGCAAGCCAAGAAAACAAAAAAAATGGTTAGTGCAATTGATAGTACACATAACATATTGGGAACAATTAAGAAAAGAAATAGAACAAAAGCAAATAAAAGGGGTGGAACCCCTTCCCTCGTGCCTAATGTGCTTAAAAAAGGGTGAGGCTGACTCTAACCTAGGAAAACTCTAACATGGATGCATGAGGCTGGGGTTCACTAATGCAACTAGACTCGATAAGGTTTAAAAAGGTCCCCAAGCCTTCAGACCTAAGGGAATGGGTCATCAATCCCAAGACCCTCGGTCGGTGGCTCGAGCGGTCCTCTAGGTACTGCTATGGGCGTAGAGCACACCATCCACATACCTAGAGAAACCATTCCTAGTCCTACAAGGCGGTGTGGGAAAGAGCCCACGAAAATAAAATAAAATGGGATAACAGTAAATAAACGTGCACGTATGAAGTGTTCCCTATTTTGAGGGAAGGGGTTGAGAACCCGAGGCCCTAAATGTGACACACCCCCCCCCAAATGCAATGCAAAGCGCGAGATAAAACAAGTACAACATACATCCAAACAACCAATCATACATACGTGAGTGAGGGAATAGCTTGATACGCGCGCGATGCAAAAAGTCCTAAAATGGAAAATGCAACCCTAATATCCAAATGCTATGCATAAAAAGGGTAGAAAAGGGAAAAGAATAGCCAAATCAAATCCTTGGACCCACTTAGGAAGTCCCCAGTGGAGTCGCCAGCTGTCGCGCCCCACTTTTTGAGTGTGTGAAAGTAGTGTGTATGTGAACGTGTGTGAAAATGAAAATAGAAGGCCGTGGGACTTGAAAATGCGACGATTTGGCCAAACAAAGTTCAAAAAGGGTTTTTTGAATGGAAAATGGAGTCGCCACTTGGTATAGAGTTTGGGTGTACCAAGTCACCCAAAAAGTGATTTTTTGGAAAGAAAAGTAAACAAACCCTTTTTAAAGAACTTTTTAGGTCTACGTAACCAAAGAAAGGGATCGGGGGTCACATTTGATAAGGGAGAAGGCAAAGGCAAAGCCTAAGGCACTCCCTTACCCTAGCCAAAGCTAGTTGCGTGACTTAGCCCCACTTTTCCTAATTCTTCTACCCAAAATATGTGTTGCATGTTGGATGTGACTAATGGATATGAAAAGAAATGCAATCCTAAATCTAAAATGTCTCTTATGAGGCTTTTTGGTCCCAATCACATGAGTTGTGATGGCCAGTAAGGAAAGCCCTTATAGAGGTCACGAATAATGCAAATGAAGACCCAAATATAAGTGCAAGTGTGCAAATGTAAGGAAAGTGCAATGTGTGCAAATGTAAGAAAGATGCAATGTGTGCAAATGTAAGAAGGGTGCAATGTGTGCAAATGTAAGAAAAGTGCATGTGTGCAAATGTAAGAAAAGTGCATGTGTACCAATTGAGAAAATAAAGGTGTTTGTGTGCAAGTGGATGAAAATATGGTATAATAGTAGTAGATGCATATAAGTGCAATTGGGTGCAATTTGTGAGGTAGAAAATAAATAAGTGATAAGACAAATGTGCGAACATGGCATGTGGATTGAGAAAAATATAAGTAGTGAGAAAATGTAGATAAAAAAAATGAAAAAGTGATATGGTAAAATGGAGGTGCATGATCCTAGAGGAGTGCATCAAGTCGGGTACCGGAATGACTCCTAACTTCATCATTTTGATTTTCCCTTTGATTAGAAAGAAGAACTAGCGTGCTAAGGCTATTTTGTAGCCACACTCGCTCGTTTCCCTTATCGAAAGAGGACTCTCAAGCAAATGTACCCTATAACTAGCATGAAGATGCAAAAACCTAAGATGAAGGGGAAAGGATTAGAGAAGCATGCCAAATGCTAAAAAACTAAGAAAAATGTATGAAATGTAGTGAAACATGCAAGTATGTACTAACGAGAGGGGACGGCCTATTGGGTCTAGCATTGGACTAGCCCTTTTCTAAAATTCTCTCACAAGCATTGGACTTGCGAGAGCTCGAGGGAAAAGACCATGGCCAGCGTTGGACTAGCCACGGTGACGCATCCATCCATCACATTCGTCTATGACTATAGAAAGCAAGTAGACATGCCAATCACCTATAAACACGTAGCACATAACACTTAGCATGCTCGACTAAATGCAAAAACCTAATAAAGCAAATTAGCACGTAGCAATAAAAGCAAGCAATCAAGCTAATGAACCTATTACATTTGCTAACTAAAACAAATGGGGAAGAGGAAAAGGGAATAAAAATGCACTCCAAGCCCTATCTATTACAAGCCAAGAGGTGTACACATACCCCATAAATAAATAAAAGAATGACTTTAATAAAAGCAAAAGTAATTGAAATAAATGAAAGGAATTAAGGAAAAGCAAGGAAAACAAAATAGACATGCAATTCTCACTTAGCACGTTGGATCACATAGGGGAGAGACAAAAAAGATAAAAGAAGTTATACCTCCCTTGGAATGGTGTCCAAATGAAAGAAAAATGGCTTCAAAACAATAAAAAGGTCAAGGTACCACTTTAATTAAGAGAAATTGAAAGGAACGTGCAAAACAAATCTCACTTGATCATAAAGCCCCCAAAGTCATGACTTAAGTGCAATTGAAACAAAGCATAGTAGTCAATTGAAGCAAACAAGCAATGAAGTTGTAAAATTAAAACTACCAAGGACCAAATTGAGGAGATTATTCAATTGATTGGGTCATAGCAGCATTGGTTGGAAGCCAAGGGGTCAAAGTGCGATTATTGAAAGAGTTTCATGCAAATGCCATGCAAAAGCTACGAGGAAGGCAACAGAAAGGAATGCTTGCTGCAATTTCAACTTCCAAACGCAAATTTCAATCCACATGCACAATTTTGATCTAAACTTTACCCACCAAACATCAAAAATCTAAACTAAACAGCCGAGTATAGAACTTTAACATTTAAACAAGCAAAACATAGAAGGAAACTCATGCAAAAAGACACAAAGAAGCTCATGCATTCTGCAAATTCCAGCCACCATTCTCTCTACAACATTTCTCCTTCAGCTGAAGTATACTCATGCAAATAAAGTCTATCGATTTTACCCTCCCAACTCAAATACTAGCTCTTAACCCATGTAGTTAACAAACACTCAAAACCAAAACGACTGGATAGAAATGCAGCAAAAGAAAAGATGACACTTGCAGCAATTTTCCTGCCACGGCTTTTCTTTCCATTTTCATCATGCAAACCAGATTTTCGATTCAAATGCACAGCTTTGATTAGATATTCTTCAACTCAACATCACAACTTTAAACTGAGCAACAAAACTACATGATGATCACAATCCAAATGACCAGAAACTTGGAAAGATATCATATGAAAATTCTGGAAAAAATGCAGAAAAGGTTAAGCAACTTCGTTGTTTGTTTTTTCAGCAAATATCCGAACATGATTCAAGTGTTTTAGACCTCAAACATGCGAACCCAAACCCATCTTCCCCTGCTCCCTTTCCACACAAGACGTAACTAACAAATTAGAAGAGGCTAAAGCCTGGTGGATGGTCACGGAAAAAGAAAACAGCAAAGTAATGAAGAAAACATTCTGCAACTGAAACCATTCTCTCGCAATTGGAAACTTTCTGCAGCTCCTTGGGTTCACCAATGCCAAGATTTGCATGAATGTTGTGCCATGAAAAACGGACCTAAAAGACATTACTCAACAAAGCAAATCAATTCAACATCCTCTCTAAACTCCTAGCAAAAAGTCACCAAGACACCACCGAGAATTCTCCTTTCAGCAAACCAGAAGAGATAATGAAAAGATGGAAGCAAGACGTTCGGCAAACTTGCTCAACCAAAGAAATCCAGCATTAGTCGAATATTCTCAAGCATTGATCTACTCTTTTTTTACAGTAAAACACAAGAAAACACAAATTTCCATGGCTTAAAATCACCCTCAGCAACCCAAGGAAAGAAAGCTTCGAGCTTTGGGCAACCAAAAGAAAAATTCCACGCTGCTGCAACAAGCCAACTTGAAGCTTGTTGCAGCAGATTTTTATGCACAAATCTTCAAACAAACGAAACCTGACCCATGCAACCGTATTACCAAGTATTGTTTTCAACTCACAACATAAAAAACCCCCGGATTTAAGCACAAAAAGAGCATACAGAAAACTGGAAAAAAAAAATTTGTGCACTTCATGGGTTAGTTTGCAGCAACCATTTTTATCCAAATAGCCAAGTTCAGAAACAAAATGGGACCATCATACAACCTCCAACAATACCCAATCTCATTCACACGAATACCACATGCAATCACAAGAAAACATGGAGGCAATCGAACAATTTCTGGATGAAAACAGCAAGCAGAAATGCAAACGACAAGCACAACAAAGCAATATTTTGGAATGCTCATTACATGTTCAGGAATAGATGAGGGAAAAGGGAAGAATGGGATACCTTTTAACACCTTTGGGCCTCAAACTGACGTGGAAAAATTCAAGAACAATGCGTTCCAATGTTGGAATCTGACCATCAAGTTACTGCTTTTCCTTGAATGACGGGTAGAGACGGTGGAGATGGCTGAAGTGATGGTTTACGGCCGCTGCAACAGGAACCCATAAGAGATTGAATATGCTCCAACAGGGATCGAATGGGATGAATTTTGCAGACTTCGGTGAAGAAACGCGGGCTCGAAACTTCCTTTGCCCAGATTTTTCCCTTTATTCTCCGAAAATTTTTCCAAATCTCCCTCTTGCTCTCGGCTTTTCTCTCTAACACCGTTCTCTCGCTTCTCTCTCGCTCGCCCCAACAGCCGTCAACCTCTCTCTGGTTTTCTCCAAAGATCTAGCCCGAAGCTTTCTTCTTTTTCTGTTTCTCTTCAGCCCCGAAACCCTCTTGCTCAGCTTTCCTTTTTTTCCTCTCAACCTATGGCTACCTCCCCTTTCGGCTCCCTCTCTCTCACTCTCCCTCAGCCTTTCCTTTACTCAGCCGCCAACTCCAGCTCTCTGGTTTCTTGTTTAACCCCAGCCGTCATCCAAAAAAACTCCTCTGCCTCCGTAGCTCTCTCCCTTTCCTTTTATATGACTAAGCTCCCTAAAACCTTGGAAACCCTTGGAGCAACGATGGGGATCAAACTGCATTTTGATAGCATTTGGGAGCCGTTTGATGACTCTTGTTCTGGAATTTTCTTGGAGCCAGCTGGTTTGGTGTTGGAATGATCAAACGGAGGAGAAAATGAGTGAAAAAAAAAAGAACGGAGAGGAATTTTGCAACTGGATTTTTGCGCTCGGGCCTCCCTTCTGCTTGCCTGATTAGAAGAAGAAATAGCGCGCGTGTCGTACACACGCGCGTGACTCTTTTTTTTTTTTTTTTTTTTTAGCAAACCTCTATAAATTGCCCAAAACCTGCTCTCGGGTTTCCCTTTTTTTTTAACAAAATAAATAACAAACCTTCCTAATTTGAATCTAAAAATTTAAAGAATATTTTTTTGTGAGCAATTCTCTCTTTTTCGAAAAATCTTGAAATTAATAGACACATAAGCAAAAATGAATAAAATTAACAAGTAAAATTGAATTAAAAGATCTGATGTCCAAAATGCTAAAAAAAAGAAATTTTGAGATAAATTAAACAAAATAGTAAATAAATAAATAAAAGAGTAAAAATTTGGTGTCTACATTAATATTTGTAACAATAATAAATTGATCCATCGAACTTCTTCAATTCTTTCAAATGAGTCCTTATTTGCTTTAGTTTGTTGAATATGGGTTGTTTACTTTCATTTGGATGCTTTGACTGATTTAATTTCCTGTTTATTCCCATTTCATTTGGATGCCTTGACATTTTTATTATTTTGGAGGGTAAATAAGTAATTTCACTCCATTAGGGCTCCATTGCAAGGGAGGTAACCTCTATCCCTTTAATTTTATTTTTTCCTACGTGCTCCTATGTGTTTCTCGTAATTGTGGCATGCTTTAATTTGTTTTCATTTCATTTTATTTACTTATCTTGTTTAGTTTGATTTAGTTATTTACTTTGCTTTTCTTTAATTTCATTTCCTTCTAGTGTAATTATTTGAGGGCATTTGAATGCCAAAGTTGTAATAGCTAGGTTATTATTTTATTTTATTCCGTTTCCCCTCTTAGATTGTAGTAGGCTTCCCCCCCGAGTGTAATAGTTAGGGCTTTATTTGCTTTATTTGCCTTATATGTGTTTTGCATGTCTATGTGCTATGTGTTACCGCTTTTCTTAGGGTTTTGCATCTAGATATCATGCTTATATGTTATGTGCTATATGTGATTCATGTGTTTACATGCTTTTATTAGGTCTTACATGATTTATTCGATTATAACCGATTTGTGACGTCACCACACTAGTCCAATGCTAGTTGTGGTTAATTTCTCGAATCCACACTAGTCCAACGCTAGTTGTGCCCTTCTGTTCCGACTTTTCTCACTAGTCCAATGCTAGTGGGAAATTGTAGACATGGGTTAGTCCAACGCTAGACCTTTAGGAGCCATTCGAGCGTTAGATCATGATTGTGTGATAAAACCACTTCATCTCATGCATATCTTTACTTTCTAAGGCCTCTTTCACCATGTTGCATGACACTTTCCTTATACATGTATACCCCTTCTCCCATATCTCCCCTTATATGTATATTACTTACCCCTTTTGTATGAAACATGACATTAGACTTGCATTTCATATAAGCATTAGAATTAAATCATCTGCTTGATTAGATAGGAAAATCCCTTGGATATGGGATATGGACGAGTTTGGCTTCCTGGCCTTAGCATGCTCGTATTCCCTCTATTAAAGGGAAAATTGAGTCACGAACATTAGTCCCCCGTACCCGACATGATGCACTCCTTTAAGACATGTATATTTGTATAATTATTTTATTTTATTTCTTTTCTTAGAGTCTCATATTTTTGCATTATTCGTGGCTTCTTCGAAGAGTCTTCATTGGGCGTCACAATTAATGTGATTGGTACCAAATAAGCTTTGAAGATACATTTCGACCCCCCGACACCCTCCTAGGTCTAGGGTTTGCATTCATATAGTACATCCAAATGTGATAAATTTTTAGATTAAGAATAAGAAAATCTTTGACTAAATCCCGCAACTAGCCTTGGCTAGGTTGAGAGGGTGCCTTGGACCACGTCCTTGCCTTACCTCTCATCAAACGTGACTCCCGAACACTTTCTCTGATTTTTGTAGACTTAGGAGTCGTTTAAAAGGGTTTTTCCATAATTTTACTCAAAATTTATTTTTTAGGTGACTTGGTACACCTTAACTCAATACCAAGTGGCGACTCCATTTTTCATTCAAAAACCTTTTTTAAACTATATTTTGGGTCAAATCGTCGCATTTTCATGTCCCATTTAGACCCGTGTTTTTTCATTTTCTTTTAAATCAAAAATCAATCCAAAATTCACTTTTTAAACCATTTATTTTTCTTATAAAAAATGGGGCGCGACAGGGACACCACAACAGGTTATTAAAGTAGCCCAAGACTTCTTTCCTAGCCGATGTGGGATCATTACAATCCACGTGTAACACCTCTGGCTGATATTGTCCCACAGTTAGCCGTCCCGTGGGGTCGTGGGTTTTGTTCTTGACTGTGCTGGACAACACAACAGGCTAATGCCTTACCAAAAGGCCTTGGTCAGGTGGGGGACACCACAACAGGTTATTAAAGTAGCCTAAGACTTCCTCCCTAACCGATGTGGGATCATTACAATCCACCCCCCTTAGGGGATCCAGCGTCCTCGCTGGCGCACCGAGGTCAGGATTCGGCTCTGATACTAACTGTAACACCTCTGGCCGATATTGTCCCATAGTTAGCCGCCCCATGGGGCCGTGGGTTTTGTTCTTGGCGGTGTTGGACAACACAACAGGCTAATGCCTCACCAAAAGGCCTCGGTCAAGTCGGGGACACCACAACAGGTTATTAAAGTAGCCCAAGACTTCCACCCTAGCCGATGTGGGATCATTACAATTAGTGTAAGGAATTGAAAAATCCCTTATATTTTTCTTAAAAATTCCCTTTAATTTGAAATTTATTACTTTACAGTAGCTTTAATACACATTCACTTTCCCAATAGCTACAAATAATCATAGAAATAAGGATTTCCTTTTTACTTTCATCGTTACAATAAACTAGGATTTTTACGTCTTTTCGTAATATGAAAATCGGTATGGAGTGTGTATAACATTTAGTGATTAAGAGTGTGTTCTAGATGATATTACATGTGTGATTAGTAGTAATAATAATAAGTTAGTGAATTATAAATTAAAACCCTAGTATACGCGATTTAAGGAAAATCGGCTTGAACCGATGGGTATCATTCACTACCGATTGAACACACCACTTGACCACCACTTTCTTACCATAAAATATCATTGATATTAGTGCAAAATATCAGCCCCTTAATCAGCTCTTGTTAGCCGAAAATATTGACTAGAAAAACCAAGGAAAAGAAAAAATTTTTGAAAGTTAATCTCATGGTGACAAGTGGCAGCCATCCCAAGGTTGTTGACCAACCAATTTCTTTCATATTTGTCACCAAAAATCACTTCAATTGCTCCTTATTTCTGCCATTCCAGCCATGACATTGAGGGAGAAAACATGAGGAAGAAATCCATTTTCATCTTAAGTTTTAGCTCAGTTTGAGTGAGAATCAAGAATCCAAACCGATTAATCTCTTAGTTGAGCACTTGGAAAGCTTTGGGTGCTAAAGTTTTACAAGGAGATGTGGTGGATTTCTTTTGCAAGCATTTTAGTGAGGTATCATGGCTATCCATCTTATTCCTTCCCCTTAATCTTGCTTAAGTTTATGTAGCAACTTGTATTCTTGACTTACAATAGCTATTTAAGTAATTTTGATGATTATGGTGGATTTGTGAGTTAGGGTTTTGAATTGGTTAGTTGTATTTCTTATTGTTTAGATAGAATATGATGTGAATAAGCTTAGTTAGGGAGTGGTAGTAGTGGTTTTATACATGAATAAGAAGATTATCACTTGAATGCATTAATTCCAGCTTTAAGTTTTTGTACTACCCTATTCTAACTAGTTTCATTCGGCCATAATGGAGGCCGAATTGGGCTTAGCTTAAAACATGAAAGTTGTAGGAAATGATGTTTTATAGCTTTCTGTAAAATTTCAGCTCAATCCAAGTACTGTAACACATGAAATGATGAAAATACCCTTGACTGCCATAGGTAGAGTTTTTCGGACAGTTTTGACATTTCATCACTCTGGTGTCATTTTTCACCTTGATCCGTATTAAATCAGCAGTTGGCCAAAACACTAAAGTTGTAGTCTTATATTTTAGGTTTCCAACGCATCCAAAAATGCCTCAATCGGACTTGTGTAGCCTGGATTATTGTCATTTGAACCCAGTGCTGTTATCCGGCCTGACAGTGAAATTCTAGTTCTGTAATCTGTAAATTCAACCTGGATAAACTATGAACCGGGCTGAGTTGTCTTCATGAAAGTTGTAGCCCTTTGTCTTAGCTTCGAAATGGTATAAATTGTACCCCAATCCTATAAGCATAGCTTCGGTTGTGACCGATACGCTAAGAGACGTCAAACCTGTCATTTTGTTCTTTACCTTAAACCTTATTTCCGGTCACTTTTCTAGCTTGGTTTTGTAATGGAATGACTTTTAGCCTATTGAACAGCTATTGTAATGAGATTATTTGTGTGTGATTTTGGGAGCTGATTGAGAAAAATAATGAAGCCATAAATGGCTGAAAAATAGGTAAATACAAAGGGTGTGCTACCCAAATTTGCACTCGAGGGCTAGATAGATGTACTCTCGACTTGAGTAAGAATTGATGATGAAACTAACTTGAATCATCTAAGGTATTCAAGTCTTCTTTATTAGAGGTATATAAGTTAGAATCTGGCCGAAACTTGTACCCTTGGAAAAATGAAATTTACGACTAACAGAAATACGTTTTCTTCGTTTCTTCGACTCAAATGGAGATTTCAAAGTTTTACGAGCGAGCATAAGTTTTACAAATATTTTACTCATGTCCTTTGGTTTAAATGTACTCTTTTCACTTCCAAAACTATATTTATACTTTGTACTAGTAGTTATTCAAATTTTCTTTGGTTCACCTAAACTTTGGATGGTTTAACTGTAATATTTTCTCTTGGTTATTATTAGGGTTCCTTGGTGATTGAGGGTATTATCCGGAAGGAAACTTTGGATATTATTTTGCTTAAATAGGTGAATGTTCTTTGTACGTTATGTTTTCAATGACTATGTGGATTGTTGTGACTATGTGACTATTTGTGAATGTTGGATTAAATGTTAAATGTTTTCAATGATTTCTAAAAATGAATTTTGCTAGGCGAGTGTGTACTTTATCGCACTCGACCTAAATGAATGTGAAATTTATGATGATTAAATAATTAAATGTTTAAATACTACTTGGACATGAATGTAAGCCTTTTGGCTGAATTGGGCCCTTGCCCTTCGTTGCCGGTTGACTCGAGCCAGAAGCGGACTCTGTAACATCCCGAATATTAGGAGGTTGTTTGTGAAGAAAATATTAAAGTATATTTCTTCGGGTTTGATTTAAAACCTTATTTTGTTTTAAACGACTAGAAACCCTAATGTTTAATCAAAAACCCTAGTTTACTTGTGACTAAACGGTTTCTTAAATCTTTCATATTTTACTAGAGATTCTAATGTTAATTATTGAAATTGTAAATTCCTCACGTTTTCTTAAAAATTTCCTTTTATTTGAAAATTATTATTTATTAAGGCCCTACTACCCAATTGTTCAACAATAAGTGCAGATGAACCTGGAAATAGGGTTTTACACTTCGGTTTCAAGATTTGAGCAAAATTAGGGTTTTCGCGATTTTTCGCCGGATGAATTTTCGGTACTGACCAAGGATCAATTTGGTGATTAAAAGTGACTTTTGAGTGAGAATTAATATGTGATTAGGAACAATAATATAAGGTTAGTAAATAGGAAGTAAAAATCCTAGTACGTGTGTTTTTAAGAAAAACGGCGCGAACCGGCGGGTCCCGCGCACTACCGATTGAACGCACCACTTGACTACCACTTTCTTGCCATACAAGTTTATCACTAATGGAGAAAAATATCTTCCCCCTCTTAGCTCTCCTATTGGCCGAAATTTAAGGCAAAGAAAAAACAAGGAAAGAGAAAATTTGAGTGGTTGAAATTGAGCCAAGTGTTAGGCCAACTTGTGGTCACAATTAGTCCTAATCCTCTTGTCTTATTAACACCATATTAGCAGCCTTTCTTCCTCATTTCTGCACCTTCACAGCCGAGCAAGAGAGAGAGAAAAGGGAGAGCAAGAAACAACCATTTTCTTCTTGATTTACACCATCCAAGTGAGAAACAAAAATTCTAAACCGATTGATCGTAAGTTTGGAAGCTTGGGAAGCTAAGAGAACCAAAAATTTCAAGAAATAGTGGAGGATCACTCTTGCAAGCCTTCTTTTTGAGGTATAAAATCTGATCTATGGCTTTGATCCTTTTATTCTTGTTTAAGATGTTAAATAGTCCATGTTTTGGGTTTGATTACAAGTGATGCAAGTTGTTGTGGTGATTGTTGGATGAAATATGTAAGTTAGAGTTTGATTAATTTCTGCCTAAACTTGTTGTATAGTTAGTATATGTTGTATATAAGATTATACAAGGGGCTTTGGTAGTGATTGGAACAAGGAATTGAAGAAAGTTCAATTGAAACCAAAAGATTTCAGATTTCTGGAAATTTTCATCCTATTCTGCCCGTTTTTGTTGCACCATGTTAGAGGCCGAATTTGGCTTGGCATAAAACATGAAAGTTGTATAGAATGGTATTTTATAGTTACCTGCAAAATTTCAGCTCAATCGGAGCAACGCAGAACGTGAAAAGTCCAAAATACCCCTACTGTTTTAAGAATTTCCCAGCAGTCTGTTTCTTCAGTTCAGTCCAGTTTAACACGATTTTTGACCAGGATCCATTCTGATTTAGCTCTGGCCCAAAACATAAAAGTTGTAGTGTTCTGAAGTAGCTTTAAAATGCCTCAAAGAAAACCTGATTCGGACTTGTGTACACTGAGTTAGGTCCGTTACAGCATAATGCGTTTAAACTGCCGGTGAATTGGTTTCTGGTTTAGTAATCTGAGATTTTGACTAAGTTACATTAGGAAATGGACTAAGTGACCTTCATGAATGTTGTAGCTCTGTGTCTTAGCTTCGAAACGGCGTAGGTTTCGTTTTAATCCGATAAGCGTAGCCTCAGGTATGGTATTACCGCATTTGTACGTCAAATCTGTCTTGAACTACATTGCGTTTCTGCACTTGTACTTGATGCGATTCTTGTTGTTATGATATTGTGAGCCTATGGAACGGCTCTTGACATAAATTGCTGATATGTATGTTGTTGGGCTGTTGTTGAAGAAAAATAATGAAGCCTAAATGGCTGGAAAATTAGGTAAACACAAAGGGCATGCTGCCCAAATTTACGCTCGAGGACTATATAAATACACTTGCGACTTGGGTCGAATTGATATGAATAGTACTTGAACCATCTAGGGTACTTGAGTCTTCTTGTTTCGAGGTATGTAAGTAAGGACTTGGCCGAACTTGTACCCTTGAGAAATGAAATAATGATTGCTCGAAGTATGTTTTCCTTGTACTTCAACTCGCAAGACAATTTCAAGTATAAATGTTACAAAGTTTTATCGTTTAAAAAGCGAGCAAGTGTTTCACGACTACTATCCGAGTGAATTTCAATCTCTTGATTTTTATTGAACGAAACGTCTAAGTTGTGAATCTTAGTCATGTTTCAAAGTTCTCAAACTGAGTTTTATCGCAGATTTGGACTCCGAACCGGAGTATAACCTGAAAGTGACCAGTAAAGGCACTATATCTTTTGGTGAGTGCTTTCAAATACCGAATTGAACTTGATACTTGAACTTGATACGTGACCAATCTGATTACATGTTATATACGTGAATTGTAAGGGCAAGAGTGTACTTTATCGCACTTGCCCTTACGTGATATACTTGTTTATTGTTGCAATTGACTTGATATACTTGATTATGATGCGCGCACTTCCTGGAATTCCAGAAACCCTGTGGCGAGTTACTCTAGTCGAGCCGGCAAGGGCTTGGTCGATTGGGTAACGAACCCTGGGTCTCTTGTATTGTCGAGTGGAGTGATATCTCCTCGACTAATCGGTATACTCGAGTATTACCACCCGTGTTTATTGAGGATTTTGGGCCCAGTAGGGGGTGTGAATGGTGGACGGAGAGTCGTGTAAGTGGTGTTCTACTGGATTAGTTACTCACTTGAAAGTTGACGGAGTGTCAACTACTACGTGATCAAGCTTCTGGTAATGCAAAGGGGAATTTGGCTCCTGAGAGCCATCCGTATCCTTATGCTTTGGAATACTTATTGTTTATTGGATTATTGTTTCTTTTGAAAAACTTCTACATTTGCTCATTTTAAGATTGCTACTTGACGTGTTACTGTTCACATTTATGAACACTTTATGAACTTTATGCTCGTTACTTTGCTATATCGAAAACTCGTACTTATAAATAATGGTCAATTTGCTATTTGGAACCTCACTGGGCTTTTAGCTCATTCCACTCCATTTGTTTTCCTTTCAGGGGTACGAGCGAGGTGCGAGATATGTAAAGTCTAGCATAGACTAGTTGTTTGATTTTTGACTTGTACTCGATAGAGATAGTGAGTGAGTCCTGGCGAGAGCTGGGCAGGCGGTCCGCCGAACCCTTTGGTACGCCTTAGGGGGAGGTGGGGTCGTCACAGACTCGGTCGGGCGATTGGTGACCCTGGGTTAATGTTTGATATACTCGAGTATGACCACGAGTCTGGTGGAGACTGGCCAGTGTCCAGTAGGGGGAAAATGAAATGAATGAATGAATGGCAAGAACAATGGAGGGGTTTTCACTTACAAATGAAATTATTTTTAATGCTGGAGGAATAAGGAAAGGGTTGGTGGAATGAATGAACGAAGGGCGCCATGTGAGCATGTATCCTTTTAATGAATGTATTATCATTACTTTATATTGTAAATATTTTCTGGATTACTTGTTATTACATGATTAATGTCCTTGTTTAATTATTTGGCTATGTGTACGGAACCTCACTGGATTTTTAGCTCATTCCGTTAGCTTTGTTTTCCTTACAGGAGATGCGAGTGAGGGCGTGAGTCCTGTGCAGACTAGCTTGGTTTAGTTTTTTTGAAATTCTTTTTCATTGTCTCGCACTAGTGCTTGGATAAGGTTGGATGTAGTAAGAACTTAAAGCTTTTGTTCTAATTGGGATTGTATTTCTGTTTGAGATGGATATGAATGTAAGTATATGATTCAAGTTTGGGAATTGTTTTTCGCTTAGTCTCAAGGTTATATCTTATTTCACTTGATGAGAGCGATCGAGTCCTGGCAAGAGTTGGGCAGGTGGTCTACCAAACCCTTTGGTTCGCCTTAGGGGAATGTGGGGTTGTCACATTCTTGGCCTTACTGAGCGTTAGCTCACCCCCGTAGTTTGTTTTCCTTAATAGAAGCTTGGATGGAAAGATTTTTGGAGAAGCTGTGATGAGGAGGTCGAGAGAGCTATCCAAGTGGAGCAAGTGAAGGTGCCATTGGGGCCTATGACACGAGCTCGCGCGAAGAAATTGAATGAGACACTACAAACATTGGTTCGTGCGGCCCGAGAGTCGAGTGGAGAGCCAAAGGCCGTCGAGGGCCTCAACGAAGCTATGCTTGTTATCCTCGTTTCGGCCATCACTGAAGATTAGAAGGCCATGAGTCGGCTAAGGGGTCCATGGCCCATTATTAGTTTAGTAGAGTGTAATAAGGAGGTCCACCTAACTTGTGGTTTGGACCTTAGTTGTTGTTAGTCCTTGGGTCAATGGGCTAGGTCATGTGGGCCTTAGGGCCAATAGCACTTTAGTGAGCTACGTAGTTAGTCCCTACGCCGAGCTGGTTCGGGGGTCTCACTGACCGGGTATATATGTTGTTGGGCTTAGGCCTTAGTCACGGCTAGAGGTGGCAAATCAATCCACTTAACTAAATTTATCCATACCCGCCCATGAATAGATGGGTATGGGTATCTTAAATTTTTGTATATGGGTATAAATGGGTTACCCAATAATACCCATTTATTAAATGGGTATTATTGGGTAATCCATCAAACCCAATTAACCCATTTAGAATTCTCTTCCCCCCAAGTCTCTTCTTTTCCCCCACCTTTTTTTTTCAAATTTTTCATTTTGTCATGATGTTAACTACTTTTGTTTCATTATTATTATTATTATTATTTGTTGGTTTTATTTTATTATTTTATTTTCTCTTAGTTTGTTAACTTGCTCATTTTTTAGCATTACCAATTTATGATAAATTTTAGCCTATTTTCTTATCTTTATAAAATGAAATTTTAAATTTATATATGAAAAAAATGTTAGGGGTTCAAAATTTTTGGATTAAGTTTTTATATTAATTTTTATAGTACTTAGTTCAAATTTTTGTATTCTTATTATTCAATTATTAAATAATAGGTAATTTTGTGACATAGAGTATAAATGAAAAAAAAATTGGTAATTAAGTTTATTGAACAATATAAGTAAATATTTAAAACTAATGATGGGTACAAAGAGTGGTATAAATTGATAACTTAGTTTGCAAAAATGAATTTAAATGAGTTTACAAAAAGTTAAAATAAATGGGTTATAAATGGATAATTAGGTTACCCAATTCATTTTTTGACTTACCCATTTATACCCATCTAATTAAATGGGTATAAATGAGTTGACTCACTTATACCCATTACCCATTTTACCCAACCCAAACCCGTCCAAGTCACCCATTTTGACACCTCTAGTCACGGCTACAAATAGCCTTAAGTCATTGTTTACATTCAGTTTTTTGATGATTAAGAAAATACATTTTGAGAGTTCTCTCAAAGCATCATTGAAGCACCATTGAATATCTTATAATTGTTCTTAGGTATTCAATTCGACTTATCAATCTAGGACTGCGCTAGATTGTGGCGTCTTCTACCAATTCTGAGGTTCGTTGACCACATGATCAACGGGTTTAGGTGATTCCGCTGCGTTCATTTGTCATCAACGTGAGTCCCTGCCTTCTAGATCCTAGCCTTTCTGTACGGGTTGCATCACAAGGTTGGTGCCGTTCGTATCAGCTGGCATCAGAGCTAGTTGAAGGTATCACGTATATCCCCTGTTCCTTGTTTCCTTGTGTCGTTTGTTTCTCTTCTTTTGGCGTCGTTTGCGTTGTCTTGTTTTGTGTCAATTCTGTCCATTGTTGTCTCAATCTGCCCACGTAAGTCCGCATCTGTTTTGTCATGTTTTTGAGTCAAAAATCTGTTTTGTAGTCAAGTGTTGTGCCGTCCATCGTTCATGTGTTGTTGCGTCGTAATTCTGTCCGTTGTTTGTCAAATCTGTTCAAGTCTTTCCGTGGCTGTTTCGCTTGTTCGTGGGTCAAAAAAAAATTTTGTTTGGTACTCATTGTAGCGTCATTAATCTCACCTTTGTTGCTTGAAGTTGTAGTTCTGCCCGTTTTGGTTTTCCATTGCTTGGTTGGTCGTCGCGTCTTGGCAACTTGTCGTGCTTGTTGTGTCACATCCTTGGGGGCTGCCGCACCTTTTGTTCAGCCGGGAGGGTCATTAGGGTTTCTTGAGTCAAAAAAAAAAAGAGAGAAAAAGAAAGAAAAGAAGCGGCTGCCGTGTCTTCCTTTTGCTTGTCCGAATTAGGGTTTCTCAATTCTTGAGAGAGACACGTGAGGGCTGCCCGAACTTACCTTTGTTACCTTGTGCGACTTAGTGACTTGTTTGTTTGGGAGTTGTGCAACCATTTTGATAATCTTGAATTTTGGAAACAACCCAAAAGTGTTTTGAGTAGTTTTCCAAGTGCATGAAATCTGATTTGGTTTCCTTTTTTTCGGCCAAACACAAAGTTACTTGCGGCCATCTAGGTCAAACCTAGCAGCCGCACCCTGTGTCTCATTATTTTTTAAAAAAAAACAGCAAGCAAAGTATTTGTTTCGGCCAAGAAATTCCAGAATTTTATTGCCAATTATTTGAAGTACTACATAGTGCATCCGAAACTACAAAAAAAAAAATTAAAAGTTTTGGTCCACTACTTCTTGAAATTCTTGAACACTTTGGGTCTTGGGAATTTGTCTCACTCGTCTCTTGAAAAGTTTCTTGTACTCCCGAGCCGTGGTGAAGGATTTCCTTGGTTTTGGAGTAAACTTCTTGGGAACATCTTGGGTAACCCGTTGGAGAGAGCCTGAGAAGGGTTAGTTGCACTATCTTGATTGTCCATAGCTCGTTGTTCCTGTCTTGATCCTAGCCGAAATTGCCAAACTGTTTTGACCAGAATTTGCGAGCTTGTTTGCGGTCTAGTGGGGTTAACTTGTTACTTGCGTGGTGTATTAATAACCTAAGGCCAACCGTGGACTTGATTATATTCCTAAGCACAATTGGTTTCTAAGTTGTTGATTAGATTACCATCTTTGATTGGTTTCCTAATCTTGTTTGGTTACCAAGAGTGTTTGATTTCCAATCAAGACACAATTCCTACATTGTAGGCATCACTCTTCCTACTTTCTAGGAGTTGCCTTCCTACACCTTAGCAACTTTTTCTCCTACTTTAGCCTCCATTCCAGCCGCTCTTGCCCTAAATTTTAGGAAACTCCTTCCTACATTTTAGCCCCTACTTTTCCTACATTTTAGGAGTTTCCTTAGCCTTCCCCTTTCCTCTTCTTTTCGGCCACATTTCCCTCCATTGTAGGTTGATAGCCGCCACCCATTTCCTTCTCTTAGTCACCATTCGGACCTTCTAACAAGCAAAGGCAGCTTGCGTCCAAAAAAAAAAAACAAAAAGAGAGTATTTTTTTCTTTTTGGGTCGTGTCTTTGTTTGCATTGCTGTCCGTGTCTTAGTCTCCCATTTCTCTCATTGGAGTTTGTCCATTTTCATTGTTCCTCGAGTCAATCATTCCTACTCCATTGAGGATTGTCACATTCTCGTGATCCAAAGTTGGAAGTTGATTGTTTGCCTGCGAGGAGTTCTAATTTCGTCAAGGTAGGCTATCAAGAGGTTTTGAGACCATTGGTGAGATTATTGGAGTGTCCTTTAAGTGACATACACGAGAGTTGAGTGTAAATAAGCGAGGGAGTGCGTGAGGAATATATACTTGTTTCTTCTCTACTAATTTTTGGAGGATACCTACATCATGTCGGAGGAGAGCGACACATCCAAATTTGACTCCAAGTTGCACAACCAAGCAATGATGGGGGAGTTCCAACGCATGCTTAGGGAGTCCATGGTGTCTCTACACCAACGGATGGACCGCTTAGAGCTTTCTCAAGCTCGGTCCAACGCTGCCCATCGAGATGCTCCATCTCGCGAGGAGTTAGCTTCTAATAGTGAGGAAGATGACTTCATCCGTCGGCCCAAGCAGGACTACCGGAGAACCGATGACGGATTAAAGGGGGTCAAGATCAAGATTCCCTCATTCCAAGGCAAGTCTAGCCCAGAGGCTTACCTAGAATAGGAATAGCGAATCGAGATGGTATTCGAGTGCCAGGACTACACCGATGAGCAAAAGGTCAAATTGGCAACCCTCGAATTCACCGATTACGCTATTGTCTGGTGGGAGCAGGAGCGCACTAGCAGGCGCCGCAATAGAGAACGGCCAATTAGTACATGGGAGGAGCTATGAACCACCATGAGAAAACGATTCGTACCCAGCCATTACTACTGTGATCTATACCAGAGGCTCTAGACATTAGTTCAAGGAAGCCGTAGTGTGGAGGACTACTACAAGGAGATGGAGATCACCATGCTCCGAGCATATATAGTAGAGGATAGAGAGGCTACCATGGCGAGATTTCTTAACGGCTTGAGACCTGAGATCGCCGAGTTGGTGGAGTTGCAAAACTACGTGGACATGCCTGAGTTAATTGATAAGGCATCTAAGATCGAGATGAGGCTTAAGAGGAGGGGTAACCCCCGCAACCCTAGTTTCTCGGCCACGTCTCTTTGGAGAGTCAATCCGACATTCGAGTGGGAACGGCCGAGTGCAGGGGTGTCTAAGTTCACTCTTAAATCCGAGCCACCCAAGCAGGCACCAAAGGCAACCACCAAGTGTGAGGCCCCAGTCCGTTCGTAAGTTGAAATTAGGGTTATTCATTATTCGGTGTGGTGAAATTAGGGTTCTAGGGCTAAGGAGAAAACCCTAATCTTGGTTAAGATTGAAAACCCTAGTTTATGTATGTATTATTATTCGTAGGTTCGAGCTATAATTTATATTCGGTGTTCTAGTGTGTGCTTTGGCATACATAAGTTTAGGATTTGTTTTAGTTTACAAAGGTTTAGCAAGTTTGATATGGTTAGCAAACTCTAGATTAGCAAACCTCTAGTGTTACAATTTATTAGAAAGCTTAAGTGGGGTTTACAAACCCTAATTTTGCCAAAGTTATAAAAGTTGTTGTTTGATTGTTTTATTATGGAGAAAGTATGTTTAAGTATAGGTGATTAAAATAAGAAAGTGATTAGTGAAGTAATTAAGTGTGATTACATATTTTAGACTAGAGTAAGTTATCATTTATGGAGTTAATTGAAAGAGTTTAAAATGTTTGAGGGCAAGAGTTGAACAAAAACTAAGTTGAAGGTGGAAGGGCTTGAGAGCAAATTGGGAACTTTTATGTGATTGGTGGAAAGAGAAATATCTTCTCTTGTCTTTGACTAGCTTATATATACCTTAGACTTGTAAGATTATCATAAGAAAAACAAAACAAATAAGAAAGAAAGAGAGAGAGAGAGTGCCGACCAAGGAGGAAAGAAAAGAAAGGAAATTGCCTTCAAAATTCTGCAATTTATAGCTTCCATCTTGCCTTTGGAGCTTGAGGGAACAACTTAGGAACTTGATTGTTGAAGTTTGATCATCTACCAAACCTATTTGAAGGTAAATCATCTTCTTTGAAAGTTAAAATTTTGGGGTTTCTAATCTTTAAGCTATGAAAGTGATGTATTTTGTTGTGATTATAGATTTGTATGGTGGAATTGATGTTTATATTGAAGTTTCATGGTTTAATTATGATGATGATGTTGCTGAAATTTTGATTAAGCTTATGAAAGAATTAGGGTTTCAAGCTAAATAAGTTAATTAGCTTTAATTTTGTGCTATGAAGATTGTAGTGGTTGTGTTTGATGATTGGTTTCTTTGGGTTGATGAGTTGGTGGTACAAAAACTGATTTGGGTTAAGAAACCCTAGGCTTTCTTAGGTTAGTTTAGCTTGGCTAATGTTTAGTTAGTTAGGGTTTGGTTAGTTGGGTGTTAGATCAAGTTCCTTAGTGCAAATGAAGTTAGGTTAGGGATTATGGTTCGTGTTTGGTAATTTTGTGGTAAAATAAGGAGAGAATTTCGGACCATTAATAGACCTTTTAGAAGCTGGTATATGTGTGTTTCATTGGTAGGAATTTGGTTGGAAACTTGTATAAGAACCATAGAAACGGACCGTGCGGTTGCGGCGCGTAAAAACCGGCAAATCTGGAAAACTTGGGCAGTTCAGCATCCGAACTTTGGCTTCATTTTTATTGATGTTACGTATGGATTCAGAAGTTCCTCAAAACATGAAAGTTGTAGCCTCATAAGTCTTGAATATGACTGTACAATTTCAGGTCAAACGGATTAGTGTATCCTGAGTTATAGACAAAACACTCATGCCTGTTTTGAACATTGGTTTGTGCTGCGTTTTGAAGTCAGCCTCTGACCGTGCATTTTTCCGTTTTGATTCCGTACGATCTGGGTGTCAACTCCTTCATAAGAAATGTATATCTTGGTTTTGGTTTCGAAATGGTATAAAGTGCGTCGAAATCCGAGTTCCGTAGCTCCTGTTATGACCAAAACAAGATCGATCGTCAGAACTGCCTTGAATCTGGACAGTTCTGATGGGTACTTTGACACTCAACTTTCGTTCTGTTCTGAATGGATTCAGGTCTTGGCCAAAACATCAAAATTTTAGCCTTATGTCTCAGCTTTCTAATGCCTTTGGAATTTCCTGATTTGGATTTGTGAGTTGGGAGTTATGGTCGAGCAAACATACCCTGTTCGTTACTCTAGAGTGCGAATTCCTGGAACGGTTTTCTATACTTTCGACCTATTTCCGTTTAGATCCGGATTGAGGTGTCTTCATGAAAACTGTAACCCTTCATCTTAGCTTCATAACAGTACCTTATGTACCTTGATCCGACACTCGTAGCTTCAATTAGGCTCAAAACAGTTTTGACGGCAAAGCGATTAGGTTACCATTTCCGTTTCCGCATGCCGTTTCCGCACTCGTATGTGCCGATTTTGCCGTTTTGCTTGTTTTAGGCATATTAGTAGCCGTTTATGATATTATGTGACGTAATCTTCTATTTCAGACGGTGGTGAGCTAGGTGGAGCCGGTGGGGCCTACTAGCTACTCCTCGCGGCACAAATTTCGAACTTTTGTTCTTTTGTTCGTTGGGTAAGTATTCAGGCCGCTCTTATGTGTTAGTTGTTTATGTGTTTCGATATGTATGAAAAGGGTACCTAGGCGAGGGTGTATTTTATCGCACTCGACCTAAACCCTAATTTACGCACATATTTGTACATGGCATATGTATATGAATCATTTTGGAACTAAACCCCTTGAGCTTGTGGCTCGGGGTGACTTTTGAGTAAATTTTGTGAAGTTTGTGAGTTTGGGGCCCGATCTCATGACCTAGATGGACTATTCGAGCCGGTTAGGGTTTGGTCGAAGTCAGTCCAACCTGGTTTGAGGTCACCAAGTTTGTGAATCCGGTTCACCGATTATGTGGACCAAGTTTGTGAACCAAGCTCAATTTCGTTCGCTCGAGCAAGTTTGTGAGGTGTCTGGCCAGAGAGGGTGATAAGGTGTACGGTGGGAGTACAAGTGAAGTTCTACGGACCATTATTTGTGGTCGACGGAGTGTCGGCAGGAGGTCACACATGGCAAACGATCTGGCTTTGGAGCCACCTGTATCCTTATTATGTGATGTTACTTTTCTGCTTTTGCTTTACTCTTACTATGTAACTGTTGTTACGTGAAATTTATGCTTTTACCCCTGTTTACTTACTAAGCATATAGCTTACCCCTTTCCTTTTGTTTTCCTTAGCAGGGGCCGACGTGGGGACTTTTGGCACATATACTAGTATGGTTAGGTTTGCTTGTAATAGTTGGACAATTAGGATGTTTGTTTTTGTTGTGGTGGTTTGTATAAGGACCCTCCTTAGGGTCTACTCTTTGGTTTTGGTTATAATTATAAGGATGTAATAGTATGAGCAGGTACTTTTGAAGAATGTAATTAGAACACTTTTGGGGATTGTATATATTGTATATAGTGCTCTTTCGATTTATCTAGTTTTATTACTTTAGGTTTTGAGTCCTGGCGCGAGCTAGGCAGGCGGCCCGCCGATACCCTTGGGTTCGCCCTTGGGAGAAGTGGGGTCGTCACACCAAGCCTCCATTCAACTCCTCCAAGCCATGAAGCCGCGACAAGTGCTTCAAATGCCAAGGATTTCGGCACATTGCTTCTCAGTGTCCCAATAGGCGTACCATGATTATCCTACCAAGTGGAGATGTCGTATCTGACGACGAGGATGAGTTCGCCAAGATGCCTCCATTGATTGATGAAGATGAAGATTCCGAGGTGGAGGTTGAGGCCACTACTGAGCAAGTGGGTGTTGCTCTAGTAGCCCGTCGGACTCTTGCGACCCAAGTCAAGAGAGTGGATGAGGCCCAACGTGACAACATCTTCTGCACACGGTGTCACATTAAGGGAAGAGTATGTAGCCTCATCATTGACGCGGGTAGTTGTACCAACGTGGCAAGTACTCTCATGGTAGATCATCTTTCTTTGCCCATGTTGAGGCATCCTACCCCATACCGCTTGCAATGGCTCAATGAGAGCGGTGATATCAAAGTCACCAAGCAAGTGGTAGTGCCTTTCCGGATTAGGAAGTATGAGGACGAGATCCTTTGTGACGTCGTTCCCATGCAAGCTTCGCACATTTTGTTGGGACGGCTATGGCAATATGACAAAAAAACTACTCATGATGGCTTCACCAACAAGTATTCCTTCTTGCACCACAACAAGAAGATGACACTTGTTCCTCTCACACCACAGCAGGTGCATAAAGGCCAACTGCGTTTGCAACAGGAGCATGAACGAGAGGTGGCTAAAAAGTCACCTGATTCTCAGGCAATCATTAGAGCACCGGCCGAGAGGACATCAAACCCTGGTACATCTGGTCGATTGGATAAACACCCTAGCTTGCTTGCTAAGAACAGGGAAGTTCGCAAATTACTTTTGTCCAAGCAAGTTGTTTTATGTCTTATATTGCAAAGAAGTGATTTTACTCTCTCATGAGGCACTCCATGACTTACCTCCTGAAATCTCTTCTTTGTTGCAGGAATTTGAGGACATTTTCCCAGACGAGATCCCAAGTGGACTTCCGCCACTCAGAGGGATCGAGCACCAGATCAATTTCGTTCCTGGAGCATCCTTGCCAAATAGACCGGCCTACAAGATGGGTCCTATGGAGACTAAGGAGATCTAACGGCAAGTAGATGAGCTCTTAGAGAGGGGTTGGGCTCGAGAGAGCATGAGCCCATGTGCAGTTCCGGTCATCCTCGTCCCAAAGAAAGAAGGCACTTGGAGGATGTGTGTAGACTGCCGCGCCGTCAACGCTATCACAGTTAAGTATCGTCACCCTATACCTCGTTTAGATGATATGCTTGACGAATTGTATGGTGCAGTCATTTTCACCAAGATTGATCTTAAGAGTGGCTACCATCAAATTCGAATGAAGGAAGGGGACGAGTGGAAGACGGCCTTCAAGACTAAGAATGGTCTGTATGAGTAGTTAGTTATGCCTTTTGGTTTGACTAACGCTCCTAGTACATTTATACGCCTTATGAATCACGTGCTTCGCCCGTTCTTAGGTAAATTTGTTGTTGTTTATTTTGACGATATTCTGATATACAGCAAGAGTCCTGAGGAACATGTAGCACATGTACGAGCTGTTCTTGATGTTTTGCGCAGGGAGAGGTTATTCGCTAATCTTGGCAAATGTACTTTCTGCACTAATGAGCTTGTTTTCCTTAGTTATAAGGTTAGTGCACAGGGCATTAGAGTGGACGAGAGCAAAATCCAGGCCATCAATGAGTGGCCCGTGCCCAAGACCATGAGTGAAGTTCGGAGTTTTCACGGCCTTGCGAGTTTCTATCGTCGGTTTGTGAGGGATTTTAGTACTATTGCTGCCCCTCTGACCACCATTATCAAGAAGGACGTGAAGTTCGAGTGAGGGGAAGCTCAGGAGAAGGCGTTCCAACTCCTTAAACACAAGCTCACACACGCACCCTTATTATCCTTACCTAGCTTTGATAAAACCTTTGAGGTTGAGTGTGATGCTTCTGGTGTAGGAATTGGAGCCATGTTGATCCAAGAGGGTAGCCCGATCGCGTACTTTAGCGAGAAGTTGAATGGTGCTGCCTTGAACTACTCCACCTACGATAAGAAGCTCTATGCTTTGATTCGTGCGTTGGATGTGGGGACTTGCAAATTCCTTACATATTTCTTGAAAATTTCATTTTATTTGAAAATTATTTATAAATTATTATTCTATACCATATTGCTACTTAATCACCCTAGAAAAAGTGCCAATGATCATAGGAAATTAGGGTTTTCCTTTCCGATTTCAATTCGAAGTGAAATAGGATTTTTCGTGTATCCGTCGTGTAATTATCCGGTACGGAGCGAGGATCAAATTTGGTGCTTAAGAGTGAATTTTGGGTGAGAAATAATATGTGATTAGAAGAAATGATAAAAATTTAGTGAATAGGAAGTAAAAACCCTAGTACGTGTGATTTAAGGAAAAACGGTGCGAACCGACGAGAACCGTGCACCACCGATTGAACATACCGCTTGACCACCACTTTCTTACCATACAAGCTCATTAATATTTGAGCAAAATATCTCCTTATTTTCAGCTGGCTTTGACCAAAATTTAGGGCTAAAAATGCAAGGAAAGAAAAAGAAATTTTTGTTGGCTTTGGTGGTGACAAGTGTCACACCCCTATGACTCCTTGACCAAGCTAAGTCCAACCTTCTTATCATCTTGTTGGCTTCAATATCCCTTCATTTTTCTGCTGCTTGGCCGAGACAAAGAGAGGAGAAAGAGAGAGCAAGAAACAAACTTCCTTCATCTTGAGTTGAGCCATCCAAGTGAGGAACAAAATTCCAAACCGATTAAAGTGTGAGTTGTGAACTTGGGAGGCTAGGGGAAACAAAAATTCCAAGAGGAGGTTAAGTATTATTCTTGCAAGCTTCATTTGTTGAGGTATAAGGTCTACCCATGGCTTTGGTTCTTTTATTTTGGTTTAAGTTGTTATATAATTCATGTTTTGGTTAGATTAGTAGTGATACAAGTTGTTGTGATGATTTTAAAGGTGATATATGTAAGTTAGGGTTTGATGATTTCTACCTATACTTGCTATATGGATGATATATGTTGTATCTAAGCTTATATAGGAGGTTGTGGTGGTGGATTGAGGCAAGAAATGAAGAAAGTTTCCATTGAATCCCAAAATTCCAGATTTCTGGAAAATTATAGCCCTATTCTGTCTGGTTTTATTTCATCATGTTAGAGGCCGAATTAGACTTAGTATAAAACATAAAAGTTGTAGAGAATGATATTTTATAGGTTCCTACAAAATGTTAGCCCGATCGGAGCAACGTATCCTGTGAAAAGACCAAAATACCCTCGCTGCCCTAGGATGTTTCTAGTGATCCGTTTTAGACAGTTCATCTAGTTGACCGTGTCTATTCACTATGATCCGTGCTGATTTAGCCATTTTCCAAAACATGAAAGTTTTAGTACTCTGTCTTAGCTTTCCAACGCCTCCAAGAACACCTTATACAGACTTTGGTAGCCTGATATATGACCATTTAAATGTAGTACGGTTACTTAGCCGATTAGTTGGAACCTGGTTCTGTAAACTGGGAATTTGATTAGGTTACACTGGAAATTAGACCAAGTGATCTTCATGAAAGTTGTAGGACTTTGTCTTAGCTTCGAAATGGTATAAGTTTCACACCAATCCGATAAGCGTAGCCTCGGATGTGTCCTTTCCGTAAAACCCTATCAAATCTGTCTTTTACTAAAGCTCATTTCCGCACTTATTGTTCACTTGAATTTTTGTACTTATATGACTTTGAGCCTATGGAATGGCTATTGAAATGAGATGATATTGTGTGTGACTTTAGAATTGATTGAGGAAAACAATGAAGCCATAAATGGCTGGAAAAATAGGTAAATACAAAGGGCGTGTTGCCCAAATTTTCGCTCGAGGGCTAAGTTTCCATTTGAACTTGTATACTTTTGTTTGGCCAATACCATGACCGGCTTTCCATTTTAAAACATGATACCTCTTTAGTTTAACACTTCAAATGCTACTTACTCCTTCCCAAAATATAGAGGTATGATTTAGGGTTTTCTCGGCCATAAGTGAACCACTTTTAAGTGAGGTTTTATGTGTGAACGTAAGGTAGTATTGTCCTCCTTTTCACGTGATTTTATCATGACGTTTAGTCTATACTAGCTGCTTGGGTATGAGGTGATTTTGAACTATCTAAACGATTCCAAAAACAATATTTTTAGCCTATCTCGTTGGAGTCCGAGTTGTCTTTGGTCCAAGTGTTTTCCGCCGGACATTTTATAACCCGCTTGAGTTAGTTTTGTGTTTGGTTTATGAAACCCTAGTTATTTTCATCCTCCGATCCAAATATCCCCTTTTCACTATAAAGGCGTCTTTATACGTTTTACTTATCATTTGCCGGTTTTTCTTTGATTTCACTTACTTGTTTGTGCTAGATAGACTAAAATATTCTTTCTCATTTACTCTTAGGTTTTCTCGGTAACTGAGGTAATATCCGGAAGGATATTTGCACGTTGTTTTACGTAAATAGGTGAGTGTTCCTTGTTTGTTATATTTCCTTGACTTATTGGCTTGTTATTATTGATTGATAATGTGTTAAGTGCTTTCAATGAATGTTAAAACGAGTTTTCTAGGCGATTGTGTACTTTATCGCACTCGACCTAAATAAATGTGAAATTTTCAATGATTAATGATTAAATGCTAGTTGCGCATGAATGTAAGCCGTTTGGCTGAACTGGGCCCTGCCCTTGGTTACCGATCGACTTGAGCCAGAAGCGGACTCGGTCGGGCGATATGGTGACCCTGGGTGTGAACGTTTGGTATACTCGAGTATTACCTTGAAGTCTGGTGGAGCCCGGCCAATGTCTGGGAAGGGGGTGAATGAAATGAACGAACGAATGAGGGTTTTACTTACAAAAATGCATTTTCAAGTGAATGGAGGAATAAGGGGAATGTCAGGAGAACGAACGAACGAACGAACGAACGAACAAATGGCTCCTTGTGAGCCTGTATCCTTTTAATGTATGTGTTATTATCGTTTTCCATTGTAAATGTTACTTGAATTATTGAAATTCTATATTTAATGTTTTGGATGGCTTGCTGCTTATGTGTTCGGAACCTCACTGAGCTTTTAGCTCATCCCTTTAGTTTTGTTTTCCTTAACAGGGGAAGGCGAGCAAGGACGAGAACTCTGTATAGACTAGCTTGGTCTAGTTCTTTGGTTTTGTAATGGTTCTTGCCCTAGTGCTTGGCACGGGCTGGTTGTATGGTGAATTGAGAACCTTTGTATATTCGACGGTTGTACTTCCTTCTGAGATAACAATGTATATAATTTTGTTTTAAGTTTTGGATCCTTGTTTTGCTCTTTCTTGTGGTTTTATTTCTGATTTGCTTGAGTGAACGACTGAGTCCCGGCAAGAGCTGGGCAGACGGTCCGCCGAACCCTTTGGTTCGCCTTAGGGGGAGGTGGGGCTGTCACATTGGAGACATGGCAACATTACCTGCAGCCCAAGAAATTTGTGATCCACACTGACCACGAGGCACTAAAGCATCTCAAGTCTCAACACAAGTTGAGTAAGAGACACGTACGGTGGGTCAATTTTGTGGAGTCCTTTCCCTATGTGATCAAGTACAAAGCTGGCAAGACCAATGTCGTTGCCGATGCACTATCCAGGAGGTATGCTTTGATTGCTTTACTTGATGCTAAATTCCTTGGATTTGACCTTATCAAAGAACTCTATGATACCGACTCTGATTTCTCTGAAATCTACACATCTTGTGCTAAGTCGGGCCAGGATAAGTTCTTCATACATGATGGATTTCTGTATTGTAATGATAAATTATGCATTCCGTCATGCTCTGTTCGAGAGTTACTAACCCGTGAAGCTCACGGAGGTGGTTTGATGGGACACTTTGGTGTCACCAAGACTTTGAGTGCTTTACAGGAACATTTCTATTGGTCACGCATGAGGTGGGATGTGGAGCGAGTAGTGTCACGCTGCATTACCTGTCACCGTGCGAAGTCCAAGCTCCAACCCTTCGGTTTGTATACACCTCTACCTATTCCTTCGGAACCTTGGGTTGACATTTCAATGGATTTTGTGCATGGTCTGCCTAGGAGTAAAAGGGGTCATGATAGCATTTTTGTCGTTGTTGATATATTTTCTAAAATGGCTCATTTCATTCCATGTCATAAGACGGACGATGCCACTCACATAGCTGATCTTTTCTTTAGGAAAGTTGTCCGTTTGCATGGTGTGCCTAGAACTATTGTGTCTGATAGGGATGTTAAGTTTCTATCTTATTTCTAGAAAACTTTGTGGGGGAAGTTGGGGACTAAGTTGTTATTCTCTACATCCAGTCATCCCCAGACTGATGGCCAAACTAAGGTCGTTAATCGCACATTGTCTACTTTACTCAGGGCCATCATGTCGAGTGTTTACCACATGTCGAGTTTGCTTAGAACCGTACAGTTCATAGTGCTACACAGTTTTGTCCTTTTGAAATTGTTTACGGTTTTAATCCTTTGACTCCCTTGGATTTGATGCCCTTGCCTTTGTCTGAGCGTGCTAACCTTGATGGCAAGAAGAAGGCCGAGTTTGTGCAGACTTTACACCAGCAAGTGAAGGCCAACATTGAAATTCGAACCCAGCAGTACCTCAAGAATGCCAACAAGGGTCGGCGTCGCGTAGTGTTTGAACCAGGTGATTAGGTCTGGTTACACTTGCGCAAGGAGCGTTTCCCTATCCAGCGTTGCAACAAGCTACTACCCCGTGGAGATAGACTATTCCAAGTTGTGGAGCGTATCAATGACAACGCCTACAAGCTCGATCAGCCTAGTGAGTATAATGTCTCGGCTACTTTTAATGTTGCTAATTTGAACCCCTATCTTGCAGATGATGACGTCGATTGGAGGACAAATCTTTCGCAAGAGGAGGGGAATGATGAGGAGGTCGAGAGAGCTATTCAAGTAAAGCAAGTGAAGGTGCCATTGAGGCCTATGACACGAGCTCGCGTGAAGAGATTGAATGAGACACTACAAACACTGGTTCGTGCGGCCCGAGAGTCGAATGGAGAGCCAAAGGCCATCGAGGGCCTCAACGAAGCTAGGCTTGTTGTCCTCGTTCGGCCATCACTGAAGCTTAGAAGCCCATGAGTCGGCTAAGAGGTCCATGGCCCATTATTAGTTTAGTAGAGTGTAATAAGGAGGTCCACCTAACTTGTGGTTTGGACCTTAGTTGTTGTTAGTCCTTGGGTCAATGGGTTAGGCCATGTGGGCCTTAGGGCTAATAGCACTTTAGTGAGCTACGTAGTTAGTCCCTACGCTGAGCTGGTTCGGGGGTCTCGTTGACCGGGTATATATGTTGTTGGGCTTAGGCCTTAGTCACGGCTACAAATAGCCTTAAGTCATTGTTTACATTCAGTTTTTTGATGATTAAGAAAATACATTTTGAGAGTTCTCTCAAAGCTTCATTGAAGCACCATTGAATATCTTAGAATCGTTCTTAGGTATTCAACTCGACTTATCAATCTAGGACCGCGCTAGATTGTGGCGTCTTCTACCAATACCGAGGTTCGTTGACCACGTGATCAACGGGTTTAGGTGATTCCGCTGCGTTCGTTTGTCATCAACGTGAGTCCCTGCCTTCTAGATCCTAGCTTTTCTGTACGGGTTGCATCACAAGGTTGGTGCCGTTTGTATCACTTTATGTGCGTCCGACAGCTATTTCAGCATATGTTAGCCTTTGAACCCGTTCTGCTCCAATTCTGAAAAGATCTAATCAGAGAATATTAGTAACATCCATTTGTTTTGTAATCATCAAAAGTTACGGATTGAGATAAACAATCTCCCCCTTTTTGATGATGACAAAACAATGGATGGAGTAAAAAGGTTTTAGGTATAGCTCCCCCTAACTTAATCCATTCAAGGAGTATTCACAACTTCCCTTCAGAATAATGTTCACTTCCCCTTAAAATGATTCCCCCTCACATATAGATTACATGTCATATCCATATCTCCCCCTTTTTGTTATCATTGAATCAACCTGTAAAATTATCCATATTACCAACAATGTGGTCGTTCATTGGCTCACCAAACTGAATTTAGTAACACAACAGAATAGCAACATCATCCATCCAGAACCAAAACCAAAACATTATCAACCAAAAACTAATATTTGCAGATAAACTGAAATAAGCAACATTCAACATAAAGGATAACTAAATAGTTTTACAGACCAGTAGAGGAGTAAAATCCTTAAGACAGAGCACACCAAATGTGTTGTTGGGCTTAGGCCTTAGTCACGGCTACAAATAGCCTTAAGTCATTGTTTACATTCAATTTTTGATGATTAATAAAATACATTTTGAGAGTTCTCTCAAAGCTTCATTGAAGCACTATTGAATATCTTAGAATCGTTCTTAGGTATTCAATTCGACTTATCAATCTAGGACCGCGCTAGATTGTGGCATCTTCTACCAATACCGAGGTTCGTTGACCACGTGATCAACAGGTTTAAGTGATTCCGTTGCGTTCGTGTGTCATCAACATGAGTCCTCGCCTTCTAGATCCTATCCTGTCTGTACCGATTGCATCACAAGGTTGGTGCCATTCTTATCAGCGAGGTTCACCCCTTTCTAAGTTCTGAACAAAAGTCAAAAGATCAAGAGGTCTCTAATACAGATGGACCGAACTAGAAGATCCTACAACCTCAGAAGGGTTCTCCTCGGAGTCCTCCTCAGGATCCTCCTCCATCGGCTCCACCTCCACCTCCACAGCAGGTGCAGTCTCTCCAGGTACATCCCCAATTAAAGCCTCCTCCATGTGCTCGGTCAGGGCCACACACTCAGCCACAATACCGTCCACGCTATTCTCTGCCTCCTGGACTATCCGGATAAGGTGCCCCTCAGTCTCCTGATATTGGGCATGGAAGGTGTCAGTCCTCTGACACTCCTCTAGCACTCTCGCCTCTAGCTCCTGGATCCGGGCGGCCTGAGCCTCTAAAGCGGCCTCCAGCTCCTCTCTCTCCACTAGTGCCAATCGGAGGTCACGAGCCAAGTGCCTCCGTTCCTCAGGTAATCCTAACACCAGACGGTTAGGGTAAGAGTATCTCGCTCGGCATGGGTACGACCTATCCCTCCTAGAAGGTGAGTATCGCAGAAGGGGTCCGCCTCCAACCAGGCGATACGGGATCGCGGGGAGAGGTCCCTCAACCATATCATCATCACTGCTGCTATCCATATCCTACAAATAACCCACAACTAAAGGTTAAGTTCTTACATTCACCGATATCATTTAAGAATTTAACCTAAGGTCTATCTCGGGTTTCTATGACCAAAATTTCACGACTAAGAACTCCTAACCCTATTCCAGATATTTCAAACCTAGTGCTCTGATACCAACTGTGACGCCCCCACCTCTCCCTAGGATGAACCCTAGGGTATCAGCGGAATGCCTGCCCAACTCTCGTCAGGACTCACGCACTCATTCAAACTTAATATAGAGCCACAAAACAACCATCGACTTAAATAAAAGTACTTCGAATATACAAGTCATAACTTCAAGGATTAATAATTATCATTACAAACCACCAACCAAGAGTAACAAAATTTACAATTTAAGAGTCACTAATTTCATACAAAAATATACTTGCTTCCACCAAAACGCTAGCCTAGATCCTCCAATACACCTCCAAATCCTGTTAAGGAAAACAGCTTAAAGGGATGAGCAAACACTCAATGAGGCCAAGAAAAAATTTAAACAAGCAAGCAAGTAGTGTCAATCAATCAAATATCATACTTGAACACAAGTTTAAACATGAAGTTTCATTTACGTGCACAAATAGAAAATTAACACACATGGATGGATATAGGAGCTCTCAGGAGCTAATTCCACATCTCGACCGATCCCAGCCATTTGGAGTTGACTCTCCGTCAACTCAAGTAGTAATAGGACCGTAGTTCTCCACTTACTACCTCCAACCAACAACACCCACTCGGATCCATAACTAAACATGTATAAAGTGGCGATACTATTTGAGTATGCCTAGCGAGATCTCAAAAGATCAAGCTATATTATTTTTCAAGGTTCACCAAGCTCCTCGACCAAGCCCTTGCCGACTCGAATTACAAGGTTAGCCAATGGGTTGGGGCATCCCCACACATGTATTTGGTCGACAAGACAATGGTCCATCGACTTTGAGTCAATCATAGCACTGAGTCGGGGTGAGCGGTACGCGAATAGGGTGTGATACTTCTAGCCGCTCAGTGCTCACAACTTAGAACATGTTTATGTACTAGTGTAAGTCATATATATTCATGTAACAAGTATCATGTAATCAGGAAAGAGAGAGGACGAGGGCGATAAAGCACATGCTCGCCTCGACAAGTTCATGTATCATGTATAGCACTTGTACAAATAACATTTAAATCACATCAGCATTTAACATGCACTTGACACTCACCACAAGTGAAGGGTAAAACAAGAGTAAAGTGAGAAGTCAGACAAGCTCTTCGGCATTCTCGTGACCACCTGAGGCACGCACAATCACCATTACCTAGGTGCTTGACCAAGGTTAAAAAGAAAGACATTTTCTCGCTACTCACTCTCCAAGTCACAAGTTCGAGTCAAGTTAAAGAAGCTTTTCTAGCTAAAACGTTGAAATAGTGCTCAAAGAGAGGTCGAAACTCGTTTTTGATTCAAGTCGTGGTACGTAAATCTCAATCCAAGAGAAAATAGCATTTTCACTTTCGACACGAAAATTGAGGGAAAAGGTTTTCATCTCCCAAAACTTCAAATCTCATGCCCAAACTTTAGAATATAAAAAGCATTCATATTTTTCAAACTCATGAGAATTGAGGCCATAAGAATAGGGGTTGAAGTCCCTAATTCAAGTATGAAGAGAGGTTCTATAAATCAAGGGAGTTATATTACCAAGAAAATGCATAAAGAGAGGTTTATCCTTCGGAAACCAAGATTTGAAATTAAAGTTTAAAATTCCAAAGGAACCATGTATTCAGCCACGAAATTACACCTAAAACAGTCCAACAATGGCAAAGGAAGGTGGAAAGTTCTTAAAAGGAGTATTTGTTTGAAAATAGAAAATTTCCAGGTTGGTGCGACACTACTTGGTAAAATCGTATCTCGAGTTTTGTAAGTCCAAAAATTGAAACTTTATACCATTGGAAACTAGAATCAATGCACTAAAACCTTCTACAAGACACTCTTCTCAGACTCCAATTCGAAGTCATTCAAATTTTAGCTCAAATTCACTGTTCTAGACAGGATAGAGCAAAACAGGCTTGCAAATTCAGTGAAGTTTGGAAATTCGGCAAAATTCGTAGAAGTGGAACCAGCCTTTGAAATTTATACCACAATTAAAAATCCAAATCTAGTTTTCAATGCAACCAATAGAACTCAATTCGGACCTTTCTACATCAAGATACAATAGTTTTAAGAAAACTGATTTTCAGGACTTGTTTTACGAAATTCCAGTTCTGAGATACTGGACAGAGTTTCACAATTTGATCAAAACTAGATCTACACAACTCCAAATTTAGAGTGGTTTATGGTGTTGGAAACTAGATTCAAAATTCTACAATTCACTAGAAGGAACTATCTTAAAATTCAATTTGCAAGATAGGCAAAATTGAGCTACAAACTGCAGTTAGGACTGTTTCTCGGATGCAAGTAGGGAAGAATTTCAGTCATTTTGCCGGTTCACTACGGCTCATAGAAAACGAGTTAGGAGGTGTATTTTATACGGACGGAAAGATCTCGGAGTCTAGTTTCAGATGCCATAAATGGCACTTGATTTCACCTCCCAATCAGAAAGTTATGACCTAAAACGTGAACACTGGTTGGGGTTTCCTTTTCAGAAAATTTTCAGAATTCATCCTCACTTTAACCCTACTTAAACACAATCAAATGGAAAGCTTTTTGGGAGATATTTCATACACATAACCACCAACATGTATCAAGCATTGTTACACTAAAATAACATTAAAATTTTGAAATTAACATGAAGGTTTCGCCATGACAAAATTCGGACAGCATGCACTTTCATTCTTCTAGCTTTCTTTCCAACTTTTCCAACTCAAACTACACCATATCTCGTCAAAGCAAATAACAAACAAGCAAATAAACACACAAAATCCTCAAGGCCTCTACCTATCAAGCCACCTCAAGTTCACTACCTAATGTCAAGGTTCTTGTGAACACATCAACAACCCAACAACTAAACTAACTAAACTAACTTACTACTAAGATTTGAGAGGAAAAGTTGAGGGTTTGTTGGATGATTACCTTGCTGCCAAAATGAAGACTAAACACTAGGATTTGAGCTCTTAAGTCCTCTTCCGAACTTGTATGAAGAACCAAGACAAGAAGCAAATTCAGAGAGCTTTTGTGGAGTAAGAATAGAAGACGAGCTGAAATTTTTTAGGGGAAATGGAAAGGGGAAGTTCAGCCAAGGAGAAAAGGAAGAAGAAGAAATTTGTGTTGGTAGTTGGTGATGTGATGGTGTGTAAGAAGGATTGACATAAAGGTGTCTTGGTGCACAAAAGTCAACAACCGATTAGTGAGCATTTAGTGCTCCTAATAGAGTTTAACTTCACTTACTCACATCTAATCCCTCAATTTACTTTTCTTAGTCTACTATTGATCATTCTTAATTCTCCAAGATTAATATACTCTCGGATCGAATTTGTCTCGAAAAACATGCATTCACTATTTCTCACTAAACGAGCCACAGAAAAATTAAATTCGGTAACGAAACTTTTTAAAAATATAATTGAGACATTGTTTCATGTAAATGGATTTAAAATGAATGAATAAATTATTCAGAGTAAACCGGTGAATAAATAATTAAATAAGCCAGTAAAATGAAATAAAAGTAAGAAAATAAGATTTCGGGTCCACACACTTTTTCTTCTTTTCAATTCGGTTCTCAACAAGAAACAAGAATTTCGCTTTACTTTTTGCACAAGATCAGCCCCAACTTCAAGAAACAAGAACTAAGGTTTGGTTTGTTCAAGATTTAGTAACTTTTACTTTAAGAATTCAAGAACCCAAGAATACCAACCCAGTACTTCAAGATTGATGTCAAAAATTCCCAGAAACAAGGTGAATTTGTCAAGAACTTCAAGAAATAATGTAACAGCCTCTTTTAGTGCAAGATACGACAAAATTCCCAACCCTCTTTGTTAAAAAAAACCTACTTTGATTTCGGCTTTCAAGAACAAAAACTAGCGACCAGAAATTTTTTTTTTTACTCTAAATGAACACAAGACTTCAAGAACAATATAACAAGACACCAAAACACGAAAGAAACACAAGTTATGCAAAATAAAATTTTTTCGGATGAACAGTATCGCTACAGTACTTCGGATGAACAGTAACGACACCGTGAATAGTGTTGCTACAGTAGTGGTGAACAGTATGCGCTACAGTAAATTTTTTTTTGAATCTGAGTCCCTAACTTTTGATGTTTATAAAATACATTTTAGGATGTAATAAAATCTGAGTCCCTAACTTTTGATGTTTATAAAATAAATGGATGTTACTAATTTTCTCCTCAAAGATCTGTTCAACAATCGAATAAATCAGGTTCAAAGATTAAGCGCAATTAGAAAAGACAAAGATTGCTGAAACTATCGGACGCTCGTAAAGACTGGATCGGACGTTCGACAATCATTGAGCAACTTCAGACGCATAAAGAACTCTATCACCGGACGTCCGAAAGAATTAAAACATTTCCTCTAAACTCACTGATCTCGATTGGACACAAAACATTAGAGCACCGGACGTCCAATAAATTGTGCAACACTTCGGACGCAGAGCACTGGAGGTACCGGACGTCTGAAAAAATTGAAGAAGATTTTTCAAACTTTACCATCTGCTTTCGGACGCAAACTTTGAAGGTACCGGACGTCCAAAAGAATTAAAAAAAATCTCTTTTGCTCACTGCCTGCTGTCGGATGCAAGAAACAAGACTACCGGATGTCCGACACTACCAACGGCTAGTTGACTCTTCAGTTGCCTTCTATCCGATGGAAGCATTAATGGAGGAACTTTTTGGTCTCATATAAATACAGCAAAGTCAACCACTTCAAAATACTTTTGCACATTGAGACTACAAAAGTATAAGCTTTTTAGTGAGAAAATTCTCTTCAAAGAAGATTTGTACACTTAGTTGTGTAGATTTCGTATAAGCTTTTCTTGTGTGAAAAAATTACTTCAATAGTGTAGCTTTGTGAGGGTTATCCGAGTGATAGTAAAACTTCCTAACTTGACCAAGTGTGGCTTGGGGCAAGGAGGAAGTGATCCTTCCTTTGTACACAAAGATTGGTTGTAATTGATCAACTTGAAGAAACTTCCTCTATAAAGTGATATTCAAACTCAAAAGGAGTTTGGAATTTGGTTTGCTATTCTATCTCTTTCATTTACTATCTTGCAATATAAATTGCTCATCTCTTCTACTCACGAGCATTTGTGCTTTCTCTTTATTCATTCCATTGTGTGGTCATCTAGAAAAGAGGGTAAATTTCATATTTAACCAAAAAGTGTCTCATAACTTGGTTAGTTTTTAATTAATCTAATTCACCCCCTTCTTAGGTTGTCTTCGATCCTTACAATTGGTATCAGAGCTTGGTCTCCTAGAGATTAAGTTCAATCGGCTTTGAAGTAAAAATGATAACCAACAATGCCATTTTTTTGAAGGACAATCTGTCACTAGACCCTCAATGTTTAATGGATCCAATTATGTGAGTTGGAAGGAAAGAATGATTATTTTCTTGCAAGCTATTGATATTGAACTGTGTTTTATTGTTAATGAAGGTCCATTTGATGCCTATATAATTGATGAAGTCACTCATAGACCAAGATCAAAAATCAGAAATGAGTTGACTGTTGAGGATAGAACTCACCTCACTTTGAATGCCAAGGCTATGAATATGTTGTATAGTGCTTTAGATTCAAATGAGTCTATTAGAGTCAAAGGTTGTAGATCTGCGAAAGAGATTTGGGATAAACTAAGAGAGATCCATGGAGAATGTAAGAGAATAAAAGAAATCAATCCTAGTTACTAAGTATGAATCATTTAAGATGGAATCTCATGAAAACATTGATAAGATGTATTGTAGATTCAATGATCTCATTAAGGATTTAGAGGTGCTGGAAAAGGAATACACCTTAGGTGAGAGAAACAGAAAGATTTTGAACGCCTTGACCAAAGATTGGGAGAGTAAGGTGACTGCCATTGAAGAGACTAAAGATCTAAATTCTATGCCTATTGAATTTATCATTAATTCTCTAGTTTCTTATGAGCTGAAACTTAAGTCTAAGGTGCAAGAGGAAGAAGATGCAAAAGTGAGAAGGAACATTGCTCTAAAAGCTTTTCAAGATGAAGATGATTCGGCTTCCTTGGATGGAGAAGATGTAGAAATTGATGACAATGATCTTGCTCTCATCACAAGAAGTTTCAAAAGAATCCTCAACAAAAGGAGATTCAGAAGAGGAGGACCTAGCAATACATTTCCAAATCAGTTCAACAATGCAAGAAACAAAGGAAAACAAGAAGCTAATAAAAAACAAGCGGACAAATGCTTTGAATGCAACCAACTTGGACACTACATTAGTGAGTGTCCAATGAAGAAGAAGAAAGAAGGAAAAGTTGAACGAAAACCAAAGTTCAACAACTTTCAAATCACATGGAATGATTGCAACTCGGATGGTGATATTGAAAAGGAAGAGGAATCTGCTCAAATGGCTTTCATGGCCATTGGTGATGATGAGGTAACTACTTGCAACTCTCAACCTGTAAGTGATGATGAATATGATGATGATGTTGAGTCTTTCATTGAGAGACTGCATAATAGCTTGAAAGAATTTTATGCTAGAAACAAGGAACTAAAACAAAAAATTAGTTTTTTGTTTCAAGATAATGCAAATCTTTTTCGACAAAACAAAATGCTAAAAGCTGAAAATGACTACTTAAAAAAGGATGAGAATGTTCTACTTTTTGAGCTTGATAGAAAAACAAAGTTGTGTGAGTTGTTCAAAAAGGAACAAGGTGACTTGAAAAGAAGAATGGATGGTCTAAATGAGTTGCTTAAACACAAGAAACAAGACTGTTTTCAAAAGAATGAATCAAAACCTCACCTTGACATTCATAAGAAAAGGTTGAATTCTAATGCAAACGAATTTAACATCTATAAAAGAAGGCAAGTCAGATTTTTTAAACCTGTCTTTGTAAGCAATTCGTTGACTATGTGTAGCTTTTGTTACCAAGTTGGTCACATGAAGAATAATTGCTATGTAAGAAAGAACATGCGAAATGGCATGAAATGCATATGGATAGTTAGATATAATGCTAACTCTCAAGGACCCAAAAAGTAAATGGGTACCAAATAGCATCTTATGAACTCTTGTGTAGGTGAGCTTGGTGAATATCATTGAGGAATCAAAATGATTCATAGATAGTGGATGCTCATGGCATATGACCGGTGATCCATCACAATTCATCATGCTCAAGTCAAAATCAAGTGAAAAAAATAACATTTGGAGATGATAACAAAACCAAAACAGTTAGAGTTGGAGATATTGATAAGAATGGTCAAACTTTTGTTCACAATGTTCTTCTAGTTGATAATTTGAATTATAATTTGTTGAGTGTTAGTCAATTGTATGATAGAAATCTATTTGTGTTATTCAAAAAGCATGAATGTCTTGTTCTTGACTCAAAGTTCAACATTATTTTCGAGAGAAAAAGAGTGAATGACATTTATGTAGTTATGCTTGAAAATGTTGATTCTTCTAACCTTAAATGTCTTAAAGTTGCAAATGAAGACCCTTGGTTGTGGCATAGAAGGATTTGTCATTTCAATATGAATTTGTTAAAAGAAATTTCCAGAAAGGAACTTGTTAGAGGTTTACCAAAAATTAATTTTGAAAAGGACAAAATTTGTGATTCTTGTCAATTTAGAAAACAAGTAAAAGTTTCCTTCAAACCTAAGAATTGTGTTTCTACTTCAAAACCGCTGGATCTTTTACATCTTGATTTATTCGGTCCTACACAAATTGCTAGCTTGAGTGGTAAAAGATATTATTTGGTTATTGTTGATGATTATTCTAGATACACTTGGGTGATATTTCTTGCTCACAAGGATGATGCTTTCAAAAATTTTGTTTCATTATTTGCAAAAGTTCAAAATCTGATTGGATTGAAAATTATCAAGATTAGAAGTGATAATGGCTCAGAATTTAAATTTTGTGATTTTTTGAAATTCTGTGATAACAATGGAATCACACATGAATTTTCAATTGCTAGAACTCCTCAACAAAATGGTGTTGTTGAAAGAAAGAATAGAACTCTTCAAGAATCCGCACGAACCATGTTAAGTGAATATAACTTGCCAAAATATTTTTGGGCCGAAACCGTTAATACCGCTTGCTATGCTATGAATAGAGCTCTTTTGAGACCTATTTTGAACAAAACCTCGTATGAGTTAATGTTTGATAAAAAACCAATTGTTGGTTATTTCAAAGTCTTTGGTTGCAAATGCTTTATTTTAAATATCAAGGAACATCTTGAAAAATTTGATAAGAAATCTGATGAAGGCATTTTTTTGGGATATTATGAGAGCAAAAGAGATTTTAGAGTCTATAATAGAAGGACTCTTGTTATTGAAGAAGCCATACATGTCACTTTTGATGAATCTAATGATGATATATCCAAGAGTAGTTGTGAGGATGATGATGTAGGTGTGCAAGAAGGACTTAAGAAGCTCACAATTCATGATCAAAACAATGCTCCACAAGAAGAGAGCTCAAAGGAAGATGATCCCCAAGACAATCAAGCTTTGGAAGAAAATGACAATCATGATGATGCACCTAGGGATCTTCCAAAAGTTTGAAAATTTGTTCAAAATCATCCTAAGGAGCTCATTATTAGTGATCCATCCGAAAAGGTAAGAACTCGCTCCTCTTTAAAACAATTGATGGACAATTTTGCTTTGGTCTCACATTTTGAACCAAAAAATGTTGTTGATGCATTGAAAGATGAAAACTGGATTTTAGCTATGGAAGAGGAACTAAACCAATTTGAACGGAACAAGGTGTGGACATTAGTTGAAAGACCTCAATATCATCCTATTATTGGCACAAAATGGGTGTTTAGAAATAAAATGAATGACAAAAGTGAAGTGGTGAGAAACAAGGCTAGACTAGAAGTTAAGGGGTATGCTCAAGAAGAAGGAATAGAGTTTGATGAAACATTTGCTCCCGTAGCTAGACTAGAATCAATTAGAATGTTTTTGACATTTGCATATTTCAAGGATTTTAAATTATTTCAAATGGATGTTAAAAGTGCTTTCTTAAATGATTTTATTGATCAAGAGATATATGTTGACAAACCTCCCGGATTTGAGAATGAAATGTTTCCAAATCATGTGCTTAAGTTCTCAAAAACTTTGTATGGTTTAAAACAAGCTCCAAGAGTATGGTATGAAAGCTTAAGTGGTTTCTTGATTGAAAATGATTTTAAAAGGGGCATTGTAGACACCACACTTTTCACCAAATAATGCTCCAATGATCTACTAATTATACAAATATATGTTAATGATATTATCTTTGGTGTTACTAATGAGTGTTTGTGTGACGACCGGAAAATTTCCTTATATTTTTCTTAAAAATTCCCTTTTATTTGGAAATTATTACTTTATAATAGTCCTACTACCCAATCACCCCACAATAAGTGCAAATGAACATAGAATTAAGGGTTTTCCCTTTTCGTTTTCAAGATTAGCGCGAATTGGGGTTTTGACGCCTTTTCGTAGTATGACTAATTGGTATGGAGTGTGGATCAAATTTGGTGATTAAGAGTGAGTTTTAGATGATGTTAAGTGTGTGATTAGAAGTGATAATAATAAGTTAGTGAATTATAAGTTAAAACCCTAGTATACACGATTTAAGGAAAATCGACTCGAACCGACGGGTACCGTTTGTTACCGGGTAAACACACTACTTGACCCATACTTTATTACCTTAATCTTCTCATTTTATTTCAGCTAATTAACCCTCAAAATATCTCATACATCAGCCACAATATTTGACCAAGAGAAATGAGAGAAAATGCTAGAAAGAAAACAAGTGTCAAGGCATCTATGGAAGTTGGACTTTGACCAACTTGTTTTAACCTTCATAAAACAAAAATTTGACCAAAATTCCTTCATTTTTCACTCTTGCTTTGCCGACCCATAGAGAGGAGAGAAGAGAGAAAAACTTCACCTTGCACCTTGTGAGAGCCCGAAATTTTCTTATTTTCTAGGCATTTATTTTAGTCTTTTGCATATAATTTCCGTATTTTCTTTCTTATATGAAAATTCTGGGAATTTTTATGAGGACGTATGATTTTTACATTTTTTTTCCATATAAGTTATTTTCTGTGTTAAAGGTGGTGTATAGTGGGTGTGGGACCCACTAGTGCGATAAGTGCAGTAAATGTGGTTCATTTGGAGAAGCTGTATACAAGGATGATATTACATGGTGTTATGAGATAATTAGGGGTTAGCTAGTTAATTAAGTCTTGTAAGACAAAAGAAATGAGATAAGCTTGAAATGGGCACATGTTGCATTGTGATTGGAGGTTGGCATTTGACTAGTCTTTCTTTACCTTTACTAAACTAATTTTGACCAAAAATCATCTTCCATTTCCTCCTTCTTGGCCGAGCAACAAGAGAGAAAAGAGAGAGAGAGCTTCTTTAATTTTCCTTCATTTCTAGCTTGAATCTTGCAAACCTACCGGTTAAATTTCAAATCTCTCCACAAAAGTGAGTTGCTAAGCTAGTTTAAGGTGTTGAGTGGAGCCATTTGTGAATAACAAGCTCTAGTTGTCTTGTTTCTTGGAGTTTCAAAGGTGAGTTGTTAAATATCTTCCCTCTCATGTTACTAATGATCAATTAAGGATTTCTAGTGGTAGAGCATGTCATTTTGTGGATTATTTTGTGACTTATGGTTGAGTTGTTCAAATTTTTCTATTTATTGAGGAATTTTCTGTTTTATATAGTATCTTGTGGTTGGCTATGGATTGATAGTCTTATATGAAGGAATTTGGAGCCTCTATATGCTTATTGTGGTTTATTGTGAAAATTTCCAGGTTTTACAGGGATTTTCGGTTTTAGGGTTTCCCAAATGACCCTGTTCTGCCTGGTTCTATTCGGCTAGGTTAGAGGCTGAATTAGCCTTAGGCTAAAACATTAAAGTTGTATAGAATGATGTTTTATTGTTTCCTACAAAATTTCAACTCAATCGGAGTAATGTAGCCTGTGAAAAGACTGAAATACCCCTGCTGCCCTGTTTCTGTCTGAAACTGGTAATCAGCTTCTGTAATTGGTTAGTTTGACCGGGAATACTACTGATTTGGTTCTTGATGTCTGCTTAAGAATTATAGCCTTGTATCTTAGATTTCAGATGGCTTTGGAATCACTTGAATTGGAGTCGTATGTGCTGAGATATGATAGAATGAATCAGGACTGCTAGTTGAATTTCACGGTAAACTTTGAACTGGAAAATCTGGGACTATTTTGGTAAATTTGACCTAGATACATTGTAAACTGGACTGAGAAACCTTCATCAAAGTTGTAGCCCTCTGTCTTAACTTCGAAACGGTATAAATTGTACCTCAATCCGATAAGTGTAGCTCCAGTTGTGCCCGTTCCGCTAAATGACGTCAAAACTGTTTTTTGGTTTTAGGGCATAAACTTCATTTCCGGACTCTCCATAGCTTGGTTATGCACTTATACATTCTATTGGGCCTTATTTTTGGTAGTGTGTGGATTTGCTTTGACTCGTATTCGAGTCTTAATTGGGATATTCTTGTTGTATAGGTCGTGCCCGTGATCCGATGCCTACGCCTGAAGCTAACTTGTGAATTTGCTTACTTACCTTGGTGAGTGTACCATTATATGGTCTAATGCTTAAATGATTGTGTATACTTGTTATGTGAACTTGAATGGCTTGAATGAGAGGAGAGTGTACTTTATTGCTTTCGATCTCTTATCTGTATTATTGTTACTGTCAAATGTGAAATTGTCTACATGTGTGATTTGACATGGCTGAGGGCTTTGCCCGACAACTTAACTGTGCTATCTGAGCTCATACCCCATTGGTCTTTAATTGAATCGAGCAGGCAAGGGCTTGGGCGAATCGATAAGGGACCTTGGGTTCACTGCAGTCGAGTGGAGTGTTAACTCCTCGACCTTATGGTATACTCGAGTATTACCCTCTCTGTTACTGTGAGGTGTTCGGGCCTGGTAAGGGGGTGATCGGAGGAAGGGATACAGAGTAAAGTGGGGATCTACGGGATGTTCTTCTCTTCAAAGGTTGACGGAGTGTCAACGGGTTGGAGATCAAGTGCGGCAAGTGGAAAGTGGCTCTTGAGAGCCAATTGTATCCTTTTATTGACTTGTTTTGTTTATGAGTTTTGGGAAAAAGGTGTTTACTGGTGTGTCATGTTGGTACCTCACGAGCTTAAGCTCACTCTCGTTACTTTGTTTTCCTTACAGGGATATGAATAACTGTTGGGGGACTATATTGTTTTGAAACACGAGTTGAGCTAGTTTTCATATAGTTTGAATATATTCTTTTGTAAAGCTCCTCGATGGTTGGAAAAACCCTAAATATCTTTCTTTTGATTTGTAAATTACAAACGTATGTGTATAACACTGTTAAACCCTGTTCATGTATCCTATTTGGTTTGGGAATGTTTCTCTGAGGTTTATGGTGACATCTACATTTGATTGGATTCTGGTTGGATAGTGACGTGGGGGTCACTATTCATTTGCGCTTTCAATTATCGTTTCCCATTTTGCGGGTTTTAAATCGCTTGAGCGCGCTAATATTTTTTGAAACATTTTAGATTATATACGACCGTCTTAGTAGTCCTGGCAAGAGCTGGGCAGGCAGTCCGCTAACCCCTTTGGTACGCCCTAGGGGAAGGTGGGGCTGTCACAGTTGGTATTAGAGCCTAGGTTAGAAGTGACCTAGGCAAGTTTGAAATTTTGTTCCTCAGGACCTGTGAGGGAAGTGTTAAGGTACTGTTAGGTGCGATTATGCTTACGTTGTCTAAGATAAGAACCCTTTTGTTATCTTTGTAGGTTATGGCCGGTACGAGTAGACAGGGTGGAGGTGAGCCACCTCAGAGGCGGCCACGAGTTATTGATTACCAGGAGAGGCCGGGAGGTCAGATCCGGTTTTGGTACACTGCCAGCCGGACCCGCCGCTGCAGGCGTTGCCAGTATTACTCTTATACTGACCATGTGGTCTTGGCGGTGCTAGACGAGCGGAGGAGACTTAGGAGTGCCTCCGCGAGGGATCACACTGAGGCGCTTAGACTGAGGGGCGTCCTAAGGATGCAGGCTGACCGGATTGGAGAGCTCCAAGGAGACATAGTTATGGAGCAGGAGCGATCGTATGCTCTGAGGGAATAGTTGCAGGTGGTGAACACCCACCTTCTAATGTCGTCCGGGAGGTTAGAGACCGTTCCGGAGGCATTATTAACGAGTGCGATGCGGTAATCCAAGGTGTGATTGGCGCCAATGCACAAGTAGTGGCTCCTAGTAGTAGTACACCTGGCGAAGGGAGTACCCCTAGCTCTAGCCAGGGGGGAGAGTCTGTGGCCTCCGTAGGGAGTTAGGCTAGAGCTCTTTTGAACCACTTTTGATCCCACGAAGGGAATAGTTAGGAAAAGCGCTTAGTTAGTTGTTTGGGCCTAACTTTGTATATAATCTTTTGGAGGACCCCTTTTGTTGCATGGGATTTCTTTTGTATGTCCTTGACCGACTGCTTTTGTATGACTGCTTGCAACATCTGTGTATGAATGTTCTATGTGTATATATATGTCTTGTGTGTTATTTTGATTATTTGCCGATGTTTATAAGTTTATGCCCGTATGGTTCTTTAATTGTTATTACGTGTCTCGACCTTAGAGTGACTTGAACCATGGAGGGCACTCGTAGTGGACGAGGCCGTGGACGTGAAAATAGTCAACCTTCTGATAGAGGCACTGCGGAAACCTCGACTGGACCAAACCCTGAATCTAGGGTAGATCCAAATGTCTAGATAGCTGCCGCTATGCAGCAAATGACCGACTTGCTGGCCCATGTGGTGCAACAACAGGGCCACAACCCTAACCCACCTGTCGGGAATTTTGAAAACCTTGGGAATCACGTAGAAAGTAAGGATCGAGCTCTTGAAAGGTTCCAAAAGTTCTCCCCACCAAAGTTTCTTGGAGGGCCCGATCCCGATGTGGTTGAAAGATGGTTGGAGAAGATGGTGGACATCTTTGCGGCCTTACATTACTCCGAAGAGAGGCAGGTTACTTTTGCGGTCTTCCAATTAGAAGGGGCCACTCGCTCTTGATGGAATATTATTCGAACCAAGTGGGAGAGAGAGCAAACACCCAGAACGTGGGTGAACTTTGTAAAAGAATTTAACGCCAAGTACTTTCCGCCCTTGATCCAAGAAAAGAAGGAGGACGAGTTCATCCGACTTCGCCAGGGCACCCAATCCGTGGCTGAATACGAAAGCCAGTTTACCCGATTAGCCAAGTTTGCCGCTGAACTTATTATGACTGAACAAAGAAGGGTACGACGTTTCATTCAGGGGTTAAATGTGGAAATCCAAAAGGATTTAGCCGTGACCCAGATTAACACTTTCAGTGATGTGGTGGATAAGGCTTTGCGAGCCGAGAATGCAAGGCTTCAAGTTCGGAATTTTCAAGTGAGGAAACGTGGGTTTTCTGGAGGTAGTTCTACGCAGGGAGATAAGAGTACCCCTCCCAAATTTGGCCGTGGAGCTGGAGGAGGACGAGTTCCGGGTACGGCAAGAAGGACTCCGCCAAGAGGTGGCTAGACGGGACGAGGCCAACAGAGGAGTGCCTCACAAGGGAGCTCCGCCACTGTTTCTCGTGGCCCGTGTGGGTTCTGTGGGAAGCCGAACCACACGGAGGATAACTGCTGGAGAGAAGAGAAGAAGTGCTTACGCTGTAGGAGCGCGGAGCACCAGATAGCCAGCTGTCCAGTTCAACCCCGAGAGGCGAGAGGGATCACACAATCTTCTAAGGCGACTTCAGCGCAATCAAAGGTGGAAGTGACGAAACCGAAGGTGCCTGCCCGAGTGTACTCTATCGAGCAACGTCCTGTCCCTGATTCGGCGGAGGTGATGGAAGGTACGATTCCTGTCTTCCACCGTCTAGCTAGGATTTTGATAGACCCCGGTGCCACCTATTCCTTTGTTAACCCTGTATTTATGTGTGGAATTAATATAACCCCTGTAAACCTGCCCTACGAACTGGAAGTAAATACGCCTATGGGGGACCAGTGTTTGGTTACTAGCAAAATGTATGTAAACTGTGAAATCTGGGTAGGAGAGAGGCAGTTACTGGGGAATTTGATAAGTTTGGCTATTAAGGGGTACGATGTGATTCTGGACATGGACTGGTTAGTTAGGTATGATGCCCAACTTGACTGTAAAAGGAAAATAGTGAAATTTCGTATTCCGGGGGAGGCGACCATAAAGTTAGATGTGAGGGGCAGTTTAGCCTCGTCTGTAATGGTTTCGGGTATTCGGGTTAGGAAACTTTTGAGTAGAGGGGCACGAGGGTTCTTAGCCTTTCTCATCAACACTCCTACTGATAAGTTAAACGTAAAAGATGTTCCAGTAGTGGGCGAATATTCAGACGTGTTTCTTGATGAGCTAGTGAATTTACCACCGCAAAGAGAGATAGAATTTGAGATTAACTTGTTACCAGGGACTTCACCTATCTCTAAGACCCCATACCGTATGGCACCTGCTGAACTCAAGGAGTTGAAGTTGCAGTTGCAAGACCTTTTAGAGCGGGGTTTTATCCATGAGAGTGGATCTCCTTGGGGAGCACCCGTTCTCTTTGTTAAAAAGAAGGACGGGACCTTGAGATTATGTATCGATTACCGAGGGTTGAACAACATAACCGTTAAGAATAAGTACCCACTACCCCACATTGATGAGCTGTTTGACCAGTTGCAAGGTGCAGTGGTCTTTTCAAAACTGGACCTTCGACAGGGGTACTACTAATTATTGATCCGAAAAGAAGATGTGCCTAAAACTGCCTTCAATTCTCGGTATGGGCATTTCGAATTTGCTGTGATGCCCTTTGGACTAACCAATGCCCCTGCCGCTTTTATGGACTTGATGCATCGAGTTTTCAAACCCTACCTGGACTAATTTGTCGTTGTGTTTATCGATGATATTTTGGTCTACTCGAAAACCCGGGAGGAGCATGTGCAGCACCTGAAATTAGTCTTGCAAACCCTAAGGGATCACCAATTATACGCCAAATTTAGTAAGTGTGAGTTTTGGCTGGAGAAGGTTTCCTTCTTAGGTCATGTAATTTCGAAGGAGGGGATTGCAGTAGATCCGGCGAAGGTAGAGGCAGTGACCGAGTGGAAGAGACCTGAGAGTCCGACTGAGATTCGAAGCTTCTTAGGGTTGGCAGGTTACTATCGGTGATTTATTAAGGATTTCTCAAAACTTGCCAGTCCTTTAACTAATTTGACCAAGAAAAGTAACCGGTTTCTGTGGGATGCCCGATGTGAGCAGAGCTTTCAGGAGTTGAAGAAAAGGTTAACTATGGCTCCTGTTCTGGCCTTGCCTAACGGTAAGGACAGTTTCATTGTGTACACTGATGCTTCAAAGGAAGGCTTAGGGTGTGTATTGATGCAAAATAAGAACGTGATAGCCTTTGCCTCTAGGAAATTGAAAACCCACGAGCAAAACTATCCCACTCATGATTTGGAGTTAGCCGCAGTTGTCTTTGCTCTGAAAAAGTGGAGACACTACCTGTATGGGGTAACCTTTGAAATTTATTCCGATCACAAGAGCCTTAAGTACCTCTTTTCCCAAAAGGAGTTGAATATGAGACAACATCGTTGGATGGAATTCTTAGAAGATTATGACTGCACGATCAACTACCATCCGGGTAAGGCTAACGTAGTAGCTGATGCCTTAAACAGGAAGGCTCGAATATCTGGGTTAATAGTTAAGGAGTGGGAAATGTTAGAAGCTATTGGTGAATGGAACCCTAAAATGGAAGGTAAGAAGATCACCTTTGGAAATATCCGAGTGACATCCGCCCTATTGGATAGAATCAAGGAGGCCCAAACTACAGATCCGATGGTTCAGAAGTGGGTGGAAAAAGTGAAGAAAGGAGAAATTCCTGATTTTACTCTAAGTCCTGAGGGAATTTTGAGATTTAGAAATCACATTGTAGTGCCTGAGGATGAGAATTTGAGGAGAGAGATTCTGGATGAAGCCCATCGATCGAAATACACCATCCATCCGGGTAGTACTAAAATGTATCAGGATTTACGACGGTTATACTAGTGGGATAAAATGAAGAGGGGGATTGCTCAATATGTACAAACCTGTTTAGTTTGCCAGCAGGTTAAGGCCGAACACCAAAAACCTTCTGGATTACTACAACCTCTTGAGATACCTGAATGGAAATGGGAGAACATTACCATGGACTTCGTTTCCGGATTGCCTAGAACCCAAAAAGGGCATGATGCCGTTTGGGTGATCGTCGATCGGTTAACCAAATCGGCTCATTTCGTACCTGTGAATATGAAGTATTCCATGGATAAGTTGGCTCGGGTGTATATGGAGGAAATTGTGAGATTACATGGGGTCCCTGTAAGTATAGTTTCCGACCGAGACCCTCATTTTATGTCAAGGTTTTGGCAAAAGATTCAGGAGACCTTGGGAACTAAACTGAACCTAAGTACCACTTATCACCCTCAAACGGATGGGCAGTCGGAACGAACGATTCAGACACTTGAAGATATGTTAAGAACGTGTGTTTTAGACTTCGGAGGTAGTTGGGGTCAACATATGACATTAGTGGAATTCGCCTACAACAACAGCTACCATTCGTCGATTCAAATGGCACAGTATGAGGATCTTTATGGACGAAAGTGTCGATCTCCGTTATACTGGGATGAGGTAGGAGAAAAAAAGGTCTTGGACCCAACAGTTATCCCATGGATGGAGGATGCCCAAGAAAAGGTCAAGTTAATCCGTCAGAAACTCCAAACTGCTCAAAGTTGCCAAAAGAGCTATGCGGACAACAAAAGAAAAGATTTGGAGTTTGAAGTTGGAGATCGCGTTTTTCTTAAAATTACACCCCTGCGAAGTGTTACGATGGGTAGAGGAAAGAAACTTCAACCAAGATTTGTAGGACCTTACACGATACTCCAACGAGTTGGAAAAGTTGCATACCGGCTTGAGTTACCACCGAGCTTGTCCCGGATACACGATGTCTTCCACGTGTCAATGCTCAAGAAATACTACCCAGACCCGACTCATATTGTGCAACCAAAGGAGATTGAGATAGATGAAGCCCTTACCTACGAGGAGAAACCTGTACGTTTACTAGATCGAAAGGTGAAGGAGCTGAGGAGTAAACAAATTCCATTAGCGAAAATCCTGTTGAAGAATCACGGAGTCGAAGAAGCGACCTGGGAGATGGAGGAGGATATGAAAAAGAAATACCCTGAACTGTTTGTGGATCAAGGTGAGAAATTTTGAGGACGAAATTCTTTTAAGGGGGAGAGAGTGTGAGAGCCCGAAATTTTCTTATTTTCTAGGCATTTATTTTAGTCTTTTGCGTATAATTTCCGTATTTTCTTTCTTATATGAAAATTCTGGAAATTTTTATGAGGACATATGATTTTTACATTTTTTCCCATATAAGTTAATTTCTGTGTTAAAGGTGGTGTACAGTGGGTGTGGGACCCACTAGTGCGATAAGTGCGGTAAATGTGGTTCATTTGGAGAAGCTCTGTATTCAAGGATTATATTACATGGTGTTATGAGATAATTAGGGGTTAGCTAGTTAATTAAGTTTTGTAAGACAAAAGGAATGAGATAAGCTTGAAATGGGCACATGTTGCATTGTGATTGGAGGTTGGCATTTGACTAGTCTTTCTTTACCTTTACTAAACTAATTTTGACCAAAAATCATCTTCCATTTCCTCCTTCTTGGCCGAGCAACAAGAGAGAAAAGAGAGAGAGAGCTTCTTCAATTTTTCTTCATTTCTAACTTGAATCTTGCAAACCTACCGGTTAAATTCCAAATCTCTCCACAAATGTGAGTTGCTAAGCTAGTTTAAGGTGTTGAGTGGAGCCATTTGTGAAGAACAAACTCTAGTTGCCTTGTTTCTTTGAGTTGCAAAGGTGAGTTGTTAAATATCTTCCCTCTCATGTTACTAATGATCAATTAAGGATTTCTAGTGGTAGAGCATGTCATTTTGTGGATTATTTTGTGACTTATGGTTGAGTTGTTCAAATTTTCATATTTATTGAGGAATTTTATGTTTTATATAGTATCTTGTGGTTGGCTATGGATTGATAGTCTTATATGAAGGAATTTGGAGCCTCTATATGCTTATTGTGGTTTATTGTGAAAATTTCCAGGTTTTAGAGGGATTTTCGATTTTAGGGTTTCCCAAATGACCCTGTTCTGTCTGGTTCTATTCGGCTAGGTTAGAGGCCGAATTAGCCTTAGGTTAAAACATGAAAGTTGTAGAGAATGATATTTTATAGTTGGCTACAAAATTTCAGCTCAATCGGAACAATATAGCCTGTGAAAAAACTGAAATACCCCTACTGCCCTGTTTCTGTCTAAAACTGGTAATCAGCTTTTGTAATTGGTTAGTTTGACCGAGAATACTACTGATTTGGTTATTGATGTCTTCTTAAGCATTATAGCCTTGTATCTTAGCTTTCAGATGGCTTTGGAATCACTTGAATTGGAGTCGTATGTGCTGAGATATGATTGAATGAATCAGGACTGCTAGTTGAATTTCACAGTAAACTTTGAACTGGAAAATCTGGGGTTGTTTTGGTAAATTTGACCTAGATACATTGTAAAATGGAATGAGTAACCTTCATCAAAGTTGTAACCCCCTATCTTAGCTTCGAAATGGTATAAATTACACCCCAATCCGATAAGTGTAGCTCCAGTTGTGCCCGTTCCGCTAAATGACGTCAAAACTGTCTTTTGGTTTTAGGGCATAAACTTCATTTCCGGACTCTCCCTAGCTTGGTTATGCACTTATACATTCTATTGGGCCTTATTTTTGGTAGTGTGTGGATTTTCTTTGACTCGTATTCGAGTCTTAATTGGGATATTCTTGTTGTATAGGTCATGCCCGTGATCCGACGCCTGCGCCTGAAGCTAACTTGTGAATTTGCTTACTTACCTTGGTGAGTGTACCATTATGTGGTCTAATGCTTAAATGATTGTGTATACTTGTTATGTGAAATTGAATGGCTTGAATGAGAGGAGAGTGTACTTTATTGCTTTCGATCTCTTATCTGTATTACTGTTACTATCAAATGTGAAATTGTCTACATGTGTGATTTGACATGGCTGAGGGCTTTGTCCGACAACTTAACTGTGCTATCTGAGCTCATACCCCATTGGTCTTTAATCGAATCGAGCCGGCAATGGCTTGGGCGAATCGATAAGGGACCTTGGGTTCACTGCAGTCGAGTGGAGTGTTAACTCATCGACCTTATGGTATACTTGAGTATTACCCTTTCTGTTACTGTGAGGTGTTCGGGCCCGGTAAGGGGGTGATCGGAGGAAGGGATACGGAGTAAAGTGGGGATCTATGGGATGTTCTTCTCTTCAAAGGTTGACGGAGTGTCAACGGGTTGGAGATCAAGTGCGGCAAGTGGAAAGTGGCTCTTGAGAGCCAATTGTATCCTTTTATTGACTTGTTTTGTTTATGAGCTTTGGGATCATTATGTGATAAAAGTTGTTTACTGGTGTGTCTTGTTGGTACCTCTCGAGCTTAAACTCACCCTCGTTACTTTGTTTTCCTTACAGGGATATGAATAACTGTTGGGGGACTATATTGTTTTGAAGCACGAGTTGAGCTAGTTTTCATATAGTTTGAATATATTCTTTTGTAAAGCTCCTCGATGGTTGGAAAAACCCTAAATTTACTTTGATCTAAATATATTTCTTTTGATTTGTAAATTACAAACGTATGTGTATAACACTGTTAAACCCTGTTCATATATCCTATTTGGTTTGGGAATGTTTCTCTGAGGTGTATGGTAACATCTACATTTGATTGGATTCTGGTTGGATAGTGACGTGGCGGTCACTATTCATTTGCGATTTCAATTATCGTTTCCTATTTTGCGGGTTTTAAATCGCTTGAGCGCGCTAATATTTTCCGAAACATTTTAGATTATATACGACCGTCTTAGTGGTCCTGGCGAGAGCTGGGCAGGCAGTCTGCTAACCCCTTTGGTACGCCCTAGGGGAAGGTGGGGCTGTCACACACCTTAATTTCAAGCCTCAATCTTGAGTTTCAACCGATAATCTTGCAAATTCCTTCACAAAAGTTGATCTCTAAGGAAGTTTAAGGGTTTTGGTGGAGTGATTTGGGAAAAGGAAGGTCTTGGCAGCTTCTTTACATAGGGATTAAGGTGAATTTGGTAAGAAACTTCCCTCTACTTCTTATATGTGTAAATTAGAAGCTTAAAGTTGTTGTTTTGATGGATTTATGGGGAAAATTTCATGGGTTAAATGATATGTTGGGATGTTTAGCTAGGGTTTATATTTTTAGCCTTGATTATGATTATCTACCTCTTAATTGATGTTATTGAGCTAGTAATTAGAGGGTTTGATGATAGAGCACTTGTTAGATATGAATTTATAGAGTAAATGTGCAAATTTCAGAATTTGGAAACCAAGCTACCCTGTTCTGCCCAATTCTGGTTGACTATGATGGATGCCGAATTAGACTTAGTACAAAACATGAAAGTTGTAGCGAATGATATTTTATAACTGCTTGTAAAATTTTAACTCAATCCGAGTACTGTAGCACATGAAAAGACAAAAATACCCCTGACTGCCATAGGTAGGCTTCATGGACAGTTTTGACATTTCACCAATTTGACCGTGTTTGTTCACCCTGATCCATACTGAATTAGTATTGGCAAAAAAAAAAGTTGTTGTGCTATGTCTTAGCTTTCCAACGGCCCTGAAAACGCCTTAATCGGACTTCGGTAGCCTGAGTTATTGTCGTTTACGCATAGTGCGGTTAACTTGCCCGAATGTGAGATTTTAGTTCTGTAATTTGAAATTTTGACCTGGATACACTACGAACTAGACTGAGTGGTATTCATCAAAGTTGTAGGCCTTTGTCTTAGCTTCGAAACGGTATAAATTGCACCCCAATCCGATAAGTGTATCTTTGGTTGTGTCTGTTCCGCTAAGCGACGTCAAATCTGTCTTTTGATTTATGACTTAAACTTCTGAACATTTTCCTAACTTGATTTTGTACTTGTATGACTTTGAGCCTATTGAACGGCTATTGAAATGAGATTATTTTGTGTGTGACTTTGGGACTGATTGAGGAAAAGAATGAAGCCATAAAGGGCTGGAAAATAGGAAAATACAAAGGGCGTGCTGCCCAAATTTACGCTCGAAAACTAGGTAGATATACTTGCGACTTGAGTAAGGCTTGAGAGCGAATACCACGTGAACCATCTAGGATATTTGCGTCTTTCTTTATCGAGGTATATAAGTTAGAACTCGGCCGAACTTGTACCCTTGAGAAATTGGAAATAACGACTACTTGAAATATGTTTTCTTCGTTCTTTCAACTCCAATGGGAGTTCTACAGTTTTAACCGCTTCCTTACCGAAACTAAACGAGCGAGCATGAATTTTTTGGGATTTGATAAGTATCTTGAATACTACATAACGAGTTGTATTTACTTAATTTTCTTGAAGCGAAACTCCTATGTTTCGAACTCTAGAAAGGTTTACATTCGTAAATGATATTTTATCGCAGATTTGGACTCCAACCAAGGAGTTGGACCGGAACGTGATTTTTGAGAGGCACTAGACTTTTGGTGAGTGCTTTCAAATACCTGATTGAACTTGAAACTTGGTTTCACTACTTGACTAATGTGATCGAATGATATGTGATTGGTATGGTCGGGTAAGGGTGTACTTTATCACACTTGCCCTAATATGATATGTACTCATTTATTGTTGCAATTAACTTGATATACTTGTACTTGAGTTGTAAGTGCGGAGCGGTAGTATGTACCACACTCAATCCGAGTGGGAGGTGCCTCTCATTCCCATTTTCGTACTTTTATTTTGATTCAGTTGATTGGAGATGTTATCTCATTGACAATCTTGGGAACCCAAACCCCACTGGCTAGTTAATTGAGTCGAGTCGGCAAGGGTTTGGTCGATTAGATAACGAACCATGGGTAGTTAGTAATGTCGAGTGGAGTGTTATCTCCTCGACTAATCGGTATACTCGAGTATTACCACCAGTGTTTAGTTGGTGTTCGGGCCTGGTAAGGGGGTTGAATGGTGGACGGATAGGAGTTAAGCGAAGTACTACTGGATTGGTTACTTTATGTGAAAGTTGACGGAGTGTCAACTAATACTTGATCAAGCTCTGGTGAAGCAACGGGAATTTGGCTCCTGAGAGCCATCTGTATCCTTATACTTTGATTGTTATTCGTAGTGTTATTGTGTCTTTTAGAAAAAGAATTTTACACTCGTTCATTTTGAAATTGGCTACTTGAAGTGTATTGTTCATTTTTATGAAACTTGTTATGCTCGCACTTTTGCTACATTGATACTTGTACTTTTACATAATGGTTAACTTGCTATTTGGAACCTCACTGGACTTTTAGCTCATTCCACGCCATTTGTTTTCCTTACAGGGGGTACGAACGAGGCGTGAGACTTGTACAGACTAGCGTAGTCTAGATGTTTTGACTTTTGAATTGTACTCGCGCTATTACTCGATTAGGATGATTTGTACTTGGATTGTATATACTTTGAAATATTTTGGGTGTATAGAAGATTTGTATATTGATTTGTGCATCGATGTATGTTATAAGTTTGAATTGCGATGTTATTTATTGTCTATGGATGTATGCGTGAGATACGAGTAAGTGAGTCCTGGCGAGAGTTGGGCAGGCAACTCGCTAAACCCTAGGATTCGCCCTAGGAGGAGGTGGGGCCGTCACAGTTTCTGTAAGGATTTTTTCACTATTATGCAAAAAGAGTTTGAGATGAGCATAATGGGAGAATTGAATTTCTTCCTTGGGGTTCAAGTGGAACAAACTCGAGAAGGAACATTCAATAATCAAGCTAAATACACCAAGGAGCTGCTAAAAAGATTCGGTATGGAGGAATCAAAGCAAGTTGGAACACCAATGTACACATCTACCAAACTTGACAAGGATGAATGAGGTATAAATGTTGATGAAAAGAAGTATAGAGGTATGATTGGCAGCTTACTTTATTTAACCGCAAGTAGACCCGATATCATATTTGCTATTTGCTTGTGTGCTCGCTTCCAATTTTGTCCAAAAAAATCTCACTTGATTGCTGTGAAAAGAATTTTTAGATACTTGAAAGGAACATTGAACTATGGTCTTTGGTATTCTAGATGTCATGAATTTCTTTTATATGGTTTCTCGGATGCTGACTTTGGTGGATGTAAAATCGATAGAAAAAGTACAAGTGGTACATGCCACTTTCTTGGTAATTGCTTAGTGTCTTGGTTAAGTAAGAAACAAAATGCTATTTCCTTGTCTACGGCTGAAGCGGAATATGTTACCGCCGGTGCATGTTGTGCTCAATTAATATGGATGAAAAGTATCTTGAATGATTTTGGATTAGTATATGATTGTGTGCCTGTGTATTGTGATAATACAAGTGCCATAAATTTGACAAAAAATACCATTCAACATTCTAAGACAAAGCATATAGACATAAAGCATCATTTCATTAGTGATCTCGTCCAAAAAGGTGAAATCTGTGTACAATATGTTTGCTCAAAAGATCAAAGTGCTGACATTCTCACAAAAGCCCTTCCACTGGATCAGTTTGTATTTTTGAGAACAAACTTGGGCGTTGTTGAAAAATTTTTCTGAAAAATTATCTGGTCACACTTTATCGGACGTCCGATAGTGTTCTAAGCCCTTTTTCCAGAAAATTTTGTTTTAGATGGTAGTGTCGGACGCTTCACTTCGTTCGGCCGTCCAACACTCAAAAATGCTTGTTATAAGTCAGTCTTCTCCTTCATTCAGTTCATTTTTCTAACTATTATATCGGACGCAACCCTTCATCTTCTCCCACTTTCAAATTTCAAAATTTATCTCTCCTCTGAACAAGTTCCAAGAAATTGATCAGTCCAACATCATCACACCCCCTTTGCGCGTCCATTAATTCTCATAAACACCTCTAACTACCAACCACCACACAAATCCCAATTTTCAGCCGAAACCCTAGTCACTCAAAATTCACTCTCTCTGGACGATTCAAGCACACATTATAGTCAATACAGCACTCTAAGTCCATCTCATACATATTTGCATGATTCTCTCAATTCATCATACCCTGCATATCATCATGGTTAGAATCAGAGGTGGATCTGCTAGTGCCGGACGCACTACCCGGCTTATAGATGAAGATGTTGAAGTGGTTGAACCTTCCACCACGAAATCACCCAAAAAGGGGACTGCAACTCGTGGTGGAAAAAGGAAACAGCCGGCCAGAGGCAAACAGACTACTCAAACTAAGTCACGAAAAACTACTGAGCCGTCTGTTGAGCAAATTGAGGAATATCAAACTAATGAGCAAAATGCTGAGGAACAGCAAACTGCTGAATCTTCTACCAGGAAGTCACCAAGAACAAGGTCTGATGTCCAGACTACTGTGCCAACTACTCAAAGCAGTGGAAAGAAGAATCGTTCTGCCAGAGCACAATCTGAGGCTCAACCTGAAAAGAACCCACTCCATTACCCAAATTTATCGATGATGATGCTAGGGAGAGGTTCGAATGGATTTCTCAGAAGGGCTTAATCACTCAGAGAACCATTATCCCTTTTGAATTCCATAAGCTTGACCTTGAACCTGCTCTCTCAATCCTGATATTGTCAATGCTATTTTGAAAACCAAAATTGAAGATGATTTCAAAGAAAAGATTGCAAACTTTTTCTCATATGAAGAGTTTCCTTCTGCCTATCATCATTTTCACGTTGCAAAGCTGATAACTTATTTTCAAACACACTTTAACACTCCTACTGAGGCTAGATTGGAGGAGTTTAGTCCCCAAAATCTGATCATCTTTTCAATAATTTCAAATTTGCTGGTTCCTATCGATGGTCATAGGACAGATGCCAACAAAATGGAGCTTTACTTGTTTTACTGCTCTGTTGAAAAAGTCCGCATTGATTTTGGCTTTGTAACGTTCAAATTCCTACTCAAATTAGCATTGATAGCCGTAGGCAACTTTCCTATGAAAAATTTTTAACACCAATCTTTGCTCACTTTAAGATTCTTTTCACTGGGATGTCACCAAAAGAAGGTGCATCCACTATTTTTTCAAAAACTTACTTTGAAAGAAAAAATATGAGGTTTTTTTATGGTAAATGGTGCTACAAGGAAACTGTTTTGGAGTCTAGGACAAAGAGTCGTCATGAAACACCTGTCATCCCTAGAACTCCTCGAGATTAGTCTCAGTTTGTTTCACCTTTTACCATTCATCCTAGAAAATCATCCACTCAGCCTTTTTTCATCCACTCATGAGGTCATTTCCTTGTTTGAGGACCTCAAACAACACATCCTGCTTCTTGAAAATGGTCTGATGATGACCATGTCATCTGAACAACAAGTCACTTTCATTGACAAAAGGAACTTACTTGTATCTCCTATCCCTCAAGGAGGTTGAGTATGTACAACAAAAGGAGCCTAAGACTGAGCCAACTAAGCAAACTCCACATACTGAATTCACTCCAAAGGTTCGTGCTTCTAGTTCTCAGCCACAAGACAAGGGAAAGGCTCCATGTGACAGCTCCACCTAACCCTAGGGCGTACCCAAGGGTTTGGCAGACCACCTGCCCAACTCTCGTCAGGACTCAGTCAAATAACATGAAGATTTACAAATAGACCCTCAAAAGAAAATGAAATTATTACAACCAAAGAGTCGAATTTGCCAAAAATCAAACCAAACAAGTCAGTTAGACACCTATGCAATGCTCACACCAGCAACTAACAAACTTAGAAGAAAACGAGGCCTTTCTCAATTCAAGCTCTCATGTTCTCATACCTGTAAGGAAAACAAATGGCGTGGAATGAGTTAGAAGCCCAGTGAGGTTCCAAGTAATTAATTAGATAAAATACGAGACAAGATAGCATATTCAGACATCGAGAAACAAGTCAACTTCAATGAGATCATAATCCAGTTTATAATTGAGCAAATAGCCAGATAAAACATGCAAAAGGGTGCAGTAAGGAACACATTCATGTCAAAGGATATAGGTTGCTCTCAGGAGCAAGTTCCACAGTAGCTTGATCAAGGTCCGTTGACTCTCCGTCAACCACGAAAGTATAACGTCCGTAGATCCCCACTTTACACCAGTTTTTGTCCACCGATCACCCCCTACCGGGCCCGAACGTCCAAGAAGTACCCAAGGTTCGTTGATCTCCTCGACCAAACCCTTGCCTGCTCGATTTGACCAACTAGCCCCAGGGTTGGACATATAGTCCCAGATATACAGTAATTCAGGATATGGCTTATAGCCCCCAAGTATTCAGTAATCAAGATTGGAGTCATTGGCAATTATCCAACGCTCACATAGTAAAGCTTAGAGACGTTAGTTGTCACTTAACGCTCCGTATTCAGAAATAAACAGTGGTGGTAATATTCGAATATACCAATTAGTCGAGAAGATAACACTCCACTTGACAAAACAGGATAGAGGTACAGAGATGGGATGAGAGGTACCTCCCACTCAGATGGAGTGTGGTACATGCGGCCGCTCAGCACTTGCAAGTCAAATACAAGAACAAACACAAGTACAGGTCAATCAAGTTCAAGTGAGTACAAGATCATTCAAGAAAGGGAGGCCAAGTGTGATAATGACATACTCGCCTAGCCAGAATCAAGTCGCAAGTAATGTGCAGTAATTCATATTCTCAAGTATTCCAGTCCTGTCCAATAATTCACACTCTCAAGTAATGTCCAGTAATTCATATTCTCAAGTATTCTAAATATTTCAAGTCAATATACAAATCAAGTGACTTGTTCATGCGTGAAGAAGATATCAAGTGTTTAGTCAAGTCGGGTCAATTGAGTGTACATAAAAGCATACTCGCCTAAATAGGTTCAAGTCACAAATAAGTTCAACATATCATGTTTCAAGCATTTCAAGTATCTCAGGACCAAACAGTTGAAAATTGGATTGTTACGAAAACTTGATCAAATAAGAAAACTGGAAGAAAGCCGCAGAAATCAGAAACTTTATCAGCAAGTCCGGCCACAAATCCGATCAGATGTTGGCCGGATTAAGGGCCAGATTGACAGGAAAAAAAACTTAAAAATTTTGAAACTCACTGCCTCAAATCCAGCGTGAAATCCGATTAGAAAGTAACCGGATTCTGGCCACTTTTCAGTTGTAACAAAACGGCTAATACATGTTTTAACAAAATATCACAAGTTTAGTCGAGTTAGGTCAAGTGTGAGAAAGTACACACTTGCCTATGAGACGAGAAAACAAGTACTTAGCATTGTCTAACAACGATGAGCGAGTAACACGTAAATCGGTGGAATAACCACTCGAGGGACCAACAAGTCAAGTGTAAAACCAATAAGTCAAGTGCAAGACCAACAAGTCAAGTATAAGCAAAGCACTTCATTTCATATTACTATCACGAAGTAAACTACAAAGGATCGAGTATGATAAAGTACATCCTCGTCCTAAAGGTTATCAATTCAAGAACAATTACTTTAACCAAGTAAGTATGTTATTCAAGCAAGGAGACATTCCACATAAATATTTTCATGTACTTGGAACATTCACCTATCAAGCAATGTAGAGTTCAAACGTCAAGTTTCTTGGTTACGTTCACCACCGTTTCCCAATCCTAGGGCAACGAGTGAAATCATTAATAAACTAGGTTCAATTCTAACCCAAAAGTGAGCTCATTAGGTGACCAAGTGAGTGGTTAAATCTACTCAATTCACCATGCAAGTTAGGCCCAAAATGCAGTAAAAGTTCATGAGAAAACAAGTTTGACAAGTGCAAGACAGTTGGGCAAAAGAAAAGTTTCATCCAAGCTCAAGTTGTTCTTCGCGGGTAAAACAGTTGCGCCAGCGCAGTCTTGGAAAAACGGCGATATCTCACTGTAGGAGGGTCGGAATCAGGTTCCGTCAGTGGCGTTGGAAACTAGACTCAAAGGTTTTCCAACGGTATCAAATACATACTCTAGTTCATCTCCTATCAGTACCAGTAGCTCGGAAAAGATGGCTGATTTTTCAGTTTTGATCAGCTTCAATGCCTTAACAAAGTTACACTAATTCTTGTTGCTAACTTCATTTGTTTTGGTTCAAACTCACCCAATTCAATCTTCTAGGGTTCATAAACAGGGGAGTAAGTTAACTAGTACCATTAGAGCTCAAAATGCCGTACACAACATAATTAAGAGGATCAAAACAGTCTAGCCAACCAAAGGAGCCAAATCAGTCCACTATTAGCTCATAACAACTACTTTTCTTGCTTTATTTCCACTTCAACTCACACACAAGCTTAACCAATGTCTAGCCAAGTTTCTTAGGCTTGATTAAGGTGCAAATAACCACAAAATCAAGGAGAAACCTCTCCTTCCAAAACCGGTCAGCCAAGAAGAAAGAAAACAGTCCACAAGTTCACTTATTTAACCAACATTCATCCTTTCATGGTTTTCACTTAAACAACATGTCAAGTGTTAAATCTAACTCAAAAAAAATCTAAAATATGTTAATACTTCAAAAACCACCATGAACAAAGTTCAAACATTTCATCAAACACATGATAGGCAAACTAACTAACCCTACTATCACTTGTTTAGTTCAAGAAGATTAACCGCAAATCTCATCCAAATAACTTGTAGTTTGCCATTAAAACTTAAAGTACAAGATATAACACCATAAAACCAAGATTTAAAGAATATTTACCTCTCTTGTAAGAAGCTTGAGTTACCCAAAACAACCACCAAACCAAAAGCTTCAAGCTTGGTAATCACACACTAGGGTTGGAAGTAGTTCACTCACCAACTCAAGTCCTTCACTTTTGATTTTTCTCTCATGATCAAAGTAGGTTTAGAAAGCATAAAAATGGAGTTTTCTTCCTTCCTTTGGAAGCTTCAAGGTGGCTGACAATATGGTGGAGGAAATGAAGGAAAGTTGGTTTAAAATTCCTCTAATCCTTTGGTCAAACAAGATACATGGCTAGGGTTTGGCCACTTGGCCCAATTCTTGTCCATTTCTTCCTTAATCTTTGACTAATGATGTTTCAACCCTTCCAAAATGTCCCAATATCTATTTAACACCTCTAAACTCTCATATAAAGTCCCAACCACAAATAAAAGACAGTTGTTAAAAATGTAAGTGGTGAAATAATTAAAACCAACTCAAGAAAATGTTTCCATTCAAGTAAAAGAAAATGAAATGCAATGCAAGGGAATTGTTATAATACATGTAGAATGCAATGCAAGGGCATATTATAAGTGGTTTAAATCTTAGAGCAAGGCATGTAGTTTAGGAGAATTGCATTTTAAAGTGAGGGTTCTCACACTCCAGCATGATGATGATGAGGAAACTGAAGAGGAAGAAGTGGATCCTACTCAGTTTCGCCTAACAAGGAGGAGGCCTGGATGGTTCAAGATCACAATTTAGGCACTTCTAGGCACTTGAACTTTATGTTAAGGATGGCATCTCATAATAGACATTTGCATCTTCTGCATTTTAACATTTCAAGTACTCTGTACTTAGGATTCTAGTCATTTGGTTAACTCTGTTAGTTTGTAAACTTTGGCTAACTTTTATATTTTGGTTGGTTTCTGGTTACTTTTGTTGGTTATCTTTTGTTTGGTTAACTCTGTATATGAATGCTAAATGATTGGTATCCCTGTGACTGTTGATTTCTGATATTGATTGTTGATTGCTGATATTGTTTGGTATTCTTGGTTAATGATGTTGCTGATGACATTGATGTTGGGTTTCTGGATGTTGGATACTGGATTTGAATCATCTAATGATGACAAAAAGGGGGAGAAAGGATGATAAGAAAATGGAATGCCAGGAAGTTTTAGAGTCTTCTGGTATATGTGTGAGGGGGAGTTATTCTGAGGGGGAGTGGTACTTACAAAATTTTTTTGATACATTATGCATTAAGTAAGGGGGAGTTTTGACTTAATGATTTTTTTCTCTCCATCCATTATTTTGTCATCATCAAAAAGGGGGAGATTGTAAATCTGAGTCCCTAGTTTTTGATGTTTACAAAACAAATAGATGTTACTAATTTTCTCCTCAAATATCTTTTCAGCAATCGAGCAAATCAGGTTCAAAGATTAAGCGCAATTAGAAAAGACAAAGATTGCTGAATCTATCGGACGCTCGTAAAGACTGGATCAGACGTCCGACAATCATTGAGCAACTTCGGACGCATAAAGAACTCCATCATCGGACATCCAAAAGAATTAAAACATTTCCTCTAAGCTCACTGACCTCGATCGGATGCAAAACATTAGAGCACCGGACGTCCGATAAACTGCGCAACACTTTGGACGCAGAGCATTGGAGGTACCGGAGGTCCGAAAGAATTGAAGAAGATTTCTCAAACTTTACCATCTACTTTCGGACGCAAACTTTGAAGGTACCGGACGTCCGAAAGAATTTAAAAAAATCTGTTTTTCTTATTGCCTACTGTCAGATGCAATAAACAAGACTACCAGATGTTCGACACTACCAACGGCTAGTTGACTCTTCAACTGCCTTCTATCTGTTGGAAGCATTAATGGAGGAACTTTTTGGTCTCATATAAATAGAGCAAAGTCAACCACTTCAAAATACTTTTGCACATTGAGACTACAAAAGATCTAGAGCACTTTTAGTGAGAAAATTCTCTTCAAAGAAGATTTGTACTCTTAGTTGTGTAAATTTCGTATAAACTTTTCTTGTGTGAGAAAATTACTTCAATAGTGTAGATTTGTGAGGGTTATCCGAGTCATAGTAAAACTTCCTAACTTGACCAAGTGTGGCTTGGAGCAAGGAGGAAATGATCTTCCTTTGTACACAAAGATTGGTTGTAATTGATCAACTTGAAGTAGCTTGCTCTATAAAGTGATATTCAAACTCAAGAGGAGTTTGGAATTTGATTTGCTATTCTATCTCTTTCATTTACTATCTTGCAATATAAATTATTCATCTCTTCTACTAATGAGCATTTGTGCTTTCTTATTATTCGTTCCATTGTGCGGTCATCTAGAAAAGAGGGTAAATTTCATATTTAACCAAAAAGTGTCTCATAACTTGGTTGATTTTTAATTAACCTAATTCACCCCCCTCTTAGGTTGTCTTCGATCCTTACACAAGAGTATGTGACTCGAAACACAAAACAAAAGAAGGATATAACCTGGTGGTTGTTGACTAGATCTGATTACCAACTGATGTGATACGTACTCGGACACGATCTAGACAACTTCACCAAAGGTTTGGCAGCGGAAAGAAATTTGACCCAATTTAATCCTAGGAGTCACGAACAATATTGATACTAGCTCAACCTGCGACTACTCGAATTAACGAACCAAATTAGTAGAACGGCACAACCAAGGAGATACTTGATTGATAAGTTCAGTATGAATCACTTAGGAAAGATTCTCAAGTATTCAAAGGAGCTCTCTTAGAAAGAGAAAAGTGAAGACTCACGAATTTTTATTGAATGAAATCTGCCAATGAATGTTCCTTGCTTTGGCTATAAATAGCCATACAACTTGAAAACCTAAAGTGAATTGAATTCATTTGAACTAGAACCATAAAGTGAATTGGATTCAATCTAAACCCTAAATTTAAGGACTAATAATTCGGCTAGACTAGGACAACTTGGCCGAATTTATTAAGTAAATAATACTATCTAATGTTTGGCCAAAATAAGGGTAGTTTGGCCGAATTTATTAAACTAAAATAAATAACCAAAACAGCCAATAAATGACAAAGAAGTCCTTGCTCAACAAAACCAAATGAACGACACAACTTGAAACTTGAATAACTTTCGCATGTGAGATCTTCGTGGACTAGAGTGGGGGAGCTCCGGATCATATCAGTTTTTATTTCAATTGATCAACCCTAAATTACCCCTAAAGCAGTCGAAATCCTTGACCAAAGAAAAAAGAGAAAAGAAAAAAAATAAGAAGAAATCTTGAGTTGCCAAGTGTTGGCAATCAAGAAGATGTTTGACCAAGCTAAGTCCTTTCTTCTTATCTTTCATTTTGGCTCATTTTCTCTCATTTTTCTCTCATGGTGGGCAAACCTATAAGTGAAAAAACTAGAATTATCGTTTCAATCCGATAAGTGTAGTTTCAGCTGTGGTTGTTATGCCAAAAGGTGTTTTATCGCCTATGATTTGTATGTGAAATTGTGGTTGAACTGGGATGAGATTTGGTGTTCGATTGTAGGATGGAAAGTGAAGAAATTAAGGGAAAATGCTGCTCGTTTATTTTCTTGAAGTTTGAGTGAGTAAAAGTGATATTGAAAATGTGATTTTGTGATGCTTTGGACTTACTTTGCTTGGACATACTTAGGTCCACTTTAATGGTGTTATTTGAGCTAGATTTCATTTGAACTTATACATTTTCGCATGGTGAATATGACAACCATTTTAAACATGATACTTAGATACAAATGTCAAGTTTTGAACTTTAAATGTTTACTCATTTTCTTTTCGAAACAAAGAAGAGTTGTATAGGGTTTCTCGGCCGCAAAACCTAATTTTTTCAAGCGAGGCTTTAGGTGTGAATTTAGGGTTTGTTTATCTTCCTTTTCATATGATTTTACCCAGAACACTTGTTATACGTTATTTCTTTGCATATGTATTAGTTTCGAGCCAAATAAAAAGCTTTGCAAAAATTTGAAACAAATGCTTTTCATATCCGGCCGTGTATCCGGCCAAGTCTTGGACGGATTGCTAGCCGGATTGACAGGGGAAGAAGAAAAAAATTGGGATTGCTCACTGCCTTGAATCTGGCCAGATATCCGGCCAAGTTCTAGCCGGATTGTGATGTGACACTATTCATTTGTTTTCCGCGGGAATTTTCTAAAAACTTTTTTTGAGTATAGTTTTTGTAGTTGGTTTGGGGAAACTCTTAGTTACTCATGTTCTTTGGTTTAAATGTACTCTTTTCACTTTAAAACTCATATTTATATATTGTACTAGTACGTATTCGAATTTTCTTTGAATCACTTAAATCTTTGATGGTTGAAGCATAATGTGTTCTTTTAATTATATTAGGGTTCCTTGGTGATTGAGGGTATCACCCGAAAGAATACTTTGGACGTTCTTTTGTTTAAATAGGTGAGTGTTCTTTGTTTGTTATGTTTCCATTAACTATATGATTTGTTGTGGATATTTGATTAAATGATAAATGTTTGTTAAAAATGAATTTTGCTAGGCGAGTGTGTACTTTATCGCACTCAACCTAGATGAAATGTGAAATTTTCAATGTTTAAGTGATTAAATATTAGTTGTGCATGAATGTAAGCCTTTTGGCTGAATTGGGCCCTTGTCCTTCATTGCTGGTCGACTCGAGTCAGAAGCAGACTCGGTCGGGCGATTTGGTGACCCTGGGTGAAAGTTTGGTATACTTGAATATTACCACGTTGTCAGGTGGAGTCTGGCCAATGTCTAGAAGGGGGAGAAATGAAATGAAGGAACGAAAGGAGGCTTTCAATTACAAATGAAATTTTAAATATTGGAGGAATAAGGAAATGAAAGGAGAAGGAAAGCACTAAAGGCTCCACGTGAGCATGTATCCTTTTAATGAATGTGTTATCATTGCTTCATATTGTAAATGTTTCCTGGATTACTTGTTATTACATGAGTAATGTCCTTGTTTAAGTTGATTATGTGTCTGGAACCTTACTGAACTTTTAGCTCATTCCGTTAGTTTTGTTTTCCTTAATAGGGGATGCGAGCAAGGACGAGAGATCTGTACAGACTAGCCTAGTCTAACTCTTTTGAATTTTTGTAATGGTTCTCGCCCTAGTGCTTGGTAAGGGTTGGATGTATGAAGAATTGAGAACCTTTGTATTTTTGAGTTGTATCCCTTTTGAGATGGAAATGTATATAAGTATATGTTTTAAGTTAAGAATTATTATTACACTTGTTCTGGTGGTCTTATTTTCATTTTTACTTGAGGTGTATGAGTGAGTCCCGGTAAGAGTTGGATAGGCGGTCCGCTAAACCTGGGGTACGCCCTAGGGGGAGGTGGGGTCGTCACAATGGTGATGTTTTTCCACTTCCACTTGGGTATCTCTAAAGGTTGCAATAAGCCAGATGGTTTCTGATGCTCGGTTTTAACCTGCTGGCAAATCAAACAAGTCTAGACAAACCGAGCAATTTCCTTTTTCAGGTTCTCCCACCAATACAACCTCTTCAAGTCTTGGTACATTTTATTCCCTCCAGGTTGTACCGTGTACTTAGATTGGTGCGCTTCTTCTAAGATTTTCCTTTTTAGCCCTTCATCCTTTGGCACCACTATGAGGTTTCGAAACCTTAGTACACCATTTATTCCTAAATTAAAATCTAACTTTTCCCCCTTATTAACTTTTTCCAACCACTTTTGCACCTCAGAATCCTTCTCTTATGCCTTCTTGATACGATCCAACAAAATGGATTTCACGACAATGTTCCCAAGAATCACTTTTCTCGGTTCGAGACGAGCGTTCCAAATACTAACCTCTTCCAACAAGTACAATTCTTTAATCATCAATCTTGCTACTTGCACTTGGCGACTTAAAGTATCGGCCACTACATTAGCTTTCTCTGGGTGATAATTTATTATGCAGTCATAATCTAAAAATTTCACCCATCTACATTGTCTCAAGTTTAACTCTTTTTTGGAAAACAAGTACTTAAGGCTCTTGTGGTCGGTAAAAACCTCAAACGTCACTTCATATAGGTAATGTCTCCACTTCTTCAAGGCAAACACTACAACCGCTAACTCCAAATCGTGAGTTGGATAATTTCTCTTGTGAGGTTTTAACTTCCTAGAGGCATACGCAATCACCTTATCATTCTGCATCAATAGACATTCCAAACCTTCTTTTGAAACATCTGTATAAACCCCAAAGCTATCTTTTCCATTAGGTAACGCTAATACGGGTACCCTTGTCAAAGGTTTCTTTAACTCCTGAAAACTTTCTTCATACTTAGAACCCCATATAAAATTTTCACTTTTCTTAGTCAGCTCAGTCGTGGGTCCCGCAATCCTAAAAAAAGCTTTGATAAACCTCCGGTAATACCCTGCTAAATCTAGGAAACTTCAAATTTTAGTAGGGTTTTCCGATTGCTTCCACTTAGAAATTGCTTCAACTTTGATCGAATCTACCTTAATTCCGTCCTTGGAGATTATATAACCTAAGAAGGTTACTTTCTTCAACCAAAATTCACATTTGCTAAACTTAGCATACAATTGATGTTCTCTCAAGGTTTGCAAAACAATCCTCAAATGTTTCTCATGATCCTCTAGAGTTTTAGAATACACCAGTATATCGTCAATAAATATCACCACAAACTGGTCCAGATAAGGCTTAAAGATACGGTGCATTAAATCCATAAAAGTTGTAGGAGCATTAGTTAATCCGAACGGCATCACTGCGAACTCAAAGTATCTCGAGTTAAAGACAGTCTTAGGTCTTTTTCCAAAATCCTCAACTGATAATAACCCTGCCTGAGATCGAGCTTTGAGAATACTACCGCCCCTTGTAATTGATCAAACAATTCATCAATGTGGGGGTAAAGGGTACTTATTCTGGATGGTAACATCATTCAAGTCTCGGTAGTCTATACATAACCTCAAGCTACCATCTTTCTTTTTAACGAATAATACCAGAGCTCCCCACGGTGAATCACTATCTTTTATAAAGCCTCGCTCTAGTAAATCTTGTAATTGCAATTTCAGCTCTTTCAATTTAGCTGGAGCCATTATATAAGGTGTCTTCGAGATAGGTGCTACACCTGGAGTCACATCAATTTTAAAAGCTATTTCTCTTTCAGGTGGCAAAGATTCTAGTTCCTCGGGAAAAACATCTGAATACTTCTTAACCACAGGCATGTCTTCTAATCTCACCTTATCACTAGGAGCATTTATAAGAAAAGCCAAATATCCTTGACCTCCTTTACTCAACATCTTTCTAGCTCAAATTCCTGAAATAAGAGCAGATGAAGCTAATCTACCCCTTACATTCAATTTTAGGGTTGCCTCTCCCGGAATACACAGTTCTACCGTTTTCATCTTACAATTCAACTGAGCATGGTAACGGATTAACCAATCCATTCCTAGGATGACATCATACCCCTTAATAACTAAGCTCATCAAATCGGCCAACAATTTTCGCTCTCCAACCCATATCTCACAATCTCTATACATCGAGTTAGCAATTAAACTTTGATCCCAGTAGGCGTTTTAACTTCCAAGTCATTTGGTAACTTAATTGGTTTCACATCTACCCCACTCATTAACTTAAGGTTTACAAAAGAATGCGTTGCACCAGGGTCAATTAAAACCTTAGCTAAACGGTGGAAGATAGGCATCGTACCTTCAACTACTTCAGTGGCATCAGGAATCTGTTGATGATCCAAAGCATAAACCCTAGCTGGCACCTTAGGTCGACTCCATCCAGCACAGGACTGCTTAGATGCCGATTTCTCTGCCCTCTGGGTACTACCTCCCTCTTTTGGTATACTTGGCCATTTTGAGATCTGGTGCTCGGTACTACCACAGTATAAACATTTTCCCAATTTCTTCCAGCATTCATTCTCCGTGTGGTTGGGCTTACCACAGTAACCACAAACTACTTGGGGAGCCACGACCTGACCACCAAAATGTGTTCCTCTCGCTTGACCTTGCTCATGACGGCCTCCTCTTGCTAAAGCCCCTCTTGGTGCTCCAGCAGTCTTTACTCCTCCCGTTCCTCTTCCCATCTTAGGAGATGGGGCACTCTTACTTGCTTGTCCAGATGAGTAACTAGGAATGCTCCTTTTCTTAGTATGGAAGTCCCTAACTTGTAGCCTTGCGCTCTCGACACTCTGTGCTTTCTCTAAGGCTTCAATGAACGTAGAGATTTGGGCTGCCGCCAACCCCTCTTGAATCTCCACATTAAGTCCTTGCACAAAGCGTCTTATCCTTTTCCGCTCATTAGTGACCAATTCCGGAGCGTACTTAGAAACCTTAGTAAATTTTCCTTCATATTCAGCCACGCTAGAAGCTCCCTGTCTCAGTTTTATAAATTCGTCCTCCTGTTTCTCATGAATCAAGGGCGGGAGAAACTTCTCATTAAACTCCCTTACAAAGTTTTTCCAGGTCCAAGGGGTTTGTGCCTTTCCTATTTTTCCCTAATCACGTCCCACTGAGCACGTGCTACACCCTCAAATTGGAAGGTAGCGAAGTTCACTCGCCTTTCCTTGGTATAGTCTAGGGTAGCAAATACATTGGTCATTCTCTCTAGCTAGTTTTCTGCTAATTCGGGATCAGGTTCCCCAATAAACTTAGGCGGGGCAAATTTTAAAAACCTCTCCAAGGCTCTATCCTCCCCTCTATCCTGAGCCCCGGGTTGGTTAACAGGTCCTGGACCCTGTCGCTCGGCTAACCGTTCTAAAATATCAGTCATTCGGTTAATGGCAGTAGCCACTTGGTTATCCCCCCCGTTCACTTGCCCTTGGCTCGGTCCAGTTGCCGACCCTTGATCATTCCCTTGAGCTTGGGGTTGCCTAGCCCCATGCTCTTGGCCTCTACCACTTCTTCAACCATCCAAGATCCTAGTTATGTCTAGATGCAAGAACGGAAATAATTATACGAGAGAATACTCAAAAATAAAAGTCGACATGAAAAAATTTGGAAACAACAATAACTAGCATATATTACCACTTCAAGAGTCGTACAATTAGCAAGTCATGGAGCATTTACAAAATATAGCACACAGGTGCCACAAAACTACATTCAGTCATGCACGTCAAAAGTAGATTCAAGTGCTTCAAAAGATAGGCCACACAGTTGAATGTAGCACCACCCCAGCTAATCCTGAATGTACCGCGAAACGCCTGCCTAGCTTTTGCTAGGACTTGATATAAGTCTAATTCAAACTTAAGGATAAACAACCAAATAATAAAGGTCGAAGTAAAGAAAAGTCGTTTCCTTAATGAAACATTCAAATCTTACATCATAAGTCACTAAAAGTACATCAACTTTTCCCAAAATACAACCACTAAAAATTGACTAATCAATTACATCCAAAAATTCTAATCAAAAGTAATCAGGTCGGCTTCTCCAAAATTCTTTCCAATCCGAGCTCCTGTTAAGGAAAACAAACTAATGGGGTGAGCGAATGCTCAGTGAGGCCAAGAAAAACATGCAAACACATAGTTCAAGTAGCAATAACATTTGTAGAAGAATTAAAGCTAGAATGTTCAAGTAATTCACAATTAACAATAAAACACGATTAATAAGGATACGGGAGCTCTCAGGAGCTAAATTCCACTTGCTTTGTCAAGGCTCGATCCAATACCTCCACGTGATGACACTCCGTCAACTGGGTAGGTATTAAGTCCGTAGAAACTCGACTTCCCCCAACCAACATTTCACCCTCTCGGATCCGTAACCAAACACGCATGAAAAGGGCGATACTACACGAGTATGCCGAACAAGATCACAAAAGATCAAGTTTTGTTTTAATATTCTCATGGTTCATCGAGCTTCTCGACCAGGTCCATGCCGGCTCGAGTCGCAAGGTTAGCCAATGAGATTTGGGCATCCCCCACGAGTACACGTATAAGTCGATGAGATTTACTCCAATTGACATTGAGTCAAAGACGAGTATAATTTCACGTATGAGCAAGTTAATTATATAATCAAGTAAAAGAGAACGAGTGCGATAAAGTACACACTCGACTCAACAAGTCATGTTCACGTATACTTTGACGACCCCATCTCCCCCTAAGGCATACCCCAGGGTTTAGCGGACCGCCTGCCCAACTCTCGCCAGGACTCACTCACTCACTTCAAATATAATAGGTTATAACCTCAAGAGTAAAAGAAATACCAGTTTCCAAACTTGGAACATACATGTACATTCATTTCTATTTCAAACATTCGTACAATCCCACATATATCAAAAGATGTGAGTTTCAGATACATTCAGTCCTAATCGAGCACTAGCGCGAGTACAATCACAAAATTTAAAAACTACTAGACTACGCTAGCCTGTACCAGTCTCACGCCTCGCCCGTACCCCCTGTAAGGAAAACAAATGGCGTGGAATGAGATAAAAGTCCAGTGAGGTTCTGTATAGCAAGTTGACCATTATTGAAAAGTACAAATATCACATAGCAAAATAGCGAGCATAACAAGTTCATGAAAGTGAGCAATAACACTTCAAATAACAAATGTCAAAATGAGCGAGTGAAAACTCTTTTTGTTTTTCAAAAGAACAATAACACTTCGAATTACAATCAATGTATAAGGATACAGATGGCTCTCAGGAGCCAAATTCCCATTTCTTCACCAGAGCTTGATCAAGTATTAGTTGACACTCCGTCAACTTTCAAGTAAAGTAACTAGTCCAGTAGTACACCACTTAACTCCAATCTCCGTCCACCAACCAAACCCCTTACCGGGCCCGAACTCCACGATAAACACTGGTGGTAATAATCGAGTATACCCATTAGTCGAGGAGATAACACTCCACTCGACAACACTAGATACCCATGGTTCATTATCTAATCGATCAAGTCCTTGCTGGCTCGACTCAATTAACTAGCCAGTGCGGTTTGGGTTCCCAAGAATTTGATGAGATAACATCTCCAATCGACTGAATCAAGATAAAAGTATGGAGACGGGAATGAGAGGTACCTCCCACTCGGATCAAGTGTGGTACATACTGCCGCTCAGTACTTACAAATCACGCACAAGTATATCAAGTCACTTGCAATAATAACGAGTACACATCACATTAGGGCAAGTGCGATAAAGTACACCCTTCTTCGATCATACCAATCACATATCATTCGATCACATTGGTCAAGTATTGAAAACAAGTGTTCAGTTCAATCAGGTATTTAGAAGCACTCACCCAAGGTCTAGTGCCTCTCAAAAGTCACGTTCAGGTCCAACTTCCTTGGTTGGAGTCCAAATCTGCGATAAAATATCATTTACGAATGTAAAACTCTCTAGAGTTCGAAATATAGGAGTTTCGCTTCAAGAAAATCAAGTAAATGCAACTCGTTTAAGTAGTATTCAAGATACTTAACAAATTTCGAAAAATTCATGCTCGCTCGTTTAGTTATGATCAAGAGTGGTTTTGACTTTAGAAGTTACACTTTGTGACGGCCCCACCTCCCCCTAGGGCGTACCGCAGGGTTCGGCGGACCGCCTGTCCAACTCTCGCCAGGACTCACTCACTCGTATCTCTAGAAAATAACTTACATCCATGGAAAATAAGTAACACCACAAGTTCAAACTTAATATATACATTGATGCTCAGATCCAGCTACAAGGCTTAGACACACCCAAATACATTAACGTGTTTACAATCCGAGTCCAATCAACCCTAGTCGAGTGCTAGCACGAGTACCATTCAAAATTCAAAACTAGACTACTCTGTACAAGTCTCACGCCTCGCTCGTACCCCCTGCTAAGGAAAACAAATGGAACGGGGTAAGCTATATGCTTAGTGAATAATCAGGGGTATAAAATGTAAACTCACATCCAAATAACAAGTAATCAGGTTATTTCACATCAATAACAAAAAGGTAACAACACAATGGTAGGATACAGGTGGCTCCAAAGCCAGTTCAATTCCCCGAGTTTGAACGCCTGTTGACACTCCGTCAACCAAAGTACTCGTAGACCGTAGACTCCACTTAACTTTCCCAGTTCACCTTATCAACCCCCGCTGGCCAGTCAACAGCACACAGCAGCTCGAGCGAAACAAAATAACTTAGCTTTCATCAAAGCTTTAACAAAGAACTAAATCCCAAAGTTAGCATGGAACTATCTTCGACCAAGCCCCGGCTGGCTCAAATAGTTCGTCTACCCTTGGAACCGGGTTGGAACCAAGCCTTGAGATATCCAATCTCTCAATAGATGATATCTCTCAACAAAGTACACAACAAAGTACTTACCCCAACAATACACAGCAAAAGGGGTTCAACTCAAATCATGTAACCACCCCCATTAGCACACAGCAAGAGGGTGATTCTCAACATAAGACATGTATTCTCACATATGAAATCAAAACAAAGGATGGGCTTAGGTCGAGTGAGATAAAGTACACTCTCGCCTAAGTAGCCATTTAACATATACAAAGCAATTTAACAATTTCACATCAATAAACAACCCAATTACTCACCAAAGGTCTAGTGCCTCTCAAAAATCACATTCAGGTCCAACTCCTTGGTTGGAGTCCAAATCTGCGATAAATATCATTTGTGAATGTAAAACTCTCTAGAGTTCGAAACATAGGAGTTTTGCTTCAAGAAAATCAAGTAAATGAAATTCGCTTAAGTAGTATTCAAGATACTTATCAAATCCCGAAAAATTCATGCTCGCTCGTTTAGTTTCGGTAAGGAAGTGGTTAAAACTTTAAAGCTCTCATTGGAGTCGAAAAAACGAGGAAACCACATTTCAATTAGTCATTATTTCCATTTTCCAAAGGGTACAAGATTCGGCCGAATTCTAACTTATAGACCTCGATAAACAAGACGCAAATATCCTAGATGGTTCATGTGATAATCGCTCTCAAGCCTTACTCAAGTCGTAAGTATCTCTTTCTAGTCCTTGGGTGTAAATTTGGGCAACACGCCCTTTGTATTTACCTATTTTCCAGCCATTTATGATTTCATTGTTTTCCTCAATCAGTCCCAACATTACACACAACATAAATAGCCGTTCAATTGGCTCAATGTCATGTGATTACCAAACCAAGCTAGAAAAATTGACCGGAAATGAAGTTGAAGGCCTAAAATCAAAGGCAGATTTGACGTCACTTGGTGTATCAGACACAACCGAAGCTATGCTTATCGAAGTAGGGTGAAATTTATACTGTTTCGAAGCTAAGACAGAGTTCTACAACTTTGATGAAGACTACTTAGTCCAGTTCATAGTGTATCTAGGTCAAAAGTCCGGATTATAGAACCAAAATCTCACAGTCGGGCTAGTTAACCGCATTATACGTAAATGATAATAACTCAGACTACCAAAGTCTGATTGAGGTATTTTCAGTTGTGTTGGAAATCTGAAACATAGGGCTAAAAGTTTCATGTTTTGGCCAAAGACTGGTTTGATACAGATCAAGGTGAAAAACGTAGCCAACATGAAGGAATGTCAAAACTGTCTGCTGGACTCTACCTAGGCAGTCTCAGGGGTATTTTTGTCTTTTTGTGAGCTACAGTGCTCGGATTGAGCTGAAATTTTGTAGGCAACTATAAAACATTATTCTATACAACTTTCATGTTTTATGGTAAGGATAAATCAGCTTCTAGCATGGACGAATTGCACTGGTCAGAAGCAGGGAAGCTTTGTCACTATCAATGCTGGAATTCTAGAACTAAAGCTGGAAATTGCAACCAAAGCTTAAAATTTCACATCAAAGTTAAACCATCTCATATCACAACTATCAGGTTCATCTCATGGTTGGAAAATGCATATCAAGACTTGAAATTGAACATTAAAGCTGGAAAATGTAACCCTAGGCTGAAATTCCATCAATCTTCACCAATCTAGGTTATCATCCATCATCCTTCTAAGTTTCAAGTCATATATCCAATCAAATGCAACATAAGAAAGGGAAGAAGAGTTTCTTAGCTTATTACCTTCAAACCTCAAGGAAATACACAAAATCAAGGCTGCCCATGCAAAAATCACTCCACCCAAAGCTTCCTTGTCACCTTATTGCAAGTTTAATCGGTTTAGTTTTTGTGATTCCAAATCAAACAAGGTAAAATAGAAGATGGAAATTGAAGCTCTCACTCTCTTTTTCTCCTCACTAGGTTCGGCCAACAAGGGAAGAAAATGGAGGAAAATGGAGCCAAGAAGAAGATAAGAAAGAAAGAAAAATGCTTGGTCAAAGTTTAACACATGTCACACTTTGATTGGTAGTCAAAATTTTCTTTTCTCTCTCTTGTTTTTTGTCCAAATCTTCGGCTGCTTTAGAAGATATTTTAAGGCTGATTTTGCTCAATTAATAGCAAGGGTATTAAGGTAATAAAGTGGTGTTCAAGTGGTGCACTCACTCGGTAACAAACGGTACTTGTCGGTTCGAGCCGATTTTCCTTAAATCGCGTATACTAGGGTTTTAACTTATAATTCACTAAATTATTATTACCACTTCAAATCACATACTTAATATCATCTAAAACTCACTCTTAATCACCAAATTTGATCCACACTCCGTACCGGATAGTCATACCACGAATAGGCGTAAAAACCCTAATTCGCACTAATTTGAAAACGAAAAGGAAAAACCCTTAATTCTATATTCATTTGCACTTATTTTGGGGTGATTGGGTAGTAGGGCCATTATAAAGTAATAATTTCCAACCAAAAGGAATTTTAAGAAAAATGTACGGGATTTTACAATTCCATTAAAAGTAGGGTGTCGATTAAAACATGAGAGATTTAAGAAAATCGATTAGTCACAAGTAACTAGGATTTTTTTTTCTTTTTAGAATTTAGGGTTTCTGGTCTTTAAACAAAACAATGTCTTAAAATAAAAATAAACTAAAGAAATCGTAATATCCTCTTTGAAACTAAACAACAATAGTATCCTAAAAGTTGGGGTATCACACACTTGGTATCAAAGACCGGAAAAATAGTATTTTGAAAGGGTCGCTACTTTCACTTTTCAAGGGTACGAGTTCCGATAAATTTTAGCTTATATACCTTGACTAAAGAAAACTCGAATATCATAGGCGATCGAAGTCCATCTTGACCTCAAATCGTTTCTCAAGTCGCAGGTACATAAGCCTAACTCTCGAGTGAAAATTTGGGCAGCACGCCCTTTGTGTTTACCTATTTTCCAGCCATTTATGGCTTCATTATTTTTCTCGATTCAGCCCCACAATCACACACAAGTAATGTTACCAACATAGCCCTTCAATAGGCTCCAACATCATTCAATTATAACACAAGTCGAATAAGATAATTGGAAATCAGTTTTGAAGACAAAAGCTAAATAGCAGATTTGACATCTTGTAGTATTTTGGTCACAACTGGAGCTAAATTTATCGGATTGGGGTACACTTTATATCGTTTCAAAGCTAAGACAAAGGGTTACAAATTTTATGAAAACAACTCAACCTAGTTTGTGAGAACCCATAATTTTCATTTTCTAGGTTTCTCGTATTTTTCATGGCTTGTTTTCTGCATTTTCGTGATTAGAAAAATTGCTAGATGAATTTAAGGAGCAGATATCATTTTTAGATGATTTTTCTAGTATCGAATGGATTTTGAGAAATTAAGAGCGTATACCGGAAGTGGGACCCACTAGTGCGAAAAGTTCGGAAAAATTCGGCCAACTAGGTTAAGTTTTGAATACTGGAATTAATTTACCGGGTGTTAAGAGATAAGTAGAGGGTGCTAAGTGGATTGATATAAGAGAGACAAGGTAGGTGAGCATTTAATAAAAGGTGACAAGTGTCACCATAGGAGTGGTTTGACCTTTTTGAACACTATTCACCCTTTTACCAATTTGGTTAAAATAGCTTAAAAATGACCAAAAATCTTCAAAAATCATCAAGAAGTGGCCGGCCCTCTCTTTCTCCCTTTCTCTCTCTCTTACTCCAAGCACAAGGAAGAAAACACTTCAATCTTGTTCCAAATCATCAAAACCAACCATCCAACCTTGATTTTGCTCCATAAAACCACTTAAGGAAGTGTTGGTGAGTTGTTGTGTGAAGTTTTTTGGAAAGTCAAGGTGACCAATAGCTCTCTCTCTCTTGTTTCTAAGGTAAGTTGTGAAGAACTACCCTCCTCCTTTAATTGATGCTTAAATCATGCTTAGTGGTAGTATGAGATGCAAGTTTATGGATTATTTCTTGATTTGTGGTTGAAATGATGAAGTTTTATTATTTTTGGGGATTTTTCTGTTTTAATATAAGCATGATTGTGTGGCTATCTATGATGATTAGAAATGGTATATAATGACTCTAGGAGGTGGAAAAAGTGATTAATTGCAACCAATTTCTGGTTTGGAAGAAATTTCAGAAAATTAGGGTTCTTGAGGGAGCATTCTGCCCGAATTTTTAGGTCCTAGTTAGAGGCCGAATTGGCCTTGGCTTAAAACATGAAAGTTGTAGGGAATGACATTTTAGAGGTGCCTACAAAATTTCAGGTCAATCAGAGTAGTGTAGAATGGGATAAGTCGAAATTACTATTGCTGTTCTGGTTTTACCCGAATGTAAGAACTGCGCCTGTAATTGGTTGTTTTGGCTGGAATTGCTTCCGAATTGGTTGTTGAGGCCTTCTGATGAAATTTATCCCTGTTTCTTATATTTTAGCTGGTTTTGGAATTTCTGGATTTGGACTTGGAGAGCCTGAGTTATGATGTTTCCGCTAGAATACGTTTTGGTGAATCTGTTTTACATTTTTGATGTAGTATCTTGCATTTTTAACCTGTTTACACTCAAAACTGGGTTGAGTGACCTTCTGTGATGTTGTAGCCCTGTCTTTTAGATTCGAAATGGTGGGTCTTTCACCCTCATCCGATAATCGTAGTGAAATTGGTACCATTACCGCAAAATGAGGACAAAAACTGTTTTTTTTCAGGGCCAAAGCTAGTTACATTTCCGAAATTTCTGGTTTCCTTTAATGTTTGTATATGCTTATGGAACCCTATTGGGGTCATATTTGGCCTTGGTTTATGACTCGTTATCGAGTCTCATTGTATTTGTTTGCATGTTTTAGGACGTGACCGTGGTGCACAACGTTCTTTTGACGGAAGTGCATGAAACCACATTTGCTAGCTTGGTGAGTGTACTACTCACTTGTGTGCTATTATATGGCTTTGATATTTGAACTTGAGATGTTGAATGTTAATTGATTGAAGTGAGAGTGTACTTTATCACTCTCACTTCTTGTTTCGCATGTTATTGAAAAGTTATTGGAATGTTATATGAAATGTTATATGAAATGAAATACATGACTTGGTGTCGTTTGGATGAGTCTCCAACGACTACAAATGTTATCAATGAGCTCAACCCCATTGGTAATTGATTGAATCGAGCCGGCGAGGGCTTGGTCGTGCCAATTAATGTGCCTTGGGGCAATGTTATATGGAATCTTGTAGTATGATAGACTCTCGATTCCGGTTTACTCGAGTAATACCACAATGCACGTGTTTGGATTTCGGGCCCGGTTGGGGAATGTTAGGTGGAAGGAATGGAAGTAAAGTGGAGTCTACTGTTGGTTATTGTTGAACATTGACGGAGAGTCAATGACGTTCGATCAAGAAATGCAAACGAGGAAAAGGGCTCTTGAGAGCCATCTGTATCCTTTTATCACCATATTTGACGTGTGCCTTTGCTTATTTTTTTATTATATTGATTGAAAGCTTGATGCTTATATGCACTTGGTTGCGTAAGTGATAGTATCTCACTGGGCAATTAGCTCACACCGTTCCTTTTGTTTTCCTTACAGGAATATGACTCTTTTTGGAATGAATCTTGATAGATGGTTGCCGAATGAACTAGATGTATATATTTTTTTGTATTGTATATGAAGTGAAACCCTAAATGTATCTTTAGGGCCGTTTTCACTTTCAATTTGGCAAATCGTGTATATATTCACTTTTGACAACTTTTGTATGTCACTTTGGATTGTATTTGCTAAAGTTCAAGATGTGAATGTTTGTTCGATATTTGGCTGCGTTCTGACGGGTCGGTTACTACTCATGGCCGACTCCGAATTTCATTTTTTTTTATTTTGGGTTATTTTGCCCTTTTGCCTTGTTTACGCGCTTTATAAGTTCCGGAACGCAATAGATCGCTCTATACTGAACCGTTAGTCCTGGCGAGAGCTGGGCAGGCAGTCCGCTAACCCCTTTGGTTCGCCTTAGGGGAAGGTGGGGCTGTCACATAGTTCATAGTTTATCTAGGTCGAATTTGCATATTACAGAACCAGAAGTTCATGGTCAGTCTGGTTGTCAGCACTGCATTCAAATGGCAATAACTCAAGCTACACAATTCTGATTGAGGCGTTTTCAGATGCGTTGGAAAGCTAAAACATAGGGTTAAAACTTTCTTATTTTATCCAAATGCTGATTTGATACGGATCAAAGTGAAAATGAAGCCAGAATTGTGTAATCTCAAAACTGTCCGAAAAACTATGCATTTGGCAGTCAAGGGTATTTTTGTCATTTCACATGATACGGTGCTCGGATTGAGTTGTAATTTTACAGGCATCTATATAACCTCATTTCCTACAACTTTCATGTTTTAATCGAAACCCAATTCTACCTCTAACATGGACGAATATGTAGGTCAGTAACAGGGCAGATTCATCACTATCAATGCTAGGAATTTGAAGCTAAAGCTGGAAATTTCTTTAGGTAAGTCAAACTAGCATATAATTCCTCAATATTACACATGGCTAAGTTATCAAACCATGGCCAATCACTAAGTATCATATAAGAGCAGAGAATTCATCATAAAACTGAAATTTACCATAATACTACTTCAACCCATGAAATTTTCTCACAAAGCTACCAAAACTACAACTTTAAACTACTAGTTTACACATATATGAAGTGGAGGGAAGGTTCTTACCAAAGTACCTTGTAACCTCAAGAAAGATGGTAGCTTAGAGCTTTCCTCTCCAAAATCACTCCACCAAAGCCTTTAAATCTCCTTACTGAGCAAGTTTTATGGAATAGTTTGCACAAACTTTGATTGGAACTCAAGATTCAAGCACAAGTTGAAGTTGGAGTTGAAGGTTTCTCTCTTGTTTTTTCCTCCCCTAAAATTTTGGCCAAGCTCAAGAAAAATGGAAGAAAATGGAGCCAAGGAGAAGATAAAAAGGAAAGACAAATGCTTGGTCAAAATTTTCCTATGCATCCGACAAGTGTCATCACAAGAATAATTCTTATTTTTGCTTTCTTTTCTCTCTTTTTCTTGGTCCAATATTTCGGCTGCCTTGAGGATATTTTGGAGCTAATTTTAATCAATTAATAGCAAGGAGATTAAGGTAATAAAGTAGTGTTTAAGTGGTGCACTCATTCGGTAGAAAACGGTGCACGTCGGTTCAAGCCGTTTTTCTCTAACTCGCGCGTACTTGTATTTGTACTTATGGTTCACTCACTTATTATTAACACTTCTAATCACACACTTTTCTTACCTAATACTCATTCTTATCCACCAAATTTAGTACACACTGTGACAGCCCCACCTCCCCCTGAGGCGAACCAAAGGGTTCGGCGGACCGCCTGCCCAGCTCTCGCCGGGACTCAGTCGTTCCTCAAGCAAATCCGAAAAGCAATCAAAGGAATAACATACAACAATCCAAAACTTAAGCGAAACTTATATACATTGTTATCTCAAAAGGAAGTACAACCATCAAATGTACAAAGGTTCTCACTTCACCATACAACCAGTCCGTGCCAAGCACTAGGGCGAGAAGCATTACAAAAACAAAGAGCTAGACCAAGCTAGTCTATACCCAGCTCTCATCCTTGCGTGCCTTCCCCTGTTAAGGAAAACAAAACTAAAGGAATGAGCTAAAAGCTCAGTGAGGTTCCGAACATATGATCAAGCCATAAATCAAATAATAAGTCAAGAAACATTTACAATATAAAGCGATAATGACACATACAATAAAAGGATACGTTCGTACGTTCGTTCGTTCGTTCGTTCTCCTGTCATTTCCCTTCTTTCTTCAATCTTTTGAAATGCATTTTTCTTTTGTAAATAAAACCCTCATTCGTTCTTTCGTTTCATTCATCCCCCTCCTGGATGTTGGCCAGGCTCCACCAACCTACAAGGTAATACTCGAGTATACCAAACATTCACCCAGGGTCACCATGTCACCCGACCGAGTCCGCTTCTGGCTCGGGTCGATCGGTAACAAAGGGCAGGGCCCAATTCAGCCAAAAGGCTTACATTCACACGCAGGTAACGTTTCAATCATTGAATCATTAAAAATTTCACATTTATTTAGGTTGAGTGCGATAAAGTACACACTCGCCTAGAAAACTCGTTTTAGCAATCATTGAAAACACTTAACACGTTATCAAACAATAATACAAGTCATGAAGCCAAGAAAATACAACAAACAAGGAACACTCACCTACTTATGCAAAATAATGTGCAAAATATCCTTCCGGATATGACCCTCAGTCACCGAGAAAACCTAAGATTAAACGAGAGAGAATATTACAGTTCATCGAGCAAACAAGTAAGTGAAATCAAAGAAAACCGGCAAATGATAAGTAAAACGTATAAAGACGCCTTTATAGTGAAAAGGGGATATTTGGATCGGAGGACGGAAATAACCAGGGTTTCATAAACCAAACGTAAAACGAACTCAAACGGGTTATAAAATGTCCGGCAGAAAACACTTGGACCAAAGACAACTCGGACTCCAACGAGATAGGCTAAAAATATTGTTTTCGGAATCGTTTAGATAGTTCAAAATCAACTCATACCCAAGCAGCTAGTATAGACTAAATGTCGTGATATAAAATGGAAAACCGGTCATGGTATTGGCCAAACAAAAGTATACAAGTTCAAATAGAAACTTAGCCCTCGAGCGAAAATTTGGGCAGCACGCCCTTTGTATTTACCTATTTCCCAGCCATTTATGGCTTCATTATTTCCTCAATCAATCCCAAAGTCATACACAATATAAACTCATTATAATATCTGTTCCATAGGCTCCAGGTCATACAAGTACAAAATCAAGCTAATGACATGTGCGGAAATGAAGTTTAGTTTGGAAAACAAAAGACAGTTTTAACGTTACTGAGCAGAACAGACGTAACAGGAGCTACACTTATCGGATTAAGGTGTAATGTACACCGTTTCGAAGCTAGGAGAAAGGGATACAATGTTGAAGAAGGCCACTCAGTCCAGTTTGCAATGTATCTAGTTCAAATTTACCTAAACAACCCCAGATTTTCCAATTCGAAGCTTACTGTGGCAGTCCTGATTCATTCAGTCATCTCTCAGCATATACAACTCCAATTCAAATGATTCCAAAGCCATTTGAAAGCTAAGATACAAGGCTATAAGTCTTAAGAAGACATAGACAACCAAATCAGTATTATTCCTGGTCAAAACAACCAATTACAGAAGCTGATTAGCATGTTCGGGTAGAAACAGGGCAGCAGGGGTATTTCAGTATTTTCACAGGCTACGTTGGTCCGATTGGCCTGAAATTTTGTAGGAAACTATAAGACATCATTCTCTACAACTTTCATGTTTTAACCTAAGGCTAATTCGGCCTCTAACTAGGTCCAACAGTGCCAGGAAGAATAGTGAGAAATTGGAACCCTAAGCTGGAAATTTCGGTTCAAAGCAGAAATTTTCCGCAAATAGCTACAACTTACACACTAAGACTTCATTCTAAACCATTCCCAACCATCATACATGGCCACACAATATTAATCATATTAAAACATAAAAATCATGAATAAATGTAAAACTTCACCAATTTCTATCAAAAATCTTGAAACAACACCTAAAGTTATCTCTTTAACTCACATAAGGTACCAATTGAGCATTAATAGGATCAAAGGGAAGGTTCCTTGGTCACATACCTTGCAAACCCAAGAAAAGACCCAATTTAACACCTTGGCCTTCCAAACCACTTCACAACCAACCTTAACACCACTAAACTAAGAGGTTTTATGGAGTAATTTGAATATTAAACGGTTGGAACGAAAGATTGAGCAAGTTTAGAAGTAAGAAAGTGGAGAGGTTTTTCTTCTTTTCTCAAGAAAGAGGGCCGGCCAAGAAGCTTTCAATTTTGGATGAATTTTGGGCAATTTTTTTGATTTATTTGGTAAAGTAATGAATAGTGGTCAAAATGTAAGAATAAATCTCCAAGTGACACTTGTCACTTCAATTAATACATGGTTATCCTTTTGTCCTCTCACACCAATCCATTTAGTAGCCTCTAGTTATCTCTTAGCACCTAATAAATTAATCTCAGTATCCCAAACATAACCTAATTGGCCGAATTTCACCGAACTTTTCGCACTAGCAGGTCCCACGTCAATACTACACTTCAAATTTAACGTACACTAACTTATATCAAGAAAATGATTTGAAAACTATATTCACTTATAAAAATGTATAGAAAATTAATATATTGAAGAAAAGTATAAATTTATAGACAGGAAATAAAATAATGTCTAGAAAACATATAAAATTTTTTCCGGGTTCTCACACACACACTTCACAAAGTGATCACACTACCAAAATGCACCAAAACACACCAAAATGCACCAAAACACACCAAATAGGATACATGAACAGGGTTAAACAGTGTTATACACATACGTTTGTAATTTACAAAACAAAAGGGAGATAATTAGATCAAAATACATTTAGAGTTTTTCCAACTATCGAGGAGCTTTACAAAAATATATTAAAACTAGCTCAACTTGTGCTTCAAAACATCATAGTCCCCAAAAGTGGTTCCCTGTAAGGAAAACAAAATTTAATGGAGTGAGCTTTCACCCAATGAGGGACCATCACCCAAGTAACAAAGTTCACATAAGCACAAAGCTATTCAATCCAAACACATCCAAAAAGTGAGTCAATTCGCATCACGTTTCAATAAAGATATTTAAAAGGATACGGTCAGCTCTCAAGAGCCCTTATCCCAGCTTGCCGTACTTGATCTCACCCCGTTGACCCTTCGTCAACGCTTAAGGAGTAACCAATACCGTAGACTCCACTTTCACCGATTCCTTCCACCTCACATACCTCTACCGGGCCTGAACTCCAATCAGTTCAGAAATGGTAATACTCGAGTATACCGGAATCAAGAGTTTCATACTCAAGGATTCCACATAAACAGTCCCCATAGCTTGTCAATTTTCTCGACCAAGCCCTTGCCGGCTCGATTTAGTTGACCACCAATGGGGTTGAACTCAGTGATAACAGTAATGGTCGTTGGAGACTCATCCAAACGACCCCAATTCAAGTATGTTCAAGTAGAATTCAATTAATGCCGTAAACAGTCACATAAACCATAGAGTGCGAGAGTGATAAAGTACACCCTCGTCTCAAACAATTTCATCCATATACATAAGCATTCAAGTCATAAATTTCAAGTGTAACCAAGCCATGTAGCAACAATCACGTGAGTAGTACACTCACCAAGCAAACACAGAGTGAAATCACAAATTTCTGCCCAATGAGCGCTCCGCGTCACCGGCACGTCCTAAAACATACAATAAAACACAATGAGACTCAAGTACGAGTCATAAACCGAATCTACATACTACTAAAGTATGACCAAATAGAACGTATAAGTGCAAAATCAAGCTAGGACATGTGCGGAAATGAAGTTTAGGTTGAAAAATAAAAGGCAGATTTGACGTTGCTTAGCGGAACTAACACAACTGAAGCTACACTTGTCAGATTGAGGTACAATTTACACCGTTTCGAAGCTAAGATAAAGAGTTACAACTTTGATGAAGACCAGTCAGTCCAGTTCGTGGTGTAGCTAGGTCAAAATTTCAATATACCAAACCAGAATCGCACAAACAGGTTAGCTAACTGCATTCTGGTTAAACGACCATAACTCAGGCTACCGAAGTCCAATTGGGCCGTTTCTAGGGCCGTTAAAAAGTTAAGACACAGCACTACAACTTTCGTGTTTTGGCCAAAATCAAACTCAGTACGTAACAGGGTGAACGGTCGCGGTCAATTTGGGTGAACTGCCAACCCTGACCAAAAGTCCAAGGTACTGGAATGGGTCAACCCACTTTTTACCAATTAAAACCCAACCAAAATAATCGACAACGCAATCCTAAAACCCAACCAAAAGTTTTGAATTTTAACCTTCCTAAGCCCAATAAGAAACCCAAACAAATATTATTAAACCCATTTTTAAAACCCAAACAAAAATAACCTCTTAACCCAAATCACATATTTCACTAAAACCCAACATGATAAAATCAACAAAAATTATTGAGCCACAATTATGTCCTAAAAACAAGAATTAATCTAGTTAAAAGACTACTCATGCATATTAAAAGATGATTAAAATCTAAAAGAGAGAAATGAACTCAACTTTTCCGATTTTCCAGGTTATATCAGAACAAGAGGGAAGATTAAGGGGTTCCAACACAACAAAAATAGGGATCTAATTGAAAGAATTATGAACATTTTGGGGTCAAATTATGAAGTCCTAAAATTCTGGGGTTAAACCACAAGACAAGGAGAATAAGCATCGGACTCCATTTCCGTCGAACTCATACAAAGCAATCCTCGTTCGGGCATTTTAACAAACAGGTTGAGGGCATTAGAAATTCATCAGATTTTGCTTGGATTGAAGTTAATCAAACTCCAAAATTGTTCAACAATCATGAGATTTCAGTCCAATTCAACACATAAGGCACGGACAATCTAAAATTATGGACATCAATTAAATATTAACTTCAAGCAAACACAGAGCTTCAGCAACCCAAAGCAGCAAATTCTTATGCCAATCTCAACCCGAACATCAAGCATCAAGTTTTTTTCCGAAAAACAAACATTAGGTAATGAAATCGTACAAAACTCCAAGCAGTGGGCTATTCTACAAAGTGCGGCAAAATCATTTTCAAGCATGACTTTCGATTAGGCATTTCACCGAACATCAACTGGGTATCAAATAGTTTCACCGATTTTTGCTCCATCGATATTATAATTAGTCCCACAATTTTGTCAAAAAAAAACAAAGAAAAATTATCCCAATCAGCCCATAAAGCATATTCGGCCAAAAATCGTGGATAATCCACAAAGAAGATTCAAGAAAATCATCCTCTGCTTTAAGCTTCAACAATCTTAATTTTGAGCAGGAAATGAAATACAAAGGAAAACAAATCACTTACCATACACACGTTTTCTCGGCGAAGCTTTGCTGATGGCGGTGGAGGATTCCGACGAGATGGTGGCAGTCTCAATTCCTCCGTCAAGACTTTTCCTACGAAAATCCTCCTCAGTTTCGTGTTTCTCCTTTTTTCGTTCGGTCTTTTTCTTTCTTGCCTTCGGTCTTCCCTGAAGCTCTCCATTCCTCTGTTTTCTTTTTTTCCGTTTTTCCAACTGCCCTCTTCTAGCTTAATCAGACTCCTAGTCGCCAAAAATGGCCTGCGGGTTCAGGTCATGAGAGGCCTTAGCATACGAGTTCCTTGTTGCCACTGAAGCTGCATCTTTCACATCCTCTGTAATCAAAGGCCCCCAGCAAATCGTGCCCCAAAATCCTCAATGCCGGCTGCAATAACTCCCATGGCAGTGGAATTCTCACCCCCTGTGGCCTCAATTCCTTGTTGCCGTTGCTCCTCCAGCTCCTTCTCTCCCAGATTTTTCCTACTGTCTCTTGCTCGTTGTTTTTTCTTTCCGCCCCTCAAAGCTGTGTTTTTTCTTTTTCTAAACCCTCATCTCAAACCTTAGCCGCCATAGCTCCCCTCTGTTTTCTTTTAGCCGACCTCCCGCCTCTGTTTTTTCCCTTGTTTTTCTTTTCGTTTGCCCCCCCTTAGACCTTCCACGAAGCTTCCCCTCTGTCCCTTTCTTTGTGTTTTTTTTTCTTTCTTTTCTTTCGTAGCTCTCCTCTTGCCCTTTCCTTATTTTTGCAATCAAATCCTATCCTACAAGTGTCTAGACAGGTGAGGTGTTGTTAAAAAATCAAAGGGACACTTGTCCCCATGCTTACCCCCTCCACTTGTCATTTTTTTACTTTTCTTTTTTTTCCTTTTTTTTTTTGAAAATTAGTATGAAAATGCTTTTAATCTTGAATAAAATAAAATAAAATAAGAGACCCAAAAACAAAATAAATAATAAAATAAAATAAAAATAAACTAAACTAAATAAAACTAAATAAAATAAAAAAAATGAACAAATAAAGTTAACCAAAAATTTGGTGTCTACAGAGGAGCTTTACAAAAATATATTAAAACTAACTCAACTCGTGCTTCAAAACATCATAGTGCCCAAAAGTGGTTCCCTGTAAGGAAAACAAAATTTAATGGAGTGAGCTTTCGCCTAATGAGGTACCATCACCCAAGTAACAAAGTTCACATAAGCACAAAGCTATTCAATCCAAACACATCCAATAAGTGAGTCAATTCGCATCATGTTTCAATAAAGATATTTAAAAGGATACGGTCGGCTCTCAAAAGCCCTTATCCCTGATTGCCGTACTTGATCTCGCCCCGTTGACCCTCCGTCAACGCTTAAGGAGTAACCAATACCGTAGACTCCACTTTCACCGATTCCTTCCACCTCACATACCCCTACTGGGCCCGAACTCCAATCAGTTCAGAAATGGTAAAACTCGAGTATACCGGAATCAAGAGTCTCATACTCAAGGATTCCACATAAACAGTCCCCATGGCTTGTCAATTTTCTCGATCAAACCCTTGCCGGCTCGATTCAGTTGACCACCAATGGGGTTGAGCTCAGTGATAACAGTAATGGTCGTTGGAGACTCATCCAAATGACCCCAGTTCAAGTATGTTCAAGTAGAATTCAATTAATGCAGTAAACAGTCACATAAACCATAGAGCGCGAGAGTGATAAAGTACACCCTCGTCTCAAACAATTTCATCCATATACATAAGCATTCAAGTCATAAATTTCAAGTATAACCAAGCCATGTAGCAACAATCACGTGAGTAGTACACTCACCAAGCAAACACAGTGAAATCACAAATTTCTGCCCAACTAGCGCTCTGTGTCACCGGCTTGTCCTAAAACAAACAATAAAACACAATGAGACTCGAGTACGAGTCATAAACCAAATCTACATACTACTAGAGTAAGACCAAATAGAACGTATAAGTACAAAATCAAGCTAGGACATCTGCGGAAATGAAGTTTAGGTTAGAAAACAAAAGGCAGATTTGACGTTGCTTAGCGGAACTAACACAACTGAAGGTACACTTGTCGGATTGAGGCGTAATTTACACCATTTTGAAGCTAAGATAAAGGGCTACAACTTTGATGAAGACCACTCAGTCCAGTTCCTGGTGTAGCTAGGTCAAAATTTCAATGTACCAAACCAGAATCGGACAAACAGGTTAGCTAACTGCATTCTGGTTAAACGACCATAACTCAGGTTACCGAAGTCCACTTGGGGCGTTTCCATGGCCGTTAGAAAGTTAAGACATAGTACTACAACTTTTGTGTTTTGGTCAAAATCAAACTCAGTACGCAACAGGGTGAACGGTCGCGGTCAGTTTGGGTGAACTGCCAACCCTGACCGCCGAACTCCTACTTAGGGCAGTCTGGGTATTTCCGTCTTTTCATAGTCTACTGAGCTCAGATTGGGCTGAAATTTTACAGGTAACTATATAACATTATTTCCTACAACTTTCATGTTTTACCCTAAGGCTAAGTCAGCTTTCTTCCAATCCAAACAGTACCGGGCAGAACAGGGTTAATTGAAACCCTAATCTGGAATGTTCCGCACAAAGTGGAAATTTTCCGCAATTAGCTACAATTTAAGCACTATAGCTTCATTCTAGACTATCCCAAACCATCATCCATGGCCACAAAATATTAAACATATAAAAACAGAAAAATCAAGAATAATTATAAAAATTCATCATTCTCCACCAATAGTCATGATATTGTCCACAAAATCACCTCTTTGACTAACACAAGCTACTAATTTAACATTAGCAAGACCAAAGAATGAACTCCTTAGCTACTCACCTTGCAACTCAAGAAAAGAGCCAATTAAGCACCACTTTCTTCCAAACCACTTCACCAACAACCTCACAACCACTAAACTAAGGGTTTTTATGGAGGAATTTCAAGTTTAATCGGTTAGATTTGAAGATTGAGCAAGCTTGGGATGAAGAAAGTTGAAGGCTTTTCTTTTCTTTCCCCTTGAGAGAGTCAGCAACAACAAGCTTGAAATGAAAATGATTTTGGGTCAATTTTGATTAATTGGTAAAGTTAAGGAACAGTAGTCAAAGTCAAGATTAAATCACAAGGTGACACTTGTCACCCTTATTTAATGCAAAGCTATCCTTTTGTCTCTCCCACACTAATCCATTTGGTAGCCTCTAATTATCTCTTAACACTTAGTAAATCAAATCCTGTATACAAAACTTAACCTAACTGGCCAAATTTTACCGAAATTTTCGCATTAGCGGGTCCCACGCCCAGTATTCACTCCTAAAATCTCATGAACCTACTTATACTAGAAAAATGATTGAAAAATCATATTTACTCATAAACTTATATAGAAAATTTTCCTAATATAGAAAATATGAAAAGCATGCAATTCAATAAAATAAAACTTAGAAAATAAGAAAATTTACGGGTTCTCACGGAAAGCACCAGGCTCCAAGTGAGGAACTTCCAAACTCAAAAGCGAGGATTTCCTGGTAGCAGTTCTGGACAGGGGGATAAGAGTACCCCTTCCAAATTTGTACGGGGAGCCGGAGGTGGAAGGCAGTCGGGAGTATCAAGAGGGGCTCAATCCAGAGGTGACCAAACTGGGCGAGGCCAAAGAGGAAATTTCTAAGGGGGCTCAGTTTCAGCATCTCGCGGTCCTTGTGGGCATTGTGGGAAGTCAAACCACATAAAAGACAATTGCTGGAGGAAAGAAGGGAAGTGTTTACGCTACGGGAATGCAGACCACCAACTTGCCACTTGTCCGGTCCTAAAACAAGGTGGAAGGGGGAGCCAACAACCACCGAAGACCAATTCTGGACCAGCTAAGGGAGAAGGGACGAAACCCAAGGTGTCGGCTCGAGTGTATTCATTAGAACCACAACAAGTCCCTGACTCTTCCGACGTCGTAGAAGGTACGATCCCTGTATTCCACCGATTTGCGAAAGTCTTAGTAGATCCTGGTGCTACCCATTCATTTGTCAACCCCAATTTTATGTGCGGAATAGATGTAAAACCTGCTAGTTTACCCTATACCCTGGAAGTTAGTACTCCTACGGGGGATCATCGTTTGAGTACTAGTATGGTTTATAAGAATTGCGAAGTTTGGGTAGGAGAGAGAAAATTATTAGGGGATTTGATAAGCCTGTCCATTAAGGGGTATGATGTAATCTTGGGTATGGATTGGTTAGCCAGGTATAATGCTCAACTGGATTGTAAGAGAAATGTGGTAGAATTCCGCATTCCTGGGGAGGCTACCATAAGGTTAGATATAAGGGGTAGGTTAGCCTCGTCCGCCTTGATCTCGGGTATTCGGGCTAGGAAATTGCTAAATAGAGAGGAGCGCAAGGGTTTTTAGCCTTTCTAATCAATACCCCCACCGATAAACTGAAGGTAGAGGATGTGCACGTGGTGAAGAAATATCCAAACGTATTTCCGGATGAGTTAGTAACTCTACCTCCAGAGAGAGAGAGATAGAGTTCAAAATTGATTTGTTACAAAGAACATCGCCTATCTCTAAGACCCCGTATCGGATGGCACTTGCTGAGCTCAAGAATTGAAATTGCAGTTACAAGACCTTTTGGAGCGGGGGTTCATTCGAGAGAGTGGGTCTCCTTGGGGAGCCCCTGTGTTGTTTGTGAAGAAGAATGATGGAAGTTTGCATATGTGTATAGAATATCGGGGGCTGAATAATGTAACGGTTAAGAATAAATATCCACTGCCCCATATTGATGAGTTGTTCGACCAGTTGCAAAGAGCAGTGGTCTTTTCGAAATTAGATCTTCGGCAGAGGTATTACCAATTGTTGATTAGGAAGGAGGATATCCCAAAAACTACTTTCAATTAGAGATATGGGCATTATGAGTTCGCAGTCATGCCTTTTGGACTGACCAATGCCCCTGCTGCCTTCATGGATTTAATCCATAGGGTTTTAAACCCTATTTGGATAGATTTGTCGTTGTCTTTATTGATGACATTCTAGTTTACTCCAAGACTCGTGAGGAGCATGAGCAACACTTACGAATCATCTTGTAGACCCTAAGAGAGCATCAGTTGAACGCCAAGTTTAGTAAGTGCGAGTTTTGGCTGGAGAAAATTTCTTTCTTAGGGCACGTAATTTCCCAGGAGGGGATCTTGGTTGACCCAGCAAAAGTAGAGGCCGTGACGGATTGGAAGAGGCCGGAAAATCCCACGGAGATCCGTAGTTTCCTAGGGTTGGCTGGGTACTATAGGTGTTTCATTAAAGACTTTTCCAAACTGGCCAGTCCTTTAACCGATCTAACGAAGAAATACGGTCGTTTTATGTGGGATGCCAAGTGTGAAGCGAGTTTTCGGGAGTTAAAGAAAAGATTAACCATGGCCCCGATCTTAGTTTTGCCAAACGGAGTAGATGGTTTTACCGTTTATACTGATGTCTCGCGGGAAGGTCTGGGGTATGTACTGATGCAAAATCGGAATGTAATATCTTTTGCCTCTAGGAAGTTAAAACCCCACAAGCAGAACTATCCCACCCATGATCTGGAGTTAGCTGCAGTTGTTTTCGCTCTGAAAAAATCACTACAAGAAATTTGGCCTTTTGTGACAATACAAAGTCATCACTAAAAATCCAAAAGTCGTCATTATATGAATATAGTGACGACTTTTCCCATTGTCACATCGTTGTCACTAATTCTATGTCACAAATAGGTACCTGTGACAACCTATATAAAGTCGTCACTAAATATTAATATTTAATGACGAAGAATAAGTCGTCACTAATGAATAGTTTTCTGTGACGACATTTCTTGTCACTGTTGCAAAAATTTTTTTGTCATAAAAGATAGCAAAAGTCGTCACAAATGTGGACCTGCACAGTGACGACTTGAACTTGTCACTCTCACTCCTAGTATTCTGTGACAAGAATGGTCGTCACTTACAAATTTGTCTCCAACAGCTGCAATTGTTCATTCCAAATATAACATTGCCATGGCTCTCGTTCTGATAGTTATAGCCAAAAAAATTAAATTTGGCTAAGAGTGACATCTTTTGGGGAGGTTGTCACTGAATTTTTTCTAAAGGAGTTGAAATTAACCGATACAAATATAGTATTGCCATGCCATTTTCAACAAATATAACAAAACATTCAATATGACAAAAGGCAAAACCAACATAGAATATATGCCACAAATTCATATATTTGGCCATAACACATCTCCAAATTAGTCAAAACAGAAGTGAACCACAAATGTTGGGAATATAGTAATCCCACATAATCAGTTGTAAGTTCTAATGGCCAATACATATCCTTCCCAAAAGATAGAATACTAGATTTTGCCACTAAAGCATAGACTACACAGCTGTGGTCAGATTTTGAGCATCTCTTGCAGCACGAGCATCAGTCTTCTCACGATCAAAATATGAAGTTAGACTGCATTGAAAATAAACTTTTCTTTAGAGTTTCAGCATATCCAACTACTGTGAACTTAAGTAAAAAAAAATCAGTCAAGCTATGTTAGTGCACTCAATAATAACCTGAATAATAAGAATGCGCATGTGCTTTGTTAGTGCACTCAATAGAAGCTAACACTCTGTTTTGTAGAAAAGAATCCAATACTATCAACTATTTCCAGGAACTCCATTTAACTTGACCAATTGTTTTTCCAATAAATCATCCTCAAGTGCTTAAGGTCTCACTAAGATACTAGTTTCAATTCACCAAGCATACATCAAAACCCTTCCTTATTCAAAGGCTTATACTTCAAGAGGAAAACAGAGATGCAATATAACAGCATTGCCAATTGCAGATTTCAGCCTTATGTACAGAAGGTCTTCTCTTTCTTCCAATAGCTAACTTCATCCAGCTTGCCTTGTGGCACTGGTTCATATTTCCATTTGAATTTCTATTCATGGCTTTGGTTTGTGTGGATTCTATACACTAGGTGCAACAAAAATTACTAAAATTTGCAAAGATATATATTGTGGAAAGAATGACAACTCACTTTATGATCTACATCTGTGTTATGGCTCAACCATGCATAGGCCTCTTTGAAGTCATAAAAAATGCGAAGGCCATCATGAGATTGACTTGTTAGCACTATGAAGGGTATTGAACATGCTTCTGCTGCTGCCCAGACACAATGAACCTACATGAAAAATCATCTGTAAATAGTGAAGAGCTCAACCAGGAAGCCAAAGAACAACATGGAAATCCAGCATAAGGACCAAAAAGTACAACCAAACTTTTAAGTGTTGCTTTCATCTCAATCTTTTTGCGAACTTTTCAGAAAGCACTCACAGGTTATATTACAGTATTTGGAGTTAAATTTGCAAAAAATGTGTAATTCAGAATGGCACGACTAAAAGAAAGGTCTAAATATTACATTGACAAGACCTTTTTATTATGGGAAAAAATGCTACCACATTCATAACAGCTACAATTGGGTTTTTCTCAGTCATGAGCAGCAAACTAGTAACAAACAAAAAGATAAAAGAATTCCTCTTTTACTAGACCAAATTAAGCATACATACCACATAGAACGCAACCAACAAAACTAGTAAAAATATAGCAATGACAGATGCTTCAACAAGTAAAACCAAAGACCTTCTCTAATCAGATGTAAAAATTTCTGATGTACTAGGCAACTGAAATTTGAGCGAATGAGTAAGAACATCAAAAGCTCCTGAAAGAGAAATTCCAGGCATTTTGCATACTGCTGGACCAAGTACAAGCATTAGTGGCACCTGTAACAGCAAAAGAGAACGTTGCTCAACATAGTGGAAGCCAAGAGAGAATAGTATTAAGCTTACATATTTCAAATTAATCTCACCATGACACCTGAAAAATATACTAATGTAACTATGTAAAGGATGCTAAAGGAGCTTGCATCAGAAAGTGGCAAAAAGCATGCCTGCAATTGCAAACAAGATAGATTGGATATGAGTAGCCACTCCACTAGAGAGAACTATATGTATAAAGTTAAAGCATCAAATTTCAAGTTTGGTTACTTCTTTTGCCTTGAAACTACTTAGATAGATTCCAAGCAAATCATGAACTCGCAACTAGAATTCGACAGACAGAAGAGACTCATGGATCAAGCAGACTTAGACTACGCCCACTCCAACCCTTAGTTGGGCTGGAGGCTACTAATGCTATAAGTACAGTCACCATGGCACAGCAAATTACCCTGAAATTTGAATGACAAGTAATTAAGTCAACCAAAAAATTTTTATGAAACTCTTAGCTACTACTTACACAATATAACAGCAAGCAAATTTCTTTACAAACTACAAGTAAAGGCACTTACAGGCCAACTGAAAACACAAGCGTAACAGCCACTTTTAACATTCTTAGTGACAGAATCCCTTTAATGTAGTAAACAAGAGCTACAACATGAATAATAATAAACACCTGTACATGCCCAAGAATGGAAAAGTAAAATTAGAGATTAAGAGCAACATAAGGCATAAATTTAAAAAGATTGAGAAGCATAAAAAAAGTAAAAGCGAATCCCTGACTACAGTAATAGCGAATGAGAAAGCAAGAATGGCAGAAAAACCAGCCAGTTGGAACTAACCAAAAATGAAGCAAAATGCTCGGATGCCATGACCGGATTAAAGCCCAGAACAGGGACCAAAGCAGCCAACAATGTTCCCAAGACAACTTATATTTGAAATTACAAAGACATTAGTACAAGGATGAGTAGAATAACAACGTTAAAGAGGCATATTTATCTTAAAGACATTACTAATTCAATATAAATCAAAACAGATTTGGACAATACTACAACCAGACATAAAAACCGATAATACAGCCCAAACCAAAACCATAGAAACAACTAAAAAGCTGGAGATTGATGCCAAGGGTAAAAATAAAGACATAAAATAATAGGTCACTTACCATAAGAAATTGTGGATTCAACATATCTGGAGTTCAATTCAAACTCCTCTGCCACTTCAAATATGCTAACAAACATGTTTCAAGAGCAAATTACCAACTGTGGTAGCAATCACAATGGTCAAACAAACTAGAGAACGGATAATCCATAAGTCCAGCAATTGAAAAGAAATATGGCTCGCTATGGCTCTAAAACCCTGGTAAGGACGATGATCAATGCAATAAAGGTAAACAGCAAAAGAGAGATAACAAAAATTTCGAAGGTAAAATCCTTCAATGTCTTAGTAATTCAATTTCATCTCCTAACGGCAATTAGAGTTTTCCGCTGGTAGATGAATATATCAAAACTGCCTTTGACATTGACAATTTCCACTTTGGAGTGCATAAAATTAAAACGCAGATACAGGTACATCAGATTTCATAAATCTAGCACTTCGACTCACTTACTAAACCAATAACCAAAACAATTAAAAAAAACTCCAAATCGACTATACTAATAATATTTCTTAAGCAGTAGACCAATCGCACATTTAACATTTTTCCTCCGAGAGAGAGAGAGAAGGTCCTTTCCATAATCGATATTAAATTATTCATCCACATCACCTACCTACTATGTGCGTACAATAATTCCCCATCCAGACACATAACAGAATATACCTGCTTGAGTTCAGGCCTAGACAAATTGGACATGGCGAAAATTTTCATAGCATCATTGCCAGTCAAGCGGCTATCGCCGTCTGCACAAAAGGAAAAGTAGAATGCTAAGTAAATAAATCTATAAGAAAGAAAGAAAAGAAAAATAAAAAGAAAGAAAGAAAGAACATAGTTAACGATTAATTGGAAGGGAAGAACAGCAACTGAATTAATTTGAACGAAAAAGTTATGACCAAAAAAAGAAGGAAAACCTGAGTCGGCGAAGTTGAACCAATACTCAAGATTTAAGTGGAAAATTTGACCCATAAACTCAAGATTCAGTCTATCCGACCTACATTTGACAAAAAAATATCGAAATTAGATGGAAAATATTGAGATTACATACCTCAAATTATGCCTTCACTCCCTTAGCTCTTGTTTTCCTTAAGATTCAGTCTTCGAACTCTGGCTTTCCCCCAAAATTCACGGCCAATTTTCTGTGTTCTTGCCAGCAAGCAAGTGCAGCACCAATCTAGGGATTTTTGCTATTTGCGAGGTCACTAAAGTTGCCCAAATCCTTTGGGTAGCTCAAAGTAGGGATGAAAAAGGTGATTTAAAGTGATTTTGTGGATAATTTCAGCAAGATGACAGTAAAGCATAAGAAGAAATGGAGAAGATGATAATGTCCGAAACTTTCAACGAGAGAGAAAGAAAATGCGGTACGAAAATTTTCAACGAGAAAGAAGAAATGATAAGTGTTGTGAGTGTTTTAGTTTAACTCTTGCCAAAACGACGTCGTTTCTATCTCATTTTGTTCACCCCGCCTCTACACCTTGAATTTTCAGCTTCCCGCTTCCATTTTAACTTAGCACAAAAAGTAACGCTTTCATTCTTTTTTGTACAAACTATTTGAACCTTTCTTTATAAAAATAACGCCTTCTCTAATATCTCTTTTTTTTTCCCATCTATGTGTAATTAAGATTGTTTATTATTTTGAACTTTTTTAACTCACAAGTTGTATTAAAACTTTATTTGTAATATTAAAACTTTAGAATATGAAATTTTAATATTTTTGGATTTTTTTACTAACATAGGATTTTTTTTGGATCTCTATGACAAAATAATGTTCAAAAACTAAAAATTTTATTAAATAGGATTTTCTTAAAAATTTTATTAATGTTCAAAATAATGTTTATTGAATTTTTTTCTTTTTTTTATTAACATAGGTTTTTTACTAAATTTTGGAAATTTATTTTTACCGAGCAGCTCAGCAAAGGTCGAAAACTTGAATCAAAGCATCTCGACATTAGGATCTCTACCAAAAATAATGTTCAAAAACTAAAAGGCTTATTACAAATATGTTTATGATTCAAAAAAAGATCTTTAAAGGCAAATATTTTTGTTATCAATTTAATAATGTTATCAATTATGCACGAAGTGTGGTCTGACAAGACCAAACAATCTGTTTAGTTGATCAAATAACCAAAATGGTTTACTAATACATATATGAAACACTAAATCTATTTGATACAAGTACTGATCCATTAACCATAGATCCAATTTGATTATTGTAAATTGTAATACATAACAAACTCCAGTCATGCAATTGTCAAGATTTTTACTTAATTTCATATTAAATTTTATTATTCTCTCCGCTTATTATTTTCACACTATGTTAATCAGTAATTTCCTAAATATTGTCAAGAGAACTAAATAATGAATTCATAATATTTTTTAAATTTATAACTAGCTATTAGTTAAGTTTGGAATAATTAAAAAATAGGTAAACATCTTTTTTTACAATACCTTCCTCATTTTGCTAATGATGAACATAACCTAATGTGTAAAAGCATAGGGTGCCATAATAGAATTAATACAACCTTTCTTTATCGCATACGTGGCTAAATTGCAAAAGACACTAGTGTCATGGTAGAGTTAATGAGATTAGTTTACCAAATATGGGCCTAAAATATAAAAGTTCAGTGAAATAACATAATTAATTAAAGTTATTTACAACACATGGGCCATATCAAAAAATTAATGTGGTATATGGGGCTAAAATGTAAAATTTAGGGTGTCATAGTAGAATTAATAAAATTTATTTATAACACATGGGCCATATTGAAAAAATTAAGGTGGTATATGGGGTCAAAAAGCAAAAGTTAGGGTGCCATAATAGAATTAATAAAATTTATTTACAACAAATGGGCCATATTGAAAATATTAGGGTGACATAGTAGAATTAGTGAAAGTGGGATGAGAATAAACGCTTTGTACAGTGACGACTACTTGTTGTCACTAATTTAGAACGTATCACCATACTGTGACGATATTAAAAAGTTGTCACTGAAATTGGTCCTACAGTGACAACGTCTTTTCCAGTCGTCACAATGTTGATCTCCCGCCAGACTGCATAGTTGCGCGCCATCCATACTGTAACGACTTATCACTTGTTGTCACTGTTGACGGGTGAACCCACGATCAAGCATGACGACTTTTAGTGTCGTCACTAAAGTCTTCAATTGTGACAAGTTTCTATGTTGTCACAGAGAATGTTGTCACAAAAGGCCAAATTTCTTGTAGTGAATGGAGACACTATCTATACGGGGTAACCTTCGAGGTTTACTCAGACCATAAGAGCCTTAGATACCTCTTCTCTCAAAAGGAGTTGAATATGAGGCAGCGACGGTGGATGGAGTTCCTGGAGGACTACGACTGCACTATCAACTACCATCTAGGGAAAGCCAACGTGGTGGCGGATGCCTTAAGCCGGAAGGCTCAGGTTGCGGGGTTAATGATTAAGGAGTGGGATCTGTTGGAATCGATTTGTGAGTGGAAATCCTGTCTGGGAAATCAAAAAGTGATTTTTAATAATATTAAGGTAACGTCCACTCTACTGAGGCGAATTAAAGACGCTCAGAAGGAAGATGCTATGGTACGGAAGTGGGGAGAGAAAGTGAAAAAGGGGAATTACCGAATTTTAATTTCAGTCCTGAGGGAATTTTGAAATACCGAAACCGAGTGGTGGTGCCAAAAGATGAAATGTTAAAGAAGGAGATTTTAGAGGAAGCTCATCGGTCCAATTATACGATCCATCTGGGTAGTAGCAAGATGTACCAGGAGCTAAAAGGAGCTTATTGGTGGGACAACATGAAGAAGGAAATAGCTCAATACGTGCAAAAGTGTCTCATTTGATGTGCAGCCCCGATCTAGACAACCAAAACACCATGGCTTATGCAGCGAAAATTTGACCCAACTAATCCCTAGAAGTCACGAACAATTTTGATATTATCTCAACCCGTAACTACTTGAATTAACGAACCAAATTGGAGGTAGTAGAACGCCACAATCAAGGAGATACTCGATTGATAAGTTCGGGTGAATAACTTGAGAAGATTCTCAAGTATTCAAAGGAAACTCTCTTGCCAAAGAGAAAGTGAAAACTCACTAATTGTATTTAATAGCCAAAAACTCCTCCCAAAACAAAGAGGAAGTGGGGCTATTTATAGCCCTTACAAGCATTAACCCTAATCCAAAAATTGACCAAACTACCCTACATACTTAAGGAAGATTTTGGGCCTCACTTACTAACAAATGGGCCGCAATTAAACTAGCTTAATTACCTAGACTTTCTAAAGCGAGAAATAACCAAAATCAACGAGGAAAATCAAATAATCCAACTAAACTCAAGTATTCGTGCAATCAACTAGTCTTCACTTGAATCTTCCAATTCCCATGTGCTTGAATGGGCCTTGGTCTTTATATTCTCATCATTCCCCTCCTCTCAAAAGCAATTTGCCCACAAATTGAAGCACGAATGGTGACAAGACGAGTTACATGCCTTCGACTCAATCTTGTTATGATGGCTACAGATGGCATCCAATGCAAAACCCATGTGCTAAGTTGGAAAATAACCCTCGTCGAACCTTGAATCTCACAAACCATCTTCAATGTATGCTCAACTTTATTGTTTGTGGTCATGAGGTAAGGGTCCTCAAAGTGGTATGAAGTGTATCCCGTGAAATCGAACTCCGGCTCGAACACACTTGCAAGGCACCAAGGCGGATTTGGTGATGTTGGAGCTGCATGTGGACTAAGAGCAAGACGAAAATCATAATGGTCATTGCGGTACTTGTTCTTTAAACGAACCCTTGGTACACAACCATCCCTAAAATATGGAGTGTTCCCTTCAAAATGAGCTCGAATCAACTCCCCTTTGGTGTGGACTGATTTGAGTTGACATTGTTCCATGAATGGATACCAAGGGGGTTTAACTCTTGGAGTACCAACTCCATGGAGGCTTGCAACGTCTACAATTGATTTTGGAATGGAACACACCAAGATCAGCTCAACTTGCCTTTGCTTGATCTGTATAAAAGAAGAAACACTAAACAAAGCAAAGGTAAGTTTGTTAAGAAAATAATAGGCCTTCATCGGGTTGCTCAAGATCAGCCCACTTTCTCTTCTTTCTTCCTTTTTACCACCCATCTCATTAGATTTTTCCATCTCTTTTTCTAGTTCAACAGCTGACCCTTTTATCTCATTACTTTCAACTTCCTCGGGTTTTACCTCTGCAGGCACAATTCCCTCATCTAGTTTTTTCTCCATTCTATAACGCTCAAGCTCACTTTTCGTGCATGCTAGATCAATACAAAGTTGGTCATAAGTAAGTGATACAAGTCCAAGACGACGACTATTAAATAAGAAGGAATACTTATTAGTATGTCCATCAATTTTAACTTGTCGCCTCGACATCCATGTTTTGCCCAACAACACATGTGTCACTTGAATTGGGACTACATCACACAACACCTCATCCACATATTTGCCGATTTGAATAGGTACAAGTGTGTGCTTAGTAACCCAAACATCCCCATGAGTGCTCGTCAACTTGTACGGTTGAAGATGATCAATGGTTGGAAGATTTAATTTCTCAACCATGATAGCACTTGCAAGATTGACTTCACAACTACCATCAATGGCCAAGCTACAAATTTTATCTTTGACACCGCAACGAGTATAAAACCAACCAAGCAACTGAGATTTGACGAGGTCCAATTGCTCATCTACACCACGTAATGCCACTTCTTTGACTCCTTAGGATCAGGAAGACAATGTTGTGGGTTAGCTTTTATGCGTCTTTTACTCGCCATGACGTATGAGGGAACCTACAAAAAGTTAGTAACGAAACCGAAGATATTGCCTTTCACGCTCCCTTACGTGTATCCACTCGCACTCGTGTATATGGATGTCACTCTAATGGACTTACCAAATGCCTTTACCTGTTGGGTTAGGTAGTTGAGAAATGCTGCTCAAGTCCAACAACCGTTACCAACCTTTCCACAAGTGTAATCACAAGAATGTAGGAGAAAATGTAGGAAAGTGTTCCTAGAATCTAGGAAGAGAATATAGGAGAGTTTCCTAAAGTGGATGAGAGAATATAGGAAAGGTCCTAAAAATGGATGAGAGAATTTTAGGAGAGTTTCCTAAAAAATGGATGAGGGAATTTAGGAAAGTTTCCAAAAAAATGGATGAGAGAGTTTAGAAAATTTTCCTAAAAATGGATGAGAGAATATAGAAAAGTTTCCAAAAAATGGATGAGAGAGTTTAGCAAAGTTTGCTGAAAAGGTAGGAGAGAGAGTGTCCAAGTGAGTACAAAGAGTTATCCAAGTGCTTTACTTAGTTTCCTAATTGATTTTGGAAACAAGTTAGTTTTTGGAAACCTTTTGAAAATCCTCTTCCTCTTGAACAACTTTTGGTAACCTTCTTGAAACAACCTTTGGTAATCTTCTTGAAACAACTTTTGGTAACTTCCAAATTCAACTCCAAGAAAGATTGCACAAATCAGATTTGGTTCTCTATTCAAAACAATTCGATTGCCCCTTTCTTTCCTTTCCTTTTTTTTTTCTCTTGCCAACCAATTCCTCTTTTCTTTCTTCTTTTTTTTTATTTTTTTTTTTTACTACAACTATCAACCATGACACAAAACAAGGAAGTCCACAAATAATAACAACCAAGAACTCCAAGATCTTTCAAGAACGTTCAAGAAAGTTGTCAGGAACTTCAGAAATTTCAAGATTGTGGTCAAGAATTCAAGAAACTCAAGATTATTGTAAGTTCTCTTCAAGATTCACAAAATTCCAACAAGTTTTACCAAAATTCAGATTTGAAAACCAAGTAAACAAGTTGGATAACACAAACAACAAGGCTGGACAGATTTGTATTCGGATGAACAGTTACTATGAACAGTGTCGGTGAACAGTATCGGTAAACAGTAACGATGAACAGTGTCGGTGAACAGTATGATGAACAGTAATAATTTTTTTTTTTTTTTGGTTCTAAACAAACGAACAGATTGGGATAAACATATATGACTCGAAATAAACGAAAAACAAAAAAAAAGATATAACCTGGTGGTTGTCAACTAGCTCTGATACCAACTGATGTGAAACCCCGATCTAGACAACCAAAACACCATGGCTTAGGCAGCGGAAATTTGACCCAACTAATCCCTAGAAGTCACGAACAATTTTGATATTATCTCAACCCGTAACTACTCGAATTAACGAACCAAATTGGAGGTAGTAGAACGCCACAATCAAGGAGATACTCGATTGATAAGTTCGGGTGAATAACTTGAGAAGATTCTCAAGTATTCAAAGGCAACTCTCTTGCCAAAGAGAAAGTGAAAACTCACTAATTGTATTTAATAGTCAAAAACTGATCCCAAACAAAGAGGAAGTGGGGCTATTTATAGCCCTTATAAGCATTAACCCTAATCCAAAAGTTGACCAAACTACCCTACATACTTAAGAAAGATTTTGGGCCTTACTTACTAACAAATGGGCCGCAATTAAACTATCTTAATTACCTAGACTTTTTAAAACGAGAAATAACCAAAATCAACGAGGAAAATCAAATAATCCTACTAAACTCAAGCATTCGTGCAATCAACTAGTCTTCACTTGAATCTTCCAATTCCCCATGTGCTTGAATGGGCCTTGGTCTTTATATTCTCATCATATCATCCTCAGACGGATGGACAGTCGGAGCAAACAATTCAAACTCTCGAGGATATGTTAAGGACCTATATTCTGGATTTTGGTGGTAATTGGGGTCAACACATGACCTTAGTAGAGTTTGCCTACAATAATAGTTACCACTCGTCGATCCAAATGGCACCTTACGAAGCGCTTTACGGGAGAAAGTGCAGGTCACCGATCTATTGGGATGAAGTTGGCGAAAGGAAGGTTCTAGATTCAACGGCTATTCCATGGATGGAGGATGCCTTAGAAAAGGTCAAGTTGATACGACAAAGACTCCAGACAGCTCAAAGCCGACAAAAGAGCTACACGAACAATCGAAGAAAGGATCTGGAGTTCGAAGTTGGGGACCTTGTTTTCCTTAAGGTCACACCGTTACGAAGCGTCACGGCGGGTAGAGGAAAGAAACTTCAACCAAGGTTCGTCGGACCTTTCAAAATTCTCCAGAGAATTGGGAAAGTAGCGTATCGACTTGAACTACCCTCAAGTCTGTCCATGATTCACGACGTCTTCCACGTCTCGATGCTTAAGAAGTATTATCCCGTCCCATCTCATATCTTACAACTAGAGGAAATTGAGATTGACGAATCACTCACCTACAAAGAGAAACCTGTGCAGTTGCTTGACCGAAAGGTTAAGGAGCTGAGAAACAAACAAATTCCTTTGGTAAAGATCTTGTGGAGAAATCATGGGATAGAAGAGGATACCTGGGAGGTGGAAGCAGAAATGCAGAAGAAATACCCTGAACTGTTTGTGAATTAATGTGAGAAATTTCGAGGACGAAATTCTTTTAAGTGGGAGAGAGTGTAAGACACGAAAATTTTCTAATTTTCTAGGCTTTATTTTATTTAATTGCACGCCTTTTCCATATTTTCTTTATTAGAAAAATTTTCTAGATAATTTTTATGAGTAAATATAGTTTTTAAATTATTTTTCTAGTATCAGTTAGTTTTTGAGAAATTAAGAGTGTATACCGGATGTGGGACCCGCAAGTGCGGTAAGTGCGGCAAAATTCGGCCAATTAGGTTAAGTTTTGTATACCAGGAGTAATTTACTAGGTGCTAAGAGATAATTAGAGGTTACCTAGATGGATTAGTATTGGAGAGACAAGATGATAAGTTTAAGCTTAAAAGGTGACAAGTGTCACCATGTGATACCATCTTGGACTTTGACCATTTAACTTTACCTTTATCATATAACAAAATTGACCCAAAAATCATCTTTATTTCAGGTTCCTTGGCCGACTTTCTTAGGGAGAGAAAAGAAAGAAAACTTCAACCTTCATCTTCCATTTCTTGCACAAATCTTGTAATCCAACCATCCAAACTTGAAATTACTCCATAAAAACCCTTAGCTAGGTAGGTTTGAGGAAGTTGGTGGAGTTGTTTTGGAAGCAAGAGACCTAAGCTACAACCTTTTGGGAGGTATCAAGGTATGGTGTGTAAAGATTCATTGGTTGTTTCCAATAATGGTGAATTCATGACTTGTGATGGCTAGTTATGTGATTTTGTGGGATATTTCATGACTTTTGGTAGAGATTGTGGAATTTTTATTTTTATTCATAATTTTTCTGTTTTTATATGTTTAATGTTGGTTGGCCATGGATGATGGTTTGGTATGGTTTAGAATGAACTTATGAAGTGTTAATTGTAGCTATTTGCGGAAAATTTCCGCTTTGTATGGAAAATTTCAGATTTAGGGTTTTGAATTGGGGCTTTTCTAGGGTTATTGTAGCATTATTGAATTGGCTTTGTTTAAAGGGTATTGCAACCCTAATAAGGTGTATTGAATGACCTATGTCTTGCAATTGTAATTGTGGCTGTGTTAGGGTAATATAAGTGATTGATTGTAGGTTGGAAATCTGAAATTTTAAAGGAAAATGCTGTCCAAACGTTAGGTTCATATGATTTCTTGGATTTGGGTTGCTTATAGTGTGAATTAGTTACTTTAGGGTTGTCTAAACCCTTAGCCCTAAGTGTTCCTTATATTACTTTGAGTTCTATCGGCCTTGCATTAGCGAAGTGTGGTTTGGATTTATGACTCGTATTTGAGTCTCATTGTGTTGCTTTGCATTATTTAGGACGTGCCGGTGACCCAAAGCGCTCGTTGGACAGAAATTTGTGAAATCTTCCTTTGCTTGATTGGTGAGTATATTACTCACATACTTGTTACTTCATGGCTGCGCTATACTTGAAATCTATGACTTGAATGCTTGTGTGTACTGATGAGCTTGGTTGAGTTAAGGGTGTACTTTATCATTCTTACACTCAATGGCTTATGTGACTGTTACTGTATCGATTGAATGACTTTGAATATACTTGAATTGGTGTTGTTTGGACGTGTATCCAACGACTCTTACTGTTTACTCTGAGCTCAACCCCATTGGCGGTCGATTGACTCGAGCCAGCAAGGGCATGATCGAGGAGATTGATAAGCCATGGGGACTGTTTCTATGGAATCATTGGGTATGAGACTCTTGATTCCGGTATACTCGAGTATTACCATTGTAAACTGAATGGAGTTCGGGCCCAGTAGGGGTATGTGAGGTGGATGGAAATTGGAGAAAGTGAGGTCTACGGTATTGGTTCTTCTTTAAGCGTTGACGGAGAGTCAACGGGGTAAGATCAAGTATGGCAAGTGTGGAAAAGGGCTCTTGAGAGCCGTCCGCATCCTTTTATTATATGTAAATGTGATGTTAGTTCGGATTACTTGTTGAACGTTTGGATTGAGCAACTTTGTGCTTATGTGAGCTCTACTGATCTGCATGAGTGTACCTCATTGGGCGAAAGCTCACTCCATTGCCTTTGTTTTCCTTACAGGGATATGACTACCTTTTGGAAACTGTGATTTTGAAGCCGAGTTGAGCTAGTTTAATATTCTTTTGTATAGCTCCTCGATGGTGGATAACCTTAAATGTATTTTGACTCAACATTGTCACTCGGGTTGTAAATTTGCAACTATATGTGTATAAACGTGTGTGGTAATGTTCATGTGTTATTTTGGTTTTTAAATATAAAATTATGAGGCTTATATGATTTGTTGTCGATTGATTGGGTTTCGGACAGGTTCGGATTTCAAACGGCAAAAGAAAATTTTTGGCGGGAAAGGTCAGAGGTGAATCCGGCCAAAACTTGGCCGCATTGCTGACCAGATTGCCTTGAAAATTTTTGAATCCGGGCAGTTGGCTACTGCCTCCAATCCGGCCGGATTGTGACATGGTCGGCACTGTTCATGTGCGGCTTCGATTTTCCGTTTTTCGTTTCGTGACTTTTTGATTCGTTTGAGTGCGCTAATAACTTTCGGAACGTTTTAGACTGCATATAACCGTGCTATTAGTCCTGGCGAGAGTTAGGCAGGCAGTCCGCTAACCCCTTTGGTACGCATTAGGGGAAGGTGGGGCTGTTACAGATGGAGTGAATCAAGAAAACTTGGAGCAAGAAGTTAAAGCCTTTCTCTTCCCTTTTCTTTTCCTTTGGGTAGGCCGAGAGTAAGGAGAGAGAGAGAGTGAGGGTTTTGTGATTTGGTTTCTTGGAAGGAAATGTGACAGCCTCACCTCCCCCTAAGGCGAACCAAAGGGTTTGGCGGACCGCCTGCCCAACTCTCGCCGGGACTCAGTCGTTCACTTCAGTTCTCAATTAAAACCAGAATAAAACCGTAGGAATAAATATATCAACAATCCAAAACTTAAAGCGAAACTTATATACATTTCTATCTCAAAAGGGAGTACAAACACCGAATATACAAAGGTTCTCAATCCTTCATACATCCAGCCCGTGCCGAAAGGTAGGGCGAGAACCATTACAAAAATCTGAAACTAGTCTAGGCTAGTCTGTACCGAGCTCTCGTCCTTGCTCGCCTTCCCCTGTTAAGGAAAACAAAACTAAAGGGATGAGCTAAAAGTTCAATGAGGTTCCGAACACATAATCAAACAATAAGTTCAATGTATTAACCATAAATAACCAATAATTCAAGAAACATTTACAATGGAAAGCGATAATAACACATTCATTAAAAGGATACATGCTCACAGGGAGCCATTCATTCATTCGTTCATTCATTCTACTTTTATTCCCTTATTTCTCCAATCATTTGAAAATGCATTTTTGTAAGTAAAACCCCTCATTTGCATTGACATTCGTTCATTCATTTCATTCACCCCCTCCTGGACGTTGGCCAGGCTCCACCAGACTACAAGGTAATACTCGAGTATACCAAACTTTCACCCAGAGTCACCAAATCGCCCGACCGAGTCCGCTTCTGCCTCGAGTCGACCGGTAACGAAGGGCAAGGGCCCAGTTCAGCCACAAGACTTACATTCATGCACAACTAGCGTATAATCAAATAATCATTGAAAATTTCACATTTATTTAGGTCGAGTGCGATAAAGTACACACTCGCCTAACAAAACTCATTTTCAGCAATCAATGAAAGCATTTAACATTTAATCAAACATCCACAACAAGTCACATAGTCAATGAAAATATAACATACAAAGAACACTCACCTATTTAAGCAAAATAACGTCCAAAGTATCCTTCCGGATAACACCCTCAATCACCAAGGAACCCTAATATAATCAAAAGAAAACATTATGCTTCAACTACCAAAGATTTAAGTGATTCAAAGAAAATTCGAATACGTACTAGTATATAGTATAAATATGGTTTTGGTAGTGAAAAGAGTACATTTAAATCAAAGGACATAAGTAAAATATTTGTAAAACTTATGCTCACTCGTAAAACTTTAAAATCTCCATTTGAGTTAAAGTGACAAAGAAAACGTATTTCTATTAGTCGAAAATTTCATTTTTCCAAGGGTACAAGTTTCGGCCGAATTCTAACTTATATACCTCGATAAAAGAAGACGTAAATACCCTAGATGGTTCACGTGGTATTCGCTCTCAAACCTTACTCAAGTCGCAAGTATATTGACCTAGTTCTCGAGCGTAAATTTGGGCAACACGCCCTTTGTATTTACCTATTTTCCAGCCATTTATGGCTTCATTCTTTTCCTCAATCAATCCCAAAGTCACACACAAAATCATCTCATTTCAATAGCCATTCTATAGGCTCCAAGTCATACAAGTACAAAATCAAGCCAGGAACATGTGCGGAAATGAAGGTTGAGTCAAGAAACAAAAGACAGATTTGACACTATTTTGCGTAACAGACACAACCGAGGCTACACTTATCGGATTGGGGTAAAATTTATACTGTTTCGAAGCTAAGACAGAGGGCTACAATTTTTATGAAGACCACTTAGTCCAGTTTCTAGTGTATCCAAGTCATATTCCCAAATTACAGTACCAGATTCCTACTGACAAGCCAATTAACCGGCCTACGTTTCAATGGCCATAACTTAGGCTACCGAAGTCCGATTGAGGCGTTCTCAGGGGCGTTGGAAAGCTAAGACATAGTAATAAAACTTTTTGTTTTGGCTAAATACTAGTTCAGTACATATCATGGTGAAAAGACACGACCATATTGGTGAAATATCCAAAACAGATCACTGGATTCACCTAGGGCAGTCAGGATATTTCGGTCTTTTCACAGTCTACGTTGCTCCGATTGAGCTGAAATGTTGTAGGAAACTATAAAACATCATTCTCTACAACTTTCATGTTTTGTGCTAAGCCTAATTCGGCCTCTAACCTAGTCAAACAAAACCGGTCAGAACAGGGGAGGTGAAAAACCCTAAAACTGAAATTTCTATAATACTAATTCCAACTATGAACTATGCTCATTACCTACCCAAAACTACAACTTTAAACCACTAATTAGCAATTAATTGAAGTAAAGAGGAAGTTCTTGGTAAAATACCTTGGAAACTCAAGAAAAATGGTAGCTTAGACTTTCCTCCTCCAAAACAACTCCACCAAAACCTTTAAGCTTCCTAGTTGAGCACTTGTATGGTGTAGTTTGTGATTTGGGTGGTTGAAACTCAAGATTTGAGCAAGAATTGAGGCTAGAAATTGAAGAAATTTCCTTTCTTGTTTTGCTCCTCAAATGGGTTGGCCAAGGCTAAGAAAATGGAAGAAAATTGGGTCAAAAATTGATTTTTAGTAAAGGTGAAAGTTAGGTCAAAGTCCAACCTCCAATGGGTTTGCAACACTTGGCCCTTCTAGTGTTTTCTCTAATCCTTTGGCTTCCAATGGTTACATCATATAACAAACCTCTAATTATCCTCTAGCACCTTGTATAATAATAACACTTAGCACAAAAATCACTTAGTCACCAAAATTATATCGCACTAGCGGGTCCCACGTCTATAACGCACTTCAAATTAACGTACACTAACTCATACTAGGAAAATGATTTTAAAACTGTACTTGCTTGTAAAAATGCATAGAAATTTTAATATTTCCAAGGAAAGTATAAAATGTAGGCAAAGAAATAAAATAATGCTGAGAAAATAATGTGAAAATTTTTGGCTTCTCACAGGAAAGAATGAAAAAGGTAGTCATAAAGTGTGCACAAAAGTCAACCCTCAATAGTACGAATTAGGGTTTTGTACTACCATTTTTCTCTCTTGTTTGGTACACTTATACACTAATCCTCCTAGGTAATTCCTCTAACACTGTAATTACTCACACTTATGAGTCTAATACTAATTCTTCAATTCTCCAATTAATCGGACCCGCATGACATCCGAGAAACTTTCGACGCACGCGCGAAAAAATGAAATTTAAGGGAAATTCATGCAATAATAGAATAATTAAATAACACTAGGGAAAATAATTATAAAGTGACTGAATTAAGAAATAAAACATGAGTCCTCACACCTTGCCTTGGCTATATATAACCATACAACTTAACAACCTAAAGTGAATTGGATTCGCTTAACTAGAAATCCTATGTAAACTCGGCTAGACTGGGAAACTTGGCCGAGTTTTATTAAATGAAATTACTATCTAATAGCCGGCCAAGACAAGGGTAATTTGGTCGAAATTTATTAACCAAAAAATAAATAACTAAACAGCAATTAAATGACAATGAAGCCCTCGGCTTTGACTAAGGCAACAAGCAAGACTAATCTTCGCTTGACTCTTCAACTTCGAGCAAGGTATATATTGTTGAATCTTCATTCTCCAAGCCTTCAATGATCTTCAAATCATCCCCGACTCTCTCTTGGATTGTGCACACAAGAGCTTGAAGGGATTCGTGCATTTTCTCACCTAGGAGGTCAAGTTTGTAGGCATTGTCGTTGATTTGCTCCATTACTTGAAAGGGACCATCACCCCTTGGAAGGAGTTTATTGTGCCTTTGTAGTAGGAAGCGCTCTTTTCGCATGTGTATCCAAACCCAGTCTCCTAATCGAATACCAGTTTGCGACATCCTTTGTTTGCACTTTGCACATATTGGAGGGTTCGCTTCTCATTATTAGCTCGAACCTTAGCATGTAAATCCCACACAAAATCTACCTTTTTCTTACCATCCAAGTTAACTCTCTCATGATCAGGTAAAGCAGATAAGTCCAATGGAGTGAGAGGGTTAAAGTCATAAATAATTTCAAAAGGGAAGTATTGTGTAGCAGTGTGCACGGTGTGATTATAAGCAAGTTCAACGTGAGGCAAGCAATCTTCCCAAGTTTTAATGTTCTTTTTGATTATTGCTCGCAACAATGTGGACAAAGTTCTATTAACTACTTCAATTTGTCCATCGGTTTGTGGGTGACTAGAAGTAAAGAAAAGCAGTTTAGTGTGACAGCCCCACCTCCCCCTAAGGCGAACCAAAGGGGTCAGCGGACCGCCTGCCCAGCTCTCGCTGGGACTCAGTCATTCACTTCAATCCTCAATCGAAACCAGAATAAACCAAGAATAAACATAACAACGATCCAAAACTTCAAGCACAACTTATATACATTTCTATCTCAAAAGGGAGTACAACCATCGAATATACAAAGGTTCTCAATTCACCATACATCCAGCCCGTGCCGAGTACTAGGGCGAGAACCATTACAAAATCAAAGAAACTAGTCTAGGCTAGTCTCTATCGAGCTCTCGTCCTTGCTCGCCTTCCCCTGTTAAGGAAAACAAAATTAAAGGGATAAGCTAAAAGCCCAGTGAGGTTCCGAACACATAATCAAATAATCAATCCAGTTCAAGAAACATTTACAAGGAAAAGCGATAACAACACATTCATTAAAAGGATACGGGCTCACAGGGAGCTATTCATTCGTTCGTTTGTTCGTTCATTCTCCTGTCATTCCCCTTATTCCTCCAATCATTTTAAAAGTGCATTTTGATAAGTAAAACCCTTCATTTCATTCATTGCCACTCGTTCATTCATTTCATTTCACCCCCTTCCGGACGTTGGCCGGACTCCACCCGACAACAAGGTAATACTCGAGTATACCAAACGTTCACCCAGGGTCACTAAATCGCTCGATCGAGTCCGCTTCTGGCTCGAGTCGATCAGTAACGAAGGGCAGGGCCCAGTTCAGCCATCAGGCTTACATTCATGCATATATAATCATTCAATCATTGAAAATTTCACATTCATTTAGGTCGAGTGCGATAAAGTATACACTCACCTAGAAAACTCGTTTTTAGCAATCATTGAAAGCATTTAACATTCAATCAAATATCCATAACATGGAACAAGGCATATAGTCAAGAGTAACATAACAACAAGGAACACTCACCTATTTACGCAAAATAACGTCCAAAGTTTCCTTCCGGATAATACTCTCAATCACCAAGGAACCCTAATAATCAAACGAACACATTATGCTTCAACCATCAAAGATGTAAGTGAGTCAAAGACAAGTTGAATACGTACTAGTACAAAGTATAAATATGGTTTTGGTAGTGAAAAGGGTACATTGAAACCAAAGGACATAAGTAAAATATTTGTAAAACTTAGACTCACTTGTAAAACTTTAAAATCGCTATTTGAGTCGAAGTGGCAAAGAAAACATAAATACCCTAGATGGTTCACGTGGTATTCACTCTCAAGCCCTACTCAAGTCGCAAGTATATCGACCTAGTTCTCGAGCGTAAATTTGGGCAGCACGCCCTTTTGTATTTACCTATTTTCCAGCCATTTATGGCTTCATTCTTTTCCTCAATCAAACCCAAAGTCATATACAAAATCATCTCATTTCAATAGCCATTCCATAAGCTCCAAGTCATACAAGTACAAAATCAAGCTAGGAGCATGTGCGGAAATGAAGGTTGAGTCAAGAAACAAAAGACAGATTTGACATTATTTTACGTAACGGACACAACTAAAGCTACGCTTATCGGATTGGGGTGAAATTTATACCGTTTCGAAGCTAAGACAAAGGCCTACAACTTTGATAAAGACCACTCAATCCATTTTGTAGTGTATCTAAGTCAAAATCTCAAATAACAGAACCAGAATCTCACATTCGGGCTTGTTAACCTCCTTATGCGTAAACAACCATAGCTCAGGCTACCGAAGTCCAAACGAGGTGATTCTAGGGACGTTGGAAAGCTAAGACATAGCACTACAACTTTTGTGTTTTGGCCAAAGGCTAATTCAGTACACATCAGGGTGAAAAGACACGGTTAGTGTTGTGAAATATCAAAATTGTCCACTGGACTAAACCTATGAGAGTTAGGGGTATTTTTGTCTTTTGACAGGCTACGTTACTCCGATTGAGCTGAAATTTTGGAGGCAACTATAAAACATCATTCTCTACAACTTTTATGTTTTATGATAAGCCTAATTCAGCATCTAACATCACAAACTAGAACCGGGCAGAACTGAAGCTTGAATTTCCAGAAATCTGGACTTTTGTTATAGTCAAGCTATAATTCACATTTTTACCTTAAAATTACCACTACTTTCTCCTTTACAAGATTATAAACCATATATATACACCATAAACACCTAACCCACAAGAAATATGAGTGAATAAATCAAAACCCTAACTCAATATTCCTCCCTCCAATCATCAAAACCATTTGAAACAAGCATCACAAGCACAACTCTAACATTAATACCCAACTTAATCATGATTAATGGAGAAAGAAAGAGTGATCAGCCATTATACCTCAAGACAAGACCTTGCAAGAGTGATCCTCCACTACTTCTTGAAATTTTTGGTTCCTTAAACTTCCCAAACTTCCAAACTAATGATTAATCGGTTTAGTTTTTCTTGTTCTCACTTACAAAGGTTGGATTCAAGGTTGGAAACGGAAAACTCTCTTCACTCTCCTCCCTCTCCTTGCTCTGGACCAAACCAGAAAAAAATGATGAAGAATGAGCTCAAATGAAAGATAAGAAGGCAAGACAAAAGGGTTTGGTCAAAGGGCCATAGATGGCCAACAAGTGGTACCACCAAAATCCATCCAAAATTTTTTTCTTTTCCTTGCATTTTGAGTCAACATTTTCGGCTATAAGGGCTGAAGATGAGGGAGATATTTTGTAACAATATCAAGGGTATGTGGTGATAGGGAAGTGGTAGTCAAGTGGTGTGTTCAATCGATAGTGAACGTTACCCGTCGGTTCTAACCGTTTTTCCTTAAATCGCGTATACTAGGGTTTTATCTTCTAATTCACTAACTTATTATTATCAATTCTAATCACTCACTTAATATCATCTAAAACTCACTCTTAATCACCACATTTATCGCACTAGCGGGCCCCACATCGATAATGCGTTCCACATTTAACGTCCACTAACTCATACTAGAAAAATGAATTTAAAACTGTACTTGCTTGTAAAAATACATAGAAATTTTAATATTTCCAAGGAAAGTATAAAATGTAGGCAAAGAAATAAAATAATCCTAGTTCAATTGCCGCGCTCAACCGTACTTCCAACACATACATGTATATACATATCGTTCACCCAAATACACGTAATATCAAAACCTTCCTTTGTTGAAAACAAATGGTTAACACATTTTCACTTAACAAGGGGAAGTGAGAATAAGCAAAAGGCTAAGAAAATGTGAAAATTTTAGGGTTCTCACATTTAGTGCCTAGTTTACACCATAAAGTTTTCCAAAAGTAGTTAAGGAATTTTACATCACTATCTGAAACAATGGTGCGAGGCATGCCATGCAAACATACTATTTCTTTAAAGAATAACTCAGCCACACGTTTAGCATCATCGATTTTATGACAAGGAATAAAATGTGCCATTTTAGAGAAACGGTCAACTACAACATAAATTGAATCATGACCTTTTCTAGTCCTAGGGAGTCCAAGCACAAAGTCCATAGACAAGTCAACCCAAGGTACATATGGAATGGGTAAAGATGTGACACCCCCACTTCTCCCAAGGGCGAACCCAAGGGTATCCGCGGGATGCCTGCCCAACTCTCGCCAGGACTCAAGACAATTCAATTCAAACTTAAATATACATACCAAATAATACAAGTCTAAAATGAAGAAAAGTCACTTCCTTAACTGAATATCCAAATCTTACATCATATTCTCAAAAGATACATCAAGTCCCAAAATACAACCATTAAAAGTCGACTAAACATTTACAACCAAGATTCCAATCAAAAGTATAACCTAGTCGGTTTTTCCAAAATCTTCCAATCCACCTGTTAAGGAAAACAAATCTATGGGGTGAGCGATTGCTCGTGAGGCCAAGAAACACACATGCAGACACATAGTTCAAGTAACAATCACTTACACAGTAGATAAAACTGTAACATTCAATTCATTAACGGTTCAAGTAGAGAAAGTAAACAAAAACAATTCAAGGATATGGTAGCTCTCAGGAGTTAAGTTCCACTTGCTTCGCCAAACCTCGATCGAATACCTTCCCACGATGACACTCCGTCAACCGGGTCAGTATTTTAAGTCCGTAGAACTCCACTTACTTCACAGTTCCGTCCACCATACACCGCACCGGGCCCGAACTGCTATAAAGGCACTACTACCCGAGTAGGCCAAGCAAAATCTCTCAAATAGATCAAGCTTTCAGTTACCTCATAGCTCACCAAGGTTCCAGACCAAGCCCATGCCGGCTCGAGTCCAAGGTCGGCCGATGAGTTTGGGCGTCCCCCAGTTCAGTTGTATATCGAGGAGATTCACTCCAACGATATGTATATATTTCAGTTATAGGTCGAGGAGATTCACTCCAACGACATATGCAGCCATAGCATATAATTCAGTTCAAGTAATTCAATTCAATTCAGGCAATTTAATTTCAATTCATTTAAATGAGAACGAGTGCGATAAATTATACACTCGACTCAGCAGTTATCAATTATTCAGTCCATAAGGAGCAATTCACATACTTGCAACAAAACATGCACTTGACACTCATCAATTAAAAACAAGGAAGTAGTGCCCCAATGAGGGTTTAGATGTCCACTACGAGATCTTCTTGAAGGTCTCCTTGAGTGCCTAAGAAAATAATAATTTACTATCACATACTATCGCTTTAAAAAAAAACCCTAGTTAACAAGGGAGATTGTACACTTGTACAATCTAAGAAAATTTCATGAAAGAGAGCCTTTGTCGCGCCCCATTTTTTAAAAAATAAAATAATGAGTTTAGAAAGATGGATTTTTTTGATTTTGTGGAAAAATGAGTTTTGTTTTTAGAAAATGAATAAAGGAAAAGGGCCTAAATGGGGTTTGTAATGCGACGATTTGGGCCCAAATTATAGTTTAAAAAGGATTTTTGAACAAAAATTGGAGTCGCCACTTGGTATAGAGTTGAGGTGTACCAAGTCACCAAAAAAAATGAATTTTTAAAGAAAAAATAGAAAAAAACCGTTTTTAAACGACTCCAAGTCTACGTAAATCAAAGAAAAAGGTTCGGGAGTCACATTTGAAGAAAGGGAAGGCAAGGATAAAAATCCGAGGCACCCTTTCGACCTAGCCAAGGCTAGTTGCGTGATTTAGTCAATGATTTTCTTATTCTTAACCTAAAAATTTATCATATTTGGATGTACTATATGAATGCAAACCTTAGACCTAGGAGGGTGTCGGGGGATCGAAATGTATCTTCAAAGCTTATTTGGTACCAATCACATTAATTGTGACGCCCAATGAAGACTCTTCGAAGAAGTCACGAATAATGCAAAAATATGAGACTCTAAGAAAAGAAAAGGAATAAAATAATTATACAAATATACATGTCTCAAAGGAGTGCATCATGTCGGGTACGGGGGACTAATGTTCGTGACTCAATTTTCCCTTTTAATAGAGGGAATACGAGCGTGCTAAGGCTAGGAAAGCCAAACTCGTCCATATCCCATATCCAAGGGGCTATTCTCTAATCTAATCAAGCAAATGAATTAACCTAGTTCTAATGCTTATATGAAATGCAAGTCTAATGTCATGTTTCCATACAAAGGGGTATATATATAGGGAAATTAGGGATAAGGGCTATACGTATAAAGGGAGCATGGGGTAAGGGATATATATATATATACAAGGAAAATGTCATGCAAAAATGATAAAAACCCTAAAAGTAGAAAGAACACGCATGAGATGAAGTGATTCTATCACACAATCATGATCTAACGTTCAAAGGGATCCTAAGGGTCTAGCGTTGGACTAGACCACATCTACAAGTTCTCACTAGCGTTGGACTAGTGAAAAATCGGAACAAAGAGTCACAACTAGCATTGGACTAGTGTGGATTCAAGAAAGGGGACCACAACTAGCGTTGGACTAGCGTGGTGATGTCACACGTTCATTACAATCAAATAAATCATGTAAGGCATAATAAAGCAAATAAACACATATATCACATAACACATAAGCATGGTATCTAGATGCAAATCCCTAAGAAAGCGGTAACACATAGCACATAGACATGCAAAACACACATAAGGCAAATAAAGCAAATAAAGCCCTAACTATTACATTCGGGGGAAAGCCTACTACAATCTAAGAGGGGAAACAGAATAAAATAAATAAAATAATAACCTAGCTATTACAACTTTGGAATTCAAGTGCCTTTCAAATGATTGAAATTGAAAATAACTATATAAAACTAAAACAAATAAAGTAAATAATAAATAAATAAATAAAATGAAAACATTCAAAAGGCATGCAATTAAGCACATAAATCACATAGACACATAGAGTCAAATAAAGTGAAAATAAGGGATAGAGTGTACCTCCCTTGCAATGGTAATCAAATGAAGGAAAAATAGCTTCAAAACAATAAAAGGGTCAAGGCACTAATTAAATAGTAAAGTATAAACAAAATCACCAAATCCCTCCCAATTGCAACTTAAATGAAATCAAATAATGCATAATTTCCAAGAAAAGTAAATTATTGATCAAATTTCTAAAATAGAAAAACTACCAAGGACCCAATTGCAAGTATTAACCAGTCACTCAAGCCCAATTAACACATTTTGGGAAATTCACGGGTCCAAGAGCAAAGAAGGGGTCAAGTAATGGTTCAAATTGCAATTACTCTAGGACCTAATTGCAAGAAAATAGAACATAATTGGGCCTTTGCAGCATAGATGGGAGCTAAGGGGAGTGAAGTGCAATTTTTCTTTTTAACATGCATGCAGATTACGTAGAAGAGCCTTTCTTTTCTGCACCAATTCAGCCGCAATCTTCTTTCCATTTCATCATGCAAGCAAGTTCAACAAGTACCAAGGTTTCAACTACTTGTTGCAGGATTGAAGCAAAGCATTTGAGTTGACCCAACAGCAAGAGAAAGGGAAGAAATGCAGCAAGAAACGCAAGAGGTTTCATGTATCAAAAAGACACCACAAACATCAGCATCTCTACGATGCAACGAAATGGAAAAACACAGCAGAGGTACGAAGAGATAAACTCGCGGTGAACATGCACACAACATACCAACCAAAAATCTAAGAAATCATAAGCTTCAAACAAGCCCGGACTTGAACAAGCCAAAGAAAGAAACAGAATCCATTTGTCCACGCTGCTGCAACAAGCCGAGAGCTTTAAGCTTGTTGCAGCAGATTTTATGCGCAACTCTTAAGTGCAAAACTATTCTAAGACCAGGTAAACAGGCTCCTCAAAACATTCTTCCTAGTTTTCAACATAAAATTCTTAGGCTGAAACACAAAATTCAGAAAGAAAGAGCGTGCAAAACTGGAAATAAAATTTTTGCAACTTTCGGATGGCTTTGAAATGGTTATTGAACCTCATGCTGCAATAGCTAATAACACTCTTAAAAAAAAGTCCTCAAATTCTTGTTAAACTTCCTAAACCCATTATCAAATACAATACCAAGCACACAAAAGAAAGAAAATCTGAACTAGGGAAAAACTTGCAAACCCAGACTTGTTCATTAGTTTCAAGTTTCTGGTTTTCATGTTAAAATCACACGAACATCGAGTTTTTAAGCCAAAACGACAAACAAACTCCAAATCTTGTACCTTGCCCTCCTTAGAATTCTTCAGACCCAAATTACACACAAACAAGAACCAAAAATGCAACCTTTAGTACATTAGACTACATATGTGGGAAAACATTATCTGTTCATGGCTCCTAAACTGAATTCATGATTTCAGATGCACGTTAAATGAACAAAGAGGCTAACACCAAGCCCGTCAACGGCACAACAATATCACCAAGCATAACCACAGTCATAGTCATCAGGCATGGGTAATGACCAAAACTTAGAAAAGGAAGAAAATCATGCATAGGAGACTCAAGTCCCTGTGAAGATTGTGTTAAACTAACATTGAAAAGAGTCCATTATACCTGAGAGCAATTAGGCTGCTAAACGGATAGGAGAGACCCAAAGAAATCGAACGGTTCTGGAAATTGAAAACTACGAGCTGGGTTGCAAGAGGTTCCAGCGCTGATGCAGGCGACGCCAACCAAAGATCCCTCCTTTTCTTTTCTGGTTTCCAGCCGAAGCCCTCCTTCCTTTTCTTCCCTCTCTTGGTTCCCTCCTCAAACTTACAGCCGAAACTCTCTTTTTTCCAGCTCCCTCTTTCCTGAACTTTTTCTCGATTCCCTTTTCTCTATCTCATGATGGTTCTTACCCAAACCTGGCCGTCTTCTTTTGCTCTCTCCTCTTTCTCCCCTTTTCTTTTTCCTATCCTTTCCACTGCCTTTCTTTTTCCGCCGTCCCTCTTTTCTCAGCCGCCCTCCCCAGATCCTTACTCCTCTCGGTTCTCCCTCAAAGCCGTCCCCTCCTTTCCAAGAAAAAACCCCGTAGCCTTTTGTTTTTTTTCTCTCTCCCCACAGCCGCCAACTAGCCTCTCTTTTCATCAGCCGTTCCTCTCCTTTTTTTTTTAGCTCTCTCTTTCAGCCCGTAGCTCTCGCTCTTTATATCCCCCAAATCCTGATCTTCACGGCCCTTGATAAATCTCATTTTGCCACTTTTCTATGACCATCCGATCACTCTTCATTCCAGATGAGAGCCAGGTAGGATGAAGTCAAGGTAATCCAAGGGTAAAGGAAAAACAATGGGAAAACGGCGGAAAATGAAATGGGCTAAGCTATATTTTTACTTCTGCAATTTTTCCGTGCATTTTCTGCTTAACTTGTAACATGAAGAAAGGGCTAGGATCCTATGCTTCTCATGGTTCGTGAGCTTGTTCCCCTTTTTTTTTAGTTCAATAATAATGAACAAAATATAAAGAAACAACAACTTAAGTAAAATTGAATAAAAAGAGCGAGACTAGGCATAAAAAGATAAAAATGAAATGCTAAATTTTTCTCTTTTTTTTTGTGTTGATTTTCCTTTTTTTTTAATTAAATAACAATGAACTTGAATCTAAAATAACTAAAGCATATTTTTGTGAATGATTTTCTTTTTTCCGATAAATTCTATGCTAAAATGACTTAAAAATAAAAATAAAAGACTAAAAGTAAATAAAAACTAACATAAAGAATAATAAAAATAATAATAAATAAAACTACACTAAAAATTTGGTGTCTACAGTTTGCCCCTCTTTGTCTGAGTTTTGGAAAAATTTAAGACAAAGAAATAGACACCAAAATACTTACCTGTGTTATTTGGCTGCGAACGTCTCGAACGATGGACGCTTTAGAAATGGGGACTGACCCCTTTGACAAAATTTTGAAATGGGACTGACCCAGACAAGAAATTTAAAACGGGACTGACCCGAACGAGAAATTTAAAATCGGGACTGACCCGAAACAGGAAATTTAAAATCGGGACTGACCCGAGACAGGAAATTTAAAAATCGGGACTGATCCGAGACAGGAAATTTAAAATGGGGACTGACCCGAGACAAGAAATTTAAAATCGGGACTGACCCGAGACAAAGAAATTTAAAACCGGGACTGACCCGAAGAGGAAATTTAAAATCGGGACTGACCCGAGACAGGAATTTAACATCGGGACTGACCCGAGACAGGAATTTAAAATCGGGACTGACTCGAAACAAGAATTTAAAATCGGGACTGACCCGAACAAGAAATTAATCATGGGACTGACCCGAACATGAAATTTAAATCGAGACTGACCCGAAGGGGATTGACCCCAACATGAAATTAAATCGGGACTGACCCGAATGGGACTGACCCCAACATGAAATGGCGGTGCAAAAGAAATGCTCACTAGTGGGACTGACCCACGGCTAGTGGCAGTGTAAATGAAATGCTGGTATGTATCAAGAAACTGTATAAGACTTGCTTGGAAAATTATCCAAAAATTTGCCCCAGTGTGATGCATTGGTCAGTGGGATTAAACCCGAGCCTGCCTTAGTTGGTAGTACAAAATCCAAACCCAGCGTGACGTTTGTGATGTTGGTGGCACAAAATCCAAGCCCAACGTGATTTTTGTGATGTTGGTGGCACGAAATCCAAACTCAACGTGATTTTTGTGTTGTTGGCGGCATAAAATCCAGGCCCAACGTGATGTTGGCGGCACAAAGTCCAGGCCCAACGTGATCTTTGTGATGTTGGCGGCATAAAGTCCAGGCCCAACGTGATGTCTATGAAGTTGGCGGCACAAAATCCATACCCAACGTGATGTTTGTGAAGTTGGCGGCACAAAGTCCAAGCCCAACGCGATGTTTCAAAAAACAAGAAATTAAATTTGATTTGTCAAGAAACAAGAAATCAAACTTGATTTTTTGATTTTTCTTTTTTGATTTTTGACTTTTCTGATTTTTTTATTTATTTTATTTTTGTTTTTGTTTTTTGTTTTTTTTTCGATCTTTTGATTTTTGATTTTTGATTTTTGATTTTTTGTTTGAGAGAATCTTTTCAAAATAATTTGCTCCAGTGTAGGGCCCTTTTTCCTTCTTCTTTCTTCTCTTTTTCCGGTATCGGCCTTCCACATCACTAGCTGCTTCTTCATCGATTTCAGTCATGAATTCCTGCACAGGGGCTTACCAAAGTACAATATGCACTTAAAAATTTCTTATTTTATTGATGCACCTACTACTCATGTGAAAAGCAGCATGATTGATTCAAACATATCTTGCTCGACTCTTGGATGAAAACCTCAAATGTGTTACAAAATCTGCCCCAGTGTGGGCTCCTTTGATTGTAAAAATTTGTTCAGATGATTCCCCATTTATTTGAACAAAGAGAAACCGCACTTTCTAAACTTAGAAAATAATCATATATACAATGTGAAGAAATTTAAACGTCGAGTTTGAACTCATGCAGAAATTTCATGATGAATCCCTTAGAATAACACCAAATTCAAGAAGATTTCTTCCTCACTTTTAGCATCGGTGCTTAGGGTAACGGGTCACCACTTCTTGCTAGCTCATCTTTCAGGACCAATCAAGTGGGCATTAGTTCTAATTTGGAAGTGGCTAAAGGAAATGGGAGGTCAAGATTTGTCTTATTTTTGTGCCCATTCGATATCACATCTTAGTGATTATTTTTGTGCCCATTCGATATCACATCTTAGTGAAAGCAAATAGTTTGTCACCCTTATTTCTTAAGAAAATTTAGTCAACATATAAGCTTTGTAAGCTTGTAACAGAGGGGTAGAAACGATACCAAAACATGCGGAAACAGGTTATAATCTTATGATTATGAGTGACAGGTAGATTTCTTAGGAGCGTAACCCTTGCTTTGAGTTGTCATGAGGGATAAGTCAGCGATGGACTTTATGAGCTTGTAATGCGGCTGGAAAACGATAGTTAAAGAAAAATTTTCGAGGGTATTGCACCGAAAATCGCATTTTTCTAAAATTGCCCCTATTTCGTACTCAAAGATCTCGGACTTTGTTTGCATTTTCCTCATCATTCACCAGGGACTTCAGCGTCGAAATTTTTCTTTCTTTTTTTTTTTTACCTTTCTTGCTTTGCTTTTTGCTTCTTTTTCTTTTTCTCGACCTGGTGGGTTTTCACATGGTGAGTAGTGTCAACCCCCCATACCCAAGCAATTTAGAAATACAGCTAAAATTTTCTGGCATCAGAAATTTTCTTGACAGGGCCATTGCAAAGAATAGAAGTCAGGACTTTCGGCTCTTGTAATGGGGTCTGGTGGGGTGTTTAGAAAAGTTAAGGCTTGAAGGCAGATTTCAAGAGTGGTTTAAGTAATCTGAGATCGCATTGTTGCGCCAACCCTATTTTAGGGTTAAATCAAAGTTTGCCCCAGTTCATTCTCCATTTTTTCTTTCATTTTCCTCCTTTTCTTTCTTCTCTTTTCTAGCCTTCGGTCGTTTCATTCACCGCGGTTTTCTTTTCTTTCATTTTCTTTTCTTTCGGCCTTCCTTAAAAAAATTAAATTTGCCCCAGTTTGGGGTTTTTCTTTTTCCTTCTTTTTCAAAACTCAATTTACCCCAATGTGGGGTATGTGATTCTTAGGGTTTGCCAAACGAAATAATTTATTCTGAAGGTTCAAAAGGAATAACTAGGGATAGAATGTTTGATTAGAAAGGAAGACGGCCTGACTTTCGCTCCATTCCTCACATTGACCCTGAAAGGAAACTTTCATTAATGCGAAATTTCTTGCATGTATCTGAATTAATTGACTAAGGAAGACTCTTGTTCATCCATATCTATGAAACATAAGTGATCCGACGGACAAAACTCGTCCTTTTCCTCTTTTCTTCTTCTTTTTTTTTTCAAATTTGAAACCCAGGTAGAATCAAATTTCCCCAATTTGCGGTTCCCTTTCCCTTTTTTTTTTTTTGTAAAATTTCCCAATTTCCTTCCCCAATTTGGGGTGCGATCATAAGTGCATTCGAAAAGAACCACCTATTTTGGCTCAAATGAGGATGCAAGGGGTAATCAGTGTTTAGGTTGTAGAAACGATGGCCAAAGCATCATTCTTACACCTCATGACAACCAAAGTAAAAAATAGCTCATTGAGAACCCATTCCCTTTTGAAAATTTTTCCAATGTAGGGTAGGGATCATTAAGGCCCTTATTTGAAACGAAATTATTCTTTTAAGACTCGAATGGGAGAGCAATGGATAAAATCTGTATAGATAGAGAAACGAATGTTTAAAGTATCATTTCAAATTTTCAAAACAAATAAGAATAATGTACATTTTTGCTTTCACTTAGATGTGACTGAATCTGGTTAGACCAATGGGCATTTTTCCAAGCAAAGATTGTCCCAATTTGCAATTTGTCGATCAATGTGACTGATTTTTGGGGGTCTATAGAAGTGGGCAAAATATGGATTGTGCAGTGAAGGAGAAAAGGTATTGCATTGGATATTTCGAGGCAGACCAATCACTTTGAGTGATTTCTTTTAATCTCGAGCACTTTTATTGTATAGCTCAGATCACCAATCTAGTGTTAATTTTCAGGCGAGGTTGAAAAATCTCAATTTGAGCTTTTTTCTTAAAATTCATCATGAAATCTCTTAATAAGCTCAATAAAGAATGAAATGTACACGAGTATATACAAAATAAATAATTGTCTGAATGAAAGCTTCATTATTGCCAATGTTTGAAAAATTTTAAAGCAATACATATGAGAAAAATTCTAAAGAACTTCTTTACACATGTATACACACTTTTCTCTCTTAAAAGCCCCCTTTTTCCCTTTGAGCAATGAAATCTCTTAAATGTTTTACACGAGCCGCTTTCAGATGAATTTTCAAATTTACATTGTAGGGCCTGCCCAAAAATCAAGTAATACTTGTAATTTTCAGGATCTATTAGACAAAATCGTTATTAAATATAGAAAGAATATTTTTACCTCATTGAAATCTCTTTTATAAATGCAAGGGAGGGGGAAAAATAAAAGAAAAATACCTAGAGTTAGTAAGCAAAACTATAAAATCGGTATGCATGTCCTATGGGGGAACTCTTTTTGTGCCAAGGGTAGGCCTATCATGAAAATGCAATCCTCTAAGGTAGGCACTATACAATACCTGATGGATCCGATCAACTTAAAATAATTTTAACAAATTTGGTCAATTGGAGTGAGAAGAGACATTTGTCCTAAAAATGAGGACAAAGTCCGAATGGATTGCCTGCTTTGATCAACACATGACGTGCAACAGAGCTTGCTCTTGAAAGGATTACAATGTCTCGACTAATTTATTCAGTGAACTTTATACTTAAACTCTAAAAAGGAATAAGCGGGTCAAGAGGATAGGATGAAATTGATGATTTATTCAAAATTGACTAGATTACCTTAAAAAGGGTAAAATGGTCAAATGCATTGAATGAAATTTGATTATTTATTCAAAATTGAATGGATAACCCTGAAAATGAATGAAATCAATTGATCAAACAGATCGAGTGAAATGATGATTTATTCAAAATCAACCGAATTGTCCTAAAAATGGGCAAACTGGTCAAATGGATCGGACGAAATTGATGATTTATTCAAAATCGATAAGATTGCCCTAAGAACTAATCAAATGAATTGAATGAAATTGGTGACCTATTCAAAATCAACTAGATTGCCCTAAAATGGGTAAACTAGTCAAATGAATTCAAAATCGACTAGGTTGCCCTAAAAATGAACAAATTGATAAAATGGACTGGATGAAATTGATGAATAAAATGGTCCAATGGATTGAATGGAATTGACAGCTTACTTAAAAATCAATCTATCCATTAGTAGTTTCAAAAATTTATTGCGATGCATTAGTCTATGAGCCTTCTAATATCAAATTTTGGCCTCAATTTATTTATCGTCTCAACAGTGAGGAAATATTGGTGAATTTCTTCAAATTAATGTCCTTTACGCCAGGGATTTTTACCAATTTTGATAAAGTGGCCAAAAAGTGATTATTAGACGCTCATATTTCAAAGATCGCTCTATGAAAATGATCGGATCCTACCTTACCTTGTGCACTATCTCTTTGGATGGTACAAAATGTAAACGTGCAAGTCTCCTTGGATTAAGTATCCGAGACACAGGGCGGTTTATTCCTGAAATAGGATCCCCTAAATGGCATTCCCTTTCTATGGTTTATGCGTGATGCTAGTTTATTAAAGCAGTAAAATATGCAATTTGAAATGAAACATGACCTAAGAGACCCTTTATTTGCCAGGGTAGGCCTAAAATGATATGGCATTATTAATTTATGAACGAAATATACCCAAATTTCTTAAACGTGCAATAGCCTATCTACAAGGGTAGGTCCTAAAAGAAGATCATACCAGACCTTTTATCTCTTAATGTTTGTGAATGCAAAAGGCAAGAAACAAGGAAAGTTAGCTCAACACATAACACATTATGGCAATCAAATAATAATAATAAATATAGAAAGCAGAAATAAGGTGAGAGGGTTGGAATCCCTCCCCTCGTGCATAGTGTCCCTAGTTCAGGATAAGGTCGACTCTACCCTAGGCAATTCTAATATGGATGCATGAGGTTTGGCTCACTAATGCATCTAGACTCAATAAGGTTTCGGCTCCCAAGCCTTCAGACCTAAAGGCGAAGGGTCATCACTCCCAGGGCCTTTGATCGGTGGCTCGAGTGATCTCTTAGGTAGCGCTATGGGCGCAGAGCACACCATCTGCCTACCCAAGGCAATCGATCCTAATCCTACAAGGAAGTGTGGGAAACGCCCACAAAAAAGAAAAAAATAGGGTGAATAAGACTATGCATGCACATATGAGGTGCTTTCTTATTGAGGGGAGGGATTGTACCATTTAGATGCAGTCGAAGGTTCTAGGGTAACTACCCCCCATCCCAAAATGCAATCACGAAACAAGTAAAAGTAAACAAATAAATGAACCATCCATTCATTAGATACATAGTGTGCAACGAGCGATTACGCGCGTGGTAGATGCAAAAACCCTAAAAAGAGAAAAAGGGCAAAAGGAAAAGAAGAATGCAACCCTAAACCTCCAAATGTGATATATGAAAAGGTTAAAGAAGAAGAAGATTGACTCAATCAAATTTGCTCGGACTCTCTAAGTCCCCAGTGGAGTCGCCAACTGTCGCACCCCATTTTTTAAAAAATAAAATAATGAGTTTAGAAAAATGGATTTTTTTTTATTTTGTGGAAAAATGAGTTTTGTTTTTAGAAAATGAATAAAGGAAAAGGGCCTAAATGGGGTTTGTAATGCGACGATTTGGGCCCAAATTATAGTTTAAAAAGGGTTTTTGAACAAAAATCGGAGTCGCCACTTGGTATTGAGTTGAGGTGTACCAAGTCACCAAAAAAAATGAATTTTTTAAAGAAAAAATAGAAAAAATCCTTTTTAAACGACTCCAAGTCTACGTAAATCAAAGAAAAAGGTTCGGGAGTCACATTTGAAGAAAAGGAATGCAAAGATAAAAATTCGAGGCACCCTTTCGACCAAGTCAAGGCTAGTTGCATGATTTAGTCAATGATTTTCTTATTCTTAACCTAAAAATTTATCACATTTGGATGTACTATATGAATGCAAACCCTAGACCTAGGAGGGTGTCGGGGGATCGAAATGTATCTTCAAAGCTTATTTGGTACCAATCACATTAATTGTGACGCCCAATGAAGACTCTTCGAAGAAGTCACGAATAATGAAAAAATATGAGACTCTAAGAAAAGAAAAGGAATAAAATAATTATACAAATATACATGTCTCAAAGGAGTGCATCATGTCGGGTACGGGGGTGTGACAGCCCCACCTCCCCCTAAGGCGAACCAGAGGGTTCGGCGGGCCGCCTGCCCAGCTCTCGCCAGGACTCAAAATTTTAAAACAATAAAACTAGATAAACCCAAAAGCGCACTATTCACAATATATCCAACGCCAAAAGGGTTCTATTTACAGTCCCAAAAGTAGCTGTTCAAACCACCAAAACAAAACAACCATCTTAACTGTCCAACTATTACAAGCAAACCTAACTACACTAGTTATTATGCCCAGGAGTTCCCCGCGTCGTCCCCTGCTAAGGAAAACAAAGGAAACGGGGTAAGCTATATGCTTAGTAAGTAAACAGGGGTAAAAGCGTAAATTTCACCTTTAGATAAGCAACTATTTCACAAAAGTGTCAAATCAAGTGCAAAAGTAACAATACAAAGGAAGGATACAGGTTGGCTCCAAAGCCAAGTCGTTTGCCATGCATGACCTCCTGCCGACACTCCGTCGACCATAAACAAGGTCCGGAGAACTCCACTTGTACACCCACCGAACACCTTATCACCCTCATTGGCCAGTCACCTCACAAACTTGCCCGGGCGAACGAAATCACAAACTTGAGCTTGAGTCACAAGCTCGGGTCACAAACTTGGTCCACATAATCGGTGAACCGGATTCACAAACTTGGTGACCTCAAACCAGGTTGGACTGACTTCGACCAAGCCCTAACCGGCTCGAATAGTCCATCCAGGTCATGAGATCGGGCCCCAAACTCACAAACTTCACAAAATTTTCTCAAAAGTCACCCCGAGCCACAAGTTCAAGGGGTTTAGTTCCAAAGTGATTCATATACATATGCCATGTACAAATATGTGCGTAAAGTAGGGTTTAGGTCGAGTGCGATAAAGTACACTCTCGCCTAGGTACCCTTTTCATACATATCGAAACACATAAGCAACTAACACACAAGAGTAGCCTGAATACTTACTCAAAATACAAAAGTGGTACAAGAGCAAAATCACTTCGTGCGTGTTCGCTAGTAGTGGGCCCCACCGGCTCCGCCTAGCTCACCACTGTCTGAAATAGAAGATTGTATCTCATTATATCACAAACGGCCACTAACATACCCAAAACAAGCAAAACGGCAAAATCGGCACATGCAAGTGCGGAAACGGCAAAATGGGCGCACGCGCCCGCGCGGAACGGCAAACGAAAATGGCCAAGTCTGCCTTCTCAAACCGTTTTGATCAAAAGTTAGGCTAGGAATGTCGGATCAAGGTACATGAGGTACCGTTGCGAAGTTAAGAGGAAGGGATACAATTTTCATGAAGACACCTAAATCCGGATCTGAACAGAAATAGGTCGAAAGTATGGAAAATCGTTCCAGAAATTTGCACTCTAGAGTAACGAACAGGATATGTTTGCTGGACCATAACTCCCAGCTCACAAATCTAAATCAGGAAATTCCAAAGGCATTAGAAAGCTAAGACATAAGGCTAAAACTTTGATGTTTTGGCCAAGACCTGAATCCATTCAGAACAGAACGAAAATTGAGTGCCAAAGTACCCGTCAGAACTGTCCAGATTCAAGGCAGTTCTGACGATCGATTTTGTTTTGGTCATAACAGGAGCTACGGAACTCGGATTTCGACGCACTTCATATCGTTTCGAAGCCAAAACCAAGATCTACATTTCTTATGAAGGAGTTGACACCCAGATCATACGGGATTAAAACGGAAAAATGCACGGACAGAGGCTGAAATTCAAAACGTACACAATTTCAGGGTACAAAACAGGTGCGAGTGTTTTGGTTATAACTCGAACTTAGAGCTGGCAATTTGTCCCAAGTCCCAATGGGCTACCCATGCCCAAAGGAACTTTGGGCGGGATGGGTATTATAATTTGGTATTGGGTTTAAGTTGGGACACATCCCAACTATACCCATTAATGAATGGGAAAGGATGGGAAATACTTGGGTACCCATTGGGCTCAAATGGCAAGGGCTCCGTTTGGATTAGCTGTTTTTGGTAGGTGTTTTTGAAATATTTTATTGTAGCAGTGTATATGAAAAATTTTTACTATAAATTTTTTTTGAAATATTTGATAAATTAATATGGATGGGATGTTTCTTGAGTTATTGTATATTACTGTAACATTGTATTTGAAAAACTTATTTTTTGAAAAAAAAGTCAATCCAAACGGAATCTTAGATTCAAAAATTATCTTTAACAATTTTTATAGTCATACCAGCGAATATAATCTAGTAGTCTTCCTAGTCATTATCCACAAGAATTTCCAGCATTTCAATTAGTTTAGACCTGTCATCCTTGAACAATGATAAGGATAAATATTCAACATCCTAAGGACCTTGGCCATCTTGATATATGTTGGAATATGGCTGTATATCTATCTTTTCCTTTATTTGTTAATCCAATTTTTGGTGGGAATCTTGAGTATAAAGCACTTGCATGTTTATTTAATAAAACTAAAAGAAATTTAATAAATCAAAAATATTAAAATTATATAAAAATAAAAAATGAATTAAAGGAAAAAAAATATGTAGAAAATGGATTTGGATATTGGGCGGGATCAATCTAAACCCATCCCAAAATGATCCCGCCCAAGTTAGTCCCAAAACACATATGGGTAAGGTTGGGCCCAAACCCATATGACTCGGTTCCATCTCAAACCCAAGCAAATCCCGCCCATCCCGCCCATTTTGCCACCTCTACTCGAACTACACAGATCCGTTTGACCGGAAATTTTGCAGATATATTCAGGACATAAGAGGCTACAATATTACAGAAGATCACTCAACCCATTTTCGAGTGTAACTAGGTCAAACATGCAAGAAACTACACCAGAACCGGAAAAACAGATTCACAAAACGCATTCTAGCGGAAACATCATAAATCAGGCTATCCAAGTCCAAATCCAGAAATTCCAAAACCAACTGAAAGCTAAGAAACAGGGATACATATCATCAGAAGGCCTCAACAACTAATTCGGAAGCAATTCCAGCCAAAACAACCAATTACAGGCGCAATTCTTACATTCGGGTAAAACCAGAACAGCAATAGTAATTTCGACTTTTCTCACTCTACGCTACTCCGATTGACCTGAAATTTTTCAGGTACCTCTAAAATGTCATTCCCTACAACTTTAATGTTTTAAGCCAAGGCCAATTCGGCCTCTAACATGGAGCACTAAAACCGGACAGAACAGGGTAGCTTGGTTTCCAAATTCTGAAATTGGCATCTTTACTCTATAAATTCATATCTAACAAGTGCTCTATCATCAAACCCACCAATTACTAGCTCAATAACATCAATTAAGAGGTAGATAACCATAATCAAGGCTGAAAATATAAACCCTAGTTAAACATCCCAACATACCATTTAACCCATGAAATTTTCCCCATAAATCCATCAAAACTATAACTTTAAGCTTCTAGTTCACACATATAAGAGGTAAAGGGAAGTTTCTTACCAAATTCACCTTAATCCTTATATCAAGAAGCTGCCAAGACCTTCCTCTTCCCAAATCACTCCACCAAAACCCGTAAGCTTCCTTGGAGATCAACTTTTGTGGAGGAGTTTGCGAGATTATCGGTTGAAACTCAAGATTGAGGCTTGAAATTGAGGTGCAAGGTGAAGTTTTTTCCTCTCAAGAATTTCGACCAAGACTAAGAAAAGGGGAAGAAATGAGGAAATTTTGGTCAAATTTCTGTTTTATGAAGGTTAAGACAAGTTGGTCAAAGTCCAACTTCCATAGATGCCTTGACACTTGTTTTCTTTCTAGCATTTTCTCTCATTTCTCTTGGTCAAATATTGTGGCTGATGTATGAGATATTTTGAGGGTCAATTATCTAAAATAAAATGAGAAGATTAAGGTAATAAAGTATGGGTCAAATGGTGTGTTTACCCGGTAACAAACGGTACCCGTCGGTTCGAGCCGATTTTCCTTAAATCACCCGTACTAGAGTTTTTTCTTCCTATTCACTAACTTTTTATTATTGCATCTAATCACATATTATTTCTCACCCAAAAGTCACTCTTAAACACCAAATTTGATCCTTGCTCCGTACCGAAAAAGCATCCGGCGAAAAATCGCGAAAATCCTAATTTGCACCAATCTTGAAAACGAAGAGTGAAACCCTACTTTCTAGGTTCATTTGCACTTATTGAGGAATGATAGAGAAGTAGGGCCATAGTAAAATAATAATTTTCAAATAAAATGGTCTTTTAAGAAAAGTGGGATGAATTTTACAATTCCATAGAATAAAATTAGGGTTTTGAGTTAAATATGAGGGATTTAAACATAACCTGCTAGTCACAAGTAAACTAGGGTTTTAAAGTACAAGTAAGGTTTCTAGTCTTTTTTTAAAATAATACAATGTTTTAAGACAAAATAAAATAAAGGAACTGTCATCCTTTCTTTGAGATTAAACAAAAATAGTATCCTAAAATTTGGGGTATCACAGGGGGACTAATGTTCGTGACTCAATTTTCCCTTTTAATAGAGGGAATAAGAGCGTGCTAAGGCTAGAAAAGCCAAACTCGTCCATATCCCATATCCAAGGGGCTATTCCCTAATCTAATCAAGCAAATGAACTAACCTAGTTCTAATGCTTATATGAAATGCAAGTCTAATGTCATGTTTCCATACAAAGGGGTATATATATAGGAAAATTAGGGATAAGGGCTATACGTATAAAGGGAGCATGGGGTAAGGGATATATATATATATACAAGGAAAATGTCATGCAAAAATGATAAAAACCCTAAAAGTAGAAAGAACATGCATGAGATGAAGTGATTCTATCACACAATCATGATCTAACGTTCGAAGGGCTCCTAAGGGTCTAGCGTTGGATTAGACCACATCTACAAGTTCTCACTAGCGTTGGACTAGTGAAAAATCAGAACAAAGTGTCACAACTAGCATTGGACTAGTGTGGATTCAAGAAAGGGGACCACAACTAGCGTTGGACTAGCGTGGTGACGTCACACGTTCATTACAATCAAATAAATCATGTAAGGCATAATAAAGCAAATAAACACATATATCACATAACACATAAGCATGATATCTAGATGCAAATCCCTAAGAAAACGGTAACACATAGCACATAGACATGCAAAACACACATAAGGCAAATAAAGCAAATAAAGCCCTAACTATTACATTCGGGGGAAAGCCTACTACAATCTAAGAGTGGAAACGGAATAAAATAAATAAAATAATAACCTAACTATTACAACTTTGGCATTCAAGTGCCTTTCAAATGATCGAAATTGAAAATAACTATGTAAAACTAAAACAAATAAAGTAAATAATAAATAAATAAATAAAATGAAAACATTCAAAAGGCATGCAATTAAGCACATAAATCACATAGACACATAGAGTCAAATAAAGTGAAAATAAGGGATAGAGTGTACCTCCCTTGCAATGGTAATCAAATGAAGGAAAAATAGCTTCAAAACAATAAAAAGGTCAAGGCACCAATTAAATAGTAAAGTATAAACAAAATCACCAAATCCCTCCCAATTGCAACTTAAATGAAATCAAATAATGCATAATTTCCAAGAAAAGTAAATTATTGATCAAATTTCTAAAATAGAAAAACTACCAAGGACCCAATTGCAAGTATTAACCAGTCACTCAAGCCCAATTAACACATTTTGGGAAATTCAAAGGTCCAAGAGCAAAGAAGGGGTCAAGTAATGGTTCAAACTGCAATTACTCTAGGACCTAATTGCAAGAAAATAGAACATAATTGGGCCTTTGTAGCATAGATGGGAGCTAAGGGGAGTGAAGTGCAATTTTTCTTTTTAACATGCATGCAGATTACGTAGAAGAGCCTTTCTTTTCTGCACCAATTCAGCCGCAATCTTCTTTCCATTTCATCATGCAAGCAAGTTCAACAAGTACCAAGGTTTCAACTACTTGTTGCAGGATTGAAGCAAAGCATTTGAGTTGACCCAACAGCAAGAGAAAGGGAAGAAATGCAGCAAGAAACGCAAGAGGTTTCATGTATCAAAAAGACACCACAAACATCAGCAGCTCTACGATGCAACGAAATGGAAAAACACAGCAGAGGTACGAAGAGATAAACTCGCGGTGAACATGCACACAACATACCAACCAAAAACTTAAGGAATCATAAGCTTCAAACAAGCCCGGACTTGAACAAGCCAAAGAAAGAAACAGAATCCATTTGTCCACGCTGCTGCAACAAGCCGAGAGCTTTAAGCTTGTTGCAGCAGATTTTATGCGCAACTCTTAAGTGCAAAACTATTCTAAGACCAGGTAAACAGGCTCCTCAAAACATTCTTCCTAGTTTTCAACATAAAATTCTTAGGTTGAAACACAAAATTCAGAAAGAAAGAGCATGCAAAACTGGAAATAAAATTTCTGCAACTTTCGGATGGCTTTGAAATGGTTATTGAACCTCATGCTGCAATAGCTAATAACACTCTTAAAAAAAAAGTCCTCAAATTCTTGTTAAACTTCCTAAACCCATTATCAAATACAATACCAAGCACACAAAAGAAAGAAAATCTGAACTAGGGAAAAACTTGCAAACCCAGACTTGTTCATTAGTTTCAAGTTTCTGGTTTTCATGTTAAAATCACACGAACATCAAGTTTTTAAGCCAAAACAACAAACAAACTCCAAATCTTGTACCTTGCCCTCCTTAGAATTCTTTAGACCCAAATTACACACAAACAAGAACCAAAAATGCAACCTTTAGTACATTAGACTACATATGTAGGAAAACATTATCTGTTCATGGCTCCTAAACTAAATTCATGATTTCAGATGCACGTTAAATGAACAAAGAGGCTAACACCAAGCCCGTCAACGGCACAACAATATCACCAAGCATAACCACAATCATAGTCATCAGGCATGGGTAACGACCAAAACTTAGAAAAGGAAGAAAATCATGCATAGGAGACTCAAGTCCCTGTGCAGATTGTGTTAAATTAACATTGAGAAGAGTCCATTATACCTGAGAGCACTTAGGCTGCTAAACGGATAGGAGAGACCCAAAGAAATCGAACGGTTCTGGAAATTGAAATCTACAAGCTGGGTTGCAAGAGGTTCCAGCGCTGATGCAAGCGACGCCAACCGAAGATCCCTCCTTTTCTTTTCTGGTTTCCAGCCGAAGCCCTCCTTCCTTTTCTTCCCTCTCTTGGTTCCCTCCTCAAACTTACAGTCGAAACTCTCTTTTTTCCAGCTCCCTCTTTCCTGAACTTTTTCTCGATTCCCTTTTCTCTATCTCATGGTGGTTCTTACCCAAACCTGGCCATCTTCTTTTGCTCTCTCCTCTTTCTCCCCTTTTCTTTTTCCTATCCTTTCCACTACCTTTCTTTTTCCACCGTCCCTCTTTTATCAGCCGCTCTCCCCCAGATCCTTACTCCTCTCGGTTCTCCCTCAAAGCCGTCCCCTCCTTTCCAAGAAAAAACCCCGTAGCCTTCTATTTTTTTTCTCTCTCCCCACAGCCGCCAACTAGCCTCTCTTTTCATCTGCCGTTCCTCTCCTTTTTTTTTTTTAGCTCTCTCTTTCAGCCCGTAGCTGTCTCTCTTTATATCCCCCAAACCCTGATCTTCACGGCCCTTGATAAATCTCATTTTGCCACTTTTCTATGACCATCCGATCACTCTTCATTCCAGATGAGAGCCAGGTAGGACGAAGTCAAGGTAATCCAAGGGTAAAGGAAAAACAATAGGAAAACGGCGGAAAATGAAATGGGCTAAGCTATATTTTTACTTCTGCAATTTTTCCGTGCATTTTCTGCTTAACTTGTAACATGAAGAAAGGGCTAGGATCCTATGCTTCTCATGGTTCGTGAGCTTGTTCCCCTTTTTTTTAGTTCAATAATAATGAACAAAATATAAAGAAACAACAACTTAAGTAAAATTGAATAAAAAGAGCGAGACTAGGCATAAAAAGATAAAAATGAAATGCTAAATTTTTTTTTTGTGTTGATTTTCCTTTTTTTTAATTAAATAACAATGAACTTGAATCTAAAATAACTAAAGCATATTTTTGTGAATGATTTTCTTTTTTCGGATAAATTCTATGCTAAAATGACTTAAAAATAAAAATAAAAGACTAAAAGTAAATAAAAACTAACATAAAGATTAATAAAAATAATAATAAATAAAACTACACTAAAAATTTGGTGTCTACAGCCTTAATTACTCGTAAATCGAGACTCAAAAGTGGGGTTTAATAATGTAAGGAAAAATTATTTTCCCTCAAGAAATCAAGTCCAAAATGGTCATTCAATATCGAAGGGTAATGAAGAGTTTCTAAAAACTCAATTCCCTTCAAGTTCAAAAATTTCAGTTTTAAGGAGTAATATTTGAAAAATCATATCTTACACTCCGCGGGTCCAAAATTGGAAAACTTGATACCGTTGGAAACTAGTTTCAAAGTAATAAAAGTTCCTAGAAGACAATTTTCCAAGATTCTAAATGGAAAACACTCAAATTTCAGCTCAAAGTGGCTGATTTGCACTACAAGACAGTTTCAATCTTGGTTTTCGGCAAATTTTGAAAATTCGGGAAAATTAATAGAAAGTGAACTAGCCTCTGAAATTCACAAAACTGTTAGAGTTCCAATCAAAGTTTTAAACACAACAAATGGAGCTAGAATCGGAGTTTTGAGCGTCAAGATATAGCAACTCCAAGTTGGTTAAAATTGAGGACTGTTCGGTCCATTTTCCAGATTTGGAAGGACAACTTCAGTATTTTGTTTGTATATCAAAACAGTCTTAGAATGACACCATAGGAGGACTACCCCTCTATCAAATTTCATTTGAAATTTCACATGGGAAGGTAGTTAACAAAACTACCAAAGTTTAAGGAATTTCCAAGGCAAATCTGCCTTCTCGCTCTCTTTTTTTTTTCTTTTCAAACACTTGGTCCAATGAAATCAACTCAAATCTGACTCATTTGTGGAACAAAGGTCTAAGAAACATCTAATATACATTTGGTAGGTGATTGGTGTCAAAATTTTCAAAACAACAAGTCCCAAGTCAAGCTAGGCCATTCGGTTAGCCAAAATTAGGGTTTCTAGATTCGGTACAGTTCAGGAATTGGACTATATCTCACTCAATTCAACTTGAAATCGAACATGGTTGGTGGCTTTGGAAACTAAATTCAACAGGCTACATTGCATCAGAAAAAGTCATTTTGAAATTCAGTTTGCAAATAAGAGAAAATGGAGCCACAAGTTGCAGCTTCTACAATTTTCTTGGTTGCACTGATAGAACAGGGCAGTCGACTTTGATCAGTCACTACAGATAACTCACTTCGAATTAAAAGGTACATATATACCATTAGAAAACTACGGATGTCTAGTTTCAAATGCCACAAATGGCACTTGATTTCAATGTCCAAGCAGAGAGTTATGATCGTTCAAACGTGCTCTGTCCAGACACCCGAACACAGTTTTCCAGATTTGTACAATTTCAAAATTATATCTTTTACTCAACCAATTCACATGATTTTTGGTGGAAACTTTCCACACATCATACACAACATATCTACATTAGATTCAAGGTCATTTGAGCATCAAAATTTTGGATTAAAGTTTCGAGAAAAACAGGGCAGAATTCGGCCTCTTCCTATACAATCTTCCTTTGGTTTTCCTTTCACTTTTCTAACTTATATCCACTTGTTTAACACATAATTAACACCAACAACACTCATAATCACCATATCAGTCCAATATATCTATTGTGAGATTTCATAGAGCCCACTCCAACATTTAAACTCAACCCACAACAATAATCATGAAGCTACAAGATTCCTAGCAAAATTTAACCAACTATAACTAAGATTAAGAGACCGGATGATTACCTTCTACTCCTTGGTGTAAAATCAGAAATTTACACCTCTAAAGCCCCAAGAAAAATCATGAGAAAGATGTTTCCTTCCTAGTCCAAGTGAAGTGGAAGTTGTGTGGTGAATTTGGAGTGAAATGGTTGAAAGATTGGAAGTGAAATGAAGTGGAAATTTTGTTCTCCTTCCTTAGCTAAGTTTCGGCCAAGCTTGAGAGGGAAGAGAGAGAGTATGGCTGGTGATAAAGCTTCTTGAAGAAGCTTGGTGGTTGGTGGTTCAAATTTAAGCAAAAGTCAACTTTGAATAGTGTTTTCCGCGCGTGCGTTTCATGTCCGTTTTCTCTCGGGTTTGCTTCACTTGTGCACTAAACCTTTAATGTACTTCCTTTAACACTATTATTATTCACTCTTAGTAGTATAAAAATAAATTTCTAAAGTCCTTCAATTAGTCACCCGCGTGAAAACGCGAACTTCGACTCACACGCGATAAAGCGTAATTTCAAAGAAATTCTCGTAACGATAATATAACTAACTAATACTAGGGTAATTAATCATAAAAATTACTATTTTAGAAATAAAAACATGAGTCCTCACAAAAGGAGTATAGAGATCATGAGGATTTACCTTGGACTTTGCATGGTGGCAAGTGACGCACCTTTCTATGTGTCGTTCAACATCCCTCTTCATTCGTGGTCAGTAGACATGCTCTTGGAGGACGGCCAGTGTTTTAGCAATACCGAAGTGACCTGTAAGTCCCAAAGACAACCAAGAGGGGGGGTGAATTGGGTTATTCAAAATCTTAATCAGATTTAGGCAATTTTTGCTAAATGAAAATTTCCTTCTTTTCTAGTAATGATCAACCAAGTAGATTAGAAGACAAGAGCAATATTGATCAGAAACACAAGTATAAACAAGCAATGAGAATTTTATTAAACAGAAAAGTAAATTGGGGAATCAAACCAAGTGTCTACCAAGCTATCCTCAAACTTGAAGACCACACACTAGGAAGAGCAACTTCTCTTTGATGGAAGACGATCAACTAGATGTACAATGGAGGGAGCACTTCCTCCTTGCCCTAAGCCTCACTTAGTCAAGCTAAGAAGTTTTACAATCACTCAGAAAACCCTCAACAAAGCTACACTAAAGATCCTTTCAATCACAAAAGAAATGCTCACCAGAAATTCACACCACTTTAAAACAAATCTAGCTTTTGGAGACTATTTTCTAGCTAAAATATCTCTTGAGATCTTGTAAACAAAGTGTGCAAAAGTCCTCCCTTCGTTCAGAACAGTTTGTTTTTAAAGGGGAACAGAAATGAGCTTCATTAAAGCTTCCAACGGATAGAAGGCAGATGAAGGGTCAGCTAGCCGTTGGGGCTTTCGGACGTCCGACGATCAAATCATCGTCCGAACCAATCGTCCGAAAATATCCAAGTTGAAGTTCGGACGTCCGATGAGATTTTTGTCGTCCGACAGCACAGCGTCCGATCGTAGGCCGAGAGCTAGCAAGTTATCTTGGAATTTTTCGGACGTCCGATCTGGTTCATATGCGTCCGAGGTGTGCGTCCGATCATTCCGGACGTCCGACAGTTTCCTTTCGGCCGTCCGACCTGATTGTCCTGTTTTTGCTTCTCATTTTGGTTGTCTTGCATTTCATGATATATTTGAACCTGATTCTTGGATAGACAGAAACACTTGTATTTGAAGGAGGTTAGATAAACATTTCAAAGTACCAAGAATGACAAACTAGACATACTTAAAAGACAGTATCTTTGATCGGAACAAAACAATGACTAAATTCATTTATATTATTTCAATCTTGTTTGCCACATCCAAAGCATCGTAGACTGGAGTCAATCAAACATATGCTTTCCTTGTTCCATCAGGCCTGATCAATCTTGGTCAGTATAAACGAACTTTTGTGATCATCAAAACCAAGAATAACATGACCCATAAGACCTCCACCATGTGTCTCACGAACCAACAAGGGACGCATAGAGCTCAGTGGAATGCATAGCCTGTCTTTGTAGTACAAGAACCCTTGTGACAAGAAGTAATGCTCACGAGTGTATCATGGCAAGAAAGTAAAAATCTCACCAAAGTCTGGGTTAGTTGCATAAAGATCTTTAAGAAATTTAAAACCTAACAACTTGGCATCTAATGTAGTGATTAGTGTGTATCTTCTAGAGAGTGCATCAGCTACTACATTAGTTTTACCTGTTTTGTACTTGATCACGAATGCAAAGGTGTCGATGAAAGCTATCCACCTTGCATGTCATTTGCTCAATTTGGTTTGTGACTTGATGTGCTTGAGCGATTCATGATCAGTATGTAGAACGAACTCTCGAGGTCGGAGGTAGTGTTGCCAAGTTTGGAGTGCTCGAACTAAAGCAGTTGAGTGGTTCAAGGAAACTCCATTCAGCTTTTCATTAAAGTAGGCAATCGGTCGACCTTCTTGGAGTAGAACAGCTCCAACACCTATACCAGAAGCATCACACTCTATTTCAAAAGCTTTGTCAAAGTTAGGCAAATTTAGAATAGGTGCATGTGTGAGCTTGTATTTAAGTAATTGGAAGGACTTAGCTTGTTTTTCTCCCCAATGAAATGGTACGTTCTTCTTGACTATTGATGTAAGTGGTACAACAATGGTGCTAAAATCCGTGACAAAGCGTCTGTAAAAGCTTGCCAAGCCATGAATACTCCTCACCCCACCTATATTAGTAGGTATTGGCCATTCAACTGGTACGCCATGTTCACTTATAACATATCCTAGAAAAACAAGTTGATTAGTGCAAAAAATGCACTTCTTAAGGTTGGCGAGGAGCCTTTCCTTTCGAAGAACATCTAAGACAGCTTGTAAATGTATTGCATGCTTTTCTAAGCTCTTGCTATAGATTAAGATATCATCAAAGTACACTACCATGAATTTACCAATGAAGGGGCGTAAAACATGGTTCATTAGTCTCATAAAGGTGCTAGGTGCGTTAGTTAAGCCAAAAGGTATGACCAACCATTCATATAGTCCATGTTTAGTTTTAAAAGCCATTTTCCATTCATCCCCATCTTTCATACGAATTTGATGGTAGCCACTTTTCAGATCAATCTTAGTGAAAATAATAGCACCATGCAATTCATCAAGCATGTCATCTAAATGAGGTATGGGATGGTGATACTTTACCGTTATGGCGTTAATGGCTCGACAGTCAGTGCACATCCTCCATCCTCCATCCTTTTTAGGCACGAGTAGAACGGGTATAGCACAAGGACTTAGACTCTCATGAATCCATCCTTTGCCAAGTAGCTCCTCTACTTGCCTTTGTTGTTCCTTGGTTTCTTCAGGATTAGTCCTATATGGTGCCTTATTTGGCAAAGAAGCCCCAGGGATGAAATCAATTTGATGCTCAATCCCTCTTAAAGGTGGCAATCCATTAGGTATATCATCAGGAAACACATCATGATACTCCTACAAGAGATTAGTGACAATACTAGGCAAAGAAGTATCAAGTTCATTAGTGAGCAAAGCTTTTTTACAAATCAAGATAAGTAAAATCTAGTTAGAATGTAAAGCTTTTCTCACATCTTTAACCCTAGCGACCATGCTGTAGACACCAAAAATTTCATTGATTCAATTTTAAACTTTATTTAGTTTTATTCATTCAATTTTGACTTTCTTTGATTCAATTTTAGTTTTTTTTATTATTATTATTATTTATTCTTGTTTCATATTTATTATTTTTAATTGATTTAAGGTTGCAAATAGTAATTGGTGTTCATTCTTATTCAAAGCAATTTTACACTAAATTTTAGAAAAATCCTTAATAAAGATCCATTTTATCTTTTTAAAATTTGATTTTCTTGCTAAGGCATTTTGCAAGGTAATTTTAAAAATTAGCATATTAAACAAGTGTGTCAATTGCATGTTGAACAAGTGTGCAAATAAGCATTAGACAAGTGGTTAAGGAATTGTAGGACAAGTGTTTAGGGAGGGGTAGGTGTTTGAGACACCTGGAGGCCTAAGATTTGAAGAAAAATCTGAGAGAGGAAAGGGGAGAAGAAAAAGGGGGCGGACAGAAAGGAAAGAATGGCGAAAAAATAGGAAAAGAGGCGGAAGGTCGGCTAAAAGAAAACAGAGGGGAGCTATGGCGGCTAAGGTTTGAGATGAGGGTTTAGAAAAAGAAAAAACATAGCTTTTAGGGGCGGAAAGAAAAAAACAACGAGCAAGAGACAGTAGGAAAAATTTGGGAGGGAAGGAGTTGGAGGAGCAACGGCGATAAATACCAAATAAATACAGCTGGGGGTGAGAATTCCACTGCCATGGGAGTTATTGCAGCCGGCATTGAGGATTTTGGGGCACGGCTTGCTGGGGGCCTTTGATTACAGAGGATGTGAAAGATGCAGCTTCAGTGGCAACCTGAACCCGCAGGCCATTTTTTGCGACTAGGAGTCTGATTAAGCTAGAAGAGGGCAGTTGGAAAAACGTGAAAAAAGAAAACAGAGGAAACAGAGGAATGGAGAGCTTCAGGGAAGACCGAAGGCAAGAAAGAAAAAAACCGAACGAAAAAGGAGAAACACGAAACTGAGGAGGATTTTTGTAGGAAAAGTCTTGATGGAGGAATTGAGACTGCCACCATCTCGTCGGAATCCTCCACCGCCATCAGCAAAGCTTCGCCGAGAAAACGTGTATGGTAAGTGATTTGTTTTCCTTTGTATTTCATTTCCTGTTCAAAATTAAGATTGTTGAAGCTTAAAGCAGAGGATGATTTTCTTGAATCTTCTTTGTGGATTATCCACGATTTTTGGCCGAATATGCTTTATGGGCTGATTGGGATAATTTTTCTTTGTTTTTTTTTTTTGACAAAATTGCGGGACTAATTATAATATCGATGGAGCAAAAATCGGTGAAACTATTTGATACCCAGTTGATGTTCGGTGAAATGCCTAACCAAAAGTCATGCTTGAAAATGATTTTGCCGCACTTTGTAGAATAGCCCACTGCTTGGAGTTTTGTACGATTTCATTACCTAATGTTTGTTTTTGGGAAAAAAACTTGATGCTTGATGTTCGGGTTGAGATTGGCATAAGAATTTGCTGCTTTGGGTTGCTGAAGCTCTGTGTTTGCTTGAAGTTAATATTTAGTTGCTGTCCATAATTTTAGATTGTCCGTGCCTTATGTGTTGAATTGGACTGAAATCTCCTGATTGTTGAACAATTTTGGAGTTTGATTAACTTCAATTCAAGCAAAATCTGATGAATTTCTAATGCCCTCAACCTGTTTCTTAAAATGCCCGAACGAGGATTGCTTTGTGTGAGTTCGACGGAAATGGAGTCCGATGCTTATTCTCCTTGTCTTGTGGTTTAACCCCAGAATTTTAGGACTCCATAATTTGACCCCAAAATGTTCATAATTCTTTCAATTAGATCCCTATTTTTGTTGTGTTGGAACCCCTTAATCTTCCCTCTTGTTCTGATATGACTTGGAAAATCGAAAAAGTTAAGTTCATTTCTCTCTTTTAGATTTTAATCATCTTTTAATATGCATGAGTAGTCTTTTAACTAGATTAATTCTTGTTTTTAGGACATAATTGTGGCTCAATAATTTTTGTTGATTTTATCATGTTGGGTTTTTGTGAAATATGTGATTTGGGTTAAGAGGTTATTTTTGTTTGGGTTTTAAAAATGGGTTTAATAATATTTGTTTGGGTTTTTTATTGGGCTTAAGAAGGTTAAAATTCAAAACTTTTGGTTGGGTTTTAGGATTGGGTTGTCGATTATTTTGGTTGGGTTTTTAATTGGTAAAAAGTGGGTTGACCCATTTCAGTACCTTGGACTTTTGGTCGGGCTTAAGGAGTCCTTGGCCCAAGAAACAAATAAGCAAAACGGCCCAATGGCCTGATTCACCAAGAAACTAGAAAATGTGTTGCATAATGGTCCCTGTACTTTTGGATATCTCCACTGTGGCCCTAAAAACTTCTAGTTTCTTCCAATTGAGTCCCAAATTTAATTGCAAATAGGTCCCTGAACTTAATTTTTCTTTAATTGTGACCCTGGATCTTTGTTATAATTGTAATTGAACCCCCTAAACTTTGTTAATTCTTGCAATCAAGCCCTTCATTCTTTTAATTTCCTAAATGGAGGTTGTTTACATGATTTAATTGATTTAATTTCGTGATTATTTATTAATCAAAGTGATGCCTTGACCCCTTTTATTATTTTGAAGGGTAAATAAGAGTGTGATTCCGCTTCATTAGGGTATCGACTCGAGGGAGGTACACCCTTTCCTTTATTTCTTACTTTATTTGACCCTACGTGCCCTATGTGACTTTACGTGTTTAATAACATGCTTCTTGAATGTTTTATTTATTTATTTATTCCATTTATTTATTTATTCGCTTTATTGGCTTTAATTTGTATATTCATTTTTAGTTCAATTTTGATCATTTGAAAGGCCCTCGAATGCCACCATTGTAATAGTTAGGTTATTATTTTATTTATTTTTTCCTTTCCCCCCTTAGATTGTAGTAGCCTCCCCCCCTCAAATATAATAGTTAGGGCTTTATTTGCTTTATTTGCCTTGCATGTTTTTGCACGCCTATGTGTTACGTGTTATCCGCTTTCTTAGGGTCTTGCATCTAGATATCATGCTTATGTGTTATGTGCTATACATGATTTATGTGTTTACATGCTTTTTAAGTCTTATATGATTTATTTGATTATAACAAATGCATGTCGTCACCACACTAGTCCAACGCTAGTTGTGACTCTTTGTTCCGATTTCCCACTAGTCCAATGCTAGTGAGGATTCATAGACATGTGCTAGTTCAATGCTAGACCCTTAGGGGCCTCCCTCGTTAGATCATGTTTGTATGATTACATTACACTTCATGCATATTTTTCCATTTTTTTAGGATCTTTATCATTTTCACATAATATTTCCCCTAATAAAATATCCCTTACCCCTATGTATATATAACATTTAGATCTGCATCTTATTTAGGAAATTAGGGGGGAGATTAGTGCATTTTGCCTGATTAGACTAGAGATAACCCCTTGAATATGGGTATGGACGAGTTTGGTTTTCTAGCCTTAGCACGTTCGTATTCCCTCTATTAAAGGGAAAATTGAGTCACGAACATTAGTCCCCCGTACCCGACATGATGCATTCCCTTAGGTCACGTGTATTTGTATTTATATAATTATCTTGTTCTTTTTCCTTTTTTAGAGTCTCATATTTTTGCATTATTCGTGACATCTTCGAAGAATCCTTATTGGGCGTCACGATTAATGTGATTGGTACCAATTAGTTTCGAAGGGATATTTTGACCACGATACCCTCCTAGGTCTAGGGTTTGGATTCATATAGTACATCCAAATGTGATAAATTCTTTGGTTAAAACAAGAAAATCTTTGACTAAATCACGCAACTAGCCTTGGTTAGGTCGAAAGGGTGCCTCGGATTTTTATCCTTGCCTTCCCTTTTTTCAAATGTGACTCCCGAACCTTTTTCTTTGATTTACGTAGATTTGGAGTCATTTAAAAAGGGTTTTTCCATTTTTTCTTTAAAATTTCATTTTAGGTGACTTGGTACACCTTAACTCGTTACCAAGTGGGGCGACTCCATTTTTCATTCAAAAAACCCTTTTTAAATTATATTTTGGGTCACATCGTCGCATTTTCAAGTCCCATTTAGACCCATGTTTTTCCATTTTCTTTTGAATCAAAAAATTCACTTTTTAAACCATTTATTTTTCTTATAAAAAATGGGGCACGACAGCTGGCGACTCCACTGGGGACTTAGAGAGTCCGAACAAATTTGATTTAGTCAATCTTTTTCTTCTTTTAATCTCTTCATATATCGCATTTGGATGTTTAGGGTTGCATGTTTTCGTTTTAGGGGTTTTTGCATTTCGCGCGTATCAACTCACTCACTCACCCATTTGGCGTACGGTTGTTTTGATTGATAGATGGTTTATTTATATGATTCCGCGCTTTGCATTGCATTTGGGTGAGGGATATTTCCCTAGAGCCTCGCGTTGGTTCTTGATCCCTCCCCTCCAAACGAGCACTAGCATACGTGCATACGCTTTAATTTTGTACCCCTCATTTATTTTTCTTTTAGTGGCTTGTCACGCCACTCCACCCTATTAGGATTAGGCGACCCACTTGGACGTGTGATCGCGACACGTCGTGTGCGTAGCATGATCCGAGGGGTCACTCAATCTTCCGCTTTAAGCTTTGGGTTAATAGCCTTTAGCTTTTAGTCGAAGGTTGGGGATTTTTGATAGATTCACTCAGACATGTAGCCGTGACACGACGTGTGCGTAGCAATGTCTGGGGAATCGCTCGAGCCACCGACAAAGAACCTTGGGATTGATGACCCTTGGTTTCCAAGTCTGAAGGCTCGGGGATCTAAAACCTATCGAGTCTAGATGCATTAGTGAGCCCCAGCCTCATGCATTCATGATAGTTTACCTAGGGTAGAGTCCGTCTTACCCTATTAGAGACACTATTCACGAGGCGAGGGATCCAACCCCTCTATTCCTGTTATTGCTTCATCTCTTTGTATTGCTTTGCTACAATGTGTTATGTGTATTTATCTGATTGAACTAACCTCTCTTTGGTTTTGTCTCCACTTGCATTCATAAACCCTAGGAAATAAGAGTCCTGGCATAGTACTCTCTAGGAGCCTATCCCGTTTGATGTGACACGTTTAAATTCAATGCTTCGCACTTGTAACATGAATACATTTCATTTTAGACTCACCCCGGCATACAAAAGGGGGTTCCTTTAGGTCACGTTTTCTTTGTGTACCGCATATTTACGCGCTTTGATAAAACGACATCATGCATAAACCCTAGAAAGGGAATGCCATTTAGGGGATCCCGTGCTAGGAATAAACCACCCTGTGTCTCGGATATATAATCCAACGAGACTTGCACGTTTATATTTCCTGTACCATCCAAAGGGGTAGTGCACGAGATAAGGTAGGATCCGATCTTTTCAAAGATGGCAAAGCGATTTTGCACATTAGAATATGGGCATCTAACAATCATCTTTTGGCCATTTTAAGCAAAATTGGTAAAAATTTCCCTTGCATAAAGGACATTAATTTGAAGAATTTCACAAATGATTCCTCATTGTTGAGACGATAAATATAGAGGCCAGATCTTGATTTTAGAAGGCTCATAGACTAATGCATCGCAATAAATTTTTGAAACTACCAAAGGGGAGATAATTCCATCGATTTTTGAATAAACTATCAATTCCATTCAATTCATTTGATCAAATTATTTATCAATTTCATTTTGTCAATTCTTTCATTTTAGGACAATTTAGTCAATAAATCATCAATTCTATTCAATCCATTGGTCCATTTTATTCATCAGTCTCATCCAGTCCATTTTATCAAGTTGTTCATTTTTAGGGCAATCTAGTCGATTTTTAATAGATCACCAATTTCATTCAATTCATTTGATTAGTTTACCCATTCTTAGGGCAATCTTATCGATTTTGAATAAATCATCAATTTCGTCCGATCCATTTGATTAGTTTACCTATTTTTAGGGCAATCCGGTCGATTTGGAATAAATCATCATTTCACTTGATCTGTTCAATCAATTGATTTCATTCAATTCATTTGATTAGTTTAATTCATTTTCAGGGTTATCCATTCAATTTTCAGTAAATAATCAAATTTCATTCAATGCATTTGACCATTTTACCCCTTTTGGCAGATCATGCGTCGATCAAAACAAGCAATCCATTCGGACTTTGTCATCATTTTTAGGACAAATGTCTCTTCTCACTCCAATTGGCCAAATTTTTCAAATCATTTTTCACTCAATCAATTGATCGGATTCATCAGGTATTGTATAGTGCCTACCCTAGAGGATTGCATTTTCATGATAGACCTACTCTTGGCATAAAAGGGCTCCCCCATAGGACATGCATACCGATTTTACAATTTTACTTACTAACTCTGGGTATTTTGTTCTTTTATTTTTTCCCCTTCCCCTGTATTCATAAAAATGTTTCAATAAGGTGGAAATATTTTTCTATATTTGATAACCATTTTGATCCGATAAAGTTTGAAAGGTAATACTTGATTCTTGGGCAGACCCTGCGATGAAAATATGAAAGATCTATTTGGAAGCGTTAGGCTAAAGCCTCTAAGAGACTTCATCGGTATTTTTCAAAGAAAAGAAAAATTCTGTTCCGAAAAGGAGGCAAACAAGTGTGTATATGTGGAGCTCTTCAGAAATCTTTCTCTTCTCATTTGTAGAAATTTTGTTTTAAACTTTTTCAGCAATAAAGTTTTTTTATTTATACAATTGTTGTTTTGTATATAATCATGTATATTTCATTCTTTTTTGGCTATTTGAGGGATTTCATGATGAATTTTAAGAAATAAGACCGAATTGAGATTTTTCAACCTCTAGCCTGAAAATTCATAAGTGTATGCCTTCTAAAATTCTTACAATAAGAGTGCTCAAGAATTAAAAGAGGTCACTCAAAAGGCCCCATGAGATACCTTTTCTCCTTCACTTAACCCCAAAATAAAATCAGTCACATTGATTGATAAATTGCAAATTGGGGCGATCTTTGCTTGAGAAATGTCCACTGTGTCTAATTATATTCAATTCACATATAAGTGAAAGCAAAAATGTACATTATTCTTGTTTGTTTTGAAAATTTGGAATGATACTTCAAGTGTTCATCTCTCTATCTATACAGATTATTATCATTTGCTCCCCCACTTGAGCCTGAAAAGAATAATTTCGTTTCAAATAAGAGCCTTGATGATCACTACCCCATATTGGAGGATTTTCAAATATCAAAAGGGGAATAGGTTCTCAATGAGTATTTTGTTACTTTGGTTGTCATGAAGTGTAAGAATGATGCTTTGGCCATCGTTTCTACAACCTAAACACCATTTATCCCTTGCATCCTCATTTGAGCTAAAATTGGTGGTTCTTTTCAAAAGCACTTACGATCGCACCCCACATTGGGGAGGGAGATTGGAGAATTTTCCAAAAAGGAGAAAAGCAAAAATGCTAAAATTAAAAGAAAAGAGGGAATCACAAATTGGAGAAATTTGATTCTACCTGGGTTTCAATTTTGAAAAAGGAGAAAAGAGAGAAAGAGAAAAGAAAAAGGAAGGGTTTTTTCCACACGGATCGCCTATGTTTCACAGATATGGATGAACAAGGGTCTTCCTCAGTCAGTTAATTCAGATACATGCAAGAAATTTCGCATTAATGAAAGTTTCCTTTCAGATTTATTGTAAGGAACGGAATAAAAGTTAGGCCCTCTTCTTTTCCAATCAAACATTCTATCCCTAGTTATCCCTTTTGAACCTTCAGAATAAAATACTTCATTTGGCAACCCTTGAGAATCGCAAACCCCACACTGGGGCAAGTTTGAGTTGAAAAGGAAAAGTTACAAGAAGTGGAAAAGTGATAATGCAACAAAATCAAAAGACAAAAGAAGAAAAGAGAACCTCAGTTCAAAAATAAACTGGGGCAAATTTTGTGAAAGTTCAAAAGAATGGCAGAAGGCCGAAAAATCAAAAGAAAAAAGAAAATGAAAGAGAAAAAGCCTCAATTGAGCATAAATTGGGGCAAATTCTGATTTAGCCCTAAAATAGGGTTGGCGCAACAATGCGATCTCGGATTCTTCAAACCGCTTTTGAAATCTGCTTTCAAGCCTTAACTTTTCTAAGCACCCCACCTGACCCCATTACAAAAGCCGAAAGTCCTGACTTCTGTTCTTTGCAATGGCCTTGTCAAGAAAATTTCTGATGCCGAAAAATTTTAGCTGTATTTCTGAATTGCTTGGGTATGGGGTTGACGCTACTCATCATGTGAAAACCCACCAGGTCGAGGAAAAGAAAAAAAAGAAGCAAAAGCAAAGCAAGAAAAGTAAATGCGAGAAAAAATACAGAAAAATTCGACACTGAAGTCTCTGGTGAATGATGAGAAAAATGCAAACTAAGTCCGAGATCTTTGAGTAAGAAATGAGAGCCATTTTGAAAAAAACGCGATCTTCAGTGCATTGTCCTTGAAAATTATTTCTTTAACTATCGTTTTCAAGCCACATTACAAGCTCATAAAGTCCATCGTTGACTTATCTTTTATGACAACTCAAAGTAAGAATTGTGCTCATAAGAAGTCCATCAATCATTTGTGATCATAAGGCTATAACCTATTTCCACATGTTTAGCTATCGTTTTTGCCTATACGTTACAAACCTAGAAAGCTTATATGTTGACTAAATTTTCTTAAGAAATAGGGGTGACAAACTATTTGCTTTCACTAAGATGTGATATTGAATGGATTACATACCATTGGGCACAAGAATAAGACAGATCCTAACCTCCCATTTTCCTTAGTCATCTCAAGATCAGAAATAATACCCACTTGATTGGTCCTGAAAGATGAGCTAACAAGAAGTGGTGACCCATTAATCTAAGCATCAATGCTAAAGTGAGGAAGGAATCACTTGTAATTTGGTATTATTTTGAGAAATTCATCATGAAATTTTCTGTTAGGAAGCATAGTTTCTTACTTTGTTCAAATAAATGGAGAGTCATCCAAACAAATTTTTGCAATTAAATGGTCCCACACTGGGGCAAATTTTTATTGTGAGATTCCACAAAATAAGCCCACACTGGAGCAGAGTTTTGTAATACACTTGAGAATTTCGAATCAATCACGCTACTCTTTTCATAAGTAGTAGTTGCATTAATAAGAAATTTAAGTGCATATTGTACTTTGGTGATCCCCCTGTGCAGGTATTCATGGCTGAACATAATGAAGAAGCATCCAGTGATGTGGAAGGCCGATACTGGAAAAGAGAAACAAGAAGAAAGAAGGAAAAGGCCCTACACTGGGGCAAATTTTTTTTGAAAAGATTTTCTCGAAAAGATCAAAGAAAAAAGAAAAAAAGAAAAGAAAAATCAAAAATTTTAAAAAAAAAATCAAAAATCAAAAATAAAAAAAAATCAGAAAAATCGGGAAAAATCAAATTCAATTTCTTGTTTCTTGAAAAATCAAATTAAATTCTTGTTGGCAATGTCGCAGCGTACGCCGCGCACTCTTCTACCTCCTTTCTTGACAACCACATTTAGTTCACTGACTTCAACCACCGTTAGCATCGAGTCTATCTCACTAACGTGTGCGTTTTTATTCTACCACCGTTAGCATCGAATTTATCTCACTAACGTGTGCGTTTTTATTCTATCTTCGTTAGCATTGGGTTCATCCCACTAACGTGCCTTTCTATTTCCGATTTTCTCGGCAGGCTCGGGTATTGGTCCCACTGATCCAATTGACCAAGTTTCGACCGACCGATTATCAAGGCAGGCTCGGGTATTGATCCCACTGATCCAATTGACCAAGTTTCGACAGACCGATTATCAAGGCAGGCTCGGGTGTTGATCCCACTGACCAATTGACCAATTGAATGGCAGGCTCGGGTATTGATCCCACTGATCCAATTGACCAAGTTTCGACAGACCGATTCTCACGGCAGGCTCGGGTTTAATCCCACTGACTGATTATCATGGCAGGCTCGGGTTTAATCCCACTGACCGATTATCATGGCAGGCTCGGGTTTAATCCCACTGACCAATTCTCACAGCAGGCTCGGGTGTTATCCCACTAACCGATCATCATGGCAGGCTCGGGTTTAATCCCACTGACCAATTCATCACACTGGGGCAAATTTTTGGATGATTCTTCAAGTAAATCTTATAAAGTTTCTTCATACATACCAGCATTTCATTTTGCATCGCCACTAGCCGTGGGTCAGTCCCACTAGTGAGCATTTTATTTTGCATCGCCACTAGCCGTGGGTCAGTCCCACTAGTGTACACTTCATTTGCATTGCCGCTAAACATGGGTCAGTCCCACTAGCGTGCATTTTACTGCTACTAGCCGTTGGGTCAGTCCCACTAGTGAGCATTTTCATTTTCACTGCCACTAGCCGTTGGGTCAGTCCCACAAGTAAGCCTTTCATTTCATCGCCACTAGCCGTGGGTCAGTCCCACTAGTGTGCATTACATTTTCATTGCCGCTAAACATGGGTCAGTCCCACTAGCGTGTATTTCATTTTCATTGCCACTAAACATGGGTCAGTCCCACTAATGTGCATTTTATTTTCATCGCCACTGAACATGGGTCAGTCCCACCAGTGAGCATTTCATCTCCACTGCCACTAAACATGGGTTAGTCCCACGAGTGAGCACTTCAAATTTTGTTCGGGTCAGTCCCATGATTTAAAGTTTAGTCGGGCCAGTCCCATGATTTTAAATTTTATTCGGGGTCAGTACCATGATTTTAAACTTTGTTCGGGTCAGTCCCATGATTTTAAATTTTGTTTGGGTCAGTCCCACGATTTAAATTCTGTTCGGGTCAGTCCCATGATTTTAAATTTCTCATTTGGGTCAGTCCCATTCTAAAAGCTTTGTTAAAGAGATCAGTCCTCATTTTCAAAAGGGTCAAGTCATTCAAATGGTTTGCAGTTGAATAATCACATGTGAGTATTTGGTGTCTACGTTTTTGTCTCGAGTTTCTTCGAAACTCAGACAAAGAGGGGCAAACTGTAGATACCAAAAATTTCATTGATTCAATTTTAAACTTTATTTAGTTTTATTCATTCAATTTTGACTTTCTTTGATTCAATTTTAGTTTTTTATTATTATTATTTATTCTTGTTTCATATTTATTATTTTTAATTGATTTAAGGTTGCAAATAGTAATTGGTGTTCATTCTTATTCAAAGCAATTTTACACTAAATTTTAGAAAAATCCTTAATAAAGATCCATTTTATCTTTTTAAAATTTGATTTTCTTGCTAAGGCATTTTGCAAGGTAATTTTAAAAATTAGCATATTAAACAAGTGTGTCAATTACATGTTGAACAAGTGTGCAAATAAGCATTAGACAAGTGGTTAAGGAATTGTAGGACAAGTGTTTAGGGAGGGGTAGGTGTTTGAGACACCTGGAGGCCTAAGATTTGAAGAAAAATCTGAGAGAGGAAAGGGGAGAAGAAAAAGGGGGCGGACAGAAAGGAAAGAATGGCGAAAAAATAGGAAAAGAGGTGGAAGGTCGGCTAAAAGAAAACATAGGGGAGCTATGGCGGCTAAGGTTTGAGATGAGGGTTTAGAAAAAGAAAAAACACAGCTTTTAGGGGCGGAATGAAAAAAACAACGAGCATGAGACAGTAGGAAAAATTTGGGAGGGAAGGAGTTGGAGGAGCAACGGCGATAAATACCAAATAAATACAGCCGGGGGGTGAGAATTCCACTGCCATGGGAGTTATTGCAGCCGGCATTGAGGATTTTGGGGCACGGCTTGCTGGGGGCCTTTGATTACAGAGGATGTGAAAGATGCAGCTTCAGTGGCAACCTGAACCCGCAGGCCATTTTTGGCGACTAGGAGTCTGATTAAGCTAGAAGAGGGCAATTGGAAAAACGGAAAAAAAGAAAATAGAGGAAACAGAGGAATGGAGAGCTTCAGGGAAGACCGAAGGCAAGAAAGAAAAAAACCGAACGAAAAAGGAGAAACACGAAACTGAGGAGGATTTTCGTAGGAAAAGTCTTGACGGAGGAATTGAGACTGCCACCATCTCGTCGGAATCCTCCACCGCCATCAGCAAAGCTTCGCCGAGAAAACGTGTATGGTAAGTGATTTGTTTTCCTTTGTATTTCATTTCCTGTTCAAAATTAAGATTGTTGAAGCTTAAAGCAGAGGATGATTTTCTTGAATCTTCTTTGTGGATTATCCACGATTTTAGGCCGAATATGCTTTATGGGCTGATTGGGATAATTTTTCTTTTTTTTTGTTTGACAAAATTGCGAGACTAATTGTAATATCGATGGAGCAAAAATCGGTGAAACTATTTGATACCCAGTTGATGTTCGGTGAAATGCCTAACCGAAAGTCATGCTTGAAAATGATTTTGCCGCACTTTGTAGAATAGCCCACTGCTTGGAGTTTTGTATGATTTCATTACCTAATGTTTGTTTTTGGGAAAAAAACTTGATGCTTGATGTTCGGGTTGAGATTGGCATAAGAATTTGCTGCTTTGGGTTGCTGAAGCTCTGTGTTTGCTTGAAGTTAATATTTAGTTGCTGTCCATAATTTTAGATTCTCCGTGCCTTATGTGTTGAATTGGACTGAAATCTCATGATTGTTGAACAATTTTGGAGTTTGATTAACTTCAATTCAAGCAAAATCTAATGATTTTCTAATGCCCTCAACCTGTTTCTTAAAATGCCCGGACGAGGATTGCTTTGTATGAGTTCGACGGAAATGGAGTCCGATGCTTATTCTCCTTGTCTTGTGGTTTAACCCCAGAATTTTAGGACTCCATAATTTGACCCCAAAATGTTCATAATTCTTTCAATTAGATCCCTATTTTTGTTGTGTTGGAACCCCTTAATCTTCCCTCTTGTTCTGATATGACCTGGAAAATCGGAAAAGTTAAGTTCATTTCTCTCTTTTAGATTTTAATCATCTTTTAATATGCATGAGTAGTCTTTTAACTAGATTAATTCTTGTTTTTAGGACATAATTGTGGCTCAATAATTTTTGTTGATTTTATCATGTTGGGTTTTTGTGAAATATGTGATTTGGGTTAAGAGGTTATTTTTGTTTGGGTTTTAAAAATGGGTTTAATAATATTTGTTTGGGTTTCTTATTGGGCTTAGGAAGGTTAAAATTCAAAACTTTTGGTTGGGTTTTAGGATTGGGTTGTCGATTATTTTGGTTGGGTTTTTAATTGGTAAAAAGTGGGTTGACCCATTTCAGTACCTTGGACTTTTGGTCGGGCTTAAGGAGTCCTTGGCCCAAGAAACAAATAAGCAAAACGGCCCAAAGGCCTGATTCACCAAGAAACTAGAAAATGTGTTGCATAATGGTCCCTGTACTTTTGGATATCTCCACTGTGGCCCTAAAAACTTCTAGTTTCTTCCAATTGAGTCCCAAATTTAATTGCAAATAGGTCCCTGAACTTAATTTTTCTTTAATTGTGACCCTGGATCTTTGTTATAATTGTAATTGAACCCCCTAAACTTTGTTAATTCTTGCAATCAAGCCCTTCATTCTTTTAATTTCCTAAATGGAGGTTGTTTACATGATTTAATTGATTTAATTTCGTGATTATTTATTAATCAAAGTGATGCCTTGACCCCTTTTATTATTTTGAAGGGTAAATAAGAGTGTGATTCCGCTTCATTAGGGTATCGACTCGAGGGAGGTACACTCTTTCCTTTATTTCTTACTTTATTTGACCCTACGTGCCCTATGTGACTTTACATGTTTAATAACATGCTTCTTGAATGTTTTATTTATTTATTTATTCTATTATTTATTTATTCGCTTTATTGGCTTTAATTTGTATATTCATTTTTAGTTCAATTTTGATCATTTGAAAGGCCCTCGAATGCCACCATTGTAATAGTTAGGTTATTATTTTATTTATTTTTTCCTTTCCCCCCTTAGATTGTAGTAGGCTCCCCCCCTCAAATATAATAGTTAGGGCTTTATTTGCCTTGCATGTTTTTGCACGCCTATGTGTTACGTGTTATCCGCTTTCTTAGGGTCTTGCATCTAGATATCATGCTTATGTGTTATGTGCTATACATGATTTATGTGTTTACATGTTTTTAAGTCTTATATGATTTATTTGATTATAACAAATGCATGTCGTCACCACACTAGTCCAACGCTAGTTGTGGCCCCCTTTCCCGTCACCACACTAGTCCAACGCTAGTTGTGACTCTTTGTTCCGATTTCCCACTAGTCCAATGCTAGTGAGGATTCATAGACATGTGCTAGTTCAATGCTAGACCCTTAGGGGCCTCCCTCGTTAGATCATGTTTGTATGATTACATTACACTTCATGCATATTTTTCCATTTTTTTAGGATCTTTATCATTTTCACATAATATTTCCCCTAATAAAATATCCCTTACCCCTATGTATATATAACATTTAGATCTGCATCTCATTTAGGAAATTAGGGGGTAGATTAGTGCATTTTGCCTGATTAGACTAGAGATAACCCCTTGAATATGGAATATGGACGAGTTTGGTTTTCTAGCCTTAGCACGCTCGTATTCCCTCTATTAAAGGGAAAATTGAGTCACGAACATTAGTCCCCCGTACCCGACATGATGCATTCCCTTAGGTCACGTGTATTTGTATTTATATAATTATCTTGTTCTTTTTCCTTTTTTAGAGTCTCATATTTTTGCATTATTCGTGACATCTTCGAAGAATCCTTATTGGGCGTCACGATTAATATGATTGGTACCAATTAGCTTCGAAGGGATATTTTGATCCCGATGCCCTCCTAGATCTAGGGTTTGCATTCATATAGTACATCCAAATGTGATAAATTCTTTGGTTAAAACAAGAAAATCTTTGACTAAATCACGCAACTAGCCTTGGATAGGTCGAAAGGGTGCCTCGGATTTTTATCCTTGCCTTCCCTTTCTTCAAATGTGACTCCTGAACCTTTTTCTTTGATTTACGTAGATTTGGAGTCGTTTAAAAAAGGTTTTTCCATTTTTCTTTAAAATTTCATTTTAGGTGACTTGGAATACCTTAACTCGTTACCATGTGGCGACTCCATTTTTCATTCAAAAAACCCCTTTTAAATTATATTTTGGGTCACATCGTCGCATTTTCAAGTCCCATTTGGACCCATGTTTTTCCATTTTCTTTTGAATCAAAAAATTCACTTTTTAAACCATTTATTTTTCTTATAAAAAATGGGGCGCGACACATGCTATTTTTCCTTTCCTTTCCTAACTCAAGGGACGAACTAGACCCCTTTTTATCCTTTAATTGAGTTTCGACCACTCCTCCTATTTTCCCCTTTGAGTATTTGTGAGGACCTGTAAATTTTCCTTATTTTTATATTATTTTATTTTATTTTCTCGTATGCATTTTCTTCATTATACCTTATTATATTGATTTTCCAGACATTTTATAAGTGAATAGAGTTTTTAAAACATTTTTCTGATATAAGTTAGTTCATATAAAGTTTGGAGTGTATAGTGGACGTGGGACCTGCTAGTGCGTTAAGTGAGAGAAATTCGGCCAATTAGGTTAAGTTTTGTATACAGGGATTAATTTACTAGGTGTTAAGAGATAATTAGAGGTTACTTCGTTGGATAAATCTTGGAGAGACAAAAGGATATGTTTTAACTCAAAGGGTGCTAGGTGTCGCGACGTGGTTGATTCTTGGATTTTGACCACTATTCACTAACTTTACTAAAACCCAAAATTGGCCAATAATCATCTTCATTCTTTGAGCATCTTGGTCGAGCTTCACAAGAAAAAAAAAGAAAGAAAGCCTTCACTTATTCCTTCCATTCCTTGCTTTGATCTTGTAAACCAACCGTTAAAACTTTGATTTGCTCCGTAAAAACCCTTCTCTTGGTAGGATTAAGGAGAGTGGTGGAGTGGTTTGAGAAGAAAAGGTGTTAAGTTGCAATCTTTTTGAGTTGTAAGGTGAGTTACTGAGAACTTCTTCCTTTGTCCTTAATAAGGTTAAATTAGTGGCTTTAGTAGCTAAAAATGTGGACTTGTGGTATGTTTTATGGTTGAAAGTGGAGTTTTGTTGGATTCTTGATTTATTATGGATTTTTTTTTGTTTTATATATATATTTATTGTTTAGTCATGGATTGATGGTTTGTTATAGTGTAAAATGGAGTTGTTAAATGTTGGATATGATTGGTTGTGGAAAATTTCTGGTTTGGTGTGAAAATTCCAGATTAGGGTTTCAACTAACCCCTGTTCTGCCCGGTTCTTTTCTTCTAGGTTATAGGCTGAATTAAACTTAGCACAAAACATAAAAGTTGTAGGAAATGATGTTTTATAGTTGCCTGTAAAATTTCAACTCGATCGGAGCACAGTAGCATGTGACATGACCGAAATACCCTTGACTGCCCATAACCCCTATTTTCGCGGACAGTTTTCTATCTTCGTGGGGATTTCAATTTTTGACTCTGAAAATGCATGATTTAGCTTTGGAGGTCTTCATAAGAAGTGTAGGTATATGTCTTGTCTTCGAAACTCCATAATATACACTTCAATCAGACTTCGGTAGCCTGAGTTATTGTCGTTTAATCATAGTGCGGTTAACTAGTCTGATTGCGAGATGTTGGTTCTGTAATTTGGAATTTTGACCTAGATACACTACGAATTAGACTGAGTGGTCTTCATCAAAGTTGCAGGCCTTTATCTTAGCTTCGAAACGGTATAAATTTCACCCCAATCCGATAAGCATAGCTTTAGTTGTGTTTGTTCCGCTAAGAGACGTCAAACCTGCTATTGAGCTTTTGTCCTTAAAACTTGATTTCAAGTTGCATTCCTAGACTTGCTTTGTATTTGGATGAACTTGAGCCTAATTTAAGGGCTATTGTATTGATATTTCTTATGTGTTGAATTGGACTGATTTGAGGAAAAACAGTGAAGCCATAAATGGCTGGAATATAGCAAAATACAGAGGACATGCTGCCCAAAATTTTAGGGCTACGCGATTCCTTCAAGTTGAGTTGATCTTAGTAAAAATGAAGGGTTTTGAGGGTTGTTTGTAACCCTAGGACCAACTATTATCTTTTTACTCAAAAGTCATATTTTTATTCTTTTGTACTAGTACTTAACCTGGAAAGACGTACGACATGTAGTCGAGCTTTTTTTTATACATTCCATTTACTGGGTTTGTGGATGTGCGAACTATAATTGTTTTATCTTGATTATTTTAGGGTTTCTTGGCGATTAAAGCCACTTTGGATAAAAAACTTTTGAAGTATCTATACTAGAACTGGTGAGTGTACCACTCCCCTCATTTGTTGCTTAATTTGGTTTCTGCACCTGCAACCTATGATTTGAATGATTGTATCATCTGTTTATTCTGTTTGAGACGAGGGTGTACTTTATCACACTCGTTCTCTTGTCTGTCTGTATGCCTATTTACTGTCTGTCTGTATGCCTATTTACTATGTATAATCTGTTATCTGTATCTGAGTCTGTTTGGACGTCGTTTGGAGGCTGGTATCCAATGACCTTTCTGTGACCTCTGAGCTCAACACCTGTGACTAGTTACTCGAGTCGGGCCGGCAAGGGCCTGGTCGATTAGATAACGAACCACGATAGTCTGTTCTAGGAATTTTTGGGTATTGAGACTCTTGATTCTGGTATACTCGAGTATTACTATTACTGTTCCTGTTCGGTGTTCGGGCCTGGTAGGGGTATGTTTGGTGGACGGGAAATTGGTGTAAAGTGGGGTCTACGGACATGTTGGTTCTATTTACGTTGACGGAGAGTCAACGGGTTCGGATCAAGTACTGCAAATGGAAATCTGGCTCCTGAGAGCCACTTGTATCCTTTCCCTTTGAATCACTGTGTCTAACTGCTTTCTTTTATATCTGGCATATGTATCTGATTGGTTAAACGTGAAAGGCCATGATTTTACCCCTATATGTTTGGTACCTCATTGAGCGCAAACTCACCCCTTTCTGTTACCTTTGTTTTCCTTACAGGGGACAAACTTGGAAATCACGGTTTTGGAAGAAAAGGGTCAAGCTAGTATATATGTCATGTTGTTAAACTCTTTTGAAAACGAAGCCCTAATTGTATTTTGTGTAGTATGAATACCTCGGATTGCACTGTATGTTAATTTGTTCAAGACTCCAATGTAAATATATGTAGTTTTCGATTGTTCATTTTCTTTGGATCCTATCGCGCGTACTATGTTGGGTTTGTGTGAATCGACTCCGTAGTCCTGGCGAGAGTTGGGCAGGCGGTCCACCAAACCCTTTGGTTCCCTTAGGGTGAGGTGGGGCTGTCACAGTTTTGTCTTTGATTAGTAGCATGCATGTCATACTCCTTTTGTAAGCTAACTTAGTCCTCATGCACTTGTTGGGGTGTAAGAGGTGCAAGTGTGATATTTTTACCATTATACAAAAAGGAGTATTTATTAAAAAAATCATCAAAAATAACTCTCCTATCAAATTGCCAAGGACGACCTAAGAGAATATGTGCAGCTTGCATAGGTACTACATCACATACAACATCATCTTCATAGTGACCAATGCAGAAAGTAACTAAGACTTGTTTAGAAATACATACCTCGCCGCTATTATTTAACCATTGGAGCTTGTAGGGTCGAGGGTGCTCACTAGTTGGCAAGTTTAATCGTTCCACCATCAATACACTTGCAACATTAGTGCAACTCCCCGGGTCAATGACTAAACTTCACACCTTGTTGTTTACATGGCAACTTGAGTAGAAGATGTTCTCTCGTTGGAATTCATCTCGATTATCTTGAGTAGCTAGTGCTCGTCTTGCCCCTAGACCAACCTTGTCATTGATTGGTATCTCCTCAATTTCATCCTCTTCCTCAACCAACGATGACGTCTCCTCAAATGCATCTTCTTCATCCGTTAGTATTTCTCCATTTGGTAGCATAAGCATGGCTCGTTGGTTTGGACATTGGGAGGCAATATGTCCAAATCCTTGACACTTAAACATTTAGTGTCACGACTCCTTGGCTTAGAGGTGTCTTGAGTGGTCTTAAACCCTTCCCTTGAAGTCGGTTTGGAAGGTAGGGATCTGGGTCAAGGTTCCTCTTGCAACTCCACTTGGTTTTGATGAATTTTGTGAGCTCGAGGGGTTGTTGTCATTCTTTAAGGTCAAATTCCTCCAATTTCCAGGTTGGAAGTTGGAGTTTTGGCGCGTTGTACTCCTCCTCTTGAGCCTACGTTCCACCTTGATGGCTTTGTCCAATAGTTCGCCCATGTCAAGGTAGTGTTGAAGCTCCACAATGTCAGCAATATCAGTCCTTAATCCTCCCAAGAATCGTGCCATGGTGGCCTCTACATCTTCACGAACATCAGCCCGCATCATCGCCATTTCCATCTCTTTAAAGTAGCCTTCGACCATTATACTACCTTGAGTGAGGGTTTACAATTTATGGTGCAAATCCCTATAGTAGTTACCAGGTATAAAACACTTCCTCATGATTCGTTTCAAGTCTTCCCACATTCGGATGGGTGGCTCTTCATTCCTCATTTGTTTGATGCGAAGTTGACCCCACCAAACAGCGGCATAATCCGTGAATTCTATGGCGGCCAACTTCACCTTTTGAGGCTCCGTGTAGTGGTTGCAATCGAAGATCAACTCAATTTTTCTTTCCCAATCCAAGTATGCTTCGGGATCTAATTTACCTTGGAATGTGGGAATTTTTAGTTTTATTCCTTTGAGTTGGTCATCTCCATGTGTAGGTCGATGTCGATCCTCTCTCAACCTTTGTTCGCCATCCTCGAACTCCCTCTCGGAATTGGAGTCACTAAGTTCAATCCAGGGAGATTTTCCTTTCGTTCGCTTAGAGGTGTTCCGTAATGACTCCATTTGTTCGATTTGCTCTTGCATGGACTCAAACCTACGTTCAAACTTTCTTTGCATCTCGGTCCACATAGCATCCATTCTTAGTGCCAATTGCGCAATGGTAAGGTCGATTTCATGCACCATATTAAACCTGCGAAAACTTCGACAAACGTTATGTAAAAGCCTCACTCACTCTCTTACATGTTTCGCTCACTCTCGTGTATCACTCAAGTATTTAAAACACTCTAATGCTCTCACCAATCACTGCTCAAATCCCTTGATTGCTTCCTTTGAAGAAATCAGAAATTTCCTCCAAGAAATTCAACCAAACTTCACTCAAGTTTTCCCAAAAAGTGGCGTATTAATAGCTGGAATTTTAGGACTGAATAATGACTCAAAAGGCAGAAAAGAACACGAGCAAACACGGTGGAATTTTCTGATTTAGTCTGCAACAAAGGTGACTCAAGTGTTGTAGGAGTTTGATTTGGACAAGGATTCAATGGAAAACTAACAACCAAGTAACTCCTAAACTGTTTAGGACTCCGTTTGGGTGCTACGAACCACGAAAACAATTTGAAAAGGACTCAAAAAATACCAATTTATCAACTGGACAGAACGCTAATGTCGGCTAAAACAAGAATCAAGATGGCTGATTTTTTTGGATCCTAGAGGGACTCTACCCAATTTTGCACTTGGCCGATTTATCTTGGAAGTTGCAAGCAAAGTTTGTTGGGTTGTTTGGGATGTTTAGTGGCTTTTTTTTTTTGATTTCTCACGGTTACAAGAGTAGTAACCCGAGGTGGGTAGTTTGATTGCGACTAGGGTTTGCTTTGCAAATCCAAGTCAAACTTGGTTTCACAATTCAAGAAGGTTTCCTCCTTGTTTTTGTGATCCTATTTTGGTTTCCTCTTTCTTCTTTTTTTTTTTTTTTGGTAACACTACCACAATTCTTTTCTTTCTTTTGAATTCGGATCTCTCTTCAAGAAAACAAGGTTTTCGTTTGGGTGTGGCACATGATCAGCCTCAATTCAAGAAACAAGAATTAAGGTTTGATCAAGCTCAAGATATGGGCAATGTTAGCTTCAAGATTTTCAAGAACCAACCCTCTACTTCAAGATATTTATCAAGAATTCCAACAAACAAGGTAATTTTATCAAGAACTTCAAGAAATAATGCAATTAGCCTCTTTCGTACAAGACACGACAATATTTCCCAACCCTCCCTGTTTGAAAACCCCTATTGACACTACGGGTTTCAAGGAAAAAACTAGCGACCAGAATTGCTTTGTTTTCCTTTTTTTTTACCCCAATAACTTCAAGACTCAAACACACGACACTATGACACAATTAAAGATACAAATCACAATAACAACAAAAGGAACGATTAGGACAACAAAAGAAAAGTACGGACAGTAAGGAAGACTCAAGACTAGCGACTAAATTTTATTTTTTGTTTTTGACATGCGACTTGATTTGGAACAAGCATATATGACTTGAAACAAAAAGAAAAGAAGGATATAACCTAGTGGTTGTCGACTAGCTCTGATACCAACTGATGTGAAATGTACTCCGACACGATCTAGACAACTACACCAATGGTTTGGCAGCGGAGAAATTTGACCCAATTTAATCCTAGGAATCACGAACAATGTTGATACTATCTCAACCCGTGACTACTCGAATTAACGAACCAAATTGTGGGTAATAGAACGCCACAACCAAGGAGATACTTGATCGATAAGTTTAGTATGAATAACTTAAGAAAGATTATCAAGTATTCAAAGGAGCTCTCTTGGAAAGAGAAAAGTGAAAACTCACGAATTTTTATTGATTGAAATCTGATCATGAAGGTCCCTTGCCTCGGCTATATATAGCCATACAACTTGACAATCTAAAGTGAATTGGATTCACTTAACCTAGACCCTAAAGTGAATTGGATTCAGTTAACTAGAAATCCTAAGTAAACTCGGCTAGACTAGGACACTTGGCCGAGTTTTATTAAATAAAATTACTATCTAATAGTCGGCCAAGACAAGGGTAATTTGGCCGAAATTTATTAACCAAAAAATAAATAACTAAACAGCAATTAAATGACAATGAAGCCCTTGGCTTTGACTAAGGCAACAAGCAAGACTAATCTTCGCTTGACTCTTCAACTTGGAACAAGGTATATATTGTTGAATCTTCATTCTCCAAGCCTTCAATGATCTTCAAATCATCCCTGACTCTCTCTTGGATTGTGCACACAAGAGCTTGAAGGGATTCGCGCATTTTCTTGGCACGAGCTCTTGTGATCGGACCACTTGGTACTTGTATAACTTGCTCTTGACCGCCATTAGTCCCTTGTGCTCCATCATCACCCATGGGTAGTGAGAGAGGTTTGTAGCCATACAATGCTTCAAAAGGAGAGAGCTTAAGACAAGTGTGATATAAGGTGTTATACCACCATTCAGCCATGCTTAATCATCGGCTCCAATGTGTAGGTATTTCACTGATGATGCACCTCAAAAAGGATTCTAGATTCTAATTTAGTCTTTCACTTTGTCCATCTTAATCTAGATGATATGCAGAACTATAGTGCAGTTCAGTCCCTATTATTCTAAACAATTTATATTTGCCAATGCCAAGATTTACTTGTAAATAATTTATATTTGTCAGTAACAATGATTTTGGCATTCCAAGTAAAGTAGATGTTATCTATGAATAAATGAGCCACTTGCGATGATGTAAAAGGATGAGTAAGAGGGATAAAAAGGCCAAACTTAGTCTGTCTATCAACTACTACCAATATGGTATCAAATCCTCTAGATGGTAGTAGTTTTTCTATAAAGTCCATTGTGATGTGAGTCCAAGTTTGAGTTGGAACATGAAGGCGCTACACTAACCCAGGGTAGGGAAAATGCTCACTCTTGTTCTTCTAACAAATTTCACATAGGGTAGGGAAAATGCTCGCTCTTGTTCTTCTAACAAACTTCACACTACTGTATATACTAGATGATTTCTTGTTTCATTCTTATATAGAAAAACATGTTCTTAATCCTTTGCAAGCAAGCTCTTTGTCCTGAATGTCCTTTAATAGCTAACTCATGTAATGCCCTGACCAATTTTTGTCTTATATCATTGTTGCACCCTACATATAATCTGTCTTTGTAATTGAGTAATCCGTGAAGGATCACGGATGAGTTGGCTCATCAACTCTTGGCATTGACTATCCCCATAATAGATATTCTATAGCTCCCCCATCCACTTAAGTTAAACACTTGTGAGGGCCATTATGTGTGGGGAATTAGATTGTGAAGCTTCAAAATCTCTCCTAGTTAGTACATTCGCTACTATGTTTTCTACACCCTTTTTGTACTGGATTTCATAATCCAGCCCTAGCAGCTTAGTTAGCCACTTATGCTGCACTATGGTTGTTAATCTTTGCTCAAGTAGAAACTTCAAAAACTTATGATTAGTTTTGATGATAAAATAGTTTCCAACTAGATGATGTTGCCATTTGGTTATAACAAGAACCAAGGCTAAGAGTTCTTTCCCACAAATAGACATCCCCATGTTTCTTGAGGAAAATGCTTTACTAAGAAATGCTACGGGATTCTCTTCCTCTAATAATATTGCACCCCTCCCATATCCACTGGCATCAGTTTCAGTCACAAAAGGAAGATCAAAGTTAGGTAGTCTCAGCACTAAAGCACTACTGATAGTTTGATTTAATTTTTCAAAAGCACTGTAGGAATTTGGACTCCAATTAAATGCATCTCTTTTGAGTAATGCTATTAGAGGTTTGAAAATGACTACATAACGTCGTATAAAGCACCCATAATATCCTGAAGCCCCAAGAAACTTCTCAATTCCTTGACTGTTCTAGTTGTGGGCCAAGAAAGAATGCAATCAACCTTACTCATATCCATGCTAACACCTTTTTTTCTGATATAGCATGACCCATATACTCTTCTCTTTTCTGAGCAAAGAAGCACTTAGAAAGCTTGGCATATAGTTGGTTATCTCTATGCATAGTCATGACTTGAGTTAGATGTTCCACAAGAGACTTTGATGCGAGTGAGTGTGACGACCCCACCTTCCCCTAAGGTGAACCAAAGGGTTCGGCAGACCGTCTGCCCGGCTCTTGCTGGGACTCAATCACTTATCACTTCAGAGCAAGTAAAGATGGGCCAATCAAACTGAATATATATACAATCATTAACACAGATATACAATCCTCAAGGTTAAGTACAAAAGTTCAGGATCCAACCAACTACTAATACTATCACTATTACACAACAAAAGTTCTAGTCAAATGTTTAGTCTTCCTCCAATCACCCGTCCTTGCACTCAAACCCTGTAAGGAAAACAAATTTAATAGAATAGAGGGATGAGCTGAAGCTCAGTGAGGTTCCTATACACATAACCACGCAATTGAAACAAGAACATTAGTCATTTAATAACAATCAATCAAGAAAACATTCTCAATATAAAACCAATGAGAACACACTCATTGAAAGGATACATGCTCACATGGAGCCATTCGTTCATTCATTCGCCAACCATTTTCCTTATCCCTCCAATATTAGAAAACATTTTTTTTTTGCAAGTGAAAACTCCTTCAGTGTTCTTGACATTCATTCAGTGATTTCATTTCCCGCCACTAGCCAATTCACTGGCCAGTTCTCCACCAACCTTCATGGTCATACTCGAGTATACCAAAACACTGTCCCAGGGTCACCAGTCGCCTGATCGAGTCCATTTCTGGCTTGAGTCGACTGGCAACGAAGGGCAAGGGCTCAGTTCAGCCAATAGGCTTACATTCATGCACAAGTAGCATTCAATCATTGAAAATTCACTTTGGCTTGGGTCGAGTGCGATAAATTACACCCTCGCCCATCGAAAATCGATTTAGCAATCATTAGAAAGCATTTAACATTCAAGCAAATATTCACAACAAGTACACAGTCATTTAATACACAAACATGCAAGAAACACTCACCAAAGACTTAGTAGTGCTTATCAAAATCATGCTCAGGTACAACTCTTTGGTTGGAGTCCAAATCTGCGATAAAATATCATTTAAGAGTTTAAAATCCACTAGAGTTCAAAACATAGGAGTTTCGCTTCAAGAAAATCAAGTAAATGAAACTTGTTTAAGTAGTAGTCATATGGCTTGGCAAATTCTAGAAAATTCATGCTCTCTCTTTTAGTTTTGATAAAGAAGTGATTTATACTTTGGAATTCGCACTTGGTATGAAAATCGAGAAAATCGTATTTTTAAGGGTCGCTACTTTTACTTTTTAAAGGGTACGAGTTTTGGCAAAAATTTCAACTTATGTACCTCTTACTAAAGAAAACTCGAATACCATAACCAATCGAAGTTCGTTTCAACCTTGAGTCGTCGCTCAAGTCTCGAGTTCACTCGCCTAACCCTCAAGCGAAAATTTGGGCAGCATACCCTTTGTATTTATCCATTTTCCCATCCAAGTACAACTTGGATTCACGAGCCAACAAACCTCCAATCCAACCACAAGTGATAACCAAAAACATTCATCTATTCAAGGCCTCAAAACCCACCAAACAAACGAAATAATAACTTATCACCACGAACCAAAGCTGGAAACCAGTTTAAAGAAGAACTTATAAATGACAGATTTGTCATCCTTCGGTGTTTTGGTCATAACTGTAGCTAGGTATATCAGATCGAGGTACATTTTGTGGTGTTTCGAAGCTAAGACATAGATCTACATTTGCTATAAGACATTGACACCCAGTTCTCTCATTTTCAGGGTAAAAAATGGACGGTCAGAAGCACATGAAAAACAAGTCAGGAATATTAGAGGTTTTTGTGCAGTCAGGAGTGTTCTGGCCAAAACATAAGCTAAAATTATCCAATTAATCTGAAATTTTTTCGGTAGAAAGTTAACTCAAATGCCTATAACTTTCATGTTTTGTCCAAATGCTGATTTAGTCTAAAACATGGAGAAAGTCGTAGCCCAAGTTGATTCCAAAAACTGGGTAGAACCTACCAAATGCTGGAAATTCAACTTTTAACTCTACAAAGTCACAATCAAGCCCATAATCACTTCACAAGTTCCATTTCCAAACTCAATAACACCATTTACTAAGTAAACAACAATAATCAAAGCTGGAAAATGCAAACCCTAGCTAAAAATTGTGAGGACTCGCAAAAATTTACTTATTTTAAATTCCTATTACTAGATATTTAATTGCCCGTTTACTATGAATATTTTATTTCAACCTTTTTAGACCTAATTACATGAAATTATGACTTGCATATATTTTTAAAATATTTGTTTCCAAATTTAATTTTTGAAAGCTCGTTAAGTGAGAATAGTGAATACGCGATTGGAGTTAATAATCGATTTGAGAATACAATAAACTTGAAAAATTGGAGACTTGTACATTAGTCTTAAAATAGGTATTTTTATGTTTAAGTGCTCAAGTGTTAGTTAATTATACCATCATTATAAGAAATTCTTAGAGATTCCACTTTATCGCGCACAAATCGGTACTACGCGTTTTTATGCACGCGATTAATTGAAGGATTTTAGACCCTTATTTTTAGAACCTTAAGAGTGAATAATAATAATATGAATGAAAGTGCATTAGAGGCTTAGAGCACAAGTGAAATAAACTCGAGAGGAATCGAGAACGAAACGCGCGCGTATGCGCACTATTGAAGAGTTGACTTTAGAGTGAATTATAGCCACACATTAAAGCTTATTTTGGAAGCCTTATTTAGATCAAAATTCCCTCTCTCTTCCTCCCTAAGACAGCCGGCCATTGAGCTTGCAAAACAACACCAAAGTTCTCCAAATATCTTCACAAAATCTTCATCAATTTTCATCCAATTCACATCAAATTTCATCAACACTTGGCTCATTACTTGGAGAGTTTATCTAGCTAAGAAAAGGAGCTGCTTTCCACGGGTTTTCTTGGACAAGAGAGGACCGAAAATTCTGCTTTGGAACATCAAACCAAGTAAGAGATGATCAAACCTTGGAAACTTGATTTATGGAAGTTATCTTACACATTTAAGCTCATGCATGCACATGGGTAGCTTGTTTTTTATGGAAAAATAGTTGTGTGTGTGACAGCCCCACCTTCCCCTAAGGCGAACCAAAGAGGTTAGCGGACTACCTGCCCAACTCTCGCCAGGACTAACGGTGCAGTTAAACACGATCTAAAACGTTCCGGGAAAATAAAAGCGTGCTCAAACAAGTCAAAATCGCAAAATAGCCAAACGAAAATCAAAACCGTCGATGAATAGTGGGTGCCATGTCATATAACTCGGAAGGACACATAAACAGGGTTAAACAGTGTTATACACATACATTTGTAATTTACAAAACAAAAGGAAGATAATTGGATTAAAATACATTTAGGGTTTTTCCAACTATCGAGGAGCTTTACAAAAGATATTAAAACTAGCTCAACTCGTGCTTCAAAACATCATAGTCCCCAAAAGTGGTTCCCTGTAAGGAAAACAAAGGCAACAGAAAGGGGTGAGCTTACGCTCAATGAGATACCAATCATATAGGGGTAAAATCATGGCCTTTCACGTTAACCAGTCAGATACATATACCAGATATAAAGGAAAGCAGTTAGACATAGTGATTAAAAGGGAAAGGATACAGGTGGCTCTCAAGAGCCAGATTTCCATTTGCAGTACTTGATCCGAACCCGTTGACTCTCCGTCAACGTACATAGAACCAACATATCCGTAGACCCCACTTTACACCAATTTCCGTCCACCAAACACCCCTACCGGGCCCGAATGCCGAACCGAACATAAGTGGTAATACTCGAGTATACCGGAATTAAGGGTCTCAATACCCAAAGATTCCTGAAACAGACTACCGTGGTTCGTTATCTAATCGATCAGGCCCTTGCCGGCCCGACTTGAATAACTAGCCACAGGTGTTGAGCTCAAAGGTCACAGAAAGGTCATTGGATACCAGCCTCCAAACGACGTCCGAACAGATTCAGATACAGTTAACAGATTAACAGTAAATAGGCATATGGACAGACAAGAGCACGAGTGTGATAAAATACACCCTCGTCTCAAACAGAATAAACAGATAGTGCAGTTATTTAAATCACAGATTGCAGGGTAGAAATCAAGTTAAGCAGCAAATGAGGGGAGTGGTACACTCACCGGTTCAAGTACAGATGCTTCAAAAGTTTTCACTTCAGATTGGCTTTAATCGCCAAGAAACCCTAAAATCATCAAAGTAAACCAATTGAAGGTTTCACATCCAAAATCGAGTAAACGGAATGCACAAGTGAGGCTCGACTACATGTCGTACGCATTTCCATGTTAAGTACTAGTACAAGTACTTGTACAAAAGAATAAAATATGACTTTTGAGCCAAAAGATAACAGTTGGTCCTAGGGTTACAAACAACCCCCAAAACCCTTCATTTGTACTAAGATCAACTCAATTGAAGGAATCGCGTAGCCCTAAAATTTTGGGCAGCATGCCCTCTGTATTTACCTATTTTTCCAGCCACTTATGGCTTCATTATTTTCCTCAATCAACCCCAAAGTCATACGCAATATAAATTCATCACAACAGCCGTTCAATAGGCTCAAAGTCATTCAAGTACAAAATTTAGCTAGGAAAATGACCGGAAATGAAAGTTAAGCCCTAAAACCCAAAAACAGTTTTGACGTCGTTTAGCGTATTGGACACAACCGGCACTACAATTATTGGATGGAGATGCAATATACACCGTTTCGAAGCTAACAGAAAGGGATACAATGTTGAAGAAGGCCACTCAGTCCAGTTTGTAGTGCAACTAAGTCAAAATTGCAATGTACCAAACCAGAATCGCATAAACAGGTTAGCAAACCGCATTCTGGTTAAACAACCATAATTCAGGCTACCAAAGTCCAATTCAAGTGATTCCAAAGCCATCCGAAAGCTAAGATACCAAGCTATGTTTCTTAAGAAGACATCAACAACCAAATCAGTAGTATTCCCAATCAAATTAACCAATTACCAAAGCTGATTACCAGGTTCGGACAGAAACAGGGCAGCAGGGGTATTTCAGTCTTTTCACAAGCTACATTGCTCCGATTGGCCTGAAATTTTGCAGGAATCTATAAAATATCATTTTCTAAAACATTCATGTTTTAACCTAAGACTAATTCAACCTCTAACTAGGTCCAATAGTGCCGGACAGAATAGTGAGAAATTGGAACCCTAACCTGGAAATTTCGGTTCAAAGCGGAAATGTTCCGCAAATAGCTACAATTTACACACTAAGGCTTCATTCTAAACCATTCCCAACCATCATCCAGGGCCACACAATATTAATCATATGAAAACAGAAAAATCACAAATAAATATAAAACTTCACCAATTCAACCAAAAGTCACAAAATAACACCTAAAATTATCTCTTTAACTCACATAAGGTACAAATGGAACATTATTAGGATCAAAGGGAAGGTCCCTTGGTCACATACCTTGCAAACCCAATAAAAGACCCAATTTAGCACCTTGCTCCTCCAAACCACTTCACAACCAACCTTAATACCACTAAACTAAGAGATTTTATGGAGTAATTTGAAGATTAACCGGTTGGAATGAAAGATTGAGCAAGATTAGAAGTAAGAAAGTGGAGAGGTTTTTCTTCTTTTCTCTTGAAAGATGGCCGGCCAAGAGCTTGCAATTTTGGATGATTTTTGGGCAATTTTTTGATTTAATTGGTAAAGTAATGAATAGTGGTAAAAAAGTAAGAACAATTCTCCAAGTGACACTTGTCACTATAATTAATACATGGCTATCCTTTTGTCCTCTCACACCAATCCATTTAGTAACCTCTAGTTATCTCTTAACACCTGCTAAAGGAAACCCGGTATCCAAAACTTAACCTAGCTGGCCGAATTTTTTCGAACTTTCCGCACTAGCGGGTCCCACGTCCGGTATACGCTCTTAATTTCTCAAAAACTAACCGATACTAGAAAAAATCATCTAAAAACTATATTTACTGATAAAAATTATTTTTAAAATTTTCCGAATAAAGAAAATGTGGAAAAACGTGCAATTAAAAGAAAATAAAACCTAGAAATTAAGAAAATTACGGGTCCTCACACTCTCTCCCCCTTAAAGAAATTTCGTCCTCGAAATTTACTTATCAATGGAATCTATCAAAATCTAAGGTACCCAACGGATCGTACCTTCTACGTCCTCAGACGAGTCAGGACCCTGATGGTGTTATAAAGAGTACACCTGAGCTGGTACCTTGGATCCAGTTCCTTCCTTTTCCGACTGTCTAGGGTTAGTCTTAATGGGTTGCGGGGTCCCTTTTCCTTTTCGCAATCGAACTGGGCAGTCAGCAATCCGATGATCGGCACTTCCGCAGCGCAGACATTTTCCCTCTTTCTTCCAACAATTTGCCTCCGTATGATTTGGCTCTCCGCAATATCCACAGGGACCACGAGTAGCAGAGACCGGTCCCTCCTGAGAGACATCACGCGACACCCCTGGTTGTCTGTGACAGCCCCACCTCCCCCTAAGGCAAACCAAAGGGTTCGGTGGACCGCCTGCCCAGCTCTCGCCGGGACTCAGTCGTTCCTTAATCAAATCCGGAATACAACCAAAGGAATAACATACAACAATCCAAAACTTAAGTGAAACTTATATATACATTGCTATCTCAAAAGGAAGTACAACCATCAAATGTACAAAGGTTCTCACTTCACCATACAACCAGCCCGTGCCAAGCACTAGGGCGAGAACCATTACAAAAACAAAGAGCTAAACCAAGCTAGTCTATACCAAGTTCTCATCCTTGTGTGCCTTCCCCTGTTAAGGAAAACAAAACTAAAGGGATGAGCGGAAAGCTCAGTGAGGTTCCGAACACATAATCAAATAATCAATCCAATACATTAAACATAGAGCATCAATAATTCAAGAAACATTTACCATGGAAAGCGATATTAACACATACATTAAAAGGATACGGGCTCACAAGGAGCCATAAATTCGTTCGTTCGTTCGTTCTCCTGACATTTCCCCTTATTCCTCCATTCTTTTGAAAAATGCATTTTGTAATTAAAACCCTCGTTCGTTCTTTCGTTTCATTCACCCCCTCCTGGACGTTGGCCAGGCTCCACCAACCTACAAGGTAATACTCGAGTATGCCGACGTTCACACCCAGGGTCACCATATCGCCCGATCGAGTCTGCTTCTGGCTCGAGTCGATCGGTAACGAAGGGCAGGGCCCAGTTCAGCCAAAAAGCTTACATCATGCTCAACTAATGTATTAATCATTAAATCATTGAAAATTTCACGTTTCATTTAGGTCGAGTGCGATAAAGTACACGCTCGCCTAGAAAATTCGTTTTGAAAATCATTGGAAACATTTAACACATCATCAAACAATAACAACAAGTCATGAAGTCAAGGAAGATATAACAAACAAGGAACACTCACCTATTTACGCAAAATAATATCCAAAATATCCTTCCGGATAATACCGTCAGTCACCAATGAACCCTAATAGAATCAAAAGAATACATTATGCTTCAACCATCAAAGATTTAAGTGATTCAAAGACAAGTCGAATACGTACTAGTACAAAGTATAAATATGGTTTTGGGTAGTGAAAAGAGTACATTGAAACCAAAGGACCTAAGTAAAATAGTTGTAAAACTTAGACTCACTTGTAAAACTTTAAAATCGCTATTTGAGCCAAAGTGGCAAAGAAAACATAAATACCCTAGATGGTTCACATGGTATTCGCTCTCAAGCCTTACTCAAGTCGCAAGTATATCGACCTAGTTCTCGAGCGTAAATTTGGGCAGCACGCCCTTCGTATTTACCTATTTTCCAGCCATTTATGGCTTCATTCTTTTCCTCAATCAAACCCAAAGTCATATACAGAATCATCTCATTTCAATAGCCATTCCATAGGCTCCAAGTCATACTAGTACAAAATCAAGCTAGGAGCATGTGCGGAAATGAAGGTTGAGTCGGAAAATAAAAGACAGATTTGACGTTGTTTTGCGTAACGGACACAACCGAAACTACGCTTATCGGATTGGGGTGAAATTTATACCATTTCGAAGCTAAGACAGAGGTCTATAAATTTGATGAAGGCTACTCAGTCCAGTTTACAATGTTCCTAGGTCAAATTTACCAAAACAGCCCCAGATTTTTCCAATTCAAAGTTTACTGTGGTAGTCCTGATTCATTCAGTCATATCTCAGCATATACAACTCTAATTCTAGTGATTCCAAAGCCATTGGAAAGCTAAGGTGCAAGGCTATAAGTCTTAAGAAGACATCGACAACCAAATCAGTAGTATTCCTGGTCAAAACAACAAATTACAGAAGCTGATTAGCATGTTTTGATAGAAACAGGGCAGCAGGGGTATTTCGGTCTTTTCACAGGCTACGTTGCTCCTATTGAGCTGAAATTTTGCAGAATACTATAAAACATCATTCTATACAACTTTCATGTTTTGTACTAAGGCCAAATCGGCCTCTAACTCGCTGTAACAGTACCGACAGAATTGGGAAAAAAAATGAAATCCTAATCTGGAATTCATGCATTCAAGTGCTAATCTTCCACAAAACAACATCTAAAACAACTAAAAACCACTAATCGCCAATTAATTGAAGTAAAGAGGAAGTTCTTGGCAAAATACCTTAAAACCAGAGAGTTTTGGTTGGCGGCTGTGGGGTGGAAAAACACAGAAGGCTACGGAGGGTTTTCTGGGGGAAGGGAAAAATGACAGCTGAGGAAAGGCGAGGGAAACAGAAACGCTGGAGAAAAGAGTGAGGTGCAGCAAGAGAGGGGCGAGCTTCGTCTGGGGCTGGAAAAAAAAAAGAAGGAGCAAAATTTCAGAACTGGGCGAGAGAAAGGAGAAAGAAAGCGAGGGAAAGGAGAGCTCGGAGTTGCGGTCAAGAGAGCAAGAAAAGGGCAAGCTTTGAGAGTGGGTCGGAGACAGAAGGAAAACCAGAATTTGAGGTCTAGAAAGAGACGAGAGGAAAACTGGGGAGGCTGTAACCTGAAGCAACAAACCTGAGCAAAGGATTGTTAGAGAGCAAGGAGAGCCACTGGAATTGCTAACCTTCACGCCACCAGCAGAGGCGGATCTTCATCAAGAAAGCCTGAGTACTGTAAGTAGTTCCTCTCCTTTAGATCCCAGTATCTCTTTGAATAATGTTTCGTGATTTTGCTTATGGAAAGATCACTGCTTTGCTTGTCTACTCTTCCGCCCCTTTTGTTTCATGTTCACCAAGAGTTTATTTCTTCGTCTGTGAGTAAAAGGTCCAGTCTTGTGGCTGTGGATGATGTCTATGTGATAAAAGAAAGAAATCAGTGTTTGCCATTTTGTTTCCAACGTCACATGATCCCTCCCTGTTTCATGTTTGGCTGGCTTGAAGTTTATGATTTCTTTGGGTATTCGGCTGATGCTTGCAATGTTTTTTCCTGATGCATATAAAGGCTTGCGTCCCTTGCTGCACTTTTCTTTCATTTCTTTTGCTGTCGGGCAACTCAGATTTCCAGTTTTGATCTCGTGATAAAAAATGTAATGTTCAGTCGAGTGAATGATTGTTTTGTTTAAAAATCTGGATGTCCATTGAATCTGGTCTGCATGATGAAATGGAAAGAAAAGCTTGCGCATGAAAATTACAGCAAAACAGCAGAATGGAAACAATTTAGCTTGCCGAAAGTTCTTATTGCGTGATTTGTGTTGGGTTGGGTCCTGCAGAATTAATTGGTAGGCTTGCATTTCCATTTGAGTTCATGATTCACGGCTGTCTTTCTGCATAGTTGAAAGCTGGAAGAAAATTTCAGGAGTTGCCGAAAGCCTTCATTGCAGAAAGTTTTTGTTTCGAGCTTGCATGAAAGTTTCATAACAATTGGCATAGTTTCCTGCTTTGTTTCCGTTTTGTTGGATGTGGAAGTTGCTTGCTTTGATGCTTAGTTGAAGCCTGGATAAATGTCTGCCTGTAAAAACAGAAATGCAGTAGGTGTTCACTTTAGCAGTAGAGGCTAGCAGTTTGCTTGGTCTGTGGTTGCCGAAAGAAAATCTTGCTGCAGTTTTCTTTCTTTCTCTTGTTGTCGGTCAAACCAGATTTGCCACCTCAATCCTGCAAACAAAATTTCATGTTTTGATTCAGTTAGCAATTTCTGGTTTGATGCACTTGTTTGTATGATGAAACGGATGGAGTCGCTGCTGGAAATTGCCGCAGGTTTGGAAACAAAAGGCAGCAGCCTTCATTGTTCAGTTGCAGAAGCATTCTAAAGAAGAAAGCTTCGTGTGCATGCATGCATGATTTCTGAGAAAATTACACTTTGGCCCCCCAAGTCTCTTTTTGTTTCACTATGACCCAACCAATTGAATATTTTCATCAATTTGATCCTTCGCAGCTTTGATTTTTGCAACTTCATTGCTTGTTTACTTTAATTAATTACCATGCTTTGTTTAGATTGCACTTAATGCATGACTTTAGGGGCTTTATGACCAAGTGCGCTTGTGTTTGCCTATTTTCTTTAATTTTTCCAAATAAATTGGTACCTTGACCATTTCTTTTATTTTGGAGGATAAATAAGTGATTTCACTCCATTCAAGGCATCAACTCAAGGGAGGTATAACTTCTTTTATCCCTTTTTTGTCTCTCCTATGTGACCCAACGTGCTAAGTGAAAATTGCATGTCTACTTCGCTTTCCTTGCCTTACCTTAATTCCTTTCATTTATTTCATTTACTTTTGCTTTTATTTAAGTTACTCTGTATGGGGTATGTGTACACCTCTTGGCTTGTAATAGATAGGGCTTGGAGAGCATTTTGTCCATTTTTCCCTTCCCCTTTTGTTTTAGTTAGCAAGTGTAATAGGTTCATTAAATTGATTGCTTGCTTTTGTTGCTACGTGTTAATTTGCTTTATTAGGCTCTTGCATTTAGTCGAGCATGCTAAGTGTTATGTGCTACGTGTTTATGGGTGATTGGCATGTCTACTTGCTTTCTATAGTCATAGATGAATGTAATGGATGAACGCACGTCGCCGCTCTAGTCCAACGCTAGTTGTGGCTCATTGTCCCGGTTTCCACTAGTCCAACGCTAGTGGGAAATCATAGATATGGGCTAGTCCAACGCTAGACCCTTAGGGATTTCCCTCGCTAGTTCATACTTGCATGTTGCACTACATTTCATGCATTTTTCTTAGTTTTCTAGCATTTGGCATGCCCCTCCAATCCTTTCCCCTTCATTTTAGGTTTTTGCATCTTCATGCTAGTTATAGGGTACATTTGCTTGAGGGTCCCCTTTCGATAAGGGAAACGAGCGAGTGTGGCTACAAAATAGCCTTAGCACGCTAGTTCTTCCTTCTAATCAAAGGGAAAATTAAAGTCGTGAAATTAGGAGTCATTCCCGTACCCGACTTGATGCATACCTGTAGGTTCATGCACTCTCATTCTTGTTATATCACTTCCTCACTCTTTTATCTACATTTTCTCACAAATTATATTTTTCTCAATCCACATGCCATGTTTGCACATTCTTCTTTTATCATTTATTTTCTACCTCACAAATTGCACCCAATTGCACTTATATGTATCTACTATCATATTTTCATCAATTTGCACACAAACACCTTTATTTTCCCAATTGGCACACATGCACTTTTCTTACATTTGCACACTTGCACTTTTCTTACATTTGCACACTTACACTCATACTTGAGTCTTCATTTGCATTATTCATGACCTCTATGAAGACTTTCCTTATTGGCCACCACAACTCATGTGGTTGGGATAAAAAAGCTTCATAAGAGACATTTTAGATTTAGGATTGCATTTTTTTTAGCATCCATTAGTCATGTCCAACATGCAAAACATACTTTGGGTAGAAGAAATTAGGAAAAGAAGGGCTAAGTCACGCAACTAGCTTTTGCTAGGGTAGGGGAGTGCCTTAGGCTTTGCCTTTGCCTTCTCCCTTATCAAATGTGACCCCCGATCCCTTTCTTTGGTTACGTAGACATAAAAGTTCTTTAAAAGGGTTTGTTTACTTTTCTTTCCAAAAATTATTTTTTGGGTGACTTGGTACACCCTAACTCTATACCAAGTGGCGACTCCCTTTTCCATTAAAAAACCCTTTTTGAACTTTGTTTGGCCAAATCGTCGCATTTTCAAGTCCCATGGCCTTTTATTTTCATTTTTACACACGTTCACATACATATCTCACACACCACTTTCTCACACATCAAAAAGTGGGGCGCGACAGTTGGCGACTCCACTGGGGATTTCCTAAGTGGGTCCAAGCATTTGATTTAGCTATTCTTTTCCTTTTTTCTACCCTTTTTATGCATAGCATTTGGATATTAGGGTTGTATTTTCCATTTTTAGGACTTTTTCCCTCTCGCGCATATCAAACTATTCCATCACTCACGTATCTATGATTGGTTGTTTGGATGTATGTTGTACTTGTTTTATCTCGTGCTTTGCATTGCATTTGGGGGGGGGGTGTGTTACCTTTAGAGCCTCGCGTTGGTTCTTAACCCTTTCCCTCAAAATAGGGAACACTTCATACGTGCATATTTATTTATTGTTATCCTATGTTATTTTATTTTTTGTGGGCTCTTTCCCACACCGCCTTGTAGGACTAGGAATGGTTTCTCTAGGTATGTGGATGGTGTGCTCTGCGCCCATAGCAGTACCTAGGGAATCGCTCGAGCCACCGACCGAGGGTCTTGGGATTGATGACCCATTCCCTTAGGTCTGAAGGCTTGGGGACCTTTTTAAACCTTATCGAGTCTAGTTGCATTAGTGAACCCCAGCCTCATGCATCCATGTTAGAGTAATCCTAGGTTAGAGTCAGCCTCACCCTTTTTTAAGCACATTAGGGACGAGGGAAGGGGTCCCACCCCTTTTACCTGTTCTTTTATTGTATCTCTTTTCTTGATTGCTCCCAATATGTTATGTGTATTATCAATTGCACTAACCATTTCTTTGTTTTCTTGGCCTGCATTAATGTGCCTTAGCAATAAGAGGCTTCTTTGGCACTCTTTTAGTGATTTACCCACTAGATAACTCGCATGTTTAAATTTCAGTCATTACACTTAATTTTCAATCAGTACATTTCATTTTAGACCTTTTCCCCCGATGCATTATTTTTGTCCTTTAGGCCATATTTGTCACATATTTACATCGCTTTAATAAATGGCATCATGCATTAAACCTTAGAAGGAACGCCATTTAGGCAATTCCATGTTAGGAATAAGCCACCTTGTGTCTCAGATACTTAATCCAATGAGACTTGCACGTTTACATTTTGTACCATCCAAAGGGGTAGTGCACAAGGTAAGGTAGGATCCGATCATTTTCATAGAGCGATCTTTGGAATATGAGCGTCTACTAATCACTTCTTGGCCACTTTATCAAAATTGGTAAAAATCCCTGGCATAAAGGACATTAATTGGAACAAATTCACCAATAATTCCTCGCTATTGAGACGATAAATTGAGGCCAAATCTTGATTGTAGGAGGCTCATAGGCTAATGCATCGCAATGTATTTTCGAAACTACCAGTGGATAGATTGATTTTTTCAATAAGCTATTCAATCCATTTTATTCATCAATTTCATCCAATTCATGTATCAATTTGTTCATTTTAGGGCAGTCTAGTCGATTTCGAATTGATCACTGATTCATTTGATTAGTTTACCCATTCTTGGGTCAACTCAATCAATTTTGAATAAATTCAAATCATCAGATTCGTTCAATTTCATTTGACCAGTTTACCCTTTTTAGGGTGATTTAGTCAATTTTCCGATCCATTTCACCAGTTTACCTATTTTTAGGGCAATTCGGTCGATTTTGAATAAATCATCATTTCACTTAATCAATTGATTTCATTCAATTCATTTGATTAGCTTAATTCATTTTCCAGGGTTATCCATTCAATTTTCAATAAATAATCAAATTTCATTCAATGAATTTGACCATTTTACCCCTTTTGACACATCATGCGTCGATCAAAATAAGCAATTCATTCGGACTTTGTCCTCATTTTTTAGGACGAATGTTTCTTCTCACTCCAAATTGGCCAAATTTTTCAAATCATTTTTCACTCAATCAATTGATCGGATTCATCAAGTATGGTATAGTGCCTACCTTAGAGGATTGCATTTTCATGCTAGGCCTACCCTTGGCATAAAAAGGGTTCCCCCCATAGGACATGCATACCGATTTTTTATTCTTGCTTACTGATTCTGGGTATTTTTCCTTTTATTTTCCCCCCTTCCCCCAGCATTCATAAAAATATTTCAATAAGGAGAAAATATCTTTCTATATCTGATAACAATTTTGATCTGGTAAAGTTTGAAAATTACTTGATTCTTAGGCAGGCCCTACAACGTGAATTTGAAAATTCATCTGAAAGCACTCGTGCAAAACATCTAAGGGATTTCATTGCTCAAAGAAAAAGGGGATATTAAGAGAGAAAATGTGTATACATGTGCAAAGGAGTTTTTTTTTAGAATTTTTCTCATATGCATTGCTTTTAAAAATTTTCAAACATTGGCAATAATGAAGCTTTTATTCAGACAATTATTTGTTTTGTATATACTCGTGTACATTTCATTCTTTATTGAGCTCATTAAGAGATTTCATGATGAATTTTAAGAAATAAGCTCAAATTGAGATTTTTCAACCTCTTGCCTGAAAACTCACAAATGTATACACCAGATTGGTGATCCGAGCTACACAATAAGAGTACTCAAAATTAAAAGAGGTCACTCAAAAGCCCCCATGAGATACCTTTCTCCTTCACTTAACCCCAAAATAAAAATCAGTCACATTGATTGATAAATTGTAAATTGGGGCAACTTTTGCTTGAAAATTCAATTCACATCCAAGTGAAAGCAAAAATGTGCATTATTCTTGTTTGTTTTGAAAATTTGGAATGATATTTCGAGCATTCGTTTCTCTACCTATACAGATTTTATCATTTGCTCTCCCATTTGAGCCTTAAAAGAATAATTTCGTTTCAAATAAGTGCCTTAATGATCACTACCCTACATTGGAAAATTTTCAAATATCAAAAAGGGGAATGGATTTTCAATGACCATTTCGTTACTTTGCTTGTCATGAGGTGTAAGAATGATACTTTGGTCATCGTTTCTACAACCTAAACACTGATTACCCCTTGCATCCTCATTTGAGCCAAAATAGGTAGTTCTTTTCGAATGCACTTATGATCGCACCCCACATTGGGAAAGGAGATTGGGGAATTTTGAAAAAAAAAAAAAGAAGGAAAAGGGGAAAGGGAACCGCGAATTGGGGAAATTTGATTCTACCTGGGTTTCAATTTTGAAAAGAAAAGAAAAGAGAAAAAGGACAAGTTCTGTCCGGCGGATCACTTATGTTTCATAGATATGAACGAGCAAGAGTCTTCCTCAGTCAATTAATTCAGATACATACAAGAAATTTCGCATTAATGTATGTTTCCTTTCAGAGTTATTGTAAGGGACGGAATACAAGTCAGGCCCTCTTCTTTTCCAATCAAACGTTCTATCCCTAGTTATCCCTTTTGAGCCCTCAGAATAAAATACTTCATTTGGCAACCCCTGAGAATCGCAAACCCCTCACTAGGGCAAGTTTGAGTTGAAAAAGGAAAAGTTTCAAGAAGTGAAAGTGATAATGCATCAAAATCAAAAGCAAAAGAAGAAAAGAGAATCTCAGTTCAAAAATAACTGGGGCAAATTTTGTGAAAGTTCAAAAGAATGGCAGAAGGCCGAAAAATCAAAAGAAGAAAGAAAATGAAAGAGAAAAAGCCTCAAGTGAGCGTAAACTGGGGCAAATCCTGATTTAACCCTAAAATAGGGTTGGCGCAACAATGCGATCTCAGATTCTTCAAACCGCTTTTGGAATCCGCTTTCAAGCCTTAACTTTTCTAAGCACCCCACCTGACTCCATTACAAAAGCCGAAAGTCCTAACTTCTGTTCTTTGCAATGGCCCTGTCAGGAAAATTTCTGATGCCGGAAGATTTTAGCTGTATTTCTGAATTGCTTGGGTATGGGGCTGACGCTATTCACCATGTGAAAACCCACCAAGTTGAGGGAAAGGAAAAAGAGGCAAAACGCAAAGCAAGAAAAGTAAATGCAAGGAAAAATCGACTCTGAAATCCCTGGTGAATGATGAGAAAAATGCAAACAAAGTCTGAGATCTTTGGGTTCAAAATAGGGACAATTTTGAAAAAAAATGCGATTTTCGGTGCAATGTCCTTGAAAGTTTTATTCTTTAGCTATCGTTTTCAAGCCAAATTACAAGCTAATAAAGTTCATCGTTGACTTATCCCTTCATGACAACCCAAAGTGAGGACTATGCTCATAAGAAATCCATCGATCACTCGTATAACCAGTTTCCACATGTTTAGCTATCGTTTCTACCCATATTGTTGCAAGCCTATAAAGCTTCTATGTTGACTACATTTTCTTAGGAAATAAGGGTGATAAACTCTTTGCTTTCACTAAGATGTGCTATTGAAGGGATTACATACAATTTAGGCACAAGAATAAGGCAAATCCTGACCTCTCATTTTCCTTGGCCACCTCAAATCAGAAATAACGCCCCATTTGATTGGTCCTGAAAGATGAGCCAACAAAAGGTAGTGACCCGCTACTCTAAACACAGATGCTAAAAGTGAGGAAGAAATCTTCTGAAATTTGGTGTTATTCTGAGAAATTCATCATGAGTTCAAACTCAACGTTCAAATGATTACTTTCTAAATTTTGGAAAGTGCGATTTCTCTTTGTTCAAATAAATGGGGAATCATCTGAACAAATTTTTGCAATCAAATGGGCCCACACTGGGGCAAATTCTTTTATTTGTAAGATTTCGCAAAATAGGCCCACACAAGGGCAAATATTTGTGTTGTCCAATTGAGGATTTCGTCCAAGAATCAAATAATTCAAATCAATCACGCGGCTCTTTTCATGGAAATTTGAGGGCATGTCATATTTTGGTAAGCCCCCTGTGCAGGTATTCATAGTTGAAATCGACGAAAGAGCATCTGGTGATGTGGAAGGTCGATGCCGAAGAAAGAGAAGAAAGAAGGGAAAAGGGCCCTACACTGGGGCAAATTATTTTTGAAAAAAAAAAAAAGATTCTCTCGAAAAATCAGAAAAATTCAAAAGTCAAAAATCAAAAATCAAGTTCAAATTCTTGTTTCTTGGAAAATCAAATTTAATTTCTTGTTTCTTGACAAATCAAATTTAATTTCTTGACCAATTGGATGGCAGGACTGGGTCTTACCCCATTGACCATTCACAAAAATCACGTTGGGCCTGGATTTCATACCGCCAACTCCACAAAAGTGCACGTTGGGCCTGGACTTGGTGCCGCCAACATCGCAAAGTTCACGTTGGGCCTGGACTTGGACTTGGTGCAGCCAACATCGCAAAGTTCACGTTGGGCCTGGACTTGGTGCCGCCAACATCACAAAAATCACGTTGGGCCTGGATTTTGTGCCGCCAACATCACAAAGTTCACGTTGGACCTGGATTTTGTACCACCAACTAAGGCAGGCTCGGGTTTAATCCCACTGACCAATTCATCACACTGGGACAAATCTTTGGATCATTTTTCGAGTAAGGCTTACACAGTCTCTTCATACATACCAGCATTTCTTTATTCTGCCACTAGCCGTTGGGTCAGTCCCACTAGTGCGCATTTCTTTTATTTTGCCGCTAGCCGTTGGGTCAGTCCCACTAGCGTGCCTTTCATTTGCATTGTCACTAGCCATTGGGTCAGTCCCACTAGTGCGCATTTCTTTTATTTTGCCACTAGCCGTTGGGTCAGTCCCACTAGTGCGCATTTCTTTTATTTTGCCGCTAGCCGTTGGGTCAGTCCCACTAGCGTGCCTTTCATTTGCACTGCCACTAGCCGTTGGGTCAGTCCCACTAGTGCGCATTTCTTTCATTTTGCCGCTAGCCGTTGGGTCAGTCCCACTAACGTGCCTTTCATTTGCACTGCCACTAGCCGCTGGGTCAGTCCCACTAGTGCGCATTTCTTTTATTTTGCCGCTAGCCGTTGGGTCAGTCCCACTAGCGTGCCTTTCATTTGCATTGCCACTAGCCGTTGGGTCAGTCCCACTAGCGTGCCTTTCATTTGCACTGCCACTAGCCGTTGGGTCAGTCCCACTAGTGCGCATTTCTTTTACTCCGCCGCTAGCCGTTGGGTCAGTCCCACTAGCGTGCATTCCGTTTAAAATTCCTGTTCGGGTCAGTCACGTTTTAAATTTCTTGTTCGGGTCAGTCCCGTTTTAAAATCCTGTTCGGGTCAGTCCCGTTTTAAATTCCTGTTCGGGTCAGTCCCGTTTTAAATTTCTCGTTCGGGTCAGTCTCGTTTATAAATTTCCTGTTCGGGCCAGTCCCGTTTTAAATTCCTGTTCGGGTCAGTCCCGTTTTAAATTTCTGTTCGGGTCAGTCTCGTTTTAAATTTCTCGTTCGGGTCAGTCCCGGTTTAAATTTCTCGTTCGGGTCAGTCCCGTTTTTAAAATTTCCTGTTCGGGCCAGTCCCGTTTTAAATTCCTGTTCGGGTCAATCCCGTTTTAAATTTCTTGTTCGGGCCAGTCCCGGTTTAAATTTCTCGTTCGGGTCAGTCCCGTTTTTTAAATTTCCTGTTCGGGGCAGTCCCGTTTTAAATTCCTGTTCGGGTCAGTCCCGTTTTAAAATTCCTGTTCGGGTCAGTCCCGTTTTTGAATTCCTGTTCGGGTCAGTCCCGTTTTAAAATTCCCTTTCAGGGGTCAATCCCCGTCGTTTGAGTCGTTTGCTGCCAAATAACACAGGTAAGTATTTGGTGTCTACTTCTTTGTCTCAAGTTTTTCCAAAATTCAGACAAAGAGGGGCAAACTGTAGACACCAAAATTTTAGTGTAATTTCATTTACTATTTGGTTTTTATTTGTCGTGATAGTTTTATTCACCTTTTAGTTTTTAGTTTTTTATTTTTATTTGTAAGTTTTAGCATGGAATTTCTCGAAGAAAAAGAAAAAAAGAAAAAAGGAAAAGCATTCAAAAAATATGATTTAGTTGTTTTTTGGAAAAAGAGAAAAATGAGGAAAATGAAAAATGATTTGAATTGTGTTAAATGATTTACTTAAATAGTTGCTTTTGTTACTTATTTTTATTATTATTATCAATTTTGTTAAATTATTAAAAAAAAAATTGAAAAAATAGAAAAATAGCTGCACATGCATGCGGCACCAAAATTTTTCAGGAGGGCTGGAGGATTCTGGGCTCAATGGATCGGATGGCTGTGGGAGAGAGTAGAGCAAACCTTTCATCCTCACCATTGGGGTGAGGGTTTAGGAGCCTTGGGGTTTCATATAAAAGAAAAGAAAGTAACCGCAGCCAAGGGGGGGAGAGATAGAGAGGTTTGGAGAAAGAAAAGAAAACGGGATAGCGAAGGTTTTGTGAGAGAGAGCAAGGACCAGAGAGAAAGGACGGCTGAAAATTTAAAAAGGGAGGTTGGCTGGCGGCTGCGAGAGAGAAAAACACAGAAGGCTACGGAGGGTTTTCTGGAGAAGGGAAAAATGACAGCTGAGGAAAGGCGAGGGAAATAGAAACGCTGGAGAAAAGAGTGAGGTGCGGCAAGAGAGGGGCGAGCTTCGTCTGGGGCTGGAAAAAAAAAAGAAGGAGCAAAATTTGAGAACTGGGCGAGAGAAAGGAGAAAGTAAGCGAGGGAAAGGAGAGCTCGGAGTTGCGGTCAAGAGAGCAAGAAAAGGGCAAGCTTTGAGAGTGGGTCGGAGACAGAAGGAAAACCAGAATTTGAGGTCCAGAAAGAGACGAGAGGAAAACTGGGGAGGCTATAACCTGAAGCAACAAACCTGAGCAAAGGATTGTTAGAGAGCAAGGAGAGCCACTGGAATTGCTAACCTTCACGCCACCAGCAGAGGTGGATCTTTATCAAGAAAGCCTGAGTACTGTAAGTAGTTCCTCTCCTTTAGATCCCAGTATCTCTTTGACTAAAGTTTCGTGATTTTGCTTATGGAAAGATCACTGCTTTGCTTGTCTACTCTTCCGCCCCTTTTGTTTCATGTTCACCAAGAGTTTATTTCTTCGTCTGTGAGTAAAAGGTCCAGTCTTGTGGCTGTGGATGATGTCTATGTGATAAAAGAAAGAAATCAGTGCTTGATGTTTACATGATAGAGGAGTCAACGTCCAGTGTTTGCCATTTTGTTTCCAACGTCACTTGATCCCTCCCTGTTTCATGTTTGGCTGGCTTGAAGTTTATGATTTCTTTGGGTATTTGGCTGATGCTTGCAATGTTTTTTCCTGATGCATATAAAGGCTTGCGTCCCTTGCTGCACTTTTCTTTCATTTATTTTGCTGTCGGGCAACTCAGATTTCCAGTTTTGATCTCGTGATAAAAAATGTAATGTTCAGTCGAGTGAATGATTGTTTTGTTTAAAAATCTGGATGTCCATTGAATTTGGTCTGCATGATGAAATGGAAAGAAAAGCTTGCGCATGAAAATTACAGCAAAACAGCAGAATGCAAACAATTTAGCTTGCCGAAAGTTCTTATTGCGTGATTTGTGTTGGGTTGGGTCCTGTAGAATTAATTGGTAGGCTTGCATTTCCATTTGAGTTCATGATTCACGGCTGTCTTTCTGTATAGTTGAAAGCTGGAAGAAAATTTCAGGAGTTGCCGAAAGCCTTCATTGCAGAAAGTTTTTGTTTTGAGCTTGCATGAAAGTTTCATAACAATTGGCATAGTTTCCTGCTTTGTTTCCGTTTTGTTGGATGTGGAAGTTGCTTGCTTTGATGCTTAGTTGAAGCCTGGATAAATGTCTGCCTGTAAAAACAGAAATGCAGTAGGTGTTCACTTTAGCAGTAGAGGCTAGCAGTTTGCTTGGTCTGTGGTTGCCGAAAGAAAATCTTGCTGCAGTTTTCTTTCTTTCTCTTGTTGTCGGTCAAACCAGATTTGCCACCTCAATCCTGCAAACCAAATTTCATGTTTTGATTCAGTTAGCAATTTCTGGTTTGATGCACTTGTTTGTATGATGAAACGGATGGAGTCGCTGCTGGAAATTGCCGCAGGTTTGGAAACAAAAGGCAGCAGCCTTCATTGTTCAGTTGCAGAAGCATTCTAAAGAAGAAAGCTTCGTGTGCATGCATGCATGATTTCTGAGAAAATTACACTTTGGCCCCCCAAGTCTCTTTTTGTTTCACTATGACCCAACCAATTGAATATTTTCATCAATTTGATCCTTCGCAGCTTTGATTTTTGCAACTTCATTGCTTGTTGACTTTAATTAATTACCATGCTTTGTTTAGATTGCACTTAATGCATGACTTTAGGGGCTTTATGACCAAGTGCGCTTGTGTTTGCCTATTTTCTTTAATTTTTCCAAATAAATTGGTACCTTGACCATTTCTTTTATTTTGGAGGATAAATAAGTGATTTCACTCCATTCAAGGCATCAACTCAAGGGAGGTATAACTTCTTTTATCCCTTTTTTGTCTCTCCTATGTGACCCAACGTGCTAAGTGAAAATTGCATGTCTACTTCGCTTTCCTTGCCTTACCTTAATTCCTTTCATTTATTTCATTTACTTTTGCTTTTATTTAAGTTACTCTGTATGGGGTATGTGTACACCTCTTGGCTTGTAATAGATAGGGCTTGGAGAGCATTTTGTCCATTTTTCCCTTCCCCTTTTGTTTTAGTTAGCAAGTGTAATAGGTTCATTAGATTGATTGCTTGCTTTTGTTGCTACGTGTTAATTTGCTTTATTAGGCTCTTGCATTTAGTCGAGCATGCTAAGTGTTATGTGCTACGTGTTTATGGGTGATTGGCATGTCTACTTGCTTTCTATAGTCATAGATGAATGTAATGGATGAATGCACGTCGCCGCTCTAGTCCAACGCTAGTTGTGGCTCATTGTCCCGTTTTCCACTAGTCCAACGCTAGTGGGAAATCATAGATATGGGCTAGTCCAACGCTAGACCCTTAGGGATTTCCCTCGCTAGTTCATACTTGCATGTTGCACTACATTTCATGCATTTTTATTAGTTTTCTAGCATTTGGCATGCCCCTCCAATCCTTTCCCCTTCATTTTAGGTTTTTGCATCTTCATGCTAGTTATAGGGTACATTTGCTTGAGGGTCCCCTTTCGATAAGGGAAACGAGCGAGTGTGGCTACAAAATAGCCTTAGCACGCTAGTTCTTCCTTCTAATCAAAGGGAAAATTAAAGTCGTGAAATTAGGAGTCATTCCTGTACCCGACTTGATGCATACCTCTAGGTTCATGCACTCTCATTCTTGTTATATCACTTCCTCACTCTTTTATCTACATTTTCTCACAAATTATATTTTTCTCAATCCACATGCCATGTTTGCACATTCTTCTTTTATCATTTATTTTCTACCTCACAAATTGCACCCAATTGCACTTATATGTATCTACTATCATATTTTCATCAATTTGCACACAAACACCTTTATTTTCCCAATTGGCACACATGCACTTTTCTTACATTTGCACACTTGCACTTTTCTTACATTTGCACACTTACACTCATACTTGAGTCTTCATTTGCATTATTCATGACCTCTATGAAGACTTTCCTTATTGGCCACCACAACTCATGTGGTTGGGATAAAAAAGCTTCATAAGAGACATTTTAGATTTAGGATTGCATTTTTTTTAGCATCCATTAGTCATGTCCAACATGCAAAACATACTTTGGGTAGAAGAAATTAGGAAAAGAAGGGCTAAGTCACGCAACTAGCTTTTGCTAGGGTAGGGGAGTGCCTTAGGCTTTGCCTTTGCCTTCTCCCTTATCAAATGTGACCCCCGATCCCTTTCTTTGGTTACGTAGACATAAAAGTTCTTTAAAAGGGTTTGTTTACTTTTCTTTCCAAAAATTATTTTTTGGGTGACTTGGTACACCCTAACTCTATACCAAGTGGCGACTCCCTTTTCCATTAAAAAACCCTTTTTGAACTTTGTTTGGCCAAATCGTCGCATTTTCAAGTCCCATGGCCTTTTATTTTCATTTTTACACACGTTCAGATACATATCTCACATACCACTTTCTCACACATCAAAAAGTGGGGCAAACAATTGTAAGGCAGCAAAAATATCTACCATTTTCTCGAGCCACCTTTCGGCGACATCCGGGTCAGGCCCCCCAATGAACTTCGGTGGGGCAAACTTCTGGAAACTCTCAAGAGCCCTGTCGTCGCTCTCCACGTGGTTGCCAGGGTTTCCAGGGTTAGGATTGGGGTTTTGACCCTGTTGCTGCACTACTTGTGCCAGTAAGTTGGTCATTTGCTGCATGGCAGCAACTATTTGAACGTTGGTGTCAACCCTAGGATCAGGGTTAGGTCCAGATGAGGTTTCCCCAGCGCCCCTGTCTGACGTGGGTTACCTAATTCGACGCCCACGGCCTCGTCCACTACGAGTGCCTTCCATTGATCTAAATCAATCTAAGGTCGAGGCGCAAAGATCATATTAAAGATAATTATAGACATAAGCAAGTAACAAGAGGTACACACAGATCAAAAACATATATACATAACACAACTGTACCGAACCAGTCACACAGTAGCAGTCAATTAGATACAAATATGAGAAATCCATGAAAGTAGCGGGTCATCCAAAAGTACTACAGACAAACTAGGTCACAAGTACAAAATAACTAACGAAAAGTTATTTCTCTTCTAGGCCTCCATCCCTAATGTACGAGAATGCCCCAATTTATATCTTAATTTAGGTTAATCATGCTTACTAACACCCGAACAAACCACACGAAATTCCATAGAATCACATTTCTAGTTCGCCCAAGTCCTTTCTAACCTAGGCTCTCATCTCTTCCGTATTCGGGCGCAAGAATCCCATCTAAGATAATTCACAACTTGAGCCGGCCGGTCCCAAGCGTAAATCATCCTTATTACAGATTCCTACCCGACATACATATCTATCTTCCTCAAGTCCTATGATAAAGATCTTTACACTTATGACATGCACGGTTCATAACTTATGCTCAAAAGAGCACTCATACCTTTCGACGCATTCACGAAAGCAGGACCATAACACCACTTGGCCCAAGCTCACTCCGCGCAGAGACCACACGAAGTAGCTCTGATACCACCTGTGACAGCCCCACCTTCCCCTAAGGTGAACCAAAAAGGTTAGTGGACTGCCTGCCCAGCTCTCGCCAGGACTAACGGTGCAGTTAAACACGATCTAAAACGTTCCGGGAGAATAAAAGCGCGCTCAAACAAGTCAAAATCGCAAAATAGCCAAACGAAAATCAAAACCGTCGATGAATAGTGGGTGCCATGTCATATAACTCGGAAGGACACATAAACAGGGTTAAACAGTGTTATATACATACGTTTGTGATTTACAAAAAAAAAGGAAGATAATTGGATCAAAATACATTTAGGGTTTTTCCAACTATCGAGGAGCTTTACAAAAGATATTAAAACCAGCTCAACTCGTGCTTCAAAACATCATAGTCCCCAAAAGTGGTTCCCTGTAAGGAAAACAAAGGCAACAGAAAGGGGTGAGCTTACGCTCAATGAGGTACCAATCATATAGGGGTAAAATCATGGCCTTTCACGTTAACCAGTCAGATACATATACCAGATATAAAGGAAAGCAGTTAGACACAGTGATTAAAAGGGAAAGGATACAGGTGGCTCTCAAGAGCCAGATTTCCATTTGCAGTACTTGATCCGAACCCGTTGACTCTCCGTCAACGTACATAGAACCAACATATCCGTAGACCCCACTTTACACCAATTTTCGTCCACCAAACATACCCCTATCGGGCTCGAACGCCGAACAGAACAGAAGTGGTAATACTCGAGTATACCGGAATTAAGGGTCTCAATACCCAAAGATTCCTGAAACAGACTACCGTGGTTCGTTATCTAATCGACCAGGCCCTTGCCGGCCCGACTTGAGTAATTAGCCACAGGTGTTGAGCTCAGAGGTCACAGAAAGGTCGTTGGATACCAGCCTCCAAACGACGTCCGAACAGATTCAGATACAGTTAACAGATTAACAGTAAATAGGCATATGGACAGACAAGAGCACGAGTGTGATAAAGTACACCCTCGTCTCAAACAGAATAAACAGATAGTGCAGTCATTTAAATCACAGATTGCAGGGCAGAAATCAAGTTAAGCAGCAAATGAGGGGAGTGGTACACTCACCGGTTCAAGTATAGATACTTCAAAAGTTTTCACTTCAGATTGGCTTTAATCGCCAAGAAACCCTAAAATCATCAAAGTAAACCAATTGAAGGTTTCACATCCAAAATCGAGTAAACGGAATGCACAAGTGAGCCTCGACTACATGTCGTACGCCTTTCCATGTTAAGTACTAGTACAAAAGAATAAAATATGACTTTTGAGCCAAAAGATAACAGTTGGTCCTAGGGTTACAAACAACCCCCAAAACCCTTCATTTGTACTAAGATCAACTCAATTGAAGGAATCGCGTAGCCCTAAAATTTTGGGCAGCATGCCCTCTGTATTTACCTATTTTTCCAGCCACTTATGGCTTCATTATTTTCCTCAATCAACCCCAAAGTCATACGCAATATAAATTCATCGCAACAGCCGTTCAATAGGCTCAAAGTCATTCAAGTACAAAATTTAGCTAGGAAAATGACCAGAAATGAAAGTTAAGCCCTAAAACCCAAAAACAGTTTTGACGTCGTTTAGCGTATTGGACACAACCGGCACTACAATTATTGGATGGAGATACAATATACACCGTTTCGAAGCTAACAGAAAGGGATACAATGTTGAAGAAGGCCACTCAGTCCAGTTTGTAGTGCAACTAAGTCAAAATTGCAATGTACCAAACCAGAATCGCATAAACAGGTTAGCAAACCGCATTCTGGTTAAACAACCATAATTCAGGCTACCAAAGTCCAATTCAAGTGATTCCAAAGCCATCCGAAAGCTAAGATACCAAGCTATGTTTCTTAAGAAGACATCAACAACCAAATCAGTAGTATTCCCAATCAAATTAACCAATTACCAAAGCTGATTACCAGGTTCGGACAGAAACAGGGCAGCAGGGGTATTTCAGTCTTTTCACAAGCTACATTGCTCCGATTGGCCTGAAATTTTGCAGGAATCTATAAAATATCATTTTCTAAAACATTCATGTTTTAACCTAAGACTAATTCAACCTCTAACTAGGTCCAATAGTGCCGGACAGAATAGTGAGAAATTGGAACCCTAACCTGGAAATTTCGGTTCAAAGCGGAAATGTTCCGCAAATAGCTACAATTTACACACTAAGGCTTCATTCTAAACCATTCCCAACCATCATCCATGGCCACACAATATTAATCATATGAAAACAGAAAAATCACAAATAAATATAAAACTTCACCAATTCAACCAAAAGTCACAAAATAACACCTAAAATTATCTCTTTAACTCACATAAGGTACAAATGGAACATTATTAGGATCAAAGGGAAGGTCCCTTGGTCACATACCTTGCAAACCCAATAAAAGACCCAATTTAGCACCTTGCTCCTCCAAACCACTTCACAACCAACCTTAATACCACTAAACTAAGAGATTTTATGGAGTAATTTGAAGATTAACCGGTTGGAATGAAAGATTGAGCAAGATTAGAAGTAAGAAAGTGGAGAGGTTTTTCTTCTTTTCTCTTGAAAGATGGCCGGCCAAGAGCTTGCAATTTTGGATGATTTTTGGGCAATTTTTTGATTTAATTGGTAAGGTAATGAATAGTGGTAAAAAAGTAAGAACAATTCTCCAAGTGACACTTGTCACTATAATTAATACATGGCTATCCTTTTGTCCTCTCACACCAATCCATTTAGTAACCTCTAGTTATCTCTTAACACCTGCTAAAGGAAACCCGGTATCCAAAACTTAACCTAACTGGCCGAATTTTTCCGAACTTTCCGCACTAGCGGGTCCCACGTCCGGTATACGCTCTTAATTTCTCAAAAACTAACCGATACTAGAAAAAATCATCTAAAAACTATATTTACTGATAAAAATTATTTTTAAAATTTTTTGAATAAAGAAAATGTGGAAAAACGTGCAATTAAAAGAAAATAAAATCTAGAAATTAAGAAAATTACGGGTCCTCACGGTGTGGGCTCTATGAACTCCCACTTTGGTTTGAGGGATTGATTTGGTGATTGATGGTGATATTAGTGTTGGTTTAGTGTTTAGATTAGTGGAATAATGTTAGATTGTTGATAGAAACTCAAGGATGGTGCAATGACCAAAAGTGACCATTTTGCCCCTGTTATGTTCATGCACTTTGATGCCAAATTTTGAGGTTCCAATGGCTTGTTTATGTTGTTTACATGTTATAGTGTGTGTGTAAAAAGTTTCATTCAAAAATAACTTGATTTGGTCACCCAAATGTTGGAATTACGAAAGCTTAGAAAACTGGAAAATGTTCCCGTCACTGCTCTGGCAGTCGTCTTGTTTCGGCTATAACTCATCGCTCTGATGTTGGAATCGAGTGCCATTTGTGGCACTGGATACTAGACATTCCCAGTTTTCCATTGGTATAAAATGCACGTCCTGGTTCCACTTGAGCAAGCCAAACCATTCATTTGAAAATTGCTGTCCTGTTTCGTTGTTTCCTGGAAGGCAGCACATGAGCTATAACGTGATGCTCACGAATGAGCTGGTTATGGACAGATTTTGAAAATGGTTTCTTCTGAAACAATATAGCCTTATGAATCTACTTTCCAACACCATCAACTGTGCTTAATTCTGAGTTGAATTGAGTGAGTTGTGGCCGAAATCCCAAACTGACTCGGAGATTTCAAACCCTCTTATGGCTAGTTCAAGTCTTAATCGTTATTGGGGCTTCTTGTTTCGAAATTTTTGGTGTTAATCACCTACCAAATGTATCTTGGACTTCTCTTAGACATTATCTACTGAAATGAACCGTGTTTGAGGTGTTTTATTGCCAAACATTTTGAAAACGAAAAAACGGAAGTCCAAGGCAGATTTGCCGAGGAACTTCTTGGGACTTTAGTGGTTTCGTTAACCAACTTTCCGTACATATTTTTCTATGAAAATTGGCAGAGGAATAGTCCCTATATGGTATTATTATACTGATAAATTTGGTACCATTCCAATTCCTCCTCGATGCCCAACAGATGTCCCAAATTCTGCTTTTCAAATTTGGAAAACTTTTCCTTTTCTCTTGGCCGAATGGTCAAATCTGATTTGGGGAGTTATATTTCGAAAATTGTGATGTTCATTACCTTTAAATTGCTTAGTGGATGTTTATGGACTCTTGGTTTCGAAAATGGAGTGATTTAGAACTGATTTCATTGCACAAGACGTTTGCAAGCAAAAGAAAAGTTCAAAGGCAGATTAGCTTTGAAATGTTTCTTGAACTTTGGTTGTTTTAATGACTGCCTTCCCGTGGGAATTTTTGCATGAAACTTGGTGGAAATGTTTTTCACACACGGAAGATTTAGTGTACCAATTTGGTGCATTTCTAATGCCAAATAGATGGCCAAATGACATTTCCAAGATAGTCTTTGAATCTGGAAAATGACTGAACAGTTTGCGAAATGTGATCAACTTTGGACTGATCTCTCTCGATACTCAAAACTCCAATTCTTGTTCCGCCTGTTGTGTTTTAAACTTTGATTGAAATTCTAATTGATTTCCAAATTTTAGAGGCTAGTTCGTATTGTGTGAATTTTGTCGAATTTCCAAACTTTGCCGAAGATCAACCCAAAACTGTCTTCATGGTCCAAAACAGCCACTTTGGGCCAACTTTCGAATACCTTCCATTTGAAATCATGGAAATGTGTATTCTAGGAACTTTTAGTACTTCGGAAGAAGTTTCCAATGGTACCAAGTTTTCCAATTTTGGACATGTAATGAGTGAGATACGATTTTTCAAAGATCTCGTATCAAAGCTGAAATTTTCGAAACTTAAGGAAATGGAGTTTTTCGAATTCTCCTTTTTCCCTTGATATCACTTGAACGTTTTACACTTGATTTCAAAGATGAAAACTCGATTTCTCTAGTGCTTTAAAAACCCCACTTTTGAGTCTTGATTCGCGAGTAATTTTGGCTCGCTTTAGTGAGATTTTCTTGGATTGTACAAGCGTACAACCATTCGTCATAATTGGGGTATATAAATGATAGTTCACTATTAATTGCTCAGGCTCGCACGAGAACCTTCAAGAGGATTCCACGGTGGACGCCTAAACGTCAAGTGACATTTCTTCTTTGTTTATTTGGTGAGTGTCAAGTATGTGTTAAATACTTATGTGACATTTCCCCCTCTAGGGCTCCATCCATAATCTACGACAACAACACCATCTATATCTTAATCAAAGTTGATCACGCTTAACCACACTCGAACAGACCACACGAAGTTCCATAGAATCGCCTTTCTAGTTCGCCTACGTCCTTTCTAACCTAGACTCTCATTGATTTAATAGCCGGGCACAAGAATCCTAAATAAGATAATTCACAACTCGAGCCGGCCGGTCCCAAGCGTAAATCATCCATATTAAAGATTCCTACCCGACATACAGATCTATCTTCCTCAAATTTCATGATAAAGATTTTTACACTTATAACATGCACGGTTCATAGCTTATACTCAAAAGAGCACTTATACCTTTAGACGCATGCACGAAAGCAGGACCATAACACCACTTGGCCCAAACTCACTCCGCGCAGAGACCACGCGAAGCAGCTCTGATACCACCTGTGACGGCCTCACCTCACCCTAAGGCGAACCAAAGGGTTCAGCGGACCGCCTGCCTATCTCTCGCCAGGACTACGGAGTCAAATCACTCAAACCCTAGATAGGACGCGTGAGAACTCAACGAAAACGTACAATTGGAGATCACCCAGGGTTAACAGAGCTTACCAAATCATACGGAAGTATGGGACGTCAATTAAACGCTTATTTATAGATTTACATCGGAGTCTTGAACCAATGAACCAAAAGACAAGCCAGAGTATTCACGGTATACAAAAGACAATTAGGGTTTCAGTTACAGAAGAGCATAAACAAAAGAAGTCCTACAACTGGCTCAACTCTTTTCTTCCAAAAATCTTGGTTTCAAAACATGGAACCTTATAAGGAAAACCAAAGTTAACAGAAAGGGGTGAGCTTGCGCTCAATGAGGTACCAGACATATAGCAGTAAAATCATGGCATTTCACATTTAACAAATCAGGTACACATGCCAGATGTAAAGTAAAGTAATTAGAACCAATGATTCAAATAGGAAGGATACAGGTGGCTCTCAGGAGCCAAATTCCCATTTGCTTCACCGAAACTTGATCGAAATAATAATTGACACTCCGTCAATGCTAAAGGAGTAACCAATACCGTAGACTCCACTTTCTTCGATTCCTTCCACCTCACATACCCCTACCGGGCCCGAAATCCAATCAGTTCAGAAATGGTAATACTAGAGTATACCGGAATCAAGGGTCTCAGTACCCAAAGATCCCAAAACAGACTACCGTGGTTCGTTATCTAATCGACCAGGCCCTTGCCGGCCCGACTCGAGTAACTAGCCACACGGGTTGAGTTCAGAGGTCACAGAAAGGTCGTTGGATACAAGCTTCCAAACGACGTCAGAACAGATACAGATACAGATACCAGATACAGATAGCAGATTCAAATACGCACTCAAAATTGGCATATAAACAGACAAGAGAACGAGTGTGATAAAGTACACCCTCGTCTCAAACAGAATAAACAGATAGTTCAGTCGTTCATATCACAGATTGCATGTACAGAAACCGAGTTAAACAACAACAAGTGAGGGGAGTGGTACACTCACCGGTTTCAGTACAGATACCTCAAAAGTTTTTGTCCAAAAGAGAGCTTTAATCACCAAGAAACCCTAAAATAGCCAAGGTGAAACAATTATGGTTCCCACTTTCACGAATCCAGTACACGAAATGCATAAATAAGACTCAACTATAAGTCGTGTGCCTGATCAAATTAGCTACCAGTGCAAAGAAATAACAATGTAATTTTGGAGTAAAAGGTGGCGGTTGGTATAAAAAACATGAACAACCCTAAAACCCTTCGCTCAAGTCACAAGTAAATCCAACTAGCCTTCAAGTAAAATTTCGGCAGCATATCCCTTGTGTTTACCTATTTTCCAGCCATTAATGGCTTCATTATTTCCTCAAATCAGTCCCAACATCTCATACAAAAATAATCTCATTTCCAAAAGCCGTTCACTAGGCTTAAAGTCATTCAAGTACAAAATTTAGCTAGGAAAATGACCGGAAATGAAAGTCAAGCCCTGAAATATTCAAATAAGCACAATAAGACTCGATTACAAGTCATAAACCAATTCCAAATACCACCAAAATAGGGCTCCATAAGAATGTATAAGCACTAGAGTAAACCAGGGAAATCCGGAAATGGACTTAAGCTCTAAACCATCAAAACAGTTTTTGACATTATTTTGTGGTTTTGGCACCATTGGCACTACGATTATCGGATGGAGATGAAAGATACACCGTTTTGAAGCTAAGAGGTAGGGCTAGAATGTTGAAGAAGGATACTCTGTCCAGTGTCGAGTGTAACTAGGTCAAAAATGCAATATACTACACCAGAACCGCAAAAACAGATTCACAAACTGCATTCTGGTTCAAACATCATAAGTCAGGCTACCTAAGTCCAAATCAAGTGATTCCAAAGCCATAAGAAAGCTAAGATACAAGGATACAATTCATCAGAAGACATCAACAACCAAATAAGAAGCATTCCCTATTAAATTAACTAATTACCAGAACTGATTACCAAGTTCGGGTAGAACCAGGGCAGCAGGGGTATTTCGGTCTTTTCTCAAGCTACGTTGCTCCGATTGACCTGAAATTTTGTAGGAATCTCTAAAATATCATTCCCTACAACTTTAATGTTTTAATCCAAGGCCAATTCGGCCTCTAACTATAAGGTACTGTGCCGGGCAGAATGTAAAATAATGAAACCCTAACTTTCCAATTTCTTTCCAAAGCAGAAATTTCTTGCAATTAACCACCATATACACCTTCTAGCTTCATTCTAGATCATTTCCAATCATCATACATAGCCACACTATAACAATCATATTAAAACAGAAATATCCTAATTAAATAGAAAATGTCATCAATCTCAACCAAAATCATGAAATAACACCAAAGATCATTACTTTAACTCCCATAGGTCACTACTTAAGCATTTTTGGAAAGACAAGAGTAGTCCCTTAGTCACTCACCTTATAAGACAAGAAAGGAAGCAATTCAACACCTTAGCCTTCCAAACAATTTCATCAATCACCTCACAATCACTAAGTGGAGAGGTTTTATGGAGCAAACCCAAAATTAAACGGTGGAAATTGAAGATTGAAGCAAGATTATGAAGTAGGAAGTTGGAGGATTTTTTTCTTTCTTTGAGCAAGAGGTTCGGCCAAGAGAGGTAAGAAATGAAGATGATTTTTGGCCAATTTTAATTAAATGGTAAAGTTATGAATAGTAGTCAAACTTAAGAATTAATCTTATGGTGACACTTGTCACCCTATTTAATGCATCTCTATCTCTTTGTTCCTCTCACACCAATCCACTTGGTAACCTCTAATTATCTCTTAACACCCGGTAAATTAAACCCGGTATACACAACTTAACCTAATTGGCCGAATTTTATTAAACTTACCGCACTAGCGGGTCCCACATCCGATATACGCTTTTAATTTCTCAAAAACTAACCGATACTAGCAAAATCATTTAAAAACTATGTTTACTAATAAAATTATGTTTTAAAATTTTTCGAATAAAGAAAATGTGAAAAAAACGTGCGATTCAAAGAAAATAAAACCTAGAAATTAAGAAAATTACGGGTCCTCACACTCTCTCCCCCTTAAAGAAATTTCGTCCTCGAAATTTTTCTTATCAACGGAATCTATCAAAACCTAAGGTACCCAACGGATCGTACCTTCTACGTCCTCAGACGAGTCAGAGACCTGATGCTGCTCTAGCGAATATACCCGAGCTGGTGCCTTCGATCCAGTCCCTTCTCCTTTCGTCTGTCCAGGGTTGATTTTGGCTGGTTGCTAAGAATTGGTCTTGGTTGGTGGCAGAGTCCCTCTCCACTCGCGCAGGCGAGTTGGACAGTTAGCAATCCGATGTTCGGCGCTTCCACAGCGCAAGCATTTCCCTTCTTTCTTCCAGCAATTTGCTTCCGTATGATTTGGCCCTCCGCAATATTCACAGGGACCACGAGTAGCAGAGACTGATCCCCCCTGTGGAATACCACCTGTCACCCCCGGTAGCCTAACTTCCCTGTTTCCCTTTCGAACTTTAGGGGTTGTACTATTATCCGCTTGTTCTGAGCTGCTCTCAGGAAAGCCCTTTTTCTTGGTTTGGAAATTTCTAACTTGTAGCCTCGCATTTTCAACCCGCTGGGCTTTGTCCACAGCATCACTAAAGGTATTAAGTTGAGCTATCGCCAAATCCTTTTGAATCTCAACATTTAGTCCCTGAATAAAACGCCTTATCCGTCTTTGTTCGGTTACGATCAGTTCGGGCGCAAACTTAGACAACCGAGTGAATTGACTCTCATACTCGGCTACGGTCTGAGTTCCCTGGCGAAGCCGAATGAATTCATCTTCCTTCTTTTCTTGGATTAGAGGAGGGAAAAACTTGGCGTTAAATTCTCTCGTAAAGTTCGTCCACGTCCTCGGGGTTTGTTCTCTTTCCCATTTCATTCGAATGACATTCCACCAGGAACGGGCGGCTCCCTCTAGTTGAAAGACAGCAAATGTCACATGTCTCTCTTCGGTATACTGTAAAGCAGCAAAAATATCGATCATCTTCTCCAGCCACTTCTCAGCCACATCAGGATCAGGGCCTCCAAGAAATTTGGGTGGGGAGAACTTCTGAAATCTCTCAAGGGCTCTATCCTCGCCCTCTATGTGATTACCAGGGTTCCCAGGGTTGGGGTTAGGGTTTTGACCCTGTTGGTGCACCACTTGGGCTAGCAAATCGGTCATTTGCTGCATAGCAGCCGCTATTTGGATGTTCGGATCAACCCTAGGTTCAGGGTTTGGTCCATATGAGGTTTTCCCAGCACCTCTGTCCGGCGTGGGTTGCCTACGCCCGCGCCCACGTCCCCAGTCACTACGTGTGCCCTCCATTAATCTAAGTCAATTTAGGGTCGAGGTGCAAAGATAATATTAAAGATAATTATAAGCATAAGCAAATAACAAGAGGTACACACAGATCAAAAGCATATATACACACAACTGGACCGAACCAGTCACACAGTAGCAGTCAATTAGATACAAATATGAGAGATCCATGAAAGTAGCGGGATCATCCGAAAGTACTATAGACAGACTAGGTCACGAGTACAAAAATAACTCACGAAGAGCTTTTTCCCCTCTAGGGCTCCGTCCATAATCTACGACAACAACACCATCTATATCTTAATCAAAGTTGATCACGCTTAACCACACCCGAACAGACCACAGGAAGTTCCATAGAATCGCCTTTCTAGTTCGCCTAAGTCCTTTCTAACCTAGACTCTCATTGATTTAATAGCCGGGCACAAGAATCCTAAATAAGATAATTCACAACTCGAGCCGGGCGGTCCCAAGCGTAAATCATCCACATTAAAGATTCCTACCCGACATACAGATCTATCTTCCTCAAATTTCATGATAAAGATTTTTACACTTATAACATGCACGGTTCATAGCTTATGCTCAAAAGAGCACTTATACCTTTAGACGCATGCACGAAAGCAGGACCATAACACCACTTGGCCCAAGCGTACTCCGCGCAGAGACCACGCGAAGCAACTCTGATACCACCTGTGACGGCCCCACCTCACCCTAAGGCGAACCAAAGGGTTCAGCGGACCGCCTGCCTAGCTCTCGCCAGGACTACGGAGTCAAATCACTCAAACCCTAGATAGGACGCGTGAGAACTCAACGAAAACGTACAATTGGAGACCACCCAGGGTTAACAGAGCTTACCAAACCATACGGAAGTACGGGACATCAATTAAACGCTTATACATTGATTTACATCGGAGTCTTGAACCAATGAACCAAAATACAAGCCAGAGTATTCACGCTATACAAAAGACAATTAGGGTTTCAGTTACAGAAGAGCATAAACAAAAGAAGTCCTACAACTGGCTCAACTCTTTTCTTCCAAAAATCTTGGTTTCAAAACATGGAACCCTATAAGGAAAAACAAAGTTAACAGAAAGGGGTGAGCTTGCGCTCAATGAGGTACCAGACATATAGCAGTAAAATCATGGCATTTCATATTTAACAAATCAGGTACACATGCCAGATGTAAAGTAAAGTAATTAGAACCAATGATTCAAATAGGAAGGATACAGGTGGCTCTCAGGAGCCAAATTCCCATTTGCTTCACCGAAACTTGATCGAAATAATAGTTGACACTCCGTCAACGCTAAAGGAGTAACCAATACCGTAGACTCCACTTTCTCCGATTCCTTCCACCTCACATACCCCTACCGGGCCCGAAATCCAATCAGTTCAGAAATGGTAATACTCGAGTATACCGGAATCAAGGGTCTCAGTACCCAAAGATCCCAAAACAGACTACTGTGGTTCGTTATCTAATCGACCAGGCCCTTGCCGGCCCGACTCGAGTAACTAGCCACAGGGGTTGAGTTCAGAGGTCACAGAAAGGTCGTTGGATACAAACTTCCAAACGACGTCAGAACAGATACAGATACAGATACCAGATACAGATAGCAGATTCAAATACGCACTCAAAATTGGCATATAAACAGACAAGAGAACGAGTGTGATAAAGTACACCCTCGTCTCAAACAGAATAAACAGATAGTTCAGTCGTTCATATCACAGATTGCATGTACAGAAACCGAGTTAAACAACAACAAGTGAGGGGAGTGGTACACTCACCGGTTTCAGTACAGATACCTCAAAAGTTTTTGTCCAAAAGAGAGCTTTAATCACCAAGAAACCCTAAAATAGCCAAGGTGAAACAATTATGGTTCCCACTTTCACGAATCCAGTACACGAAATGCATAAATAAGACTCAACTATAAGTCGTGTGCCTGATCAAATTAGCTACCAGTGCAAAGAAATAACAATGTAATTTTGGAGTAAAAGGTGGCGGTTGGTATAAAAAACATGAACAACCCTAAAACCCTTCGCTCAAGTCACAAGTAAATCCAACTAGCCTTCAAGTAAAATTTTGGCAGCATATCCCTTTTGTTTACCTATTTTCCAGCCATTAATGGCTTCATTATTTCCTCAAATCAGTCCCAACATCTCATACAAAAATAATCTCATTTCCAAAAGCCGTTCACTAGGCTTAAAGTCATTCAAGTACAAAATTTAGCTAGGAAAATGACCGGAAATGAAAGTCAAGCCCTGAAATATTCAAATAAGCACAATAAGACTCGATTACAAGTCATAAACCAATTCCAAATACCACCAAAATAGGGCTCCATAAGAATGTATAAGCACTAGAGTAAACCAGGGAAATCCGGAAATGGACTTAAGCTCTAAACCATCAAAACAGTTTTTGACATCATTTTGCGGTTTTGGCACCATTGGCACTACGATTATCGGATGGAGATGAAAGATACACCATTTTGAAGCTAAGAGGTAGGGATAGAACGTTGAAGAAGGATACTCTGTCCAGTGTCGAGTGTAACTAGGTCAAAAATGCAATATACTACACCAGAACCGCAAAAACAGATTCACAAACTGCATTCTGGTTCAAACATCATAAGTCAGGCTACCTAAGTCCAAATCAAGTGATTCCAAAGCCATACGAAAGCTAAGATACAAGGATACAATTCATCAGAAGACATCAACAACCAAATAAGAAGCATTCCCTATTAAATTAACTAATTACCAGAACTGATTACCAAGTTCGGGTAGAAACAGGGCAGCAAAAGTATTTTGGTCTTTTCACAAGCTACGTTGCTCCGATTGACCTGAAATTTTGTAGGAATCTCTAAAATATCATTTCCTACAACTTTAATGTTTTAATCCAAGGCCAATTCGGCCTCTAACTATAAGGTACTGTGCCGGGCAGAATGTAAAATAATGAAACCCTAACTTTCCAATTTCTTTCCAAAGCAGAAATTTCTTGCAATTAACCACCATATACACCTTCTAGCTTCATTCTAGATCATTTCCAATCATCATACATAGCCACACTATAACAATCATATTAAAACAGAAATATCCTAATTAAATAGAAAATGTCATCAATCTCAACCAAAATCATGAAATAACACCAAAGATCATTACTTTAACTCCCATAGGTCACTACTTAAGCATTATTGGAAAGACAAGAGTAGTCCCTTAGTCACTCACCTTATAAGACAAGAAAGGAAGCAATTCAACACCTTAGCCTTCCAAACAACTTCACCAATCACCTCACAATCACTAAGTGGAGAGGTTTTATGGAGCAAACCCAAAATTAAACGGTGGAAATTGAAGATTGAAGCAAGATTATGAAGTAGGAAGTTGGAGGATTTTTTTCTTTCTTTGAGCAAGAGGTTCGGCCAAGAGAGGTAAGAAATGAAGATGATTTTTGGCCAATTTTAATTAAATGGTAAAGTTATGAATAGTTGTCAAACTGAAGAATTAATCTTATGGTGACACCTGTCACCCTATTTAATGCATCTCTATCTCTTTGTTCCTCTCACACCAATCCACTTGGTAACCTCTAATTATCTCTTAACACCCGGTAAATTAAACCCGGTATACACAACTTAACCTAATTGGCCGAATTTTATCAAACTTACCGTACTAGCGGGTCCCACATCCGATATACGCTCTTAATTTCTCAAAAACTAACCGATACTAGAAAAATCATTTAAAAATTATATTTACTAATAAAATTATGTTTTAAAATTTTTCGAATAAAGAAAATGTGAAAAAAACGTGCGATTCAAAGAAAATAAAACCTAGAAATTAAGAAAATTACGGGTCTTCACACTCATCGACCTCTGAAAGATAGCAAGTACCACACCAATTTGGTGGGAGGTACCTCTCGAATCGTCTCAGACCTATTACTTCTCGAGTCGACTCAGAACCCTAAAGCATTCTAAATTGATTGGAGCGATGTCTCACGACCTCTGGATGATAGTAAGTACCACACCGATTTGGTGGGTGGTACCTCTTGAATCGTCTCAGAACTATAAACTGAACGATAGTAAGTACCACACCGATTTGGGTGGGAGGTACCTCTCGAGTCGTCTCAGAAACATACATGGAATACGTGAAGGGCTACGAACTCAATTACCTACCCAGGGAACGGGGTGTCGTCATGGGAAGGTATTAAAATTGAATTTGGGCAAAGTAAGAAATCATTAGCTCCGGAGAGCTTCTGCATCCTACTCAAGGGTGTTTATTATAAATTGTGAAATTCCTTGAATGTTATAGTTTTCACTATTGTGTAAGTGCTATTATTATTGAATTACTTGTCTTGCATGTTTTCTTGGCCTCATGAGCATCCGTTCACCCCGTTAGACTTGCTATCTTTAACAGGAGCTGAAATGGAAAGAATTATGGAGAGGTCGACTTGATGGCCTTTTTATTAGAATTTTGAATGTATTCATTTAGTCAACTTTTGGAAGCTGTATATTTTGGGATTGTAAGATATTTTGGTAACTTATAATGTAAGACTTGATCGATTATTAAGGAATTGACCTTCCTTTATATTTTCGACTTTTAGTACTGATTGGTTATTCTTAAGTTTGAATTGAATTTGTACCGAGTCCTTGCAAGAGTTGGGCAGGCATTCCGCAGATACCCTTGGGTTCGCCCTTGGAAAAAGTGGAGGCGTCACAAAAATTCCACTACACCATCAAAACTAGGAAATCAACCATAGCAAGCCAAGATTAAAAGCTCCTATACCAAACTTAGCAAGATTAAGCAAGAGAAAAGGAAGTTGTAGCCTTATACCTTCCTAAAGCCTCTTGAAAGTGAAGAATCAACCACTGTCTCCCAAGATTTTCACCACTTCTAGCTTCCTAACCACCAAGATGCAAGTTTAATCGGTTTAGATTTTTGATTTCAACTCAAACAAGGCAAGATTCAAGGTTGTAGTTGGAGGTTTTATTCCCCTCTTTTCTCTTCTAAACTCATGGCCAACATGAAGAAAAAGTGCAGGAATTTTTGTCCAAAACAAAGTTAAGAGGATAGGAAAGTTTGTTGGTCAAACTTGGTTGGCCAACACTTGTCAAGCCACCATTTTTCCTCTTGTTTTTGGGTCAAAAATTTTGGCTGATTTAAGGGTTAATTTAAGGGCTAATTAGCTCAATTAAAAACAAGGAGATTAAGGTAATAAAGTAGTGTTCAAGTGATATATTCAATCGGTGGCAAACGGTGCTCGTCTGTTCAAGCCTATTTTCCTTAACTCGCGCGTACTTGTGTTTTTACTTATGGTTCACTAGCTTATTATTAGCACTTCTAATCACACACTTTCTCTTATCTAAAACTCACTTTTAACCACCAAATTTAGTACACACACCTCCACAATTAATCACACTACCAAAATACACCAAAAACACACCAAAAATCCTAGTATGCACCATTCCTTTAGAAACTCATAACTTGAGTTATAATTATCAAAAATTCATACAACTTGGCCTGTTAAAAACTAGACTTCAAATACTAATAATCTTTAGAAGACACCTCAAAGAGATTCAATTCATAAGTTGGTCCAAATTGAGGCATAAGCTACTACAACATTCCTATTTTACTTGTGCAGGGCAGAATTTTCAGTCAACTTTGCCAATTTTCTGGAATTTATAGAGATTAACTCAAACTCTAAATTTTATACCGTAAGAAGCCCTATGAGTCTAGTTTCAAATGCAACAAACGGAACTCAATTCTAACTTTCCTATACGAAGTTATAGCCAATTTCCCAAAGCTGCGCAGAGCCTCCCGCGAAAATTTCCAGATTTTCTACCAACTTGAGATTATGAAACTTTTCTTAACAACATTCACTCCCTTGGCTCAAATTCAATCATTAAAACAACCAAGAATCTAAGGCAAGTAAGTTCAAATAAGAGCTATAAAGACAAGTAAAATTTCGAGGTCTACACAGTGAGCAAGCTGACCATGGTGTTCAAGTAGACCCTGTGAAGGTTCTTCAAGGGCAAGTGACACGTGAAAGAGCTAAAAGGTTCAGAGAGTCACTTCAATCCTTAGTTCAAGACGTACAAGCCCAAGAGAAACCATGCTCAAACATTGAGGGAATTGACTTGGAGGATTCTTACAAATCTACCAAGATGTTGCTCACAATTGAAGACGCACATGAGCAAGCTTAAACGCCAAATCGGGCTTAGATTAATTAGCTGATGTTGAGCTTAGAGGGCCGGCCTTGTGGGCCTTAGTTCCATTAATGCTTTAGTTAGTTAGTTAGTTAGTTAGTTAATTAGGTTAAATTTAGGCCAAAAGGAAGAGAACATGCTGGCCGAATTTTCTTTAGTTGGTTTCCAAGTTTTATTAGGTCTAGACAAGGCTATAAATAGCCCTAAGTTGATGTATCCATTCAGATTTTGACATTAATAAACGAAAATTCCAGAAATTTGTCTTCTTGAAGCAAATTTTTCCTTTAACTTGTGAGAGTTAAGTTGAACACCCTAGAGTTGATCCTAGGTTGTTTCTTGACTTGTCAATCAAGCACACACACTTGATTGTGGCATCTTCTACCGTCAAGTCCATTCTTGAGTGGTCCAAGCTTGGGGTCGATTCCATCAACTTCGCAACATGTCCTCTCAGATCTAGGGTTTACTTCCGCGCGTACTCCCTTTGGTTCCTGTGGATCAAGGATCACATCAGTTGGTAATTAGAGCTAGTTAGAGGTATCACGTATATCCCTTTTTCTTGTTTTGAGTCTGTTTTATCCTCTAAATTCGTAGCTAAGTGTTAGGGTTTTTGTCTTGGGTCATTGGAAATTCTTGTTTTCAAGTCCGAAATTCTGTTTTGATTATTTTAGTTGCCGTGTTTGTTGTCTTAGTTGTTGTCCACTTCTTTAATCTTGTTTGCACGAGTTTTTTGTCCAAATTTCATCCTTGAATCTGGTCTAGTGTGTGTTAGGGCTGTTTTGAGTCAAAAACAAAAAAAAAAGGGGTTGCGTACCTTAATCGCATGTCAAGTTGCTGGAATTTCGGCTGAGCATTGCTAAATTCTGTTTTACGTTTGTCTCTTGAATTTTGGGTGCTGTTCTTGTGAACCTTGAAAACCGCAACACAATTTGGGGAGTTCTTGAGTTTCTTGAACAGATTCTTGAAGTTCTTGGATTACCTAAAACCTACTTGAAAGTTCTTGAGTATTAGATCAAGAACTAGGGTTTTCTTGAAACTTGAAATAGCCTTCATCCGTGTTCTTGATCTTCTTGGACTTTGATCTTGAATTTAAACGAAATTGGACCTGCAATTGTGTGAGGACTAGTATTTTATTTTATTTATTTTATATATTTATTTACTTATTAATGGTTTACCCTAAAATAGTTATTTTCATGATTAATTACCCAAGTATTAGTTAGTTATACTATCGTTACAAGAATTTCTAAGAAATTTCGCTTTATCGCGCGCGAGTCAGAAGTTGGCGTTTTCACGCGCGCAACTAATTGAGAGACTTTAGAAATTGTTGATAGACTACTAAGAGTGGATAATAATAGTGTTAAAGGAAGTGCATTAGAGGTTTAGTGCACAAGTGAAACAAACCTGAGAGGAAACGGGCACGAAACGCGCGCGTACGCGCACTATTGAGAGTTGACTTTTGTGCCAAATTTTGAACTACAACTACCAAGCTTCTCCAAGAAGCTTCACCATCAGATTTTTCCACTCTCTCTCTCACCCCTTGCTGGCCAAAACTCCAAAGGAAGAAGAAGAGCAAAACCCTTCATCATCTCACTTCATTTCTTGCACCTATTCACTCCAAATTCATCACACAAACTCACAACAACTTGGAGACTCACTTGGACTAGGAAGAGAGCATCTTTCTCACGGTTTCTTGGAGCTCTTGGTGACCCAAAATTTCTGATTTTTCATCATCCAAGAGGTGGTAATCATCTAACCTTTTAAACTTGGTTCTAGTGAGTTAAATTTGACTTGGAAGCTTGTAGCTTCATGTGAGTATCTTTATTTGGTTGAAAATCATTTGAGTGGGCTCTATGAAATTCCACAATGGACATATTGGACTGATATGATGATTATGGGTGTTATTTATGTTGATTAAGTGTTAAAAAAGTGGATATAAGTTGAAAGAGTGGAAGGAAAATCAAAGGAAAGTTGAAGCTAAGAAGGGCCAAATTCTGCCCTGCTCTTGCCGAGCCCTTGGTTTGATTTTTTTGTGATCAAATGACCTTGAATTTGTTGTAGATATATTGTATAGGATTTTTGGAAATTTTTCACCAAAAATCACTTGATTTGGTTGGGCAAAAGTTGGATTTTCGAAATATCTTCAAATCTAGAAAACGGGTGACAGGGGTTCTCTGGCAGTAAACTTTGAATGATCATAACTCTTTGGTCAGATGTCAAAATCAAGTGCCATTTGTGAAATTTGAAACTAGACACTTCATTTTTCTAACGGAATAAAATGCATCCCTAATTCGAACTGAGTGAGCCATACTAGTTCTTCAAAGTTACCTGTTCTGTTTTACTGCTGTGCTAGAGAGTCAGTGATGTGCTGGGACTTGTTGCTTGAATTTGAGCTAGCTATGAACTGAATTTCAAAACAATTTCTTCTGATGAAATGTAACCTTATGAATGTAGTTTCCAACGCCACTGACAATGCTCAATTCCAAGTTGAATTGACTGAGTTATGGCCAAATTACAGAACTGCACTAGTGATGGAAAATCCTAATTTTGGCTAGCCGAATGGCTTAGCTCGAATTGGGACTTGTTATTTTGAAATTTTTGGTGTTAATCACCTACCAAATGTATGTTGGATGTTTTTTAGACCTTTTCATCATAAATGACCATGTTTGAGATGATTTCATTGGCCAAAGGTTCGAAAAAGAAAAAAGCGGATGCATGAAGGCAGCTTTGTCTTCGGATTTCCTTAAACTTTGGTAGTTTATTTAACTACATTACCTTGTGAATTTTCAAATGAAATTTGGTAGAGAAGTATTCCTCATATGGAAGTTGAATTGTACCAATTTTGGTGTTATTCTAAGACTGTTTTGATGTACAAATAACTTACCAAATTTATTCTTCCAAATCTGGAAATTGCCCAACAGTCTCAATTTTTGGCCGACTTTGGACTACTATATCTTGTTGCTCAAAACTCCGATTTTAGTTCTGCTTGTTTTGTTTTAAACTTTGATTGTAACTCTAATTAAGTTTCAAATTTTAGAGCCTAGTTCACATTCTGTGAATTTTGCCAAATTTTCAAAGTTTGCCAAAAACCAACCCCGAATCTGTCTTGGAAGTGTAAGTCAGCAACTTTAACCCGAAATTTGAGTGTCTTTCATTTAGAATCATGGAAAAGTGTCTTCTAGGAACTTTTAGTACTTTGGAATTAGTTTCCAACGGTGCCAAGTTTTTCCAATTTTGGACCTACAGAGAGTGAGATATGATTTTTCAAAAATTGCACCTTAAATCTGAAATTTTTGAACTTGAAGTGAATTGAGTTTTTAGAAACTCTCCATTACCCTTCGATATTGCTTGACCATTTTACACTTGATTTCAAATATGAAAATCAGTTTTTCCTGTAACCCCACTTGTGAGTCTCGATGTACGAGTAATTAAGGCTCTCTTTCATGATATTTTTTTAGGTTGTACAAGTGTACAATCTACCTTGTTAACTAGGGGTTTATAAGGGATTGTGTGTGATAGTTAATTATTATTTGCTCAGGCACTCAAGGAGACCTTCAAGAGGATCTCATAATGGAAGCCTAAAACCCTCACTTGAACACTTGATTGTGCACCACTCTCTTGTTTTGACTAGGTGAGTGTCAAGTGCATGTTTTGTTGCAATTATGTGAATTGCTTCTCATGAACTGAAAATTAATAACTGCTGAGTCGAGTGTGTACTTTATTGCACTTGTTCTCATTTAAATGAATTGTAATTGAATTGCCTGAATTGAATTGAATTATATCCTATGGCTGCATATGTTGTTGGAGTGAAACTCTTCGACTCACACCTGACCTGGGGGATGCCCAAATCTCATCGACCGACCTTGGTCTCGAGCCGGCATGGGTTTGGTCGGGAACCTTGGTGAGCCATGAGAAAACCTGTATAAGTTTGATCTATTGGAGAGATCTTGCTTGGCATACTCGTGCAGTAGCGCCTTTATTGGAGTTCGGGCCCAGTAGGGGGACTTGTGAAGTTAATGGAGATCTACGGACTTAAAATACCGACCCGATTGACGGAGTGCTATCGCGGGAAAGTATTCGATCGAGGTTGACAAAGCAAGTGGAAATTAGCTCCTGAGAGCTACCATATACTTGAATTGTTTCTGTTTAAATTTCACTTGAATTGTTAATTACCCGAATATTACTGTTTTACTTGTTAAATGGGATTGTTACATGGACAACGTGCTTGCATGTGTGTTTCTTGGCCCCACGAGCAATCGCTCACCCCATAGATTTATTTTCCTTAATAGGAGCGGATATGGGGTGAAACTTGGAGAAACCTTTGGGATGAACTATTGTATTAGTATTTCGATTGTAATCGACTAGACATCTTTTGGCAGTTGTATATTTTGAAAAATGAATGTATTTTGAACTCGTGGCGTAAGATCGGATATTTATATATGGAAGCATCTGTACTTTCTTACTTTGTCTTGTCGTTTTAGCTATTATTGTATTTAGCTTGAACGGAAATTTTACGGAGTCCTGGCGAGAGTTGGGCAGGCGTTCCGCGGATACCCTTTGGTTCGCCTTGGGGAGAAGTGGAGGCGTCACAGTTGGTATCAGAGCGCTATGTTAGAGATCTATTTGGGAGATATATTAGAAACCTTACCCTTAAGATTTGAGATAAGATGACTTAGTCATACTTTAAGTGATATCTGAGCGAGTTAGTGACTAAGTTTCTAATCCAAAAATTGTGGTTGTTTTGCAGGGATGGAGAATGGAAACGGGAACCCTACTGCTAATGGGAATGGTCATGCCAATGGCTATATAAAGCCTCCTAGGCCTATTTACTATCGAACTCTTGGTGGAGGAGCTCGCGTGCACTACTCGCCCGCTACTAGGTATCCTCGATCTCCGTGTAGGTTGATGTATGCATACCCGAACCACCTTGTACTAGCCCTTGACGATGAGCGTCGTCAGTTGGTGAACACCAAACGAGATCTACTCCAGGAGGTGGAGGAGCTGAGCCAAATGGTGAATGCTCAAAGTGAGAGGATTGTCGAGCTTGAGGAGGTATTGGCAGGCGAGGTGGCTACAGCTGAGGTCACTGACGATGAGTTTCAGAGGACTATGGGCTCGACTTACTATGTTAGGTGAGGAGGTCCGAGATCGGATTTCTGGGATCCTAGCAGATACTAGTATGTTGGTTGATGAGGTGATGGACATTATCCAGAGTCCGGCTCAGGAGGAGGATCCTGAGGATGAGATTCCACCTGGTAGCCCTACTGTGGACTAGATCCAAAGTGATAGACCCTTTTGACTGATATAGTTAGAGTTAGCTGGGGTGATGCTAGTGCCAAGGCCATTGTACTTTTGTTTGACTGTGTGACCTACTTTTGAGGCACTTGACTTTACTTTAGTCGTATGTGACTAAAAGTACTTTTGTGGTACCTGTGTGCTATATTTTTGTACTCCCCCATGACTTGCTAATTGTGTGAACTTTAACGTGTTAATGTGTGTAAATTATTGTTATTTTTGATGTTTTCATGATCGGTCCTTGTTTTAAGTATTTTTCCCGCGTAATTGATTTATTTCTTGCACTAGGCACAACTAGGATAATGGAAGGACGAAGAAGTGGTCGATGTCGTGGGCAAGGGACTAGACAAGCCCAACCTCACGGGGATGACCAGGGATCAGCAACTGGACCGACCCAAGGACAAGAGAATGTAGAGGGTAACCAAGTGGCTACTGCCATCAATAGGATGACTGATATCCTTGAACGCTTGGCTGGGAGGCAGGGTCCAGGACCACTTAACCAACCTAGGGGCCAGGATAGAAGGGAAGATAGAGCCTTGGAGAGGTTCCTGAAATTTAACCCGCCTAAGTTCACTGGTAAACCTGATCCTGAGATAGCGGAGAATTGGCTGGAGAGGATGACCAACATATTCGCCACCTTAGACTATACCAAAGATAGGTGAGTGAATTTTGCTACTTTCCAATTTGAGGGAGTAGCACGTGCTTGGTGGGACGTGATAAAGGGAAAGTGGGAAAGAGCCCAAACCCCTTGGAATTGGGAGAATTTCATGAAAGAGTTCAACGAGAAATTTCTTCCGCCTTTAATCCAAGAGAAGAGGGAGGATGAATTCATCAAATTGAAACAAGGAACTCTTAGTGTAGTTGAGTATGAAGGGAGGTTTACTAAGCTTTCGAAGTATACTACTGAATTGGTGACCAACGAGTGGAAAATCCAGGAGTATGAAAGGAGGTTTACTAGCTGAGTATGTTGGATGTTTCTTAGACTTTGTCTTCATAAATGAACAATGTTTGAGATGATTTCATTAGCCAAAGGTTCGAAAAAGAAAAAAATGGAAGCTTGAAGGCAGCTTTGTCTTCGGATTTCCTTAAACTTTGGTACTTTAGTTAACTACCTTCCCTTGTGAATTTTCAAATGAAATTTGGTAGAGGAGTAGTTCTCATATGGAAGTTAAATTGTACCAATTTTGGTGTTATTCTAAGATTGTTTTGATGTACAAATAACTTACCAAAGTTATTCTTCCAAATCTGAAAAATTGCCTAATAGTCTCAATTTTTGGCCGAATTTGGACTACTATATCTTGATGCTCAAAACTCCGATTTTAGTTCCGCTTATTGTGTTTTAAACTTTGATTGTAATTCTAATTGAGTTTCAAATTTTAGAAGCTAGTTCACATTCTGTGAATTTTGCCGAATTTTCAAAGTTTGCCAAAAACTAACCCCGAATCTGTCTTGGGAGTATAAGTCAGCAAATTTAAGCTGAAATTTGAGTGTCTTCTATTTAGAATCATGGAAAAGTGTCTTCTAGGAACTTTTAGTACTTTGGAAGTAGTTTCCAACGGTGCCAAGTTTTTCCAATTTTGGCCTACAAAGAGTGAGATATGATTTTTCAAAAATTGCACCTTAAATCTGGAATTTTTGAACTTGAAATGAATTGAGTTTTTAGAAACTCTCCATTACCCTTCGATTTTGCTTGACCGTTTTACACTTGATTTCAAAGATGAAAATCAGTTTTTCCTGTAACCCCACTTGTGAGTCTCGATTTACGAGTAATTAAGGTTCTCTTTCATGATATTTTCTTAGGTTGTACAAGTGTACAATCTACCTTGTTAACTAGGGGTTTATAAGGGATTTTGTGTGATAGTTAATTATTATTTGCTCAGGCACTCAAGGAGACCTTCAAGAGGATCTCACAGTGGACGTCTAAAACCCTCACTTGAACACTTGATTGTGCACCACTCTCTTGTTTTGACTAGGTGAGTGTCAAGTGCATGTTTTGTTGCAATTATGTGAATTGCTTCTCATGAACTGAAAATTGATAACTGCTGAGTCGAGTGTGTACTTTATTGCACTCGTTCTCATTTAATTGAATTGTAATTGAATTGCCTGAATTGAATTGAATTACCTGACCTGAATTGAATTGAATTATATGCTATGGCTGCATATGTCGTTGGAGTGAAACTCCTCGACTCACACCTGACCTGGGGGACGCCTAAATCTCATCGGCCGACCTTGGTCTCGAGCCGGCATGGGTTTGGTCGGGAACCTTGGTGAGCCATGAGAAAACCTGTATAAGCTTTGTCGCGCCCCATTTTTTAATAAAGAAAAATAAAAGATGAGTTTAGAAAAATGAAATTTTAATTCAATTTTTTATTGAAAAACATGATTTTTGATTTAAAAAGAAAATGAGTTTTGTTTTTAGAAAATGAATGAAGGAAAAGGGGGCCTAATTGGGGTTTGTAATGCGACGATTTGGGCCCAAATTATAGTTTAAAAAAGGATTTTTGAAATAAAAATCGGAGTCGCCACTTGGTATAGAGTTAAGGTGTACCAAGTCACCTAAAAATGAATTTTAAAGAAAAAGTAGAAAAACCCTTTTTAAACGACTCCAAGTCTACGAAGATCAGAGAAAAAGATTCGGGAGTCACATTTGAAGAAAGGGAAGGCAAGGATAAAATCCAAGGCACCCTTTCAACCTAGCCAAGGCTAGTTGCGCGATTTAGTCCAAGATTTTCTTATTTTAACCTAAAGATTTATCACATTTGGATGTACTATATGGATGCAAACCCTAGACCTAGGAGGGTATCGGGGGGTCAAAATATCTCTTCAAAGCTCAATTGGTACCAATCATATTAATTGTGATGCCCAATGAAGACTCTTCGAAGAAGTCACGAATAATGCAACAATATGAGACTCTAAGAAAAGAAAAAGGAATAAAATTTACACAAATATACATGTCTTAAAGGAGTGCATCATGTCGGGTGCGGGGACTAATGTTCGTGACTCAATTTTCCCTTTAATAGAGGGAATATGAGCGTGTTAAGGCTAGAAAGCCAAACTCGTCCATATCCCATATTCAAGGGGGTATTCCCTATCTAATCAAGCAAATACACTACCCTAATCCTACTTCTAAAATGAAATGCAATTCTAATGTTATGTATCATACATAGGGGTAAGGAATATACATATAAGAGAAAATATGGGATAGGGGGTATACGTATAAGGGGAATATCATACAAAAATGATAAAAGACCCTAGAAAGCGAAAAAATGTGCATGAGATGACGTGATTTTATCATACAATCATGACCTAACGCGCGAAGGGCTCCTAATGGTCTAGCATTGGACTAGCCCATGTCTATGACTTCTCACTAGCATTGGACTAGTGAAAAAAATGGAACAAACAGCCACAACTAGCATTGGACTAGTGTGGATTCGGGAAAGACGGCCACAACTAGCGTTGGACTAGTGTGGCGACGACATGCATTTGTTACAATCAAATAAATCATGTAAAAGCATAATAAAACGAATAAACACATAAATCACATATAGCACCTAGCACATAAACATGGTATCTAGATGCAAGGCCCTAAGAAAGCGGTAACACATAGCACGTAAGCATGCAAATCATGCAAAGCAAATAAAGCAATAAAGCCCTAACTATTACAAAAGGGAATGCCTACTACTATGACAGCCCCACCTTCCCCTAAGGCGAACCAAAGGGGTTAGCGGACTGCCTGCCCAACTCTCACCAGGACTACGGGATAGTTCAACGCGATCTAAGACATTCCGGAACATACAAGTGCGCTTAAACAAGTCACAATCACAAAATTAAAAAAAATGAAAATCGGAGCCGGCCATGAATAGTACCGGCCACGTCAAAATCTGGCCACACATCACGCAAACATACACATCTTGAAATTCAACATTTACATACCAAAATGGCATACCAAATTATCCCATAAGTTTATACATGTATGGTTGCAAATTACAATTCAACGATGGGTTGGGTCAAAATGAGTTTAGGGTTTTGCCCAAAAAGAGCTATTCAAAAAATATATATACATAAGCTCAACTCGGCAATCCATATTTATCGCCTTTTCAAAAGTATTCAATTTCCTGTAAGGAAAACAAACGGAATAGAGTGAGCTTACGCCCAGTGAGATACTATCACTCAAGCAACCAAGTTCATATAAGCATAACGCTTTTCATTTCAAATCATCAAAAGTAAACCAAGAGCACACATTAATAGAGTTGATAAAAGGATACTGGCGGCTCTCAAGAGCCCCTTTCCTCACTTGCATTCTTGATCGAACCTTATTGACCCTCCGTCAATGTTTAAGAGTAACCAACCGTAGGCTCCACTTTACTTCCATTCCTTCCACCCAACATACCCCTACCGGGCCCGAACTCTAAACAGTAGAAATTTGGTAATACTCGAGTATACCGGAATCAAGAGTCTCACTACTACAAGATTCTATATAACAGTCCCCATGGCTCGTCAATTTTCACGACCAAGCCCTCGCAGGCTCGATTCAATCGACTACCAATGGGGTTGAGCTCAGTAGTAACAGTAATGGCCGTTGGATACTCGTCCAAACGACACCAAATCCAGTATATCAGGTATCATTTAAATACCACAGTAAAACAGTAGACAGTCGTATATAGTACCAAAAAGGGGTGAGGGCGATCAAGTACACCCTCACTTTAATCAGTTTCAATGGCACATAGGCCCTCAAGTCATCAAGTTCAAATATAGCAAAGCCACCTTGTAAACAAACAAGTGAGTAGTACACTCACCAGGCAAGCAAGTGAAATTTCATAAACTTTCGCCCAAAGAGCATCTTTAATCACCGTCACGCCCTAAAATATGCAAATAAGCACAATAAGACTCAATTACAAGTCATAAACCAATTCCCAATGCTATCAAAATAGGGCTCCATAAGAATGTATAAGCACTAGAGTAAACCAGGGAAATCCGGAAATGGAATTAAGCTCTAATCCAAAAAAAATTGTTTTTGACATCATTTTGCGGTTTTGGCACCATTGGCACTACGATTATCGGAAGGAGGTACAATATACACCGTTTCGAAGCTAAGAGATAGGGATACAATGTTGAAAAAGGCTACTCTGTCCAGTTCCGAGTGTAACCGGGTCAAAATTTCAATATACTACACCAAAACCGTAAAAACAGGTTAACAAACCGCATTCTGGTTCAAACATCATAAGTCAGGCTACCTAAGTCCAAATCAAGTGATTCCAAAGCCATCTGAAAGCTAAGATACAAGGCTACAATTCATCAGAAGACATCAACAATCAAATCAGAAGCATTCCCTATCAAATTAACCAATTACCAGAACTGATTACCAAGTTCGGGTAGAAACAGGGCAGCAGGGGTATTTCAGTCTTTTCACAAGCTACGTTGCTCCGATTGACCTGAAATTTTTCAGGCATCTCTAAAATATCATTCCCTACAACTTTTATGTTTTAACCCAATTCGTCTTCTAACTATGAGGTACAGTGCCGGGCAGAATGTAAGAAAATGAAACCCTATCTTCCAAAATTTCTTTCCAAAACAAAAATTTTCTGCAATTAACCACACTTTCCACCTTCTAGCTTCATTCAATATCATTTCCAATCATCATACATAGCCACACAATGATAATCATATGAAAACAGAAAAATCATCAATAATTATAAAACTTCACCAAATTCAACCAAAATCAAGATATAATCCACAAAATTCCCTCTTAGGCTACCACAATTCATGAATTAAACATCATTAGATGGAGGAGAGGGGTTCCTTCACTACTCACCTTTGTAATACAAGAGAGGGAGCAACTAATCCCCTTAGCCTTCCAAACAACTCCACTAACCACCTCATAATCACTCACTTAAGAGTTTCTATGGAACAAAAGCAAGATTAAATGGTTGAGTTATTAGATTTGAGCAAGAGTAGAGCTAGGAATTTGGAGAGTTTTCCTTTCTTTCTTCCTTGGAGAGAGCCGGCTTCAAGGGCTTGGAAATAAGGGTGAATTTTGGAAATTTTGTTTTTGTTGGTTTATTTGGTCAAATGGTAAAAGAATGAATAGTAGTCATAACTTAAGACTTAATCTTATGGTGACACTTGTCACCCTATTTAATGCATCTCTATCTCTTTGTTCCTCTCACACCAATCCACTTGGTAACCTCTACTTATCTCTTAACACCCGATAAATTAAATTCAGTATCCAAAACTTAACCTAACTGGCCGAATTTTTCCGAACTTTTCGCCCTAGTAGGTCCCACGTCCGGTATACGCTCTTAATTTCTTCAAAACTAACCGATACTAGAAAAACCACCTAAAAACTATATTTACTCATAAAAATTATCTATAAATTTTTTGAATAAAGAAAATGCAGAAAACATGCCAGTAACCCGAATAAAACCTAGAAAATGAGAAAAATTACGGGTTCTCACAACTACAATCTAAAGGGGAAATAAATAAATAATTAAAAGAAATACCTAACTATTACATTTTGTGGCATTTAATTGCCTTCCCCAAATAATTACAAATTGAATTAAAATAAATAAATAAAATTAAAACAACTAAAACCAATTAAATAAAATAAACATTCAAAAAGCATGCAATAAAACACGTAAAGTCATGTAGGGCAAGTAGGGTCAAATAAAGTGAGAAATAAGGGATAGGGTGTACCTCCCTTGATTTGGAGCCCTAATGGAGTGAAATCGCTTATTTATCCTCCAAAATAAAAGAAAAGGTCAAGGTACCAATTTATTTGGAAAAATTAAAGAAAATAGGCAAACACAAGCTCATTTGGCTACAAAGCCCTTAAAATAATGAATTAAGTGCAATTTAACAAAGCATGGTGGTTAATTGAAGCAAACAAGCAATGAAGTTGCAAAATTAAAGCTGCCAAGGACTAAACTGCACATATCAGAAAATTTTTTAGGGTCTAATCACAATTTCCAGAACTTTGGGGGCAAAATAGAAGGAAAGATAAATTTCAAGGACCAATTTTGAATTGTAGCAGGGACCCAATTAAAAGAAAAACTAAATTATGTGAACCGTAGTACAATTAGCCAAGGATCAAAGATCAAGATGCACAAACCATGAAAGGGACTAGGCCTAGGGGTCAAATTGAAATTAATTCAGGACCTAATTGAAAGAAAGAAAAAATCAAATGATTCGGGCCATGGCAGCGTTAGACAAAACATTAAGGGATTGGAGTGTAATCTCTAACAGATTTTCACCACTGATTTTTTTACAATTTTGCAGCATAGGCAATCAAGACAACATAGGTCATCTCAAACCCAATCATCAAGTTCATTAACTCATTCCATCAGGACAAGAGACAATCCTTTGAAGGTCAATCAAAGAAAACAAAAATAGAGGAGCATGCGATCAAGCCATGTTTTTATACTTCTTACGAATTCATGCTAGACGGAAACAATATTCAATCACACATCAAACATTCAAACCCAAACAACCAAAAACTTGTAACTCTGATCAGCGAAATTTGACCAAGATTCGAGCTATCGAGACCCAGCGAAAGGATGCAAAACAAGAACGAAAGCAGCGAAAATTTTTGGTAATTTGAACCAATCATCATCTTCTCCAAACAGGCTCAATATCAGATTACACAATCGTCAATTTCGTTCTTCTTCATTGGCAGAAAATACCAGAAAGTTCAACCTCACATCTAGTCACTCCAGGACAAAAAAAAGGAAAACTCGCACAAGCTCCATTTCTCCCAATTTCAGTATGTAATTCGGATTTGTACAAGAGAAAGAGTAAAGAAAACAGGCAAGGCGCCAAAGAAAACAGATCCAAAATTTTTCACAAATTCTGTTTGAACTGGCTGAACGTATGCAAAGCAGAAATCAATGCGTCTTTCAGGCAAAAATCTCAATGGGGCATTTCATCGAACACTAGACGGGCACACATAATTTCAGCTAATCCCTGCTCAATCGAATCCACAACCCGCCCCAAAATTTTACCAGCAACCCAAGACATTCAGCCCAATCAACACATATAACATGTACAATCAGAAAATCATAAACAGACAACATGAAAATTTGCCACCACAGTCCACGGCAAACCTTCTCCGAAAAAAAGGACTGAAACGTAAAAGAAAAGGTTGACTTACAGCGGTCTATCACAGGGACAACGTACGAGCGGTAGCGGTGGAGTCCGACGTTACTTCACCAGCTTCATCTTCGCTTCGGTTTAGGCACTGCAGCGGTTGACTTGGAGCGAGAAGCAGCAGCTCTGGTGGTTCCGTCAGTTGGAGGCTTCTTCTTGGCAGTCGCTGCGGCAGTTGCGACGGAGGAGGAAGTCGACGAGTGGGGGACTGGCATAGTCGGAGGCGATCCACCGGTGATACGAGGCGGACGTTGTTGGTAAGGTCTGAGGAGGGGGATGGCTGTGGGTTTTTTCTGATTTGGTTTAGGATTTGGAGGGACAGAGACGGTGGTGGAGGAGAAAGGCTGTGGTGGAGACGTTGGGGAGTAACGGCAGAAAAGGCTTGTGTTGGAAACGGGGAAGAGCAGAATAGAAATGAGGGGTTTTGTGGAGGAGTTGTTTGGAGAAATTGGGGGAATTTGAGGACGGAGGGTAGAGAGAGAGCGGTGGAAGCGGGTTGCGGTGGTGGGCAATTCGGCGGTGGTGATTTGGAAAATTTTTCCGGATGATTGAAGTTGAAGCCCCATTTCCTTTGGTTCCTTCTTTTTTTTTTCCGATCCTCTTTTCTTCCTCCATTGCTTTTCTTCTAGCCCAACTCCCGAAGCTTTTTCTCCCAGATTTCCTAGCCTTCTTCGTCGCTTGGTTTTTCCTTTTTCTTTCTAGCTTTCCCTCACTTGCTGCCATCCCTTCCGTTTCTGTTCAGCGAAGCCCCTTCCCAATTTCCTTTTTACCGAAAGCTTTCCCTTAGATTTTCCTGTTCTTCTTGTGACAGCCCCACCTTCTCCTAAGGCGAACCAAAGGGGTTAGCGGACTGCCTGCCCAACTCTCACCAGGACTAACGGGACAATTCAATACGGTTTAAAAGTTCCGGAACATACAAGCGCGCTTAGACAAGTCAAAATTACAAAATAAAAAAAAACGTAAACGGAGTCGGCCATGAATAGTAACCGACACGTCAAAATCAAACCCAGCATCAATCAAACATATACATCTTGAAATTTAGCATTTACATACCCAAAAGGAAATACCCAAGTTGTCCAACGAGTTTATACAAGTACGGTTTGCAAATTACAACTCAACGGTTTTGGTTGGATCCAAAATGCACTTAGAGTTTGCTCAAAAGGAGCAATTCAAAATTTCATTTACATAAGCTCAACTTGGCAACCAACATTCATGGACTTTCCAAAAGTATTCAATTTCCTGTAAGGAAAACAAAAGGAATAGAGTGAGCTTATGCCCAGTGAGATACTACCACTCAAGCAGCAAAGTTCATATAAGCATAAAGCTTTTCATTCCAATTCATCAAAAGTAAGCCCATAGCATGCATCAATAGAGTTAATGAAAGGATACGGGCGGCTCTCAAGAGCCCTTTTCCTCGTTTGCATTCTTGATCGGACCTCATTGACCCTCCGTCAATGTTTAAGAGTAACCAACCGTAGGCTCCACTTTACTTCCATTCCTTCCACCCAACATACCCCTACCGGGCCCGAACTCCAAACAGTAGAAATTTGGTAATACTCGAGTATACCGGAATCAAGAGTCTCACTACTACAAGATTCCATATAACAGTCCCCATGGCTCGTCAACTTTCACGACCAAGCCCTCGCTGGCTCGATTCAATCGACTACCAATGGGGTTGAGCTCAGTAGTAACAGTAAAAGCCGTTGGATCCTTGTCCAAACGACACCAAATCCAGTTTTTCATGTACATTTCAAGTACCACAGTGAAACAGTAGACAGTCGTGTATAATACAAAAGGGGGTGAGGGCGATCAAGTACACCCTCACTTTAATCAGTTTCAACAGTGCAAATAAGCCTTCAAGGCATAAAGTTCAATATAATAAAGCCACATTGTAAACAAACAAGTGAGTAGTATACTCACCAAGCAAGCAAATGATATTTCATAAACCTCCGCCCAAAGAGCGTCTTGGACCACCGTCACGTCCTAAAACATTCAAATAAGCACAATAAGACTCGATTACAGGTCATAAACCAATTCCAAATACTACCAAAATAGGGCTCCATAAGAATGTATAAGCACTAGAATAAACCAGGGAAATCCGGAAATGGAATTAAGCTCTAAACCATAAAAATAGTTTTGACATCATTTTACGGTTTTGGCACCATTGGCACTAAGATTATCGGATGGAGGTGCAATACACACCGTTTCGAAGCTAAGAGGTAGGGCTAGAATGTTGAAGAAGGCTACTCAGTCCATTTTCTAGTGTAACCAGGTCAAAAATTCAATATACTAAACCAGAACCGCAAAAACAGGTGAACAAACCGCATTCTGGTTCAAACATCATAAGTCAGGCTACCTAAATCCAAATCAAGTGATTCCAAAGCCATCTGAAAGCTAAGACACCAGGGTACATTTATTTAGAAGGCGTCAATAACCAAATCAGAAGCATTCCCAATCAAATTAACCAATTACCAAAGCTGATTACCAAGTTCGGGTAGAAACAGGGCAGCAGGGGTATTTCAGTCTTTTCATAAGCTACGCTACTCCGATTGATCTGAAATTTTGTAGGAATCTCTAAAATATCATTCCCTACAACTTTCATGTTTTAACCCAAGGCTAATTCGGCCTCTAACTATGATAAAAAGTGCCAGGCAGAATGAGGGGGAATGAAACCCTAACTTTCACAATTTCCTTCCAAAACAGAAATTTCCTGCAATTAACCACAATTTACACCTTCTAGCTTCATTCTAGATCAATTCCCATCATCATACAAAGCCACACCATATGAATCATATTAAATCAGAAAAATCATGATTAAATAGAAAATGTCATCAATCTCCACCAAAATCAAGAAATAACACCTAATCACATCCCTTAAGCTACCACAAGTCATGAATTAACCATCATTAGATAGAGGAGAGGGGTTCCTTCACTACTCACCTTAGTAACCAAAGAAAAGAAACCATGTGAGAACCCGTAATTTTTCTCATTTTCTAGGTTTTATTCGGGTTACTGGCATGTTTTCTGCATTTTCTTTATTCAAAAAATTTCTAGATAATTTTTATGAGTAAATATAGTTTTTAGGTGATTTTTCTAGTATCGGTTAGTTTTGAAGAAATTAAGAGCGTATACCGGACGTGGGACCCACTAGGGCGAAAAGTTCGAAAAAATTCGGCCAGTTAGGTTAAGTTTTGGATACTGGATTGAATTTACCGGGTGGTAAGAGATAAGTAGAGGTTACCAAGTGGATTGGTGTGAGAGGAACAAAGAGATAGAGATGCATTAAATAGGGTGACAAGTGTCACCATAAGATTAAGTCTTAAGTTATGACTACTATTCATTCTTTTACCATTTGACCAAATAAACCAACAAAAACAAAATTTCCAAAATTCACCCTTATTTCCAAGCTCTTGAAGCCGGCTCTCTCCAAGGAAGAAAGAAAGGAAAACTCTCCAAATTCCTAGCTCTACTCTTGCTCAAATCCAATAACTCAACCATTTAATCTTGCTTTTGTTCCATAGAAACCCTTAAGTGAGTGATTGTGAGGTGGTTAGTGGAGTTGTTTGGAAGGCTAAGGGGATTAGTTTCTCCCTCTCTTGTATTACAAAGGTGAGTAGTGAAGGAACCCCTCTCCTCCATCTAATGATGTTTAATTCATGAATTGTGGTAGCCTAAGAGGGAATTTTGTGGATTATATCTTGATTTTGGTTGAATTTGGTGAAGTTTTATAATTATTGATGATTTTTCTATTTTCATATGATTATCATTGTGTGGCTATATATGATGATTGGAAATGATATTGAAGGAAGCTAGAGGGTGGAAAGTGTGGTTAATTGCAGAAAATTTCTGTTTTGGAAAGATATTTTGGAAGATAGGGTTTCATTTTCTTACATTCTGCCCGGCACTGTACCTCATAGTTAGAAGACGAATTGGGTTAAAACATGAAAGTTGTAGGGAATGATATTTTAGAGATGCCTGAAAAATTTCAGGTCAATCGGAGCAACGTAGCTTGTGAAAAGACTGAAATACCCCTGCTGCCCTGTTTCTACCCGAACTTGGTAATCAGTTTTGGTAATTGATTAATTTGATAGGGAATGCTTCTGATTTGGTTGTTGATGTCTTCTGATGAATTGTAGCCTTGTATCTTAGCTTTCATATGGCTTTAAAATCACTTGATTTGGACTTAGGTAGCCTGACTTATGATGTTTGAACCAGAATGCGGTTTGTGAACCTGTTTTTGCGGTTCTGGTGTAGTATATTGAAATTTTGACCTGGTTACACTCGGAACTGGACAGAGTAGCCTTCTTCAACATTGTAGCTGTCGCGCCCCATTTTTTTATAAAAAATAAATGGATGGTTTGAAAAGTGAATTTTTGATTTGAAAAATGATTTTTGATTTACAAAGAAAGTGGGTCTAAATGGGACTTGAAAATGCGACGATTTGACCCAAAATATAGTTTAAAAAGGGTTTTTGAAATAAAAATCGGAGTCGCCACTTGGTATAGAGTTAAGGTGTACCAAGCCACCTAAAATGAATTTTTTTAAAGGAAAAAGATAGAAATAAACCCCTTTTAAACGACTCCTAGTCTACGTAAACCAACGAAAAAGGTTCGGGAGTCACATTTGACGAAGGGGAAGGCAAGGATAAAATCCAAGGCACCCCTTCGACCTAGCCAAGGCTAGTTGCGTGATTTAGTCAAAGATTTTCTTGTTTAACCAAAGAATTTATCACATTTGGATGTACTATATGAATGCAAACCCTAGACCTAGGGGGTATCGGGGGCAAAATTTCTCTTCAAAACTTGAGTGGTGCCAATCACATTAATTGTGATGCCCAATGGTGACTCTTTGGAGAGGTCACGAATAATGTAAAAATATGAGACTCTAACAAGAGGAAAAATAAAAATAAAAATAATTATAGAAATATACATGTCTTAAGGGAATGCATCATGTCGGCTTGAGTGGTGCCAATCACATTAATTGTGATGCCCAATGGTTACTCTTTGGAGAGGTCACGAATAATGTAAAAATATGAGACTCTAAGAAGAGGAAAAATAAAAATAAAAATAATTATAGAAATATACATGTCTTAAGGGAATGCATCATGTCGGGTACGGGGGACTAATGTTCGTGACTCAATTTTCCCTTTAATAGAGGGAATACGAGCGTGCTAAGGCTAGAAAAAGCCAAACTCGTCCATATCCCATATCCAAGGGGTATTTCCTAATCTAATCAAGCAAATGAACTAATCTAGTTCTAATGCTTATATGAAATGCAAGTCTAATGTCATGTTTCATACAAAAGGGGCAAGTAATATACATATAAGGGAAAATACGGGGGAAGGGGTATACATATATAAGGAAAGTGTCAGGCAACATGGTGAAAGAGGCCCTAGAAAGTAAAGATATACATGAGATGAAGTGTTTTTGCCACACAATCATGATCTAACGCGCGAAGGGGCTCCTAAGGGCGAGCGTTGGACTAGCCCACATCTATGCTCTCTCACAAGCATTGGACTTGCAAGAGCTCGAGGAGACAACCATGACTAGCATTGGACTAGCCACAGTTACGTGCATTTGCATCCATCATACACATATATAAGTAATGTGCATAATTAAAGCAAGTAGACATGTGAGCACGTAATTCACATAACACATAAGCATGCATATCTAGATGCCAAAACCTAAGAAAGCGATTAAACACATAGCACCTAAGCATGCAAAACACATAAGGCAATTAAGGCCCTAACTATTACATTTTTAGAGGGGAAGGCCTACTACAATCTAAAAGGGGAAACGGAAAATAAATGAAATAAACCTAACTATTACAGCTTGGCATTCAAGTGCCTCCCAAATGACAAAATTGAACCAAAATTAAAGCAAAATCTACGCAACTAAAGAAATAAATAAAGTAAAAATGAAATAAACACTTAAAGTCATGCAATTGCACACATAAGACACATATACGCACGTAGGGTCAAATAACGTCAAAAATAAAGGATAGAGTGTACCTCCCTCGCAATGGTAAGAAAATGAAGGGAAAATAGCTTCAAAACAATAAAAGGGTCAAGGCACCACTTTAATTAATGAATAATCACATGAAAATGGGGATAAGCAAGAAATTGAGTCAATCCAAGGCGTTTAAAGGAAGGTGAACAACCCATGCAGCATTAAAACAAGTAATGACTTAAATGCGAAAACTAAAGACATTTGAGGGGTCAAATTGATTGAATTTTTCAATTGCTTGGGCCATAGTGAAACAAAGGGAGACTTGGTGGGCCAAAGTGTAGTTTTAGAAAGTCATTTCATGCAATCTTCATGCAAGGACGTGAGAAACATTCTGCAATCAAGTTTCAGCAAGCTATGAAGCCTTCGGCAATTTCCAACTTTCTTGCTGCAGTTTCCTTAGCAATCTATTGAATACAGGTATTCATGCAATCAAATTAAATAACAAAAGGCTGATTGATTTGTTAACCAAACTGAAAATACTAGATCTTGGAGCCAAAAGAGAAACCACAGCATACTTCCAGATAAGGCTTGCAACAAGCTAATGTTCATTTTCCAGCAAGCATTGAATCATGATTCAAGTGTTTTAGGGACTCAAACATGCAAATTGAAACCAATCTTCCACTACCCCTTTCCACACAAGACTAACTAACAAATTAGAAGAGGCTAAAGCCTGGTGGATGGTCACGGAAAAAGAAAACAGCAAAGTAATGAAGAAAACATTCTGCAACTGAAACCATTCTCTCGCAATTGGGAACTTTCTGCAGCTCCTTGGGTTCACCAATGCCAAGATTTGCACGAATGTTGTGCCATGAAAAACGGACCTAAAAGACATTACTCAATGAAGCAAATCAATTCAACATCCTCTCTAAACTCCTAGCAAAAATCACCAAGACACCACCGAGAATTCTCCTTTCAGCAAACCAGAAGAGATAATGAAAAGATGGAAGCAAAACATTCGGCAAACTTTCTCAACCAAAGAAATCCAACATTAGTCGAATATTCTCAAGCATTGATCTACTCTTTTTTTTACAGTAAAACACAAGAAAACACAAATTTCCATGGCTTAAAACCACCCTCAGCAACCCAAGGAAAGAAAGCTTCGAGCTTTGGGCAACCAAAAGAAAAATTCCACGCTGCTGCAACAAGCCAACTTCAAGCTTGTTGCAGCAGATTTTTATGCACAAATCTTCAAACAAACAAAACCTGACCCATGCAACCGTATTACCAAGTATTGTTTTCAACTCACAACATAAAACCCCTGGATTTAAGCACAAGAAGAGCATACAGAAAACTGGAAAAAATTTCTGCACTTCATGGGTTAGTTTGCAGCAACCATTTTTATCCTAATAGCCAAGTTCAGAAACAAAATGGGACCATCATACAACCTCCAACAATACCCAATCTCATTCACACGAATACCACATGCAATCACAAGAAAATATGGAGGCAATCGAACAATTTCTGGATGAAAACAGCAAGCAGAAATGCAAACGGCAAGCACAACAAAGCAATATTTTGGAATGCTCATTACATGTTCAGGAATAGATGAGGGAAAAAGGAAGAATGGGATACCTTTTAACACCTTTGGGCCTCAAACTAACGTGGAAAAATTCAAGAACTATGCTTTCCAATGTTGGAATCTGACCATCAAGTTACTGCTTTTTCCTTGAATGACGGTTAGAGACGGTGGAGATGGCTGAAGTGATGGTTTACGGCCGCTGCAACAGGAACCCATAAGAGATTGAATATGCTCCAACAGGGATCGAATGGGATGAATTTTGCAGAATTCGGTGAAGAAACGCGGGCTCAAAACTTCCTCCCAGACTTTTCCTTGCGTTTTTCCAGCCGTCAGTCCTCTCTCTCTCTCTAAACTCAGCCGCCTCCCTCAACCTTCACCAGATTTCTAGCCGTCACTTTCATTCTTTCCTGATCCTCTCAGCCCTTTTCTTTTGTGGCTCTTTCCTAAAACCTAACCGTCAGCCTCTCAAGCTCTCCCTTTTCCTTTCTAGTTTTTCTCTTTTCCTCTGCTGATGCCTCTCTCAGCCGTCACCCATTCTTTTTGTCCAGCCATCCCTTACTCCCTTCACTCTCGGTTGCTTTCTCCCTCAGTTTCTTTCTTTCCGCCGCCCACTCCCTTTTTCCTCTCCCTCCAGCCGTCTGTCAAACCCCCAACTCTCTCTCTATCTCAAAACCTAGCCGTCACTCGATCCCCACTGGTTGTCTGCGTTTCTCAGCTTCTTATATGGAAAGCCAACACCCGAACCCTCAGATTAATGGTGGATGAGAGAACCGAGTTCCATGGCAGATTTTGATCCCTTAGATCAAGTTTCCCGGTGTTCCCCAGATTACATTACGGAAGATTAGCTGTCTTTGTACCCATTTAAACGTGTAGGGCCACGAAAAATGAACTCAAAATTGCTAAAATAAAAACCCCGATTCTGTATTGCCGTATTTGCTTCTGTTTGTTTGTTTTTCCTTTTTTTTTCTTGAAATGCAATATGAAGAAAGAGTTTGGATCAAGTGCAGCATGATGTATGAGCTCTTTTTTTTTTTTTAAAACAAAATAAATAAACAACAAACCTTCATAAATTGAATCTAAAAATTTAAAATCTTAATGCTAAAATGTCTTAAAATAAAATTAAGAGACTAATAAGCAAAAATGAATAGAATTAAAAGATTTGATGTCCAAAATGCTGAAAAATGTAATTTTGAGATAAATTAAACAAAAATAGTAAATAAAAGAATAAAAATTTGGTGTCTACAGTAGCCCTATCTCTTAGCTTCGAAACGGTGTATCTTTCACCTCAATCCGATAATCGTAGTGCCAATGGTGCCAAAACCGCAAAATGATGTCAAAAACTGTTTTTTTTTTGGATTAGAGCTTAATTCCATTTCCGGATTTCCCTGGTTTACTCTAGTGCTTATACATTCTTATGGAGCCCTATTTTGATAGTATTGGGAATTGGTTTATGACTTGTAATTGAGTCTTATTGTGCTTATTTGCATATTTTAGGGCGTGACGGTGATTAAAGACGCTCTTTGGGCGAAAGTTTATGAAATTTCACTTGCTTGCCTGGTGAGTGTACTACTCACTTGTTTGTTTACAAGGTGGCTTTGCTATATTTGAACTTGATGCCTTGAGGGCCTATGTGCCATTGAAACTGATTAAAGTGAGGGTGTACTTGATCGCCCTCACCCCTTTTTGGTACTATATACGACTGTCTACTGTTTTACTGTGGTATTTAAATGATACCTGATATACTGGATTTGGTGTCGTTTGGACGAGTATCCAACGGCCATTACTGTTACTACTGAGCTCAACCCCATTGGTAGTCGATTGAATCGAGCCGGCGAGGGCTTGGTCGTGAAAATTGACGAGCCATGGGGACTGTTATATGGAATCTTGTAGTAGTGAGACTCTTGATTCCGGTATACTCGAGTATTACCAAATTTCTACTGTTTGGAGTTCGGGCCCGGTAGGGGTATGTTGGGTGGAAGGAATGGAAGTAAAGTGGAGCCTACGGTTGGTTACTCTTAAACATTGACGGAGGGTCAATAAGGTTCGATCAAGAATGCAAGCGAGGAAAGGGGCTCTTGAGAGCCGCTCGTATCCTTTTATCAACTCTATTAATGTGTGCTCTTGGTTTACTTTTGATGATTTGAAATGAAAAGCTTTATGCTTATATGAACTTGGTTGCTTGAGTGATAGTATATCACTGGGCGTAAGCTCACTCTATTCCGTTTGTTTTCCTTACAGAAAATTGAATACTTTTGGAAAGGTGATGAATATGGATTGCCGAGTTGAGCTTATGTATATATATATTTTGAATAGCTCCTTTTGGGCAAAATCCTAAACTCATTTTGACCCAACCCATCGTTGAATTGTAATTTTCAACCGTACATGTATAAACTTATGGGATAATGTGGTATGCCATTTTGGTATGTAAATGTTGAATTTCAAGATGTGTATGTTTGCGTGATGTGTGGCCAGATTCTGACATGGCCGGTACTATTCATGGTCGGCTCCGATTTTCATTTTTTTTTATTTTGTGATTGTGACTTGTTTAAGCGCACTTGTATGTTCCGGAACGTCTTAGATCGCGTTGAACTGTCCCGTAGTCCTGGCGAGAGTTGGGCAGGCAGTCTGCTAACCCCTTTGGTTCGCCTTAGGGGAAGGTGGGGCTGTCACAGACCACTTAGCACCTTAAGCTTCCAAACAACTTCACCAATCACCTAAATACCCCTAAACTAATAGGTTTTATGGAGTAATTTGAAGATTAACCGGTTGGAATGAAAGATTGAGCAAGATTGAAGGTAAGAAAATTTAGTTTTTCTTCTTTTTTCTTGAGAAAGAGCCGGCCAAGAAGCTTGGAAATAAGGGTGAATTTTGGTCAATTTTTTATTTAAATGGTAAAAGGATGAATAGTAGTCATAACTCAAGACTTATTCTCCATGTGACACTTGTCACTTCATTACATGCATCTCTATCTCTTTGTTCCTCTCACACCAATTCACTTGGTAACCTTTAATTATCTCTTAACATCTGGTAAATTAAATCCAGTATCCAAAACTTAACCTAACTAGCCGAATTTTTCTGAACTTTTCGCCCTAGTGGGTCCCACGTCCGGTATACACTCTTAATTTCTTCAAAACTAACCGATACTAGAAAAATCACCTAAAAACTATATTTACTCATAAAAATTATCTAGAAATTTTCCTAATAACGTAAATACAGAAAAACATGCCATTGAATATAATAAAACCTAGAAAATGGAAAAATTACGGGGTCTCACACTTCTTCTATTCCTTTTTTTCAACTCCAAAACCTCCTCTGTTTTCCCTTTTGTCCGCCGCACTTTTCTCCTCTGTTTTTGGCTTTCTTTTTTCTTTTTTTTTTCCTCTCCCGAAGCTCCCCCAGATTTTTGCTCTACTCCGCCGCCCCCGTTTCTTCCTTTTCTGCCCAAGCCTCCCTCTGTAGGTCTTTTCTCCCTTTTTCCTGTTTTTCCCTCTGACTCTCTCTCTCTCTTGTTTTGCTCCCTTTCGTCTTGTCCCGAAGCTCTCCCTCCCCCAATTTCCAGATTTTTTCACTTTCCTTGCTCTCTCTTTTTTCTTTTTTTTCCGTAGCTAGCTTTCCTTTGGTTTTCTTAGCCGCCCACCTTTCTCTCATTTTTGTTTTCTTTTTATTTTGTTCCCCCCAAAATTTCTTATGACACCAAGTGTCTAGACACCTAATCCCTTAGGTGTTGTGTTGTCCAAAATACAAAAAGACACTTGTCCCAATGTATGCCTCCCACTTGCCATTTTCACTTTTCCCTTTTCCTTTTGTTTTTCTGAAATTTAATATGAAGACAAAAAATAAACTAGAACAAAATAAAATAAATAACAATACTAAAATAAAATAAAATAATAAAAAAAATGAAAACCCTAAAATTGAAACAAATAAAGCTAAAGTTAAAAATCAATAATTTGGTGTCTACAAGCTTGATCTATTGGACTGATCTTGCTTTGCCTACTCGTGCAGTAGCGCCTTTATAGAAGTTTGGGTCCGGTGGGGGGTTGTATGGTGGACGGACCTGTGAAGTTAGTGGAGATCTACGGACTTAAAATACCGACCCGGTTGACGGAGTGCCATCGTGGGAAAGTATTCGATCGAGGTTGGCAAAGCAAGTGAAAATTAGCTCCTGAGAGCTACCATATCCTCGAATTGTTTCTGTTTAAATTTCACTTGAATTGTTAATTACCCGAATATTACTGTTTTACTTGTTAAACGGGATTGTTACATGGACAACGTGCTTGCATGTGTGTTTCTTGGCCTCACGAGCAATCGCTCACCCCGTAGATTTGTTTTCCTTAACAGTAGCGGATATGGGGTGAAACTTGGAGAAACCTTTGGGATGAACTGTTGTATTAGGGTTTCGATTGTAATCGACTAGATATCTTTTGGCAGTTGTATATTTTGGAAAATTGATGTATTTTGAACTCATGGTGTAAGATCGGATATTTATATATGGAAGCATCTGCACTTTCTTACTTTGTCTTGTCGTTTTAGCTATTATTGTATTAAGCTTGAACGAAAATTGTACGGAGTCCTGGCGAGAGTTGGGTAGGCGTTCCGCGGATACCCTTTGGTTCGCCTTAGGGAGAAGTGGGGGCGTCACAAATTGTGTTTCTTGAAGAGCAAAGAAAAGAAAGAAACGAAAAGACAAAAAAAAGGAGAAAAAAAAAGAACAATCAGCTTTAGCAAGAAACTCCAAGTTTTCAAATCTTGATCAAACTCCAAGTTTCCAAATCTGGCTCAAACTCCAAGTTTCCAAATCTGGCTCAAACTCCAAGTTCCCAAATCTGATCAACCCTAAGAATCCGAATTTTGAACAACTCTGGACTTCCAAATCTAATCAAACTCTAAGGTTTCCAAACCTTGAACAACTCCAAGTGTCCAAATCAGATCAAACTCCAGGATTTCCAAATCTTGATCCTTGAACTTTCCTAAATCTGTTGAGCACTTGTACCAATCCGATTTGGCTGAGATTTGAGGATCGAATTGCACATCATTTGAGCACCCTAAGATCACCAAAAACACCACAAATTCCTGACCAAAAAGCCGAAAAATAGCAGCTCAAAGAATTCCAGAAAAATTGGTTGTCGGGTAGAGTATTTCTAGGGTTTTCAAAAATTTTAGCTTTGAAGTCATTTGTTGTGTTTTCTATTGAGTCGTTAGTTTATTGTCAGCCATAATATGAGTCTTAGATCACGTCCTAGGTCTTCATTCATCTCCATCATTGCTGCAATTTTGTGTCACTTGTTGACTAGTCAAGAGACTATCCTTACGGTGATTCCTAGCTTGTTCAACCTGAGCATCTAACAGGACTAAGGAATTGTTTGGTGAGATTATTAGAGAGCAGCAAACTTGAGTAAAACATGAGCGTGAGTGATATATATATATATATATAAAAAGGAAGAGGAAGTTGTTTTATTTGTTTTTGCAGGTTTCCCTAGTGGAGTTGGTGACCAAACAATGGACATAAAATTACACATGGAGGCCATGATGGGGGAGTTCCGAAGGATGCTTAAAAGCTCCATTGAACCTTTGCATGAAAGGATTGACCAATTGGAGAATTCTAGGCAACCACCTAGTTCGAGCAAGGGGAAGGAATCCGCATACTCCAATGATGAGGAGGAACCATTTGAGGGGAGGAACCAAGCTGACCAAAGGTTCCAACGGTGAGGAGATGATGCCATTAAAGGTGTCTAACTCAAAATTCCCTCCTTCCAAGGCAAGTCGGAACCCGAGGCGTACTTGGAATGGGAATGGAAAATTGAGTTAGTCTATGAGTGCCACACTTACACGGAGGAGCAAAAAGTGAAACTTGCAGCTGTGGAATTCACAGACTATGCCTCTATCTGGTGGGACCAACTATATCTCAGCCGGAGGAGAAATAGAGAAAGGCCCGTAGAGACTTGGGAAGAAATAAGGAGCTTGATGCAGAAAAGGTTCGTGCCGAGCTGCTATAGCCGAGACTTGCACCGAAGGCTACAAGCTCTCACTCAAGGTTCCATGTCAGTCGAAGATTACTACAAGGAAATGAAGATGGCCATCATGAAAGTCGATTTGCGTGAAGATGGAGAAGCTACCATGGCTCGATTCTTGCATGGTCTAAGGCCGAAAATTGCCGAAGTAGTGGAACTCCAACACTACCTCGACATGAATGACATGCTGAAGAAGGCGGTAACAGTAGAACGGTGTCTCAAGAGGAGGGGTAGTGGACGTCCAGGCACTATGTACAACCCGGGGAGTTGGCGAAATTCTCAACCCAAGAGGGAGGAGAAGGCCGCGGCTTTACCTAATCCAACAAGGCTGAATGCCTTTTCTCCAAAAATGAAGGCAAAGGTGGAACCTAAGGCCAATAATGACGCTCCTAAACCTCGTAGCCGAGACACTAAGTGCTTTAAATGTCAAGGGTTTGGTCATATCGCCTCCCAATGCCCCAACCAACGAACCATGCTCTTGTTACCGAATAGGGAGATTGTCTCTGATGAGAAGGAGGAATATGAAGGTATGCCGCTTCTTGTGGAGGAAGAGGATGATTTGGGTAAAGAACTACCTACTCATGAGGAGATTAGTTGTTTGGTGGTTCGAAAGGTCCTCACTACTCGAGTCAAGGAGGAGGAAATGGAGATACAACGGGACAACCTTTTCTACATGAGGTGTCATATCAAGGATAAGGTCTATAGTGTTGTCATTGATAGTGGAAGTTGTGCCAATGTAGCTAGTCTACTCATGGTGGAAAAGCTAGGGCTTCTAGTTATCAAGCATCCAAGACCTTATTGCCTTCAATGGTTGAACAATAAAGGGGAAGTCCGTGTGTTTGGACAAGTAAAGGTGCCATTTCGAATTTAAAAATATGAACATGAAGTCACTTGTGTGTTGTGCCGATGCAAGCAAGTCACCTCATACTTGGGCGACCTTGGCAATATGACAGGGACGTTGAATTCAAAGGAAGAGCTAACAAATATGTCTTTATGCATTGTAATAGAAAAATAACTCTTGTACCCCTCACTCCAAAACAAGTGTATGAAGATCAAGTGAGGCTCCAAAAAGAGTACGAGCTAGAACTTGAGAGCAAAAAGCGAGAGAAAAGTGAGGAAGAAAAGTAGGAGAGTAGGGCCGAACCCCTAGGAAAGAAAAAGGCAGCAATAGGGTCGGCCATGAGGGAAGATAACAAGGGGAAGCTTAGCTTGCTAGCAAAAGCCAAAAATGTAAAGCGAGATTTGTCTTCCAACCAACTCTTACTCGTACTTGTGTGCAAGGAAGAGTTGGTCATATCATCCACTAACTCCTTGCCCACCAATGTCTTATCTCTTTTGCAGGAGTTCGAGGATATATTCCCGGAGGATGTGCCAAATGGATTACCACCTCTAAGAGGGATTGAGCATCAAATTGACCTCATTCTGGGAGCCCCACTGCCTAACAAACCCGTCTATAGGATGGGACCTGAAGAAACGAAAGAGTTGCAAAGGCAAGTGGAGGAATTGCTAAGGAAAGACTGGGCTCGAGAAAGTCTAAGTCCATGTGTTGTACCAGTGATTCTCGTGCCAAAGAAAGATGGAGCTTGGAGAATGTGCACCGACTATAGGACAGTAAATGCCATCACGGTAAAATATCATCACTCTATCCCTAGGTTAGATGATATGTTGGATGAATTGCATGGTGCCATTATCTTTACTAAAATTGACTTGAAAAGTGGTTACCACCAAATAAGAATAAAAGAAGGATATGAGTGGAAAACCGCTTTCAAAACTAAACATGGTCTATATGAGTGGTTAGTTATGCCTTTCGGTTTAACTAATGCACCTAATACCTTCATCCGATTACTGAACCATGTTTTGAGACATTTCCTTGGGAAATTTGTTGTAGTTTATTTTGACGACATTCTCATCTATAGTCGAAGTTTAGAGGAGCATCTTGTGCACTTCAAATCTGTTTTTGAAGTACTTCGAAAGGAGAGGCTATACGCCAACTTTAAGAAGTGCACATTCTGTACTGACCATGTGGTGTTTGTAGGCTATATAGTTAATGCGCAGGGAATTCACGCAGATGAATAGAAGGTCAAAGCCATTCAAGAATGGCCAACGTCTACCTCTGTCAGTGATGTACGCAGCTGATGAGAATATAAAGACCAAGGCCCATTCAAGCACATGGGGAATTGGAAGATTCAAGTGAAGACTAGTTGATTGCACGAATGCTTGAGTTTAGTAGGATTATTTGATTTTCCTCGTTGATTTTGGCTATTTCTCGTTTTAAAAAGTCTAGGTAATTAAGATAGTTTAATTGCGGCCCATTTGTTAGTAAGTAAGATCTAAAATCTTTCTTAAGTATGTAGGGTAGTTTGGTCAACTTTTGGGATTAGGGTTAATGCTTGTAAGGGCTATAAATAGCCCCACTTCCTCTTTGTTTTGGGATCAGTTTTTGACTATTAAATACAATTAGTGAGTTTTCACTTTCTCTTTGGCAAGAGAGTTACCTTTGAATACTTGAGAATCTTCTCAAGTTATTCACCCGAACTTATCAATCGAGTATCTCCTTGATTGTGGCGTTCTACTACCTCCAATTTGGTTCGTTAATTCGAGTAGTTACGGGTTGAGATAATATCAAAATTGTTCGTGACTTCTAGGGATTAGTTGGGTCAAATTTCCGCTGCCTAAGCCATGGTGTTTTGGTTGTCTAGATCGGGGTTTCACATCAGTTGGTACCAGAGCTAGTTGACAACCACCAGGTTATATCTGTTTTTTTTTTGTTTTTCGTTTATTTCGAGTCATATATGTTTATCCCAATCTGTTCGTTTGTTTAGAACCAAAAAAAAAAAATTATTACTGTTTATTGACGGTTCATCGTTACTGTTCACCAACACTGTTCACCGATACTGTTCATCATTACTGTTCACCGATACTGTTCATAGTTACTGTTCATCCGAATACAAATCTGTCCAACCTTGTTGTTTGTGTTATCCAACTTGTTTACTTGGTTTTCAAATCTGAATTTTGATAAAACTTGTTGAAATTTTGTGAATCTTGAAGAGAACTTACAATAATCTTGAGTTTCTTGAATTCTTGACCACAATCTTGAAATTTCTGAAGTTCCTGACAACTTCCTTGAATGTTCTTGAAAGATCTTGGAGTTCTTGGTTGTTATTATTTGTGGACTTCCTTGTTTTGTGTCGTGGTTGATAGTTGTAGTCAAAAAAAAAAGACAAAAAAAAAGAAGAAAGAAAAGAGGAATTGGTTGGCAAGAGAAAAAAAAAGGAAAGGAAAGAAAGGGGCAACCGAATTGTTTTGAATAGAGAACCAAATCTGATTTGTGCAATCTTTCTTGGAGTAGAATTTGGAAGTTACCAAAAGTTGTTTCAAGAAGATTACCAAAGGTTGTTTCAAGAAGGTTACCAAAAGTTGTTTTAAGAAGGTTACCAAAAGTTGTTCAAAGAGGAAGAGGATTTTCAAAAGGTTTCCAAAAACTAACTTGTTTCCAAAATCAATTAGGAAACTAAGTAAAGCACTTGGATAACTCTTTGTACTCACTTGGACACTCTCTCTCCTACCTTTTTAGGAAACTTTGCTAAACTCTCTCATCCATTTTTTGGAAACTTTCCTATATTCTCTCATCCATTTTTAGGAAATTTTCCTAAACTCTCTCATCCATTTTTTTTGGAAACTTTCCTAAATTCTCTCATCCATTTTTTAGGAAACTCTCCTAAAATTCTCTCATCCATTTTTAGGACCTTTCCTATATTCTCTCATCCACTTTAGGAAACTCTCCTATATTCTCTTCCTAGATTCTAGGAACACTTTCCTATATTTTATCCTACATTCTTGTGATTACACTTGTGGAAAGGTTGGTAACGGTTGTTGGACTTGAGCAGCATTTCTCAACTACCTAACCCAACAGGTAAAGGTATTTGGTAAGTCCATTAGAGTGACATCCATATACACGAGTGCGAGTGGATACACGTAAGGGAGTGTGAAAGGCAATATCTTCGGTTTCGTTGCTAACGTTTTGCAGGTTCCCTCATACTTCATGGCGAGTATAAGACACATAAAAGCTAGCTCACAACATTGTCTTCCTGATCCTAAGGGAGTCAAAGAAGTGGCATTACGTGGTGTAGATGAGCAATTGGACCTCGTCAAATCTCAGTTGCTTGGTTGGTTTTATACTCGTTGCGGTGTCAAAGATAAAATTTGTAGCTTGGCCATTGATGGTAGTTGTGACGTCAATCTTGCAAGTGCTATCATGGTTGAGAAATTAAATCTTTCAACCATTGATCATCTTCAACCGTACAAGTTGACGAGCACTCATGGGGATGTTTGGGTTACTAAGCACACACTTGTACCTATTCAAATCGGCAAATATGTGGATGAGGTGTTGTGTGATGTATTCCCAATTCAAGTGACACATGTGTTGTTGGGCAAAGCATGGATGTCGAGGCGAGAAGTTAAAATTGATGGACATACTAATAAGTATTCCTTCTTATTTAATAGTCGTCGTCTTGCACTTGTATCACTTACTTATGACCAACTTTGTATTGATCTAGCTTGCATGAAAAGTGAGCTTGAGCGTTATAGAATGGAGAAAAAGCTAGATGAGGGAATTGTGTCTGCAGAGGTAAAACCCGAGGAAGTTGAAAGTAATGAGATAAAAGGGTCAGCTGTTGAACTAGAAAAAGAGATGGAAAAATCTAATGAGATGGGTGGTAAAAAGGAAGAAAGAAGAGAAAGTGGGCTGATCTTGAGCAACCCGGTGAAGGCCTATTATTTTCTTAACAAACTTACCTTTGCTTTGTTTAGTGTTTCTTCTTTTATACAGATCAAGCAAAGGCAAGTTGAGCTGATCTTGGTGTGTTCCATTCCAAAATCAATTGTAGACGTTGCAAGCCTCCATGGAGTTGGTACTCCAAGAGTTAAACCCCCTTGGTATCCATTCATGGAACAATGTCAACTCAAATCAGTCCACACCAAATGGGAGTTGATTCAAGCTCATCTTGAAGGGAACACTCCATATTTTAGGGATGGTTGTGTACCAAGGGTTCGTTTAAAGAACAAGTACCTCAATGACCATTATGATTTTCGTCTTGCTCTTAGTCCACATGCAGCTCCTACATCACCAAATTCGCCTTGGTGCCTTGCAAGTGTGTTCGAGCCGGAGTTCGATTTCACGGGATACACTTCATACCACTTTGAGGACCCTTACCTCATGACCACAAACAATAAAGTTGAGCATACATTGAAGATGGTTTGTGAGATTCAAGGTTCGACGAGGGTTATTTTCCAACTTAGCACATGGGCTTTGCATTGGATGCCATCTGTAGCCATCATAACAAGATTGAGTCGAAGGCATGTAACTCGTCTTGTCACCATTCGTGCTTCAATTTGTGGGCAAATTGCTTTTAAGAGGAGGGGAATGATGAGAATATAAAGACCAAGGCCCATTCAAGCACATGGGGAATTGGAAGATTCAAGTGAAGACTAGTTGATTGCACGTATGCTTGAGTTTAGTAGGATTATTTGATTTTCCTCGTTGATTTTGGTTATTTCTCATTTTAAAAAGTCTAGGTAATTAAGATAGTTTAATTGCGGCCCATTTGTTAGTAAGTAAGGCCCAAAATCTTTCTTAAGTATGTAGGGTAGTTTGGTCAACTTTTGGGATTAGAGTTAATGCTTGTAAGGGCTATAAATAGCCCCACTTCCTCTTTGTTTTGGGATCAGTTTTTGACTATTAAATACAATTAGTGAGTTTTCACTTTCTCTTTGGCAAGAGAGTTGCCTTTGAATACTTGAGAATCTTCTCAAGTTATTCACCTGAACTTATCAATCGAGTATCTCCTTGATTGTGGCGTTCTACTACCTCCAATTTGGTTCGTTAATTCGAGTAGTTACGGGTTGAGATAATATCAAAATTGTTCGTGACTTCTAGGGATTAGTTGGGTCAAATTTCCACTGCCTAAGCCATGGTGTTTTGGTTGTCTAGATCGGGATTTCACATCAGCAGCTTCCATGGATTAGCCAGCTTCTACCGCTGCTTTGTGAAGGATTTCAGCACAATTGCAGCACCACTCACCGCAATCATGAAGAAGAATGAGAAGTTCTTTTGGGGGGAAGCACAAGATAAGGCCTTCCAATTGCTCAAACACAAACTCACACATGCACCACTTCTTGCATTACCTAACTTTTGAAGTGGAATGTGATGCATCAGGTGTAAGTGTTGGAGCCATACTTATGCAAGGAGAAAAGCTAATTGCCTACTTCAGCGAAAGGTTAAATGGCGCGGCTCTCAACTATTCGACCTATGACAAGGAGTTATATGCCCTAGTGCGCGCATTGGAAATGTGGCAGCACTATCTACGTGCACGGGAGTTCGTTATCAAAACTGATCATGAATCTCTCAAGCACCTAAAGGGGCAACAAAAGCTGAGCAAAAGGCATGCCAAATGGGTAGCATTCATAGAGTTCTTCCCATACGTCATCAAATACAAGACAGGTAAGTCTAATGTAGTAGCTGATGCTTTATCTCGCAGACATACTTTGCTAACTGCTTTAGACACTAAACTCCTCGGATTTGAGCTTATGAAAGAATTGTATAAAGATGATGTGGATTTTTTGAATGTTTATGTGAATTGTCGGAAGTCTGACTTTGAAAAATTCTATGTGCATAATGGCTTCTTGTTTTATCTTACCAAGTTATGCATTACCCGAGGTTCTATACGTGACTTACTTGTTCGAGAGTCACATAGTGGTGGCTTAATGGACACTTCGGTGTTTCTAAGACCTTAGTTGTGTTGCAAGAATATTTCTATTGGCCACACATGCACAACGATGTGGAGAGGATTGTTGGGAGGTGTGGAGTATGCCACAAGACTAAGTCACGGGTTAACCCGAACGGTTTGTATACTCCCTTACCCATAGCTAACCAACCTTGGGTTGACATTTCCATGGATTTTGTGCTTGGTTTACCCCGATCTAAATGTGGACATGATTCTATCTTCATTGTAGTAGATAGGTTTTCCAAGACGGCTCACTTTATTGCATGTCACAAAATCGATGATGCCTTGCACATTGCTGATTTATTCTTTAAAAAGGTCGTTCGTTTGTATGGCATACTTAGGACTATAGTGTTCGATAGAGATGTTAAATTCTTGAGTTATTTTTGAAAATCTTTGTGGGGTAGGTTGGGAACCAAATTGTTATTTTCTACTTCTAGTCATCTTCAAACGGATGGTCAAACTGAGATAGTAAATAGGACCTTGTCAACACTCTTACGTGCAATCATAAAGAAGAATCTTAAGACATGGGAGGAGTGTCTACCACATGTAGAGTTTGCATACAATAGGGCGGTGCATAGCGCTACACAATTTTCACCTTTTCAAGTTGTGTATGGTTTTAACCCCTTAACTCCTTTAGATTTGTTGCCATTACCTTCTTCTGAGCATGTGAACTTAGATGGCAAGAAGAAAGCTGATTTTGTGAGATCTCTGCACGAGAAAGTTCGCACCAACATAGAGAGGACAACTGCCCAATATGTCCAACAAGCTAACAAGAATAGGCGTAAGCTTGTTTTTGAATTTGGTGATTGGGTATGGTTACACTTGCGCAAGGAAAGATTTCCAAAGCAATGCCAAATCAAGTTGTCACCAAGGGGAGATGGTCCTTTCCAAGTCATTGAGCGCATCAACGACAATGCATACCACTTAGATCTGCCTGGTGAGTATAATGTAAGTGCTACATTTAACGTTACTGATCTAAATCCATTTCTTGCAGGGGATGAACACGATTTGAGGGCAAATCCTTCCAAGAGGAGGGGAATGATGCGAGTGAGCAAGCTGACCATGGTGTTCAAGTAGACCATATGAAGGTTCGTCAAGAGCCAGTGACACGTGCAAAAACTAAGAGGTTCAAAAAGTCACTTCAAGCCTTAGTTCAAGTCGTACAAGCCCAAGAGAAACCATGCTCAAACATTGAGGAAATTGACTTGGAGGATTCTTACAAATCTACCAAGATGTTGCTCACAATTGAAGATGTACATGAGCAAGCTTAAATGCCAAATCAGGCTTAGATTAATTAGCTCATGTTGAGCTTAGAGGGCCGGCCTTGTGGGCCTTAGTTCCATTAATGCTTTAGTTAGTTAGTTAGTTAGTTAGTTAATTAGGTTAAATTTCGGCCAAGAGGAAGAGAACATGCTAGCCGAATTTTCTGTAGTTGATTAGGTTTAGACAAGGCTATAAATAGTCCTAAGTTGATGTATCCATTCAATTTTTTACATTAATAAAGAAAATTCCAGAAATTTGTCTTCTTGAAGCAAAGTTTTCCTTTAGCTTGTGAGAGCTAAGTTGAACACCCTAGAGTTGATCCTAACTTGTTTCTTGACTTATCAATCAAGCACACACACTTGATTGTGGCGTTTTCTACCGTCGAGTCCAAGTTTGGGGTCGATTCCATCAACTTCGTAACGTGTCCTCTAAGATCTAGGGTTTACTTCCGTGCTTACTTCCCTTGGTTCCTGTGGATCAAGGATCACATTAGACTGTAGCGGAGGACTATACACTATTATGTCATCAAAGAAGACCAGTACAAATTTCCTTACAAAAGGTCCACATACCTAATTCATCAATGCCTGATAATGTTGCAAGTGCATTTGTCAATCAAAAAGGCATCACAAGGAACTCATAATGTCCTTGATGTGTTTGGAAAGCAGTCTTGTATGTATCCTCCAACTTCATCCTGATCTAATGATAACTAGATCTGAGGCTTGTCTTGGAAAAGTACCTTCCTCCATACAGCTCATCAAGTAGTTCATCAATCTTTCAAATTGGATATCTATCATTGATAGTCAAATCATTTAGATGTCTATAGTCAACACAAAAGCACCCCTAATGTCTTTTTGCTTTACTAATAAGAATGCAAATGCGAAGGGGTTGTTGCTCTACTTAATAATTCATGCTTTTTAATATCTCAGCAACTTGCTTCTCAATTTTTGCTTTCTCTAAATAAGGATAATGATATGGCTTCATTTTGAATAGTTATGATTCGGGTTTTGAGGGTATTTAGTGATCAAAATTTCTGGGTGGTGGTAGCTGAGTTGGTGTCGCGCCTCATTTTTTAATAATAAAAGTATAATAAGTGAGTGAAGTATGGTTTGAAAAAATGGTGATGTATGTGAAAATGAAAGGGAAAGGCCATGGGACTTTGAAATACGACCTTTTGGCCAAAAATAGTAATCTAAAAAGGTTTTGGTAAAATGTAGGAGTCGCCACTTGGTATTGAATTAGGGTGTACCAAGTCACCCAAAAAATGTGGATTTAACTGTAAAACCTTTTTAGATTGACTCCAAAATCTACGATAAATCAAAGAAAAATGGTTCGGGGGTCACAGTTGAAGAGAGGGAAGGCAAAGACAATGTCTAAGGCACCCTCTCAACCTAGCCTAAACTAGTTGCATGATTTAGTCATGATTTTCCTAATTTCTAATGAGAAGATGTATCGCATTTGGATGTAACTAATATGAATGCAATCCTAAATCTAATAAGGAATCGAAAGGGACCAATATCTCTTAGAGGCTCGATTGGACTAAATCACACGAGTTGTGATAGCCAAGGATAAGCCCTCCAAGAGGTCACGAGTAGTGCTAATGATGAAAAAATGAATGGAATGAATGTATGCAATGTGAAAACATGAGCATGTGTGAAGTGAAAAAAGTAATAATAATAAAAATAATAGTGTGTAAGTGGGAGTGTGCAAATAGGGGTGCAAGGTGAGGTATGTAAAGTGATAGTGTGAAGTGCATGTGTGCTCAGTGATAGTATGTAAAGTGCTAGTGGTAGAGTGAAAATGTGTAAGATAAGAGTCATGTGGAAAAAGTAATAGCATATGAAGTGAGAGCGCAAAGTGATAGTGAGTAAATGAAATGCATGAACCCTAGAGGAATGCAAGCAAGACGGATACGGGGAGACCCTAAATCGTGACTTTTACTTTTTCTTTTGGTTAGAAAAAGAATGAGCGTGCTAAGGCTATGTGTAGCCAAACTCGTCCATCCTCCTTACCAAAAGAGTAACTCCCTAAACTAATCAGGCAAATGACCCTAATGACTAGAATGAAATGCAAAATCCTAAAGATCATACTTAGAATGTAGGAAAAGAGGAAAGGACCATGCAAAAATGTAAAAATACTAACAAATGCATGAAAATGTAGTGAGGACATGCGAGTATGTACTAGCGAGGGAAGGCCCTATTGGATCTAGCATTGGACTAGCCCTTTAACTAACGCTCTCTCACAAGCGTTGGACTTTGTAAGAGCTCGAGGGGAAGACCATGACTAGCATTGGACTAGCCACGGTAACGTGCATTCCATCCACATAATCAGATATAATACTTAAAAGCAAATAGACATGCAAAGCACATAGTTTCACATAGCACGTAGCACATAAGCATGCTTATCTAGATGCAGAAACCTAGGGAAAGCAATTAAGCATGTAGGCGGGCAAGCACGCAAGCAAACGAAGCAAACAAACAAATGAGTCCTATCTATTACATTGGGGATGCCTACTACAATAAATACCTAACTATTACAAATTTGGCATTCAAATGCCTTTCAAATGATCAAAATTGAACTAGAATAAATATACAAAACTAAAGCCAATAAAGCAAATAAATAAATAAATGAAATAAATAAATAAACATTCAAGAGGCATGCAATTAAACACGTAAAGTCACATAGGACACGTAGGGTCAAATAAAGTAAGAAATAAGGGATATGGTGTACCTCCCTTGAGTTGGGCCCTAATGGAGTGAAATTACTTATTTACCTTCCAAAAAACAAAGAAAGGGTCAAGGCATCACTTTAGTTAATAAATAATCACAAAAGATAAAAATAAACATGAAATTGAATCAATTAAATCATGTAAACAAACCACATTTAAGAAGTTAAAAGAAGAAGGGACTTAAATGCAAAAATTAACAGAGTTTTGGGGGTTAAATTATAATCAACACAAAGATCCAAGGTCACAATTAAAGAAAAATAAAGTTCAGGGACCTATTTACAATTAAATTTGGGACCCAATTGAAAGAAGTTAAAAGTGTTTAGGGCCATAGTTAAGATACTCGAAAGTTAGAGGACTGAATTGAAATTTCGTCATCAGACTCCTTGACTTAACAAGCCATTGGGCCCTTTTCTTTATTTGTTTGGGTCAAAAACCCTCCTAGCCCAACCAAGACCCAAGCAAAACAGACGGGCTAGCTTACACTTTCCAACAAATAAACCCAACCAAAAGAGTGGGCTTTTACCTCTTAAATCCAAACCAGAAAACCAACAAAATAAATTAAACCCACTTTTACAAACCCAAATAAACATTATTACCCACAAACAAAACCATAATCCTAAACCCAACAAGCTTAGCAAATCAACTAAAATTATTAAGCCACAATTAGGATCTAAATCCAGAATTAATCTAGCTAAAAGACTACCTATGCATATTAAAAGATGATTAAATTCTAAAAGAGAGAAACAAGTTCACTTTTTCCAATTTTTCGGGCCATAGTGAAATTAGGCAAAAATTAAGGAGTTAAATTGCAATTTTTCAAAAATTCATTCATTCATGAATTGCAGGAGATTTCTTCTTCGATGCAACTGAAAGTGAAAAATTTCTGCAACTTCTGATGCTTCAAAATTCCATTAGCTTTACACGGCCAACACACCACACCAATACAAGATACGAAGGGCAACGATAGTGAAAGATGACTCAAAAAATCATTTAGCTTCTCTCCCCTCCCCAACTGATGAAACGCACAGATTCTAGCCAGCTTTGGACTGGCCAGATTTCATCCTGAACGCGTGCAGAAAAAGGATAAAATCTCCTCCTTTTGGTTCAAAATTTCCATTCGGGCATTTTGTCAAACAATACATAGGCATGGAGGGTTTTAGCAATTTTTCGCTCAAGGGATGGAAATCAGAGCCCAAAAATTATCAGCAACACAAAAGAACGCAGACCAATCAATACACAGAGCGTGCGCGGTCAAAAATTTATGAACAATCACCGAAAAATTGCAAGAAACAAATTCACCAGAGACAGATTTTGGGGTTGGGATTTCCAGCATTTATTCTTGAATGGAAGCTGAAATTTAAAGTAAAATGGCTACTTACCGTACTCCTTCTCGGTGAATGTTCGCCGGTGATGGTGGGAATTTCCAGAGCCGACAGCAAATTGCAACTCCTCCGCTCGGCTTTTCCTTTTTCTCGCCCAAAAGCTTTTCCCCTCTGTTTGTTTGTTTTCTTTTCTTCTTGTCGGAACTTTTCTTCCTCTGTTTTCAGCCGAAACCTCCTCCTTTGATTTTTCTTGTTCCTCCTCCTCAGACTCTCTCTCCCGTTTTGCCTCACAACTAAACTCCCTCCTAATTTTCCAAATTTTTCTTTCCCTTTTTCTGTTCTATCTTTTGCTCGTTGCATTTTCCGTCTTTCTTTATTCTATTTTAGTCGAAGCCTTTCTCCACTGCCCGTAATTCTTTTGGTGTTAGGGCTTGGCAGAAATAGTTGAAGTTCTTGCGGATGCGGGAGGCGGCATCAGAGGGGTTATTGGTGCGGAAAAAAGGTGGTGCAGTCTAGAAATTTAGACCAAGGGCGACGCTAGGAGAAGCCCTGGCGGAGGGAAGGGGAGATGCGTAATTGTTTTTGGCCGTCTTGCATTGGCGCTTTGGAATTTCAGGCGGTTGTAATGGTGGCGTGGATGGAGTACTGGTTACCTTGGTGGTGGTTATGAAGTTAACGGAAATGTTTCTGCTGTAATTGAGGAAACAGGGAAAAAGACCCGAGAGTAAAGGTTAATGGGTTGAGGGCTGACTGGGAAGTAAGATGTTGGATCGATGAAGAAGAACAAGATACCGATGTGGAAAGAATTCGAGAGAGATGAAAAGAGATTCCTCCTCCGCCGCCTCCTGTTCTTGCTCTTATTTCTTCTCCTCCCCAGACCCTTTGCTTTTTTTCTGTCCGCCCGAAGCCTCCCCTATTTTTTCTCCTTCTTTGCTTCTTTTTTCCAAAAAACAAATCATATCCTACAAGTGTCCAGCTGCCTCCCAATCTAGGTGAGGTGTTGTCAAATACAAAAAGGGACACTTGTCCCTATTGCTTATCCCCACTTGTCTAACATGCAAGCTTCCACTTATTGTCTTTTCAATTTTCTTTTTTCCTAAAATTTAGTGTAAAATGCTCTTAAATCAATTAAAATAAAATGAGAGACACGAAACATAAAAAAAAAATAAAATAAAATAATAACCTAAAATTGAATCAAATAAGTCTAAAAATCAAAATTTGGTGTCTACAGTTTGCCCCTCTTTGTCTGAGTTTTGGAAAAACATGAGACAAAGAAATAGACACCAAATACTTACCTGTGTTATTCGGTTACGAACGACTCGAACGACTGACGTTTTTGAAATGAGGACTGACCTTTTTAACAAAACTTTCCAAAAAATGGGACTGACCCAGACGAGAAATTTAAAACGGGACTGACCCGAACAAGAAATTTAAAAACGGGACTGACTCGAACAAGAAATTTAAACGGGACTGACCCGAACAGAAAATTTAAACGAAATTTAAATCATGGGACTGACCCGAACAAACTTTAAATCATGGGACGGACCCGAACAAAACTTTTGATGTGTGCACGGACCTTAGCCCAAGTAATGACCCAGTCCGAGTTCCATTGGACCCAGTCACACGTGCACGAGCCAAGCAATTCAAAGAATCCCTCCAAGCCCTTGTTCGAATTGTCCAAAACCAACATGGAGTCCATAGAGATATTGAAGGCTTGAAGGATTTTAATCGAGTTATCTACACCATGACCCAAGCCCATGAAGAGTCAAGTGGGCCTCCAAATGAGTTGGCCGAATAGGGCCTTAGGCCTTAGTAGTTATTTAGCAATTGATTAGTGTTTAAGTAAGAGCATGGGCCGGCCCATCTTGTCCCAAGACCATGGGCCGACTTTTCCCTTTCCTAGTCCCTTTAGGGTTTCAGTCACTTTAGCCTATAAATAGGCTTGCTTTGTAAGGTTTTAGGGTAGACGTTTTATCAATAAAGTTTTGCATATTTTCGATTCTTCTTGAGAGAGAGATTCGACCCCTTTACTTGCTTTGGCAAGGGTTTTGAGCAGTCTTGCGTCCTGTCCTAGATTGTTCTACCGACCTATTCCCCTGGAGTATTCACCTTCATCGGAGTGTCGTCTACCGTCTTGAATCAAATCGTGTCGTCCGTTTGGTTCTAGATCCCGCAATTCCAAGCGTTGGACATCCTCGCTAGATCCTTGGGCAAACGTGCTACGTGTCTCGAAACGTGTTGATCGAGGAACGTATCAACTTTAAATCATGGGACTGACCCGAACAAAACTTAAATCATGGGACTGGCCCGAACAAACTTTAAATCATGGGACTGGCCCGAACAAACTTTAAAATAATGGGACTGACCCGAACAAACTTTAAATCATGGGATTGACCCGAACAAAATTTAAAATCATGGGACTGGCCCGAACAAAATTTAAATCATGGGACTGGTCCGAACAAATTTTAAAATCATGAGATTGACCCGAACAAACTTTAAATCATGGGACTGACCCGAACAAAATTTAAATCATGAGACTGACCCGAACAGAATTTAAATCATGGGACTGACCCAAACAAACTTTTAATTCATGGGACTGACCCGAACAATCTTTTAAATCATGGGACTGACCCGAACAAAATTTAAATCATGGGACGCACACTAGTGGGACTGACCCACGTCTAGTGGCAGTGTACATGAAATGCTTACTAATGGGACTGACCCAACGACTAGTGGAAGTGTAAATGAAATGCTCACTAGTGGGACTGACCCAACGGCTAGTGGCGGTGCAAAAGAAATGCTCACTAGTGGGACTGACCCAACGGCTAGTGGTAATGCAAAAGAAATGCTGGTATGTATGAAGAAACTCTATAAGACTTGCTTGAAAAATTATCCAAAGATTTGCCCCAGTGTGATGCATTGGTCAGTGGGATTAAACCCGAGCCTGCCTTAGTTGGTGGTACAAAATTCAAGCCTAACGTGGCGTTTGTGATGTTGGTGGCACGAAATCCAAGCCCAATGTGATTTTTGTGATGTTGGCGGCACAAAATCCAAGCCCAACGTGATTTTTGTGATGTTAGCGGCACAAAGTCCAGGCCCAACGTGACGTTTGTGATGTTGGCAGCACGAAATCCAGGCCCAACGTGAGTTTTGTGATGTTGGTGGCACAAAGTCCAGGCCCAACATGATCTTTGTTTCCAGGCCCAACGTGATCTTTGTGATGTTGGCGGTACAAAATCCAGACCCAACGTGATGTTTCATAAAAAAAAAAACAAGAAATTAAATTTGATTTGTCGAGAAACAAGAAGTTAAACTTGATTTTTTTGATTTTTGATTTTTGATTTTTTTTTGATTTTTGACTTTTCTTATTATTTTTTTTTTTGCTTTTTTTTTTTTGATCTTTTGATTTTTGCTTTTTTGTTCGAGAGAATCTTTTCAAAAATAATTTGCCCCAGTGTAGGGCCCTTTTTCCTTCTTCTTCCTTCTCTTTTTTCGGTATCGGCCTTCCACATCACTAGCTGCTTCTTCATCGATTTCAGCCATGAATTCCTGCACTGGGGGCTTACCAAAGTACAACATGCACTTAAAATTTCTTATTTTATTGATGCACCTACTACTCATGTGAAGAGCAGCATGATTGATTCAAAAATATCTTGCTTGACTCTTGGACGAAATCCTCAAATATGTTACAAAATCTGCCCAAGTGTGGGCTTATTTCGCGAAATCTCATAAACAAAAATTTGCCCCAGTGTGGGCTCCTTTGATTGTAAAATTTGTTCAGATGATTCCCCATTTATTTGAACAAGGAGAAACCGCACTTTCTAAAATTTAGAAAATAATCATATATACAATGTGAAGAAATTGAAACGTCGAGTTTGAACTCATGCAGAAATTTCATGATGAATCCCTCAGAGTAACACCAAATTCAAGAAGATTTCTTCCTCACTTTTAGCATTGGTGCTTAGGGTAACGGGTCACCACTTCTTGTTAACTCGTCTTTCAGGACCAATCAGGTGGGCGTTATTTCTGATTTGGAAGTGGCTAAAGGAAATGGGAGGTCAAGATTTGTCTTATTCTTGTGCCCAAATTGTATGTAATCCCTTCAATATCACATCTTAGTGAAAGCAAATAGTTTGTCACCCTTATTTCTTAAGAAAACTTAGTCAACGTATAAGCTTTAAACTTGTAACAAATGGATAGAAACTATAGCTAAGCATGCGGAAATGGTTATGACCTTATGATCCCGAATGATTGATGGATTTTTTAGAACCATAATCCTCACTTCAAGTTGTCAAGAAGGATAAGTCAACGATGGACTTTATGAGCTTGTAATGTGGCTTGAAAACGATAGTTAAAGAAATAAGATTTTAAGGACATTTCACCGAAGATCGCATTTCTAAAATTGCCCCAATTTTGGACTTGAAGATTTTGACCTTTGTTTGACTTTTATAATCACTCCACAGGGACTTCAACATTGAATCTTTTGCATTTTTCTTTTGCATTTATTTCGCTGGCTTTTTCTCTTTTTCTTTTCAAGGTGCCCTTGCGAGTTTTCACATGATAAGCAGTGTCAACCTCACACCTAATCAATTCAAAAATACATGTAAAAATTCCTTGGCATCAGTATATGAGCATCACTTGCCAATTAGAAAATTTATTGACAGATATATTGCAAAGAACGGAAGTCAGGACTATCGGCTTTCGTAATGGGGTCTGGTGGGGTGCTTAGAAAAGTTAAGGCTTGAAAGCGGATTTTAAATGTGGTTTAAATGGTCTGAAATCGCATTGTTGCACCAACCCTTATTTTAGGGTTAAATCAAACTTGCCCCAATTTATTCTCAACTGAGGTTCTCTTTTCATTTTCCCTCTTTTTTCCGACCTTATGTCATTCTTTGAAATTTTCAAATTTTGCCCCAGTTTATGTTCAACCAAGGTTCTCTTTTCTTCTTCTTTTCTTTTGCTTTTGTTGTTTTATCACTTTTCACCTCTTGAGACTTTTCTTTCCTTTTCAAGTCAAACTTGCCCCAGTGTGGGGTTTGCGATCCTCAGGGGTTGCCAAACGAAGTATTTTTATTCTGAAGGCTCAAAAGGGATAACTAGGGATAAAATGTTTGACTGGAAAAGAAGAGGGCCTGACTTTTATTCTGTTCCTTACATTAACTCTGAAATGAAACTTTCATTAATGCAAAATTTCTGGCATGTATCCGAATTAATTGATTGAGGAAAACTCCTGTTCATCCGTATCTGTGAAATATAAGTGACTCGCCGGACAATACTCTTCCTTTTTCTTTTCTCTTTCCAAAATCGAAGCCCAGATATTGATGGTAGAACCAAGTTTTTCCAATTTAATTTTAGCATTCATGCTTTTTCTTCCCCTTTTTCCAAATTTTCCAATCTCCTTCCCCATTGTGGGGTGCGATCATAAGTGCCTTTGAAAAGAACCACCCATTTTAGCTCAAATGAGGATGCAAGGGATAAGCAGTGTTTAGGTTGTAGAAAGGATGGCCAAAGTATCATTCTTACACCTCATGACAACCAAAGTAAACGAATGGCTCGTTGAGAATTCATTCCCTTTTGATATTTGAAAATTTTCCAATGTAAGGTAATGATCATTAAGGCTCTTATTTGAAATGAAATTATTCTTTTAAGGTTCAAATGGGAGAGCAAATGATAAAGTCTGTATAGATAGAGAAACGAAAGCCTAAAGTATCATTCCAAATTTTCAAAACAAAGAAGAAATGATGTACATTTTTGCTTTCACTTAGATGTGAATTGAATCTGGTTAAACCAGTGAGCATTTTTCCAAGCAAAGATTGTCCCAATTTGTAATTTGTTAATCAATGTGACTGATTTTTGGGGGTCCATAGAAGTGGGCAAAATATGGATTGTGCGGTGAAGGAGAAAAGGTATTGCATTGGATATTTCGAGGCAGACCAATCAGTTTGAGTGCTTTTCTTCTAATCTCGAACACTCTTTTTGTATAGTTCGGATCACCAATCTAGTGTGAATTTTCAGGCAAGAGGTTGAAAAAAAAATCTCAATTTCAGCTTGTGAGAACCCGTAACTTTTCCATTTTCTAGGTTTTATTATCTTTCTAGGTTTTCTTATCTTCAATGGCTTGTTTTCTGCACTTTCTGTATCCGGAAATTTTTCTAGATAATTTTTATGAGTAAATATAGTTTTTAGATGATTTTTCTAGTATCGAATAGTTTTTGAGAAATTAAGAGCGTATACCGGACGTGGGACCCACTAGTGCGAAAAGTTCGGAAAAATTCGGCCAACTAGGTTAAGTTTCGGATACTGGGTTTAATTTACCGGGTGTTAAGAGATAATTAGAGGAAGCTATTTGGATTGATGTGAGAGGGAACAAAGTGATAGACTTGCATTAAATAAGTGACAAGTGTCACCATTTGATTGGAGGAACTTGTAAGACCACTATTCATTTTCTTACCATTGACCAAATAAATCAAAAATTCACCAAAAATTCCTCATTTTTGTCTTCCTCTTGGCCGAACCTCTTCCTACAAGAAAAGAAAGAAAAGGTTCCAAGTTTCTTGCTCCAATCTTGCCCAATCTCACAAACTAACCGTTTCATCTTGAATTCCTTCCATAAAACCTCTTCAATTAGTGTTAGTGAGTTGATTTGTGGAGTTATTTGGAAAGCTAAGAGGACCTATTGCTCTCTCTCTCTTGTTTCTAAGGTGAGTTGTGAAGAACCACCCTCCTCCCTTAATTGATGCTTAAATCATGATTAGTGGTAGTATGAGATGCAATATTATGGATTATTTCTTGATTTGTGGTTGAAGTGATGAAGTTTTATTAATTTTGGGGATTTTTCTGTTTTAATATAAGCATGGTTGTATGGCTATCTATGATGATTGGAAATGGTATATAATGATTCTAGAAGGTGGAAAAGTGGACAATTGCAATCAATTTCTGTTTTGGAAGAAATTTCAGAAAATTAGGTTTTGTGAAGGAACATTCTGCCCGAATTTTTAGCTCCTAGTTAGAGGCCGAATTGGCCTTGGCTTAAAATATGAAAATTGTAGGGAATAACATTTAGAGGTGCCTACAAAATTTCAGGTCAATCGGAGTAGCGTAGAGTGAGAAAAGTCGAAATTACTATTGCTGTTCTGGTTCTACCCCGAATGTAAGAATTGCGCCTGTAATTGGTTGTTTTGGCTGGAATTGCTTCCGAATTGGTTGTTGAGGCCTTCTGATGAAATTTAGCCCTGTTTCTTTTCTTTCAGCTGGTTTTGGAATTTCTGGATTTGGACTTGGAGAGCCTGAGTTATGATATTTCCGCTAGAATACATTCTGTGAATCTGTTTTTGTGATTCTGGTATGGTATCTTGCATTTTTGACCTGGTTATACTCGAAACTGGGTTCAGTGACCTTCTATAATGTAGTAGCCCTATCTCTTAGCTTCGAAACGGTGGGTCTTGGACCTTCATCCGATAATCGTAGTGCCTTTGGCACCATTACCGCAAAATGAGGACAAAAACTATTTTTTTCAGGGCTAAAGCTAAATCATTTCCGGATTTTTCTGGTTTCCTCTATTGTTTGTGTATGCTTAGGGAACCCTGTTTTGGTAGTATGTAGAATTGGTTTATGACTTGTAATCGAGTCTTATTGTGTTTATTTGAATAGTTTAGGGCTTGACTTTCATATCCGGTCATTTCCTAACTAAATTTTGTACTTGAATGCCATTAAGCCTAGTGAATGGCTTTTGGAAATGAGATTATTTTTGTACGAGATGTTGGGACTGATTTGAGGAAATAATGAAGCCATGATGGCTGGAAAATAGGTAAACACAAGGGATATGCTGCCGAAATTTTACTTGAAGGCTAGTTGGATTTACTTGTGATTTGAGCGAAGGGCTTTTGGGTTGTTTGAGCCTAGGTCTTCATGTTACCTTTTCGTTTCCAAAAAAAATCATGTTTTGCACCCTTGCTTTAGTAATTATTTGGCGAGGCATACGACTGGTAGTCGAGCCTCACATATACTCGATTTTTTAAAGTGGAACCTTCAATTGTTTTCCTTGGATTATTTTAGTGTTTCTTGGTGATTAAAGCTCTCTTTTGGGAGGTATCTGTACTTACCCCGGTGAGTGTTCCACTACCTGCTACCCGTTATGTGAAATATCTGAATATCTAAATACTTGATTTATGACTGTTGGAGCCAAATACTGTTTTGATAAAAGGGAGGCGAGGGTGTACTTTATCACACTCGTTCTCTGGTCTGTTCATATGCCAATTTTGAACGCGTATCTGAATCTGCTATCTGTATCTGTTATCTATTTCTGGATCTGTATCTGTTCTGACGTCGTTTTGAAGCTTGTGTCCAACGACCTTTCTGTGACCTCTGAGCTCAACACTTGTGGCCAGTTACTCGAGTCGGGCCGGCAAGGGCCTGGTCGATTAAATAACGAACCACGGTAGTCTGTTTTGGGATCTTTGGGTATTGAGACCCTTGATTCCGGGTATACTCGAGTATTACCATTTCTGATCTGATTGGATTTCGGGCCCGGTGGGGTATGTGAGGTGGAAGGAATCGAAGAAAGTGGAGTCTACGGTATTGGTTACTCCTTTAGCGTTGACGGAGTGTCAACTATTATTTCGATCAAGCTTCGATGATGCTAATGGGAATTTGGCTCCTGAGAGCCACCTGTATCCTTCTGATTTGAATCATTGGTTCATTTACTTTACATCTGGCATGTGTACCTGATTTGTTAAATGTGAAATGCCATGATTTTACTGCTATATGTCTGGTACCTCATTGAGCGCAAGCTCACCCCTTTCTGTTCCTTTTTGTTTTCCTTACAGGAAAATAAATACTTTTGGACTGGATTTGACAATTGGCTGCCAAATTGAGCTAGTTGAACATATCTTTTGTATAGCTCATGTATTGAAACCCTAAATGTACTTTTGGGACCGTTTTCCTTTTGATCTGGCAAACCAGACATGTATCCACTTTTGAATACTTTTGTATGCCACTTTGGCTTGTAAATGCTAAGTTTCAAGATGTGAATGTTTGCTTGATATTTGGTTGGGTTCTGACGGGTCGGTTACTATTCATAGCCGACTTCGGTTTCATTTTTTTTTATTTTAACATTTTGATTTGTTTACCCGCGTTGGTAAGCTCCGGAATGTATTAGCTCGTTCTATACCGAACCGTTAGTCCTGGCGAGAGCTGGGCAGGCAGTTCGCTAACCCCTTTGGTTCGCCTTAGGGGAAGGTGGGGCTGTCACAGAGTTTATTTCTTAAAATTCATCATGAAATCTTCAAAGAGCAAAAATAAAGAATGAAATGTACATGAGTATATACAAGACAAATAATTGTCTGAATAAAAACTTCATTATTGCCAATGTTTGACATTTTTTTTAAAAGCAATACATATGAGAAAAATTCTAAAGAACTCCTTTACACATGTATACACACTTTTCTCTCTTAATAACCCCTTTTTTTCCTTTGAGCAATGAAACCTCTTAAATGTTTTACACGAGCGCTTTCAAATGAATTTTCAAATTTACATTGTAGGACCTGCCCAAGAATCAAGTAATACTTGTAATTTTCAGGATTCATTAGATAAAAATCGTTATTAGATATAGAAAAATATTTTCACCTTATTGAAACGTCTTTTATAAATGCAGGGGAGGGGGAAAATAAAAGGAAAGAAGAAAAAAAATACCCAGAGTTAATAAGCAAAATTGTAAAATCGGTATGCATGTCCTATGGGGGAGCCCTTTTGCGCCAAGGGTAGGCCTAGCATGAAAAATGCAATCCTCCAGAGAAGGCACTATACAATACCTGATGGATCCAATCAACTTATTGAGTGAAAAATAATTTGAAAATTTTGGTTAATTGGAGTGACGAGAGACATTTGTCAAAATGAGGACAACGTCCGAATGGATTGATCACTTTGATCGATACAAGAATTTGGAAAAACGCACCGGTTTGACCTTGACGAACTTCCTATCAGAGAGATTGAAATTCGTTGACAAATTTTCTCAGTGAAACATGGGTGAAAACCCCAACAGACCAAATGGCTGGATGCAATGGATGGTTTTCTCAAAATCGACTAGGTTTCCCAATTTGAAATTCGACATTGAAACCCTAATTGGTCAAATGGGTTGAATGAAATTGACAATTTATTTAAAATCGACCGGGTTACCCTAAAAAGGGTAAACTAGTCAAATGAATTAGATGAAATTGATAATTTATTCAAAGTTGACCGGATTGCCCTAAAAATGGTAAACTGGTCAAAAGAATGAAATGGATGATTTATTCAAAATTGACTATGTTGTCCTAAAATGAATGAATTGACCAAATAAATCGAATGAATTTGATGGATAATTTGATCAAATGAATTGAATGGAAATGATGGTTTATTGAATTGTCTACCTATTGGTAGTTTCAAAAAAAATCATTGCGATGCATTAGTCTATGAATCTTCTAAAATCAAGATTTGGCCTCAATATGTTTATCGTCTCAACAAAGAAGGATCATTTGTAAATTTCTTCAAATTAATGTCCTTTCCGCAAGAGATTTTTACCAGTTTTTGATAAATGGCCAAAAAATGATTGTTAGATGTTCAAATTCTAATGTGCAAAATTTGTTCTACGATTACGGAAGAAAATCGGATCCCACCTTACCTTGTGCACTACCCCTTTGGAAGGTACAAGAAACATAAACATGCAAGTCTCATTGGACTACATGTCCGAGACATAAGGTGGTTTATTCCTATCGTGGGATCCCCTAAATGGTATTCCCTTCTACGGTTTATGCATGATACCATTTTATCAAAGCAATAAAATATACAATTAAAACGATATCATGACCTAAAGGGACCCTTTATACGCCAGGGTGGGCCTAGAATAATATGATATTATTAATTTATGAATGAAATACACCCAAAATTTTTAAACGTGCAATAGCCTATTTACAAGGGTAGGTTCTAAAAGGAGATCATGCCAGACCTCTTATTTCCTAACGTTTGTGAATGCAAAAAACAAGAAACAAAGAAAGTTAGTTCAACACATAACACGTTGTGGCAATCAAATAATAAATATAGAAAGCAAAAATAAGGAAAGAGGGTTGGAATCCTTCCCCTCGTGCCTAGTGTCCCTAATTTAGGATAAGGTCGACTCTACCCTAGGCAATTCTATTATGGATGCATGAGGTTTGGTTCACTAATGCATGGTCGACTCGATAAGGCTTCGGCTCCCAAGCCTTCAGACCTAAAAGCGAAGGGTCATCACTCCCAAGGCCTTCGGTCGGTGGCTCGAGTGATCCCTTAGGCATCGCTATGGACGCAGTGCACACCATCCGCCTACCTAAGGAAATCAATCCTAATCCTACAGGGTGGTGTGGGAAACGCCCACGATAAAGAAAAAATAGGGTAAATAAAACTATGCATGCACATATGAGGTGCTTTTCTTTTGAGGAGAGGGATTGAGAACCAACGCGAGGCTCTAGGGTAATATCCCCCCACCCAAATGCAATGCAAAGCGCGGAATCACATAAATAAACCATCCATCCATCCAAATTAATCATACGCAAAGGGTGAGGGAGTGAGTTGATACGCGCGAAATGCAAAAATCCTAGAAAAGAAAAAATGCAACCCTAAACATCCAAATGCTAAACATGAAAAGGGTAGAAAAGGAAAAGAATAACTAAATCAAGTGCTCGGACCCATTTAGGAAGTCCCCAGTGGAGTCGCCAGCTATCGCGCCCTATTTTTTAATAATAAAAGTATAATAAGTGAGTGAAGTATGGTTTGAAAAAATGGTGATGTATGTGAAAATGAAAGGGAAAGGCCATGGGACTTTGAAATGCAACCTTTTGGCCAAAAATAGTAATCTAAAAAGGTTTTGGTAAAATGTAGGAGTCACCACTTGGTATTGAGTTAGGGTGTACCAAGTCACCCAAAAAATGTGGATTTAAATGTAAAACCTTTTTAGATTGACTCCAAAATCTACGATAAATCAGAGAAAAATGGTTCGGGGGTCACAGTTGAAGAGAGGGAAGGCAAAGACAATGTCTAAGGCACCCTCTCAACCTAGCCTAAACTAGTTGCATGATTTAGTCATGATTTTCCTAATTTCTAATCAGAAGATGTATCGCATTTGGATGTAACTAATATGAAAGCAATCCTAAATCTAATAAGGAATCGAAAGGGACCAATATCTCTTAGAGGCTCGATCGGACTAAATCACATGAGTTGTGATAGCCAAGAATAAGCCCTCCAAGAGGTCACGAGTAGTGCTAATGATGAAAAAATGAATGGAATGAATGTATGCAATGTGAAAACATGAGCATGTGTGAAGTGAAAAAAGTAATAATAATAATAATAATAAAAATAATAGTGTGTAAGTGGGAGTGTGCAAATAGGGGTGCAAGGTGAGGTATGTAAAGTGATAGTGTGAAGTGCATGTGTGCTCAGTGATAGTATGTAAAGTGCTAGTGGTAGAGTGAAAATGTGTAAGATAAGAGTCATGTGAAGTAAACATGTGGAAAAAGTAATAGCATATGAAGTGAGAGCGCAAAGTGATAGTGAGTAAATGAAATGCATGAACCCTAGAGGAATGCAAGCAAGACGGGTACGGGGAAACCCTAAATCGTGACTTTTACTTTTTCTTTTGGTTAGAAAAAGAATGAGCGTGCTAAGGCTATGTGTAGCCAAACTCGTCCATCCTCCTTACCAAAAGAGTAACTCCCTAAACTAATCAGGCAAATGACCCTAATGACTAGAATGAAATGCAAAATCCTAAAGATCATACTTAGAATGTAGGAAAAGAGGAAAGGACCATGCAAAAATGTAAAAATACTAACAAATGCATGAAAATGTAGTGAGGGCATGCGAGTATGTACTAGCGAGGGAAGGCCCTATTGGGTCTAGCATTGGACTAGCCCTTTAACTAACGCTCTCTCACAAGCGTTGGACTTTGTAAGAGCTCGAGGGGAAGACCATGACTAGCATTGGACTAGCCACGGTAACGTGCATTCCATCCACATAATCAGATATAATACTTAAAAGCAAATAGACATGCTAAGCACATAGTTTCACATAGCACGTAGCACATAAGCATGCTTATCTAGATGCAGAAACCTAGGGAAAACAATTAAGCACGTAGGCAGGCAAGCACGCAAGTAAACGAAGCAAACAAACAAATGAGCCCTATCTATTACATTGGGGATGCCTACTACAATAAATAATTAAAATAAATACCTAACTATTACAAATTTGGCATTCAAATGCCTTTCAAATGATCAAAATTGAACTAGAATAAATATACAAAACTAAAGCCAATAAAGCAAATAAATAAATAAATGAAATAAATAAATAAACATTCAAGAGGCATGCAATTAAACACGTAAAGTCACAGGGGACACGTAGGCTCAAATAAAGTAAGAAATAAGGGATAGGGAGTACCTCCCTTGAATTGGGCCCTAATGGAGTGAAATTACTTATTTACCTTCCAAAAAACAAAGAAATGGTCAAGGCATCACTTTAGTTAATAAATAATCACAAAAGATAAAAATAAACATGAAATTGAATCAATTAAATCATGTAAACAAACCACATTTAAGAAGTTAAAAGAAGAAGGGACTTAAATGCAAAAATTAACAGAGTTTTGGGGGTTAAATTATAATCAACACAAAGATCCAAGGTCACAATTAAAGAAAAATAAAGTTCAGGGACCTATTTACAATTAAATTTGGGACCCAATTGAAAGAAGTTAAAAGTGTTTAGGGCCATAGTTAAGATACTCGAAAGTTAGATGACTGAATTGAAATTTCGTCATCAGACTCCTTGACTTAACAAGCCATTGGGCCCTTTTCTTTATTTGTTTGGGTCAAAAACCCTCCTAGCCCAACCAAGACCCAAGCAAAACAGACGGGCTAGCTTACACTTTCCAACAAATAAACCCAACCAAAAAAGTGGGCTTTTACCTCTTAAATCCAAACCAGAAAACCAACAAAATAAATTAAACCCACTTTTACAAACCCAAATAAACATTATTACCCACAAACAAAACCATAATCCTAAACCCAACAAGCTTAGCAAATCAACTAAAATTATTAAGCCACAATTAGGATCTAAATCCAGAATTAATCTAGCTAAAAGACTACCTATGCATATTAAAAGATGATTAAATTCTAAAAGAGAGAAACAAGTTCACTTTTTCCAATTTTTCGGGCCATAGTGAAATTAGGCAAAAATTAAGGAGTTAAATTGCAATTTTTCAAAAATTCATTCATTCATGAATTGCAGGAGATTTCTTCTTCGATGCAACTGAAAGTGAAAAATTTCTGCAACTTCTGATGCTTCAAAATTCCATTAGCTTTACACGGCCAACACACCACACCAATACAAGATACGAAGGGCAACGATAGTGAAAGATGACTCAAAAAATCATTTAGCTTCTCTCCCCTCCCCAACTGATGAAACGCACAGATTCTAGCCAGCTTTGGACTGGCCAGATTTCATCCCGAACGCGTGCAGAAAAAGGATAAAATCTCCTCCTTTTGGTTCAAAATTTCCATTCGGGCATTTTGTCAAACAATACATGGGCATGGAGGGTTTTAGCAATTTTTCGCTCAAGGAATGGAAATCAGAGCCCAAAAATTATCAGCAACACAAAAGAACGTAGACCAATCAATACACAGAGCGTGCGCGGTCAAACATTTATGAACAATCACCGAAAAATTGCAAGAAACAAATTCACCAGAGACAGATTTTGGGGTTGGCATTTCCAGCATTTATTCTTGAATGGAAGCTGAAATTTAAAGTAAAATGGCTACTTACCGTACTCCTTCTCGGTGAATGTTCGCTGGTGATGGTGGGAATTTCCAGAGCCGACAGCAAATTGCAACTCCTCCGCTCGGCTTTTCCTTTTTCTTGCCCAAAAGCTTTTCCCCTCTATTTGTTTGTTTTCTTTTCTTCTTGTCTGAACTTTTCTTCCTCTGTTTTCAGCCGAAACCTCCCCCTTTGATTTTTCTTGTTCCTCCTCCTCAGACTCTCTCTCTCGTTTTGCCTCACAACTAAACTCCCTCCTAATTTTCCAGATTTTTCTTTCCCTTTTTCTGTTCTGTCTTTTGCTCGTTGCATTTTCCGTCTTTCTTTATTCTATTTTAGTCGAAGTCTTTCTCCACTGCCCGCAATTCTTTTGGCGTTAGGGCTTGGCAGAAATAGTTGAAGTTCTTGCGGATGTGGGAGGTGGCATCAAAGGGGTTATTGGTGCGGAAAAAAGGCGGTGCAATCTAGAAATTTAGACCAGGGGCGACGCTAGGAGAAGCCCTGGCGGAGGGAGGAGGAGAGGCTAGGGGGGAGATGCGTAATTGTTTTTGGCCATATTGCATTGGCGCTTTGGAATTTCAGGCGGTTGTAATGGTGGCGTGGATGGAGTACTGGTTACCTTGGTGGTGGTTATGAAGTTAACAGAAATGTTTCTGCTGTAATTGAGGAAACAGGGAAAAAGACCCGAGAGTAAAGGTTCATGGGTTGAGGGCTGACTGGGACGTAAGATGTTGGATCGATGAAGAAGAACAAGATACCGATGTGGAAAGAATTCGAGAGAGATGAAAAGAGATTCCTCCTCTGCCGTCTCCTGTTCTTGCTCTTATTTCTTCTCCTCCCCAGACCCTTTGCTTTTTTTCTGTCCGCCCGAAGCCTCCCCTATTTTTCCCCCTTCTTTGCTTCTTTTTTCAAAAAAACAAATCCTATCCTACAAGTGTCCAGCTGCCTCCCCATCTAGGTGAGGTGTTGTCAAATACAAAAAGGGACACTTGTCCCTATTGCTTATCCCCACTTGTCTAACATGCAAGCTTCCACTTATTGTCTTTTGAATTTTGTTTTTTTTCTTTTTCTTTTCTTTTTTTACTAAAATTTAGTGTAAAATGCTCTTAAATCAATTAAAATAAAATGAGAGACACGAAACATAAACAAAAATAAAATAAAACAAAATGAAAATAAAATAAAAACCTAAAATTGAATCAAATAAGTCTAAAAATCAAAATTTGGTGTCTACAGTTGGTGTTTCAAATATCTAGGGAAATTGCTTCAGTACAACCTCAACAAGTTCTAGTAGGCCCTAACTACTCTCACATAGCTCTGTTAGTTGCGAGGAAGCTGTACATCACCTTTTTTTTTACTGAAGAAACCTTCTAAGACCTCTCTTCCTCACTAAATCTAAGGTAGCTTCATTTATTGTCCCATGTGATGCAATGTAACCACCTCTCTTTGATGAAACATAGAAATCTTGAGTTAATGGAAGTCCAAAGTAATGGGGCTGTAGTAGTACATCCAATCCACCCCCAGAATAATGTCCCACTCCCCAAGCTCCATTATCCTAATATCAAAGCCCACCCCCAAAATAATGTCCCACTCCCCAAGCTCCATTATCCTGATATCAAAGCAAAATCTATACTTCTACATATTCTAAAGAACTAGTGGACACCTAGCACTGTTGGTTACATAACTTCGATTCCCCATAATAACTGTGAAAGGCTTGACATATTCATGTGGAATTCCAAGATCTTTGACTACACTATGATGCACATAGCTGTCAGAGCTTCTTGTGTCCATCAAGATTTTCATAGGTATACTTGCTACTGTCAAAATGAGCTTTTGCCGTCACTACCACCTCTTCAGCTTTCTTCACCGCATCAAAAATGTTTCGAAAATACTCATGGGACCAAGTTTGGATGTGTTTTTTAGCTTGATGTAACTTGGCGACCAACCTCTACAATGGTGACCTAAAAAAGAACCTTCCCAACTTCTTCGAGTTACATCAATTAGTTCTGATTTAGACGTCCAAACATTCAAGAAACGGAAAGATCTCAGCTTATTATCAACCCTAGTCGTTGCCGCAAATAAAAGTGGAACATGGTCCGAAGGGTCTCTCTCAAAATGTTGCACCGTAAAATTAAAAGCTAAACAAGAATCACTTTGGTTAAAGAGCATTCTGTCTAGCTGCTTCCAAATGCGAGCTCACCCATCTCCCTCTATTATTACACCATGTAAACCTTGAACATGAGAAACCAGTGTCTTGTACTCCAGCCAAAGCCATAAATGACAAGAAATCCAATCCTTCAACCGGTCGAAAAGGTAAACCACCTCTCGTTTCCTCCCCACTTGATACGAACGTTGCCAACCTTGTGACGAAACCCGTAAGAGATTAGACTCAGGATCGACAAGAGGATACCAAGCTTGGAGTGGATGACCTCAACCCGTTAATCACGTGGTTAACGAACCTTGGTATAAGGGTAGTAGACGCCACAACCTAGTGCGATTCTAGATTGATAAGTCACGAACACTTAGAGAAATTCTAAGTTATTCAAGAAGCCTTGGAGAAATCAAGAAAACTCTCAAAATCTGATTTATTGATTGAATGAATAAAACATGACCCAAGGTAGGCTATTTATAGCCATACAAGTAGAAAATCTAAAGTGAAACAGAAAAGGCTAAACATGACTAAGGTTCCTTCATTTTAGGACCCTAGAATCGGCTCCTACATTTTAGCAAGCTGGCTGATTTTATTCCTTGAATAAAATGACTAAACAAGACTCCAAACTAACTAATTAAACGGCTAACACAAAAACTCGAACTAGGAAGCCTTCAATCGTGGTCCTCCTTGACTTGAACAACATGGACAACCTTCAATCCTTCATGTTCAAGTCCCTCAATGACTTTGAGGACAATTTCTTGGCTTTGCACCTCACAAACGAGTCCTTGAAGTTCCTCTCGCATCTTCTTAGTTCAAGCTCGCGTCACGGGTCCTAGAGGGACTCGAACCTTAGCCAATGGTATCTCTTGGTTCGTATCATTCCCCTCCTCTTAAAAAGGATTTGTCCTCAAATATTGGGGGGGGGGAAATGTTAATGAAAGGAAGAACATTGCACATTTTCCACCTGGATCATTTCAAATGTAATCCCTCGATGTCGGCGCGCTTGTAGGATAGTAATGTGGAAACTAGATGAATGAGCACTAGCCATGTCACATGTCGCTTGGACAACCTCATGATGTTCTTGAATAAGGACACTCTCCAAGACAAGAAACGCCTTGTATAAAGCTTGTGAAAATTCCATGTAGCACTCCAAAACTCTCTAATCAACCCTTGGTCATTGCATGTCAAATTCAAACCTACAGAACAAATCACACAATTAGTATATGTAGGTTTAATACTGCTTGACAACTTACGGTTCGTATGCATTAGATAAGGATCCTCATAATGACTCTCAATCAGCTTAGAAAAATCTCGAATCTGGTTGTGTAAAGTGATGAAATTCATCACTAAATGTTGGTGATAAGGTACTTTCTGAACGTATAAAGCTGAAGCAACGTATTGCACTTCCTTAGACGTACGAATCAACAAGTTAAAAACAACATTTGGATGCTCAACACACATTTTCACATCTCCCAACATGTGTGGTAGCAAAGGCTTGAAGTCCCCATCACATGAAGCACACGGGTTAGCACAATTCGAAGTAGACATAAGAAATAATTGACAATCAGCTTTAAGAGACAGAATTATGCTTGAAAATTCATAAACTAATATTGAGGATAGGTCCTCAAAACTGGCAGCAATAGATACTATAGTTTGCCTAGGATTCGATGGCTTTTCTTGAGGGACCATTGGAGGTATTCGGACAGCTTTACAATCTGCAAATAATGAACAAGTTTCATCATGTAAAGGACCAGAATTTGGAACAATAAGGAAGGCAATTTCATGAAGTAATGGTGATTTTTGAAATTGAACAGCTTTTACTCCCTTTAACACTTTATTCTTGAAAGTTGGTAACAGTTGAACAACCACAAATCCTTCAAAAGAAACAAGCAAATCAGCTTTAAAACCTCAACAAATTGAGAAGGAAATAATGGAGTATCACTAGATGAACGATAAGGAACTATAGAATAAGACTCAAGCGTAGTTACTCCCTTTGAAACTTTATTCGGATCACCAACAAACAAATCAACTCTAGGTGAGATATTGATCATTTGTTGATAACAAAGAGATACCACACTTAAAGCACAAACTCCATGAAAGCTCTTCAATTCTCTAAAGGAAGTAGGAATGGAACATTTTAAAATCAAGGCGATTGCACTTTGCTTAACCTGCACAAAACAAGAAACACTAGACAATGCAAAGTTAAGATAGTTAGTACAATAAGAAGTTCTCTTTACATCCTTAGATTTTACGATAGATGTTGGCTTTCTCTCTTGTTTTTCCACTATGGTTGAACCACTCATGGAATATTCCTCACACAAATCTTTTGAATGCTCACTCATTCTTCCTTTGATAATCTCCTCAGATTTCACCTCAAGTACATTCTCAACTTTAACCTCACATTATGCACCATCACGCACAACTCGCTCTCTCCCAAGTTTTTGTCGTAGGAGATGTTGATAAGAATTCCACCACCACGGCTCCTCCTTAGATGGCTTGTTGTATCCTTAGACTTTGAAGAAATTGATGTATTGAGCTCCTTTTCCCTTTTGATCAACCTTTTTTCCTTTAGCTCACCATGTGTTGACCCATTGTGAGAACTCTTATGCTCCACAGGTCGAGTATGATTGTGAGACTTCTCAAATGAGCAAGCTGATTTGGTTGAGAGTGAACCCTTTTTAGATGTTTGGCACTTCCTCCTTTGGTCTTCTTTATAGTCATCACAAGTGTGCTTGTATTTCTCATAAACACTTTTCGAACGATCACAACCCATCTCCTCCTTGAGGGTACGAAATTCATGGTTTGACATTTTAGCACGATTAGATTGAATGGAACCTCTCCTCTTGAGAGATTCATTCTCAATTCTATCAAGCCTTTTATGCATGAGTTGGACTGAGTTGTTTAACTTCCTTTCAAGATCTCCCAATATGGATTCCAACATAAGTGTAGGATCAAAGTGGTGTGAACTCCCTTTGGTGGACATCCTTAACCTGCAAAAAAGTTAGCAAAACAAAGGAAAGTTTCCTCACAACATACCCTTACATGTATGCGCTCGCTCTCGTGTTTAGTCACTCTAATGATCTCACCAATGTATTTTCAAGGCTTCTCGGTTAACTCCTTGAAGAAGTTAGAACTCCCTCTAGAGTTGTTCAACTTACCAACCAAGATCACAAGATTGTAGCAATTGAATGGAAAGGAACGTTGTAATTGCCCGAGACAAAAGTGACTCACAATCTGACCTCCAAGACTCAAAAATTTACTAGGAATATTCTACAAATTGATTTAAGAGTAGCGACAAATGAAAACAATAGCAAACGACTCAAAGCTGAATTTGGAATCCTAAAAAGACTCCTACTCGACTTACCCTTTTGCTGGAAATTCGAGCTGCTGTTTTCTTGATTTTTTGGTCAGTATTTTGGAGGGTAAATGGAGCTTTTAAGGTGCTCAAATAATGTGTAAATCAGTCCTCAAATTTCAATCAATCGGTTTGCAAAAAATAGCTCAACCGATTTAGGGAACTCAAGGATTCAATGGCAGTTTGGCTAAGGGTTTGGAAACTGATTTGGGTTTAGGAAGGCTATTTGGGCCTGATGTAGGTGGTTAGGGTGGCTTGGGTTGGCTTCTTGGCCAACTCCAATCCCAAAAGCTTTAAGATTTGGAAGTAGTTCAAGATTGGGACTTGTATCTCAATTAGGAAACTTGAGCCAATATCTTTCTTTCCTTCTTTTTTTCATTTTTTTTCTTTTTTTTCGTTTCTCTCTTTGTGGCTTGTTGACCTTGGTTCCTAACTTTTGATGATTACAAAACAAATGGATGCTGCTAACATCTCCTCAAAGGTTTTTCAGAAATGAAACAAATCAGATTCAAAGATTAAGCACATTTGAAAAAGACAGAGTATGCTGAACCTGTCGGACGCTCAAGAAGACAGTACCGGACGTCCGATAATCATTGCACAACTTCGGACGAATGCTTCGGACGTCCAATAGGATCCTTCGAAGTCGACGATTCTATCGGACGCTGAATATGTCTCTACCGGACGTCCGATAGAAACAAGATAATTTCTCAAATCTCTTTGTTTGCTGTCGGACGCACAAAAAGCTTGCATAGGACGTCCGAAAGAATTGAAGAAAATCTCTTAAACTCACTGCCTGCTGTCGGACGCATAAAACAGGGCTATCGGACGTCCGACACTCCAACGGCTAGTTGACTTTTTAGCTACTTTCTATCCATTGGAAGCACTAATGAGGCACTTTCTTGATCTTATATAAATAGTGGTTGGTCAGATACTTCAAATAACTTTGGCACACTGAAGATACAAAAGATCTAGAGTGATTTTAGTGAGAAAATACTTTTCAAAGAATATTTGTAATCTTAGTGGTGTGAGGTTCATTGTAAGCTTTTCATTTATGAGTGAATACTTCATGAGTGTAGCTCTATGAGGGTTGTCCTGAGGGATAGTAAAACGTCCTGGCTTGATCGAGTGGAGTTCGGGGCAAGGAGGAGGTGAACCTTCCTTTGTATACAAGAGTGATTGTAATTCATCAACTTGAAGTAGCTTGTTTAAATTAACCTACAAGCTCAAGAGTAGCTGCGTAGTTAATTGGTTTGCTATTCTTTCCTTTTTATTTACTTATTGTTACGTTTGTGTTCTTTAAATTGATTATCTCTTCTACTCCCAAACAGTCTTGCTTTCTTGTTAATTGTATCATTGGTTGTCTTTGGGCCTGACAATTGGTATCAGAGCTTGGTCTCCTAGAGATTAAGCTCAATCGGCTTTGGAGTAAAGATGACAACCAACAATGCCATGTTTTTTGAAGAACATTCTGTCATTAGACCACCTATGTTTAATGGGTCAAATTATGGGAGTTGGAAAGAAAGAATGATTATTTTTTTGCAATCTATTGATATTGAATTGTGGTTTATTATTAGTGAAGGTCCATATGATGTCTCTCTTATAGATGAAAATACTCATAGATCTAGACCAAAAATAAGAAATGAACTGACTGCTATAGATAGAGCTCTTCTCACCTTAAATGCAAAAGTCATGAATGTGTTACATTGTGCTTTAGACTCAAATGAATCTATTAGAGTCAAAGGCTGTAAGTCAGCCAAGGAAATTTGGGATAAACTGAGAGAAATTCATGAAGGTAGTGAGAATGTTAGAGAACAAAAGAAATCCATTCTGGTTACCAAGTATGAATCGTTCAAGATGGAACCTCATGAAAATATTGATGAGATGTACTGTAGATTCAATGACCTCATTAAGGACTTAGAGGTGCTGGAAAAAGAATATTCTCTAAGTGAGAAAAATAGAAAAATCCTGAATGCCTTGTCCAATGATTGGGAAAATAAAGTGACTGCTATTGAGGAGGCTAAAGATTTGAATACTATGCCTATTGAATCTCTTATTAATTCTCTAACCTCTTATGAGCTGAAATTTAAATCCAAAGTGCAAGAGGAGGAGGATGTGAAAGTAAGAAGGAGCATTGCTCTAAAGGTATCACAAGATGAAGATGATTCTGCCTCCCTAGATGAAGAAGATGTGGAAGTTGATGACAGTGATCTTGCTCTCATCACAAGAAGTTTCAAGAGGATTCTCAACAAAAAAAGATTTAGAAGAGGAGATTCTAATCAATTCAACAATGCAAGAAACAAAGGAAGATATGAAGCCAACAAAAAGCAAGGTGACAAGTGCTTTGAATGCGGCCAACCTGGACACTATGCAAGTGAGTGTCCAGTGAAGAAGAGAAAAGGTGAAAGAAAATCCAGATTCAATAACTTCCAGTTCACATGGAATGAATGCAACTCCGATGGTGAAATTGAAGAGGAAGAAGAATCTGCTCAATTGGCTTTCATGGCCATTGGAGATGATGAGGTAACAACTTGTAACTCTCAATTTGAAAGTGATGATGAAACTGATGATGATCTTGAATCTTTCATTATAAAATTGCATGATAGTTTGAAAGAATCTTATGCTAAAAACAAAGAGTTAAAACAGAAAATTAATTTTTTGCTTCGAGATAATGCAAATCTTTTTCAACAAAATAAAAAGTTGAATGCTGAAAATGATTTCTTCAAAAAGAGTGAGACTGCTTTACATTTTGAGCTTGATAGAAAAATAAAGCTTTATGAATCGTTCAAAAAGGAACAAGGTGACTTGAAAAGAAGAATGGATGGTTTAAATAAGTTGCTCCAAAATAAAAAATAAGACTGTTTTCAAAGTAATAAATCAAAACCTCATTTTGGCACTCATCAGATAAGACTGAATCAATATGCAAATGAGTTTGCTATCTATAGGAAAAGGCAAGTCAGATTTATTAAACCCGTTCATGTGAATAACTCTTTGATTATGTGTAATTTTTGTTGTCAAAAAAGTCACATGAAAAGTGATTGTTATGTTAGGAAAAACATGAGAAGAGGCATGAAATGCATGTGGATAGTTAAACATGATGCTAAGTCTAACAAGTAGGGGATATTGGTAAAATTGAAGAGATTCTTGTTCATAATGCTTTTCTGTAATTCTTTTTTGAAGTTTCTGATGCTTAGAACTGTTTTTTTTTTCTTGATGTTTTTGAATATTACTGAATTTATATGATGTCAAAAAGAGAGAAAAAAGAATAATGCTGATCTCATGATGATTTGCTGTGATTGCTGTCATTTCTCTATTTTTTATTTGGATTATTGGATTCTCTGTTATTGTTGCTGATTTTTGGTGGCTGATTTTTACTCTCATCTTATGATGACAAAAAGGGGGAGAAATGGATGCTATGTGTAAGGGGGAGTTATTCTGAATTCATAAGTTTAGATGCATTGTGTGAGGGGGAGCTTATGCTTATATGCTCAATTTTTTTTCTTCCATCCATTGTTTTGTCATCATCAAAAAGGGGGAGAATGTTGACCTTGGTTCCTAACTTTTGATGATTACAAAACAAATGGATGTTGCTAACATCTCCTCAAAGGTTTTTTCAGAAATGAAACAAATCAGATTCAAAGATTAAGCACATTTGAAAAAGACAGAGTATGCTGAACCTGTCGGACGCTCAAGAAGACAGTACCGGACGTCCGATAATCATTGCACAACTTCGGACGAATGCTTTTATGCGTCCAATAGGATCCTTCGAAGTCGACGATTCTATCGGACGCTGAATATGTCTCTACCGGACGTTCGATAGAAACAAGATAATTTCTCAAATCTCTTTGTTTGCTGTCGGACGCACAAAAAGTTTTCATCGGACGTCCGAAAGAATTGAAGAAAATCTCTTAAACTCACTGCCTGCTGTCGGACGCATAAAATAGGGCTATCGGACGTCCGACACTCCAACGGTTAGTTGACTCTTCAGCTACTTTCTATCCGTTGGAAGCACTAATGAGGCACTTTCTTGATCTTATATAAATAGTGGTTGGTCAGATACTTCAAATAACTTTGGCACACTGAAGATACAAAAGATCTAGAGTGATTTTAGTGAGAAAATACTCTTCAAAGAATATTTGTAATCTTAGTGGTGTGAGGTTCATTGTAAGCTTTTCATTTATGAGTGAATACTTCATGAGTGTAGCTCTGTGAGGGTTGTCCTGAGGGATAGTAAAACGTCCTGGCTTGACCGAGTGGAGTTCGGGGCAAGGAGGAGGTGAACCTTCCTTTGTATACAAGAGTGATTGTAATTCATCAACTTGAAGTAGCTTGTTTAAATTAACCTACAAGCTCAAGAGGAGCTGCGTAGTTAATTGGTTTGTTATTCTTTCCTTTTTATTTACTTATTGTTACGTTTGTGTTCTTTAAATTGATTATCTCTTCTACTCCCAAATAGTCTTGCTTTCTTGTTAATTGTATCATTGGTTGTCTTTGGGCCTGACATGGCTCTCCCTAAATCTTTTCAAGAAAGTCAGATTTAGTCCCAACAACTTGAATTCAGATCACGGTTCCAAGATTTGCCAAGAAAGTTGAAGTTTTGTTCCAAGTATCAAGAAACCCTCTATGTTTTGACAAGAAATTCAAGAATTCACAAATCAATCTTGGTTTGGCCCACGAACTTCAAGAATTTCGTTCAAGAAGCTCAAGAACTTCCCAAAATATGTTTTGGTAACCAAGATTTGCAAGAAATAACACAAATATTCAAGGTTTAATGGTGAAAACAGGTTCGGCAATCCAAGAGAAAAAAATTCCAGCAAACTCGACTCAAGAACAATGGTATGCGACACTTTTTTTTATACTTTTGCTGGGTTGTTTTCACAGCCAAAGTGACACAACCAACACAAGAAACACACTACAATCTAGACAAAAGCCAATAGGAAATAGCATCCAAGATTTCGAACAGATTGCAACACAATACACGAGACACGACAAGAAACAAGGAAGAACCCTAGCGGTTGGAATTTTTTTCTTTTTCGTTTGTTTTCTGGACAAAACACAAGGCTAACCACAATAATTAACAACAAACTAGACACAAACACAAAAGGGATAACACACAAACAGATTTTGTGTTCGGATGAACAGTGATGGTGAATAGTAATCGGTAAATAGTACTTTTTTTTTTTTTGGGGTAGAATTACGACAACAAGGCAAGACATGAATAGCAACGGAAACAATGAACCCTAAACACTAGAAACATAGGAAAACAAGATACGAAACAATAAACAAGGGATATAACTTTGATACCTCTTAACTAGCTCTGATTACCAACTGATACGAACGTCGCCAACCTTGTGACGAAACATGTAAGAGATTAGATTCAGGATCGACAAGAGGATACCAAGCTTGGAGCGGATGACCTCAACCCGTTAATCACGTTGTTAACGAACCTTGGTATAAGGGTAGTAGACGCCACAACCTAGTGCGATTCTAGATTGATAAGTCACGAACACTTAGAGAAATTCTAAGTTATTCAAGAAGCCTTGGAGAAACCAAGAAAACTCTCAAAATCTGATTTATTGATTGAATGAATAAAACATGACCCAAGGTAGGCTATTTATAGCCATACAAGTAGAAAACCAAAAGTGAAACGGAAAAGGCTAAACATGACTAAGGTTCCTTCATTTTAGGACCCTAGAATCGGCTCTTACATTTTAACAAGCTGGCCGATTTTATTCCTTGAATAAAATGACTAAACAAGACTCCAAACTAACTAATTAAACAGCTAACACAAAAACTCGAACTAGGAAGCCTTCAATCGTGGTCCTCCTTGACTTGAACAACATGGACAACCTTCAATCCTTCATGTTCAAGTCCCTCAATGACTTTGGGGACAATTTCTTGGCTTTGCACCTCACGAACGAGCCCTTGAAGTTCCTCTCGCATCTTCTTAGCTCGAGCTCACGTCACGGGTCCTAGAGGGACTCGAACCTTAGCCAATGGTATCTCTTGGTTCGTATCAGCAAAGCTCTTTCCTAATCGGTACATTTTCCATGCACAAATGAAAAGACCACCGAAACGGAGAATAATTGCGAATGGATTTTAATTAACAAAATGCTGACTAGATTCACCAATATGTTCACAAATAAATGATTTTTGATAGAACACCCAAAGAGAACCCTCGCTATTCACCACACAGCTATCCATCTTCAACTGTAAATGAATCACATGAACATCCACTGGAGATTAGGTTTACAAATAGGAACTAATTGAATGAAAAAATTAGTGATAAGTCTGTTTAAACGACAAAGATTTTGGGCATGTGAGATACCCTAAATGTTCCAAAATAAAAACTTAATCATCGAACAATGCAGCAAAAGAGTTTGTGCATGATTTTGACTTAGAGCGTAAGGATCGATCACCAAGAAATTGGGATTGAATACTTTTGTGCTTAGCCTTCATGATCACTTTAAAGCCCTCCTCTGCCTGAACTTTTTCTTGAACTTGCTGAATTATAGGATCTAAGTTAAAAATATCAACAACCAATGAATTGGTCTCGCTTTGCACAGCTCCCAACTCACCACGCGGAGACAAATTCCCAACTCTTTGCTTTACACTATTAACCTTATCCTCCTACATTATCGAGCCTAATTCCACCTTCGTTAGTCCACCATCTTTCCTACCACCCTCCCCACTAGACGGAGCAGCCATGTCAACTGATACAACCACAGAAGTTATGGCTTGAAGGACTGCTGAACTACCCCCCGGAGGATTTGCAGTCATAGTCGAGGTACATGATAAAGCTGCAGCACTACTACCCGACACTAGAGAATCATTTGAAGTGAAATTCTAGGTATGCAACTTCTCTACCACCACTACAAGAGAATCTATAGTCACTTCTGAAGTTGTCGTCACTAGTGGCATATTAATAGCCGAACTTGGCATGGACTCTCTCTGAAACTCAACATGACCACCTGAGTTACCAGTAATCTCCTTCCCCGCTGAGGCAGGCAAAGATGAAACCAGATTCAACTCTGTTGAAATCTACTTCACCTCTGATGCACTAGTAGCAACAACCACCGAAACAGGCAAAGCTGAAACCAGATTAACAACTGATTTCTTCTTCACTTCCAATGCACGTGGAATAGTAGCTACTGCAATATTTTTGGGATAATAAACCACGTGCTCAACCTTCCTCTCATCCCTTTTCGTTCGAAGGTTTAGGTGTGACAGCCCTACCTCTCCCTAGGGCGAACCCTAGGGTATCAGCGGACTGCCTGCCCAGCTCTCGCCGAGGCTCAGTCGATCAAAGTACTAATAACTCAAATGAAGCGGATGAGATATCTTCCAAGCAAGGGAGTGTAACCCTAATTAAACATAATCACTACACCAACAATCCAAAAGCTTAGTACACATATAGCTAAAAGTCAACTTACCACTCCACACATAACTTACATAACATAAGTCGGACTTATAGAACCAAGCTTACAGGAGTTAAAAGTAAGGTCTTCTTAAACAAAAGGTTACAATATCAAAATACAAGTTCATAGCAAAACAAAGCTAGGTAAGCTCTTGATCAAATCCATCCCTGATCTGTTAAGGAAAACAAAGGGAATGGGTGAGCTAACTCCCAGTGAGGTTCCAAATAAAACAAGTAGACATATAGCCAAGTAAGGTCACAAAATGATCAAATAACATCATACAGGAAGATAACAGTTTAATCACAGTTCAATTCAAGGATACGGGTGGCTTTCAAAAGCCAACAACCACTGGAGCTTGATCATAACTGGATCCGTTGACTCTCCATCAATGTTTGTATTCACAGAATGTAAGTCCGTGAACACCGCTTTCACCAACCTCCGTCCACCAATCAACCTCCTACCGGGCCCGCACGCCACAAACAGTAGTTTGGTAATACTCGAGTATAGCAGGAATTCAAGATTCCAAAGAAACAGGATCAAGTCGAGGATTTTACCACTGGCGGTGCTGGGCAACACAACAAACAAGCACAACGGTCATACTTCTCCATGGACCTCCAAACATCAGTCCCCAAGGTTTATCGGCCTTCTCGACCAAACCCTTACTGGCTCGATACAACCGACTTTACCTAAGAGGTTGGGTACCCAAACAGTAGCAGTAGTTGATGGGATATCACCCAAACAACTCAAACACAGCCATATATATAGCAAAATCTCATTTCATAATAACAGTATACAGAGCCTCATTGGAAAACAAGGGAGGTCGAGTGCGATAAAGTACACGCTCGCCTCCATTTTATCAAAACAGTATTTGGCTCCAACAGTCATAAATCAAGTATTTCAGATATTCAGATATTTCACATAACGGGTAGCAGGTAGTGAAACACTCACCTGTCAAGCAATGCAGTAGTCAAACATCACGTATCTCAGTTACGATCACCTTCATTTCCCAATCCTAGGGCAACGAGTGAAATCGTTAACAAATTAGGTTCATTTCCCACTCAATTGTAGGCTCATTAAGTGACCAAGTGAGTGGTTAAAGTCACTCAATTCATCATGTAAATTAGGCCCAAAATGCAGTAAAATTTCATGAGGAAACTGTGACGGCCCCACCTCCCCCTAGGGCGTACCTCAGGGTTCGACGGGTTGCCTGCCCAACTCTCGCCCGGACTCAGTCGTTCACTACAGTTCTCAATTAAAATCGGAATAAATCACAAGAATAAATAGGGCAGCGATCCAAACTTAAAGCGAAACTTATATACATTGCCATCCAAAAAGGGAGTATAAAGATCGAATATACAAAGGTTCTCAATCCTTCATACGTCCAACCCGTGCCAAGCACTAGGCCGAGAACCATTACAAAAATAACAAAAGAACTAGACTAGGCTAGTCTATGCTCTCATCCTGCTCGCCGTCCCCTGTTAAGGAAAACAAAACTAAAGGGGTGAGCTAAAAGCTCAGTGAGGTTCCGAACACATAGTCAGATAGTCAATTCAATACGTTAAACATGGAGTATCAATAATTCAAGAATTTTTTACAATGGAAAGCGATAGTAACACATTCATTAAAAGGATACGAGCTCACATGGAGCTATTCATTCGTTCGTTCGTTCCCCTGACATTTTTCCCTATTCCTCCAATTATTTGAAAATTTCCTTTTTGAGAAGTAAAACCCTCGTGCCTTCGTTCGTTCATTCATCCCCTTCCGGACGTTGACCGGACTCCACCCATCCGAACGTGGCCGGACTACAAGGTAATACTCGAGTATACCAAATTCACCCATGATCACCATATCGCCCGATCGAGTCCGCTTCTGGCTCGAGTCGATCGGTAACGAAGGGCAGGGCCCAATTCAGCCAAAAGGCTTATATCATGCGCAACTAATATTTCAATCATTAAATCATTGAAAATTTCACGTTTCATTTAGGTCCAGCGCGATAAAGTACACGCTCACCTAGAAAGTTCGTTTTGGAAATCATTGAAAACACTTAACACATCATCAAACAACAACAACAAGTCATGAAGTCATGGAGAATATAACAAACAAGAAACACTCACCTATGTACGCAAAACAACGGGTAAAATATCCTTCTGGATATTATCCTCAGTCACCGAGAAAACCTAAATTAAACGAGAAAAAATATTACAGATCATCTAGCACAACAATTAGGTGCAATAAAAGAAACTCGACAATTATTGAGTAGAACGTACAAAAAGACTTTAAAGTGAAACGAGGACATTTGGACCCGTGGACAAAAATAACTAGGGTTTCATAGACCAAACGTAAATATACCAGTTCAAATAGAAACTTAGTCCTCGAGCGAAAATTTGGACAGCATGCCCTTTGTGTTTACCTAATTTTCCAGCCATTTTGGCTTCATTATATTTCTCATTCAATCCCAAGGTCATACACAACACAAATGCATTCAATAGCCGTTCCATAGGCTCAAGAAAATACAAGAACATAAATCAACTAATAACAAATGCAGAAATGAAGTTTACAAAAGACAGATTTGACGGGTTTTTACAGAAAGAGCACATCTGAGGCTACGCTTATCGGATTGGTGTGAAACCTATACCGTTTCGAAGCTAAGACGAAGGCCTACAACTTGCATGAAGGTCACTTAGTCAAATTTCTAGTGTAACCTGGTTAAATTCCCAATTTACAGAGCCAACTTCCAACTATACGGCTAATTAATTGCACTGGACTAGAATGGTCATATCTCAGGCTTCCAAGGTCCGTTTAAGGTGTTCTTGTAGGTGTTAAAAAGCTAAGACAGAGTACTAAATGTTTCATGTTTTGGAAAATGGCTAAATCACCACGGATCCTTGAGAATAAACAAGATAAACTAGATGAACAGACTAAAACGGAACACTGGAAACATCCTAAAACAGTGAGGGTATTTTGGTCTTTTCACAGGTTACACTGCTTCGATTGAGCTGACATTTTGTAGGCACCTATAAAATCCATTCTCTACAACTTTCATGTTTTATGTCAAGCCTAATTCGGCCTCTCATATGATGCAATAAAACCGGACAGAATAGAGCTGAAATTTTCCAGAAATCTGGAATTTTTTATTCCAATGATAACTTTCTTCATTTCTTGCTTCAGTTGCTACCAAAACCCCCTATACAATCTTGGATACAACATATATTAACCATACATCAAGTTTGACAGCAATTCATCAAACCCTAATTCATGTATCCACAAGGAAAAGCAACACCCAAGACATGATAACAACCATTATTCACCACAAATTTGAGTTGCTAAGCTAATTTAAACAAGATTAAGAGTAAAAATTGGGGAAATTATCATCCTTACCTTGCTTAGTGTCTACCAAGAGCAACCCTAGCTTTCCCCTTCAAAAATTCACCAACACCTCACTAAATCAACACTCAAATATAACTTTAATCGGTTTACTTTCTTTGTTTCCTCACTTTGTAGCTCAAATTCAAGATGAAGGAAGATGGGTTTTTCTCTCTCTTTTCCCCTCTCTAGTCTCGGCCACCAGCAGAAATAATAAAGAAGAAAGAACAAAATTGGGGATAAAATGGTTGGACTCTTGGTTGGTCAAGAAACCCTTAGGTGGCGACAAGTGGCGCCACCACCACCACTCTTTTTTTCTCTTTCTTTTCTTTGCATTTGGTCCACATTTTCGGTCAAGGCTAGCTGGCCATGAGGGGGATATTTTGATCAAATATTAATGAGCTCATGTGGAAAGAAAGTGGTGGTCAAGTGGTGCGTTCAATCGGTAGTGCGCGGTACCCTTCGGTTCACGCAGTTTTTCCTTAAAACACACGTACAAGGGTTTTTTCTTCCCAATCACTAAATTTTTATCATGGCTCCTAATCACATATTATTTCTCACCTAAAAGTCACTCTTAATCACCAAATTTGAATCCTTGCTCCGTACCGAAAAATCATCCGGCGAAAAATAGCGAAAATCCTAGTTTGCTCCAATCTTGAAAACGTAGAGTGAAACCCTACTTTCTAGGTTCATTTGCACTTATCGGGGAATGATTGGGTAGTAGGGCTTTAATAAATAATAATTTCCAAATAAAAGGGCATTTTTGAGAAAAATATAAGGAATTTACGAGTCCTCACACTCTCTTCCCCTTAAAAGAATTTCGACCTCGAAATTCAGACCTTTCGTCGCCTCGGAGGACCCCAGAACTCGGTGCTGATCTGCAGCATAAACTTGTGTTGATACTTTTGTTCGGTTTCCTCTTTCATGAATTTGTTTCATTTTGGTTCCTTCCACTTGTTGAGTACTACCCTCTCGTGGTTGTTTCTTCGGGCAATTGCTAAGTTGATGATTGCTACTCCCACAAATCAAACATTTTCCCCCTTTCTGCCAGCAATCATTCTCAGTGTGATTTGCCTTTCCACAGTATCCACAGGCCAATCGAGGAGCTACTGTTGGATCTCCTCGAGAAATGTCCTTTGATCCGATCTGACTTCCTTTCATGGACCTTTCATCTAATGCTCTTAAGGTCCAAGGTGGGCAGGGTGAATGGTTCACTTTTTGCACTTTGGAGAGCGTTATCTTTTCTCCGGATTCCTCAGGTATACTGCTGGATGTATCTCTTTTCCGCGTTTGAAAGGCTTTTACTTGGGCTTTCACATCCTCAATTCTTTGGGCCTTCTCAAGAGCCTCTGTAAACGTATTAACTTGAACTGCCGCTAATGCCTCCTGGATTTCCAAATTTAGTTCTTGTATAAATTGTCTTATTCTCCGTCGCTCCGTAACCACCAATTCGAAAGCGAATTTAGACAGTCTAGTAAATTTGGTCTCATAATCGGCTACACTTAAGGTTCCCTGACGCAACCCAATAAATTCGTCCTCTCTCCTTTCTTGGGCTAAAGTTGGGAGATACTTTTCGTTAAATTCCCTTACAAAGTTCGCCCATGTCCATACCGTCTGTTGTCTTTCCCACTTGGCCTTAATTACATTCCACCACGCGCGGGCTGGTCCTTCGAATTGAAATACAACAAAATTTACTTGTCTTTGCTCCGTGTAATTCAAAGCTGCGAATATATTAATCATTGCCTCCAACCACTGCTCAGCTATATCCGGATCAAGCTCTCCTTGAAATTTCGGAGGTAGAAACTTTTGGAACCTCTCAAGAGCCTTATCCTCTCCGATCTCAGGATTCCGGGGTTGATTCACTGGCATTTGACCCAGTTGATCTACCAGTCATGCCAGGATATTTGTCTTTTGTTGCATCGCCGTCGCCATTTGATCTCCAGCCTCAACCCTCGGTCCCTGTTCTTGTTCGGCCACTGTTTCTCTTTCTTCTCTCGGTTCTTGAGCTTGCCTAGCTCCACGGCCATGACTAGCTCCACGTCCACGACTACGTCTCCCGTCCATATATATATTTTCCCTCTCTCTTTTCTTTTCTTTCTCCCCAAAAGATAATACAGTAAATAAACACAGTAAATTGACTACAGTAACAAATTCTAGCATTCCAAATACACAAATAAACATATACGTACATAACACGCCAAATCAAGAAGACGGATAAGCAAATACACAAATACATATCAAGTTGGACAGATAACCATGTACACACAGGTATACTAACGTCATGTAGTAACAATATACAGGTAAATCAAAAGGAAAAGGTGAAGTCGTCCCAGTATCAGCCCGTCCAGTCTCTCACGTCACTTACTATCCAAACTAGATGTCCCTGACCTCTTGTGCTCATTCTAGTCAGACAAAGTCTGTTCATGTTCCCAAAATGCAAGTCTCAAGTCCTTAGCAGCGCCACAACTCTAGAGTACTCAGGCATGAGAATCCGAAATAAGATAATTCATATCTCGAGTTGCAGTCCCAAGAGTAAACTACCGACAATCGAAATTCCTACCTGACATACCTATCTATGGTCCTCAGATACCACGAGAAAGATTTAAGGCCTATAACATTCGTAATTCATCGCTTCACTTAGTCCCTCATACTTATTCACCACTTAGTCCAGGGTCACTCCGCGCAGAGACCACGCGAAGCAGCTATAGGTTTTATCCCTCAATCGCTTAACTTTCAGGTCAAATCGAATCCCATAGTCCGGCATCCTAAACTTCAAGTCGAGGATACACTACAGAGATCTGAAGCCTAAACTCTGATACCACCTGTGACGGCCCCACCTCCCCCAAGGGCGTACCCCAGGGTTCGGCGGGTCGCCTGCCCAACCCTCACCGGGATTCAGTCGTTCACTACAGTTCTCAATTAAAATCGGAATAAATCACAAGAATAAATAGGGCAGCGATCCAAACTTAAAGCGGAACTTATATACATTGCCATCCCAAAAGGGAGTATAAAGATCGAATATACAAAGGTTCTGAATCCTTCATACGTCCATCCCGTGCCAAGCACTAGGGCGAGAACCATTACAAAAATAACAAAAGAACTAGACTAGGCTAGTCTATGCTCTCATCCTGCTCGCCGTCCCCTATTAAGGAAAACAAAACTAAAGGGGTGAGCTAAAAACTCAGTGAGGTTCCGAACACATAGTCAGATAGTCAATTCAATACGTTAAAAATGGAGTATCAATAATTCAAGAAATTTTTACAATGGAAAGCGATAGTAACACATTCATTAAAAGGATACGAACTCACATGGAGCTATTCGTTCGTTCGTTCGTTCCCCTGACATTTTCCCTTATTCCTCCAATTATTTGAAAATTTTCTTTTTGAGAAGTAAAACCCTCGTGCCTTCGTTCGTTCATTCATCCCCTTCCGGACGTTGACCGGACTCCACCCATCCGAACGTGGCCGGACTACAAGGTAATACTCGAGTATACCAAATTCACCCAGGGTCACCATATCGCCCGACCGAGTCCGCTTCTGGCTCGAGTCGATCGGTAACGAAGGGCAGGGCCCAATTCAGCCAAAAGGCTTACATCATGCGCAACTAATATTTCAATCATTAAATCATTAAAAATTTCACTTTTCATTTAGGTCCTGCGCGATAAAGTACACGCTCACCTAGAAAGTTCGTTTTGGAAATCATTGAAAACACTTAACACATCATCAAACAACAACAACAATTCATGAAGTCATGGAGAATATAACAAACAAGAAACACTCACCTATGTACGCAAAACAACGGGTAAAATATCCTTCCGGATATTATCCTCAGTCACCGAGAAAACCTAAATTAAATGAGAAAAAATATTACAGATCATCTAACACAACAATTAGGTGCAATCAAAGAAACTCGACAATTATTGAGTAGAACGTACAAAAAGACTTTAAAGTGAAACGAGGACATTTGGACCCGTGGACAAAAATAACTAGGGTTTCATAGACCAAACGTAAGTTTACCAGTTCAAATAGAAACTTAGTCCTCGAGCGAAAATTTGGACAGCATGCCCTTTGTGTTTACCTAATTTTCCAGCCATTTTGGCTTCATTATATTTCTCATTCAATCCTAAGGTCATACACAACACAAATGCATTCAATAGCCGTTCCATAGGCTCAAGACAATACAAGAACATAAATCAAATAATAACAAATGCGAAAATGACGTTTACAAAAGACAGATTTGACAGGTTTTTACAGAAAGAGCACATCTGAGGCTACGCTTATCGGATTGGTGTGAAACCTATACCGTTTCGAAGCTAAGACGAAGGCCTAAAACTTCCATGAAGGTCACTTAGTCAAATTTCAAGTGTAACCTGGTTAAATTCCACATTTACAGAGCCAACTTCCAACTATACGGCTAATTAACTGCACTGCACTATAATGGTCATATCTCAGGCTTCCAAGGTCCGTTTAAGGTGTTCTTGTAGGTGTTGAAAAGCTAAGACAGAGTACTAAACGTTTCATGTTTTGGAAAATGGCTAAATCAGCACGGATCCTTGTGAATAAACATGATAAACTAGATGAACAGACTAAAACGGAACACTGGAAACATCCTAAAACAGTGAGGGTATTTTGGTCTTTTCACAGGCTACACTGCTTCGATTGAGCTGACATTTTGTAGGCACCTATAAAATCCATTCTCTACAACTTTCATGTTTTATGTCAAGCCTAATTCGGCCTCTCATATGATGCAATAAAACCGGACAGAATAGAGCTGAAATTTTCCAGAAATCTGGAATTTTTTATTCCAATGATAACTTTCTTCATTTCTTGCTTCAGTTGCTACCAAAACCCCCTATACAATCTTGGATACAACATATATTAACCATACATCAAGTTTGACAGCAATTCATCAAACCCTAATTCATGTATCCACAAGGAAAAGCAACACCCAAGACATGATAACAACCATTATTCACCACAAATTTGAGTTGCTAAGCTAATTTAAACAAGATTAAGAGTAAAAATTGGGGAAATTATCATCCTTACCTTGCTTAGTGTCTACCAAGAGCAACCCTAGCTTTCCCCTTCAAAAATTCACCAACACCTCACTAAATCAACACTCAAATATAACTTTAATCGGTTTACTTTCTTTGTTTCCTCACTTTGTAGCTCAAATTCAAGATGAAGGAAGATGGGTTTTTCTCTCTCTTTTCCCCTCTCTAGTCTCGGCCACCAGCAGAAATAATAAAGAAGAAAGAACAAAATTGGGGATAAAATGGTTGGACTCTTGGTTGGTCAAGAAACCCTTAGGTGGCGACAAGTGGCGCCACCACCACCACTCTTTTTTTCTCTTTCTTTTCTTTGCATTTGGTCCACATTTTCGGTCAAGGCTAGCTGGCCATGAGGGGGATATTTTGATCAAATATTAATGAGCTCATGTGGAAAGAAAGTGGTGGTCAAGTGGTGCGTTCAATCGGTAGTGCGCGGTACCCTTCGGTTCACGCAGTTTTTCCTTAAAACACACGTACAAGGGTTTTTTCTTCCCAATCACTAAATTTTTATCATGGCTCCTAATCACATATTATTTCTCACCTAAAAGTCACTCTTAATCACCAAATTTGAATCCTTGCTCCGTACCGAAAAATCATCCGGCGAAAAATAGCGAAAATCCTAGTTTGCTCCAATCTTGAAAACGTAGAGTGAAACCCTACTTTCTAGGTTCATTTGCACTTATCGGGGGATGATTGGGTAGTAGGGCTTTAATAAATAATAATTTCCAAATAAAAGGGCATTTTTGAGAAAAATATAAGGAATTTACGAGTCCTCACACTCTCTTCCCCTTAAAAGAATTTCGACCTCGAAATTCAGACCTTTCGTCGCCTCGGAGGACCCCAGAACTCGGTGCTGATCTGCAGCATAAACTTGTGTTGATACTTTTGTTCGGTTTCCTCTTTCATGAATTTGTTTCATTTTGGTTCCTTCCACTTGTTGAGTACTACCCTCTCGTGGTTGTTTCTTCGGGCAATTGCTAAGTTGATGATTGCTACTCCCACAAATCAAACATTTTCCCCCTTTCTGCCAGCAATCATTCTCAGTGTGATTTGCCTTTCCACAGTATCCACAGGCCAATCGAGGAGCTACTGTTGGATCTCCTCGAGAAATGTCCTTTGATCCGATCTGACTTCCTTTCATGGACCTTTCATCTAATGCTCTTAAGGTCCAAGGTGGGCAGGGTGAATGGTTCACTTTTTGCACTTTGGAGAGCGTTATCTTTTCTCCGGATTCCTCAGGTATACTGCTGGATGTATCTCTTTTCCGCGTTTGAAAGGCTTTTACTTGGGCTTTCACATCCTCAATTCTTTGGGCCTTCTCAAGAGCCTCTGTAAACGTATTAACTTGAACTGCCGCTAATGCCTCCTGGATTTCCAAATTTAGTTCTTGTATAAATTGTCTTATTCTCCGTCGCTCCGTAACCACCAATTCGAAAGCGAATTTAGACAGTCTAGTAAATTTGGTCTCATAATCGGCTACACTTAAGGTTCCCTGACGCAACCCAATAAATTCGTCCTCTCTCCTTTCTTGGGCTAAAGTTGGGAGATACTTTTCGTTAAATTCCCTTACAAAGTTCGCCCATGTCCATACCGTCTGTTGTCTTTCCCACTTGGCCTTAATTACATTCCACCACGCGCGGGCTGGTCCTTCGAATTGAAATACAACAAAATTTACTTGTCTTTGCTCCGTGTAATTCAAAGCTGCGAATATATTAATCATTGCCTCCAACCACTGCTCAGCTATATCCGGATCAAGCTCTCCTTGAAATTTCGGAGGTAGAAACTTTTGGAACCTCTCAAGAGCCTTATCCTCTCCGATCTCAGGATTCCGGGGTTGATTCACTGGCATTTGACCCAGTTGATCTACCAGTCATGCCAGGATATTTGTCTTTTGTTGCATCGCCGTCGCCATTTGATCTCCAGCCTCAACCCTCGGTCCCTGTTCTTGTTCGGCCACTGTTTCTCTTTCTTCTCTCGGTTCTTGAGCTTGCCTAGCTCCACGGCCATGACTAGCTCCACGTCCACGACTACGTCTCCCGTCCATATATATATTTTCCCTCTCTCTTTTCTTTTCTTTCTCCCCAAAAGATAATACAGTAAATAAACACAGTAAATTGACTACAGTAACAAATTCTAGCATTCCAAATACACAAATAAACATATACGTACATAACACGCCAAATCAAGAAGACGGATAAGCAAATACACAAATACATATCAAGTTGGACAGATAACCATGTACACACAGGTATACTAACGTCATGTAGTAACAATATACAGGTAAATCAAAAGGAAAAGGTGAAGTCGTCCCAGTATCAGCCCGTCCAGTCTCTCACGTCACTTACTATCCAAACTAGATGTCCCTGACCTCTTGTGCTCATTCTAGTCAGACAAAGTCTGTTCATGTTCCCAAAATGCAAGTCTCAAGTCCTTAGCAGCGCCACAACTCTAGAGTACTCAGGCATGAGAATCCGAAATAAGATAATTCATATCTCGAGTTGCAGTCCCAAGAGTAAACTACCGACAATCGAAATTCCTACCTGACATACCTATCTATGGTCCTCAGATACCACGAGAAAGATTTAAGGCCTATAACATTCGTAATTCATCGCTTCACTTAGTCCCTCATACTTATTCACCACTTAGTCCAGGGTCACTCCGCGCAGAGACCACGCGAAGCAGCTATAGGTTTTATCCCTCAATCGCTTAACTTTCAGGTCAAATCGAATCCCATAGTCCGGCATCCTAAACTTCAAGTCGAGGATACACTACAGAGATCTGAAGCCTAAACTCTGATACCACCTGTGACGGCCCCACCTCCCCCAAGGGCGTACCCCAGGGTTCGGCGGGTCGCCTGCCCAACCCTCACCGGGATTCAGTCGTTCACTACAGTTCTCAATTAAAATCGGAATAAATCACAAGAATAAATAGGGCAGCGATCCAAACTTAAAGCGGAACTTATATACATTGCCATCCCAAAAGGGAGTATAAAGATCGAATATACAAAGGTTCTGAATCCTTCATACGTCCATCCCGTGCCAAGCACTAGGGCGAGAACCATTACAAAAATAACAAAAGAACTAGACTAGGCTAGTCTATGCTCTCATCCTGCTCGCCGTCCCCTATTAAGGAAAACAAAACTAAAGGGGTGAGCTAAAAACTCAGTGAGGTTCCGAACACATAGTCAGATAGTCAATTCAATACGTTAAAAATGGAGTATCAATAATTCAAGAAATTTTTACAATGGAAAGCGATAGTAACACATTCATTAAAAGGATACGAACTCACATGGAGCTATTCGTTCGTTCGTTCGTTCCCCTGACATTTTCCCTTATTCCTCCAATTATTTGAAAATTTTCTTTTTGAGAAGTAAAACCCTCGTGCCTTCGTTCGTTCATTCATCCCCTTCCGGACGTTGACCGGACTCCACCCATCCGAACGTGGCCGGACTACAAGGTAATACTCGAGTATACCAAATTCACCCAGGGTCACCATATCGCCCGACCGAGTCCGCTTCTGGCTCGAGTCGATCGGTAACGAAGGGCAGGGCCCAATTCAGCCAAAAGGCTTACATCATGCGCAACTAATATTTCAATCATTAAATCATTAAAAATTTCACTTTTCATTTAGGTCCTGCGCGATAAAGTACACGCTCACCTAGAAAGTTCGTTTTGGAAATCATTGAAAACACTTAACACATCATCAAACAACAACAACAATTCATGAAGTCATGGAGAATATAACAAACAAGAAACACTCACCTATGTACGCAAAACAACGGGTAAAATATCCTTCCGGATATTATCCTCAGTCACCGAGAAAACCTAAATTAAATGAGAAAAAATATTACAGATCATCTAACACAACAATTAGGTGCAATCAAAGAAACTCGACAATTATTGAGTAGAACGTACAAAAAGACTTTAAAGTGAAACGAGGACATTTGGACCCGTGGACAAAAATAACTAGGGTTTCATAGACCAAACGTAAGTTTACCAGTTCAAATAGAAACTTAGTCCTCGAGCGAAAATTTGGACAGCATGCCCTTTGTGTTTACCTAATTTTCCAGCCATTTTGGCTTCATTATATTTCTCATTCAATCCTAAGGTCATACACAACACAAATGCATTCAATAGCCGTTCCATAGGCTCAAGACAATACAAGAACATAAATCAAATAATAACAAATGCGAAAATGACGTTTACAAAAGACAGATTTGACAGGTTTTTACAGAAAGAGCACATCTGAGGCTACGCTTATCGGATTGGTGTGAAACCTATACCGTTTCGAAGCTAAGACGAAGGCCTAAAACTTCCATGAAGGTCACTTAGTCAAATTTCAAGTGTAACCTGGTTAAATTCCACATTTACAGAGCCAACTTCCAACTATACGGCTAATTAACTGCACTGCACTATAATGGTCATATCTCAGGCTTCCAAGGTCCGTTTAAGGTGTTCTTGTAGGTGTTGAAAAGCTAAGACAGAGTACTAAACGTTTCATGTTTTGGAAAATGGCTAAATCAGCACGGATCCTTGTGAATAAACATGATAAACTAGATGAACAGACTAAAACGGAACACTGGAAACATCCTAAAACAGTGAGGGTATTTTGGTCTTTTCACAGGCTACACTGCTTCGATTGAGCTGACATTTTGTAGGCACCTATAAAATCCATTCTCTACAACTTTCATGTTTTATGTCAAGCCTAATTCGGCCTCTCATATGATGCAATAAAACCGGACAGAATAGAGCTGAAATTTTCCAGAAATCTGGAATTTTTTATTCCAATGATAACTTTCTTCATTTCTTGCTTCAGTTGCTACCAAAACCCCCTATACAATCTTGGATACAACATATATTAACCATACATCAAGTTTGACAGCAATTCATCAAACCCTAATTCATGTATCCACAAGGAAAAGCAACACCCAAGACATGATAACAACCATTATTCACCACAAATTTGAGTTGCTAAGCTAATTTAAACAAGATTAAGAGTAAAAATTGGGGAAATTATCATCCTTACCTTGCTTAGTGTCTACCAAGAGCAACCCTAGCTTTCCCCTTCAAAAATTCACCAACACCTCACTAAATCAACACTCAAATATAACTTTAATCGGTTTACTTTCTTTGTTTCCTCACTTTGTAGCTCAAATTCAAGATGAAGGAAGATGGGTTTTTCTCTCTCTTTTCCCCTCTCTAGTCTCGGCCACCAGCAGAAATAATAAAGAAGAAAGAACAAAATTGGGGATAAAATGGTTGGACTCTTGGTTGGTCAAGAAACCCTTAGGTGGCGACAAGTGGCGCCACCACCACCACTCTTTTTTTCTCTTTCTTTTCTTTGCATTTGGTCCACATTTTCGGTCAAGGCTAGCTGGCCATGAGGGGGATATTTTGATCAAATATTAATGAGCTCATGTGGAAAGAAAGTGGTGGTCAAGTGGTGCGTTCAATCGGTAGTGCGCGGTACCCTTCGGTTCACGCAGTTTTTCCTTAAAACACACGTACAAGGGTTTTTTCTTCCCAATCACTAAATTTTTATCATGGCTCCTAATCACATATTATTTCTCACCTAAAAGTCACTCTTAATCACCAAATTTGAATCCTTGCTCCGTACCGAAAAATCATCCGGCGAAAAATAGCGAAAATCCTAGTTTGCTCCAATCTTGAAAACGTAGAGTGAAACCCTACTTTCTAGGTTCATTTGCACTTATCGGGGGATGATTGGGTAGTAGGGCTTTAATAAATAATAATTTCCAAATAAAAGGGCATTTTTGAGAAAAATATAAGGAATTTACGAGTCCTCACACTCTCTTCCCCTTAAAAGAATTTCGACCTCGAAATTCAGACCTTTCGTCGCCTCGGAGGACCCCAGAACTCGGTGCTGATCTGCAGCATAAACTTGTGTTGATACTTTTGTTCGGTTTCCTCTTTCATGAATTTGTTTCATTTTGGTTCCTTCCACTTGTTGAGTACTACCCTCTCGTGGTTGTTTCTTCGGGCAATTGCTAAGTTGATGATTGCTACTCCCACAAATCAAACATTTTCCCCCTTTCTGCCAGCAATCATTCTCAGTGTGATTTGCCTTTCCACAGTATCCACAGGCCAATCGAGGAGCTACTGTTGGATCTCCTCGAGAAATGTCCTTTGATCCGATCTGACTTCCTTTCATGGACCTTTCATCTAATGCTCTTAAGGTCCAAGGTGGGCAGGGTGAATGGTTCACTTTTTGCACTTTGGAGAGCGTTATCTTTTCTCCGGATTCCTCAGGTATACTGCTGGATGTATCTCTTTTCCGCGTTTGAAAGGCTTTTACTTGGGCTTTCACATCCTCAATTCTTTGGGCCTTCTCAAGAGCCTCTGTAAACGTATTAACTTGAACTGCCGCTAATGCCTCCTGGATTTCCAAATTTAGTTCTTGTATAAATTGTCTTATTCTCCGTCGCTCCGTAACCACCAATTCGAAAGCGAATTTAGACAGTCTAGTAAATTTGGTCTCATATTCGGCTACACTTAAGGTTCCCTGACGCAACCCAATAAATTCGTCCTCTCTCCTTTCTTGGGCTAAAGTTGGGAGATACTTTTCGTTAAATTCCCTTACAAAGTTCGCCCATGTCCATACCGTCTGTTGTCTTTCCCACTTGGCCTTAATTACATTCCACCACGCGCGGGCTGGTCCTTCGAATTGAAATACAACAAAATTTACTTGTCTTTGCTCCGTGTAATTCAAAGCTGCGAATATATTAATCATTGCCTCCAACCACTGCTCAGCTATATCCGGATCAAGCTCTCCTTGAAATTTTGGAGGTAGAAACTTTTGGAACCTCTCAAGAGCCTTATCCTCTCCGATCTCAGGATTCCGGGGTTGATTCACTGGCATTTGACCCTGTTGATCTACCAGTCATGCCAGGATATTTGTCTTTTGTTGCATCGCCGTCGCCATTTGATCTCCAGCCTCAACCCTCGGTCTCTGTTCTTGTTCGGCCACTGTTTCTCTTTCTTCTCTCGGTTCTTGAGCTTGCCTAGCTCCACGGCCATGACTAGCTCCACGTCCACGACTACGTCTCCCGTCCATATATATATTTTCCCTCTCTCTTTTCTTTTCTTTCTCCCCAAAAGATAATATAGTAAATAAACACAGTAAATTGACTACAGTGACAAATTCTAGCATTCCAAATACACAAATAAACATATACGTACATAACACGCCAAATCAAGAAGACGGATAAGCAAATACACAAATACATATCAAGTTGGACAGATAACCATGTACACACAGGTATACTAACGTCATGTAGTAACAATATACAGGTAAATCAAAAGGAAAAGGTGAAGTCGTCCCAGTATCAGCCCGTCCAGTCTCTCACGTCACTTACTATCCAAACTAGATGTCCCTGACCTCTTGTGCTCATTCTAGTCAGACAAAGTCTGTTCATGTTCCCAAAATGCAAGTCTCAAGTCCTTAGCAGCGCCACAACTCTAGAGTACTCAGGCATGAGAATCCGAAATAAGATAATTCATATCTCGAGTTGCAGTCCCAAGAGTAAACTACCGACAATCGAAATTCCTACCTGACATACCTATCTATGGTCCTCAGATACCACGAGAAAGATTTAAGGCCTATAACATTCGTAATTCATCGCTTCACTTAGTCCCTCATACTTATTCACCACTTAGTCCAGAGTCACTCCGCGCAGAGACCACGCGAAGCAGCTATAGGTTTTATCCCTCAATCGCTTAACTTTCAGGTCAAATCGAATCCCATAGTCCGGCATCCTAAACTTCAAGTCGAGGATACACTACAGAGATCTGAATCCTAAACTCTGATACCACCTGTGACGGCCCCACCTCCCCCAAGGGCGTACCCCAGGGTTCGGCGGGTCGCCTGCCCAACCCTCACCGGGATTCAGTCGTTCACTACAGTTCTCAATTAAAATCGAAATAAATCACAAGAATAAATAGGGCAGCGATCCAAACTTAAAGCGGAACTTATATACATTGCCATCCCAAAAGGGAGTAAAAAGATCGAATATACAAAGGTTCTGAATCCTTCATACGTCCATCCCGTGCCAAGCACTAGGGCGAGAACCATTACAAAAATAACAAAAGAACTAGACTAGGCTAGTCTATGCTCTCATCCTGCTCGCCGTCCCCTATTAAGGAAAACAAAACTAAAGGGGTGAGCTAAAAACTCAGTGAGGTTCCGAACACATAGTCAGATAGTCAATTCAATACGTTAAAAATGGAGTATCAATAATTCAAGAAATTTTTACAATGGAAAGCGATAGTAACACATTCATTAAAAGGATACGAACTCACATGGAGCTATTCGTTCGTTCGTTCGTTCCCCTGACATTTTCCCTTATTCCTCCAATTATTTGAAAATTTTCTTTTTGAGAAGTAAAACCCTCGTGCCTTCGTTCGTTCATTCATCCCCTTCCGGACGTTGACCGGACTCCACCCATCCGAACGTGGCCGGACTACAAGGTAATACTCGAGTATACCAAATTCACCCAGGGTCACCATATCGCCCGACCGAGTCCGCTTCTGGCTCGAGTCGATCGGTAACGAAGGGCAGGGCCCAATTCAGCCAAAAGGCTTACATCATGCGCAACTAATATTTCAATCATTAAATCATTAAAAATTTCACTTTTCATTTAGGTCCTGCGCGATAAAGTACACGCTCACCTAGAAAGTTCGTTTTGGAAATCATTGAAAACACTTAACACATCATCAAACAACAACAACAATTCATGAAGTCATGGAGAATATAACAAACAAGAAACACTCACCTATGTACGCAAAACAACGGGTAAAATATCCTTCCGGATATTATCCTCAGTCACCGAGAAAACCTAAATTAAATGAGAAAAAATATTACAGATCATCTAACACAACAATTAGGTGCAATCAAAGAAACTCGACAATTATTGAGTAGAACGTACAAAAAGACTTTAAAGTGAAACGAGGACATTTGGACCCGTGGACAAAAATAACTAGGGTTTCATAGACCAAACGTAAGTTTACCAGTTCAAATAGAAACTTAGTCCTCGAGCGAAAATTTGGACAGCATGCCCTTTGTGTTTACCTAATTTTCCAGCCATTTTGGCTTCATTATATTTCTCATTCAATCCTAAGGTCATACACAACACAAATGCATTCAATAGCCGTTCCATAGGCTCAAGACAATACAAGAACATAAATCAAATAATAACAAATGCGAAAATGACGTTTACAAAAGACAGATTTGACAGGTTTTTACAGAAAGAGCACATCTGAGGCTACGCTTATCGGATTGGTGTGAAACCTATACCGTTTCGAAGCTAAGACGAAGGCCTAAAACTTCCATGAAGGTCACTTAGTCAAATTTCAAGTGTAACCTGGTTAAATTCCACATTTACAGAGCCAACTTCCAACTATACGGCTAATTAACTGCACTGCACTATAATGGTCATATCTCAGGCTTCCAAGGTCCGTTTAAGGTGTTCTTGTAGGTGTTGAAAAGCTAAGACAGAGTACTAAACGTTTCATGTTTTGGAAAATGGCTAAATCAGCACGGATCCTTGTGAATAAACATGATAAACTAGATGAACAGACTAAAACGGAACACTGGAAACATCCTAAAACAGTGAGGGTATTTTGGTCTTTTCACAGGCTACACTGCTTCGATTGAGCTGACATTTTGTAGGCACCTATAAAATCCATTCTCTACAACTTTCATGTTTTATGTCAAGCCTAATTCGGCCTCTCATATGATGCAATAAAACCGGACAGAATAGAGCTGAAATTTTCCAGAAATCTGGAATTTTTTATTCCAATGATAACTTTCTTCATTTCTTGCTTCAGTTGCTACCAAAACCCCCTATACAATCTTGGATACAACATATATTAACCATACATCAAGTTTGACAGCAATTCATCAAACCCTAATTCATGTATCCACAAGGAAAAGCAACACCCAAGACATGATAACAACCATTATTCACCACAAATTTGAGTTGCTAAGCTAATTTAAACAAGATTAAGAGTAAAAATTGGGGAAATTATCATCCTTACCTTGCTTAGTGTCTACCAAGAGCAACCCTAGCTTTCCCCTTCAAAAATTCACCAACACCTCACTAAATCAACACTCAAATATAACTTTAATCGGTTTACTTTCTTTGTTTCCTCACTTTGTAGCTCAAATTCAAGATGAAGGAAGATGGGTTTTTCTCTCTCTTTTCCCCTCTCTAGTCTCGGCCACCAGCAGAAATAATAAAGAAGAAAGAACAAAATTGGGGATAAAATGGTTGGACTCTTGGTTGGTCAAGAAACCCTTAGGTGGCGACAAGTGGCGCCACCACCACCACTCTTTTTTTCTCTTTCTTTTCTTTGCATTTGGTCCACATTTTCGGTCAAGGCTAGCTGGCCATGAGGGGGATATTTTGATCAAATATTAATGAGCTCATGTGGAAAGAAAGTGGTGGTCAAGTGGTGCGTTCAATCGGTAGTGCGCGGTACCCTTCGGTTCACGCAGTTTTTCCTTAAAACACACGTACAAGGGTTTTTTCTTCCCAATCACTAAATTTTTATCATGGCTCCTAATCACATATTATTTCTCACCTAAAAGTCACTCTTAATCACCAAATTTGAATCCTTGCTCCGTACCGAAAAATCATCCGGCGAAAAATAGCGAAAATCCTAGTTTGCTCCAATCTTGAAAACGTAGAGTGAAACCCTACTTTCTAGGTTCATTTGCACTTATCGGGGGATGATTGGGTAGTAGGGCTTTAATAAATAATAATTTCCAAATAAAAGGGCATTTTTGAGAAAAATATAAGGAATTTACGAGTCCTCACACTCTCTTCCCCTTAAAAGAATTTCGACCTCGAAATTCAGACCTTTCGTCGCCTCGGAGGACCCCAGAACTCGGTGCTGATCTGCAGCATAAACTTGTGTTGATACTTTTGTTCGGTTTCCTCTTTCATGAATTTGTTTCATTTTGGTTCCTTCCACTTGTTGAGTACTACCCTCTCGTGGTTGTTTCTTCGGGCAATTGCTAAGTTGATGATTGCTACTCCCACAAATCAAACATTTTCCCCCTTTCTGCCAGCAATCATTCTCAGTGTGATTTGCCTTTCCACAGTATCCACAGGCCAATCGAGGAGCTACTGTTGGATCTCCTCGAGAAATGTCCTTTGATCCGATCTGACTTCCTTTCATGGACCTTTCATCTAATGCTCTTAAGGTCCAAGGTGGGCAGGGTGAATGGTTCACTTTTTGCACTTTGGAGAGCGTTATCTTTTCTCCGGATTCCTCAGGTATACTGCTGGATGTATCTCTTTTCCGCGTTTGAAAGGCTTTTACTTGGGCTTTCACATCCTCAATTCTTTGGGCCTTCTCAAGAGCCTCTGTAAACGTATTAACTTGAACTGCCGCTAATGCCTCCTGGATTTCCAAATTTAGTTCTTGTATAAATTGTCTTATTCTCCGTCGCTCCGTAACCACCAATTCGAAAGCGAATTTAGACAGTCTAGTAAATTTGGTCTCATATTCGGCTACACTTAAGGTTCCCTGACGCAACCCAATAAATTCGTCCTCTCTCCTTTCTTGGGCTAAAGTTGGGAGATACTTTTCGTTAAATTCCCTTACAAAGTTCGCCCATGTCCATACCGTCTGTTGTCTTTCCCACTTGGCCTTAATTACATTCCACCACGCGCGGGCTGGTCCTTCGAATTGAAATACAACAAAATTTACTTGTCTTTGCTCCGTGTAATTCAAAGCTGCGAATATATTAATCATTGCCTCCAACCACTGCTCAGCTATATCCGGATCAAGCTCTCCTTGAAATTTTGGAGGTAGAAACTTTTGGAACCTCTCAAGAGCCTTATCCTCTCCGATCTCAGGATTCCGGGGTTGATTCACTGGCATTTGACCCTGTTGATCTACCAGTCATGCCAGGATATTTGTCTTTTGTTGCATCGCCGTCGCCATTTGATCTCCAGCCTCAACCCTCGGTCTCTGTTCTTGTTCGGCCACTGTTTCTCTTTCTTCTCTCGGTTCTTGAGCTTGCCTAGCTCCACGGCCATGACTAGCTCCACGTCCACGACTACGTCTCCCGTCCATATATATATTTTCCCTCTCTCTTTTCTTTTCTTTCTCCCCAAAAGATAATATAGTAAATAAACACAGTAAATTGACTACAGTGACAAATTCTAGCATTCCAAATACACAAATAAACATATACGTACATAACACGCCAAATCAAGAAGACGGATAAGCAAATACACAAATACATATCAAGTTGGACAGATAACCATGTACACACAGGTATACTAACGTCATGTAGTAACAATATACAGGTAAATCAAAAGGAAAAGGTGAAGTCGTCCCAGTATCAGCCCGTCCAGTCTCTCACGTCACTTACTATCCAAACTAGATGTCCCTGACCTCTTGTGCTCATTCTAGTCAGACAAAGTCTGTTCATGTTCCCAAAATGCAAGTCTCAAGTCCTTAGCAGCGCCACAACTCTAGAGTACTCAGGCATGAGAATCCGAAATAAGATAATTCATATCTCGAGTTGCAGTCCCAAGAGTAAACTACCGACAATCGAAATTCCTACCTGACATACCTATCTATGGTCCTCAGATACCACGAGAAAGATTTAAGGCCTATAACATTCGTAATTCATCGCTTCACTTAGTCCCTCATACTTATTCACCACTTAGTCCAGAGTCACTCCGCGCAGAGACCACGCGAAGCAGCTATAGGTTTTATCCCTCAATCGCTTAACTTTCAGGTCAAATCGAATCCCATAGTCCGGCATCCTAAACTTCAAGTCGAGGATACACTACAGAGATCTGAATCCTAAACTCTGATACCACCTGTGACGGCCCCACCTCCCCCAAGGGCGTACCCCAGGGTTCGGCGGGTCGCCTGCCCAACCCTCACCGGGATTCAGTCGTTCACTACAGTTCTCAATTAAAATCGAAATAAATCACAAGAATAAATAGGGCAGCGATCCAAACTTAAAGCGGAACTTATATACATTGCCATCCCAAAAGGGAGTAAAAAGATCGAATATACAAAGGTTCTGAATCCTTCATACGTCCATCCCGTGCCAAGCACTAGGGCGAGAACCATTACAAAAATAACAAAAGAACTAGACTAGGCTAGTCTATGCTCTCATCCTGCTCGCCGTCCCCTATTAAGGAAAACAAAACTAAAGGGGTGAGCTAAAAACTCAGTGAGGTTCCGAACACATAGTCAGATAGTCAATTCAATACGTTAAAAATGGAGTATCAATAATTCAAGAAATTTTTACAATGGAAAGCGATAGTAACACATTCATTAAAAGGATACGAACTCACATGGAGCTATTCGTTCGTTCGTTCGTTCCCCTGACATTTTCCCTTATTCCTCCAATTATTTGAAAATTTTCTTTTTGAGAAGTAAAACCCTCGTGCCTTCGTTCGTTCATTCATCCCCTTCCGGACGTTGACCGGACTCCACCCATCCGAACGTGGCCGGACTACAAGGTAATACTCGAGTATACCAAATTCACCCAGGGTCACCATATCGCCCGACCGAGTCCGCTTCTGGCTCGAGTCGATCGGTAACGAAGGGCAGGGCCCAATTCAGCCAAAAGGCTTACATCATGCGCAACTAATATTTCAATCATTAAATCATTAAAAATTTCACTTTTCATTTAGGTCCTGCGCGATAAAGTACACGCTCACCTAGAAAGTTCGTTTTGGAAATCATTGAAAACACTTAACACATCATCAAACAACAACAACAATTCATGAAGTCATGGAGAATATAACAAACAAGAAACACTCACCTATGTACGCAAAACAACGGGTAAAATATCCTTCCGGATATTATCCTCAGTCACCGAGAAAACCTAAATTAAATGAGAAAAAATATTACAGATCATCTAACACAACAATTAGGTGCAATCAAAGAAACTCGACAATTATTGAGTAGAACGTACAAAAAGACTTTAAAGTGAAACGAGGACATTTGGACCCGTGGACAAAAATAACTAGGGTTTCATAGACCAAACGTAAGTTTACCAGTTCAAATAGAAACTTAGTCCTCGAGCGAAAATTTGGACAGCATGCCCTTTGTGTTTACCTAATTTTCCAGCCATTTTGGCTTCATTATATTTCTCATTCAATCCTAAGGTCATACACAACACAAATGCATTCAATAGCCGTTCCATAGGCTCAAGACAATACAAGAACATAAATCAAATAATAACAAATGCGAAAATGACGTTTACAAAAGACAGATTTGACAGGTTTTTACAGAAAGAGCACTTCTGAGGCTACGCTTATCGGATTGGTGTGAAACCTATACCGTTTCGAAGCTAAGACGAAGGCCTACAACTTTCATGAAGGTCACTTAGTCAAATTTCAAGTGTAACCTGGTTAAATTCCACATTTACAGAGCCAACTTCTAACTATACGGCTAATTAACTGCACTGCACTATAATGGTCATATCTCAGGCTTCCAAGGTCCGTTTAAGGTGTTCTTGTAGGTGTTGAAAAGCTAAGACAGAGTACTAAACGTTTCATGTTTTGGAAAATGGCTAAATCAGCACGGATCCTTGTGAATAAACATGATAAACTAGATGAACAGACTAAAACGGAACATTGGAAACATCCTAAAACAGTGAGGGTATTTTGGTCTTTTCACAGGCTACACTGCTTCGATTGAGCTGACATTTTGTAGGCACCTATAAAATCCATTCTCTACAACTTTCATGTTTTATGTCAAGCCTAATTCGGCCTCTCATATGATGCAATAAAACCGGACAGAATAGAGCTGAAATTTTCCAGAAATCTGGAATTTTTTATTCCAATGATAACTTTCTTCATTTCTTGCTTCAGTTGCTACCAAAACCCCCTATACAATCTTGGATACAACATATATTAACCATACATCAAGTTTGACAGCAATTCATCAAACCCTAATTCATGTATCCACAAGGAAAAGCAACACCCAAGACATGATAACAACCATTATTCACCACAAATTTGAGTTGCTAAGCTAATTTAAACAAGATTAAGAGTAAAAATTGGGGAAATTATCATCCTTACCTTGCTTAGTGTCTACCAAGAGCAACCCTAGCTTTCCCCTTCAAAAATTCACCAACACCTCACTAAATCAACACTCAAATATAACTTTAATCGGTTTACTTTCTTTGTTTCCTCACTTTGTAGCTCAAATTCAAGATGAAGGAAGATGGGTTTTTCTCTCTCTTTTCCCCTCTCTAGTCTCGGCCACCAGCAGAAATAATAAAGAAGAAAGAGCAAAATTGGGGATAAAATGGTTGGACTCTTGGTTGGTCAAGAAACCCTTAGGTGGCGACAAGTGGCGCCACCACCACCACTCTTTTTTTCTCTTTCTTTTCCTTGCATTTGGTCCACATTTTCGGTCAAGGCTAGCTGGCCATGAGGGGGATATTTTGATCAAATATTAATGAGATCATGTGGAAAGAAAGTGGTGGTCAAGTGGTGCGTTCAATCGGTAGTGCGTGGTACCCTTCGGTTCACGCAGTTTTTCCTTAAAACACACGTACATGGATTTTTTCTTCCCAATCACTAACTTTTTATCATGGCTCCTAATCACATATTATTTCTCACCTAAAAGTCACTCTTAATCACCAAATTTGAATCATTGCTCCGTACCGAAAAATCATCCGGCGAAAAATAGCGAAAACCCTAGTTTTCTCCAATCTTGAAAACGTAGAGTGAAACAATTTTAGAAAGAGTTTGAGGTCACTCACCTTCTCGGCTCACAATCCTCGTCCAATATAGCCAATTCCATCATTCAAGTCCAAGCCTTTCACTTGAAACTTAAGGTAACCAACGCTATTAAAAATCGGACAGCATTTCCCCTTAATTCCTTTATTTTCCAACCTACAATCAAACCCAATCACATAGCAATTAACCACAATTGCTCAAAACCAGAAAACAGTTTTGACGTCCTTTTGCGGTAATGGCACCAAAGGCGCTACGATTGTCGGATGAAGGTACAAAATCCACCGTTTCGAAGCTAAGAGATAGGGCTACAACAATGTAGAAGGCCACTCAGTCCAAATCCCAGTACAACTAGGTCAAATATGCAAAATACCAATCCAGAACCGTAATTGCAGGTTTACAAATCACACTATGCTGTAATTAGTCCAACTCAGTCTATACAGGTCCAAATGCATTGATTCCAAAGGCATGCGGTAGCTAAGACATCAAGCTACATTTCATCAGAAGACACCAACATCTAAATCCAAAGCAATTCCAGTCAAAACAGACGATTACAAGCGCAGTTCGCACATTCTGATCAACCCAGAACAGCAACAGTAAAATCGACATATCTCATTCTACACTACTCCAAATGACCTGAAATTTTACAGGCACCTCAAACACATCAATACCTACAACTTTGATGTTTTAAGCAAAGGCCAATTCGGCCTCTAACCATATGATACAAAACCGGACAGAAAGGGGATTATGAAACCCTACCTTTTCACATTTCCTTCCAAATCCAAAATTGGTTGGAATTTCCAATCATTTATACCTACTAGAATCATTAACCATCAATTCCCATCATCAAAGATATCCACAACATCACATTCATATTAAACCAGAAAATTCCTCAATAAATTGAAAACTTCACCATAAATTCCTTCAACCCATGAAATACTCCACAATTTAACATATATAATCACTACAAAGCACTATTATACCATTAGTATACCAAAATAGCAACTTTCTTAGCAACTCACCTCAAGTTCAAGAAAGATAACACCTTAGAGCTTCCCCTCCAAAAGCAATCCATCAAAAGCGTTCAACCACCCTAGAGAGCATTTGTGTGAAATATTTCCCAAAACCATCGGTGAAATCACAAAATTTTGGTAGAAATTAAAACTAGAAAATTGAAGAGTTTCTTCTTCTCTCAAGAGCTCGGTTGAGCAGGGAACAAAATGAGATATTTTGGGGTGCAAAACAGTTAAAAAGGAAGAGAAATCAGCTGGTCAAAAGTTGTTGGCCGACATGCCACGTCAGAATCCGGCCGGATTCTTGGCCGGATTCAAGGCAGTGGACAAATTCAATTTTTTTCAAAACTGCAAGGCAATCCGGCCAGGTATCCGGCCAGAAACTGGCTGGATTTCCGGCCGGATTTCGCCCCTGTTTTTTTTCCAAAACTTTTCTTTTCTTTTCCAAGTTCAAACGTTGCGCTCCTCCGCTCGAATAACAACGATATATATAAAATGAAAACCCTCCGTCATACGGGGCGTCACAATCTCCCCTCCTTAAAAGAATGTCGTCCTGACATTCCATCTTGTACTAATCAATTCAAGACATTCCGCAAGAATCACTTAAACATTCCAAACAATCACTAAGGTTACTCTAATGTCACTTGTCCGATTTCTCATTCTTATGTACCCACAGTCCGGCATCCTAAACTTTAAGCCTAGGACGCACTACAGAGATCTGAAGCCTAAGCTCTGATACCAATTGTCACGACCCCACCTCCCCCTAAGGCGAACCAGAGGGTTCGGCGGGCCGCCTGCCCAGCTCTGGCCAGGACTCAGTCGTTCACTACAATCCTCAATTGAATTACAAGAATAAACCTCAAATATTACAATATACATCAAAGGTTCCCAAACTTTACATATCAAAAGCGAAGCGTCCACGCTTCCGCAGCGCCACTCTGATCCTTGATCACAATTAGTATATAGGAGGAAGTCCAAAATTAGACTATTACACATCCAATCAATGCTAAACGTTCAATACAATCCCAATATGAATGATTACACAAAAGGAAATCCAAGTTCAATCCATACATGATATAATCCATGATAAACACTACAAGCCCTTCCTTCGCCTTAAGCCCTGTGGAGGGGAATAAAACATTTTGGGGTGAGCTAGAAGCTCAGCGAGTAACCAGTAAAATTAGTTATCAAATCAGTTTCACAATCGTTCATTTCAATAATGTCATTTCAATATGGAGTATCAATAATTCAAGAAACATTTACAATGGAAAGCGATAGTAACATTCATGAAAAGGATACGTTCGTTCTCCTGTCATTTCATTTCATTTGGTTTCATTCGTGCATTCATTCACCCCGTCCCTGGCTTTTGGCCAGGCTCCACCAACCTACAAGGTAATACTCGAGTATACCGAAACGTTCACCCAAGTTCCTAGTCGCCCGACCGAGTCCGCTTCTGGCTCGAGACGACCGGTAACAAGGGGCAATGGCCAGTTCAGCCCAAAAGGCTTACATTCATGCACAATTAACATTTCAATCGCTCAATCATCAATGCGATAAAGTACACACTCGCCTCGAAAACTCGTTTAGCAATCATTGAAAGCAAAATCAATAATAACAAGACACTGATATGCAAGCACGCATGATATGTAAGAAAACAGTTCCAAAATTAACTTTGAAAACAGCTCAAAAGTAAATAATGCGGGAAAGCGGTTCAAGAGTAAATTTGAAAACAGTTCAAAAGTCACTAATGCAAGAAACGGTTCATAAATAATTTTAAAAAGAGTTTGAGGTCACTCACCTCCACGGCTCACAATCCTCGTCCAATATAGCCAATTCCATCATTCAAGTCCAAGCCTTTCACTTGAAACTTAAGGTAACCAACGCTATTAAAAATCGGACAGCATTTCCCCTTAATTCCTTTATTTTCCAACCTACAATCAAACCCAATCACATAGCAATTAACCACAATTGCTCAAAACCAGAAAACAGTTTTGACGTCCTTTTGCGGTAATGGCACCAAAGGCGCTACGATTGTCGGATGAAGGTGTAAAATCCACCGTTTCGAAGCTAAGAGATAGGGCTACAACAATGTAGAAGGCCACTCAGTCCAAATCCCAACACAACTAGGTCAAATATGCAAAATACCAATCCAGAACCGTAATTACAGGTTTACAAATCACACTATGCTGTAATTAGTCCAACTCAGTCTATACAGGTCCAAATGCATTGATTCCAAAGGTATGCGGTAGCTAAGACATCAAGCTACATTTCATCAGAAGACACCAACATCCAAATCCAAAGAAATTCCAGTCAAAACAGACGATTACAAGCGCAGTTCGCACATTCTGATCAACCCAGAACAGCAATAGTAAAATCGACATATCTCATTCTACACTACTCCAAATGACCTGAAATTTTACAGGAACCTCAAACACATCAATACCTACAACTTTCATGTTTTAAGAAAAGGCCAATTCGGCCTCTAACCATATAATACAAAACCGGACAGAAAGGGGGTTATGAAACCCTACCTTTTCACATTTCCTTCCAAATCCAAAATTGGTTGGAATTTCCAATCATTTATACCTACTAGAGTCATTAACCATCAATTCCCATCATCAAAGATATCCACAACATCACATTCATATTAAACCAGAAAATTCCTCAATAAATTGAAAACTTCACCATAAATTCCTTCAACCCATAAAATACTCCACAATTTAACATATATAATCACTACAAAGCACTATTATACCATTAGTATACCAAAATAGCAACTTTCTTAGCAACTCACCTCAAGTTCAAGAAAGATAACACCTTAGAGCTTCCCCTCCAAAAGCAATCCATCAAAAGCGTTCAACCACCCTAGAGAGCACTTGTGTGAAATATTTCCCAAAACCATCGGTGAAATCACAAGATTTTGGTAGAAATTAAAACTAGAAAATTGAAGAGTTTCTTCTTCTCTCAAGAGCTCGGTTGAGCAGGGAACAAAATGAGATATTTTGGGGTGCAAAACAGTTAAAAAGGAAGAGAAATCAGCTGGTCAAAAGTTGTTGGCCGACATGCCACGTCAGAATCCGGCCGGAATCTGGCCGGATTTCCAGCCGGATTCTTGGCCGGATTCAAGGTAGTGGACAAATTCAATTTTTTTCAAAACTGCAAGGCAATCCGGCCAGGTATCCGGCCAGAAACTGGCCGGATTTCCGGCCGGATTTCGCCCCTGTTTTTTTTCCAAAACTTTTCTTTTCTTTTCCAAGTTCAAACGTTGCGCTACTCCGCTCGAATAACAACGATATATATAAAATGAAAACCCTCCGTCATACGAGGCGTCACAGAAACCCTACTTTCTAGGTTCATTTGCACTTATCGGGGAATGATTGGGTAGTAGGGCTTTAATAAATAATAATTTCCAAATAAAAGGGCATTTTTGAGAAAAATATAAGGAATTTACGAGTCCTCACACTCTCTCCCCCTTAAAAGAATTTCGACCTCGAAATTCAGACCTTTCGTCGCCTCGGAGGACCCCAGAACTCGGTGCTGATCTGCAGCATAAACTTGTGTTGATACTTTTGTTCGGTTTCCTCTTTCATGAATTTGTTTCATTTTGGTTCCTTCCACTTGTTGAGTACTACCCTCTCGTGGTTGTTTCTTCGGGCAATTGCTAAGTTGATGATTGCTACTCCCACAAATCAAACATTTTCCCCCTTTCTGCCAGCAATCATTCTCAGTGTGATTTGCCTTTCCACAGTATCCACAGGCCAATCGAGGAGCTACTGTTGGATCTCCTCGAGAAATGTCCTTTGATCCGATCTGACTTCCTTTCATGGACCTTTCATCTAATGCTCTTAAGGTCCAAGGTGGGCAGGGTGAATGGTTCACTTTTTGCACTTTGGAGAGCGTTATCTTTTCTCCGGATTCCTCAGGTATACTGCTGGATGTATCTCTTTTCCGCGTTTGAAAGGCTTTTACTTGGGTTTTCACATCCTCAATTCTTTGGGCCTTCTCAAGAGCCTCTGTAAACGTATTAACTTGAACTGCCGCTAATGCCTCCTGGATTTCCAAATTTAGTTCTTGTATAAATTGTCTTATTCTCCGTCGCTCCGTAACCACCAATTTGAAAGCGAATTTAGACAGTCTAGTAAATTTGGTTTCATATTCGGCTACACTTAAGGTTCCCTGACGCAACCCAATAAATTCGTCCTCTCTCCTTTCTTGGGCTAAAGTTGGGAGATACTTTTCGTTAAATTCCCTTACAAAGTTCGCCCATGTCCATACCGTCTGTTGTCTTTCCCACTTGGCCTTCATTACATTCCACCACGCGCGGGCTGGTCCTTCGAATTGAAATACAACAAAATTTACTTGTCTTTGCTCCGTGTAATTCAAAGCTGCGAATATATTAATCATTGCCTCCAACCACTGCTCAGCTATATCCGGATCAAGCTCTCCTTGAAATTTCGGAGGTAGAAACTTTTGGAACCTCTCAAGAGCCTTATCCTCTCCGATCTCAGGATTCCGGGGTTGATTCACTGGCATTTGACCTTGTTGATCTACCAGTCATGCCAGGATATTTGTCATTTGTTGCATCGCCGTCGCCATTTGATCTCCAGCCTCAACCCTCGGACCCTGTTCTTGTTCGGCCACTGTTTCTCTTTCTTCTCTCGGTTCTTGAGCTTGCCTAGCTCCACGGCCACGACTAGCTCCACGTCCACGACTACGTCTCCCGTCCATATATATATTTTCCCTCTCTCTTTTCTTTTCTTTTTCCCCAAAAGATAATATAGTAAATAAACACAGGAAATTGACTACAGTAACAAATTCTAGCATTCCAAATACACAAATAAACATATACGTACATAACATGCCAAATCAAGAAGACGGATAAGCAAATACACAAATACATATCAAGTTGGACAGATAACTATGTACACACAGGTATACTAACGTCATGTAGTAACAATATACAGGTAAATCAAAAGAAAAAGGTGAAGTCGTCCCAGTATCAGCCCGTCCAGTCTCTCACGTCACTTACTATCCAAACTAGATGTCCCTGACCTCTTGTGCTCATTCTAGTCAGACAAAGCCTGTGCATGTTCCCAAAATGCAAGTCTCAAGTCCTTAGCAGCGCCACAACTCTAGAGTACTCAGGCACGAGAATCCGAAATAAGATAATTCACATCTCGAGCTGCAGTCCCAAGAGTAAACTATCGACAATCGGAATTCCACCTGACATACCTATCTATGGTCCTCAGATACCATGAGAAAGATTTAAGGCCTATAACATTCGCAATTCATCGCTTCACTTAGTCCCTCATACTTATTCACCACTTAGTCCAGGGTCACTCCGCGCAGAGACCACGCGAAGCAGCTATAGGTTTTCTCCCTCAATCGCTTAACTTTCAGGTCAAATCGAATCCCAAAATCCGGCATCCTAAACTTCAAGTCGAGAATACACTATAGAGATCTGAAGCCTAAGCTCTGATACCACCTGTGACGGCCCCACCTCCCCCTAGGGCGTACCCCAGGGTTCGACGGGTCTCCTGCCCAACTCTCTCCGGGACTCAGTCGTTCACTACAGTTCTCAATTAAAATCGGAAAAAATCACAAGAATAAATAGGGCAGCGATCCAAACTTAAAGCGGAACTTATATACATTGCCATCCCAAAAGGGAGTATAAAGATCGAATATACAAAGGTTCTCAATCCTTCATACGTTAATCCCGTGCCAAGCACTGGGGCGAGAACCATTACAAAAATAACAAAAGAACTAGACTAGACTAGTCTATGCTCTCATCCTGCTCGCCGTCCCCTCTTAAGGAAAACAAAACTAAAGGGGTGAGCTAGAAACTCAGTGAGGTTCCGAACACATAGTTAGATAGTCAATTCAATACGTTAAGCATGGAGTATCAATAATTCAAGAAATTTTTACAATGGAAAGCGATAGTAACACATTCATTAAAAGGATACGAGCTCACATGGAGCTATTCGTTCGTTCGTTCGTTCCCCTGACATTTTCCCTTATTCCTCCAATTATTTGAAAATTTTCTTTTTGAGAAGTAAAACCCTCGAGCCTTCGTTCGTTCATTCATCCCCTTCCGGACGTTGACCGGACTCCACCCATCCGAACGTGGCCGGACTACAAGGTAATGCTCGAGTATACCAAATTCACCCAGGGTCACCATATCGCCCGATCAAGTCCGCTTCTGGCTCGAGTCGATCGGTAACGAAGGGCAGGGCCCAATTCAGCCAAAAGGCTTACATCATGCGTAACTAATATTTCAATCATTAAATCATTGAAAATTTCATGTTTCATTTAGGTCGAGCGCGATAAATTACACGCTCACCTAGAAAGTTCATTTTGGAAATCATTGAAAACACTTAACACATCATCAAACAACAACAACAAGTCATGAAGTCATGGAGAATATAACAAACAAGAAACACTCACCTATGTACGTAAAACAACGGGTAAAATATCCTTCCGGATATTATCCTCAGTCACCGAGAAAAAATATTACAGATCATCTAGCACAACAATTAGGTGCAATAAAAGAAACTCGACAATTATTCAGTAGAACGTACAAAAAGACTTTAAAGTGAAACGAGTACATTTGGACCCATGGACAAAAATAACTAGGGTTTCATAGACCAAACGTAAGTATACCAGTTCAAATAGAAACTTAGTCCTCGAGCGAAAATTTGGACAGCATGCCCTTTGTGTTTACCTAATTTTCCAGCCATTTTGGCTTCATTATATTTCTCATTCAATCCCAAGGTCATACACAACACAAATGCATTCAATAGCCGTTCCATAGGCTCAAGACAATACAAGAACATAAATCAACTAATAACAAATGCGGAAATGAAGTTTACAAAAGACAGATTTGATGGGTTTTTGTACAAAGAGCACATCTGAGGCTACGCTTATCGGATTGGTGTGAAACCTATACCGTTTCGAAGCTAAGACGAAGGCATACAACTTTCATGAAGGTCACTTAGTCAAATTTCTAGTGTAACCTGGTTAAATTCTCAATTTACAGAGCCAACTTCCAACTATACGGCTAATTAACTGCACTGCACTAGAATGGTCATATCTCAGGCTTCCAAGGTCCGTTTAAGGTGTTCTTATAGGTGTTGAAAAGCTAAGACAGACTACTAAAAGTTTCATGTTTTGGAAAATGGCTAAATCAGCACGGATCCTTGTGAATAAACAAGATAAACTAGATGAATAGACTAAAACGGAACACTGGAAACATCCTAAAACAGTGAGGGTATTTTGGTCTTTTCACAGGCTACATTGCTCCGATTGAGTTGAAATTTTGTAGGAAACTATAATATACCATTCTCTACAACTTTCATGTTTTATGTCAAGCCTTATTCGGCCTCAGATATGATGCAATAAAACCGTACAGAATAGAGCTGAAAATTTCCAGAAATCTGGAATTTTTTATTCCAATGATAACTTTCTTCATTTCTTGCTTCACTTGCTACCAAAACCCCCTATACAATCTTGGATACAACATATATTAACCATACATCAAGTTTGACAGCAATTCATCAAACCCTAATTCATGTATCCACAAGGAAAAGCAACACCCAAGACATGATAACAACCATTATTCACCACAAATTTGAGATGCTAAGCTAATTTAAACAAGATTAAGAGTAAAAATTGGGGAAATCGTCATCCTTACCTTGCTTAGTGTCTACCAAGAGCAACCCTTGCTTTCCCCTTCAAAAATTCACCAACACCTGACTAAATCAACACTCAAAGATAACTTTAATCGGTTTACTTTCTTTGTTTCCTCACTTTGTAGCTCAAATTCAAGATGAAGGAAGATGGGTTTTGCTCTCTCTTTTCCCCTCTCTAGTCTCGGCCACCGGCAGAAATAATGAAGAAGAAAGAGCAAAACTGGGGATAAAATGGTTGGACTCTTGGTTGGACAAGAAACCCTTAGGTGGCGACAAGTGGCGCCACCACCACCACTTTTTTTTTCTCTTTCTTTTCTTTGCATTTGGTCCACATTTTCGGTCAAGGCTAGCTGGCCATGAGGGGGATATTTTGATCAAATATTAATGAGCTCATGTGGTAAGAAAGTGGTGGTCAAGTGGTGCGTTCAATCGGTAGTGCGCGGTACCCTTCGGTTCACGCCGTTTTTCCTTAAAACACACGTACAAGGGTTTTTTCTTCCCAATCACTAACTTTTTATCATGGCTCCTAATCACATATTATTTCTCACCTAAAAGTCACTCTTAATCACCAAATTTGAAACCTTGCTCCGTACCGAATAATCATCCGGCGAAAAATAGCGAAAACCCTAGTTTGCTCCAATCTTGAAAACGTAGAGTGAAACCCTACTTTCTAGGTTCATTTGCACTTATTGGGGAATGATTGGGTAGTAGGGCTTTAATAAATAATAATTTCCAAATAAAAGGGTATTTTTGAGAAAAATATAAGGAATTTACGAGTCCTCAAACTCTCTCCCTCTTAAAAGAATTTCGACCTCGAAATTCAGACCTTTCGTCGCCTCGTAGGACCCCAGAACTCGGTGCTGATCTGCAGCATAAAATTGTATTGATACTTTTGTTCGGTTTCCTATTTCATGAATTTGTTTCATTTTGGTTCCTTCCACTTGTTGAGTACTACCCTCTCGTGGCTGTTTCTTCGGGCAATTGCTAAGTTGATGATTGCTACTCCCACAAATCAAACATTTTCCCCCTTTCTGCCAGCAATCATTCTCAGTGTGATTTGCCTTTCCACAGTATCCACAGGCCAATCGAGGAGCTACTGTTGGATCTTCTCGAGAAATGTCCTTTGATCCGATCTGACTTCCTTTCATGGACCTTTCATCTAATGCTCTTAAGGTCCAAGGTGGGCAGGGTGAATGGTTCACTTTTTGCACTTTGGAGAGCGTTATCTTTTCTTCGGATTCCTCAGGTATACTGCTGGATGTATCTCTTTTCAGCGTTTGAAAGGCTTTTACTTGGGCTTTCACATCGTCAATTCTTTGGGCCTTCTCAAGAGCCTCTGTAAACGTATTAACTTGAACTGCCTTCTAATGCCTCCTGGATTTCCAAATTTAGTTATTGTATAAATTGTCTTATTCTCCGTCGCTCCGTAACCACCAATTCGAAAGCGAATTTAGACAGTCTAGTAAATTTGGTCTCATATTCGGCTACACTTAAGGTTCCCTGACGCAACCCAATAAATTCGTCCTCTCTCCTTTCTTGGGCTAAAGGTGGGAGATACTTTTCGTTAAATTCCCTTACAATGTTCGCCCATATCCATACCGTCTGTTGTCTTTCCCACTTGGCCTTAATTACATTCCACCACGCGCGGGCTGGTCCTTCGAATTGAAATACAGCAAAATTTACTTGTCTTTGCTCCGTGTAATTCAAAGCCGCGAAGATATTAATCATTGCCTCCAACCACTGCTCAGCTATATCCGGATCAGGCCATCCTTGAAATTTCGGAGGTAGAAACTTTTGGAACCTCTCAAGAGCCTTATCCTCTCCGATCTCAGGATTCCGGGGTTGATTCACTGGCATTTGACCCTGTTTATCTACCAGTCGTGCCAGGATATTTGTTATTTTTTGCATCGCCGTCACCATTTGATCTCCAGCCTCAACTCCCGGTCCCTGTTCTTGCTCGGCCACTGTTTCTCTTTCTTCTCTCGGTTCTTGAGCTTGCCTAGCTCCACGGCCACGACCAACTCCACGTCCACGACTACGTCTCCCGTCCATATATATATTTTCCCTCTCTCTTTTCTTTTCTTTTTCCCCAAAAGATAATATAGTAAATAAACACAGTAAATTGACTACAGTAACAAATTCCAGCATTCCAAATACACAAATAAACATATACGTACATAACACGCCATATCAAGAAGACGGATAAGCAAATACACAAATACATATCAAGTTGGACAGATAACCATGTACACACAGGTATACTAACGTCATGCAGTAAGAATATACAAGTAAATCAAAAGGAAAAGGTGAAGTCGTCCCAGTATCAGCCCGTCCGGTCTCTCACGTCACTTACTATCCAAACTAGATGTCCCTGACCTCTTGTGCTCTTTCTAGTCAAACAAAGCCTGTTCATGTTCCCAAAATGCAAGTCTCAAGTCCTTAGCAGCGCCACAACTCTAGAGTACTCAGGCACGAGAATCCGAAATAAGATAATTCATATCTCGAGCTGCAGTCCCAAGAGTAAACTATCTACAATCGGAATTCCTACCTGACATACCTATCTATGGTCCTCAGATACCATGAGAAAGATTTAAGGCCTATAACATTCGCAATTCATCGCTTCACTTAGTCCCTCATACTTATTCACCACTTAGTCCAGGGTCACTCCGCGCAGAGATCACGCGAAGCAGCTATAGGTTTTCTCCCTCAATCGCTTAACTTTCAGGTCAAATCGAATCACAAAGTCCGGCATCCTAAACTTCAAGTCGAGAATACACTATAGAGATCTGAAACCTAAGCTCTGATACCACCTGTGACGGCCCTACCTCCCCCTAGGGCGTACCCCAGGGTTCGGCAGGTCGCCTGCCCAACTCTCGCCGGGACTCAGTCGTTCACTACTGTTCTCAATTAAAATCGGAATAAATCACAAGAATAAATAGGGCAGCGATCCAAACTTAAAGCGGAACTTATATACATTGCCATCCCAAAAGAGAGTATAAAGATCGAATATACAAAGGTTCTCAATCCTTCATATGTCCAGCCTGTGCCAAGCACTAGGGCGAGAACCATTACAAAAATAACAAAAGAACTAGACTAGGCTAGTCTATGCTCTCATCCTGCTCGCTGTCCCCTGTTAAGGAAAACAAAACTAAAGGGGTCAGCTAAAAGCTCAGTGAGGTTCCGAACACATAGTCAGATAGTCAATTCAATACGTTAAACATGGAGTATCAATAATTCAAGAAATTTTTACAATGGAAAGCGATAGTAACACATTCATTAAAAGGATACGAGCTCACATGGAGCTATTCGTTCGTTCATTCGTTCCCCTGACATTTTCCCTTATTCCTCCAATTATTTGAAAATTTCCTTTTTGAGAAGTAAAACCCTCGTGCCTTCGTTCATTCATTCATCCCCTTCCGGACGTTGACCGGACTCCACCCATCCGAACGTTGGCCGGACTCCACCCATCCGGACGTGGCCGGACTACAAGGTAATACTCGAGTATACCAAATTCACCCAGGGTCACCTTATCGCTCGATCGAGTCCGTTTCTGGCTCGAGTCGATCGGTAACGAAGGGCAGGGCCCAATTCAGCCAAAAGGCTTACATCATGCGCAACTAATATTTCAATCATTAAATCATTGAAAATTTCACGTTTCATTTAGGTCGAGCGCGATAAAGTACACGCTCGCCTAGAAAGTTCGTTTTGGAAATCATTGAAAACACTTAACACATCATCAAACAACAACAACAAGTCATGAAGTCATGGAGAATATAACAAACAAGAAACACTCACCTATGTACGCAAAATAACGGGTAAAATATCCTTCCGGATATTATCCTCAGTCACCGAGAAAACCTAAATTAAACGAGAAAGAATATTACAGATCATCTAGCACAACAATTAGGTGCAATCAAAGAAACTCGACAATTATTGAGTAGAACGTACAAAAAGACTTTAAAGTGAAACGAGGACATTTGGACCCGTGGACAAAAATAACTAGGGTTTCATAGACCAAACGTAAGTATACCAGTTCAAATTGAAACTTAGTCTTCGAGCGAAAATTTGGACAGCATGCCCTTTGTGTTTACCTAATTTTCCAGCCATTTTGGCTTCATTATATTTCTCATTCAAGCCCACGGTCATACACAACACAAATGCATTCAATAGCCATTCCATAGGCTCAAGACAATACAAAAACATAAATCAACTAATAACAAATGCGGAAATGAAGTTTACAAAAGACAGATTTCACGGGTTTTTACAGAAAAAGCACATCTGAGGCTACGCTTATCGGATTGGTGTGAAACCTATACCGTTTCGAAGCTAAGACGAAGGTCTACAACTTTCATGAAGGTCACTTAGTCAAATTTCCAGTGTAACCTGGTCAAATTCCCAATTTACAGAGCCAACTTCCAACTATACGGCTAATTAACTGCACTGCACTAGAATGGTCATAACTCAGGCTACCAAGGTCTGTTTAAGGTGTTCTTGTAGGTGTTGAAAATCTAAGACAGAGTACTAAAACTTTTATGTTTTGGAAAATGGCTAAATCAGCACGGATCCTTGTGAATAAACATGATAAACTGGATGAACTGACTAAAATGGAACACTGGAAACATCCTAAAATAGTGAGGGTATTTTAGTCTTTTCACAGGCTACGTTACTCCGATTGAGCTGAAATTTTGTAGGAACCTATAAAATACCATTCTCTACAACTTTCATGTTTTATGTCAAGCCTAATTCGGCCTCTAACATGATGAAATAAAACCGGACAGAATAGAGCTGAAAATTTCCAGAAATCTGGAATTTTTTATTCCAATGATAACTTTCTTCATTTCTTGCTTCACTTGCTACCAAAACCGCCTATACAATCTTGGATACAACATATATTAACCATACATCAAGTTTGACGGCAATTCATCAAACCCTAATTCATGTATCCACAAGGAAAAGCAACACCCAAGACATGATAACAACCATTATTCACCACAAATTTGAGATGCTAAGCTAATTTAAACAAGATTAAGAGTAAAAATTGGGGAAATCGTCATCCTTACCTTGCTTAGTGTCTACCAAGAGCAACCCTAGCTTTCCCCTTCAAAAATTCACCAACACCTCACTAAATCAACACTCAAAGATAACTTTAATCGGTTTACTTTCTTTGTTTCCTCACTTTGTAGCTCAAATTCAAGATGAAGGAAGATGGGTTTTGCTCTCTCTTTTCCCCTCTCTAGTCTCGGCCACCAGCAGAAATAATGAAGAAGAAAGAGCAAAATTAGGGATAAAATGGTTGGACTCTTAGTGGGTGTAGAAACCCTTAGGTGGCGACAAGTGGCGCCACCACCACCACTTTTTTTTTCTCTTTCTTTTCTTTGCATTTGGTCCACATTTTCGGTCAAGGCTAGCTGGCCATGAGGGGGATATTTTGATCAAATATTAATGAGCTCATGTGGTAAAAAAGTGGTGGTCAAGTGGTGCGTTCAATCGGTAGTGCGCGGTACCCGTTGGTTCACGCCGTTTTTCCTTAAAACACACGTACTAGGGTTTTTTCTTCCCAATCACTAACTTTTTATCATGGCTCCTAATCACATATTATTTCTCACCTAAAAGTCACTCTTAATCACCAAATTTGAATCCTTGCTCCGTACCGAAAAATCATCCGGCGAAAAATAGCGAAAACCCTAGTTTGCTCCAATCCTGAAAACATAGAGTGAAACCCTACTTTCTAGGTTCATTTGCACTTATTGGGGAATGATTGGGTAGTAGGGTTTTAATAAATAATAATTTCCAAATAAAAGGGCATTTTTGAGAAAAATATAAGGAATTTACGAGTCCTCAAAAAAAAAAGTTTGACAAGTGCAAGAAAGTTGGGCAAAATAAAAGTCTCATTCAAGCTCAAAATGTTCTTCGCGGGTAAAACAGTTGGGCCCGCGCAGTCTTGGGAAAACGGTCATATCTCACTGTAGGAAGGTCGGAATTAGGTTCCGCCAGTGGTGTTGGAATCTAGACTCGAAGGGCTTTCCAACGGTACCAATTACACGCTCTAGTTCGTCTCCTAGCAGTACCAGTAGGTCGGACAAGTTGGCTGTTTTTCGAACCCTGGATCAGCCCTAACCTCAAGCAAAACTACATTAGTTCTTGGTGCTATCTTCATTTGTTTTGGTTCAAATTCACCCAAATCAGTCCTCAAATGTTCATATACAGGGCGTCACATCATCTAGGGCCATTGGAGTTCAATATATAATACATCAACATGAATAAGAATAACCATAGTAGCCTAGTCATCAAGAAAACCAAACCAGTCCACTATATAGACCAAACCACTACTTTACTTGCTCAAATTTCATTCAACTCACCCATGAGCTTAAACAATGTCTAGCCATGATTATTAGGCTTGAATAGAGTACACTTGAACCACAAAAATCAAAGGGAAACCCCTTCTTCCAATACCGGTCAGCCAAGGCAAGAAAATCAGTCCACAAGTTTACATGTTCATCTAAATTTCATCCTTTCATGATTTTCATTTAAACAACACATCAAGTGGTAGATCTAACTCAAAAGAGGTTTAAAACATGTTAATACCTCATAAACAAACATGAACAAGATCCAAACATTTCATCAAACACTTGGTAGGCATAAAAACTAACTCAACTACTACTTGTTTCATTCAAGAAATTAACCCCGAATCTCAACCAAAACAACTTGTAGTTTGCCATTAAAACTTAAAGTAGATGATATAACATCATAAAACTCTAATTTAAAGGTCATTTACCTCTCTTACAAGTTGCTTAAGTCACCAAACAACCCACCAAAGTGAAAGCTTCAAGCTTGGAACAAACTCTAGGATTGCAAGAAAGTTTCTCAACTAACTCAAGATCTTTCTCTTTTGGTTTTTGCTCTTGATTTACTAGGGTTGGAAAGCAAGGAAAAATGGAGTTTCTCTCTTCCTCTCTAAGCTTCAAGAAATTTGGCCATAAGGGAGAAAAAATGGCTAAGGCTAGTTTAAATTATCTTCTAATCTTTGGTCAAACAAAATACTTGGCTAGGGTTTTGCCACATAGCCCATTTCTTGTCCATAACTTCTCTTAATCCTTTGACTAATGATAGTTCAACCCTTCCAAATGTACCAATACCTATTTAACACCTCTAATCCTTCATGTAAAGTCCCTACCACTAATAAAAGAACACTTGGTAAAATACAAGTGGTGAATTATTTAAAACCAACTCAAGAAATTGTTTTAATTCAAATAAAAGGAAATGAAATGTAATGCATGGAAAATGTTATAATACATAGGGAATATGATGCAAGGGCATCTTATAAGTGGTCTAAGTCTTAGAATAAAGCATGTAGATAAGAAAAAAAATTGTGTTTTAAAGTGAGGGTCAATACAAGAGAATTGTTGTAACACATGTAAAATACAATGCTAGGGCATACAATGAGTGGTTTAAATCTTAGGACAAGGCATGTAGTTTAGGAAAATTATACTTTAAAGTGAGGGTTCTCACACTCTCTCCCCGTTAAAGAATTTCGTCCTCGAAATTCTTTCCTTGATTACTGAATAGTTCAGGATATTTTGCGTGAATTTCCTTTTTAACCCTCTCTCGAGTCCTGTGATCACATTTTTTTTTTCAAGAACACACTACTGATTTTATTCCTTCAAACAAATAGCCAGTGCCAGAGGGGGGCATAGCCCGTACCTCTCAGGAGGACAACGCATGGGACCAGACTAGGGTGGACCTAGCATTTACGAAGGGAAGGAAGGCCAAGCCTGTCTAACCTAAATGCTCCTCGAGCATGAGAAGGGAGCTCCGAAAGATGGTAATAGGTTCTGTCATAGCCGTCATCACAGCCAACATTAGATAAAATATCAGCCACTTGATTAGCCTCTCGGAAATAGTGAGTAATACTAACGACATGGGGCAGCAGCTGCAGGAGGGACCGGACCTCCATATCAATACTCCATGGGCACCGGGCTACCCGCTGAACGATATGAGCGAGAACCAGAGAGTCAACCTCCATGTGCACTCTCACATGGCCACGGGCAATGCACAATTGAACCCCAAAGAGAAGAGCCCTTGCCTCAGCCTGGATGCTGGAACAGCTCCCAGTAAAAGTGGAAAAAGCGAACAAGAACTTACCTTCACCATCACGTAAGACACCACCACCTCCTGCCCGGCCCGGATTTCCCCTGGAGCAACCATCTGTGTTGAGTTTCAGCTCTCCCATTGCCGGCCTCAACCACTTAACCAATCTGAAAGACACGTGACCGCGACGAGAGCCGAGGGACTCGTAGAAAAGTTGCCATGTCGGAAGGGCCCAGGAGGATCCTGGATACTTCAGAGAGAAGAGATTCCGTATATCGCCAAAAATAAATCCCCGGATAGCATGCGGAGAGTAAACGACCCCTTCGAATCGCGCTTTGTTCCTAGCCTTCCAAATATTCTAGTAGATCGAAGACGGGACAACCAGATGGGCAAACTGTAGGAACTCATTCGTACCTGGAGTAAACCACCAACTAGCCATGTACCCTCGTAGTTTGGCACCGACATACAAAACCCCCGCAGGCGCACCAAAAAATTGCCAAACCGCTCCAGCAACCTCACCCCCACAAAATAGATGGTCTAGAGACTCAACCCTAGACTCCGTACAACAAAAGCACTTTGAGGGACCCGAGATACCAAATTTACTTATCGTAGAGTCCAGTGGCAGTCGATCTCGCAGTAGTCGAAGCATTAAGAATGAGATTTTAACCGGGACAATAGGATGCCATACCCGAGAAAAGATAAATGAACGCGGCCCATGACAGCGCACCAACTCAAAAGCCGTGCGCACCGTGAAAACCCCAGACTGTGAGGGGGCCCACACCATAACGTCCTCCTCCCCCTCCTCAATCCGCGGAAGGGTAAATCGGATGATCTCAGCTACTATATCAGCAGGCATCCATTCCGCCAATAGTTGGTAGTTCCACCGTCCATCTAACAAGAAATCAGCTATCCTATGATCCGACACACTTCCCAATCGCGAGGACAGCGACCCAGAACCTAGCCAGTTATCAAACCAGAAATGAGAGTTCCCCGATCGAATAACAAAGGTGATGTGCCGCTCAGCCAATTCCCGCACCTGGAGCATCCTGCACCACGTGACTGACGCCCCCACTGAGCCACCAACCATCCCTGGGTGAGCATGAGTGACATACTTCGCCATCATGAAGATAGCCCACAGGGACGACTGCTGTCGAAACCTCCACCACAACTTCACCGAGAAAGCCCTAGCCACATCGGACAAGGACCGGAACCCCACCCCACCCTCCTCCTTAGCAGCGCAAAGGTCCCTCCAGCGAATCCAGTGGTGTCTGTCTATACCCTCAACGGCTCTCCAAAGGAAGTTAGCAAAGAGCCTCTCGAGTGAGCCCAACGTCGACTTCGGAGGGTGAGCCATGGCCAATAAATGAAGAGGGATCGAGGACAGCACATGTTTGATAAGAACCACCTTACCTCCCGGAGATAGCAGTCGATTCTTCCAAGAGCTAATCTTAGAGTACACCGCATTGCTCAAGTCCTGAAAGAACTCCTTCTTCTGCCTTCCCACAAATAGCGGACAACCAAGGTAGCGAACTGGAAACTCCTTTTGCGAGAAGCCCGTAATACGCTGGATTAGAGCTCTCTTGCCCCGAGGCAACGTCACGTGAACCATAAAGCCACTCTTTGCGGAATTTATACTCTGCCCTGAGACCCCTTCATACCGTGCCAACGTCTCCATAAGCATCTTCAAAGAACACGTGGACGCACTAGAAAAGATAAGGATGTCATCCGCAAAGCCCAGATGAGTAATAGAAGGACAAGCTCTAGGAACCTTGAACCCGCAAAACCCAGGGCGATGCAACAGTTGGTTTAACATACGAGATAGGACCTCTGCTGCTAAAATAAACAAGGAAGGGGAGAGCGGGTCCCCCTGCCGGAGCCCTCGCGAAGCAGGGAAAAAGCCATGAGGCGTCCCATTAAGGAGAACCGAGAACCATGGATTGGAAATCAGACGCCAAACCATATCAATCCACCTTTCGCCAAACCCAAATGTACGTAATACATTGACCAGGAAGACCCATGAGACCCTGTCGTAGGCCTTTGTCATGTCCAATTTCAGTGCAACATTTCCCCCCCTATTTTTCCTTCCAATCCCCGAGATCACCTCCTGAGTAAGTAAATAGTTATCAGAGATTTGACGTCCGCGAACAAACCTACTTTGATTCAGAGAGATAATACGGGGCAACAGCGGAGCTAACCTCTCTGCAAGAATTCGGAAAAGCACTTTGTTGAGGAAGTTGCACAGGCTTATAGGCCGAAACTGTGCAAAGGAAGCTGGGTTCTGCACCTTTGGAATTAACAGAATAAATGTCGCTGTGACCCTCCGCGGCACCTCCTCTCCACAGAAGAAACTAACAACAGCATTATAGATGTCCTGGGCAATGATGTCCCAAGCGAACGTGAAAAACTTACCCGTGTACCCATCCGGTCCCGCAGCACTATCCCCATCCATAGCAAAAATCACCCGACGCACCTCCTCCATCGAAGGAACCCTCTCCAATAACTCATTGTCGGATTCCTGAATTAGCCTGGGGATAATGGGTGATAAATCCCAAGAAGAGGTAGGCTCCGCCGAGAAGAGAGATGAGAAATACCGAACAGCCTCAGCACCAATGCCCTCCTCAGAATCAATCCAGTAGCCTTGATCATCCTGGATCCGATGAACAAAAGATTGTAGTCTCCTCTGCTTAACCGCCGAATGGAAGAACTTAGTGTTCTTGTCCCCCAAGCCTAGCCATCGAACCTTTGCTTTTTGCCTTCAAAAATTCTCCTCCACCAGTAAACAACGCCGCCACTCAACATTGGCACGCTGTAATGACTCCTGGGCATCACTAGACCCCTCCTCTTCCACCCGCTTCTCCGCTTCAAGTACGGCCTCCTCTGCCCGCCTTGAATTGGCAAAAATGTTCCCGAAGCATCGTTTATTCCAGCCTTTGATATCTGCTTTTAGTCGGGTCAACTTAGAACAAACTATTTGGAAGGGAGAGCCGGAACACCCTTGCTGCCAGGAGGACTGAACAACATCCCTAAATCCAGCATAGGTGGTCCACGCATTTATAAATCGAAAGGGGAGGGGCTTCCCCTCCTCCCGTGTCTTGACAGAGAGCAAGAGGGGAGAATGATCTGACGGGTCCCTAGCTAGATGGGAGACCGACACTGCGAGACCAACATCATAACATGAGGCATTAAGTAAAAGCCAGTCCAGCCGTTTCCAAATTCTTGCCCGACCCAAGCGATTATTACACCACGTAAACGAGGAGCCCGAGAAGCCAGCATCAAACAACTCCGCGGAGGACATGAAGTCCAAAAAGTCAAGCGACAGAGAGCAAGGGAAAGGCAACCCTCCTTTCTTTTCCCCCGTCTCAACCACAACGTTAAAGTCCCCTCCAACTAGCCACGGCCCATGCAAGGGTTTGTCCCGCAGCAAGCCACTCCACAGTGCCCTTCTCTCCTCCCTCGTGCACCATGCATGAACGATGGAGATAGTCACAGGTATAGGCAGGCAATTATGGTAAACGAGAAACGAGGCATGCTGCGCCCCCTCACCCACCATTACCAACTTAAACGGGTCATTATAAAACAACCATAAGGAACCAGAAGAGTTACTAACTACAGTGTCAAAACAGAGCTTTTGTCTAAAGCCTTCCGCGAGCGAAAAATTTACTCGAGTTTCACAAACTACCAAAAACTGAATGTGATTTTGCGAGATAATTTTACGAAGACGTCTAATATGAGAAGGTTTGGACAAACCTCTTATATTCCAGAAGAGTGACCTAATCATCAGACAATGCTTGGAAGGAATTCTGCGATTTGGGTACTGAAGAGCGGAGAGTTCTATCTGTCGGGGCTATTGAGCGATAGCTCTTGTGCTTTCGAACCACCTGAAGTGAATCATCCCGTACACCCGGAGCACTGTTTGAGATCCTTGGCAGAACCACCTCTATAGAAGGTAGACCTCGCGGTGAGAGGTTTCCGGCTGAAGCGGACAGTTGCACCATACTCCTATCCTCCCCTGGAAACTCACACGGCTCTGGGCCATCTCCAAGCTCATCACCGACCCCCAGTCCAGTCTCAGGAGCTACCTCACCAATGGTTGGTGAAGATGACATACCCACCTCCAACGCAAGTAGAGAAGCGGACTGCTCTGGTGTCCCCTCGACAGAGCCAAACTCTCCCGCCGTAGCAAGAGTACTCAACCCAGCAGGGATCCCCTCCTGAGCACTCTCCAATAATGGGAGTCGAAAATGGACCTCAGCCTGTCCAGGCGCAGCAGCAGCAGCAGGTCGCGCAGCCTGCTCCAGTACACTAGTGGCAACAGGCCCAGCCTGCTCTTGCACCCCCGCTGCAGCAGGTCGCGGAGTCTGCCCGTGAGCATCAACGACAACAGCTCCTCCCCCAGCGCTGAGCTGTCCCCTACCCCAACGACCTCAATCCCCAATTGTACGGCATCTCCTTGACCTCCTGCCAGAGCTGAATCCTTCCCCGCTGCACCAGGAGCCATCATGGCGGCCTTACTTGGCACCATCTTCTCCTCTCCGTGAGAAAGTTTAGGGCGCAATTCTGGGTACTTGAAGCGGCACTCTGTCTGGTCATGGCCTTGCCGATAGCAGTGATCGCAATATTTCGGAATGCTTTCTGGGTCGAGCGGCTGCCAGAAGCCAGGCCCCTCCCCTATCTGAATCCAGACCCGTGGTGGCAGTTCCTTCAGAAGATCAACCTCAACATAGACCCTAGCCACACTGGGTCTGGTTAACGTCGAAGTTGCCGAATCAATGAAGAGTGGACGCCCCAGGCATGACACGATCTGGAACAGACATTGCTTATCAAACAAGTGCACTGGGAGCTTTGGAAGACTGAACCAGAGGGGTACCAAAGAAGACTCCCTATCAACATGGAAGTTAGAGGACCACTTGAACACCCTCATGGGGCTTCCAAACACATACCACACATTGCGCGTCCAAACTCGCAAAAAATCTGATTCATTGTGTAGCTTAATCAAAACGTGTCTTGCATCCAACAAACCCACAGAGAAGGAGTCTTTCAAGTCCAGCGAGCAAAAGAATTTCCTGACATCCTCCATACAAGGTCTGGCCCGGGAAAACTTGCCTACCAGTGCAAACCGGAAAGGTAACGCGACAGCCTCAATGGCAGTGGAAGAGAAGGACACCGCTGGCTCCCTACGATGGGTCAATACCGTCGCTGTGATTGAAGCCCGTTGCTGGGAAGAAGAGAACAGATCGGAGAATGTCTTCGTGCGAAAGGCCGGCGGCTCCGAAGGCCCACCCTCGGCAGAGGGTCGAGCCACCACCTCCACCATCAACGACACTGGTGACCAGTCGCAAATCAGACGGCTAGGGTTTTTTTTTTTTTCGTGAAGACGGCTAGTACGATTGAAAAGTAGCTGGCAAAAACACTAAAGTCCTGTGATCACATGCTTTAGTAAAAGACTAGCAATACAAAGCCATATTATGTAGGAATTGAGGTTCCAAAACTTTATTTGGAACATGCATCGATTTACAAGTTTTATACTCGTATAACCTATCAAAATATAATACTTGCTTGTTCCAATCAAGGAGTAACCCTCATGTACTTACTAATCAATGTTGCAAGAGTCATTTAGAGCACAAGAGTATCACTTATAGTCAAACGTTTGGAGAAATTAGAAAAGACGTTCAAAATACAAAGTTGGAAATTGTCCGACCTAAAATGATTTGAAGAAACTCATTTCCTTTCATTTAAGCTCTATTCCACTCATAAACCAACATCAAAATAGTTTATCAACTCCAATCCTAAAGTTGGAAATGAAAGTATGAACAGTCCTAGGAAAACAGAAATTTTCTAGTTTTGCGTAGTACCATTTGAAAAATCATATCTCAAGGTTCTTAAGTCCAAAATTTATAAACTTTATACTGTCAGAAAATAGATTCAAAAGGTTACGACTTTCTAGAAGGTACCATTGTAAGATCCTATCCACAAGTAAGTCAAATTCCAACCTAAATTTGCTGCTTCATCCAGTAAAAGATAGAACAAGTATGCAATTTCAGAAAATGCTGAAATTTTGCGGTTGATAGTACTCTGAATCTAGTTTCAAACATAATAAACAAAACTCAATTTTGACTTTTTCTACATCAAGATATAACAAATTTCCTAAAACTTCCCAAGGTTTCTTGCGGAAAAATTTTCAGCGGCGCGTCCTTTGTGCTTGCTAATTTTTTTTCCAGCCAATTCAAGGCTTTATTCTTCCCATAAAATAGCTTCAACTCAAACATATACATATCAAGCCAATAACTTACTAAATCAAGCATATAACTGTCACCTACTCAAGTTAGAAAATGAAACCCTAAGCTAAAATTCCTAATCACAAGTTGGACGTTTCTTTAGGCAAGTCAAACTAGCATATAAAAGCTAGATATTTCACATAGCAAAGCTACCAAACCATGGCCAACACCTGAGCATCATGTGTGGGCAGAAAATTACCTTAAAACTGAAAATTTCACAATACAACTTCAAACCATGAAATTTTCTCATGAAACTACCGAAATTGAAACTCTAAACCACTAGTTTGCATATATTAGAAGCAGAGGAAAGTTTATTGCCAAAGTTGCCTTGCACCTTCAAGAAAAATGGAAGCTTAATGCTTTTCCTCCAAAATCTCTCCACTCATGCCACTACCAAAATCTATCTAGAGAGAAAATCATAATAGTGCAATGGCTAAAACATCATGCTAAATAAAATCAGTGAAAATATCAAAGGTGAGAAATAACACAAACTTTAATCTCGATAAAAAGAAGAGTTAAAACTTGGTTACTATTCTTGCTAGCTCTTAAACCCATACACTGTCCATTGAATAATTTCTTCCTTTCGAATGACAAACGAAAAATTTTCACTTAACTTAAAGACTAAAATATAGGGATAGACTCATGGACAAGGATCCAATACTGGCCAACCACCAATATTTAATAGCACTTATTAAAACAGCAGGTACCAAGTCCACTGTTCCTAACGAGAAAACAGCTTACTACATAATGTAAGGCCCAAAGACAACCTAAGAGGGGGGTGAATTAGGTTGATTAAAATCTTAATCAAATTTATGCAATTTTTGCTTAATAAAATTTTACCTTCTTTTCTAGTAATGATCAATCAAGTAGATTAGAAGAGGAGAGCAATATTGATTCGAAAAACAAGTATAGATAAGCAATGAGAATTTTATTAAACAAAAAGAATAAGATAGAATATCAAACCGATTGTCTACCAAGCTTTCCTCAAACTTGAAGACCAATCACTAGGTTGAGCAACTTCTCTTTGATGAAAGATGATCAACTAGATGTACAATGGAGGGAGCACTTCCTCCTTGCCCTAAGCCTCACTTAGTCAAGCTAAGAAGTTTTACAATCAATCAGATAACCCTCAACAAAGCTACACTAAAGAAATTTTCAATCACAAAAGAAATGCTCACAAGAAATTCACACCACTTGGAGAACAAATCTAGCTTTGGAGACTATTTTCAAGCTAAAATATCTCTTGAGATCTTGTAGACAAAGTGTGCAAAAGTCCTCCTCTGAATCAGAATCGTTTGTATTTAAAGGGAACCAAAAATGGGCTTCATTAATACTTCCAACGGATAGAAGGCAGATGAAGAGTCAGCTAGCCGTTGGGGCTGTCGGACGTCCGACGGCTTAGTCATCGTCCGATCCTATCGTCCGAAAATCAGTCAAGTTGTTGTTCGGACGTCCGATGGGATTTTATCGTCCGAGCTTCTGTGTCCGAACGTTGTCCAGAGAGTTATCAAATCTTCGTGGAATTTTTAGGACGTCCGATGAGATTGATGTGCGTCCGAAGCATGCGTCCGATCCTTCAGGACGTCTGATGCTTCCTTACGATCGTCCGACAGAGTCTTGGCAGAGAGTCATCAACACTTCGTGGAATTTTTAGGACGTCCGACACGTTCGCTGTGCGTCCGAAGAGTACGTCCGATCCATCCGGACGTCCGATGCTTCCTTACGATCGTCCAACAGAATTTCCTTCTTGATGTTCTTCATCCTTTCGGACGTCCGACCGATTCCTTCGGACGTCCGACCGATTCCTTCGGACGTCCGACATGAGTGCCCTGTTTTTGCTTCTTCTTTTGGTTGATTTTCATTTCTTGACATATTCGTACCTGATTCTTTGATAGGCAAAAAATACTTATACTTGAAAAGAGTTAGATAAACATTTCAAAGTCCTTTGTGATCATCAAAACCAAGAATAACATTCTCCCCCTTTTTGATGATGACAAAACAAAGGTTTGAAATGAGATTTGATGTTTGCAATAAAAAACTCCCCCTTCCTCAATAGACAAGAACTCCCCCTTACTTAGTGAATCATAAAAAATTTTGAAAAACTCCCCCTCACTTGGCTGCCCAACCGAATTAAACAATTATCCAAAATATGACAATTAAGCAGCCAACATCCAACATTTTACCAATTCAATCCATCAGCCAATCCAAATTTAATCAAATCATCAATCAATCAGTCAATCCAACATCATCAATCATCAATCAATCCAGTCCTCTCCCCCTTTTTGTCATCACAAAAGGGCAATCAATCACATCCATCTCATCCACAAACACATTCATCAATGCAAACCAAAAAATTCATTACATCCACACAATCATCATTCAAAATACTTAAATATCTATCAAACAGTACCAAAAGAAACATAAACATAATCATAACCAAATGTTGAATTCTTCTACATATCCATTGTTGAACACCACAAACACATGAAATAGACAAACAAAATGCAAATGTCCTAAATGGTGAACTATGTGGATCCAGGTGTTCTTCGAGAGAGCTGATATTGGGAGAGGTCCTCCTCTTCAGTTTCTTCATCATCTTCAGCAGCCTCTTCAACTGGTGCCTTGCCTTTATCTGATGTGGAAGGGCCATGGGGAGTCACAGGAGTTGATGAACCAGGGTCTGGAATTGATGAACTTGGATCAGTGGGGCGTGGCTCTTTGCCATGTGAAACTTCCTCAACCACAGGTGGGGGAAAAAGAAGGTTCTTTTTGTCTAGGAAGGCTGTTTGATGTTCAGAGGACATGGTGAGCATTAGACCATGTTCTAGAAGAAGAACATGTTGTTTGAGTTCACGAAGGAGCTCAATCACTTCATCATTGGAGGAGGAAGATGCCTTAGTGGCAGACTTCCTGGGATGAATGGGAGTGAGTGCAATAGATGAAGGATCATGTGCAGCCTTAGACCTATGTTCACTAGATGATGCCCCCTTATAAGCCCATAGATTATCCTTAAAGACAAGATTTTTCCTTTCAAAATATCCTTTGGTAAAGGCATAAGAAGATGCTTCTTTGGGACAAACACCTAGAATTGGTACTTTGTAAAACTCAAAAATCTTTTGAAGAAATTTTCCATAAGATAATTTTCTGCGAGAATCAGTGGCATAGCGAAGTAAAAACTTGCACATGACAAAACCAAAGTCAATACGAATTTTTTCTCGAAAACAGTAAAAGAGATACAACTCCATTTTGTTTGCATCAGTTCTATGGCCATCAGTAGGTACAAGCAGGTTTGAAATGATTGAAAAGGTAATTAGATTCACAGGAGCAAGATCATTCAGTTTAGCATCAGCAGGGGAGGAAAAACTTCTTTTAAAATAAGTCAACATTTTAGCCCCATCAAAATGATTATCAGCAGTAGGGTGCTCTTCATAGGAAAAGAAATTTGCAATTTTATCCTTGCATTCACGTTCAATGGTAGTATTTAAAATGGAATTCACAGTTTCAGAATCAAAGACTAAGCCTACCCCATTAACCCTGGACATGATCTCAGTTTGGTCAGTGCCTTTCCTAAGATTGGCAAAAAATTGATGCAGCATTTCAGGATAATAGACATTGGGCATAGAAATGAGATGTGACCATTTCTGGAAAGCAAATAGACTCAGAATGGATTCTAAACCTATGTGGCGAAATTCAGAAGAGTTTACAGTTCGTTGAGGGATGACACCTTTCTGGGATATCCAGGAGTGTTTGTCTTTTGCAGCATCATCAAAGAATGTCGGGAGTGTGGCTGATTTTGGAGGCGGTTGAGAAGAGGTTCCCTGTCCAGATTCAGGCTGAGAGGTGGGTTGTGGAGTAGGCCGTGACATTTGACCCTTTACGGCTCTTCTCTTGAAGCGTTTGGATGAACGTTTGACCGTAGGAAGATCCTCATCCTCATCCCTGAGTGGATGCTTGCGTCCGGCAGTAACCTTTCCTCCTCTTAGATTCACCATTGTGCAAAATGTGTGGAATGAAGGATGCAAATGATGCACACAGTAGTAGGGAAGTGAATCGCACAGAAATTTTGGGACAAAAAGGCCTTGAACAAGATTTGACAGAGCGGTTATGAGAAAGTAGGGTTTTGAGGGAAATTTGGGAATTTACGAAATGTTATGCGATTCGGTGAAATGATCAGGAGAAACGAGTCGCAATCGATCAGGAAAAGTTTTGGTTGAGTCAATTTGGGAATGAGAGCTTCAGAATGGTATGAATTTGAGAGTGAGAGACGAGAGAGTTTTCGTCCGAGAGGAAATAGAAGAAGAAGAGTTTGAAGCAAATGAGGAAGAAAGTTACTTTTAAAAAGTGTACCGTTGCACTGTCGGACGGCCGAACGAAGTCGTGCGTCCGACATCTTCGTCCGAACAGGTGTTTTCTGGAAAAAATAGCTGAAGTGTGAGAACCCGTAAAACCCTAATTATTTTCTTAGGGTTTAGTTCCCTTTAATTGCATGTTTTCTGCATTTTCTGGTTTAGAAATATTTTCTTAGTGGATTTTATGAGCAATTATAGTTTTAAGATGATTTTTCTAGCATTGGAGAAATTTTAGAAAATTAAGAGTAAATAGTGGACGTGGGACCCACTAGTGCGAAAAGTTCGGAAAAATTCGGCCAATAAGGTTAAGTTTCGGATACTGTTTAAAATTTATCGGGTGTTAAGAGATTAGTAGAGAGTGTGAAGTGATTGATGTGAGAGAGAAAAGAAAGATAAGAATGCATTAATGATTGCGACAAGTGTCACAATATGGTTGGTTGTGACTTAAGAAACACTATTCACCTTTTGACAATTTTTTTTGACTTTTGACCACTTAAGTACATATTCCAAAAATTCACAAAAAACACCATTTTCTTACCTTGTGTTGGCCGGCCCTTCTAGCAAGAAGAAAGAAGAAACTTCTTCAACTTCAAGCTTCCAATTGGTCCAAAATCCACCAAATCAAGTGTTTAGTTAGATTTCACTCCATAAAACCTTACCTTCTAGTGCTAGTAAGGGTTGTAGTGAAGTTTGTTTGAAGAGCAAAGGTGTCCACAATCTCTCTCTCTCTTGATTTCTTGGTAAGTGTTGCTTGAACACCCTACTACATCTAATGATGGTTATATTATGCTTAGAAGTGGCTTGAGTGTTGGAAAATGTGATTTATTTCTTGATTTGAAGAGTTTTGGTGAAGTTTTCCATTTTATGATGAATTTTCTGGTTTCATATGATTTTGATGTTTTGGACTAGTATGATGGTTGGTAATAAGGGGCTTTGGCTCTAGTAGGTGTGAATTGTGGTTAAATGCAACCAATTTTGGATTTGGAATGAAATGTGAAAAGTTAGGGTTCTTAAATCCCCTATTCTGTCCGAAATTTTAGGTCATAGCTATCGGACGAATTGGACTTTGCTCAAAACATGAAAGTTGTAGGTATTGGTGAGTATGAAGTGCCTGCAAAATTTCAGGGCATTTGGAGTAGTATAGAGAGAGTTATGCCGTTTTTACTGTTGCTGTTTTTGGTGAACAGAATGTCCGAACTGCGATAGTAATTGCCTGTTTTGACTGGAATTGGTTTGGATTTTGAAGTTGGTGTCTTTTGAGTAAATGTAGCTGGATGTTTTAGCTAACTTATGCCTTTGGAATTTCGGCATTTGGACCTGTGTAGGCTGAGATTGACGTATTACAGTTTTCTGTGTTTTGCAAACCTGTTTTGGTGATTCTGGTTTAGTGTTTGGCATTTTTGACCTAGTTGGGTCAGGAACTGGATTGAGTGACCTTCTACATTGTTGTAGCCCTGTCTCTTAGCTTCGAAACGGTGGGTCTTGCACCTTCATCCGACCATCGTACTGCTTTTGGTACCATTACCGCAAAAGGACATCAAATCTGTTTTGGGTTTTAGGGCTTGGATTCGGACAAGATAATGGTATATGACGGATGGGTTCTGAGCCGTGGAGGTGAGTGACCCTAAACTATTTCCAAAGTACTTGTGAAATGTTTCTTGCATTATTTATTCGATTGCATATCATGCGTGCTTGCATGTGAATTCATGACATGATTTGGCTTCAATGAGTTCTGGGAAAGTCTTGTGCTGGACACCAACGTCTCCACCTTGTTTATGGTTCATGTTCATGGTTATTTGGAGCACCGATGTTGCTCCCACTTTCGTGAGTTCGTGTGTTAATGTTAAATGATCTATTTGAGCGTTGGGTGTTCAAGTGCAATGATTTCACTGGCTCACGAGAGCACTAAACGGACATTTGATCTTGGAATCATGACATCATCGAAATCATCGAAATGCAATATTGTGAAATATATTTGCTTAATGATTTTGCTGGTTACTCGCTGAGCTTCTAGCTCACCCCAAAAATATTTTATTCCCCTCCACAGGGCTCAAGGCGAAGGAAGGACTTGTAGTACTTATTCACGTGAATGGATGGCCTATATTTTGTACAAGTTGGATTTGGAATCATTTTATGTATAGTTTGGAATTGTTTCCGCTGCATTTGTGACATGTAATTATTGGAGACTTGGATGTATATTTGTGGACCATGTGATGTATATTTGAGAGTTATATTGTAATCCATTTGAGGATTTTAGTGAGCGACTGAGTCCCGGCGAGAGCTGGGCAGGCGGCCCGCCGAACCCTCTGGTTCGCCTTAGGGGGAGGTGGGGCCGTCACATGAAGAACATTATCGGACGTCCGTTCATCTTCTTTCGGACGTCCGAAGGATTTGAAAAATTTTAAGATGATTTTTTGATTATCCCTAATTTTGATCTTAGATGAATGAACTGATCTAATGGCAAAGCTTTTGTAAAAATATCAGCAAATTGATCTTTAGAACAAACATAATTTACACATACTTCACCTTTTTGAACAAGATCGCGAATAAAGTGATACTTTATATCTATATGCTTTGTCCTAGAATGTTGAATTGGATTTTTGGTCAAATTGATAGCACTAGTATTATCACAGAATATAGGCATGCAGTCATATGATAATCCAAAATCATTCAAGGTATGCTTCATCCATAAAAGTTGAGCACAACATGCACTAGCGGCAATATATTCCGCTTCAGTTGTAGACAAGGAGATTGCATTTTGTTTCTTGCTAAACCAAGAGACTAAGCAATTACCAAGAAAGTGACAAGTTCCACTAGTACTCTTTCTATTCACACGACAACCTCCAAAATCAGCATCCGAATATCCATATAGTGCAAACTCACTAGATCTAGCATACCAAAGACCATAGTCTAATGTACCTTTCAAATACCTAAAAATCCTTTTAACAGCATTCAAATGTGATTCTTTTGGACAAGATTGAAATCTAGCACACAAGCAAACAGCAAACATAATATCAGGTCTACTTGCGGTTAAATAGAGTAAGCTTCCGATCATACCTCTATAGTGCTTTTCATCCACATGATTACCTTCTTCATCTTTGTCAAGTTTTGTAGAAGTGCACATTGGAGTTCCAACTTGCTTTGAGTCCTCCATGCCAAACTTTTTCAGCAATTCCTTGGTATATTTTGCTTGATTTATAAAAATTCCCTCAAGGGCTTGATGTATTTGAAGTCCAAGGAAGAAATTTAATTCTCCCATCATACTCATTTCAAATTCACTTTGCATAGTGGTGGAAAAATCCTTGCATAGATACTCATTAGTAACACCAAAAATAATATCATCAACATATATTTGCACAATAAGAAGGTCATTTAACACTTGCTTAGTAAACAATGTGGTGTCCACAATACCACTTTTGAAACCATTTTCAATCAAGAAACCACTTAATCTTTCATACCAAGCTCTTGGAGCCTGTTTTAAACCATATAATGCTTTAGATAGTTTAAACACATGACTTGGAAATTTTGTATTTTCAAAACCGGGGGGTTGATCCACATATACTTCTTGATCAATAAAACCGTTTAAGAAGGCACTTTTAACATCCATTTGAAACAATTTGAAACCTTTGAAACAAGCAAAAGCAAGAAGCATTCTAATAGATTCTAATCTCGCTACGGGAGCAAATGTTTCATCAAAATCAATTCCTTCTTCTTGTGCATATCCTTTAGCAACTAATCTGGCTTTATTTCTTACAACAACACCTTTATCATCTAATTTATTTCTAAATATCCACTTTGTGCCAATGATAGGTTGATCTTGAGGTTTATCAACAAGTGTCCAAACCTTATTTCTCTCAAATTGATTAAGTTCCTCTTGCATTGCCAAAATCCAGTTATCATCCTTTAAAGCATCATTGATATTTTTGGGTTCAAAAAGAGAAACTAAAGCAAAATTGTCTATCAATTTTCTAGATGAAGAACGAGTCTTTACCTTTTCGGATGGATCACCAATTATAAGCTCTCTCGGATGATTTTGGCTGAATTTCCAAGCATTGGGAAGGTCTTTGACTGAATCATCATTTCATCTTCATCACCCTTTTCTTGATCATTATGAGCTTCATCCATCATTTCCATTGCTGTTGGTTTAGAGATTCCTTCATCACCAATTTTTAGCTTTTCCATTCCTTCACGAACACCTACATCATCATCCTCACACGACCTTTTGGAATTATCATCATTAGTTTCATCAAATGTTATGTGAATGGCTTCTTCTATCACAAGAGTCCTTCTATTAAAGACTCTATATCCTCTTTTGTTCTCACAATAACCCAAAAATATTCCTTCATCAGATTTTTTCTCAAACTAACCAAGATGTTCCTTTAAATTTATAATAAAACATTTACAACCAAAGACTTTGAAATATCCAACCGTAGGTTTTTTATCAAAAATCAGTTCATAAGATGTCTTATTCAAAATGGGTCTCAAAAGGATTCTGTTCATCACATAACATGCAGTGTTTACCGCTTCAGCCCAAAGGTATTTTGGCAAACTACATTCACTTAACATAGTTCTAGCAGCCTCTTGTAGTGTCCTATTTTTCCTTTCTACAACACCATTTTATTGTGGAGTTCTTGCAATTGAAAACTCATGTGTTATGCCATTATGATCACAGAAATCTGGAAAACCACAATACTTGAATTCCGTTCCATTATCACTTCTAATCCTAACAATTTTTAAGCCAAGCAGATTTTGCACTTTAGCAAACAATGAAGTGAAATTCTTGAAGGCATCATCCTTATGAGCAAGAAATATCACCCAAGTATATCTAGAATAATCATCCACAATCACAAAGCAGTATTTCTTACCTCCCAAGCTAGTGATTTGAGTAGGACCAAATAAGTCAAGATGCAAGAGTTCTAAAGGTTTAGAAGTTGAAACACACTTCTTTGGTTTAAAAGAAACTTTTGTTTGCTTTCCAAATTGACATGCATCACAAATTTATCCTTTTCAAAACAGATTTTTGGCAAGCCTCTAACCAGCTCCTTTTTCGAAATTTCCTTTAGTAAATCCATGTTAAAATGACAAAGTCTCCTATGCCACAACCAAGGATCTTCATTTGAAGCTTTAAGACAATTGAAGCTAGAAGAATCAATTTTATCAAGAACCACAATATATATGTCGTTAAACCTCTTACCTTTGAACACAACATTATATTTGGAATCAAGCACAATGATTCTTTGTGAGTGAGCCGAACCAAATGTTTTAAGATAGCTGTCCTGTCTCTCTCGGATTTGCTGGAATGGTTTGTAGAGGCAGCAACTTGAGGCTCAATTTTGAGTTGGTTGCTTGCCAAATTTCAGAACGTTTTCTTCTGTAAACTTTTAGTCCTATGAATTTATTTTCTAACGCCATAAACCATGCCTCATTCCGAGTTAAATTGGTTGAGTTGTGATTAAAACAAGTGGACTGCCCTGTTTTGGAAAAACGTAGTATTTGGACTGATGTGGGACAAAAACTTGGGAGTGATCTTATTAATTGAAATTTTGATGCTAAACCATTACCAAAGGTACCATGGATGTATCTTAGACCTTTATTTCACCAATGAACCATGGTTGGATAGCTTTCTTGGTTAAACGATTTGAAATTGGGAAATGAAAGTCAAAAGGCAGATTGCCTTAGAAATTTTCCGGAACTTTGGATGATTAGTTAACTACCTTCCCGAGGGTATTTTTCCCTGAAATTTGATAGAGAAATACCTTGCATATAGGAGTAAAATACTGCCAATTTTGGCACCAATTCAAGTTCGTTTCGATACCGAATTAAATTTCTAGTGTTGGAGGTTCAAAACTGGAAATTCTTCTTCAGTCTTGAATCTTCCTCAACTTTGAGCTACCGTATCTCGGTACTCGAAACTCCGATTCTTGATCCGCTTGTTTTGCTATAAACCTCACTTGCAACTCTAATTGAGTTACAAATTTCAGAGGCCGGTTTGCAATGTGTGAATCGTGCCGAATTTTCAAAGTTGGCCGAAATCCAACTTAATTCTGCCTTGTACGCCGAGTCTGTACCTTCGAGCTCATTTTTGAGTACTTTCCACTTAGATTCATGGAAATGTGTCTTGTAAGAACTTTTAACACTTTCCATAAGGTTTCCAACGGTATAAATTTTTCCAGTTTTGGACTTATATCGAGAGAGATACGAATTTTCAAAGATTTAGGAGAAAACTGAAATTTCTCCATTTTCAAGGCAAAGGAGTTTTTCCCAAAACTCTTAATTCTCTTAGTATTATTCAAACGTTTTGCCCTCGCTTTTCATGATAAAAACTCAAATAATATTGTACATAATAAAAGGCAAGTTGAACCTCGATTTACGAGTAATTGAGGTTCATTTCGTGAAATATTCCTTAGATTGTACTAGTGTACGATCTTCCTTGTCAAGTGGGTTATTTGTGTGATTATCCGCTATTAATTGCCAGGCGCGCAAGAAGGCATTCAAGAGGATCTTACTGTGGACACTTGAACTCCCAGAAAATAATTCTTATTGAATTGCTCGGTGAGTGTCAAGTGTGTGAATCTGTGATACTTGCTTATTTGTGGTAATTGTTGGAAGTTTCAAAGATAAGGGCGGGTGCGTACTTTACCGCACTCGTTCTAATTTCAAATGAATGAATGAAATGTATTGAATGAATGAATGAAATGCAATGTTATGTTATGATTACATAAGTCGTTGGAGTGAACCTCCTCGACTTTCAAATGAATGGGGGACGCCCAAACTCATAGGCCGACCTTAGACTCGAGCCAGCAATGGGCTTGGTCGGGGACTTAGGCGAGCCATGAGATATATATGAGCTCGACCTATTGAGAGGTCTTGCTTGGCATACTCGTGGAGTATCGCCTTATACATGACTTGTGGGCCCTTGAGGTGTACGGTGGACGGAGGGAAGTAAGTGGTGATCTACGGAAATGGAAATACCGACCCGGTTGACAGGAGGGTCAACGCGGGAAGGTATATGAATGACATCGGCAGAGCGAGTGAAACTTAGCTCCTGAGAGCTACTATATCCTTGAATTGTTTCTGATTGCTTTTCCTGTTCGAATGATTGATTATTGAAGGGACATGGTTTTATGTATTAAATTTGGGATTGCTATCTGAACAAAGTGCTTGCATGTGTGTTCTTGGCCTCACGAGCGTTAGCTCACCCTATAGTTTTGTTTTCCTTAACAGGACCGAATCTTGGAGAAGTATGGAGAAACCATTCGTTGTACTTTTGTTAAGACTCCTGCTATATTTTGACTAGGCCCTGGTTTGGGTTATACTTTTGGAAATTGTAAATTTGAAAAGTTTGGGCCCTGACGTGTATTTTGAATTTAAGTCGTATTATGATTACCCGATGTACTGGTTACATGTTAAGTGACTTGGTAAGTTCGAACACTTCCGCATTGTTTGTGTTCATGTTGCTCCCTTCGAAATGTTTAGTTCGGATTTAATTTGAATGGATTTGCTTGAGCCCTGGCGAGAGCTGGGCAGGCATCCGCGGATACCCTTTGGTCCGCCTTAGGGAGATGTGGGGCGTCACATCAAGGATATTTGGCTTTTCTTATTAATACCCTTAGCGATAAGGTGAATCTGGAGGACACACCGGTAGTGAAAGAATTTTTCGATGTTTTTCCTGAAGAATTGGAGTCTTTACCCCCGGAACGGGAAATAGCTTTTAAAATTGATATAACTCCGGGAACATCACCTATCTCAAGGACACCATATAGGATGGCTCCAGCTGAGTTGAAAGAGTTGAAGTTACAATTATAGGATTTGTTGGAACGGGGTTTTATACGAGAGAGTGATTCCCCGTGGGGAGCCCCAGTTTTGTTCGTAAAGAAGAAAGATGGGAGTTTGAGGTTATGTATAGATTATCGAGGCTTAAATGATGTTACGATTAAGAATAAATACCCACTACCCCACATTGATGAACTGTTTGACCAACTGCAAGGGGCGGTAGTGTTTTCAAAGTTGGATCTAAGGCAAGGTTACTATCAATTGAGGATTTTAGACAAGGACATACCTAAGACTGCTTTTAACTCGAGGTATGGGCACTTCGAGTTTGCAGTAATGCCTTTTGGGTTAACCAATGCACCTGCCGCTTTCATGGATTTAATGCATAGGGTTTTTAAGCCTTACTTGGATCAATTTGTGGTGATCTTCATTGATGATATTTTGGTGTATTCTAAGAATGTGAAGGATCATGAGAAACATTTGAGAATTGTTTTACAAATCTTGAGGGAACATCAGTTATATGCTAAGTTTAGCAAGTGTGAATTCTAGCTAAAAGAAGTGACTTTCCTAGGGCATATAATTTCTCAGGATGGGATTAAAGTGGATCCAGCTAAAGTTGAAGCTGTTTCGAAATGGAAACGACCGGAAAACCCAACGGAAGTTCGGAATTTTATAAGATTGGCAGGGTATTACCGGAGATTCATCCAGGATTTTTCGAAAATTGCTGGGCCTATGACTGAGTTGACCAAGAAAAATGGAAAATTTATTTGGAGTCCTAAGCGTGAAGGAAGTTTTCAGGAGTTGAAAAGACGGTTGACTAGAGCGCCTGTTCTAGCTCTACCTAATGGACAGGATAGTTTTGTGGTTTACACAGATGCTTCTAAGGAAGGTTTGGGATGTGTTTTGATGCAAAATGATAAAATGATAGCTTATGCCTCTAGGAAATTGAAACCGCATGAAGAAAATTATCCGACCCATGATTTGGAGTTAGCGGCTGTGGTCTTTGCTTTAAAGAAATGGAGACACTATTTGTATGGAGTAACATTTGAGGTTTTTACAGATCACAAAAGCCTTAAGTACTTATTTTCTCAGAAGGAGCTGAACTTGAGGCAACGTAGATGGATGGAATTTCTAGAAGATTATGATTGTACGATTAAGTACCACCCTGGAAAGGCCAATGTAGTGGCCGATGCTTTGAGCCGTCAGGTACAAATGGCTGGATTGATGGTTAAGGAATTTCAGTTGTTGGAGGAAGTTAGCTATTGGAATCCTCGATTAGAACCAAGGAAAGTAATTTTGGGGAATATTGTGATAACCTCCACTTTATTGGAACGCATTAAGGAATCTCAGGAAAAGGACCCTGAAGTGCAAAAGTTGGTGGAGAAAGTTAAGATGGGAGACCAGACGGATTTCAATTTGAGATCGATGAAACCTTGACCTATGAGGAAAGACCGGTAAAACTTCTGGATCGAAAGGTGAAGGAACTGAGAAACAAGCAGATACCACTAGTGAAAGTTCTATGGAAGAACCATGGAGTCGAGGAGGCAACATGGGAAGTTGAAGAGACAATCAGAGAGAAGTATCCGGACTTGTTCATCAACCAAGGTAAATTTCGAGGACGAAATTTTCTTAAGGGGGAGAGGATGTGAGGACTCGTAAAAAAAAAAAAACTATTATTTTATGCCTAATTCGTGGCTTAATAAATTATTTAATTGGAATTTTATCCCAAGGAATATTTTCTAGTCTTATTAGACTTAAATACATGGTAATATAACTTCGTTATATTTTTAAAGTGACTCGTTCTAAAAATTTATCTCCTGGAGTACGTTTAGTAAAAATAGTGAATAGTACTTGGAGATTTTATCCGCGTAGTAGTACAATAAGCTTGGAATATTGGAGACTTGTACTATGGTCCTAAAATAGGTAATCTTATGAATAAATACTCAAGTGATAGTTAGTAGTGCAATCGTTATAAGAATTTATTGGAAGTTTCGTGTTATAGCGTTAAAATTGACGGTACGCGTTTTCACACGCGCGACTTTATTTGAGGGACTTTAGACCCTTACTGCGGGACAATTAAGAGTGAATAATACTTACATGAATATAAATGCATTGGAGGTTCAGTGCACTAGTGAACCAAACGCGCGAGAAAATCGAACCTAAAATGTGCCAAACGAGCCCTAATAAGAGTTGACTTTGGAGTGATTGTGCACCACTCATTTAATCTTCTCTTGGAAGCTAATTTTGATCAAAATTCACTCCATCTTCTCTCACCAAGCAGCCGGCCAACCTCTCTCTCTCTCTCACTCTCTTGCTTCACAAAATCCTTCATCAAATCAACCCAAAACCTCAACCAATCTTCACCAAACTTGAAGATCATCTAGCAAACTACTTGGAGGTTGGATTTAGCTAACTAAAGGGCTGCCTTTCACGGTTTCTTGGAACTCTTGAGGGCCGAAAATTTCTGGGTTAAGGCACTAAGGAGGTATAACTTCATCCTACACCTTAAACTTGGATTATGATGGTAGAAATGCATCCTTAAGCTATTGCATGTGGATGGGTGGCTTGATATGGTTGTAAAATGTGATAGTGGGCTCTTTGTATTCCCACACTTGGGTTGTTGTTGCTGATTAGAGGATTAATTTTGGATTTAATGGTAGTTTAATGGTTATAATGATGGATTTATGGAGTATTATTGTTGGAAACTCAAAGTAGAGGTCATGACAAGAAATTTCTGAAATTGCCCCTGTTTTGTTCGGCCATGATAAGGCCAATTTTTGGTGATTTATTGGCATGAACCTGATGTTTATATGTTATATTATATGTGTAAAAATTTTCGTTGGAAAACATTAACGTTTGGATGGGCAAATGAATTTATTCGTGGACTAGGCAAGCTGGAAGGTTATTTTCGGGTAACCCTGTCCAGCGGTAGCATTTTGACCATAACTCTGTCCTCGGGTGTCGAAATCAAGTGCCGTTGGTGGCGCTTGAAACTAGACATTCCTGGATTTAATTTGAGATAAAATTCACATTCTTATTCTTTGTGAGTGAGCTGAACCAAATGTTTTAAGATAGCTGTCCTGTCTCTCTCGGATTTGCTGGAATGGTTTGTAGAGGCAGCAACTTGAGGCTCAATTTTGAGTTGGTTGCTTGCCAAATTTCAGAACGTTTTCTTCTGTAAACTTTTAGTCCTATGAATTTATTTTCTAACGCCATAAACCATGCCTCATTCCGAGTTAAATTGGTTGAGTTGTGATTAAAACAAGTGGACTGCCCTGTTTTGGAAAAACGTAGTATTTGGACTGATGTGGGACAAAAACTTGGGAGTGATCTTATTAATTGAAATTTTGATGCTAAACCATTACCAAAGGTACCATGGATGTATCTTAGACCTTTATTTCACCAATGAACCATGGTTGGATAGCTTTCTTGGTTAAACGATTTGAAATTGGGAAATGAAAGTCAAAAGGCAGATTGCCTTAGAAATTTTCCGGAACTTTGGATGATTAGTTAACTACCTTCCCGAGGGTATTTTTCCCTGAAATTTGATAGAGAAATACCTTGCATATAGGAGTAAAATACTTCCAATTTTGGCACCAATTCAAGTTCGTTTCGATACCGAATTAAATTTCTAGTGTTGGAGGTTCAAAACTGGAAATTCTTCTTCAGTCTTGAATCTTCCTCAACTTTGAGCTACCGTATCTCGGTACTCGAAACTCCGATTCTTGATCCGCTTGTTTTGCTATAAACCTCACTTGCAACTCTAATTGAGTTACAAATTTCAGAGGCCGGTTTGCAATGTGTGAATCGTGCCGAATTTTCAAAGTTGGCCGAAATCCAACTTAATTCTGCCTTGTACGCCGAGTCTGTACCTTCGAGCTCATTTTTGAGTACTTTCCACTTAGATTCATGGAAATGTGTCTTGTAAGAACTTTTAACACTTTCCATAAGGTTTCCAACGGTATAAATTTTTCCAGTTTTGGACTTATATCGAGAGAGATACGAATTTTCAAAGATTTAGGAGAAAACTGAAATTTCTCCATTTTCAAGGCAAAGGAGTTTTTCCCAAAACTCTTAATTCTCTTAGTATTATTCAAACGTTTTGCCCTCGCTTTTCATGATAAAAACTCAAATAATATTGTACATAATAAAAGGCAAGTTGAACCTCGATTTACGAGTAATTGAGGTTCATTTCGTGAAATATTCCTTAGATTGTACTAGTGTACGATCTTCCTTGTCAAGTGGGTTATTTGTGTGATTATCCGCTATTAATTGCCAGGCGCGCAAGAAGGCATTCAAGAGGATCTTACTGTGGACACTTGAACTCCCAGAAAATAATTCTTATTGAATTGCTCGGTGAGTGTCAAGTGTGTGAATCTGTGATACTTGCTTATTTGTGGTAATTGTTGGAAGTTTCAAAGATAAGGGCGGGTGCGTACTTTACCGCACTCGTTCTAATTTCAAATGAATGATTGAAATGTATTGAATGAATGAATGAAATGCAATGTTATGTTATGATTACATAAGTCGTTGGAGTGAACCTCCTCGACTTTCAAATGAATGGGGGACGCCCAAACTCATAGGCCGACCTTAGACTCGAGCCAGCAATGGGCTTGGTCGGGGACTTAGGCGAGCCATGAGATATATATGAGCTCGACCTATTGAGAGGTCTTGCTTGGCATACTCGTGGAGTATCGCCTTATACATGACTTGTGGGCCCTTGAGGTGTACGGTGGACGGAGGGAAGTAAGTGGTGATCTACGAAAATGGAAATACCGACCCGGTTGACAGGAGGGTCAACGCGGGAAGGTATACGAATGACATCGGCAGAGCGAGTGGAACTTAGCTCCTGAGAGCTACTATATCCTTGAATTGTTTCTGATTGTTTTTCCTGTTCGAATGATTGATTATTGAAGGGACATGGTTTTATGTATTAAATTTGGGATTGCTATCTGAACAAAGTGCTTGCATGTGTGTTCTTGGCCTCACGAGCGTTAGCTCACCCTATAGTTTTGTTTTCCTTAACAGGACCGAATCTTGGAGAAGTATGGAGAAACCATTCGTTGTACTTTTGTTAAGACTCCTGCTATATTTTGACTAGGCCCTGGTTTGGGTTATACTTTTGGAAATTGTAAATTTGAAAAGTTTGGGCCCTGACGTGTATTTTGAATTTAAGTCGTATTATGATTACCCGATGTACTGGTTACATGTTAAGTGACTTGGTAAGTTCGAACGCTTCCGCATTGTTTGTGTTCATGTTGCTCCCTTCGAAATGTTTAGTTCGGATTTAATTTGAATGGATTTGCTTGAGCCCTGGCGAGAGCTGGGCAGGCATCCGCGGATACCCTTTGGTCCGCCTTAGGGAGATGTGGGGCGTCACAAAGACCACTTAGCAAAGGGATTTTATGGAGTGATTTGAAGTTTTATCTGTTTGATTTGAAGATTGGAGCAAAATTATGAAGTAGGAAGTTGGAGGATTTTTTTCTTTTCTTGAGCAAGAGGTCCGGCCAAAGGGAAGCAAATGTGATGAATTTTTTGGTCAAATTTTGATTAAATGGTAAAGTAGGAAAGTTAGTCAAAGTCCAAGAATAAATGGCATGGTGACACTTGTCACCTTTTGGCCCTAAAGCTTATCCTTTTTCCCTCTCTCACCAACTCATTTAGTAACCTCTAGTTATCTCTTAACACCTGCTAAAATAAATTCGGTACCCAAAACTTAACCTAACTGGCCGAATTTTTTCAATCTTTCCGTACTAGAGGGTCCCACGTCTGGTATACGCTCTTAATTTCTCAAAAACTAACCGATACTAGAAAAGTCATCGAAAAACTATATTTACTCATACAAATTACTTAGAAAATTTTTCTAATAAAGAAAATGCAGAATAACATGCAATTAATTAACATAAAACCGAGAAAATAAGAAAATGTACGGGTTCTCACACCCTCTCCCCCTTAAAAGAATTTCGCCCTCGAAATTTTTACCTTCAGATGGCTCAGTAGTTTGTTGGTTGTCTACAGCATATACCCTTGCCGGTACTTTTGTTCGGTTCCCTCTTTCATTCGCTTGTTTTGATTTAGTGCCCTCCAGTTGCTGGATACTACTTTCACGTGACTGTTTCGTCAGACAGTTGCTAACCTGGTGGTCACTAGTTCCGCAAATCAAACACTTCCGGCCTTTCCTCCAACAAGCACTCTCAGTGTGATTGGCCTTTCCACAGTAGCCACAAGTCAAGGAAGAAGCCACTTGTTGGCTTTTTTTTGAAAAATCTCCCCATGACCTACTTGACTTCCTTTTGTAGATCGTTCATCTAACGCCCCTATTGTCCATGGTAGGTGGGACAAAAAGTTCACTTTCTGCACTTTGGAAGGGACTATCGATTCACTTGGTTCCTCAGTCACACTACCAGGTGTACCCCTTTTCCGATTTTGGGAGGATTTTATCTGTGCTTTTGCATTCTCGATTCGTTGGGCTTTCTCAAGGGCCTCCGTAAACGTATTCACTTGAACCGCTGCTAGTGCTTCTTGAATTTCCAGATTCAATCCCTGTATAAATCGTCTTACCCTTCTCGATTCCGTGGCCACTAATTCGGAAGCAAACTTGGATAGTTTGGTGAACTTCGTTTCATATTCGGCCACACTTAAGGTTCCCTGGCGTAGTCCAATAAACTCATCCTCCCTCCTTTCTTGGACTAAAGGTGGAAGATACTTTTCATTAAATTCCCTTAGGAAATTAGCCCATGTCCATACAGTTTGTTCTCTTTCCCACTTTGCCTTAATCACGTTCCACCATACTCGGGCCAGTCCTTCAAATTGAAATACCGCAAAGTTCACTTGCCTTTGTTCGGTATAGTTCAAAGCTGCAAAAATGTTGATCATGGCCTCCAGCCACTGTTCGGCTACATCTGGATCAGACCCTTCAAAGAATTTCGGAGGAGCAAACTTTTGAAACCTCACATGAGCCCGATCTTCTCCTATTTCAGGGTTCGGAGGTTGATTCACAGGTATTTGACCTTGTTGGTCCACCAACCTTGCTAAGATGTTTGTCATTTGTTGAATTGCCGTCGCCATTTGGTCCCCGGCTTCAACCCTCGGTCCTGACTCTTATGCAGCTGTTGTTTCCCTTTCCTCTCTTGGCTCTTGAGCTCGTTTATTCCCATGGCCACGTTCACGTCCACGACTACGTCTTCCGTCCATATATATATTTTCCCTCTTTCTTTTCTTTTCTTTTCCCCCCAAAAAGGTAATTTAGTGAATAAACACAGTAAATTGACTAAAGTAACAAATTCCAACATACCAAATACACAATTAAACATATACACACATAACACACCATATATCAAAAAGACAGATGATCAAATACACAAAGGCATATCAAATTAGACAGATAATCATATGCACAAATACACCAACTAACGTCATGTGTAACAATAATATAAGGGCAAATCAAAAGAAAAGGCGATATCGTCCTGGTTTCAGCTGAATAACCCCGTCCGGTCTCTCACGTCACTTACTATCCAAACTAGATATCCATTGACCTCTTGTGCTCATTCTAGCCAGACAAAGCTTGTTCATGTTTCCAAAATGCAAGTTTCAAGTACCTAGTAGCTAGCATCACCTCAACTCTGGAGTACTCGGGCACGAGAATCCGAAATAAGATAATTCACACCTCGAGCTGGCCAGTCCCAAGAATAAACTATCTACAATCAAAATTCCCACCAGACGTACCTATCTATGGTCCTCAGATGTCATAAGAACATTTAAGGCCAATAACAATTCACAATTCATAGCTTATGCTCGAACGAGCACTTAATCCTTCATACCTATTCACCACTCAGTCCAGGCTCACTCCGCGCAGAGACCACGCAAAGCAGGCTCTGATACCACCTGTGACAGCCCCACCTTCCCCTAAGGCGAACCAGAGGGTTCGGCGGACAGCCTGCCCAGCCCTCGCCGGGACTCAGTCGAACCTCAATCAAATCCGAAATAAAACCACAAGATCAAACGAAATAACAATCCAAAACTTAAAGCGAAACTTATATACATTTCTATCTCAAAAAGAAGCACAAATATCGAATATACAAAGTTCTCAATTCGTCATACATCCAGCCCGTGCCGAGCACTAGGGCGAGAACCATTACAAAACAAAAAAACTAGACTAGGCTAACCTACACTGGGCTCTCGTCCTTGCTCGCATCCCCCTGTTAAGGAAAACTAAACTAAAGGGGTGAGCTAAAAGCTCAGTGAGGTTCCGAACACATATTCAACAACAAAGCCAATACATTAACCATCGATAATCAATAATTCAAGAAACATTTACAATGGAAAGCGATAATAACAGATATATTAAAAGGATACGGGCTCACAGGGAGCCATTTGTTCGTTCGTTCGTTCGTTCTCCTGTCATTCCCCTTATTCCTCCAATCATTTGAAAATGCATTTTTGTAAGTAAAACCCTCGTTCGATCGTTCATTTCATTCACCCCCTCCTGGACATTGGCCAGGCTCCACCAACCTACAAGGTAATACTCGAGTATACCAACGTTCAGACCCAGGGTCACCATATCGCCCGACCGAGTCCGCTCCTGGCTCGAGTCGATCGGTAACGAAGGACAGGGCCCAGTTCAACCAAAAGGCTTACATCATGCACAACTAATGTATCAATCATTAAATCATTGAAAATTTCACTTTTCATTTGGGTCGAGCGCGATAAAGTACACGCTCGCCTAGAAAATTCGTTTTGGAAATCATTGGAAACACTTAACACATTATCAAACAATAACAACAAGTCATGAAGTCAAGGAGAATATAACAAACAAGGAACACTCACCTATGTACGCAAAACAACGTGCAAAATATTCTTCCGGATATTATCCTTAGTCACCGAGAAAACCTAAGATTAAACGAGAAAGAATATTACAGCTCATCTAGCACAAACAATTAGGTGAAATCAAAGAAACTCAACAATTGATGAGTAGAATGTATAAAAGACTTTAAAGTGAAACGAGGACATTTGGACCCGTGGACAAAAATAATTAGGGGTTCGTAGACCAAACGTAAAACCAAACTAAAGACAAGTCGGAATCCAACTAGATAGGCTAAGAAATACTGTTTTCGAAATTGTTTATATGATTCAAAATCATCTCATATTCAAGTAGATATTATATACACTAAAGGTCTTAATGAAATTCATGAAAAAAAGAGGTCAAAATACCCAAGAAAACCCTAAACCACTCCTCTTTATTTTGGTAAGAGTAAGTACACATTTGGAGTTTCCAATTGAAGAAGGATCATGTTTTAAGATGGAAAACGGTCATAGTATTTGCCAAACGAAAAATATACAACTTCAAATAGAAACTTAGCCCTCGAGCAAAAATTTGGGCAGCACGCCCTTTGTATTTACCTATTTCCCAGCCATTTATGGCTTCATTATTTTTCTCAATCAATCCCAACATTACACACAACATAAATATCCACTCAATAGGCTCAATGTCATATGATTACCAAATGAAGCTAGGAATGTGCGGAAATGACGTTTAGGTTGGAAAAAAAAGGCAGATTTGCTGTTGCTTAGCGGAACTAACAGAACTGAAACGACACTAGTCAGATTGAGGGGAAATTATACCGTTTTCGAAGCTAAGAGAAAGGGCTACAATGTTGAAGAAGGCCACTCAGTCCAGTTTGCAATGTATCTAGGTCAAATTTACCAAAACAACCCCAGATTTTCCAGTTCGCAGTTCAACTAGCAGTCCTGATTCATTCAATCATATCTCAGCACATACAACTCCAATTCAAGTGATTCCAAAGCCATGTTAAAGCTAAGATACAAGGCTATAAGTCTTAAGAAGACATCGACAACCAAATCAGTAGTATTCCTGGTCAAAACAACCAATTACAGAAGCTGATTAGCATGTTCGGATAGAAACAGGATAGCAGCGGTATTTCTGTCTTTTCACAGGCTACGTTGCTTCGATTGGGCTGAAATTTTGCAGGCAAATATAAAACATCATTCTCTACACCTTTTATGTTTTAACCCAAGGCTAATTCGGCCTCTAACTCTAATTCCAAAATTTCCTTTCAAAGCGGAAATTTTCCGCAAATAGCCACAATTTACGCACCCAAGCTTCATTCTAGATCATTCCCAACCATCATCCATGGCCAATCAATATTAAACATATGAAAACAGAAAAATTCAAGAATAAATATAAAAGTCACCAATCTCAACTAAAAGTCATGAAATCTTTCACCAAATCACATCTTTGACTAACACAAGCTACCAATTTAACATTAGCAAGACCAAAGAATGAACTCCTTAGCTACTCACCTTGCAACTCAAGAGAAGAGCCAACTAAGCACCTTTGTTTCTCAAACCACTTCACCAACTACCTCAAGACCACTTAGCAAAGGGATTTTATGGAATGATTTGAAGTTTTATCGGTTTGATTTGAAGATTGGAGCAAGATTATGAAGTAGGAAGTTGGAGGATTTTTTTCTTTTCTTGAGCAAGAGGTTCGGCCAAAGGGAAGCAAATGTGATGAACTTTTTGGTCAAATTTTGATTAAATGGTAAAGTAGAAAAGTTAGTCAAAGTCCAAGAATAAATGGCATGGTGACACTTGTCACCTTTTGGCCCTAAAGCTTATCCTTTTTCCCTCTCACACCAACTCATTTAGTAACCTCTAGTTATCTCTTAACACTTGCTAAAATAAACCCGATATCCAAAACTTAACCAAACTGGCCGAATTTTTCCGAACTTTCCGCACTAGCGGGTCCCACGTCCAGTATACGCTCTTAATTTCTCAAAAACTAACCGATACTAGAAAAATCATCGAAAAACTTTATTTACTCATACAAATTACTTGGAAAATTTTCCTAATAAAGAAAGTGCAGAATAACATGCAATTAATTAACATAAAACCGAGAAAATAAGAAAATGTACGGGTTCTCACAGTGAATGAAATGAATGAATGGCCGGAACAATAAAGGGGTTTTCACTTACAAATGAAATTATTTTTAATATTGAAGGAATAAGGGAATGATTGGTGGAATGATTGAATGAAGGGCTCCACGTGAGCATGTATCATTTTAATGAATGTGTTATCATTGCTTTATATTGAGAATGTTTTCTGAATGACTTGTTATTATCTGATTAATGTCTTGTTTAATTACTTTGATTATGTGTACAAGACCTCACTGGGCTTTTAGCTCATTCCGTTAATTTTGTTTTCCTTACAGAGGATGCGAGCAAGGGCGAGAGACTTGTATAGAATAGCATAGCCTAGTCCTTTTGAAGTTATCTTTTGCAATTGTACTTGCTCTAGTGCTTGGTTAGGGTTGGAAGTATTGGGAACCTAAAGCTTTTGTACATTTGGGATTGTATTACTTTTGAGTTAGAAATGAATGTAAGTAAGCGTTTCAAGTTTGGGAATTGGTTTTGTTTTACTTTTCCTCGAGATTTTATCATATTTTGTCTGTAGTGAGTGAGTGAGTCCCAGCGAGAGCTGGACAGGTGGTCCGCCGAACCCTTTGGTTCGCCTTAGGAGAAGGTGGGGCCATCACAGTTGGTATCAGAGCTGCTTCGCGTGATCTCTGCGCGGAGTGAGCTTAGGCCAAGTGGTGTGATGGTCCTGATTTCATGAACAAGTAAGAAGGACTAAGTGCTCTTTCGAGCATAAGTTATGAATCATGAATTATTATAGGTCTTAAATCTTTCTCATGATACTTGAGGACGATAGATATGTACGTCAGGTAGGAATCTCAATTGTAGATAATTTACTCTTAGGACTGGTCAGCTCGAGTGGTGAATTATCTCGGATTCCAGTACCCGAGTATGCGGGAGTTGAGGGCGATACTAAGGACTTGTGATCTTTATTTCGGGAAATAGGAATGGGCTACCATTTGGTGAAAGCAAGTGCAAGGGGTCAACGGACGTCTAGTTCGGATAGTAAGAGAAGTGAGAGATCGGACGGGGGATACTTTAACCGAGTGTGGACCGGCATGTTGTGTTTTCTTCTTGTTTTGCCTCTGTACTGCTACTGTGTGTATATTGCTTGTGGTATGTCCATCCTTTCATGTATAATATTTGTCGCACTTGATTTTGTCTACTTGATATGTCTCTTTGTGAATTTGGTGTGTTATATTTTACCGTTTTAGTTTATTTACTTTGCTCACATACTAAATCACCTTTTGAAAAAAAAAAGAGAGAAAAGGGTATGCAAGGGAGACGTAGTCGTGGACGTGGAGCTAGTCGAGGCCGTGGGGCTAGGCAAGCTCAAGAACCGAGAAAAGAAAGAGAGACAGTAGCTGGGCAAGAACGTGGACCGAGGGTTGAGGCCGGAGACCAATTAGCGACGGCGATACAGCAAATGACAAATATTTTGGCGCGATTGGTAGATCAGCAAGGCTAATTGCCAGTGAATCAACCCCAGAATCCCGAGATAGGAGAGGATAGGGTTCTGGAGCATTTTCAAAAATTTGTACCTCCTAAATTCCTTGGAGGACCTAATGCAGATATAGCTGAATAGTGGTTAGAGGCAATGATTAACATTTTCGCGGCCTTGAACTACACAGAGCAAAGACAAGTAAACTTTGCTGTATTCCAATTCAAAGGACCGGCCCGAGCATGGTGGAACGTTATTAGGGCAAAAAGGAAGAGAGAACAGACTGCATGGACATGGGCGAATTTTATAAGAGAATTTGACGAGAAGTACCTTCCACCTTTGGTTCAAGCAAGGAGAGAAGATGAGTTTATTGGGTTGCATCAGGAAACCCTGAGTGTGGCCGAATATGAGACCAAATTTACCAGACTGTCTAAATTCGCTTCCGAATTGGTGGGTATGGAGCGAAGAAGAATAAGGCGGTTCATACAATGTTTAAATTTGGAAATCCAGGAAGCTCTAGCGGCAGTTCAAATTAATACTTTTACGGAGGCTCTTGAGAAGGCTCAAAGAATTGAGGATGTGAAAGCACAAGTAAAAGCCTTTCAAACACGGAAAAGAGGTACATCTAGCAGTATACCTGAGGAATCTGGAGAAAAGATAAAGCCCTCCAAAGTGCAAAAAGTGAACCATTTACCTCGCCCACCTTGGACATTAGGAGCATTAGATGAAGGGTCTACGAAAGGAAGTCAGATCGGATCAAAGGAAATTTCTCGAGAAGGTCAAACAGTAGCTCCTCGATTGGCCTATGGATACTGTGGAAAGGCAAATAACACTGAGAATGATTGCTAGCAGAAAGGGGAAAAGTGTTTGATTTGTGGGAGTAGCAATCATCAACTTAGCAATTGCCCGAAGAAACAGCCATGAGAGGGTAGTACTCAACAAGTGGAAGGAACCAAAGCGAAACAAACTAATGAAAGAGGAAACCGAACAAAAGTATCAGCACAGGTTTATGCCGTAGACCAGCAACAAGTTTCGGGGTCATCTGAGGCAACGGAAGGTAAAAATTTCGAGGACGAAATTTCTTAAGGGGGAGAGAGTGTGAGAACCCAAAAATTTTCACATTTGCTCAGCATTATTTTATGTCTTTGCATACATTTTATACTTTCCTTGGAAATATTAAATTTTCTATGCATTTTTATAAGTAAGTACAGTTTTAAAATCATTTTTTCTAGTATGAGTTAGTGTACGTTAATTTGAAGTGCATTCTAGACGTGGGACCCGCTAGTGCGCTTAGTACGGTAAACATTTTGGCGATTAATTGAATTTTTTTATTCATAGATATTATTTTACAAGGTGTTAGGAGATAATTAGAGGTTAGCTAGATAGATTAACCATTGGAAGAAAGAAGATAAGCTTGAACCATTAAAAGTGCCATGTGTCGAGACACGATTGGAAGTTGGACTTGCCTAACTTTCTTTACCTTTACTAAAACCTTAATTTTGACCAATTTTTGCTTCATTCTTTACCTTCTTGGCCGAGCTTCTTGAAGAGAAAAACCAAGGGAGAAAACTTCATTTGCCAACTTCAATTTGCTTCAATCTTGAGTTCTAACCAAGTAAGTTGCAAAATACACCATCAAAGTTGCTAGATAAGGAGGATTAAAGCTTCTAGTAGAGGGATTTGTGAAAGGAAAACCCTAAATTATCATCTTTCTTGAGGTGTTAAGGTACTTTGCTTACAAACTTTCTCTTTGTTCATGCTAATGTCAAATTAGTGGTTTGTGGTGGTTAAATATGTTATTGTATGGAAGATTTTATGGTTTGAGGTAGAGTTAGATAAATTTCTATTTTTTTTGGGAATTTGTCTGTTTTTATATGATAGTTATTGGTTGGCCATGAATGATGGCTTGATATGGTGAGAAATGAAGCATTTGTGTGTTAGTTGTAGTTGTTTGCGGAAAATTTCAGACTTTGTGCGGAAATTCCAGCTTAAGGTTAGTAATCTGTCCTGATTTTGTACTGCATGTTCGTCCTTGAAGGAGGCCGAATCAGCCTTTGTCCAAAACATGAAAGTTGTTGATAATTGAGTTAGCTAGCTACCTGTAAAATTTTAGCTCAATCTAAGCACTGTAACATGTGAAATGACCAAAATACCCTTGACTGCCAATGAGCCCTGTTTCGCGGATGGATTTCTGTTTTCGTGTGGATTTCCATTTTTTACAATGAAACTGCATGATTTGGCTTTGGAGGTTTTCATAAGAAATGTAGGCTTATGTTTTGGCTTCAAAACGCCATAAGATTCGTTTCAATCCGATAAGTATAGCTTCGGTTGTGGTTGTTATGCCGAAAGGTGTTTTATCGCATATGATTTATATGTGAAATTATATTTGATTTGGGATGAGATTTGGTATTTGATTGTAGGATGGAAAGTGAAGAAATTAAGGGGAAATGCTGTCCGTTTATTTTCTTGAAATTTGAATAAGTAAAAGTGAGATTTGAAATGTGATTTGGGGATGCGTTGGACTTACTTTTCGTAGACTTACGTGGGTCCACTTTAATGGTATTACTTGAACTAGATTCCATTTGAACTTGTACCTTTTCGCATGGTGAATGTGACAACCGTTTTAAGCAGGATACCTAGTTACAAATGTCAAGTTTTGAATTTCAAATGTTTACTCATTTTCTTTCCGAAACAAAGAAGAATTGCCTAGGGTTTCTCGGCCGCAAAACCTAATTTTATCAAGCAAGGTTTTAGGTGTGCATTTAGGGTTTGTTTAGCTTCCTTTTCATATGATTTTACCCAAGACACTTGTTATCCGTTATTTCTTTGCATATGTGTTAGTTTCGAGCCAAACAAAAAACTTTACGAAAATTTGAAAAAATTGACTTTTCATATCCGGCCTTATATCCGGCCAACTCTTGGCCGGATTGCTGGCCGGATTGACAGGGGAATAAGAAAACATTTGGAATGCTCACTGCCTTGAATCCGGCCGGATTCTGACGTGGCACTGTTCACTCGTTTTTCGATGAAATTTTCTAAAGACCTTTTAGAATGGTTTTGTGTTTGATTTGGGAAAACTCTTAGTTACTCATGTCTTTTAATCTAAATATACTCTTTTCATTCCAAAACTCATAGTTATATATTGCACTAGTACGTATTTGGATTCTCTTTGAATCACTTAGGTTTTTTATGGTTGAAAAATAATGTGTTCTTTTGATTACTATTAGGGTTCATCGGTAATTGAGGGTTTTACCCGGAGGGTTTCCTTGGACGTTATTTTGCATAAATAGGTGAGTGTTCTTCGTACATTATGTTTTTCTATGTCTATGTGGATTATTCTGACCAGTGACAATTGGTGAATATTTGATTAAATTTTGAATGTTTTTAATGATTGCCAAAATGAATTTTGCTAGGCGAGTGTGTACTTTATCGCACTCAACCTAAACGAATATGAAGTTTCAATGCATGAATGATTAAATGCTACTTGCGCATGAATGTAAGCATTTTGGCTGAATTGAGCCCTTGCCCTTTGTTGCCGGTCGACTCGAGCTAGAAGCGGACTCGGTCAGACGATTTGGTGACCCTGGGTTAGCGTTTGATATACTCGAATATGACCACGAAGTCTAGTGGAAACTGGCTAGTGTCCAGTAGGGGGTGAATGAAATGAATGAACGAATGAATGGCCGGAACAATAAAGGCGTTTTCACTTACAAATGAAATTATTTTTAATGTTGAAGGAATAAGGGAATGATTGGTGGAATGAATGAATGAAGGGCTCCACGTGAGCATGTACCCTTTTAATGATTGTGTTATCATTGCTTTATATTGAGAATGTTTTCTGAATGACTTGTTATTATCTGATTAATGTCTTGTTTAATTACTTTGATTATGCGTACAAGACCTCACTGGGCTTTTAACTCATTCCGTTAGTTTTGTTTTCCTTACAGGGGATGCGAGCAAGGGTGAGAGACTTGTATAGAATAGCATAGCCTAGTCCTTTTGAAGTTATCTTTTGCAATTGGGAACCTAAAGCTTTTGTACATTTGGGATTGTATTACTTTTGAGTTAAAAATGAATGTAAGTAAGCGTTTCAAGTTTAGGAATTGGTTTTGTTTTACTTTTCCTCGAGATTTTATCTTATTTTGTCTGTAGTGAGTGAGTGAGTCCCGGCGAGAGCTGGGCAGGCGGTCCGCCGAACCCTTTGGTTCGCCTTAGGGGAAGGTGGGGCCGTCACAGCCTCATTGGAAAACAAGGGAGGTCGAGTACGATAAAGTACACGCTCGCCTCCATTTTATCAAAACAGTATTTGGCTCCAACAGTCATAAATCAAGTATTTCAGATATTCAGATATTTCCCATAACGGGTAGCAGGTAGTGGAACACTCACCTGTCAAGCAATGCAATAGTCAAACGTCCCGTATCTCAGTTACAACCACCTTCGTTTCCCAATCCTAGGGCAACAAGTGAAATCGTTAACAAATTAGGTTCATTTTCCACTCAATTGTAGGCTCATTAAGTGACCAAGTGAGTGGTTAAAGTCACTCAATTCATCATGTAAATTAGGCCCAAAATGCAGTAAAAGTTCATGAGAAAACAAGTTTGACAAGTGCAAGAAAGTTGGGCAAAATAAAAGTCTCATTCAAGCTCAAAATGTTCTTCGCGGGTAAAACAGTAGGGCCCGCGCAATCTTGGGAAAAACGTCATATCTCACTGTAGGAAGGTCAGAATTAGGTGCCGTCAGTGGCGTTGGAAACTAGACTCAGAGGGTTTTCCAACGGTACCAATTACACACTCTAGTTCATCTCGTAGCAGTACCAGTAGGTCGGAAAATTTGGCTGTTTTTCCAACCCTCGATCAGCCCTAACCTCAAGCAAAACTACATTAGTTCTTGGTGCTATCTTCATTTGTTTTGGTTCAAATTCACCCAAATCAGTCCTCAAATGTTCATATACAGGGAATCACATCACCTAGGGCCATTGGAGTTCAAAATATAATACATCAACATGAATAAGAATAACCATAGTAGCCTAGCCATCAAGAAAACCAAACCAGTCCACTATATAGACCAAACCACTACTTTACTTGCTCAAATTTCATTCAACTCACCCATGAGCTTAACCAATGTCTAGCCATGATTATTAGGCTTGAATAGAGTACACTTGAACCACAAAAATCAAGGGGAAACCCCTTCTTCCAATACCGGTCAGCCAAGGCAAGAAAATCAGTCCACAAGTTTACATGTTCATCTAACTTTCATCCTTTCATGATTTTCATTTAAACAACACATCAAGTGCTAGATCTAAATCAAAAGAGGTTTAAAACATGTTAATACCTCATAAACAAACATGAAGAAGATCCAAACATTTCATCAAACACTTGGTAGGCATAAAAACTAACTCAACTACTACTTGTTTCATTCAAGAAATTAACCCCGAATCTCATCCAAAACAACTTGTAGTTTGCCATTAAAACTTAAAGTAGGTGATATAACATCATAAAACTCTAATTTAAAGGTCATTTACCTCTCTTACAAGTTGCTTAAGTCACCAAACAACCCACCAAAGTGAAAGCTTCAAGCTTGGAACAAACTCTAGGATTGCAAGAAAGTTTCTCAACTAACTCACACTACAAGAAAATTGCTCATCAGTGACAACACAAAGTCATCACAGAACATACAAATATCGTCACAAATATCTTTTATTGACGACTTTTTGATCGTCACAAAGTCGTCACTAAATCCCCGTCGGTAAAAGTAAACAGTGACTACCTAAAATGTCGTCACTAAATAGTTGTCATTAGTGACGACTTTAAGTAGATCATTTTTGACAAAATATCAAGTCGTCAATAAAACACTTCCAGATTGTCGTCACTAATGACAACTATTTAGTGATGACTTCAAATGTCGTCACTAAATAGTTGTCATTAGTGACGAAAATCCGGAAGTGTTTTATTGACGACTTGATCTTTTGTCAAAAATGCTCTACTTAAAGTCGTCACTAAAAAGCACCGAAAGCCATTGTATATAACTATTTTACTCACAACAATTGTCGTCACAAATGTAGCTTAGATTTAGTGACAATCTCTGTTGTGACAAGGAGTTTTTATTTTCTATTTTGTGACAACTTTGTTTTGTCATTAGATAATTTCTCAATAGCTTAATAATCATAATTTGGCCTGTAATCATTGCTAAATCATTGATTTTAAACAAATCATACAAATAAACATGAACGATTGATAACCAAAAGTATTTGCATTAGATTACATGGTAATAATATAGCATTCTCAAATGCCAAATTCAAGTGTACATTACCCAACTAATGCCTACAAAAATAACATTTGTCCAAAATATCACTTGTATATATGGTACATTTACAAAAGCAATCACAGTTTAAGAAATTGAAGAACATCTAAATGAACCATTCCATGAGCAAAAGGCAATTTTGTCTTCAACATTCTTCAACCATAACCATAGATATCTTCCAAAAGCTAGTATGAATAGCATTTATCTGTCATAAAAGAGTAAAAGAAGTAGGTAAGGAAAGGAGTACAATAATAAAGAACAAGTAATGAGACTTAGATTATTAAGACAAAAATTACAATTCATTAAGAATCTCATATAATTTGGGCCCACATATTACAACACCAGCAAGAAGTTAGAAATCACAGTCCAATCTATACAAATACAACACTGCATAAGCTCAACTAAAGAGCTCTCTAAAACAGTTTTTTTTTATTTTCTTTCTTCTTCTTTAAATAGCTCAACTTATTGAACAATTAAATTGGACTCCCACAGTAATTATTGTTTAATCTTTATGCTTTTGGTTGTTTATATATTAAAACACAGAAAGCAACTTATTGTACGAGGTGTGAATACAGGAGGTACTAGCCCTCTTTGATTTTAGGAGTTTATGCTTCAAAAATCATGAAGGAAACGATGCCTCTGTAGGATTAAACTGTGCAAAGAGAATGAGCCATTTGCCTCACAATGTCAAAGTGAAGACCATCTAAACAGGTGAAACCAATCAAAGTTCACAAACGCCCCCTTTGCATTATATTCATTTCTTTCAAGTCACTACATAGGCAAAAAGAAGATTGCTATCCATGCATGGTCTGTCGCTTGTACTTGAAAATAATATACTATTGCAGATGAACAATCAGATTTTTACCTCTATTGATAAACTAACAGCACTATATACATGATACCTAGATATTTCCCAAAGAATAAGTTCAGATAACAATGATGCATAACATCAGCCCCAAAAAATGTTATTACACAACCATCAGCCCCATAACTATAACCATAAACTACACAACCATAACAAAAAATAGTCCACAATGATGGATAACATCAGCCCCAAAAAATGTTATCACCAGCTATTACCAAAAAATAGTCCACAATGACTACAAGTTACCAAAAACTACATATCAGCTATAACCATAACCATAAACTACACAACCATAACAAAAAACGGTCCACAATGATGCATAACATCAGCCCCAAAAAATGCTATTACCAGCTATTACCAAAAAATAGTCCACAGTGACCACAAGTTACCAAAAACTACAGATCAGCCATAACCATAACCATAAACTACACAACTATAACAAAAAATAGTCCACAATGATGCATAATATCAGCCCCAAAAAATGCTATTACCAGCTATTACCAAAAAACAGTCCACAGTGACCACAAGTTACCAAAAACTATAGATCACCTTCTCCAACTATGATAGCAGATTCTTACATTAGTAATTCTTAGCAGTTGATCTCTATCATCTTTAGGAAGCTTGCCCTATTTAGGTGCTTTCCACTTGCCATACTTTCAAATAACGCAGCTTGCCTCTGAAATGTATCGCTGAGCACCTTCTCTAACTAGTCTTCCACTTATTTCAGAAACAGTAATGTTCACATTTTTTCCAGCTTTCTTTTCATTTGATAGTGCAATATTACGCGTATATCCTCTTTTTCTTTTTAACATCACTTGGTCTAGTAGATACAAAGTAAACAAGACCATAAGTGCTAACAATAGCAGCCCTGGCAGTAATTAGTTAATTAGAGTAGAATTACACGTAAAACTGACATACCTGAACCGTTTGACTCAAGGTCTTGCATACTTTCAGTTTCATTGCTTTGACAACCAATAGTTTGATTAGATCCAACATGCTGTGAAGTAGGAGTTCCATCAGTTTGCATCCCAGCAGCTTCTTGTGATGTCATTCCATTGCCTGAAGATTTTTCAGCAATCTGTCTACTCTCAGCTTGTATCAATCTAAGGCATTTAAAGGAAGGTGAACAAACCATGTAAGAATTAAAATAAGTAGTGACTTGATTGCAAAAATTAAAGAAATTTGAGGGGGTCAAATTAATTAATTTTGGGCCATAGCGAAACAAGGGGAGACTTGGGGGGCCGAAGTGCAATTCTTGAAAGTTTTTCTTGCAAGTTCATGCAAAGTTACGAAGCTTATGCTTCTGCAATTTCCAGCTAACATCTCTGCTGCAATTTTCACTCAGGAGCTTTTGCAACCCCATGGAACTTTCGGCAAACAAGATTCATGCAGCACTTTGATCCATTTCCAATTAAACATGGCTAAAACCTAGTAACAATGAGATTCCTGGAAGACTCTCATGCAAGTTTCATGCAACAAAAGAAGACAAGAAGTTTTTGCAACTAATTTCTGTTAAAATTTCAGCGACCGAAAAATGAAAACTGCTGCACTTTACTTCTACCAGGTTTTCCTTGCCGCAAAACTTTGCAGTTTATCAAATTACTTTTTCAAATACAAGACGTCAAGATCAAAACAGCAAGACTACCCTGCAGATTTTTAGCATGAACAACCAAGAACTAACATCAAAGGGATAAAATAAACTACCCTATATCAGCCCATAAGACTGCCTAGACAGGAATGTGCTAAGCAAGGGGGAATACAAGCAATGAAAGAAAGAAAAACAATGACAGCATGCCCCCTTGACGAATAGAAAATGCAGCCCTCTAGTCTTAAGAATATCAATGGAGTTACCCCAGTTTTATCAAGAGAAACAGATTTTTAAGACACAAAACTACCCAACCAAAGGAAAAAAACAGCCATGAAGGAGAGGTTCATGAGACAACGTGTATGACCTAAAAGCACCAAGACTAACCCAACTCTCAGTCGGGCATTTCATCGAACATCGGCTGGGCATCAAAATTTCAGCAACTTCTCACTCAATTGATGTAAATCAGCACCCAGAAGTTATTCAGAAAAATGAATATCTCAATCCAATCGAACCACAAAAACACGTATGTTCAGCAAGTTACAAGCAATTAACAAGAGAGTTGCAACAAATAAAACCACGGGAGACCCATCTTAAGGATGCAACACAAGAACAAAAGCAGCAAAAATTTTGGCAATTTGGACAAATAATCATCCTCTCCGAATGGTCTAAATGCTTGCTGCCATAGTACATCAGAAAGTTCACCTCCAAATTCCAACCAAAATTTACCCTCATACGAGTCTCCTCTCAATCAATTTCATATTACTAATTTGCTTTCATACCAAAGGAACATCACGCAAAAGGGAAACAGAACAGATGCTAAACAAACGGATGCCAAACAAAACCATCCGAATCTTTCAACAAGAACTCTCATCTCTTTCATGAAAATGAACTACTTTGACAAACGTGGACTGGCCGAATGTTATGCAAAAACGGAAATCAATTTGTCTTTTGAAGTTGTACTCTCAGTTGAGCATTTTGTCAAACAGGTTGGGGCATAAAGAATTTCTACGATTCTTTGTTCAATTAAAGCTAGAAGTGGCCCCCAAAAATTGTCCGAAACAAAAATTCAGTCCAATCAACCCCATAAAACATATACGGCCAAACAATTATGAATAATCACTGGAAAATTGCAAGAAAACTGATTCACCAGAGAATAATTTTAAGGTTGGAATTACCATACTCCTTCTGGGTGAATGTTTGCCGGTGATGGTGGAAATTTTCGGAGCTGACAGCAAATTGCAACTCCTCCGCTCGGCTTTTCCTTTTTCTTGCCCAAAAGCTTTTCCCTCTGTTTGTTTGTGTTGCTCAAGTGTTCCGTTGCTTTAACTCAGACCAAGTGTTCCGTTGCTTTTGTTTTCAGAATGTGTTCCGCTGCTTTGGTCTTTGCTTTGCTTTGGATATTGTTTTTGTTGCGCGGCACTTTCACTATGATTTGATCAAAATTTTGACTTCACTCATTTTCCCTCCATTTGATACAAAAAATCATGTTTTTTTTTCTGGATTTGTAATATGGTTTGAACCATAGATTTTAATGCTATAGTATTATTCTTTATTTTTTAGCAAAAAATAAAAATTTTCATCAACATAGGTGGCAAAATTTGTTAATTTCATATAATTGAAAATGTACTTTTATAATTTGCTAATATTTTACACTAATTTCTTATAATTGCAGCACTAAAGAACATTATGTAATTGAAAATAATGAAACTCAAATTATATGGTTATAACATAGTTTCAATAAAAATAATCATTTTCCTAACATTTGAGACCAATCATCATGCTTTTTTTTATTTTTAATTTGGTTTGAAGCATAGATTAAACACAGACTTTCATTAAAAATAATCAAACGCTATTAATAAGACATTATTGTTAAGTCAAAATCAAAGAAAATTTAGTGATGACATAATGTTATCACTAATTTATTCAAGATTATAATGACAAGAAAAGTAGTCACTAATTAAATTGCTAGTTTTTAATATTGTCAATTGCTAGTTTTTAATACTTTTGTGAAAATATTGATAATGGTTGAGAAAATTTTGTTACATTACTGCAAGTGATAAATGTACTTTTGTTCTTTTTCAAACATTTATTTTAATGTTTAATTTTGTTTAAAACTATTGTACTAGTATAGATTTACAAGACAAAACTTAAGTTCTCAATAGTTAAAAAATTCATTACAGAGAAAACACAAGTAGTAGTTGCAAAATGTGTATAAATTACAGATATTTTAATGTGTATAAATTACAGTTTATTTTAATGTTTAATTTTGTTTGAAACTATTTTACTAGTATAGATTTGCAAGACATCGATTTATGGGTAATTTCTTTTTTTTTACTTTCACATATTTAATTTATGTTAAATACAAAACCTACCAGTTTCCTTTTCATAAAAATATTAGTGCAACATTTTTTGAATTTTACTTACAAACATTTATGTATTTAATATAAATTAAATGATTCAGAGTGAAATGCCCATAAAGAGTAGAATATTTGTTCATGTAATGGAGGAAACCCACAAAGAGTTGGTACTTTATGGGGCATTTCTTTTTTTAAAAAAAATTTAATTTATGTTGAAAAGATAACCTGCCAGTTTTCGTTTTGTAAGAAATCAGTGTAACACTTTTTGAATTTTACTTACAAACATTTATAAATTTATCATAAATTATATGTTTGAGAGTAAAATGCCCATAAAAAGTTGGTACTTTGAATAGATAATGCTCATTTGCCCATAAACTACACTCCCTGAAGGCTATTTTGTTAATTACTTTGTAGTACTTTGTTATTCCTTTGCTAATACTACTTGGCATGTAGTACAAAGGATAAATCTAGCATAAATTTCTTATTCCATTGATAAAAAGACCTACCTGCCTTATAACTATTGTAATGAAAGATATATCTTTAGAGTTTATAACAAATTATTACTTAAGTTTGAGAAAATTATAAAATATTTATGTTTATCAAGATACCATTCGCAATTTCCTAATAAAAAAATAGGGGCTAAATTGTAAAAGCTAGGGTGCCATAATAGAAATAATAAAATTGATGTATTACATATGGGGGTTAAATTGCAAAAGTTAGAGTGCCATAGTAGAATTAATGAAATTGGTGAATTACATATGGGGCTAAATTACAAAAGTTAGGGAGTAATAATAGAATTAAAGAAATCGGTGTACTACATATGAGGCTAAATTGTAAAAGTTAAGGTATCATAATGGAATTAATGGAATTTTTTACAACATTTGGGGCTAAATCGCAAAAGTTAGGGTGGCACAGTAGAATTAATGAAAGTGACTTAGAAATAAGTACTTTAAACAGTGACGATTAATTCTTGTCACTAA